>NC_063175.1:40661958-41861958 GCF_023159225.1 Perognathus longimembris pacificus
ACCTCCACTTCTGATTTTTCCCTAGATTAGTTGGAAATAAGAGGCTTATAGACTTTTCTATCCAAACTGGCTTTAACTATGACTTAAATCTCAGCCCTCTGAGTAGCTAGGATTATAGGTGTGAGCCACCAGCTCCTGATACAGTCTTTGTTTTATTAGCTCTTTCCAAAGAATTTCTTTTTTCTATGTGTGTGGAGGGAGTGCGGTGGGGGGGGGGGGGGGTCCTAGAGCTTGAAATCAGGACCTGAGTGCAGTCCCTGAGCTGTGGTGTAGAGGGCACACTCTCAATCATTTGAGTCTCGGCCCCATTTCCAGCTTTTTTTGGTGCTTAATTGGAGATTAGAGTCTTATGGACTTTCCCGCCCAGGCTGGCTACAAATCGTGATCCTCAGATTTTAGCTTCTTTGGATTCCTTGGATAGCTAGGATTACAGGTGGGAGCCTCACAGTGCCTGGCGCCTCTGCTGTCTCTGCCTCCTAGGTAGCTGTGATTACAAACATGGGTCACCACACCTGACTTGTTTGGCTGGGGTCTAAGACTTTCCTGCCTGGGCTTACCTTGAATCATGAAACCCTCATCTTTGCTACTTGAGTTACTAGGATTCTAAGGGTGAGCTACAAGAAATCTTTTTTTTTTTTTGGTCAGTCATGGGCTTGAACTCAGGGCCTGGGCACTGTCCCCGCGGTCTTTTGCTCAAGGATAGTGTTCTACCACAGTGCCACTTTCAGTTTTCTAGTGGTTATTTGGAGAGTGTAGACTTTTCTGCTCTGGCTGCCTTTAACCGTGATCCTTAGATCTCAGCCTCCTGAGTAGCTAGGACTATAGGCATAAGCCACCTGTGCCTGGCAACATTTTTTGTTTCCCATCTTGGGGCTTGAACTCTGAACGTGGGTGCTGTCCTTGAGGACCTCTTGAGCCACAGCGCCACTTCCGGCTTTTTCTGTTTATGTGGTGCTGAGGAATCAAACCCAGGGCTTCATGCATGCTAGGCAAGCACTCTACTACTAAAGCCACATTCCCAGCCCCAGCAATAATTCTTTTTTTTTATTATTTGTTTATTAATTGAACACAATTTTTTTTACAAGGTGTTGTGCAAAAAGGATACAGTTACATAGTAGGGCAGTGCGTACATTTCTTATGATATCTTACGTTCTGTTTTTCTATCCCTTCTCTAGGTCAGGTAGACATATATACAATATACAATGTATCAAGAACATATACAGTATTCACAGACTTGGTCTCTACTGTCTCTCTGTCTCCCTTTGTTAACAGTCATATATCAGGGAGATCATGCCCCTTTGTTTTCTGTGTTCTAGGCTTGTCTCACTCAACATTATTTGTTCGAGTTCTGACCATTTCCCTGCGAATAACAATATTTCACCATTCCTAATCGCTATGTAGTATTCCACTGTGTATAAGTACCATATTTTTTGGATCCATTCGTCTGTGGAGGGGCATCTGGGTTGTTTCCATATTTTGGCTATTGTGAATTGTGCCGCGATAAACATGGAAGTACAAATGTCTTTTTGATATCTTGGGGTTTGATGTTTAGGATAGATGCCTAGGAGTGGTATAGCCGGGTCATAGGGTAGGTCTATATTGAGCTTTTTGAGAAACCTCCATACTGTTCTCCAAAGTGGTTGTACTAATTTGCACTCCCACCAACAATGGAGAAGGGTTCCTCTTTCCCTGCACCCCCTCCAGCGTTTGTTGTTGCCTGAGTTCAGAGTATAGGCCATTCTAACTGGGGTGAGGTGGTATCTCAGGGTTGTTTTTATTTGCATTTCCTTTACTAGCAGGGATGTTGAGCATTTCCTCATGTGTTTCTTTGCCATTTTTATATCTTCTCTTGTGAAGTCTCTCTTTAGCTCCTTTGCCCATTTCCTAATAGGTTTATTGGGCTTGGAGGGGCTTAGTTTTTTGAGTTCTCTGTAGATGACCGATATCAGGCCTTTGTTGCTGTCCCAGCAATAATTCTTAACTGTGGTATCATGACAGATAATCTTTCACAATATAAAATCTTTCAGACAGTCCCATGATTTGATGCCATAAAGACAAGTAAGTTTTGGTTTTTATGTTTGAATGAAAGAAATTATGAGGGGGAAACACTGTTACACTTTACTTTTACTAGCAAGCCTGTTTGTTTTGTCCTTGCAGAAGACACTAGAGGTAAGGAACTTCTAGGCAATATGTAGTTTGCCCTCTGGGGAGGGCCTCTTTATCGGGAGGAAAAGTCTCTAGAATGGCCTTAGGCAGTAAAGGCTGGAGGGTCAGAGTGTGAGACTGAGCTGTGGGCAGATTGTACCCTCTGGGCCTGTCTACCCTCCTTCCCTTCCTTATCCTGTTTTATTGAAATGAACTTAGGGCTGGGCTAGTTAGGCCACAGTAGCTACACAAACTAGTAGACTGCCTAGGGTTTGTTTGTTTTTTTTTGTTTCTGTGCTAGAGATCAAAGCCAGTGCCTTGCTGTACTGGTATACTGTCACACAGTGACAATTCACCAGCTACAGGCTCAGGTACTTCCCATGTCCATGTTCCAGGGTTGAATTTACTCTGGAATCTTTTGGAGTAGACCAAAAGGAGTTTCCCAATGACAGGACCATGGTTTTCCTTTTCTACTGTCTGGGTACAAGGAAATAAACTCAGGGCCTCATACACAGTTGGCAAGTACTTTACTAGGCTGATGTACCAGGTGGGCTGGCTTTGATCGGTGATCCTTACATCTCAGCCTCCTGAGTAGCTAGGATTATAGGTGTGAGCCACCAGCAGTTAAGATCCTCTGACAGGTAAATTGAGTTCCAGAAAAATAACAGTCTGGCCTGACATCATCCAGTTGGGTGCAAGTGTTGACCTTCCTTAAAATTCCCTTCCCAAAGATGTCTGGTGATCAGCCCCAAAGATTGGTTAAGGAAAATGTATTATTTGAAATAGAGGCCCAGCTTCACTTGACTTTTCTAAATGTCTTTGCCTTGTAGGAGGAAAGAGGGACTCACGGCCTCTCCAAACTCTGAAGTTTAATACTTGATGCCATCTTATTTTATACAATTTATAAACTTTTATTGACATATGTCATATACAAAATTTTTTTGCATGGATCCTAAGCATGCCAACTGTTGAATTTCCAAGCTGAATACACCAAATTACCATCTCAAAAAAAGCAGAGTTTTCTTAGCACTCCAAATCTCCCCTTCCTGATACTCCCCAGCAAGAGCAGTCCTGATTCCTGCTCCTCATGCCTGAGACTACTTTAGCCCTTTTGAGTTTTATAGAAATAGAACCTCCAGACTGGGAACGTGGCTTAGTGGCAGAGTGCTGGCCTAGCATGCATGAAGCCCTGGGTTCGATTCCTCAGCACCACATACACAGAAAAAGCTGGAAGTGGTGCTGTGGCGCAAGTGGTAGAGTGCTAACCTTGAGCAAAAGAAGCTCAGGGACAGTGCCCAGGCCCTGAGTTCAAGCGCCACCCCCACCCCCACCCCGTTCTGGGGAAAAAAAAAAAGAGAGAATCTTCACATTAAAAAACAAAAAGCACCTCTTTTTGTAGTATCTGAGTTTGAACGCAGGGCTTTGGGCTTGAGCCACTCCCCTCAGCCCTTTCTGCTTTAGTTATTTTTAGGATAGGAGCTAACATTTTTGCCCAGACGGGCCTAGGCCTAGATCCTCCGGTCTGGCTTCCCACCATAGTTGAACTACCTGGCTTCACCCTAGGGTGCAGCCCAGCCTCCAGGGGAAGGGAGTTTAGCTACACTTCCTTCCGAGAATATCTGCATAAATTCTTTGGAATTATCTAAATGGGAAACTGCTTCTCTCCCCCCCCCCCCCCACTGACAGACTAAATCATTTCTTTGTATTATTATGGATTATTTATGGAAATTTCATACTTTGCATTAAAGCCCATACTTCATTATTTTTGTTGTGCAAATTGTTCCTGAGTAGCTCTCTGCTGGCATTCCAGAGTTCTTCTGGGTTGGTCTCCTGTGTGCAGGAAGTCTCTTTGGTTTCAAGGTGCTCCAGACTCATCCTATTTCCTGTCCAGCCCCTAGCAGTAGCCATTTGCATTTGTTTCAGGCCCATTCTGGTGGGTTTAGATCTTGCTTTTTCCAAGGAGGTACAAGCCTTCCTGGGGGAAGGGACAGGGTGGTGGGAAGGGAGGAAATAAGTCTGCTGCAAGCTGGTCCTTCGCAAACAATTTGGAATCCACTTCAAGGTTTTTCTGGGGATTTCTCTCCCTTTGGTTAGATGCTGGGGGTTCTCCCAATTTGGCCTTGTCTCTATGATTGAGTAGCAAGGTATTCACAGTCAAGCCACTGGTCCCTTCTCCCCAGTGGCTCCGGTTGCTTTAAGATACTTTCTCCACTCACTTTACTTGACAGATGCAGACCCGCCCCAAGTGAGTCAGGTCAGGAGCTGGGGAAGGGAATTGGAGGCACTCTTCTTCTACAAGGCCTCTGACCCCTGAGTCTGGAAAGTGCTAGATAAAGGTAGATAAGCAGCCAGCTTAGAGACAGGCAGACACCGACACACACATAACACACACACACACACACACACACACACAATGAAGTTAAGAGGGCAATGGAGCCATTCCCTTTGGCTTGTTCAAAAGGGGAAGAACGAACAGGGAGGCACTTGGGCAATCCAGAAATGCAGGTCTGAGCTGGCCTGGGGTTTTTTAGAAGGATGAGTACTTCAGAACAGGACCAATTAAAACCTTTTAAAGTAATTGTCCTCCTGCCTTCTTTCAAAGCAGAGCAACAGGCTTGCTCCCTCGCTGCCCCCTCCCTCCAGGCCCACATTGAAAGGGAAACAGAGACTGCTCTTGGCTTGCCTCTCCCCAACACAGAAATGCCAACCCTTCTGGTCACCGGAGGAGAGGGGAACAAAGAAGGGGAACCTGACCTTTGTTTTGCCTAATCGCTGTCAGCTTTGTCTCCCCTCCCTGCCCCCCATTTCCCACCTCCACCAGGAAGGGGAAAGGAGCCAGACAGGTTAGCAGGGCACCAGAACCAGGTAGTAAAGCCTCCGAGGCGGGGTGGGGGCACCACCCCAGGGTGTCCACTTACTCAGCCTCTGGAGCCAGAATGGGAGGGTGGGCAAGGCCTCCTGGGACAGAGCCATAAACTTTATGGCTTTCTGAGATGTGACACATCAGGTTGACCTCACCTGTTCACCTTCATTCTTCGGCTCCCTTTCCTTTGGGATGGGATGATACAAAGGTCTGTAGGTTCTAAAGCAGTGTGGACCATCAAGTTCTCTCCTTGGAGGTTTCCTCCTGGCCAGAGGGCACTTCCTACATAATGAGACTGCCCAGTCCTGAAGGTTACCTTGACCTTGTGTCTGCATGAGAAACAGAACTAGCTTGGCCTAGGCTACACCATTCAGAAAAGCAAACTGATTCTTGTTATTTTTCATCTCATCTGCAACGGGCTTCTGGGAAGGATCCGAGGCTTCATTCTAAGGAAGGAAACCCAGCCTCTGGTCTCTTAATCTCAAGGACAAGAGGGCACGTGAGCCCCTGGGACGGCCAGGGGGGGCCCCCTCCGGAGGCCTGGGTGCCCAGGAACTTCCCATAATAGAGGGCTTCGCTCCACTGAAAGCTATTTAAAGGGATTCCACAGGCCCACCACCACCCCCCCAAGGTGGAAAATTTACGTAAACCAGTCAAAATAAAGCAACAGTCTCCTAATAAGTACGTTTGGAGTTACACTCGGGCAGAGCTGAGCCCAGGGAGAAGGCTTAAAGGTTCCAGTGTTCTCCACACACCAGAGAGTTTTAAAATATTTCAGGACCGACTGCGCCCCGCGGGTCACAGACAGGGCGTGGGTGCGCCCGGGTGACCCCAGTCCCGGGGTGCACCGGGAGGCAGGCGCGGCCCAGGCCTCCTCCCAGGTCCCCGGTGACAGCACCCCACGGCACCCCGGTCCTGCCCGAGGCCTGGCAACCAAGAAGGCCAGCAGGAGGACACCGGGAGTCTCCGGGTCGGGAAGCTGGGGGTGGGGGGTGGGGGGAGGGAACCTCATTCACGCCGCGTCTGGAGGCAAGGCCGCCCAGGATTGGGGGGGGGGGTGGCTGGCCACTCTCGCGGCGGGCTTTGGGAATGGAGGCGCCATCCCTAGCTCCCTCCCCACCCCCAGCGTGGAGGGGCCTCCAAGGTGGGGGTGCGAGTGGGGCTTCCGGGCCGGGCGGGGGGTGGTCCACGCGCTAGGGGCCGGTACCCTGGGTGACTCAGCCGAGAGGAGGCGGCGGCGGAGACGAGGGGGTGCGCGCGCGCGCGCGGAGCCCGAGAGCGGGAGGGGACCGGGGGGGGGGGCCCCCCGGGGGCGGGAGCGCACGCACCGCGCAGGCGCCGGGCGGGGGACCAGGGCACCACCGCGCACCGTCTGCCCGGCGCCGCGTCCCGAGCGCCCGCGCCGCCTCCCGGGGCGCCGATCGCAGGAGTGGCGCAGGTAGCAGCCGGGGGGGGGGGGGGGGCGGGGACCCGGGGACACCGCCGAGCTCCGGTCCCAGCCGCCCCGCGAGGTCCGCGCTCCCCCTCCCCTCCCCCCAGGGCGGCAGCTGCTCCCGCAGCTGGAGGAAGCGGGGCCCCGGCGGCCGGTGAGGCGAGGCGAGGCGTGGCGGCCGCGCGGGGCGCGGGGAGGCGCCCGCGGCGGGGACTCGGCCGGGCGGGGCGCGGGCCGCACCGCCGCGGTGGCGGCGGCCTCCCGTAAACCCTAATGACTGCAATCGCGCCCGTCTGCGCCGCTGACTCACGCGGTGACCCAGCCTCCCGTCACCCGGCGGCCTCCCCTCCCCCGCCCTCTGGCCTCAGTTTCCCCGGCTGCGAACAATGAGGCCACTGTGCCGCTCTTCATTCCTGAGAGCCCATTCACGGCGAGCCCCGCCGCCTCCCCGGGGAAGGGACCGAGGCGTCCGGCTTTTAATTATCCCCGGTGGGGTCGGGGGCGGGGAGGCCGGGCCTGGCTGGATAATTGAACCCAGGGACTGTTCCCGAGTCCCCGAGCCGGGAGCCGTCCGTCCTCCCCACCGCCATCCAGGTTTACCCCCTTCCCCCTCTCCACTGCTGCTCGGACGGGGACTCAGTGACTCACCGCCCTGGCTTGGCGGTTGCTGCCTTTTTTTTTTTAAACAAATATGGCCTTTTGAAACCCCTTTTCTTAAGCGTTTGCTACGCGCCAGGCCCTGTGGGGGGCACGGAAGAGCCCGTCGGGCGGGACGCAGGCCTGTCTGTCACTGGCACCACCAGCAAGCCGGAGAGACCCCGGCTGGAGGCCTGGAAGCGAAAGCGCTCCGCGGGCTGAACCGGCGGGCGAACCTCAGGTGCATTATGCTAAGGCCGAGGAGCCAGACGCAAAACAAGTCCTCCGAGCCCAACCCCCGGAAAGGATGAACCTAATCCCCCGTGCGCTGCCCGGCGCGGGGGCTGGGATACAGTCTGGGGAAGCCCTTGATTGGCTGGAAATGTCTTGATCCACTTGATTACGCAGATGTATGTGATCTTGCCCAAAGTCCTCAAAAGTTACACTTTGCTGCCTAGCATGCTGGAGGCCCTGTGTGTGTGTGTGTGTGTGTGTGTGTGTGTGTGTGTGTCATTCTGCAGGCTTCAGTGCTCCTGGATGTGGGGGAAAGAGGGAGACAAGGACAAAAAAAAAGGAAGGCAAAACAAACCCGGGTCATTTTATTCTGTATGGATTATGGTTGGCCCAGGACGTTAGGGTCTCAGCAGTGGCTTAGTGGGAATCAAATGGCAAATCAGCTTCTTGCATCATTCCTAGCTTTCCAGAATGCGCTAGAGAAGTAAAATGTGAAATATACACATCACTTAGAGAAAGGGTAGGGAGGAGAATTGTTGCTTATTGGGGACTCTGAAGAGAAGGGCTGTATGCACCATTTACAAAATCTTACAACAATCTCCAAAAATTATTTCTATTTTAGAAGAGCAAACAGACTGAAAGAGATAAAGTGATTTGTCCAGCCACCCTGAACTTTCCTGCAGATGCTGCTTAAGAGACTGACCAAATTCCTCAGTGGATTTAAGTGACTTTTTTGCAGCCGTGGGGCTTGAACTCTGGGCCTGGCCACTGTCCCAGGGCTCTTCAGCTCAAGGCTAGTGCTCTACCACTTTAGCCACAGCACCACTTCTCATTTTCTGGTGGTTAATTGGACATAAGAGTCTCAGGGACTTTCCTGCCCCGGCTGACTTTGAACCGAGATCCTCAGCTCTCAGCTGCCTGAGTTGCTAGGATTATAGGTGTGTTAGCCCTATGTGTAACACCGAGGTTTGAGAGTCAGGACCACCAGCGAGGACCCTGTTGGATGGAGCCCTCCCTCCTTCTTTGTATGTGAGGGACCCAGACTGCAGTAACCTCGCAGTCCAGCCTAGGTTCCCCCCTACCCTGCAGTGGGGCCCAGTGTGGGCTGGGCTTTGCTGGCCTTGAACAGCCATGACCTCTGGCAGGTGCCTCCTCTGGAAGTGCCTCAGTCCCCATCTGTGAAAGGGGAGGGGGGTTCTGAATTCTTAGTTCTTCCGGGGCCTGCCAGTCTGGAACATTTGGAAGGGCAGCCAGGTTAATGGGCCAAGCTGCTTTCATGGTTGGAAGAGAACAGTGCCTGGTAGGGGGCAGCCCACGCTGGTTGCCCTGCTGTTCATTGTGTGCGCATGCGCAGGTGCAGGTGGAGGAAGGGAGGGAATGTGAGGAAGAAGCAGGAAGGAGTGAAGTGAAGGAGTAGGTTTAGGAGATGGGCTGGGGTCATGCTGTCACCCCCCCACCCCCCGCTGAGGGAAGCCTGCTGATACTCTTGGCTCCCTCTCTTAGGAAGCCACCAGAACACCAGTTGTCCTTCTAGACACTTTACTTGGTCTATATTCTTTCCTGACCTTAACCCCCTGGGGAACGTGTTCCTCTCAGATTCCTCTTTCCTGTCTATCCCATCCTCTCCCTTGGGGATGGGTTGAAAGGGGGTAAAATATTGGAGGAGGTGACGTTGGCCAATATGCCTTGTATTCATAAACCGATTTGTTCAATGGCGCCTCTACTTAAAGATAAACTTTTAAATTTTTGTTTGGTTTTTGCTTTTTTTTTTTTTTTTTTGCCAGTCCTGGGGCTTGAACTCAGGGCCTGAGCACTGTCCCTGGCTTCTTTTTGCTCAAGGCTAGCACTCTACCACTTGAACCACAGCGCCCCTTCTGGCCTTTTCTATATATGTGGTGCTGAGTTATTGAACCCAGGGCTTCATGTATACAAGGTGCGCACTTTACCACTAGGCCATATTCCCAGCCCCTGAAATTTTAAATTTTTTAAGAGGTTCCAACCCCTTCCTCCTCCTTGAACATACCCTGCGGGTACCACACATGGTGTGTACACATTGCACAACCATGCACATCCCATATACATCACTCCCACACAAATATATATGCCACCGCTTCCCAGAGACCATCTAAGCACAAGGTAGAGGTGCCCAGCTCCAGGCTTCAAGACAGATCACAGGCTCTGGGTATGGCTGTGTCCCCTGAGGGAGGCGCTCCCTGACCTGCATTGGCGGTGGCACCCCAACAAAATAGCACCTCCTCGTTTCTGGGCCTTCCAGGATTGTGAGAGGTCAGGCCTCTGAGGACACCTAGCCTTTCCCACGAGAAGGCCTTGTCCATCTGGGTCCTCACCCCTAGGTCCTGGCAATGTCAAGGTCATGGTCAGAGGGTTTCTACCAACCTACAAGCCAATGTCCACATACAGCAGAGCCACAGTAGGAGCCTCCTTGGGTGCTCTGAGAGCCTGGGGCTGGCATGCAGGGAGAACTCTCTGGAAGAGTTAACACTGAGCAAAGCCGGCCTGCTCCTCTCCCCACAGAGGTAGCTGCCTGTCTACCCTAGACAGGCCTAAGTGTGAGTTAGCACCTGGGCTCCAGCCCCAGCCTTGACCAAGGGCTTAGCATTGACTATGGGATAAGGTCGCTTCATCGTCCTTGCAAAAGAATAGGGAAGGGTCCAGCCAGACTTCTTCCCATGGCAGGCTGGCTTGGAGGCTCCTGTGCCTGGGGAAGGAAGCTGGCTTCCTCCTCTCTGACTACTCTTTTGTCTGTAGCCCAGAGTCCTAGCAGGAATTCCCTCACAGAGCTGTTTCAAAGATTTGTGCCTTTTCATTTGGAGAGCGTTTACACAGCCCTGGGCACGCGCTGAGTGATCACTATTGGCACAGAGTACACCGCCGTGCTTCATTCACTGTCCTCGCCCCGAGGAGGGGCTCCCTAAGTGTGCTAGGATGCACATGGCCTTGCATATCATCTCCCCAGGCCCTGAAATGTCTGTCTTTGTCCCTGGGTTTTTGCCGTGATCCAAGACAGCCAGCCTGAGGCTTAGCTGAAGGTGTGTGTGACAGGGTGGAGCCTTCAGTCTGTAAGTGGGGTCAAAGATGCTAGACCTGTCCCTGAAAACACTCCTACACTTCTAGCCTTGTACACAGATCTCTTTTTGGCATCAGATTTCTGTTATTACCCCTCTCTTCTCTGTGAGTCCTTTCTCTTCTTTTGTCCTTCTCTTGTTTTGGTTTTTGGTTTTGGTACGGGTCCTAGGGCTTGAACTTGGGGCCTAGGTACTGTCTCTGAGCTGCTTTGGCTCAAGGCTAGCTGTCTACCTCTTGAGCTACAGCTCTACTTCTGGCTTTTTGGGTGGTTGATTGGACATCAGAGTGTCTGGGACTTTCCTGCCCAGGCTGGCCTCGAGCTGTGATCCTCAGATTTTAGCCTCCTGAGTAGCTAGGATTACAGGCATGAGCCTGTACCAGCCTTCTTCACTGTCAGTATACACACCCAGACGATGTGGCCATCGCTCCCGCAGTTATACCTGGAGTTACACTATACCCTATGACCCAGCAGTTCCACTCCTAGGTGTATCTTCAGAAACAAAACCGCTGGGGGCTGGGAATATGGCCTAGTGGCAAGAGTGCTCGCCTCGGATACATGAAGCCCTGGGTTCGATTCCTCAGCACCACATATATAGAAAACTGCCAGAAGGGGCGCTGTGGCTCAAGTGGCAGAGTGCTAGCCTTAAGCAAAAAGAAGCCAGAGACAGTGCTCAGGCCCTGAGTCCAAGGCCCAGGACTGGCAAAAAAAAAAAAAAAAAGAAACAAAACCACTGGTCCTCATCTGTAACTGACTCACACACACCAGTGATGACTGTTGTCATCCCAGAAACTCAGCAGGGTACTTACCAATAGCTAAAAAGCTGAATGCCTAGGGAGAGTTCAGCAGAATAGGGTCTCTTCCTGCAGCAGAATATTATTTGACCCTGAAAGGGAAGAACATATTGATACAAGCTACAATGTGGGTTGCTACCAACTTGCATGAAAGTATTTGGGTAGTTGAAAAAAGTCAGATTGCATTTATTTTATTTTATTTATTTATTTTTGTACCGGTACTGGGTTGAACTCAGGGCCTTGCATTTTTGCTTAACTTTTTTCACTCAAGGCTGAGCCACAGCTTATTATTATTCTTATTATTAAAGGTGATGTTCAGAGGGGTTACAGTCAGGTAAATGTCACCCCTTCATTCCCAGTACTGCCAATTTTTGAGTGTTTAATTAGAGATAAGAGTCTCACTGACTTTTCTTGAGTAGCTAGGATTACAGGTGTGAGGCACCAGCATCTGGTGAATTTATTTGGGGATTTTATTTTATTTTTGTGCCAGTTCTGAGGCTTGAGCTCTGGCCACTGTTTCTGAGCTTTTGTGCTCAAGGCTAGTGCTCTACCATTTGAGTCACAACTCCACTTCTGGCTTTTTGGTGGTTAATTAGAGATAAGAAACTCATGGACTTTCCTGCCCTGGTTGGCTTTGAACCTTGATCTTCAGATTTCATTCTCCTAACCAGGAGAGTAGCTAAGATTACAGGCCGGTTGCATATATATATGTGCATGCATGAACTCAGGGCCTGGGCTCCTTTGCTCAAGTTCCCTGCTCTACCACTTTGAGCCACAGCTCCACTTCCGGTTTCCCAGTGGTTAACTAGAGAGAAGTATCTCATGGCCTTTTCTTTGTGGGCTGGCTTTGAACCACCATGCTCAGATCTCTGAGTAGCTAGGAATACAGATTACAGAGCCACCAGTACCTGGTTTACTTACATACTTTGAAGAACTGAATGATAGGTGATTTAGATATCAATAAAGCTGTTGAAACAGATACATAAGTAAAAATAAAGGCAGTTCTTTCTGTCCAGAGTATTTTATCTTCTTGATGCAGTGCCCATGCCCAAGTGGTCCTCTCTGGGGTGGGAGCAGGGCAGTGAGCAGCTGAGCTTTGCACCCCTCCCGGCACCCCTCCACACTCAAGGGCCACCCACAGACTGTAGTTCCTGTCCCTTTCCTCTGTGTCCTTGTACACAGATTTTCTAACCTTCCCTACTCCCAACCCCAGCAGCTCCTTCTCTGGTCTCTCTTCTCTCCTCGCCCTCATTCTTTGCCCTGTTGGGTTCCCTGGCGTTTTGTTTAGTTACTATGGAGATTGTGGTCATTTGGTTGTCTCTTTCCCCAGCGGAGTGTAATTTCCTAGAGACTGCCTCACACCTGGTTTATTCTTGGAACAGAGTAGGTGCTAAATAAATGCTTGTTGAGTTGATTTGGATAACAGGATACTTGAACTGAACCAAAAAAAATGAAAGCCTTCTACCTGAAATGTACAACTCTCAAGGCAAACCCTATTATTATTATTATTTTCTACCGAGTCTTTACTTAAATCCACTTTTTAAAATCGACAAAGTAACCAAGGAACCCATTTGAGTTAGAAGGAACTCCATGTATTTTCTAAACACATTCCAGTTGAACTGGATTAAAATTAGAACCATGCTTTTTCCAAGCTGAAAATTTCCCAACACAAAGACTTGAATGTCTAAAGGCCTGTTTTGGGGACTCGGCTTGTCATCCTGTCCTCTGGCCAGAACCCACTCAAGTCTCAGCCCCTGGAAGCAGTTCCTGGTCTCTACAGAATGGCCATCCCAGCAAGCTGCCGGGGACCAGCTTGCCAAGAGCACACAGGCAGGACCTGGAGCCAGGTCTGCCCCTGCGGTCTTGGCTCTTACCCACTTTCCCAGGTGCCTCAATGGTAGGAAAACCATCTGCCAAAGAAATTCCCTTAAGATGTCACCATAAAAACGGCTTCTGGTATTAGATGTCCCTGGGGTTTCCACAGACACTTCTTGGGGAATAGCTGCTCTTGTAAAGAGCTCTCTCTAACCGGGCTCTGTCTTTCTTTTCCTTTAATCACACCTCACAGGCTTTTGATAGAAAGCACCTGCTATTGGCTTTGGGTGGGAGCCTCCGACGCCAGCCCTCCTCTGTCCAGGAGGTCTTGGTGCAGGGGATTAATGGGTGGGAAATGGGCTCTATATTCTTTGTGTTTTGGTTTGCTTTTAGTAGTACTGGAGTTTGAATTTGGAGCTTTGTACTCGCTCTGCTTGCTTGTTGGCTAGCACTTTATCCTTGGGCCATACCTCCAGCATGGCTTTTTGCTGGTGATTTTGGACATGAAGTCTAGAAGACTTTGCTGCCCAGGTTGACTTCAAACCTCAGTCCTTCAGACCTTAGCCTTCTGATTAGCTAGGCTTACCAGCAGAAGCCACAGGGGGGGGGGGGGGGGGGCGGGGAGGCTCTGCATTCTTGATTTTTTTTTTTTTTTTTTTTTTTTTTTTTTGCCAGTCCTGGGTTTGGATTCAGGGCCTGAACACTGTCCCTGGCTTCTTTTTGCTCAAGGCTAGCACTCTGCCACCTGAGCCACAGTGCCACTTCTGGCTATTTTCTATATATGTGGTGCTGAGGAATCGAACCCAGGGCTTCATGTATAGAAGAGCACTTCATGTATAGGTGAGCACTTTACCACTAGGCCATATTCCCAGCCCCAGGACTCTGCATTCTTAATGAGTCTCTCAAAGGACTCCAAGGCCACACCACCCAGAGTGGCTTAGGAGGCAAGGAGGACTTGCTAAGGAATGGAAGGAAACACAGAAGGAAGGTATAACTGCCTCCCGCACCCCAAAAACTTATTTTATAGATTCATCTTTTGCTGTCGGGCACACAGTAGATCTTCATTGTTGCCGGTGCACTAGATGGATGATTTCCAGGGAAGTCCAGCCCTCCAGCTGCTGTACTGGCCAGAGCAGATGTGCTGATTCCCATCGCTGTGGACCTTCTATGGGTACAACAACGTGTGGGTTGCGTGGGAGTGGGTAGAATGGACAGGAGCAATGCTCCAATAAAGGACTATTCACCCCTTAAAGAACCAATTCTGTGCTCAATTTCAAAGATAAATCTTGCTTGACTCTTATCTCTCTAACGTGTGGTCCCTATGTAAATCTTATTATTTCTTTGACGTTTCTGACTTCAGAGTCCCAAACAGCTGGAGTTTGGTCCTTTTTCCTTTCCCTCTCTGTACCCTTTGTGAATCCCTAGGCTTAGTATCAGTACATATAGCAACTTTTTTTTTCTTTGTAGTGCCCATCTTGGGGCTTGAACTCAGGGCCTGGGTACTGTTCTTAATTACGCTTTTGTGCTCAGGGCTAACGTTCTACTCCTTGAGCCACAGCTCCACATCCAGCTTTCGGGAGTTAATTGGAGATAAGAGTTTCATGGCCATTCTTGCCTGGGCTAGCTTTGAACTGTGATCCTCAGATCTCAGCCTCCTAAGTAGCCGCCAAACACAGTCAATTATTATTGCACCTGAAGTGCGAGTTCAAAGGTTTGATCACAGGATCACCAATAAACAAAGAGCTTGTGTTGTAGAGCAGTGATTTTGCCATCTATTTTGGCTGCTTAGAAGCATCTTTCTATTTAAATCTTGCTCCTAGGAGGGTATTTTAAACACAGAGTTTTGACCAGTTGACATGTTACTCCTTCATTGTTACTAAGAGATTAAGACCTTGCCTCCAGATGCTTATTTTAAATTACCCATGATGTGCTGTTTTTGAAAATGGGGACAGACCAAGCACTATCTTGTATAGCCTCTAGACCCCCCTCCCTTTCTTCTTTTCTTCCTCCTGAAAAAGTAAGAGCTTTGAAGCAATGGGCCTCCAGTTCCACCTGGGAGGCCACTAAAGGGATTTTGGGGGAACAGCTGGACTTACCAGGAGGGTACATGGCCAACCAGAATCAGCCCTTTCAAGAGCACCCACATTTAATTAATTCAATTAACTTAGGTGATACCAGGGATTGAACTCAGGGCTGTGAGATCTTGAGGCAAGAGCTCTACTACCTGAGCCATGACCTGGTCCTTTTGCTTTTATGTATTTATTTTTAGAGAGGGTATCAACCTCTGATCAACCTCTGGGCCAACCTCTGATCTCGATACTTTGCTCTCTGCCTCCTGAGAGGTACTTTCCTCAACCAAATAGACCCTTTCCCCCTTCCATGGCCAGGCTGTCCTGCCTAGAACTCTGGTCTGCGGCCCTAGGCTTTGTTTCCCTTTAGAAGACCAGAACCAACCCCTCTCTTCAGGGTCATAGAGGAGGTAAGAAGAAGAATCAAGAATTCATTTTCCACACCAAAGTGGAACGAATGGGTAGAACAGGCCCCATTGAGGAGGACAATGAGTAGAAAGAGAAAACAGGTCACATTCTGTGTGTGTGTGTGTGTGTGTGTGTGTGTGTGTGTGTGTGTGTGTGTGTGTCCTTCGGCTGGAACTCACTGGGTGTTGTCCCTGAGCTTCTTTTGCTCAAAGCTTGTGCTCTACCATTTGAGCCACAGCTCCACTTGTGGCTTTTTTTGTGATTAATTGGAGATAAGAGTCTCATGGACTTTCCTGCCTGGACTGGCTTTGAACTGTAATCCTCCGATGTCAGCCTCCTGAGTAGCTAGGACTACAGTGTGAGCTACCAAGGCCCAGCATCCGGTCACATTCTTGTAGCACACCCTTTGGGGTTCAGACTTTTCATACTCCCAGATGGCTGTCTAACTGCTTTGACTTGTAACACCTAACAGGCAATGGCGGCTCATACCTTAAATCCTAGCTACTCAGGAGGTTGTGGTCTGAGAATTGAGGTTCGAAGCCAGCCTGGATAGAAAAGTCTGTGAGACTTACCTCCAACTAACTAGCAAAAAGTCAGAAGTGGAGGTGTGGCTCAAGTGGTAGAGTGTTAACCTTGAGCAAAAAGCCAAGTAAGAGTATAAGACCCTGAGTTCAAGCCCCAGGCCTGGCAGTCCTCCAAAAAAATGTATTGCTGAAGGTTTTGGTCTCGGCCTCAGTGGGGTTTCATTATGTTCTGCTGTGGCATCTTTCCATCTCTCTCCTGGGTTTCTGGACCGCTCTCTCCAGCATCAAATTCTATAGCGGCCCTGCCCATCCCTGACCCTGTGGCCGTTCTATTTTGACTGGCGAGGCTCAGTTGAACTCATTGTTTGTTTGCAGCCTTGAGGATTTTTCTACCATGGTTTCCCAGAGAGTTCCCTGGCCAGGCCTGCAGAGCTGTGGTCATTCCTGTTCTCAGCAACTGCCAGGGCAGGAGGCCTTAGGCTGCTCAGCCCCCTGGAAGACCTGGCCAGTACCCCCACCCCAGATCTGGGCTTTTCCTCCTGTGGAGAGCAGTCTGTTCAAGGAGACAGATTAGAGGCAGAGCTGGAGAGCCTAGGGGAGGCCGAACCCCAAAAGTTGCTGTTCACAAACAAAGACAATCCAACATCTTCTGGCTCTGAGAAGAAAGAAATAGGCTTTTCTGTAGTTACTATTTTTTTTTCTTCTTTAACCAAATATGCACTCCTCTGTTTTTCCCCTCCACACCGGAAACTCTACTTAGGATTTTTAAATGGTCCTCACTGGGGAGAGGCAGCTGATTGGCTGGGGAGAGAATTCCACACTCCGTCTGTATCCCGCTGGGCTGACAGTCAGTTAATAGTGGGCCCCCAGGCTCTAGGCGGCAGGAGACCGGACAAGCCACGAAGTATTTATTTTCTGTGGCTATGCTCAGGCTTGCGCAGACAGAGTTGTTATTTATTTATTTATTTGAATCTATCTGGTCCCCAAACTGCAGGGATTAGGACTTGATTGGCTATGCAGAAATAAGTACTTTGGGAGGGTAAAGGGGGGGGGGGTGGCGGGATACGTTGCCCTCTCCTGCCTACCTTTCTCCCCACACAGCTTCCCTGTTTCAAAGCTGTCCAGAATTTTCTGGGACTGAGGAAGACTGTCATCGTGTCTTTCTGCAAAGCTCAGTAAGTCCATTCCAGTCTCTGCGGACCTGCGGCTGGGCTGAAAGGAGTCTCCCGCGCTCCCTGATACCCGCAGCTGAGTTGGGGATAGGTTTCATACTCCATGCAATGACCCCTTCACAGGCCTGTCCCCTCCTGTGGCCTGCCCGGCCTTGAGGCCTGAGAACTGGCGGAGGATCTTTGCCAGGCTCAGAGCTTGGGACAGGCTCACAGCTCAGAGGTCGTCAAGCATGGGGGTGTCGGCAGCTGAAGGAGGGTGCTGAGGAGCTCTTTCCCGGGTCACAGGCCTTGCCTGTCTGGGCTGAGTCCAGAGTCAGGCAGAACTGACTTCTCCAGCTGAGTCTCTGGACTCCCGTGGGATTCTGGGAAGTAGGTGAGCAGGCATCTTAAATGGACAACCTTGACCCATTCATTCACCCATTCCCTCCACAAACTACCAAAAAGGAAATCCTCTAAGAAGACCAGTGTTTGGGGAGGCCCAAGGGAAGCGGCTCATGCAGACTTCAACCAGGGGTTGAAAGGGCGAGACCCCTACTCTGCTGCTCCTGTGGTGGCTGAAGATGGGGTGGGGGGTGGGGGCGGAGCTGGCACTGGCAGCCAGGCCTGGGCTTGGCTTTCACGCTGCAGGAAGAAGGGCTGCCTTTCTATGTCCTGCCGAGGACTGAGGACTGCTAGCCTGCGGGCACTCCACCCACGAGAGATCTCCATGGCCGTGGGCCGCTGCTTCAGTCCGAAGATTTGTTCTGTGGACACAACTCAGGCTTGGAGCTGATTTGTTCTGTTTCCTCATCCAGAGCTGCAGGACTGACTGTGTGGAGGGAGGGGAGCCGCCTTATCACCAGGGGTTTATTGTGGGGCTATGAATAATGACTGCTCTGGCTCCAGGGTGGGGGAGATAGGCTGGGCCACCAGCCCAGTCCCAGGAGCCCCTTCCTCCCTGCTCTGCCAAATTCCTCCCAGCCCTGTGGATAAGATTAGCAGTTTCTAGTTCCCAAAGGTCCTGGCCTCAGAGGGTTTATTTATTTAATTATTTCAGCATTCCAGTGCTGGGGATGGAACCCAGTCTTGCATATGCAAGGCCAGAGCTTTATGAGCAATATCCCTGATGTCTAGGCCTTATCTCCTCCTCCTCGTCCTCGTCCTCGTCCTCGTCCTCGTCCTCCTCCTCCTCCTCCCCTCCTCCTCCTCCTCCTCCTCTTCCTCCTCCTCTTCCTCCTCCATACTGATGATTAACTTCAGGGCTTCATATTTGCTAGGCAGGCACTCTACCACTTCAGCCAGACCCTCAGCAATTTTGGCTTGAGCTGTTTATGCCTCCCAAATAGCTAGGATTACCAGCATGTACCACCGTGCTTGATCCCTTGGTCCTTGAGTTTTATCTACCCCCAGTCTCTTCTTTAACTTTAACTGGGCATTTGAAGGCTGGGAATTTGTTTAAAATCCCAGTGAGAGGCCAGGCCAGGCCAGGCCAAGAAGCTCCCATTTGGAGGTGAATCTATTTCTGATTCTTGGCCATTCCTCAGCCCATCCTTCCCAGGCCCATCTAAAAGATGTGCAGGAAGGAGGAACACGCCTGACCTTGCTCTGTCCATCCAGCCCCTGCCTGGCCACCCCCCTGCCTGCCCAGTCTATGTCTCATCCACATACTGCCAGCCTCAGAGCCCCCAGAACTAGCCATGCAGCCCCGAGCTGTGAGTGTGGTAGCCTTGAGGCCTTTGGAGTTTTTTTGGGGGGGAGGGAGGGTTATACAAGAAGGGACTCCTCAACCCCAACTGTGAGCTCCAGGATCTCCAGCGGGGGCTCGCCATGTTCCTGTGAACTTCAGAGCGGGAAGGCAGTATCTATGTTTGCGTTGTCTGATTCACTGAGGTTTGCAGCCTTGGACAGAGGCGCTGACCCAGCCACTGTGGTCTGTGTGACCTTGTGCCAGTCACCTCTTCTCTCTTTCTCAGGGTTCTCATTTCCTTTTTGGTGAGATTAGTGCGGAACCAGTTATGAATGGGACCAGGGAGAACCCACGGGTCCTTCCAGGTCGATCATTCCCAAGCTGGGAGGAGATGGAGTCTGACAGGCTCCTGAGCCAGAGTCCAGACAGGACTTTCCAGCACTGAGGGCTCTCCTGGGCTCTCAGAGTCATCCTCCTGGCAGGAGCCACCATGCTGGCATCTTGCTTTCCGCAGGAGTCCCAGCTCTGAACTGTGTCACGCCAGGGCTGCCTGGCTATGGCCTGGTGGAATGCAAGGATGGATGGAGGCCTTGGGGCCTTTGCACCGCCCTCGTCTCCCTGATCCTGACAGTGGCTCTAGGCTGAGGGCCGGTGTCCACAGGCTGTGACCTCTCCCAGCACACAGGACCTGGGGGAGCCCGCACAGGTCCAGCCAGGGAAAGGTTCTTGGATCTCTGGGGTTGCTTGGAGGTCTTCCCATTGGAAGGGGAAAGAGGAGCCTAGTGATGTTAGCCAGGAGTAGAAAGGGTGAAGGACATCTTCTCCCCAGGGAGTCCGTTGCCCTACCTGGGCTCACCTGGAAGGAGGGGCAGCCACTTCACTGGCCGCCTCATGCCTGCCACCTGGTGCCAGGCTCACAGGGCTGGGCTTGGAGGAGGCATGGAAGGAAGGCAGCTCTGGGTCTGGGTGGATCTCCCTGGACTCCAGCCTCCATGACCAGTCACCTCTGGTCATTTCCAGCATTTGGCACAGCATGGGCCATGATGGGGGCCAGGAGCTGTTTTCTGGGTGAGGCAATGCACTCAATGCCACCAGCCCAGGGGCTCTAACAGGGCACAGGTGGAGAGGAGGTTAGACCCGTTTCTAGGTCCTTGGTCAGGATGGAGCTATACAGTTTGGCCCTCCGAGTGCCCACAGCTTGTTCCCGGCTCTCTGGCCTGATTCAGGTGGCTCCTGCATCCACCTTCCATCCCCACCCCCACCTGGCCTCCTGTCTCTCTGCCTGGGCAGCAGCCTTCAAGGCCTCTGCTAGCCCATCAGGGCACCTGGCCTCTACTTGATCTTGTCCATGGCCTTCTGCTCACGGAGCCAGGAGTGGTAAGTGATGATCGTGACTTGCCCTTGCCAGTTCCTTTTCTTGCTGTGTCTAACTGATTATCCCAAGTCTAGCTGATTACCCCAAGTCTACCTGCTGGCTGCATCCTGTTTTCCTCTAGGCTCAGCCCAGTGGTCACAGGGGCTGAGGCCTATGCACTGGAGGACAGGACACCCCTCTCCAGTCCCAAGCCCAGAGCAGAAGGCCCTTTTTTTTTTTTTATGAATGGAACATCTGCAGTTGAAATCTGCCAAGGCAGCCGACAGGTTGTTCCCTGCCTCTCCAGAGCGGGAGCACAGGCAGGAGCGACGGTGGCCCAGAGCCACCGTCCCCAGATCCCCGTGTCCGCCTCTGTGCTTGGGAGGGGGCTCCCATCTGCCTGACTCACCCATCACCCCCTGAACTGGCTTCGATGAAGTGATCTTTCTATATTTACTTAAACTTCTATTTAAAGAGGAATTCCTCATAATTACTCAGCCGCAGAGAGCTGACGCTGTTTGGCTCTGTTTATTTAGTTTCTCCTAGTGACTGGCAGAATGTCCTCGGTGGCTTTCAGGAGCAGATATAGACGAATGACCTGCTGGTCATAAAATAAAGTATGATGTTCCTCTCTGTCCTCATGGGAGATGGCATGCGGAGGGGGCAGGCCTCCCTCCCCACCCCAGCCCAGCCCGGCATTAAGCCCAGGCCCTTGGGAACTGCTCTCACCAACAGCTTTAGAATTTGGGGAAGTGGGAAGTGAACACGTGTGTGTAGAGCGTGCACTCTGTACACACACTGCGTGAGCACACTCTCAGCCTGCACCCACACTCTGCCTCACTCCTGCCAACCACAGGGAGGAGGCGGGGATTAATCTATTTTTTTTCCCTTCAAAAATATTTAATTGATACTTGGCATGTAGTCCAGGAGTAAAACTAAAATAGTCAGTTATTTATGCAGAAATAATTCCCCAGACATTTCCCTCCCTCTCCTCCTCCTCCGTCCACCTCCACCGTGACCGCCTAGGTCATTTGGAGAAAGCCCTGCTCTGACCAAGCCGGGGAGAAACGTTGTGTTAGACGTGGTTTGGCCAACTGGCTGGATTCCTGGTTGGTAATTTGGAGGGGTTTCTTTGGGGGGGAGGGGGATGATGGGATGTGCTGAATACACTCCTGTTAATACGTCTGAAAGCAGGCTGGACACACGGACAATTGTCAGGCCCCTGGGAAGATGACCCACGCCATCCAGCGCAGGCCCATCCCCTCAGACTGGGCCCCTGTGCTGTTCCCCACCACACGCTGTCGCAGACCTGCCCTGTGTGAGCCGCTCATCCTCCATAGCCAGCTCCCACCCCTCCGGAGCCCACCTAGCCAGCCCGCCAGCCCTGGATGGGACTCCTATGTCCTGGGGGAGCCCCTTCCCCAGTCCCCTGGACACCTTTCATGACTGATGTTGTCCCAGCAACATGAGATTGTCCCCACATCACCTGGTCAGGAGTGGGGATGCGTGAAGGAACACACAGACTTTTCCTGTGATTCCCTGGTTGGCTCTGATGTGGCACAGGAACTGTCTGTGCCCATTGACCAAGGGTCATCCTGGAGACCGGCTACTAGAAGCCATCACACCCCCAAGCCTGCGGGACCTTCTGCTCTGAACCTGCCTCACCTCCTCAGAGCCAGCAAGCAGATGGAGAGGCAGAACACGGGGCACACAGCAATGCCCTCAGAGAGGGTCCTGGGTCACCCAGGAGGTGACAGCCACCATGGCTCCTTAGCTCAGGATGGGGTATCAGCCAGGCCCCCAGTCTCATGCTATTCTCCTATGGGCGGAATTTCCTTCCTGCTTATTGAGTGTCTTGGCTTCCTGGAAAACCAAGATACCAGTGAAGAAATGAAGACAGTGTGGGACCAAGGGGCCTCCCTGTTCATACAATGAGCCATCCTCGTACACAGGGCCATCTGTGTGCTCATGCCAGCCCAAGGAACTTTGTCCCTTTGTCCCTCTGTGGCAGTTACAGCCCCTCATCTCTGGCTCCACGTTGCAGACCTGATAAAATACAAATATGAATAGAGAGTAAGCAACCAATTTTCAGCTATTAAAATTCAAGCTCCAAAGCTGGGCATTGGTGGCTCACGCCTGTAATCCAAGCTAGTCAGAAGGCTGGGATCTAAGGGTCACAGTAAAAGCCAGCCTGGGCAGGAAAGTCTGTGGGATTCTAACCCCCCCCCCCCCCCACAATGGCTAGCACTCTACCACTTGAGCCCCAGCGCCACTTTTCCTAGTGGTTAATTGAAGAGTCTCATGGACTTTCCCACCCTGGCTGGTTTAGAACTGTGATCCTCAGATCTCAACCTTCTGAGTAGCTAGGATTACAGGTGTGAGCTACTGGAGCCGGGCTTCTTTGGGACTCTTATCTCCAATTAACCACCAAAACACCAGAAATGGAGCTGTGGCTTAAAGTGGTAGAGAGCTAGCTTTGCATACAAAAGTTCAGGGACAGTGCCCAGACCCCGAGTTTAAGTCCTAGGACCAATATAAAAAAATAAACCTCAAGCTACAAGCTGGGTTCCAATGGCTCACGCCTGTAATCTTAGCTACTCAGGAGGCTGAGAACTGTGATAAAGTCAACCTGAGCAGACAAATCTGAGAGACTACTCTCTAACCAGCAAAAAGCCAGAACTGGAGGTATGGCTCAAGTGGTGGAGTGCTAGCCTGAAGAGAAAAAGGTAAGCAAGAGTATAAGGTCTTGAGTTCAAGCCTTACTACTGGCACATGAAACAACCCAAACTAAATCAAATAAAAAAACCTTCTGGCTGTATTGGTAGAGTCATTCAACAAACATTTCTTGAGCAGCCCTTGAGGAGCCCTGCTTACGTGGCATCAAGCAGGTAGAGCCCTGCTTTTGTGGATATGTTAGTTTAGCTTCAATGTCCCCAAACCTTAGGTGTATCAGAATCAAGGGGGCCAGGGCCAGGGCTAGTGAACACCCAGGATTCTGGACCGCAGACTCAAGAGTTAGGATTCTATGGGCCTATGGGATAGGACTGGAGAATTTTCTAAAAAGTTCCAGGGGCAGCTGGGCATGCGCAGCTGGGCATTGGCGGCTCATGTCTGTAAATCCTAGCTAGTCAGGAGACTGAGATCTGAGGTTCACAGTTCCAAGCCAGACTGGACAGAAGAGTCTGAGTTTAATTTCAATTAACCAGCCAAAAGCCTGGCTGGAGGCCTGGCTCGGGTGGCAGAGCATTAGCCAAAGGAGCAAGTAAAGCATGCACCAAGGTCCTGAGTTCAAAACGCTAGTAGAAGCAAAACTGTTCCAGGAGCACCAGGTAGTGACTTGGGGTGTAGTTCAATAGCATAGTCTAGGCTTAGCATGTGCACTGGTCCAGTCCTGGGTACTACAAACAAGGTTGAAGTTCCCAACCAAGGCTGCTGCTGCTGGTCTAAGGGTGTGTTTTGAAGACCCCCCCCCCCCACATACTCCCCAACACCAGTTGAGTGATTTCCCCAAGGAATGAGCCCAGGAGAGTGACTCCATGTGACAAAATCAGGACTGGGCCATCCTCATGGTCCCTCCTGGCTCTGGTTCTGGCAGGAAGAGGGGGTGGCTTGCCTTGGCCTCGGGCTTTGGGCACCACCCCACCCCCACCGCAGACGCTGTGTCCAGGGGGGCGGGGCCAGCGAGACCTGGGAGCCTCCGCTGCCCACGACACCTACAGTTTTAGAATCTGGAGAGCAGATGCCTATGCTTGCTAAGCAACTCGTGAAACAAACAGCTTGCTTCAGGGCTGGCTTTTTTGAAGCTGACTTTGTTGCTGGGGTGGGGAGATGTGTGTGTAGATAAGCTGCTCTGCGTGATGACATCACGGGACTCATAAAAATGCCACTTCCTTGGCATGTCTTTCACCTTTGAGCATGTTCTTCAAAATAAAATAATCACAGGTCATTGCCACTCTTGCCTGCTTCAGAAGCTGGAGGCAGCTACAGATGGGAGTCTCAGAGGCCAGGGTGGGGGGGAGGACGCCATCTTACCCCTCAGCACCTCAGTTTCCCCAGGTTTTAAGGTCCCTGCCTGCTCCCAATTACATATACTGAACTGATTACTTTTACTTGATTTTATTTTTGTTGATCATGGGGCTTGAACTCAGGGATTGGGCACTGTCCCAGTTTCTTTTGCTCAAGGCTAGGGCTCTACCACTTTGAGCCACAGTGCCACTTCCGGTTGTTGAGTGGTTCATTGGAGATAAGAGTCTGACAGAATTTCCTGCCTATGCCGGCTTTGAACCACAATCCTCAGATCTCAACCTTCTGAGTAGCTAGAATTACCAGCATGAACCACAGGTACCAGCTCCATTTTTTTTTTTTTTTTGAGGAAGAGTCTCACTATGTAATCCGGTCTGGCTTGTGATTTTCCTATCTCAACCTACTGAGTGCTGGAATTATAGATGTGTGACCCCACATCATGCTTATTGTGCCAGCTGGGCACTGGCACCTGTAATCCTAGCTACTCAGGAGGCTGAGATCTGAGAATCATGGTTCAAAGCTAGCTCCAGCAGAAAAGTCTCCCTGGGACTCTTTTTTTTTTTTTTTTTTTTTTTGCCAGTTGTGGGCCTTGGACTCAGGGCCTGAGCACTGTCCCTGGCTTCTTTTTGCTCAAGGCTATATAGCACTCTACCACTTGAGCCACAGCGCCACTTCTGGCCATTTTCTATATATGTGGTGCTGGGGAATCGAACCCAGGGCTTCATGTATACAAGGCAAGCGCTCTTGCCATTAGGCCATATTCCCAGCCCTCCCTGGGACTCTTATCTCCAATTAACCACTTAAAAACTAAAAGTGGAGCTGTGGCTCTAGTGGCAGAGCACTAGCCTTGAGCAAAAGAGCTCAGGGACAGCCAGGCTCTTAGTTCAAGCACCATGACTGACAACAACAAAAAAAATCTGGATACTCATAAATAGAATTTTTCTTTTGGTATTATACAAGTTAAGAAGGGCTCTAGAGGGACCCAGAAGCTTATCCAATGATGATCACAACTTGAGTGGCTGAAGCAGGAAGATAAAGAGAAAAAGAAGAAAAGACAGAACAGGAACACAACTATGGGAATATAGGATTGCTGATCAGAATGAAGACGGGAGCCCCGCCTATGGTTGGCCCATGGGGGTCTTGCTTCCCCTCTTGTGTGTGTCCCAGACCCACAGCTGTCTGGGGACAACACGTTTCTGAAGCCTCAGATTGGAAACTGTCACGGCCTGGAGCTGGCACTTTGCAAACCTCTGAGTGTCTCTTGAGTCCATCCTGCCTTGGCCCATGTTTTGGCCTTGACATTGCGTTGCCAGGCAACCATCTATCCTATAGGAATTCACACTCCTTCTTCCAGGCAGACACATTTAATTTCAGACCCAGAGTGTTCACTGACGTGGGGTGTCACCAGCTTGTGCCCTCACAGAAATAGCCCCAAGGACTGAGTCAAAAGTAGCTGGGGCAACTGATCCCCCACATTTGATCTTGTTCCCCTAAAATAGCTCTGTCTTGTTTATGGGGCTGCTCAGAGTGGGTCCATGGGAGTCTAGCTTCCCTTCTCCTGTGGGGTGGCTGGCTGTCTGTGGCCGTGGCCGGAGACATCCGCTGTGACTCAGGGCCCTGAACATGATGTAACACGCCTGGCTCCCAGGAGGGGGTGGGGGAGAGCCACAGGGGTGACAGTCTTGGAATTCCAGGCGAGACCCTTAGGGCCTGCTGGTCTGTCCCTCATCAAGGTCAGATATGACTGAGAGCTGGGTGTCTAAGACCCCAGAGGGTGAGGAAGGAGAGGCTGGGGAGGGCATCCTGTCCCCAGGCCAGAGCGTCCTGCCCTCCCCCTCCCTCCGGCCAGACTTCCTACTGACCTGGAGCCCAGTTCTCAGCCCGGAGACATGACACACCAATGTCCTGTTCTCTAGGTTGGCTCCGTGCTGGAACTAAAATCCTGCTCCTGATGTAACAGCGATGCACTGAAGCCAGCAGAGCCCAGGACTCCTGCCCAGTGTCCCCTCTGATCAGCTGCTGCGCTTTTCCCTCTTGGCAAGGGTCTCTGGGACTCCTGGCACCCTCTTCGTTCTGTCTTCCCTCTCCTGACCAACAGCCAGCCACTTGTCCTGCCCGGGCCAGGCTCCGGAGGCTCCAAGACCTCCTCCAGGCCACTGTGGGTCCTGCCAGGGCCAGGCACCCATGTGACATTGGAGTATGGGGGCCCTGGGGCCAGGCAAGAGGGCAGCATCGAGGGAGGAGGAGGAAGGCCTGCAGGTTAGGCTGAGGTCAGGCTCCGACCTGCAATGAAGGTCGAAGACAGGATCTCCTCCAAATGTGGTCTTTTGGTGTGTTCACCGCTCAGCTTTTAAGAAAAGTATGTGTGTATATGTGTGTGTGTGCACGCTGAGGCTTGAACTCAGAGCCTGGGCACTGTCACTTCACTTTTTCACTCAAGATAGGTGCTCTACTACCCTTTTCTTTTTGGCCAGTCCTGAGGACTGGACTCAGGGCCTGAGCACTGTCCCTGGCTTCTTCCCGCTCAAGGCTAGCACTCTGCCACTTGAGCCACAGCGCCGCCCCTGGCCGTTTTCTGTATATGTGGTGCTGGGGAATTGAACCCAGGGCCTCATGTATACGAGGCAAGCACTCTTGCCACTAGGCCATATCCCCAGCCCCTCTACTACACTTTTCTTTTTTTTTTTTTTTGGCCAGTCCTGGGCCTTGGACTCAGGGCCTGAGAACTGTCCCTGGCTTCTTCCCGCTCAAGGCTAGCACTCTGCCACTTGAGCCACAGCGCCGCTTCTGGCCGTTTTCTGTATATGTGGTGCTGGGGAATCGAACCTAGGGCCTCGTGTATATGAGGCAGGCACTCTTGCCACTAGGCTATATCCCCAGCCCTCTACTACACTTTTGATAAGAGTCTCATCGACTTCCCTTCCCAGGCTGGCTTCTCAGCACATCATTCTGGGTAGCTAGGATTACAGGCGGGAGCCACTAGTGCCTGACTAAAAAAGTATATATATATATTTTAATGTTGTCTATCAAAATGAACTCCAAGAAATGGAAACAAGTTTTTTTTTTGCTTTGGGTTTTGTTTGTTGTTCTCCTTTGTCGTTGTTTTTGATTTTGGTACCTTTTGGGTTTTTTTTGTTTGTTTTTGTTGCCAGTCCTGGGCCTTGGACTCAGGGCCTGAGCACTGTCCCTGGCTTCTTTTTGCTCAAGGCTAGCACTCTACCACTTGAGCCACAGCGCCACTTCCGGCTTTTTTCTACATATGTGGTGCTGAAGAATCGAACCCAGGGCTTCAAGTGAAGTGCCAGACTTTGAAGTCAGGCCCCATTTTACCAGGTGAACCCCATTTTAGAATCGAACCCTGAGCCAATCAGATTTGTACCTGTGTCCTAATCTTGCTTGCTTGAACACCTGATTGTTGTAACCTTGTTCTTTGCCTTTATAAGCCCTGTGTAATCGCAGCTCGGGGCTCCCTCCTAACCTCCGCTGTGTTGGTGGGTAGGACGAGGCCCGAGTTGCAGCTCGCTTAAATAAAGTCTTGCCTTGCTTTTGCATTTCGGAATGTCTGAGTCTCGGTGGCCTTCTTGGTGGTGGTCTCACGACTTGGCACAACACAAGTATACGAGGCAAGCACTTTACCACTAGGCCATATTCCCAGCCCTTACTAAGTGCTTTTTTTTTTTTTTTTTTTTGCCAGTCCTGGGCCTTGGACTCAGGGCCTGAGCACTGTCTCTGGCTTCTTTTTGCTCAAGGCTAGCACTCTGACACTTGAGTCACAGCGCCACTTCTGGCCATTTTCTGTATATGCGGTACTGGGGAATCGAACCCAGGGCTTCATGCATACGAGGCAAGCGCTCTTGCCACTAGGCTATATCCCCAGCCCCACTAAGTGCTTTTTAACCACAATTAAAAATACTTTTTTTTAGGGCTGCCTCATATACATGAAGCCCTGGTTCGATTCCTCAGCACCACATATATAGAAAAATGCCGGAAGTGGCTCAAGTAGTAGAGTGCTAGCCTTGAGTAAAAAAAAGCTAGGGACAGTGCTCAGGCCCTTAGTCCACCCCCCAGGACTGGTAACAAAAACAAAAACAAACAAACAAAAAAAAGCACTTAGTAAGCCGGTGGCTCATGCCTATAATCCTAGCTACTCAGGAGGATCTGAGGATCGTGGTTCAAAGACAGCTTGGGCAGGGAAGTCTGTGAGACTCTTATTTCCAAGTAACAACTAGAAAACCAGAAGTGATGCTGTGGCTTAAAATGGTAGAGCACTGGCTGGGAATGTGGCTTAGTGGTAGAGTGCTTGCCTAGTATTCATGAAGCCCTGGGTTCCATTCCTTACTACCATATAAACAGCTGGAAGTGGCATTGTGGCTCAAGACTAACATTCTACCACTTGAGCCACAGTACCACTTCCAGCCTTTTCTGTTTATGTGGTACTGAGGCATCGAACCCAGGACTTTATGCATGCTAGGCAAGTACTCTCCTACCACTAAGTATAGTGTTGGGGTTACAGGTATGTAGAGTTACAGGTACTTGTGTTTGGCTTCTTTATTTTTATATTGTTATTTTTAGGAGTTGTATAAAGGGGTTACAACTTCATATGTCAGGTGATAAGTATAATGCTTGGGCATTTTCACCTTTGGCTTTTGTTTGTTTGTTTGTTTGTTTTTTTGGCCAGTCCTGGGCCTTGGACTCAGGGCCTGAGCACTGTCCCTGGCTTCCTTTTGCTCAAGGCTAGCATTCTGCCACTTGAGCCACAGCGCCACTTCTGGCTGTTTTCTGTATATGTGGTGCTGGAGAATCGAACCCAGGGCCTATGTATACGAGGCAAGCACTCTTGCCACTAGGCCATATCCCCAGCCCCACCTTTGGCTTTTTTTTTTTTTTTTTTTTGGTCGTGGGGTTTGAACTCTGGGCCTGGGTGCTTTCCCTGAGCTCAAGCTAGTGCTCTACCATTTTGAGCCACAGCTCCACTTCCTGTTTTCTGGTCATTAACTAGAGATAAGAATCTCATAGGCTTTCCTGTACAGGCTAGTTTTGAACTGTGATCCTCAGATCTAAGCCTCTAAGTAGCTAGGATTAAAGGCGTGAGCCACCAGCACCTATCTCCTTGGCGCCTTTTTGATGATGAAATTGCTGCATTAGAACTGAAGGAGTTTGCTAAAGAAGAAACTTTCAAGGGGAACTTCTGAACACAAGAGCTATCAAGTCCTTCCTGGCTGCCCTCCTCAGCAGAAATCGGTGCGATCCCCTAGCTGGAATCAGAGTGCTAAGGCTTGGTGGGCTACAATAATTACATCTAGCCCGGTGTTCTTCAATCCTTTCCAGGCGGGCCTGGGCTCCAGTCAGCCATGCCTGATCCAAAAGCCCTCCGAAGGCCCCTGGAAGCCAGGCTCCGGTGGCTTACACCGGTAATCCTAACTGCTCAGGTGGCTGAGCCCTGAGGATTGTGGTTTAAAGTTAGCAGGGGCAGGAAAGTCCCCGAGACTCTTATCTCCAATTCTCCAGTTAACCCCTAGAAAACCTGAAGTGGAGCTGTGGCTCAAAGTGGTAAAGCGCTAGCCTGGAGTGGACAGCACCCAGGCCCGGGTACCAGCACACCACAGAGAGAGAGAGAGAGAGAGAGAGAGAGAGAGAGAGAGAGAGAGAGAGGAGAGAGAGAGAGAGAGAGAGAACCATTGGGGCTCCCAGCTGGAGGTGCCCCAGCCCTATCCTGTGACTTGGGTCATCTACCATGGGGACAAGCAGAGCCACCCAGGACGGGTGGCCGCCACAGGGAGCCGCATCCTGACTCTCTAGGCAGGGCCACTTGGCTCTTTGGAGTCTGCCGGTGGAGGGGAGGGGGCTGGGCGGGCACGGGGCTGGGCCGCCATCCAGCTCCTCCAGATTCTCATGCCTGCTTAGAGAACATGCCCCTTCACCCAGTCTCCAAGCAACCGTCTCTGCAGCGGGCCGGGAAGCGATCCATTAATGATATGTTAGGAGCCCTCAACGCAAATAATTGCACCCTGCTCAGCAGGGAGGGTGGCTGTCAAAACACGCCCCAGGACTGTCAGTGCCTCCTGCAGCCCCATCTTCCACCCACTCTCTCCCCGCTCTGACATCGCCTCCACTCACAGCCCTTCTCTTCCCCTCAACACTGGCAAAGCCAGGGGGACCCCCGCGAAATGCACACTGGCTGTCCCAGGTGCAAGAATGAGCACTGTGTCTTCAGAAAGAACCTCAGGCCCACCAGGGAGAGGGTGGCCATCCGGGGTGCCCTGGGCCCCAAGATGGACATCATGGGAGTTGTGAGGCGAGGCCTGACCCCTGTGGGGGGCATCTGCAGACAAGTTGGACTTAGGGGCTACAGTGAGCCTTCTCTAACCCCTCTGTGATGTTGGGACAGGGGGCCCTATTATGTCCTTGTGCCTCATTTTCCTCCTATGTGAACCAGCCATCATGACTTTTTGTTTCTTGAGACAAGGTCTTATTGCATAGCGTGGGCTGACCTCGAACTCACCATCCTTCTGCCTCGGCCTCTTGAATGCGGGGATCACAGGAGCGTACCACCATGCTCGTGGCATTTAATTCATGACCCAACTCTGGAGCATGGGCTGTGGCACACGGTAGATGGCTTGTGCTCTCAGAGGATGTGGTGACCAATGGAATGGCTGGTGGGACTTGGTAAGTAGTGAGATGTCTGGGAGAGGAGGAGGAAGGAAGGCCTCCTGGGGGCTGCCCAGGAGTCTCCCAGTGGAGGGGACGGCAAGGGCGGGCCCGGCAGGAACTATGTGCGGGGTGGTGGCTCCCTCAGGGCCTGATCTGCCCTGTGTGGAGTGGAGTCTGTCTGTCTGTCTGTCTCTCTATGTACTCACAGCCAATGCATTAAAAATGGCGGTGCCTCACCTCACCCCAGTTAGAATGGCCTATACTCTGAACTCAGGAAACAACAAATGCTGGAGGGGGTGCGGGGAAAGAGGAACCCTTCTCCATTGTTGGTGGGAGTGCAAATTAGTACAACCACTTTGGAGAACAGTATGGAGGTTTCTCAAAAAGCTCAATATAGACCTACCCTATGACCCAGCCATACCACTCCTAGGCATCTATCCTGAACAGCAAAACCCAAGATATCAAAAAGACATTTGTACTTCCATGTTTATCGCGGCACAATTCACAATAGCCAAAATATGGAAACAACCCAGATGCCCCTCCACAGACGAATGGATCCAAAAAATATGGTACTTATACACAATGGAATACTACATAGCGATTAGGAATGGTGAAATAATGTTATTCGCAGGGAAATGGTCAGAACTCGAACAAATAATGTTGAGCGAGACAAGCCTAGAACACAGAAAACAAAGGGGCATGATCTCTCTGATATATGACTGTTAACAAAGGGAGACGGAGAGACAGTAGAGACCAAGTCTGTGAATACTGTATATGTTCTTGATACATTGTATATTGTATATATGTCTACCTGACCTAGAGAAGGGATAGAAAAATAGGACGTAAGATATCACAAGAAATGTACACACTGCCCTACTATGTAACTGTACCTTTTTTGCACAACACCTTGTAAAAAAATTTGTGTTCAATTAATAAACAAATAAAACAAAATTAAACCTTCAAAAAAAATGGCGGTGCCTGGCAGGACCTGTCACATGGGATCCCACAGCCCAGGCTGAGAAGACCTAGGGGTATAAGCAAGAGCCTCCCGTGCCTGGTGGCCCCTTAGTTCTTTTAAACATTCAAAACTTAGTTTAACTCATAACTTAGTGCTATATCACTCGAGCCACAGCGCCATTTTTGGCATTTTGGTGGTTAATTGAGGATAAGAGTCTCATGGGCTTTCTTGCTTGGGCTGGCTTCTGACTGCAATCCTCAGATCTCAGCCTCCTAAGGAGCTAGGATTATAGGCATGAGCCACTGGCACCTGGCTTAAAAAAACAAAAAACAACTTTTGATTTTTTTTTTTTGGGGGGGGTACTGGTCCTGGGCTTGAACTCAGGAGCTGAGCCCTTTTTGTTTGTACTCCACTTGTACTTGTACTCCACTACTTGAGCCACAGCCCTACTTCCAGTTCTTTTGGAGATGAAAGTCTCACAGACTTCCTTGCCCAGGCTGGCTATGAACCTCATCATCCTCAGATCTCAGCCTCCTGATTAGCTAGGATTTACAGGCGTGAGCCACAGGCATCTGGCTGTCATTTTTTAAGAAGTTAAACATTAAGAAAGTGGTGGGGGCAGGGCTGGGAATATGGCCTAGTGGTAGAGTGCTCGCCTGCTATAATAAAGCCCTGGGTTCGATTCCTCAGCACCACATATATAGAAAAAGCCAGAAGTGGCACTGTGGCTCAAGTGGTAGAGTGCTAGCCTTGAGCAAAAAGAAGCCAGGGACAGTGCTCAGGCCTTGAGTTCAAGCCCCAGGACTGACAAAAAAAAAAAAAAAAGTGGGGGGCTACGATGTAGCTCAATGGCAAAGTGCTTGCCTAGCAAGTGCAACATCCTGGGTTCAATCACTGGCACCAAAAAAAAGAAAAGAAAAGAAAGGCAGAAAAGAGGGTAGCCAGTGGAACAGGCCCTGACAAAATGGCCTAGGAGGGGCAGGGCCAAAAGCAATGGGGGAGAATCATTAGGGTGGGTGGGGTTCACCTGGGAGAGAAGGTGATTGGGCAGTCTCTGGAAAGGGGGACCCAGAGCTCAGACCTGTGTGTACCCCAGCAGCAGCTGGGTGGGGCCTGTGGGCGTCCTGTTCAGGTTCTTCCTCTTAAGTGCTCTAGTGTGGGACAGAAGGGGACAGAAGGGCCTCACGACCTCTGCATTTCAGAGGAGGAGGGCAGGCAGGAGGCTTCCATCTGTGACTTGTGCCACCTCGTCACCCAGGTTTCCGTCTGGTCACCAGGAAACTCATAAAATCACCTTGAGGCAGGGCACCAGGGGCTCATGCCTGCAATCCTAACTACTCAGGAGGCTGAGCTGAGGATCAAGGGTCAAAATCTGGCTAGACAGGAAAGTCCATAAGACTCTTATCTCCAATGAACCACCAAAAAGCCACAAGTGGAGGTGTGACTCAAGTAGGAGGGTGTAAGCCTTGGGTGAATAAGCTAAGGAATAGTGCCCAGGCTCTGAGTTTAAACCCCAAGCCCCAGAACCAGCACAACAAAAAGAAAAAACAAATCACCTTCAGTTGACAGTTTTTGCCTGCTTTCTTGAGATCACTCCCTTTTTATCTTCAGTTTTCTTATATTCCATTTTTAGAGTTTAAAAGAATACTTGTTGCCTGAGTAATATTGAAAGAAACACAAAAGTATTAAGGTAAGAAAGGAATACTTACCCTGTCCCTGGCTACCTTCTTTTTAGTCCCTTGAGTTCATTTCTCTACACCTCTCATGGTGGTTTTATTCTGCATTATTATTTAGCTTTGGTTTGCTTTGTTTCTGAAAATTTGGGCTCATCTTACTCCTTCATGACTTGCTTTTCCAGTCAACAATGGATTTTCTTGGAAATTCTCTCCAGAGCTCACCAGGAGGATATTCGCAGTCCAGTTGCCTGAAACCTACCACAGCAATTATTGTTACATTGATGGGCACTGGGAAGCCTTGACATTTTTGCTAATTCAGACAAAGCTTCATGAATATCTCTTCAAACTATCGGCATAAACTTGTGCAAGGGCTTTACGCAATATTTTCCTAGACATGAAATTGCTGGGTTGAAAGTTATGTGTAGTTAAACATTGGACAGCCATTGCTAAATTAACCCCAAGTAGCATGAGCTGATTTACAGTCAAAGTAGCCAAGCACCCCATACCTAAGGCCCTGTATATTATTGATCTGTTTACATTTTTTTCAATCAGATAGAGAAAAAAAAAATCTCATTGTTGATGATTTGTCCTGGAACAAACCAGTATCTTCTTACAAGTTTATGGGCCATTTATTTTCTTTGACGAATTTCTTTTTCCATCTCTCCCCCCAGCCTCTTATCAGGTTATCTTTTTCTTGTGTGTGCCTTCAAGATACTAATCTTTTAGGTAGGATGCCACTACATGTTTCTCTTAGGGTGTTATTTTTTTTTCTGTTCTATTTTTTTCCATCTTTCAGAATTTTCCTTTTTCCTTTCTGGGTGTCCTAAACCTTCCCCCCCCCACCCCCCGAATCTCTTCTTCAGCTAGGGAACTTATTCCAGATTTTGTGGAGTAAGAACCCCACCCTCGGGGGCTGACTTCAGTCTTGAGAGAGGCTTGGTGTCAGGCAGGAACATAGAGATCCTGGTTAAGTATCCCCAAAACTCCATGTCTCCCCTACTGTCCTGACCCAGACCGGGGAAGGGAAGCCTTCTGGATGCATCCATCACTGTCCTGCAGGGTAGCAGGGTGGCCTAGCCCAGGGCCAGGTCTGTTCCCTCCCAGGCATCCAGATAGCCAAGATATGCTAATAGACTCTTCCAGAAGGAGTGGGGCTCTGGCCCCAGAGGCAGACAGACTGACCACAACACTCATCCAGCCAGACGCCAGCCTTATCTCAAGGCCTCAGGACGGTGCCTCCAGAAAATGGGTTAGCAGGGCCAAGGCTCAGAAAGTCCCCGACTCCTGCCAGCCCTGCTCTTTCTTGATTAAACATTGGGGTTTCCCAGTACAGAGGTGCCATACCCCATACCCAAACCTCCACCTTCACCCAAGTAGGCTGAGCCATACAACCCTGGGATCTTTAGCTGGTGCCGGAAGCTTCTACCTGCCGTGTCCTCAGTGCTCCCCAAACCATGCCCTCTTGGCCTCCATTTCCAGCCGGGTTTTTATCTACTATCAGAGTAAACGTCTCCCTCTTATCTGTAGTCTATTCCTTTTCCAAGGCCTTGTTTGTGTAGGGCTTTGGTTTCCTTTCTTTCAAAACTTTTCTTGCCATAAACACACACACACACACACACACACACACACACACACACACACACACACACACACACACACACACCTACCTGCATTAGAGACAAATGTGCAGGCTGGGAATGTGGCTTAGCAGTAGAGTGCTTACCTAGCTTGCACGAAGCCCCAGATTCCTTTCCTCACACAGAAAAAGCCGGAAGTGGTACTGGCTCAAGTGGTAGAATGCTAGCCTTGAGCAAAAGAAGCTCAGGGACAGTGCCCAGGTCCTGAGTTCAAGCCCCAGGACTGGCTCACATTTTTAATCCTAGCTACTCAGGAGGCTGAGATCTAAGGGATGTGATTCAAAGCCAACTCCAGGCAGGAAAGTCCATGATACTTTTTTTGTTTTTTTGGCCAGTCCTGGGGACTGGACTCAGGGCCCAAGCACTGTCCCTGGCTTCTTTTTGCTCAAGGCTAGCACTCTGCCACTTGAGTCACAGTGCCACTTCTGGCCATTTTGTATATATGTGGTGCTGGGGAATTGAACCCAGGGCCTCATGTATACGGGATAAGCACTCTTGCCACTAGCCATATCCCCAGCCCCTCCATGATACTTTTATCTCCAAGTAACCACTAGAAAACTGGAAGTGGAGTGGTGGCTCCAAGTGGTAGAGTGCTATGAGGATAGCGTCCAGGCCCAGAGTTCAAACCCCACAACCAACAGCAACAACAAAAAGGCAAATGTGCAGCTGAGTAAATGATTGTTACAGTCACACAGACCCCGAGACCCTCTCTCCTTATCCTGGGTCCCCCCTGGTCATAGCCTCCTCCTCATGCAGGCTTGCCTCCCAGGTCCCCTTGCTGTGGTGGGAGTGGCCACATTTTGCTCTGGTCAGTGGCTTTATGTTTCAAGCATGGACGATGACCCCTTCTCTAGGCCCTCACTTCATCCTGGTGGGCTTCCCTCAGGCAGGTTTTCGTAACATAAAGCAGCTTATTGGGAAGCAGAATGTGTGAATGCTCAAAGTGACTGGCCTGGTATCTTTCCTTTAGTGGATGGGACCTGATGTTGGCCGTCAAACTCCCTTCTTCCTCCCATTCCTTGGCTGCTGCCATCCAACGCCCAGCATGCCTTTGCCTGGGACCCTGGACTTCGCTACTCCTCATGGGTCCAATGCTATCACTTGGCTTTCCCTCTGCTTTTCTCCTCCAGCATATTCTCCCACCTACATTCTAGAAGGCTGATCAAAACCTCTGCCATTTATGAGGTTAGCCATTCACTCCGGCACTTTGTATGTTTTATCCACGGGGCTTGCACCATGCAGGAAGAGTGGATTACAGCTGTTTTATAGAGGAGCAAATTGAAAGTCACAGAGGTGATGAGATTTGCCTGAGGTCACAAAGTTGCTGAGCCACAAAGGTGATGGGGGAGCTGGGGCTCTAATCTTGCCTTGGGGTACACACAGCAGGGGCGAAGTAATGGGAGGGGGAGGGGTGGCATAGAAGTTCCCATGCTGCTAGTCAGCAGGGGCTGCTACCGCCAGACCTGGGAGAAGGGCTGAGATGAACAAGCCCAGAGCCCAATTAGCCCAGCAGCCCAGGACCTCCTGTCGGCATCGTCTGCCTATGGAGCCTTAGTGTGTGACAGAGTCCTGGGGTCTCCCTCCTTGGGCCACTGGGGTTATGGCCATTGTGTCCTCTAACCCTGGGACAGGGGGAGCCCCTTGGCTAGCTAGCTCAGTCATTTTCTGCCTGTATCACTGGAGGTTAGCCATTACTGCCTCCTCCAGCCTCCACGGCTGTAAGGTTGTGATTAAAGGTAGTCCTTACTGCCTCTGTAAAAGCATGATTAGAAATGCCCCTGAGCTCTCTGGGTTGTTATGAGGATTAAATAGGTTTACACACGCTCGGTGCAGTGCTGGGTAGAGAATAAGCCTCTATAAATGTGAGCGATGAGCAGTTTTCCTCATTCCCTGAGGGCGGGCTCAGGTCCAGAGCTTTCTAGAACTCTTCCAGGTGCTACTGCTCTGCTCTCCACACCCCAAAATGCTCCCCTGAAGCATCTTGCCCTTGAACTAGCAAGCAAGGGTCCAAGAACTCTGGGTGGCCCCAGTGGGCACCCACTGGATGGTAGAAGGCAAGCCCTCTGGCAATACCTGCAGACGCACATCACCTGCCAGTCCTTCCCCAGCCTGGGCCTATCCTAAGGCAGATGCACCCACCGAGCTTGGGAGCACAGGGTGGGGTGGTGTGATGAGCAGCAGTGGAAGCAGAGAAAGAGAGGCTGGCAGGGTCCAACTGAAGTCACTATGGGTCTCCTGTCACAGCGCAGACGGAGCAGTGGGAAGAAGCCATCTATCTACCTGTTGCTCTTAGATCTAAGCCTGGGGACACATATGACACAGGCTGCACCAGAGTGTGAGCACCGCTGGCTCTCTGAAGGTGCTGGACTGCAGTCCCAAGACTGACCCAGGGGCCCCTGCCAGCTCTCCTACACTGCCGCTGCTGCTGAAGCCTGTGTCATCGTCATATCATTGTCGTCTTCCTCCTCCTCCTCCTCCTCCTCCTCCTCCTCCTCTTCCTTCATCTTCTTCCTTCTTTCTTTTTTGGTTGTGAGGCTTGAACTCAGGGCCTGGGCGCTATCCCTAAGCTCTTTTGCTCAAGGCTACCATTTTGGACCACAGGTCCACTTCCAGTTTAGTTGATTGGAGATGAGAGTCCCATGGACTTTCCTGCCCCAGCTGGCTTTGAACTGCAATTCTGCGATCTTAGTCTTCTGAGTAGCTAGGATCACAGGCGTGGGCCTTGCGTGGTCTCCTTTCTCCACCTGCCCAGCTCTTCCGTGGGAAGCGGACTCAGCAGGGAGGCTCTTCCCTCCACGGCTCCTGGCTCTCAGCACCTGGGCAGCCTTGTCACACGCGGGGCCATAGCCCCCAGCAAGTGCTGGAGGGGTCCGCTGCCGAGGTGTAGGCAGAGGCTCATGTCACGTCCGCAGGGCCTCCAGTCACCTGGGTGAGGAGCTGGGACTCGGGCACCCTCTCCCCTGCATGCGCCCACCCAGCTCTGCGCTGAGCCCCTGGGTGCTGATGAAGACCATAGTGTTGGCAGGTACTTAGGACATCTTTCTGGAAGCTACCAGCTCAGTGCTCATAGGGCACCCCAGGACCCCAGTGAGGCCTCCTGGAAGAAAAAGGACTTGAGGAGAGAGAGGTTCACCAAGGTCTCAAGAAAGGGGAGCCCCCCCTTCTCTCCTTTTACCACACTCAGGAAAATGAGGACAGGCTGAGCACAAAGGCCCAGCTAGACCCGCCACAGCATGGGGGGCTCCCGGGGGGCCACTACCACCTTGTGGGCTTTAGGGGACCCGGGGGAGTCTGAAGAGTAGCGGGAAGCCATGGATGCTCAGAGAGTGGGGGGCCTGGGCCGTGGGACCCCTGAGCTCCACCCAGGGCCCTTAGGGCTCGCTTGATCTCCTGCATCCCAACCCCGTGGTGGCCTTCGGCAGCCATGCTGCGGTTCCTCCGCGTGCACCTCCCTTGCTTGCTCTCAAGGTCAGAACATCTTTTATTTCCAGCTCAAGAGGCTGAGCAGTCACAGTTGCGGGGTGGGGGGGTGGGGGTGGGGGAGGGGGCTCAGCTACCCCCTGCCCCTCGTTTGTGGCGGTCCACAGGCCTCTTCCCAGGCAGAACCATCCCACACCCTGCAGAAGTAAACAGCCAGCGGCTGGATGCTCTCAGACAGGGGCGCCCCGTCCCAGGCCTGGCCTGGCTTGAGCCTCCTCCCCCCACAGCTCCACCTGTGTGGCTGAAGGACAGAGACCACGGGACCCGGCAAGCTCCTCTAGCACCCTCCATGCACAGTGCTCCTCAAGCCCGCTCTGTGCTAGACGACCCCTCCCCCCACAGTGGAGAGCCTGGAAGTAAGGGTCATCGCCCAAACCTCTGCATTTCAAGTCCCCAGAGTCACTGAGGGCTCAGGGGCTCGGCAGTTCCTTGTTCTCACCCGGGGAACTCGCGATGGACAGCCCCAAACTGTGTCTCCAGGTCTCCACCCCTCCAGGTAGAGTGGACAGCCCACGCCGTCCTCCTGTCCTGTCACCCGTGCCGTGCTGAGTGTCACTCCTGTCTGCTGTAGGAGTGAGGGCGATGGAGGGGGACGTGGAGCCCAGGGAGGAGTCCACAGGAAGCTCTGGCTGTGGGACCTTCAGCTTTCCAGGTCTAGGCCACAAGGTCCAGGAAAATGAGCTCAGCTGCCACGCCCCAGGGAGGGGCCATGCCCTTCCCTGCCTAATGGCAGGGCCTCTGGTGGACACAACCATGAGCTCACCTCTCCTGGCTCCAGGCTGCAGCCTTGCCCACTGCTGGAGAATTCCATGACTCAGGTAAGAGGGGCAGGGCCTGCCAAAGTCTCAGAGCCAAGGTTGTGACATGTGACACACCACCAGCCTGGCAGCATCCCTGGAAGGTGACATCAGGACCAAGGGCACAGCCTCCCTCCGGCCTAGGGAGCTGGAGGAGCCTGGAAAAAAGCTCAAGGGCTCTGGGCGCTGAAACCACGAGGTCCCACCAGCTCGCACCTGCCTCTGTCCAGACTGCAAGTAGCAAGCCTGGACTACAGCCCAGGTAGACGAGGCCTGGGGATCTGAGAGACAGGAAACAGGCCTGGCCTCTGTTTACCAAGCAGACAGGAGGCCAGGTATGAGCAGGGCTCATCTGTACACCATCAAGTACAGTGGTATGAGTTCTACACTGCTTAACTCCAGGGAGTGCCCCCTTCCAAGATTTGATGCTGGTCCTAGCTCCATGATGGCTCTGACTATTACACACTCACCTACATACATGTACATTCATATGAATGCACATGTACACACACACACACACACCTGCACATACCCTTTGTTCATGCCAATGCCCTGATCAGATCACATTTTCTCTTCCTGAGCCTGGCCAGGAGAAGGAATGAATGGAAGAGCTGAGCTGCCTTTCTATGGAAGCCCTCTCCATGTTCCAGTTCCAAAGGGTCAGTGATCACAACTCTAGTGGGGCCCTCCTCCCCTCCCCCTTTCCCAGGGCCTTCTGTTGTAGCCTTGGCTAGGCAGGGCCACTTTTCATGGTCAGCCCTGCACTCACTCTGGTGATGACCTGGACTTTGCTTGTGGTGTTCCTGACCGGCCCTCACCTACGTGAACTTTGGGGCATGGTTGAAGTGTGAGCTTGTGCATGGAGGCTTCCCAGGACCCTGAACAGCCTTTGTGTGCCGGGCCACTTGCTGGGAGCCCTGATCATCCAGCTACACCAGGCTGCCATGATGTGAGGAACCCCAACCATGAGAAGAGGTTCCAGCCAATGCCCCATTGAGGGGACAGATGACAGCCCAATCCACTCCTAGCAGGATGTGGACACCTTCAGGATAATTTTTTTTTTTCCAGTCATGGGGCTTGAACTCAGGACCTGGACACTCTTTGAGCTTCTTTTGCTCAAGGCTAGCACTCTACCACTTGAGCTATAGCGCCACTTCTGGCTTTTTCTGTTTATGTGGTAGTGAGGAATGGAACCCAGGGCTTCATGCATGCTAGGCAAGCACTCTACCACTAAGCCACATTCCCAGCCCCAGGCCTTTTTTCCCGTGATTGACAAATCAGTTCATCCCCAAAGTGTAATCCCAGACTTGACTGTGTTGCAGGCCGTTCCCAGCCTCTTGGCCTTATTTGCTCAGTTCTGTCTTTGCATGAGGTCGGTGGTCTCTTGGCTGCCTCCCCAGTGAGCACACATTCCTGGGGTATAGTTTTGGCCCTCAGCGAGCCACTTCAGTGGACACACAGACATAACAAGATACGTAAACAAGCAGATACATAAACGAGGTAAGCTACACCTGGTGAAGGAAGAATCTGGAAGAAGCAGGCACATAGGTGAATAGTTAGGGGGAAGTCAAGCTAGGAACCTGTTAGGGAAGAGTGGGCTATGAACATCCTTTTGGGGCTGATAGAGAAGGGGAGACTGCCAGTGTGGGGTCAGTGTGTGTTGGGGGCTTCCAACAAAAGAGGGGGGCAAATCAACAGTTCACAATGAGGATGTTGCCCGGTGCCAGTGGCTCACGCCTTCAATCCTAGTTGCTCAGGAAGCTGAGATCCAGAGGACCATGGCTTCAAGTCAGCCCAAGGAAGGAACGTCTTCCAGGTTCCACCTCCCAAATAACCAGCAAAAACAAGTATGGCTCAAGTGGTGGAGTGCCATTCCTGAGACAGCAAGCCGAGCAAGCACTCGAGGCCCTGGTTCAAACCTAGGAACGGGGGCGTGTGTGTGTGTGTGTGTGTGTGTGTGTGTGTGTGTGTTGAGGTGCTGGAGAAACCAAATAGAGGCAAATTCGGGAATGGCCTCCAGTGCTAGGGGCTGAATTGTATCTCCTACTTTCATATACTGACCTCCAACTCTAGTACCGCGAATGTGACGGTCATGAAGGTAAGTGAGGTCACGGAGCAGGCCCTTCATTTGTGCTGACTGGTGTCAGAAACACGCAGGGAGGACCCAGCAGGAAGGTGGCCAAGCGGAGAGGCCCAGGGAGAGACCCGCCCTGCTGGTCTCCGAAGCTTCGAGAAGGAAATGTGTTGTTTGAGCCACCTGGTCTGCAGGGCGCTGCCAGGGCACTCCAGCCCTCGGAGGCACCCTAGTTTCAAGGTGAATGATGGTGGGATGGGGACAGGGTGGGCTCGAACTCTCCAGTGCCCTCTCACTTGCCCCGTCCACCACCCGTAGGCTCTGCACCAGCTGTGAAGCCGGCCGCGAACCCGATGTCCTTTAAAGAACTAGCTTTCACCCCGAGGACATTGCCACAGCAAAGCCACCAAAGGTGCATGTGTGTGTGCACATGCATGAATGTGTCATCCATTAACATTCCAGTGTTATAAACTTGTTCTAAAATTGCCCAAAGGATATGGAAAATCGTTGTGCTTTGAAGATGTGTTTGGGAATGGTCGCCTTCGCCGGCATCTGGTTTCCTGGACTGAGGGGAGGATGTGGATTTGGGCCTCCTGCTCACTGGTGGGTGGCTGGTTGGGGCGCTACCCCTACCCAGCATCTTCTCAGGAACCCCCAGCCCCATGCCCCTGCTGCCACCAGACCCTCAGTGTCCCAGTCCCCAGGCTGGGAGGGTCACCTCAGCCCGACCAGGTCCCCACGACGCCCCCCTGCCCCGGCCTGCTCCTTCTCTGCGCTGGTCTCCTGTGTGGATAGCGGGACCCTCAGACACCCAGAGGGACAGGGGCCATGGCGGGCAGCCGGCCACTGTGGGGATGGAGCTGTCCCCTGCCTGGCAGCCGGGAGGCAAGGCTGTGGCTAAGCGTCAGGAACCCAGGGAGGCAGACCACGGGTGGGACTGATCCACAATGGCTTTCCAAAGGAGATTGAGTTTAAATAGAGTAGGGTGCCAAGATACGTACCCCAAGATCGTCCTGCCAGGCCTGGAGGGAGGACTCCAGGCTCGGGTGCTTCCTGACACTCAGGCACAGTGCTGGTCCTGACAGCTCGGGCACGGCTGCTAGACCCCTGGCACCTTCCATGCCTGTCATCCCTCTTACCCTCTGGGGAGCCATGACTCAGAGATGTCTGGTGACAGGCCTGGGTACCACAGAGTGGCCAAGGGCAGCTGTGAGGCCAACTTCTCCTAAGGGGCAAGGAGCCTCATGATGTCTGCCCGAGGCAGTGGCTCTTGAGGAGGTCACGTGTGTGGGGTGCCGCTGAGCCCCTTGGGACCTGGGACCCCAGCCCTTGGTCTCAGGGTCACACGTTCACTGGAGCCCTTGCAGGTGCCGGGGTGGCGATAGGGACTCTGCGGCTCCGCAGCTGGGCTGGTGAAGATAACTTCCAGGCCAGACTTAATGGGGGAACAGCAACCAGCTGGGGAGATAGGGCAGCGCCAGGGGCTCCAGATAGGGAGTCCAGAGTAGTGAGACTGCAGTGTCTCCCCCAGTGGCTTCCTGCCCAGGCCTGCTCTACACTCCTCCCCGCTTCCCTTCTGGTCAGCACGAAGAGGCCGGAAGCCCATGAGGTGGTGAGGCCCAGAGCTGAGCATGGGGTGACCCGCTCTCCCCCAGGCTGAGGGCCTGCCTGTACTGTCCCCAGCCAGGCCTGCGGGCAGGGGGCTGGGCTAGGCAAAGACAGATGTTTCCAGTTTGAGGGCCTGGGTTGTCATAAATTGTTTGTTCCTACCAAGCCCTGTTTCCTATTAAGTGGACTCTGGGAGATGGAGGAGCAGCCAGTGAGTGTGTGTGTGTGTGTGTGTGTGTGTGTGTGTGTGTGTATACATGTGAATGTGCGCATGCGCGTGCTTGAGGGTACGTGACCATGTGCATGTATGTGCATGTACATACAGGTGCACACACGTGACAGAACATGTCTGTATGTGCACGAGTTTGTGTGTGTGGCTCCTGAGGACGGAATGGGAGGGTCATGAGGTGACCATGGCTGTTGTGATTAAACCCTCCTGCATGCGGACCAGTCTTGGGCCTGGGAGAGCTCTGGATGGGAGTTGGCATTGCATCTTTGGCTCTGGACTTGCCTCTGTCTCGGAGCAAATGAGGCCCAACTGCCCTGCCTTCCCTCTCTTCCTGTAAGAGCCTGACAGGTAGATTCCGGCTGTTCCTCTCTTCCACACCGCTGAGCCAGCTCGGCTCCAGATCCTGACTAGTTTGCCTGATGAGTGACCGTTTTGCCAATCCTGGCTTAGGGGCAGCTCTAGGAACAGGTGGGGACAGGCTAGGCACGGAGATTTGAGGAGACCTCTGTTCTCTGTGTGTGTGTGTGTGTGTGTGTGTGTGTGTGTGTGTGTGTGTGTGTGTGTGCGCCAGTTCTAGGACTTGAACTCAGGGCCTGGGAACTGTCCCTGAGTTTTTATGCTCAACTCTACTGCTCTACCACTTGAGCCACAGCTTTATTTCCAGCTTTTTGATGGTTAAATGGAGGTAAGAGTCTCACAGACTGGCTTTGAACCATGTTTCTCAGATCTCACCCTCCTGACTAGTTAGGATTACAGGCATGAGCCATCAGTGTTCAGATCTCCATTAATTCTTTTTATTGTCAAACTGATATACAGAGCGGTTACAGTTTCATACGTGAGGCATTGGATACATTTCTCGTACTGTTTGTTACCTCCTCCCTCATTCCCCCCTCCCCCCCAGATTTCCATTAATTCTTAAATTTTTTTTTTCCAGTCCTGGCCTTGAACTCAGCCTGGATGCCATCCCTGAGCTGCTCTATGCTGAAGGCTAACACTCTCCCACTTAAGCCACCGTGCCACTTCCCCCACTCATTCTTTTTTATTTTTGGCAGTCATGAGGCTTGAACTCTGGGCCTGGGCGCTGTTCCTGAGCTCTTCAGCTCAAAGCCAGTGCTCTACCAGTTGAGCCACAGCACCACTTCCGTTTTTCTGAGTGGTTTACTGGAGATCAGAGTCTCATGGACTTTTCTGCCTGGGCTGGCTTTGAATTGCGATCCTCAGATCTCAGCCCCCTGAGCAACTAGGATTATAGGCGTGAGCCACTAGCACCCGGCTCCATTAATGCCTATATGTACTATGTTTATTATCATCCAGTTCAAAATATTTCAAAGTTCTTTTGTGATTTCTTCTTTGATAATTTGGTTCAGAAATCTAGTTTCCAAACCTGAGAATTATAAAATTATTTTTCAATAACTGATTTCCAGTCTAATTGCATATGGTTGGAGAATATATTTCCTTTTAATTCTTTGAAAGCTTGACGAGAGTTTTACAGTTTAACATTTTAGGGTAAGTGCCATTTATGTTATGGAAATATAATAATGAATGAAATATCTTACAAAAATCTATTTGGCCAGGCTTGCTAATTGTATTGCTTAAATCTTCTACGTCTTGACTTTTATATCAAATTTCAGCTTAACTTTCTGAAATAGGCCCATTAAAATATCTCTGGTCACATATTTGCCTATATTCCTCACTTCTATCAAATTATTTTATATATTTTGCAATTATATCACTAAAGACCTATGAATTTAGGATTGTTACACTCACTAGAAATTGGAGGCTGGAGCACTTGTTTCCACTGTTTCTGCTGGGTAGCTGTGGCTCATGCAGGCATGGACTGCTATTATTTACCCCACTAGAGGATGGGGAGCGCCTTCTTGGATTTAGTGAATCAATACTGAGTTTTGGTGTTCTCAGTTACTTATTTAATTATCCCATTCTGCCCTTCTGAGCTTCTAACTACAGCTAGGTCTGAATCCATTTGTGCCCTTTCTATCTCCTACCTTCTCAGCTCTATTTTCTTTTCTTTGACTCTGTTCTGCCGCCTCCTGCATTTTTCCTATTCTTGTCCAGTTATGTCCAACCTGCTCTTAAATCCACCCAAAGAATTATTCTCAAGTTCTTTTCAGTTCTACAATTTTCCTCTTGGTCTCTGCTGAGATTCTTGGCAGTGTATTCAGGTTCTGAACAGTATGAATTGCTGCTCTAAATCTGTGAGTGACTTATTATCTGGAGCCCATCTGGGTTATTTATATCATCTGTTTTCTTTTCTCCTGATGGTTTCTGTTCTTCTCCTATGCCTGGGTATTTCTAATTGCAGTGGTGTGGGAACCACTCACGTGTGCAGTTGTACCCACTCTCCTGAGGTTCTACATGTGCTGTGGTCCTGGGTTCTGGGGCTCTGGCTCCATCCCAGTGCACATCTGGGCACTGTGCTAGCATAGAACTCCGGCTGAACATCCAAAGTTTAGTCTTGAGACAGCAGTGGAGGACCAGCCACTTCAGACCGGCCCTCCAGCCAAAACACGGACACCAGAACGCTTGAAACCATCTCAGAGCCAATAGGACTGTGAAGTATCGCTCTTCCAGGCTGTGCTGTGGTTTCAACCTTTGTGCTCTCTAAAACCAGTATTAAAATTCTACTGTAGGCCAGGCGCTGGGGGCCTATGCCTGTAATCCTAGCCACTCAGGAGGCTGAGATCTGAAGATCATGGTTCGAAGCCATCCAGGCAGGAGAGTCCATGAGACTCTTATCTCCAGTTAACTACCAGAAAACCAGAAGTGGCACAGTGGCTCAAGTAAGTGATAGAGTACTAGCCTTGAGTAAAAGAGATTAGGAACAGCGCTCAGGCCCTGGATTTAAGCCCCATGACCGCCCCACCTCAATCCACTGTAATAGTACAAAGAGGGGGCTGCTAGTGAGTGTAGGCCATGAGGACTCTGCCATCACAGGTGTATCTAGTGACTGTAAAAAAGGACTTTTCGTGTGGTTCTCTCCCACCCTTTCTGCCATGGGATGGCTGGCGTTTCCATGGACTCTTCCCAAGCTCCAAACTGAGAAAGAAAATCCCTTTTTAGAATAAATGACCAGGACAGAATGCATGGAATCAAAGCATCTGCGGCTTTTGCTGCTCCTTGAGGCCGGGTCCATTCATGTTTAGTCAGACCAGAGGGGTGGAGTTACCGGTGAATCTGCTCTAGAGGGGACCCTGGATAGCTATACTCCAATGAGATGAAACTGTATGCTTTACAGACTTTTATCTTTCCCCAGGATTCAAGGCTTGAACTCCGGGCCTGGGCACGGTCACTGAGCTATTTTGCTCAAGGCTATCACTCCACCATTTAAGAGCCACAGTGTCATGTCCAGCTTTAGAGTGGTTAATTGGAGATAAGAGTCTCACAGGGCCCTTTCTGCCCAGGCTGGCTTTGAACTTCCATTCTCAGATATCAGTCTCCTGAGTAGCTAGGACTAAGGTGTGAGTCACTGGTAGCTGTTGGCCTTGTGCTCTTCTTGCTCATCACTGGCACTCTACCATTTGACTTACTTCCAAGGCCTGCTTTTTGCTGGTTAATTGGAGATGGGCTCTCCTGGCCTTTTCTGTCTTGGCTGGCTGTATACCTTGGTTCTCTGCATCTCAGCTGCCTGAATAGCTAGGATTACAGGTCTAAGCCACTGGTGTCTGGCTAGGAGGACATTCTTTTAAAACTCAGTGCTGTAACAGAACTCTTTGCATTGGGCATACTGCAATAACAGCTTCGTATCTTCAGTACAAATCAGATGTTAACTTCCTTCCTGATCTTGTACTGCTTCATTTTTACCAGCTTTTACTTTGTGTAAAACGAAGATTTCTAAATTAATACTCAAAATTAATGCATCATTTTCCATGATCATATGCACATAGCTATTGAGCCTTTGTGATCTTCTCCTAAGAATATCCTTCTTTGGTCTCACTGTATGAATATTTAGAGTAGTGTAAATTTGTCATGTCCAAGTGTAATTTTTGTCTTTTACTCTCCATTGGGTTTACTTGTAGATTTATAGACACATTCTAATTATTGCAAATGAGGGAAACCATGCCAGCTTATGTTTCTTTGGGTCTGGCTTACTTGGCTTAATATAATTTTTTCCAAGTCTTTCCATTTCCTTACAAATGGGGCAATGTCCCTTTTGTCTTTTAAGTAAGTTTATCTGATTTGGAGAGGGGAAGGGGAAGCACAGAAATGGTGGGACAAAGGGTGAACTAATTCAGCAGTGATTCTCACTAGACACTATGTTGAAAATGAACTCTACAACTTGGGCTGGGGAGTTGGGAGGGAAAAAACTGGGAAAATGAGAGAAGAGGTAACACTGTTCAAAAGAAACGTACTCAATACCTGACTTATGTCACTGTAAGCCCTCTGTATACCACCTTTAAAATAAAAAAGGTGAATGCAGGTATAATTCAAGCTTTTCACTTAAACTTAGATGGCTGTGTGACGTATGGTTCTCTCAAATCAGGAAAAAGCCATGCGGCTATGCAGAGCTGAGTGGTGATTCGGGCAGCGGGCCTCAGTTCTGCTCGGAGGAGCCATGGCTGGTGGGCCTCACGCTGTGGGGGAGGGAGCGAGTGCGAGAGGGGAAGGCTGAGCCCGGGAAGTGGGGCATCTCTCTAAGGGCTTCCTTAGTTCTCAGCTCTCATCAAGATGACTGGACTGACCGGGACCTTACTTTCTCTTGGCACAAGAACTGATAGTCTTGAAGCCTCTGATGTCCCTTGGCCTACCCAGCCCCTAGACTCGAGGGCATCCTGTGGTCCTACCACAAACTGCTTCACATGATCCTTAATGGCTTTTTCTTTTTAAAGCCAGTAATGCATTGGAAACTGATTAAAGCTGTAAATCATTTCCCCACATAGAAGCAAGCACAATTGCTACATGAAATGATAATCAAGTCAGGCTACCTCCACATCACCTCTCCCCAAAACTGGACTGAGACAATGGGGCAGAGGGAAGCAGCTCTGGAGGTATGATGTCAGGTGACCCAGCATTCCTGGGAGCGGGGAGGGCCTGACAGGATAAGCACGGGGTGGCGGTGGGCAAGCTCCAGCTCATCAGGGAAGAGCTTTCCCACAGTCATGTGGCCTCAGGATTCCCTTATTTCATTCCAGATGAGGATAAGGAAATCGTCAACCTGCCCCGAAAGCCCAAGGAAAACAGCTCCATGTGGCTTTTCTGTGGGCAAACCACTCAGGTGTGCAATGGGGTCTGAACACAAGGCCTTGTGTCTGTTGTTACTTGAGTCACACCCTAATCTCTTCTGCTCATATTCGGCACTGGCTGACATGGATCATCAACCCTCCCATTTATGCCTCACAGAGCTGGAATGACATGTGTGTACCACCAGGACCAGCTATTGGTTGAGATGGGGTCTCCCTAACTTTTTGTTTGGTTTGGCCTTGAACGATGTCACAATCTCTACCTGTCCAGTGGCTTGGATTCTATGTGTTAGCCACTGTGCCAGCCAAGCATTGGCAGCACACAGGGTAACTGATAAGGCAGGCCAAAGTGACTCTGCCCTGAGTTCAGGGGCACAAGGGTGGGCTGAAGGGCTGGTCCTGAGGGCATCATGCACTGACAGCAGCTTTCCTTAGATGCTCAGCCTCATCTGGATCACACAGCTGCTGTACAGAAAACCTGTAGCTTCCATGTGCATCTTTGGGAATGAAACTCCGCTCCTCATCCGGCTGGGGAGGGGCTGGCGGGAGACACGCTGGGGGAGGGGAGGTAATCTGAAAGGATGCCTGCATGGAGTGTGCTCCGTGCAGCCCCATGGTGGGTGGGCCATGTGTCCGGCACCGAAGCCCCTCCCTTAGCTCAGGGACCAAATAGTGGGGCTCATAAGGAGAAAGCCACCTTTCCCATCTCACAAAGAATGAAGTATTATTAATAGGCCGGTTTCCTTTTGCTTCTATTAACTTGCTTGAAGGAAAAGGACTGCTCTCAGAACTAAGTCTTGCTTTTCCCATGATTAACCCAGAATAACTTAATTTGTGCTCAACTCCAACTGAATTCCAGCCTTAGGTCACAGGCTAAATTTCCCCCCAAACAGCCATTTTTTTCCTTCCCGAAAGAGATGAAGAGGCAACACACACACACACACACACACACACACACACACACACACACACACACACACAGAAAATCTTAAACCAGAAAATCTTAGCTGTGCAAAAAATTGGTGTACCATTGATGTGTTATCCTGATGTCTAAGGTATCAGGATCCTGGGGAAAATTCTAGATTTTTGGCTTAGAAATAAAAGTGCATACCGAACAGCAAGTTTTTACATTTATTATTGTATACCCCTCCCCCCTTGCACTATAATCTAAGATGAGTGATCTACTGCCAACCGGTACCAATCTCCAAGTCAAAGTGTGTGAGGGAACACGCTGTGTGATTCTCTCCAGTAGAAGACACACCAGGCAGCGTGTCTGCTTCTCTTTCCCAGCAAGAAGCTATATAGCAGGGCTATGCGGCTGGGGGCGGGCGCGGGCGCGTGCTGCCTCAGTCGGAGTCCATCGTGAACAGCTGGATGTCCTGTGGATTCCAGTACAGGCCTACAGCTGAATTGTAGACCAGAGACCAGACGTAGGGGATGAAAAACTCCTCAGGCTGCTCTTCTTCCACATATTTGAATTTCAGTTCTGGGAATTTCTGCAAGGAAAAGAATATGATTTTATCCTCTCAGCATACCATATCCAAGCAAAAGCAGCAGAGTTTGTATGCGGTGGTGTGCTGCAAGCCCCTGCCTCTAATTGGTCATGGGCTGGGAGCTATAAACCGTTATGCAAATTACCCGTGGCCAGAGTGAATGACATACAGGGTCAGTTAATGGCATTTTGCTGATTAGGATCCAAATGGATGAGGTAAGATGAGACATCACAACTGAGCAACGGCCCCAGCTTGGTGGCACACCGGGGTCAACACTAAGGACTGGATCTCGAGAGACGCTGCACTCAGGGTTGAGTCATCTGGAGATGGGGGACCCTCCCCTCCCAAGTCCTGAACCTTGAGATGAAGGTAGAGGCACTGGTCATGCGCTTTAGAGCCTAGCCTCCCTTTTTCCTCAGGGCACTGGAGGGGCAACCTGACTCGAGGTGAGCAGCTCTCAGTGTGCCACACCACTGGAATTCCGCTCTGGATTTGAATTTTACTCCTGCTCTTTCCTCTAGCTGGGGCAGAGGGAGATTCTCCTTCCGGTAGCCAGTGGAACAGCTGGCATCTACTCAACCATTCACGCCTCTTTCTGGGCTAAGGTGGCTCTGGCAGGGTTAGACTGCAAGTTTGGTGCCTTTGTCACTGGATGGATGGGGAGAGCAGGGCAAGGCAGCGTCCTAGGAGGTGGAATGGTGAGAGAGGAAGGACTGCAAGAGAGAAGGGAGGCAACCGGTATTCACACGCATCCCCAGTCACATAGCTCGTTACACTAGAAGGCCACACACGAGGGCAGAGACATTAAAATACAATTGAAATTAGAAATAAGAATGTGAGGAATATTCTCCATCCAGGGACATAAATTTGGGGGTCTTCTTGTGCAGGCTGTGGGAGGAGACATGAGGCAATTCACACAAGACTGTTGTCTGTACATCTGAGGAGGCAGGAATGGGAAATGAAAGTAAAAGGTGGGAAATAAAGTATGTTTCAAACTGCTCTTAAAGGAATGCCTACAGAGACCTAGGCAAGAGCTGGTACTAAGTTTATGGCTGGCACTAAGTTTACCTGGTGACTTCCCCATTCAAAAGAACAAGAGTTAAAGACTTCTGAAATCCTACAGAGGAAGGCACAGAAAAGCAGTTGGCACCTTTTAAATGATACATGTCAATGTCAAGACTACAATCCAGGGCTGGGAATATGGTCTAGTGGTAGAGTGCTCGCCTCGTATACATGAAGCCATGGATTCCATTCCTCAGCACCACATATATAGAAAAAGCTGGAAGTGGTGCTGTAGCTCGAGTGGTAGAGTGCTAGCCTTGAGCAAAAAGAAGCCAAGGACTGTGCTTGGGCCCTGAGTTTAAGCCCCAGGACTGGCAAAAAACAAAACAAAACAGGACTACAATCCATCTCACAGCAGGGGGACACTGGCCAGCAATTCTAGATTGTAGGCAAAAATCTAAGGGAATGTGATGTTCAGAATAGCAAGAATATCGTATGCATGGTATGTAACAGTACATCAGGATTACTTTATACATAGTTCCTCATTTAGTCTCTGAAACAAGTAGAACAAGAACTCAGAAAGTGGGCAGTTTTAGCACCATTGTTTTCACTCACTTATTCATTCTTCAGCTACTTCCTGAGTGCATAGTTCTTTTTTTTTTGTTTTGTTTTGTTTTTGCCAGTCCTGGGGCTTGGACTCAGGGCCTGAGCAATGTCCCTGGCTTCTTCCCGCTCAAGGCTAGCACTCTGCCACTTGAGCCACAGCGCCACTTCTGGCCATTTTCTGTATATGTGGTGCTGGGGAATTGAACCCAGGGCCTCATGTATACGAGGCAAGTACTCTTGCCACTAGGCCATATCCCCAGCCCCGCCCCCCCCCCCAGTACCTAGTTCTGTAGTAAGCATGGGGTCTAAACAACTGCCTCTATCCCTGTCTCCCAGGTAGGCTTGATTAGCAAGGGGAATGGTCCTAGGGTGGGCTTATGGTGACGGCAATGGGAACCCAGGGCCACTTCTAAGTATGCAACATTAGAATCATGATGCAGCTGGTTGCAACTTTTCTAGCTCCAGTGGCTGGGGCTTCCCTGGTCCTTCTTCTTGGAGCTCAGAGACACCCCAGGAGGGAGCTTGCTTGGCTGGAGGGGTCACACTGTGGATAGGTATGCAAGGCATATCCCATTTCACCAGTGAATGTCTGAGTAAAAACTGGTGCCCTCCTGCCTTCATACTGCTTACTACAACTGGCGCTTATTTTAGTTATCAATTTCTTTTTTTCTTTTTTTTAATTTTTAAACCAGCTCTGGCAAGTTTTATGAAAGAAAAATTATGCACTGTTTCCTTTTCTCCAGTATGTTCTGGCACGCTTCTAATGGTATCAGAATCACCTGGATCAATGATAGCCAGTGTGCCTACACCGTAGTATTGCCCAGTTCAATATTATTGCCACAGTAGTGATGGACACCAATTTGGGCCAACATAGCACAGTATTCTGTTTCAGACTTCCTCAAGGCTGGGCAGTTGTTGGCCAAGATGACCAATTTCCCTTTGCCCTGTCAGGTCACCTTCAGAGTCTGCTTGTACCCCAGCACGTACTTTCCATTTTCATGACAAGTTGGAATCTAGAGTTGATTGACTCCAGAGACTTTTTTGTCTTCTCGGCGGCCACCATCTTCCTGCCTTAGGTGCAGGAGGGCTCCCAACCGAAAGCAGCTGACTAGATGGCCCGGTGGAGAGAAAGCCAATTTCTTTACTTGTATGCCACCAACCCCTTATCCTTGAATACAGACTCGAAGAAAATAGAAACCCTATGAGCATCTGAAACATCACTGACAATTGCTGAATTAAATGACTGAATTAATGAATGGTGTCATGTCTCTGCATAATAATTCTGCCACAGGGATTATTAACTCTGTTGTAGAGATAAGCTCAGCTGGGTGCCGGTGATTCATGCCTGTAATCCTAGCTACTGAGGAGGCTGATAATGGAGGATCACAGTTTAAAGCTAGCTAGGTCAGGAAAGGAAAAAAGAAAGGAAAAAAGAAAGGAAGGAAGGAAGAAAGGAAGGAAGGAAGGAAGGAAGGAAGGAAGGAAGGAAAAAGGAAAGTACCATGCAGAGAGGCCCCAGCTAGGAAGTAGGCCTCTTCCCTACAGCCTCCTGGAGGCACTAGAGCCACGAGATTCCCTATCTTTCAAGGTTTTTCAAACCTTTCTTCATTGCCCCTCTTCCATAGTCACTTCACCTCCATGCTTGAGTGTACTCATGATGAAATTCAGGTCTTGCCCTCTTGGTGGCCCAGGCTGGGATGAGACCAGGCTGGGTAGTCTGGGGCATGCCAAGGACTTGCTCTAGCTCTTAGGCTCTTCACTTGATGTAAAGTGAGAGATCTCTGAATGCCTTCCAATTCTGATGGGGTGTGGCTTTTGGAGATGACCCTAGTAAGGACCTAACCTATCCAGACCCTGAGGCAGCCCTGAAGTCCAATGGGAAATGGTCCAGTGGGAAATGGTCTATCAGAAGTCTTAAGGGTTTTTAAGGCCAATGCTCCCAACTGCTTAACACCAAGAGAAAACATGAAGCTGTTGAAGAGCTGCGCTGCGGCCTGAGAGCGCACAGATGAGGGGGCTGTGCTTCCAGCTCGGCCTCTGCCCATGCTGGCTATTTAAGGCCTGGTCCTTTCCAGATGGGCTCCCAAGCCACCCTCTCCTGAGTCTGTGGAGGAACTACGTAGTAAGCAGAGGCAGTACAACGTGAACACACGGTCACTGCTGGAAAGCTGCCTGGACACGTACACAGCACATGTGCATGACCCCGAGGCCACAGCACCAGCTCCCCGGCACTGTGAGCAAATGGCTGAGCTAGGAGCTCTTATTTCCTGGGTTGTCTGCTGGAAACTTTTCAGCGGCACTTGCAGGGCTCAGGAAGAGAATGAAGCACAAATAGCAAGAAAAACAAGAGGCTGTTCTCTGGCTTGGCTCTACAAGGCTAACACTTGAAAGTGCAAGGTAAAGAGCTTCCTTTTCTCGTCCAATGAGTAGACCAATGTACCAGGAACATTCTGAAAAGGTGAATAATGAACATAAATCATACAAGTGCTCACAGTACTATCCGGCTAGTGCCATGGACATGAGCGCAGCTGCTGCACGAGCGAGGCCCGGCTTGCATTTAATTGCCCCCCTCTCAAATTGACCTTCTGTCTCTCTGGTTACAGACTTGAACAGACATCCTTAAAACCACGTGTTCCTCTGAGAAGTCTAAAAAGCCAAAGAAAAGACAGACAAAAGGTTTTATTTAGCACTAAGGACACTGGGGACACATTTTGTCAGGACTCCGTCCAAGAAATGTCATGTCTGAAAGTCAAATCAACAACCCAGAATAAGTCCCCCTTCCCTTTTTAGGTTCCTTTGCAAGCTGGGGAAGACAGTAACGCCATCCCACAGGGCTGAAGGGCGTCCAACTTCCTCACTCAAGAGAGCCTTCATCCCAGACACATCCAGAATGCCCCTGGGCAGTCCAGGGCCAGCCACAGGCCATGGGCACCCGAGGCTTTCCCAGCTCTGTCTACTGCTTCTCACCACTCCCTCCCATTGCATGTCTCAAGAGCCCGGGGGCTCTGCCCAGGACCATTCCCTGAGCACCACTGGAGTCCAGGAATGCAGGGGAGGTGCTCACAGAGGAGGCAGAGGAGGAAGAGGAGGAGGAGGAGGAGGGGGGGGGGAGGAGGACGGGGAGGAGGAGGAGGGGAGGAGGAGGAGGAGGAGGGGAGGAGGAGGAGGGGAGGAGGAGGAGGAGGAGGCGGCCCTGGGCTGCCAGTCAAGGCAGGGACTGGCACTGGCTAGCATAGCATAGGGACGGGGTACCTCAGCTCATGAAGCTGTGGTGAAGCTCAGGCCTTTACTCCTCTCTCTCCAATCCTAGTCCTGTCATTCAGTCCAATACGGAGAGCAAACCCATCTCTAAAGCATGGAGCTTGGTCTCAGTCCAAAGCTACTTACAACAATCCTGTTGTTTTGATTTCTGGAGCCAGAGGTAATGCTAGACTCTCAAGTGTGGCCGGAACGTTTTTATCAGCTCCAGTGAATCAACCTACCACAGTGGGACATCCGGACGCCCAGTGCAGAGACAAAGCAGAGGTCTGATTTGGCAGAGGAGACTTGGATATAATAAGCAGACCAAAACTCTACAGCCTGTCTCTGCTGTCAGTCATGTGATCTGATGAAAACCCACAGGAAGTTCAGTGAGCAGATGTAGGGCACAACTGCAATAATTTTATTACCACAAAAGTTCAATGGAGATTTCCAGCTTCCATCTAAAGACTATTCAGATAGCATCAGAAACTCTAGCAAGCACTTGGCATGGCTCCAGGAGGTTTAATACAATTTAAAGTCAAATAGCTACATAGAACATTACATACACACACACACACACACACACACACATATGTATATATATATATATATTCCCCCCCCCCTGGCCAATATTAAGCCTGTCAGTAGACAAGAAAAGGGTGAACACTGGCAATGAGGCAGCCCAGGAACTGCTAGCTGGTGCGGGCCGGGATGGGTGGACCAGCTACTGTCCACAGTGCATGCAGGGTTTGTAGTGGACAGCCCTGCTGAGATGAGCAGCAAAGTGGCTCAACAAGTCAGTCACAGCACAGCAAGGAAAGCCTTCTGTCCCCTTTCAGATCCAGGGCTGGATGATAGAGTGTGTGGATTATGCAGCCTCCTGTCAACACCCCCTCCAGACCACTACTGTGAAACGTCCATCTCTCCTTCATCAAAACTTGGGGTGAGTATCACCTTCAGCCAGGGCCCTGTGTCTGGGGACTGCCTGCTCATACAAGTGTAGGGTGTAGTAGGACACAAAGGTGCAAGCTGGGAGCAGGACACAGGTGGAAAGAGGAGGGCACCCCAGGCTCTCTGCAGGTATGCTGGCTAATAATGGGGGCTAGGAGGGCTTAGGACTTGGATAGTACACTAGGAGAAATGATTACCCCACAAATTGGGAAGCATCTCCATTACCAATTCAGCTCATTATTAGTGAAAACTGACATGCATGTTCTACATGTAATGGAAAAAAACTACAAATGTATCAGAACATAAGCTCTGATCTGTGAATAACCATGAAAGAAATGCAGTAGTTCTACTTTATATGACTACTTCTTTATTACTCTTTATTATTATTATTATTATTATTTTAGTTTTTGTCAGTCATGAGGCTTGAACTCAGGGCCTGAGCATTGTCCTTGAGCTTTTTTTTTTGCTCAAGACTAAGCGCTCTAACACGTTGAGCAACAGCACCACTTCTGGTTTTCTGGTGGTTCACTGGAGAGCAGAGTCTCATGGACTTTCCTGCCTAGGCTGGCTTGGAATCTCGTCCTCAGATCTTAGCCTCCTGAGTGGCTAGGATTACAGGCATGAGCCACCGGTGCCAGCTATTTAGTATTGTTATCATTGCCAGCGCCAGGGCTTGAACTCAGGTTCTAATACTCTTATTGGCTGGCTTGCTCCTAGCTGGCCACACTTTCAGCCTGCCCTTTCCCCCATTTAAGTGCTAGTCCTGGGGCTTGAAGTCAGGGCTTGGGTGTTATCCCTGAGCTTTTTTGCTTAAGGCTAGCTTTCTTCTGCTTGAGCCAAAGCTCCACTTCTGGCTTTTTGCTGGTCAATTGGAGATTAAGGGTCTTTCTGATTTATCTGTCCAGGCCAGCTTTGAACTAGGATCCTCATATCTCAGCTATCTGAGTAACTAGGATTATAGGTGTGAACCACCAGCACCAGGCACCAGCCTGCCTTTATGTTGGTTAGATGAAAATGGAATTTGTGGCATTTTCGGCTATAGCTGGCTTGGAACTGTGACCCTCAGGTCTCAGCCTAATGAGTAGCTAGGACTGTAGGCATGAGCCTGGGTGTGGCTATTACTGAGACACAATCTTGACACGTCACCCAGGCTGGCCTCAAAATCCTGAGCTCAAGTAATCTTTCTTTCTCAGCCTCCCATCACTGTACTGTGATGTAAATTTACGTGAAAATAAATGTACAGTAACCCCTTCTGTACATCACCTTTATAATAACAAAAGATTTAAAAAGAAAAAAATGTAGAACGAAGTTCAAAATGGAAAATTGTAACAGGTTACTTAAACAGTACATCCATGTGTATGACTTCAGGATGGCAGAGGAAGGGCACAGAACTCAAGGGAAAAAGGCTGAAAAAGTGCAGCAGTGGAGCTCATTGGACACTGATGAAAGTGAACTATATAACTCATGGGTGGAGATGGGAGGGAGGGGCTGGGAGAGAATGAGGGAACAGATGACACTGTATGAAAGGAAATGTACTCATTACCTGACTCATGTTAAATGTAACTCCTCTCTATACATCACCTCTATAATAACAATAAAGTAAATAAAAAAACAAATTAAGAAATACAAATATTTCTTATTTAAAGAATCAAGAGGCCCATAATGAGGGTGGCTCAGAAGATATCTGAATGTGGCGGCTGGCCATGCACTGGAGTCCCCAGGGGCTCTCTGAGAACAAGACTGGCTGTGAGGGACAGCCATAAAGTTCACACAGTCCTGAAAGCTCAGGCCGCCTGGAGCTCAGAAAATGGTTTCACCACTTCCGAGTGTCTACAAGTAACACAAATGGCCTCCATAGCTGGGGCAAAAAGTCTCAAGAAAAGTATGAAGGAGAGACATTATGGCTGAAATTCACCCATGTGACAGCTCTCCACAAAACTATCATCATATGACCAGCCAGAACTGGAGCAAATGTAGGCCTGTTCCTCCTCAGGCCAGGGGCCAAGGGAAGGAATACAGTCTTGTCTTCAGTTCTCTGTGTCTCTCTTTTCTAGGGGCGGGTGGGGAACTTGGGCAGGAGGAAGGTCAGGCCCTCCCGCTGCAGGGAGTGCTTGTGAGGAGACCTGATCCATGCGGGGACCCTCATGACCAAGGAGGCTGATGGCTCAGTTGTGAGGTATGGCCAGCAGCTGGCGATGAGGTTAAAAAGTACAAGTGCAGGTGGCTCCAAAGGGTGGGATGCAAAGTCTGCTCATTTTGTAAGCCTGATATAGAGAACAGCCACTGATACATATTTATAATTAAAATTCACTAGCTTCCAGAGGGTGGCTGAAGCTGCCACTGTACGAATGCCTTACAAACACAGCTGCAATCCTCCTGACAAGTCTAACTCAGGAGGCTGGAAGGGGGAGTGTTTTGATCCCCAATTCACTACAGAACTTGTTTTACTGAAAGCTGGCCTACAGTGGGCCAGGAGTGACTAGAACTGCCTGCTCTTCTCCAGTGGGCTTCAATCACTAGGAGGACCAGGATGCCTGGACCTTAGCAGGTTCCCAGGAACACAGTGTGTGTCTATAAGTTGTAATTCTAACCAGAACACAGCTTCACAAGGGTAGAACCCCCATCCCACGTATATTCTAGTGCTTAGCATACGACCAGAGGCTTACCAGGTATTTTTTTTAATCAAATGACAAATAAAGGGGTGCAAATTATTTTTGGGCAACTCAGAGTTATATATAAAATTAGAAGTTTGGAAAATTGGGTCCTATATGCTAATGAATTAGTGAAAAAATTGCCCAGAGTTATTTAGGAACAAATGAGCCATATTAAGCCAATGGCATGGAGAACACTAAATGAGATGTATGATTTGAAACTTGGAGGACAAAACAGTAAGCCTGACTTACTCATATTTATTTGTTTTCTGTTTGTGCTGGTACTGAGGCTTGGATTCAGAACCTTGTGTTCTTGCTCTGCTTTCCTGCTCATGGCTGGGATTCTACCAGTTGAGCCACACCTCCAGCTTGGTATTTTGCTAATTGGAGACGGTGGACTTTTCTGTCCTGGTGGGCTCTGAACTGTAATCCTTTAGGTCTTAACTTCTCAGGTAGCTAGGATTACAGGCCCGAGCCACTGTCCCACTCATAGTTATTATATGTGATTTTGAGCGCATAGTCAAAATAAATCAACATATTCAAAGAAAAGCCAAAACCAAAAAGTTTAAATTCCCATGCATTCATTATGTAGTTCAGTTGACACAGAGAAACTCAGTTTCACATTGTTGTCAGCTGTGCTTAAATTGTGTGTGATCTGTTGAATGTTTGTGTCCCTTTCCTTAATTTTGTGAAAATACACCTCCCCAAAGAGCAAATGGTACCTAAAAAGCAAAGCAAAAATGTGTTGAATTATAAGTGATAATGTGGAAATTTAGCTGAAGTTGGGCAGTGCAGTCATGAATCTGCACATCCTGAGCATTAGCAGTTTTTCTTCAACACAGTATTCCCAGAACCATGTACCCACAGATTTCGTGCGTCTACTGTACTTCTGCATAACAGACTAATGAACTTCTCAAATTGCCAACTATCCTACCACCGTGATAGTCTCTCCTAGGAAAATCCAGAGCAGATAATGGATGATGTTGATATACATGGTTACTGTTGTATACATGTACCTAATTACAGACAAGGAACTAAACTTCTTAACAAATGCATGGGGGTCTTATATTGATGCATAATATACTATCATTTGAAATCAGAGCCTTGTGCTTGTCTAGGCAAGTCATACCCTTAATGTTTTGCTTTTATTTTTAAGATAAGGTCTTGAGCTCTTTGCCCACGGATAGCCTTGAATTTTGATCTTCCAATCTCTGCCTCTTACACAGCTGGGATTACATGTAGGTGTATACCACATCATTCGGCTCAGAAGTTCACTTTTCAGTGTACTCTTTTACCTTTTTTCTCTTTATTTTGATGGCCCTCTAATGATTTCAACTCAGGGTCTGGGCATTGTCTCTGAGCTTTTTCAGCTTGAGGGTAGTGTTTGAGCCATAACTCCACTTCTGGCTTTTTTGGTAGTTTATTAGAGAAAAGAAAGTCTCACAGACTTTCCTGCCGAGGTTTGCATTGAATTATAATCCTTAGATCTCAGCCTGCTGCATAGCTAGGTATAAGTGTGAACTACTGAAGCCTGGTTTGTCTTTTACTTTTGACTCTTGTCAAGGTTGAAAAATTAAAAAAAAGACAAACACATGGCTATAAAATGTAAATTAATCCCTCTATATCTGTGATAATCATTCTTCCATTTTGTCAGTTGTAGGGCTTGAACTTGGGGCCTGGGCACTGTCCCTAAGGTCTTCTTGCTCAAGGCTAGTGCGTTACCACTTTGAGCCACAGTACCACTGGAGTTTTTGAATGGTTAATTAGAGATATGAATCTCATGAGGAGTTTATTGCCTGGGCTGGCTTTGAGCTGTGGTCCTCAGACCTCAGCCTCCTGAGTAGTTAGGATTATAGGTGTGAGCCACCAGCACCTAGCTTAAACTTTATACTATCTTTTTACAGAAAAATTCTTGCTAAATAAGATCTTTGTCATGGCAGAGATGACCGTGCTGGGAGTTACGTGTGAAGTGATATTTAGAGACTGGAGAGACAATGGAGGGACAAGGGCAGACAGAAGGCTTCACCTACCTCCCCCAGGCCAGACAGGTGCGTCACTGAGAGTTAGGTAATGCTATCAGGGGGAAACACAACCTCTGTCACAGTACGTCAAAGAGATTATCTGGAAGGGAATTCCAACTCAGACAAATAGTGACCTCTCTGGACAATACGAATGTCTTCAGAAATTCTAAGGATTTAGGTTATAAGCAAACTTGACAGTTTTCAAGCCTCTAAGGGGTATTACTATTAGAAAGTTACATTATGATTAGTCCTTAGCACAAAGTAAAAGCCAGGCTTTGGCTATTAACATTCATTTACAGCTACTGCCCCAATGATATTTTCTTCAATCTATTTAGTTTCCCACTTTTTTTCCCCTGATGCTTGTCCATTCATCCTTTCATATTTCACAGCTCTCAGAGGTAAGTACTCTGTCACTGTACTATATAGCCCCGGATACTCTGAATCCTAAATTCTGAATTAAAAAAAAAATCATTTAAAGCTTAGTCTTTGTATTTCTCATGGCTGTATTTCCTAGTGACCCAAGCACAAACCATGACAGGCTGAGCCAGACCTGTGGCTTCCTTGCCCAGTGAGACACTGTTATTCCAACATGTGTCATCAATGAATCAAAAACACATCATGTGATGTGTTTACTTCCTTCACAGCTACGCAGACTGGCTTACTGAATGAGAACAACAAAACGTAAGGGAGTGTTTTGGGCCTTTGGCTAGTCTAGCCTATGACACAGGCTGGGAATATGCTCATGGGGCTTGAGAACCAAGTGAGAGTGAGCAGGAAGCAAACAGAAAAGGTGGCAAAAAGTGGTGCTTCCAGTCAGTCTTCTTGGTTCAAATTTTGCCAGAAGCCTCCCAGTTCCACTAGTATATGAATCATTAATTATTTTAATATCACTGCTGGTAACATACGCAGAGATGATGATGATGCTAGGAGATGGATTCTGAATACAAAGTGCTGTGAGTTCTGTCCAACCTACAGTAGCAACACTCTGTGCTTTGAAGTTAAGAACCTGCAGGATTTTGCACAGCTCTCTCATGATCCAGTGACCCCCAGCACAGGGGCTAACCTGGCAGAACCATAGGATGGCACAGCGTCTTGGTTAGTGAATTTGAATTTTTTCTCTTGGGCAAAGGTTTCCTTGCAGTGAGACTGGGAAGGTTAAGACCAGGGGGAGCCAAAGACTGGTATGGCTGGGAGGATGAAGGTTTTCCTCTAGGTGCAAGGAACATTCTAGGAAGGCTCACAGCAAATGAATGAACACCAGCAGGTGACTGACTGCAATGGAGTGGTGGCACTGGGCTGGCATAGCCACAGGGGCACCATGTGGCCAGGTTGGGGAAGTAGAAGTAGGAAAGGAGGGAAAAAATTGAAAGGAACTTTGGTGTTTCTCATGCCACATCTGTTTCTTTGTCACTCCTGCTCCTTCCTTCCTGAAATGAAGACAGGACCACTGGGACAACTCAGAGACTCAAAGGCCACTAGAGTGCTCAGGGTCCTTCTTTAGACTAGGGCCACCTAAATAGACCATCTAAATAGACCACTAAAGGACAGGATGCTTGGATTGTCAATATTGTAGAAAACAATATTTCAAATACTCTTTTCTAAAACTAATATAGAAATAGGAGAATAAACAAGGGGTAGGTGATGATGTAATCACGAATCAAACACCCAAAGCTCAAATTTCATGGCTGAAGAAAATACTTGCAGAGAACTAGTGAATGTGAAAATATCAGTGTGTGTGTGTGTGTATTTTTTTTTTGGGGGGGCTAGTCCTGGGGCTTGAGACTCAGGGCCTGAGCACTGTCCCTGGTTTCTTTTAGCTCAAGGCTAGCACTCTGCCACTTGAGCCACAGCGCCACTTCTGGCTTTTTCTATATATGTGGTGCTGAGGAATTGAACCCAGGGCTTCATGTATACAAGGCAAGCACTGTACCACTAGGCCATATTTCCAGCATAAAATATCAATATTTGTAAAGCCAAGACAAAGATAAAATCCTTCATTTGCAAAAGCCTATCCTATGGCTGGGAAGGTGGCTTAGCGGTAGAGTGCTTGCACAGCATGCATGCAGCCCTGGGCTCCATTCCTGAGTACCACATAAACAGGACCTTGTCAGGCTGGCTCAAGTGGTAGAGTGCTAGCCTTGAACAAAAGAAGCTCAGGGACAGTGCCCAGGCCCTGAGCTCAAGCCCTAGAACTGGCAAAAGGAAAAAAAAAAAAAAAAAGCCTATCTTATGCCATTCATGATTCCCACTTTTTTCCCTTTCCTGGACAAAAAGACATAATTCACTTACATTACTAAAAGCGTTGGTGGCAATCATACCAAAATGGAGTCTTGAACTGGTTTCCAGTCAGGTTAGAAACTTAAGTAGATGAGTACAATTTGATTTTTTTCTCTATGTTTAATGCAGGGAAGATTTACAAGTCTACAACTTTAAGAATAAGCACCAGCACAGCAGGCAATTGAAAGGAGAGGCATGTCTTGAGGTAGCAAAGCAGCAGTACTAAGCAAGAGTGGGATGCTTGTGATGACTACACTTGGTGAGGAGGGCTGCTACTAGAGCCTGGGCCTATCACTGACCCTCTACTCAAGGACTAGCCAGGCAGGGCCACGGAGCACACACACACGTTCTTGCTGAAACCTGTAAGTTGGTGGCTACAAGCAAGGCAAGGAAGCAAGAATCCATATTTGCTTCACTTCCCTTGGCAATGGCTCTGAATGCTGTAGGTACAAGTCAAGGTGGTAAGATCCCCAATATCAATTCAGGGTTTGGCCAGGCCTTGGGAGCCGCTGGGCCCTAAGCCATTCAGAGTATGAAGCTGAAGCTGGGCCAAGCACAACACTGACTTCTGCCTTGTTTTATTTCCCCAGCTGAGACAGATTGGCAAAAGGCAGGCAGTTGGCACTTAAAACTCTCCATGGTAACTGTCATATTTACCAATTATTTGAAATTTAAATAAGTACCATGATAAGGAAGTATAAATTTTTATGACCAACATGTACCACTGCCATCTAGACAGTGAACGGTCAAATGGAGGGAAAAATCAGGACATGTGAATTTTAGAGCTGGCTCTGACATTAACAAACTTGGACAAGTAATGTCACCTCCTTGACATTGAGTTACCTCATCTGCAAACCATTACAGCTGATGAGGCCTGCTCTGACCAGTGGAGAGAACGATGCTGAAGACTGGCCGTGATGTTGAAATGATTCACGTGGGTTGGGAGGCCCGCTAAGTGCCAGGCAGTGTTGCTGGCTAGACACAGCACCTTGCCCTACCTTATCCAACAACAAAGGTCACAGCCAAAGGACAGGAAACTAGAGAGGCTCTTCCCTTCTCTATTCAACCTCTATAATTATTATTATTTTTCAAGTCAATGTCCCAGAAAGCAAATAAAACACAGCAAGTAAAACACTTTTAGATCTGTAGTGATTTCCAAAACACAAGAGTGGTCTAAGAGTAAGGAGTCAAATTTTATAGCACAGGCTATAATTATTCTAAATTTCTATCTTTCAACAAAGAAAAATGAATTGCTTATCTCTTACTTTCAGCAATCAGTCATGGTTATTTCAAGTTCCTTCCTCGCTTCTCTCTCTCTTGTTCAAGGCTAGCACTCTACCACTTGAGCTACCACTTCCAGCTTTTTCTGTGATTAATTGGAGATAAGAGTCTCAGGGACTTTCCTGCCCTGGCTGGCTTGGAACCTCCCATCCTCAGATCGCAGCCTCCTGAGCAGCTAGGATGACAGGCGTGAACTATCAGTGCCTAGCTTCAATTTCTTATATATTGCACATGCAAAATTAAGCAAAATTGGAATTTATTTTGAAAAAATATTCACAAAACATTTTAAAGAATCTTACAAGGGAAAATTTAAATAATATACCATATTTTAGAACTTAGGAAACAACTAATAAGGCTAATTTAGAACAAAAAGAATGGTGGAACACATTTTTTTTTTAAATCAAAATTTGGTCTAAATAAGACAACAGGGTGTAAACTACTGATTTCCCCTCTGAAGAACTAAAGTCTGCTCAACATGAAAGGAAGACAACATGAATTCTGGAGCTTTTTAAATACTGCTTTACTTCCCAAAGAAGCAGATTAAGGAAGAGAGAATTTTTGGGTTTTTTAAAGAGGAATTTATACTGTAGTGTGTCTTCTGTGTGATTTCTTTATCCAACTAAAGACACAAAGCACTTTCTGATAAAGAAAGCTGCTTTAGCATAAAATTCTGATGAAATCCCTTTTGAGGGGGCTATGGTCTGACTGTGTCTATCTTCCCACCCACCCATTCATGTTGGAGCCTAATCACCATGGTGATGCCATTAGAAAGCGGGGCTTTGGGAGGTGATTAGGACACAGCTAAGAGGGAAGGATGAACCAGAAACTGTACTGCACTGGATACAAGACTTAGCAATGCCTTCATCTTAGACTTCTAGCATCTATCACTGCAAGAAATCCAATTTCTATTGTTTATAAGCCACCCGGTTTGACAGTGTTTTGTTATAGAAGCCTGAACAGACTGAGACAAGAGGTGACCCGCTCACTCAATCTATCCTTCCTTTCTTATTGCTAATATTTACATTATAATTATAACCACGGATGCTTTTAACAAATGCAGTAGTCTAATGGTCTTCTTTGCCATCTGGCTGATGGGTGGTTGTTTACTCGGCTGTTCTGGTGGTCAGGGCTATAGCAGTAGTCTCAGCTGGTAAGAAGAAGTACCGGGCCTAGCTCACAAGAAAAACTGGGGCAGAACTGGGCTTTACAAGGTGAAGGCTTACTTGGTTCTACAGTAGGCCCAACATTTCATCAGAGACAATTACCCATCCCTACATTCACAAAAGTAGAGAGGATGGGCCATTGAACTGTGCCCATTGGCCAGCTCCAAGTAATTAACTCATAGCCACTGTTTTATCTACCTCAACTTCTTTCCTCCAGATTGTTTTGTGCCAATTCCAGACATTACATAATTTTACCCCCGAGTATTATCAAACAGGTAAGAACTTTTTGTTCCACTTTAAGATAACCCAATATGAGAATAAATTAAATTACAGGGTGACCCTTTGTACCATAAAAGCATTTAATAAAAACATGAAATATGGTCCCTGCCCTTAGGGATCTTAACATTTACTTGGAGAGCCAAGATAAATGCAAATGGAAAAAAAAATCACTAAAAGCAATTCTCCAATGTAACCCAACATTAGAAAGTACCATGTAATAATTGCCAGTTCTGATTTGGCTGGATTCTAGGAACTCCACAAATGACTATGCTTGACCTCTTGGCTCTATCTGCTTCTCTTCTTACCCAAACAACTGGCCTCGGCACAAAGGAACTCCCCAGATCCTCTGTTCGTTCCAGACTCAAGCAGCCTCCACCCGTGTCTGAGACTGCTCATATAGCTACCTTTCCCGTCCCCACACTGTCTTTGCTGCTGAGCTGGCCCCCATGCTTCCCCTCCTTTGTGCAGCCAGCCCTGCCGGGTCTTCTCCAGGCTCAGTCCTGCCTGCCCACAGCATTTGTTTGCACAGTTCCCACATGGTACCCTGGCTGGATTTGGGTTTGGAGGAAGAGCAGCCCTACGGGAGGAGCAGCTGCAGAATTAGTGCCAGAGTTGAAGTGATACCAGATGAGGGTTTGGATCTAAGAGATGACAGAGAGAACAGAGGAGGGGTGAAGAGTAGGAGACTGGGCAACCTTTCCCAACTGTGTCTCCCCAGAAAGGGCAATCTAGGTTCAAAAGTGACAGGTCTAGCTAGATACTAACTGAATGGCCTCCTCTGTCTGTGATCAAATTTGGCATGTTTTGAGTCCAATGACCTTTGTCACTTTCGTTTTTCACTAAAGCCAATAAACAGCCATGTAGAATTTGGTTTCTATCCTCTGGCTGACTCTGTCCTAATGCATCTTTATCTTTTTACTATGGTTTCTCCAGCCGGGCTGCCTCTGGCAAAAGTTCTGGTTCAACTGACCTCACAGTGCCTTGACTAAGTGTCTAGGCCAAACTGCCTCAGAGCACAGACTGCGCAAGCTGTCTAGAAGGCGTGTCAAAATTACAATTTTCCTGCTTCCACAAGCATTGGAAAAGATGGCCTGGGAGAAAGCCTCCATCATATTTCTGAAGGAGTATGTTTTACTTATTTCTGCATGTTCATCAGTTTTGAACTATTGGAGCCAATAACAATGGCTTAGGGACAAGGGCAGACTTATTGTCACTGATGATTACCTTTTGTTTCAGTCTTAGTAGCATCCTTAGCCAGCTTCACACTCAGGACCCATTGACCAATGCCTCATCAGGAGTTCTGAGGCCTGCAAATGCAATGCCTTCATGGGCTGTTCAAGGCTCCTGCCATACATGGATGCCTAGCAAAATGTCTCATAGTTTCAGGAAATACAGCAAGCTCTTAATGTTGGAGACAAGAGGTGCAATGGAATGGATCCAGGGTGCTTCATGCCAATGGCACAGTTTCAATCCTTCTCCCCACGTCTAGGACACATGTGATGGCCATGCTGTCTGCATTTACCCCTTTCCCTTGAATGATGTGGGAAGGAAATGGGAATTAAGACCTTAGGGTTAAGGCTTCCAAGTTTAGAACAAGTGATTCCAATGAGGGGCTCAGCCTCCACACAAAGTTATTCCTCTCAGAAGTGTACATCCAAATTTAATTCCAGATTCTCTCCTCATTTGATCTTTTCACTTTGGGAGATGAGGGTTGAGAATGGAAGTGAGGGAAAGGAAAGATGGACTTTATATAAACTTGGAAAGCCATAGCCTTACTCTGAGGGCAAAAAAACCCAAACCAATCCCTAAGCAGGAACTTTCTCTACCTGAAATGTTCTGCCATTAATAGTGTTATGAACCTCTCAACTTCCCTTTTCTCAGTGTGGCAGATCTAGATTAAGTAGAACTACTACTCTGAATGTTCATGAAACACACCTATTTTTAAGACAAAGGAACTTAGAACAAGTACATCTTCAGCAAGTTAAAAACAAACACAAATGTCTAAGGAATCTCCACTGATATTATTCCACACTCGGTGCAATTTCCCACACAACGCAAAGCTCATGCAGGAACAGCTCATGTTAGGAGAGTTACCAAAGCAATAAGTTAAGGAGAAACAACACGACTCAAGATTCTTCCTTTTTGCTAAAAAGTTGGGGAAATAAATTGTCTTGATTTTTTTTTTTTGCCAATCCTGGAGCTTGGACTCAGGGCCTGAGCACTGTCCCTGGCTTCTTTTTGCTCAAGGGTAGCACTCTGCCTCTTGAACCACAGCGCCACTTCCAGCTGTTTCTGTTTATGTGGTGCTGAGGAATGGAACCCAGGGCTTTGTGCATGCTAGGCAAGCACTCTACCGCTAAGCCACATTCCCAGCTGTCTTGAATTTTTATCTTATAAATAATATTTAGGCAGAACTAAAGAAGTGAAAGGCATTATGTAATAGAGCAAGAAAACACAATGTGGTTCAGGACAGTCTCTGCCTGAGAGTGGTGAGAGGAAGCACATCTCCACAGGGGCAGTCCCAAGGGGAGGACACATAGATCATGCAGAGCATCAGCAGAGCCGTCAGAACTGGGCTGCTGGGTAGTAGGACAGGCCTGGAAGAGAGGAGTCGGTGGTGGTGGGAAAAAGCACTTCCAAGAGCTTGAGTAGTCATGTGCACATGACTTTGGAAGGGAAATAGTGTAAATGGACACTCTCGAGAGGATTAACTTTTAAAATGTTTTATTTCTGAAAAAAAACCCAAGTTTGTAATTTTTAAAATGACACAGAACCTTGTACGCGATATAAAATTTGATCAGAACAACTGTCATGCCAAGAAAAATAGCATTCTTGGGCAGATTCCATGTTTGAAATATAAATTCTGATTTCAAAACAGGATGGGAAGGGGGATGTAGGTCAGTGCTACAGTACTGGTCTAGCATGGGTGAAGCTCCTACATTTCATCCCCAGTATAACAAAAGGAAAAAGAAAACAACAAAAAAAATCATGTTTCACAAACCTACCCACTAGTGGGTCAGTAAAAATGAACTTCTGAAATTTCAATTATTTAGAACTTCTTTTTTTATATCCTTATTATTTCTAAAGTCACTTATCATTTAAAGGAAAATGTCTTTCAACATGCAAACATATGGCAGACGCACAATTTTGCAAACCTTCATTTTTGCAAAGCTCTCCATACAAGCACTCTTGCCACTAGGCCATATCCCCAGCCCAAGATAGTAATTTTTTACATGGAGGATTTCTAAAATTTCTCTTTATTCTAATTATATATAGAACAAAGGATTTTTTTTCCTTTTTGGTCTATTTTCTTAAGACTAAAGGAAGCACCAGATGCCCATGGCTTATACCTGTAATTCTAGCTACTCAGGAGGATAAGATCTGAGGATCACAATTCAAAATCTGGAGAAGAAAAGTCTGTAGACTCTCCAATTATCCACCAAAACCCCCTTAAATAGAGCTATGGTGCAAGTGGTAGAGTGCTAACCTTGAGCGAAAAAAAGCTACGAGATAGTACTCAGGCCCTAATTTCAAGCCCCAGGACCTCCCCTGCCCCCACCCCCAAAAAAGAATAAAGTTCAGGAATGGCTCCTCTGTAACTTCTTTTAAACAACATGTCCTATAAGCTCTAAGGCTTCACTAAAGAGAGTGTTAAGTGGTTTAGTGCGATGCTGCTCCTGGGACAGGATACAGAGAATGCAGTTGAAATTTTGTTCTTGTCTTTCCTTCCTTCCTTCCTTCCTTCCTTCCTTCCTTCCTTCCTTCCTTCCTTCCTTCCTTCCTTCCTTCCTTCTTTCCTTCTCTCCCTTCCTCCCTCCCTCCCTCCCTCCCTCCTTCCTTCCAGTATCTTTTTATGTAACCCAGGCTGACCTTGAGTTTATAACCTTGTTTTCAGTCTCTTGTACACGGGAATTACAGTTGTGCACCACCATTCAGGGTGCTCTGTAAATCATTTTATAACATAAGTTTTTGGTAGGCTAGAATGCTTGAGGTGAAAATGTAAGATAAATCACAACAACTGAAAAAAATGTGAGCACCCTGCTATTTGGCTACATTTTCTTTACATTTTCATTTTATCATCAAGCTATTGCACAAAGAAGTTGGCATTCAATGAAGCAGTTATAAATACAATGAGTGTTGATCAATGTAATCTCTTTCATCATTCTCCCTCATCTCTCCCAACACTACACTCTCTCTCAGTTTTTTTTTTTTTTGCCAGTCCTGGGGCTTGAACTTGGGCCTGAGCACTGTCCCTGGTTTCTTTTTGCTCAAGGCTAGCACTCTGCCACTTGAGCAACAGCACCACTTCTGGCCTTTTCTATATATGTGGTGCTGAGGAATCAAACCCAGGGCTTCATGTACACAAGGCAAGCACTCTTGCCACTAGGCCATATTCCCAGCCCCCTCAATTGTTTTAATTTTGGAGAATATACATTGAATTTTATAACTGCTTCCCCTCTCCCTTCATTTGTCTACCCTACTCCCCTTGATTCTACCCCTACTTTTATCTATCTATCTATCTATCTATCTATCTATCTATCTACCTACCTACCTACCTACCTACCTACCTACCTACCTACCTACCTATTTATTTTGTTGGTCGTCGGGCTTGAACTCTGGGCCTAGGTACTGTCCCTGAGCTCTTCAGCTCAAGGCTAGTGCTCTACCATTTGAGCCATGGTGCCACTTCTGGTTTTCTGGCGGTTAACTGGAGATGAGTCTCATGGACTTTCCTGCCTGGGCTGACTTTGAACCATAAATCCTCAGATCTCAGCCTCCTGAGAAGCTAGGATTACAGGCATGAGCCACCTGGCTTCTACCCCTACTTTTGAGTACCTGATTCCTGGTATGTATTTAGTTGGACTGTGAGTTAGCCTTTCTAAAGAATTATATCATTTGGGTTCTCCCTTAAATCTACAACATTTGGATTAATGTGTTAGAACTTCTTTTAAAAGTGCAGTTCTCAGGGCTGGGAATATGGCCTAGTGGCAAGAGTGCTTGCCTTGTATACATGAGGCCCTGGGTTCAATTCCCCAGCACCACATATACAGAAAATGGCCAGAAGTGGCGCTGTGGCTCAAGTGGCAGAGTGCTAGCAGCAGAGTGCTAGCCTTGAGCAAAAATAAGCCAGGGACAGTGTTCAGGCCCTGAGTCCAAGCCCCAGGACTGGCCAAAAAAAAAAAAAAAGAAGTGCAGTTCTCATATGCTGAGTAGACATTTAATAAAAGGAAGTTACTTCTCATATGTTTTTTCTCTAGTAGTTACATCCCAAACCATGTTTTTGTTTTTGTTGTTTTGTTTTTGTTCTGGTCCTTGGGCTTTAACTTAGGGCCTGGGCACTACCCCTGAAGTTTTTTTTTTTTTGGCAAAAGGCTAGCACTCTACCACTTGAGCCATAGCTCCACTTCCAGCTTTTCGGCAGTTAGTTGGAGGTAAGATTCTCATGGACTTTCCTGCTAAGTCTGGCTTCTAATCATGATCTCAGATTTTAGCCCCCTGAGTAGCTAGGATTACAGATGTGAGCCACTGGTGTTTGGCCCAAACCTCATCTTTACCGGACTATATCTGCATGTAACTGATAAGTCTTTTTTCACAAATATACATACTAAAGCATCTCAAAAACACCAGAAGCAGAGGAAATTCTATAACAATATGTTCTCATTTAAAAAAGTATTGAAACACAAGTTAGGTGCTGGTGGCTAATGCCTGTAATCCTAGCTACTCAGGAAGCAGAGATCTGAGGATCGTCCTTCAAAGCCAGCCCAAGCAGGAAAGTCCATGAGATTCTTATCTCCAATTAACCGCCAGAAAACTGGAAGTAGTGCCGTGGGTCAAGTGGTAGAGTGCTAGCCTTGAACTGAAAAGCTCAGGGACAGCACCCAGGCCCAGAGTTCAAGCCCCATGACCAACAACAACAACAAAAAAATTGCAACATGAAGGAGCAGTTCCTATATGCCTCTTTATATTTATATAAAATACTGAGAGTAAAATGAATGCATACTGAGGAACATGGGAAAAACAAAAGTAGTCCAATAAATTGGTGATGGAAATAAGATCTTCAAATTTAAGACAGCCTGGTCCAGCCTCATTTTATCTGTACCTTGCCTAGGGGCAATGTGTAAGTTAACTAGGTAAGTTAGTCTTGACAGTTATTAATGTGTTCATCGAAGTGAAAGTTGGCTGGATAGTGGTGGCTCATGCCTATAATCCTAGATACTCAGGAGGCTGAGATTTGAGGATCTCAGTTCTAAGCCAGTTTGGAGAGGAAAGTCTGTGAAACTCTTATCTCCAATTAACTATCAGGAAACCAAAGTGGCACTGTGGCTCAAAGTGGTAGAGATCTAGCCTTGAGTGAAAAAACTCAGGGACAGTGCCCAGGCCCTGAGTTCAAGCCCCATGACTGACCCCTTCCCCCTCCTCCGCAAAATATGATAAAAATTAATATTTGAAAGAATCTTGATATGATTCCAAAGAAATCACTAAATCAAGTTATTTTGCATTTTGCAATTTCTCTGTTTTGAAAGTTCAGGCTGGTGGCTTTGAACCTATAGATTTAGGTATTCTCTGAGCTGTTCTGAACCAAGGGGCTTTTATATTTCTCTAGGGGAGACAATATCAGATCTATGTCTGGGAATTGTCCCAACTTTTTTTTCAGGGTCATGACCTTGAAAGACTTGTAAAACTTCTTAAGAAAGACACTGAAAAGCAGTATTTACATGTGCTGTTTTCTGTGCCTTCTCTTGTTAATGAAGACAAGTAGCCCTCAATTTTTACTACTTGTTGACTAGATGGACTTGCAGCAGTTCTTGTATGTTGTGGCTTCTAATCTACTACCGACTTGGGAACCAGATGGCTAAGCTTGTTAAAACCATGTATAAAGCAAGCAATGAATGCCAGGCTTGAGTAAGAAGCTCATGGTCTCCCCATTTTGATTGTTCAAATGGTATGGCCCTAATTCTTGCCTTTGTTCTAGAAAAGTGAAACTGATAGGTAAGTGAGAAGGTAGTATTTGCAAACCATCACAGAACTCTAGCTCTGTGCTGGAGACCACATGTACTAGTTGCTTATTTATTCTCCAACTGCTCCAGGAGGTAAGTAGGCCAAGCCTGCCCTAGCAGTATGAGAAATAGATGGACAAACCACAGAGCTTGGGAAGCCCTGATTTACTCTTATGCCCTACAGCACCCTGCCTGCTTCTCTATAGACACGCTTCACAGAGTTGGCTTTGGGTCTGCCTTCTGTCTACAGTCATTTCTCATTTCAAGGAAATCAAGGTATCTCAAAGCCCTGAGTTTGGCAGCTTTCTTCCTTTGTCTCGAATCCCCCGAGCCATTTGCACCCATAATTAGTTTAAGATTAGCACATTTGAAAAAGAGAGTAGGAAAGCTGTTTCTTTGGATGCTGTTTTAGAAACTGTGCCCTCCTACACAGTTGGACTCTTTAAGAGACAACCACTAGCTAGAGCAAAGTGCTGCACACGCAGGAGTTGCTCAGTCAGTACTACTTGAACAAATAAATAGAAGGCAAGAAAATCCCTATTGCAAATAGTAGCTTTGTGAAGAGAGGAATGTTAGCCATTGGATGTTGGAGATATTTATTCAAGGACTCAAGAGGTCTAAGAAGGACTGTGAGAACACCATAAGTAAAGACAACAATGGTGAGCCCACATGGCTCCTTGTACCCCCCTGGGTACTGATCTGGAAATCCCTCAGAATTAACTTAGAGTTTTCTCTTCAAAAGGGACTGCTAATCACGATAAGTTAGATGGTGGAATGTAAAGAGTATGTACAAAGGACTTAAATATTCAATGATTTTGTTTTAACTTTCAGATGCTGCATTAGTGCCAGAGCACAAATCATTACAGATGAAAACAGGTCTTTTATATTATTGACCAGACATTTATTTATCAACCAACTGAGTACACAGAATTGATAAGATGGATACTTATTTCATAGAGAAGGTTGTTAGGAAAAAGGAAAAGAACTAGGCACACTCTTTGAACATTTTCAGTAGTGAAATTCCTCTAATGGACATTATTAATAAAAGACTGTGCTTTCATTTCCAAAAATATGTTCTTTTGCTATAAACATATTAAAATTGAATGGAGAAAAATAAGATCATCCTTGAGAAAAAGTAACCACCCACTTTAGTCTGTGTAACATTCTGGGATACAATTGAAACCATGGACACAATGGTCTAAATGCAATTCGAGTTCACAAAAGCTTATCTTCTAGTGATGAATAGAGGGAATGATTCATTCATTTTTGCATTATGGAACCAGTATGTCTCTTCAGGGCTCAGATTATGAGCAAAGCCACCAGCTGGCATAGGGGAAGGGTTGGCTTTGTGACCACAAGTACATTTTTAGCTAATAGAAGCTATAATAGGCAAAGGCAACAGGCTCACTGATATAGTAATTGTCTACTTAGTTGGGGGCCTGAAATGATCAGGGCTAAATGTCATATGAAAAGAATCTCCAAAGGAGAAAAAAGAGTCAAATAAATTTATTTCTAAATTTTTATCAAGTATATACATTAATTCTATCACATAGTTAATGACAGAGAAAGGACAACAGACAAACAGACTACAAAGGGACCCATTTATAGCGTCCTGTTGTAGGGACTATTGAGAATTAAATAAGGCTGTCTCTAGTTGCTACTGCTATCAATTAGCCAGCAACCACTTCCACAGTCATAATAACTGCCACATGCACACTGTGCCATATTACCTCTGGGCCTGCTAATTCCAAACACAGGCGGTCATAGATGGAGACGGCACCAAACGGACGAGCCTACAACAAAACGTCCTGCTTGACCGATTTTGCTTTACAAAACGAAATGATTCAGTACGTCAGAATATTTTCAATAATTTAGCCTAGTTCCGTTGCTTAGACATACGAACTAGATTATTCAGTTTGTAGTAATTTAACCTTCACTTACCCAAACAGTTTCTGTGCCATACAACTACACTCTCTTTATTCTTATTTCTTCTAGTTTCATAAAGTCTAAAAACTATCTCTGGTCTAAGTTACTAGGTTATGCTGCCAATAAGATGATTCATGTCATGTTTGAAGGCTTTCATCTTTGGAGTGGAAAAATCAGTCCCTGTAGTTTCAAAAATGATTTTAAAAAATCCTGTTTCTAAGGGGTCATCTTTTGATGTTCATGAAAGCCGCCCCCAGTCTCACCCCATCCTGCTACCTACTCTCATCCCTTCTCAAACCATGTACTGATGGGGTACCAGGGACAGAGACCTCAAGTGCTGTCCCTGGGAACCAATAATAAAGAGTTAAAGCTTCTCCTGAACTTTGGTAGAAACTGGATTTCATCAGGGAGGTTTGGAAATGTGGGAAACCCTGTAACCAATTCCATTTCCTGATAAATGAATGGTCCACAGGGGGAAATTGGTCCGTTAGGGAACTTTTCTGAACAGCTCCTTCAAGGAGCCAGCCTATCTTTGCTTATCACTGCTGGGCCAGATGGCCTATGCTACAGGAAACTTCCAGGCTTCATTCCAGCCCTGTAATAGCATGGAGGTTAGGGCTGCATGGATATGCAGAGTCCCTTCAAGAAAGGACACTGCTACTGGGCGTCAAGTCCACTAATGAGGCCTTTTAACCTATAGGGCTGTTAAAATTACTATAGAAGAGCAGGCTGACAGTCTTCATCACTTAATCCTAATTCTCCCCATTCAGCCACTGTTAAAATATCCTTAGCATTCAATTTAGATCAGAGTTGGGGAAATTCCATATATAAAAACAAATTAATAACCAGGTACAAGAGAGTAAAATTACAGAAAGTCAATCTGCAGGGAGTTGTGAAGAATAGCATATACCTCAAAGTATTGAAACAATTCATCTGAAATGTGAAAAGCCTCATTTAATCAAAGCATCATTTATATTTTAAGGTTGAAATAAAAAAAAAGTTGGGGTTTAAGTAAAGCCATTCCATTGCTCATCAAAATAGCCCTATTTAATTTTTTTTTAAACTTAAAACTAGTCAAAAATTCAATCTCTAGGACTGGGAATGTGGCTTAGTGGTAGAGTGCTTGCCCAGCATGCATGTAGCCCTAGGTTCGATTTCTCAGTACCACATAAATAGAAAAAGCCAGAAGTGGCGCTGTGGCTCAAATGGTAGAGTGCTAGCCTTGAGCATAGAGAGGCTCAGGGATAAACCCCAGGTCCTAAAATCAGGACCGGCAAAAAAAAAAAAAAAAAAAAGAAAAAGAAAAAGAAAAAGAAAAAGAAAAAGAAAAGTCAATCTCTATTCTACAAACTTAAGACAAGTGAAAAAGAAAGGGGTGACTTGTGAGAGATGGGTGAGAATGGTGAGAGGGGTGACACTGATCAAGATGTACTGTATTCATAAACTGCTTTGTTAAATGGCAACTCCTTCACATGACATAAATATAATAAAATATTAAAAAGTAAAAACTCAACACTTTTCATATAGATTCAGAATTGGTTAAAATATATTTAAATATACTTGTTGAATTCAAGCAAATTTCAGTCAAAGGTTAACTTGACAAATTTTAATATGTGTACTTTGGATTTGCTTAGAAAACACACTATTATGCCCTCCCACCCCCATAAAATAGTCAAATGAACACTTGAGAAGGCAGGAGAAGGTAAAAGTCTTAAATAATGGCTCCAGGCCTTAATTATAAAAACTAAGGAAGACAAAGTCTGAAACTCATGGGCTTTCAAGAGCCTGGCAGGCTTGGAGTGGCGCAGAGAGGCCTGGAGCTGATTAGCCTCGCCCTAGCGAGCATGCCCAGCCACACTGAGGAAACGCTGGAGGTCCACACGGAGGGAGATGCTGGCTTCAGCCACCACCAGAAACAATGAACAAAACGAGCAAGGAGGGAACACCAGTGCACTCTTCAGCTTCCTCTCTGTTTAATCCATTTTCTCTTCTTCCACGGTCTTAGGACCACAAGCTACATTCATTTTTTTTACTTCAATTTTAGAAGCCTGGTGGCACTGAGAGGGGCTATCTCCAAGTGCAGGCTGGGGAGGGAAGCCTGTGCATTCACTTGGAGGGAGTCCCCCGGAGCTTGCTCTATTAAGGCCAGCACTTTGATTATACAAGGGAAAGACCGAGGAAAGGAGAGTTTTTCAAGTTATTTAAAGTGTGATTTTGATCAGTCATGTGAACTAAGGACTGGCATGTCCACACCACGGCTTTTTTAGTCTCTTATGAGTAAAGAGCAAAAATCCATTTCTAAGTATTATGCTTATGAACCACTTCAAACTTAATGACCTACATGTTTAATAATTATGCATGGGCTTTTAAATTCAGAAAATAAGCAAAACTAGGAAATACTGAAAGGTTTAATTTAAAAACAGGGCTCATTACCTGTGGTGGGAAAATTAGTTGGCTTTATAACACAAAAACTAAGTTGGTTAAAGGATAATCATCAGTGCTTTGTAGAGCAGAACTACAAATGACTACTGAGTTTAATGGCCAAAAGCCAATCTAAGACCTCTAATTAATCTCCAGAACTGTTCTTGTAAATATTCTGCAAAGCACATGAGTTTCTCACACAAAAAATTCCAAGAGAACGAAAATGTCGTTGTTTTTCTAGTTATCTGAAGGTGGCTGCTTTCTGACCATTTCAAACTCAGAAGCCAGACGGGGATGACAATAGGGGAGAGGAGTGGAGGGCTAAAGGGCCCTGATATTGTGGCCATGGAAAAGATGCGAAGTGATGAGGCTCATGAAGTTCTGATAAAGAGGCTGGCAATGAGCCACAAAGGAGATGGACGGGGTAAGTCTCCTCAACTGCTCATCAAATGCAAATCTAGGAGGTCAGGGACCTGATTTCAACTCTCACCTCCTTGCTGGGGAAGGATAGACAACATGGTTTCCACTGTGCAGTGAATGAGGACCCTTCCCTTAGGGTCTGGCACAGAATCTGAGGTACTAATGAGCAGAAGTCAGGGAGATCCTCTCTTTAAGTATCTTTTCCTCCTTTCCAGGTTGTCATGGATCAATATCAGACATAATACTGCCTCTCTGAGAACCAAGGTATGGATGGGCTGTGTGGAAGAGGTGGTTCTGGCTTTTGGGGGGCAGACAAGCTGGAATAGGGACGGTATAAGAGTCTTCCCACTTTGGCTACTAGTATTCCTTTTATCTCCTTTCAGATTTCCATCCAAGGGCTGGGAATATGGCCTAGTGGTAAAGTGCTCGCATCCTATACATGAAGCCCTGGGTTCGATTCCTCAGCACCACATATATAGAAAAAAGCCGGAAGTGGTGCTGTGGCTCAAGTGGTAGAGTGCTAGCCTCGAGCAAAAAGAAGCCAGGGACAGTGCTGAGTCCAGGGACAGTGGCCCTGAGTCCACGCCCCAGGACTGGCAACAAAAACAAGAATTCCAGATTCCATCCAAGGGTGAGAGTTACTCAGAAATGATTAATTAAAGCAAAGAAATACTATGGAGCCTCTTACAGAGCTAAGAAGATGAAAGCATGGAGGATTCAGTGAAGGAGAAATGGAGCCACTGGGAAAATACGTATTTCTGGATGCTTACTGGGGAAATGAGTAAGACCATAGACAGGATGTTCCGTCCACACTGTGGTGGCTGGGGTCGTGGGTAATGCTATAAAATGCCAGAATTTTTCCAACACTGAGAACTCAAAAATATTTACTACTGTGAGTCTTACAGACAAGGAACTGCAATTGATGTTATGAGGTAGGGAAGCAGAAGAGATCAAAGACTATTTATCCTGTTTTGTAGAGAAAAAAAAATTAATGAAGTGCTCTTTCCAAAGGAAGACATTGCTATTATTTTCTTCTGGGAAACATTCTAGCTAGTTTACAATACAGATCTGATATAACAAGGAAAGTCAAAATCCCATATACTTCAAGCCTACTAACACGTATTTCCTATGTGTCAATGCTTATCCTGTTTGATAGGGTACAGTCAGAAGTGTCAGCAGGGAGCCCTATTACTTTAGTAGCAGTAAACAACACTAAAGAAAAGTTTCACAAAGTGAAGCAAAACAAAACAGACAAAAACAGACAACCCACCCGTAGCCTTAATACTCAAATGAAGTAAATATTTTCCTGCTAGGGGACAATCTCTGTCTCTGTCTCTTTCTATGTGTATGTACAACACAGTAATAATCATATGAAAAATATTATGATACTTTTGAGTCTGGAAGACACATTATTGAAAACTACCATGCTTTTCTACTTCTAGATGACATAAACTATTTCCTACTTTTAATTTATTCTCCATGCTACAGAGATTATGCCAAAAGAAAACTACTGAAATATGTTTGATGAAACACATTATTGTGATTATTCAAGTAATTCACAACCCTTTTGTTACAGTAACCACTATGTCGCTTAGGTTTTGAGACTACAGAAACACAAAATGATTTTTCTGGAGGCACTTTCCTTAATATAATGAATTATTACACAACAGTGTGCTAAAGTAGAAAGTGCAGACTGTTCACATCCTAAAGATACCTGGGAAGAGGTAAATTTTACATTCAACTTGAAAAATACCCTTGAAGATACTGCAAAACACACAGTAGCAGTTACTGCCCGAATTCTCCCTGGAGCACCATGAAGAGGTGAGGGATGCCATGGAGCACACTGCTGCTGTCATCTAGATTGCTTTTTGATAAATAATCAGCTTAAATGAAAAACCTCTTTCTTATGCCATATAAAGAGGCTCCGTTTTGAGAACCAGCTCTGCTCAGTGAGAGAAGAATGTAGAAAGGATACTCTTAGGTCTTTGTCAGAAGTTTAGCTCGTACAGTTCGTTTGTCCAAATTTGAACTCTTTAAATAATACTGAATTAACCATTAGTTTCTTAGATGGCAAGGCACATCATAACATGGGAGCGTTGCAAAACTTGTTTTTCTTTTTCCTTCTAGCAATGCTTTTCTGGTCTCCAATTATGTTTTCAATTGAATTCAGGATTTTGCCGGGTGAAAACAACCAAATAGTATCATTCCCTCTGTTTCTTGCTTATGGGGTTACTGTTCACTAAAGTTGACTAAGATTTTTTTTGTTGTTGTTGTTGCTGTTGGTCATGGGGCTTGAACTCTGGGCCTGGGCACTATCTCTGAGCTCTTCAGCTCAAGGCTAGGGCCCTACCACTTGAGCCACAGCACCACTTCTGGTTTTCTGGTGAGTCATTGGAGATAGAATCTCATGAATTCTCCTGCCTAGACTGGCTTTGAATCTCGATCCCCAGATCTCAGTTTCTTGAGTAACTAGGATTATAGGCATGAGCCACTGGCACCCAGCTTTGTCATTTCTTATAAATTAATCTTCATTCTTTCTCTGAAAATTTGATTTTCTACTCGATTATCATTTCTGATCAGCCTGAAGAAAGCTTTATTTTTTATTTTAATAGAACAAGTATGTGGGCCGTAAGTTCTCTTAGTTTTCTTTTACCCGATGTCTTTTTTTCTGCTTCCATTCTTGGAAGATCTTGTCACAAAATACAGAATTTTTGTCTGGCAATTGTTTTCATTCAGCACTTTAAACATTTTGGTCAACTCTTTGAGTCCAGTGTTTCTCATGCCAGGTGAGATGTAAACTCACAGGAGAACTTACAGGAGAACTTACTACACTGTTCTATGTTGTACTATATGGTTTTTCTCTTGGTTTTCGTCACTGACTTTCAATAGTTTCAATGTTAATGTGCTTGATATTAAATTCTTTGTGCTTACTTTGCTTGGTATTAGCATTTCATATCTGTAAGTTTCTGCCTTTTTCCCAGTTCAAAATATTTTCTATTGCTTGGGTAAGACTTCTCATTTCTCTGCTAAAACTGTTATACATTGAAAACATATTTCATAGCCAGTGCAGGTAGTACATATCCATAATCCTAGGAAGTAGAGATCTTGTAGACCATGGTTTAAGGCCAGCATAGCCAGAGAAGTTTGCTAGGTTGTATCCTTTCCCCTCCACCCCCAATCAAAACAATGTCTTGAGGCATGGCTCAAGTAGTAAGAGTCCTTGTGTCCACATACCAATATTGAAAAAAAAAATCCCAGAAAAATGTTTCATGCTATGAAAAATTTTTGTAGGATTATAGTACTTACTTCAAAATGTGCTGCAGGTCAAATGTTGGAGGCTCACAGCTATAATCCTAGCAGAAATATGTGAGATTCTTATTTCCAATTAATGAGCAGAAAGCTAGAACTGGAGATGTGGCTCATGTGGCAGAATGCCAGTCAGGAGCAAAAAAGCTGAGCATGAGTTTGAGGCCCTGGGTTCAAACCCTAGCATTGTCACACACATGTGTGGGCACACACACAACATACCTAAGCACACACACAAATGTACTCCATTTTCTAAACTTCTTGAATTTCTGGGGATTTTTTGAATTATATAATGAATAAAATTAATGTTAAATTACTGAGTTTCTTGTCCAGGCTTGAACTGTGGATTATACTTTGAGGAACAGCTCTGGTCCTATTTGGTTTTGTTTTGTTTTTGGCCAGTCTTGAGGGCTTGGAACTCAGGGCCTGAGCGCTGTCCCTGGCTTCCTTTTGCTCAAGGCTAGCACTCTACCTCCTGAGGCACAGCACCACTTCTGGCTTTTTCTGTTTATGTGGTGCTGAGGAATCCAACCCAGGCCTTCATGCACACTAGGCAAGCACTCTACTGCTAGGCCACATTCCCAGCCCAACAGCTCTGGTCTATGTGCAGATCTTCTGTCTTTTTAGCTAGATTGCTTTTGGTCTTAAATTCCCTCCAAAGTTTTCAGAAGTTTTGGGAATGGCTATATGCTCAGTTAAAAAGATCTATTCAACTGGGCACCAGTGGATCATGCCTGGGTAATCCCACCGACTCAGGAAGTGGCACTCTTAGGATCACAGTTTGAAGCCAGCCTGGCCAGGAAAATCTGTGAGACTCTTATCTCCACTTAAAAAAAAAAAAAAAAAAAAAAAAGCTGGAAGTGGAGCTATGGTTCAAGTGGTAGAGCACTAGCCAATTAAGACTGGTAACTCCACTATGAAAAAGATCCCCAAGTAGAATAAATAAATTTGTTCCAACAACATGAATCAGAATACTTTACTCTGTTAAACAAATTAAAAAAAAATAGAGCAGCATGAGGGGCACCAAGAGAGCTGGAATCTACACAGGGCAGTCAGAGCAGGCTTGCATTATTTTTAAGTTGTAGGTACTTTGATATTGGGCAAAAGAAAACGAAAGACATTTAGGAGGAAGGAAGGATGAAGACCTCAAAAAGAAGAAAAGAAAAAGTTTTAAAGTACGTCAACATTAAGAGGATATTAAAAAAACAACAAAAAACCCAACTCAAAACAACAATAACAACAAGAAATTCAGCTGAGCGCTGTGACTCATACACGTGATCCTAGCAACTCAGAAGGCTGAGATGGAAATCAACCCCAGACAAAAATGTCTGTGCAAGTCTAGCCCCAAATCATCAGTAAACAGCTGTATTGAGGGTGTAGCTCAAGTGGCAGAGCACTAAGCAAGCAAGCAGAGCAAGAACTTCAAGCCCTGAGTTCTAGCTCAAGACCCAGTAAAAAATAAAATGAAACAAAAACTCTTGAAATTTCACTTTGCATAACTTGCTATATTTCTCTTTATAAAACTAAAAGACAACAGTGAAAATATTTTTAAAGGTACATATTTTTAGGGCTGGGATTGTGGCCTAGTGGTAGAGTGCTTGCCTAGCATGCATGAAGCCCTGAGTTCGATTCCTCAGGACCACATAAACAGAAAAAGCCAGAAGTGGTGCTGTGGCTCAAGAGGTAGAGTGCTAGCCTTAAGCAAAAGCAGCTAGGGACAGTGCTCAGGCCCTGAGTTCAAGCCCTAGTACTGGGGGATTTGAACTCAGGGCCTGGGGCTGTCTCTGAGTTCTCTTTGCTCAAGGTTAGCACTCTACCACGTTGAGCCACAGCACCACTTCTGATTTTCTGGTGGTTAACTGGAGATAAGAGTCTCACAGACTTTTCTGCCTGGGCTGAGTTGGAATCACAATCCTCAGATCTCAGTCTCCTGAGTAGCTAGGATTACAGGCATGAGCCACAATCGCCCAATGTGGTAGAGTGCTAGCCTTGAAAGAAAAAGCTCAAGGGCAGTGCCCAGCCCCTGAGTTCAAAGTCCTACAACCAACAAAAAACTAAACAAAACCCAACAAACCAAAGCCCCCCAAAATTCCTAAGGAGAAATAAGTAACTTAAGGTTTTCAGAGCTTGCTCCTCAGGTCTCTGTTTAAGTAGAGGGTCCGGAAAAAATAATTACCTGTTATTGCCTTTCCCAGACTTCACAGAATACCAGTAAGAAGAGAAGGTTTAGAATAACATTAATACTATTTACTCTGACCAGTCAAGTTGTTTAACTATATAGACAGATTCATCCAAAGAGTATATATTCCCACACAGGATATTAGACAAATATTTTTGAAAGCTATGTCAAATAATATTTGATTGAAAAATCTTTTATTTGGTTGAAAGTCAATTACTATGACATGGGCTTCCATATCTTAATGTTGACTTGCCCAAAATTGGAAGAATGATTCTACAAAGTTGGCTTAAATTCTACAATGCAAGGGAAATAAAAAAAAAAAAAAACCACACACAAAAAAACCCTTGGCCTATCTGTTTCAGCTGACATTAGCTGGTGAATTCATGACTTAAGGGCCTCTGTGATCTTTACCCATAAGGTAGCTAGAATGAACTCTAAAATTCTTAGTGTTTCACTTCCATATTTTAAGAAGACAAATGAGTAAGCATATACTATTCCAGACTTTCACTTCGAGCTTACTAAAACTATTTCCACTTAAAGCAACTCTTGTATACCAATCTTATCTATAAAATGATATTATAACCCTACAATTATTTTATATGTATGTATTAGTGAACCACCCAGGAAACTATAATCTGCTCGCATGGCACAGTACAAATATTATTCAACACACAGCTTGAATTTTCAATCAACTTTAGACATTGTAGTATTCTGTGAATTAAACTCTACAGGGTTTAAATGATTCGTTTTATTATAAACACTCAATCCCAAAAGATGATTAAAATAATTGAGATAAGGCTTGATTATAACCTTCTTTCCTCCAGTAACATCTGTGATAATAATATGCTATAATTAAGGTAACTGAGGATGATTCACCATCTGTGAGTAAATGCAATTTTAGTTTCTTTTCTGGTATTTGTGATAGGTTTTTCTGTCTTTTTTTTTTTTGTCATCTTCCTTTTATCGTTTTGTAATCTCAGTGTGAGATGGCAAGTTGGGCTCAGTAGTAAAATTTCTTGTCATGTTCCAGAACAAATTAACAAGCTAGCTTAAAGGATTTACCCACGACCTTGGGATCTCCCATAGTTCATCTGATTTCTCCCTTTAGCAGTAGTCCTGAAAATGAAGCTATATTTTCATTTATACGTCACTGTGTGAAATATAAAGAACAGTTTCTTTGTGAACACAGTATGATAAATGAACAATACATTAGCATTCAAATGGGTCTCTGTATCTACTGTCCAGTCACTAATTCTAGTCCTGCTCTTAGGACCACACGTAGCAAGAACAAATCTGCTTATATGAACAATTTTCCCATACTTGAAGCCAAGTCTCTTCTGCTTGAATCTTTTCTTTCACTGTTTTGGTGATTCTCTCAAAGTTTTCCCAGTTGTTTTAAAGTGTGGTATTTATATGTGCTCTAAAGAGACTAGTGAGGACCGTCTCTCTACACTAGTAGCATATGGACAAACACACACAGTAGGGCTCCATAACATTGCTTCCATCCACAACTCATTTAGCTAGACAACATTGGAAAGGTTTTTAGGTTGTTTTTGAGACTCTACAGACTAAATCCAAATTTACATCTATAAACAAATCTACTTTTTTCTTTTTCTTTTCTTTTTTCTTGGTCAGTGTGGGGCTTGAGTTCAGGGCTTGGGTACTGTCCCTGAGCACATTTGCTCAAGGCTAGTGCTCTACCACTTTGAGCCACAGCACCGCTTCTGGTTTTCTAGCAGTTAATTGGAGATAAGAATTTCACACTGTAACTAATTTTAGTACCCTGAATATTGTATATATGTGTACTGGAACTAGGGAAGGGAAAGGGAATACCAAAATGGAGAGACAAAGGATAAAAAGACAAATCAATGCAATAGCAATACTTACAAAACTCTATGGTATAAATCAACTGTATAACTTGTGTGTGTGGGGGGGAATGTGGAGGGAGGGTGGGAGGAAAAATAAGGGAAGAGGTAACAAGTTGGATAAGAAATGTTCTTACTGCCTTACGTATAAAACTGTAGCCCCTCTGTACGTTACTTTTTTTTTTTTTTTTTGGCCAGTTCTGGGCCTTGGACTCAGGGCCTGAGCACTGTCCCTGGCTTCTTCCCGCTCAAGGCTAGCACTCTGCCACTTGAGCCACAGCGCCGCTTCTGGCCGTTTTCTGTATATGTGGTGCTGGGGAATCGAACCTAGGGCCTCGTGTATCCGAGGCAGGCACTCTTGCCACTAGGCTATATCCCCAGCCCTGTACATTACTTTGACAATAAAGAAATGAAAAAAAAAAAAAAAAAGAATTTCACAGACTTTCCTGACTGGGCTGGTTCTGAATCGCAATTCTCAGATCTCAGCCTCCCGAGTAGCTAAGATAATAGGTGTGAGCCACTGGCTCCCAGCTTACAGCCTACTTCTGATGGAGTAGTTGGAACTACTATAAGGTTGGAAGATTTGCATGAGGCACTGGTCGCTTATACCTATAACCCTAGCTACTCAAGAGGCTGAGATTTGAGGACTAAGGTTCAAAGCCAGCCCAGGCAGGAAAGTCTGTGAAATTCTTATCTCCAATTCACCACTAGAAAACCAGAAGTGGTGCTGTGGCTCAAAGTGTTAGAGCACTAGCTTTGGGCAAAAGAGCTCAAGAACAGCACCCAGGCTCAGAGTTCAAGCCCTACATTTCTGGGTCTTCAATACTATTACATTGGTCCTCGGGCCTGTTCTTGTGCCAGTACCAATCTGTTTTGATCTACTGATATTCCTCCAGCACTCATGCTAAGGATGTTTTTGCTATTTGGGGTCTTCTATTATCCCATATGAATTTTTAGATTGCTTCTTCTATTTCATTCAAGAATGATGTTGGGATATTGATGGGTACTGCATTGAGTTTGTAGATGGCTTTTGCCAGTATTGCCATTTTCACAATGTTAATCCTCCCAATTCAGGAACATGGGAAGTTTTTCCACTTCCTTAGATCTTCTTTAATTTCTTTTTTCAGGGTGTTAAAGTTTTCATTATAGAAGTCCTTTACTTTTTTTTGGATAATTCCCAGGTATTTTATTTTTTGAGGCTATTACAAAAAGGAATTGTTTTTCTTATTTCAGCCTTGTTCTTCTCATTGTTGGCATACAGAAAAGCTACTGATTTTTTGTGGATTAATTTTATGCAGTGCTACTTTGCCAAAGTCCTCTTTACCTCTTCTTTAACTGAAACTGGGCCTTCTACCCAGGACTCCCATCTCATACAGTTTTCATACTCCAATACTCATCTGGAGGTAAGACTGGTATCCCTTTTGCTTAATTTGTTGCTCTGTAGCTAGTATTATTTTATCCTTAAGGCAACAGGTCTAGTATGTGTTCTTCCTTGTAATTGTTCTCTACCCCTTGCAGCTTCTAGATGCCTGTTCCAAACAGCCCATTAGCTGGTTCAATCACATTAACTCTCATTCACATCCATACCATCTCAGCCCCTCACATTCATAGCCAAACCCAAACTACATTTTCACCAAGATCCCTTGCACTTTTGAAAGCATAGTCTAAATACACTGTTCTTTAATCACAATCTGTTTACTTCTACTTGCTCATTCCCTGATCAAATAAAAATTTCTCTTCTTCTGTCCTCTTTATGTTATCCCTTTACTACAATTTCCTGATATTTCATTTATTTCTTGATTCAGTTTAGATACCAAGATCTATCACTTCTTGCAAACAGCCAAGGTAATTTTCACGGACTTCTGTGTTGGTTCACATAGTGTAGTTCAAATAAACTTGAAACAGTCTAAGGACAAACAAAAACCAGCAAACTTACTTCATGTAAGAATAGGAATTAGTGGATTCTTAACATTTAAAAAACTGTCAGAATCACTCAAAGTGAACTACTGCATTGTGGTATGCCCTCGCTGCCCAGAAGCAACACCTGCCATCTGGCTCAGGACTATGTGAGTCTCACTGCTGTTTATGTACACTGGAACTTCTGGAAATGATTAGGATGACTAATGTGCTGTTGTTTTAGAAACTCTGTTATTATAACTGAAAATATTTTTATATCCTACAACAATATCTCTCAAGCATTCATTAAGCAGTGGTTCTAGAGATAATGCTGAAAGAACAGAGACTGATTGTGATAAAAGCCCACAAGAAGACCAAACATTCACCAGGAGAGCCCATATTACTCATTTAGGAGAAAACACTCTAAAAAAAAATTAGACATAGTAAAGAAAATAAAGTAAACTATGTTACAATGCTACACATTCCTATGCTTCCCTAATATCCCTTCACATCTTTTCCTATAAGACAATTAGTCTCTAAGTCTGAACTTCAAATCACAAGACTACTTTAGGAGTTTGTCTGCCAAATAAATATGTCTGTGTGTGTGTGTGTGTGTGTGTGTGTGTGTGTGTGTGTGTGTGTGTGTGGCTTGATAGGGTTTGGGCACTGTCCTTGAGTTTCTTTTGCTAAAGGCTAGCTCTCTACCACTTGAGCTACAGTGTCTCTTCTGGCTTTTTCTGTTTATGTAGTACTGAGGAATTGAATTTAGGGCTTCCTGCATGCTAGGCAAGCACTCAACCACTAAGCCACATTCCCAGCCTGTAAATGTCTTTTTAAAACATAGAATTTAGCCTGGCGTTGGTGGCTCAAGCTTGTAATCCTAGCTACTCAGGAGGCTCAGATCTAAAAATCCTGGTTCAAAACCAGCCTGGGCAAGGAAAGTCTGTGAGACTCTTATCTCCAGAAAACCAGAAGTGGCGCTGTGGCTCAAAGTGGTAGAGTGCTAGGCTTGAGCAAAAGAGTTCAAGGTCCCAAGTTCAGGTTCCTCCTTCCGCCCCACAAAACCGCATACTTAATTTCCCCTACTTTTCTGCAAAGCTTTTTTTTTTTTTTTTTTTTTTGTCCACTACTACGTTGCAGGAATATAGTAAACAATCTGAAGCTCCTAGCCCAATCATTTTCTAGATGCATGACTTTATAATCTCTCTGTATTGTTTTCCTCATCTGAAGAGTTCAGATATTACCCACCTTTAGAGCTGTTTTGAGGATGGAAGGAGTTGATATATTTAATATGCAAAAAACACTGTTTACTCAACTGAGTAAACAGTAGGTAAGCATTTGCTACTGGAGTCATTATGTTCTCCCCCTACAACCAACACCTTCCCAACAACCCTTGATGATATTTGTAAACTGGAATTTACCTCACTGGGTTAAAAAAGAAGGTGCCTCTTTGGTAACAGTGTAGGAATCACTCATAGAATGTGTGGTAGTTCCTCATACAATACACAATGGTATGAAGGCATTAGCCCTTCTTTTGCTATTTTCTTTTGAACAGCTACTAAAAGCTTTATCACAGTTCTGAGAATCAGTATATACTGGAGGAGGCAATACTTACCTTTTATAGCACAAGTACCAGGCAAGCAATATAATTCTGAATAGGATCTGCTCAGAAACAGATATTTACATTGGTGATTTGACAGTATTGGTGGACATTTCTTTAGCCATCTTACCTTTAATCTGTCTTTAGGCAGTGCAACAATTCCCTGCTTAATGATTTCCAAGACCCGTTCTACTGACAGCTCAGCTCCAGCCTGTAGCAGCCGTGAGCTAAAGAAGGTAATCACCTGTAAATGGAAAGAGGAATTTTTTAAAATACATTTTTGTCTTTTTATAATTTATTGTCAAAGTAATATACAGAGGGTTACAGTTTCATCCATAAGGCAGTGAGTACATTTCTTATCCAACTTGTTACCTCCTTCAATTTTCTCCCACCTTCCTCCCTTCCCATTTCCCCCCGACTGGAGTTGTATAGTTGGTTTACAGCATATAGTTTTGTAAGTATTGCTGTTGCATTGGTTTGTCTTTTATCCTTTATCTATCCATTTTATGTTCCCCTTCCCTTCCCTAGTTCCAATAAATGTATATACAACAAAGGCTAAACACATAACTCCCCTATATGACCCAGCAGCCCCACTTTTGGGCATCTATCCAAAAGATTACAAGCAAGACCACACTAATGCCACCAGCACAACTATGTTCATTGCAGCACAATTTGCCATCATTGAAATATGGAACCAACACAGATGCCCCTCACTAGATGAGTGGATCAAGAAAATGTGGTACATATACACAATGGAATTTTATAACTCTATCAGAAAGAATGACATTGCCCCATTCATAAGGAAATGGAAGGACTTGGGAAAAAAAAATCATACTAAGTGAAGTGAGCCAGACCCAAAGAAACATAGACTCTATGGTTTCCCTCATTGGGAATAATTAGTACATGTCTAGGATAATCCTAGCAGAAGATCACAATAGCTCAATAGCTATGTACATATGAACACATAGGATGAGGCTAAGCGAAATGAACTCCAAGTTATAGAAATAAGTAGTTTATCATTGTTGTTATTTTCAACATACCATGTAAAATTATGCTTTCTTCTTTTGTTTTTCTTCCCTATGGTTTTACCCCTGATGTCACTGTAACTGATTTTATTACCCTGGGCATTGTTTATACATTTATTAAATACATTCTTTTGAGGTGGGGTCTTGCTCTTATGCTCAAGCTAGTCTTCTCCAGCCCCTCTTCCACATACTAGGGTTTGAATTCTGGACCTCAGAACCTTCAGCTTCATAGGCAGGGATCTACCACTTAAGCTCTTTTTGCTTTAGCTATACTTTAGAAGTCCTAACTTTTTTTGTTTTTGTCCAGACTGGCCTCAAACTGTAATCTCTCTATTTCCACCGCTCAAGTACCTAGGATTATAGATGTGGACCAGTAAGTCTGGTTCTCAGGCAGTCTTGAACACACAATTTCTCTGCTCTAGCTTCCTACGTAGCTGGTATTACAGATCTATACCACTATGCCTAGCTAAAGATCCATCCGTCCGTCCATCCATCCATCCATCCATCCATCCATCTGTATGTCTAGTGCCTATATGCACTGTATGTCTAGTGCATCTGTATGTCTAGGGCTTGAGCTCAGGGCCTAGGTGCTGTCTCTGAGCTTTTTTGGCTCAAAGCTAGCACTCTATCACTTGAGCCACAGCTTTTGGTAGCTGATTGGAAATAAGACTTTCCTGCCCAGGCTGGCTTTGAACTATGATCTTCAGATCTCAGCTTCCTGAGTAGCATAGAGTTACAGGTGCTACTGCCATCTAGCTATAATTTTTTAAGCAAATAGTTGTATAAAAAAGGAAAAAACCTAAAAAAAGAGTTTGAAGGATTATAGATAAGACTCAATAGATAAGAACTCTGCCTAGCCTGTGAGGTCCTTATTTATTTATATTATAAAAATAATGATGTACAGAGGGGTTATAGTTACATAAGTCAGGTAAAGAGTACATTTCTTTTTGGACAATGTTTCCTCTTCCCTCACTCTTGCCCAGTTTTTCCTCCCATCCTTACTCACAACACAAGTTGTATAGTTCATTTTCAACATAGTGGCCGGTGAGTACCATTCTCCATCTCTGTGCCTCCCCTTACACTCCCAAAGACATAAAAACAAACATACAGAACAAAAAGTATAGAAAACAAAGAGCAAAAAAGAGAAAACTTCTTGTTTTCATTTTCTGGAGTTCATAAGTGAAATCCTTTCAAATTATTCTCCTAAATATTAATTAAGAAGACCATAACTCAGACTGGGAGTGTGGCCTAGCATACATGAAGCCGGGTTCAATTCCTCAGCACCACATATAATAAAGCTGGAAGTGGCACTGTGGCTCAGGTGGTAAAGTGCTAGCCTTGAGCAGAAAGAAGGCAAGGACAGTGTAAGATCAAGCCTCAGGATTGGCAAAAACAAACAAACAAATAAGACCATAATTTTTCTCTTAACTATTCCAGTTTGCAAGTATACCAAGTTATGTAAAAGCCACTAGTGTGCAACTTTTGTTGTGTATACTGATGTTACTAGTATTACTGGGAGATAATATTCATGAAGGCTTAGGACCAACAACTAGGAACACAACTCTAGAATAAACTGTTAAGGAATGACTGGCAATTGCGCGTGTGCCAACCCCTGCATGTTGAGGATCTCCTCTTTTCTCTTCCCTCAGGATAGATGGGGTTCTGTATTACTTCATCAGTGCCAATGGTATTAAGCAAGTGTTGTACCACTGAGCCACACCCCAGATTAGTACCAATACTATCAGTTACAAGAAATCTCTTTAGATCAACAAATAAAGCTCTAAGACATTCTTTACCAAGATAAAATGCCTACAGTCAAAGCCAAGCAGACTGCATGGTATCCATATTATAAAGACATTACAAGCCAACAAAGAATGTGCATCCATCCATATACTACATCTCCAAAGAGCAAAGGGATGCGATGACAATCCTGTTTTATTTCTTCAGTTTGATGATATGATGAATTAATTCAGGGTTTGTTTTTGTTGTTGTTGCTTTGTTCCTTTTTGTGACAGTCCTGGGGCTTGAATGAAGGGCCTAGATGCTGTTCCTGAGTTTTTCTGTTTAAGGCTAGTACTCTATGACTTGAGCCACAGCTCTACTTTCAGCTTTTTGGTGATTAATTGGAGATAAGAGTCTTACAGTCCTTACTAACTGGGCCAGCTTCAACCATGATCCTCAGATTTCAGCTTCCTGAGGAGCTAGGGTTATAAGTATGAGCCACTGGTGCCTGGCTAAATATTTAGTTTTTTAAGGGTGAACCAATCCCTACTCCTGGGATAAATGCCACTTGATCCTGATATCTTTTTTATTCCTTTGTTACACAGCTAGATTTGCTATTACTCAGGATGTCTGCACTTATGTCCATAAGCAATCTATAAGCCTATGAGATCAATCCTGGTCTATGGCTTGTCTTCCTACCTAAATCTCTGTTGGAATGTGGCTGTGCTCACTGGCTTATATATTGCTTACAATACAACAGCACAGCTGAGTAGCTGTGATAGTAACTGCAGCCTCTAAAGCCAAATTTTTGTCAGATATGGTATTTTTTTTTCCTGCCTGAACAACTTCCTTTAGTATTTCCTATCGTATATACCTGGCAGCAGAGTAAGTTCTGTTTTGTCTACCTAAAATGCCTCTATTCTGTTTTTAGTTTTAACTTATTTTGTAGAGTACAAGATTTAAGCTAGTAAGATTTTTTTCCATATTATCATTTAAAGATGTCATTTCATTATCAGGCTTGCATTGCTTTTGACAACAGGATTCTTGTCATTATCTTTGTTTCTCTGTTGTATAAACATTGCATGTAATGTTTCTCTTTTCTCTGGCTGCATTCAAAGTCTACATTGCATTTTCTTTTTTCTTAAAATTTTTTTTGTTCATTGTGGGGCTTGAACTCAGGGCCAGGACACTGTTCCTCAGCTCTTTTTGCTCAAGAGTAGCACTGTACCACTCAAGCCAGAGTATCACTTGTGGTTTTTCAGTGGTTAATTGGAAATGAGAGCCTCATAGGAGCTTTCCTGCCCAGGCTGGCTTTGAACTGCGATCCTCAGATCTCAGTTTCCTGAGTAGCAAGGATTATAGGCATGAGCTACAGGCGCCCAGCTCTTTCAAACATTTTTTTAATTAAAAAAATTATTGTCAAACTGATGTACAGAGAGGTTACAGTTTCACACGTTAGGCATTGGATACATTTCGTGTACTGTTTGTTACCTCCTCCCTCATTCCCCTCTTCCTCCTCCCCCTTTCCCTCCCCCCGCCCCATGAGTTGTTCAGTTCATTTACACCAATTTTGCAAGTATTGCTTTTGTAGTCGTTTGTCTTTTTTACCCTGTGTCTCTTGATTTTGGTATTCCCTTTCAGTTTCCTAGTTCTAATACCAGTATACACAGTTTCCAATGTACTCAGATAAGATACAGAGATAGTGCAGGTACACCACAGGAAGGGGATACAAGAAGAACATCAATAATATAAGCTACGGTTACACATAGCACGTTGAAAGTAGTTACAACAGTGATATAACAATCGTTTCCATAACATGGAGTTCATTTCACTTAGCATCATCTTATGTATTCATAAGGGTATAGCTATTGGGCTCTTGTGATCTCTGCTGTGACTTGCCTTAACCTGTGCTTCTCTCTCTGTGTGTTTTGCAGATGGAATTATCCTGATTGGAGCTCTCTAAGATTTGTAGATCTGTTATTTGAAATTTTTCAGTATTAAAAAATTCTCAACCATCATTTCTTCTGATCTGCTTTTCTTTTAATACTCCAGTTATATGTAAGTTAGATCATTTGATATCCTCTTATAGTTCTTAGATATTGTGTTCTCATTTTTACATGTATTTATATAATTTCTATCAAACTACCTTCAAAATCATAATTTTTCCTTTCTTAACTATACTCAAGCCTCCCAATGAGTCAGTAATAGTAATTCTTAGTCTGCCATACATCTTTTTCTTATAATTTTCATCTTTCTCTGGAATTCACCATCTGCTTATGCATATTATCACCTATTTTAATGGTTCAAGGAATGGCAATTTTTTTTTTTTGTAAAGGACCAGGTAGAAAATTGTTTTAGTCTCTGTCAGCCATACTATAGTTTCTGTTACATATTCTTTTAAAAACAACTCTTTAAAAATGCAGAGGGTAGTCTTACTTTACTTGTTGTGTAAAGACAAATCATGGGCTGCTTTTGGTCCATAGGGTTCATACTTTGTTCAGATTGTCTAAGTACGCATTTTAACTCTAGTAATACTAATTAAACACTTTGTCCAGTAGTTCCAACATCTGAATCATCACTGGGAATCTAGCTTTGTTGTCTCTTGACAACAAGTCAGGTAGTGAGCACATTTCTTTTTGACAGTGTCATCTACCATTCTCTTTTCTTTCTTCCTTTCTTTTTTTTTTTTTTTAACATTTCATAGTGTTTGGCTGACAAGCAGATTCCTGCTAGACACTGTGATAGAAACAAACACATCTCTTCTTAGGTCATACTTGATTTGAGCTAATTTTCACAGAAGATGAATGGTATTTGAGTGTGTATCATAACCTCTAAGGACCTTAAGCACTATACATTTTTCAGTACTAACACTCCATTTTCTATTTTTGGTTATTCTTGTATGTCTGGGTCACAGAGTAGGATCTGAAATGCCTATTCTTAGGTGAGGGTCTTAGGTCTGATTAGACACCAAGCGTGTCCTAATCATAAAAGGCCACACTTGGCATCAGGTTACTTTAAAAGGATAAAAGGTTTTTGCTTTTCTTGGAATCCTTTGTATAGTTTTGGGTTTTTGATTTCTTGAAATGCTAGCTCAGATATAAAACTCATCTTCAGGAAGATGCCACATCTACCCTAGCTCAGAAACCAACACTCTTGATTGTCATAGAATTTGTAAACAATGTGTCTGGTTATCTCACTAAGTATACCAAGTAAGGTCAGAGTTAACAAGAAGGACATGGAGCCAGAAAAGAAGTTTTAAAAGACTGCTTGAAGATGTTCCCATAAATCCATATGGAAATATGAGTTCAAAATGGTGAATGAGTTTTTAAAGACTTGTCTAAAAACATCAAGTCTCACTCAAAGAAATAAACATGCCTGTATGAAATGGTGCTTCTTTGTCATCTTGACTGTTAATTACAGTTGAAAGAAGGAACTCTAGGTATTGAATTTTTACCAAAATTTGTTACATTAAACTTTCTCTGCTTTACTACTTGAAAAGGAATTATGCATGCCAGGCATGGTAGCACACATGTGCAATCATAGCACTCAGGAGACTGAAGCAGAAGGATCCTGAGTTTGAAGCTCCATTAGGCTACATAGTGATGGTGAGCCCTGCCTAGTCCATGGAACAAGATCCTGTCTTGAAAAACAATTTTAAAAAATCTATAAAAAAGAATCATAAAGATACCTTCATTTAAACTTACCAGATCGATGTTTTGCATTACATCTTGAAATGAAGGATGAGTTCGAAACTGTTCAAAAAGATCTCGTTTGTAAAGCAGTGCATATACCAAGTTTGGGTTGTGGTGAAGAGAATTTGTCAGGCAGGAATTGATGATTTCTAGCATCATTCGAATCACTTCTTCAATGACATTGAGGTCCTGAGCCTTACAAACAAAGAAAGCCCCCAAATAGTCAGTGTTTTTTTCTCCTTGACACAGAAGGAATTAAATTGTGAGTAACTGATCACAATTATCACAGGTCTGGAAAAATCAGGCAGGAAAACAATGCAAGACTATTTGCCAAGAATTTTGGATAGATTTATCAGCTACTAAGAGGTTTGAGTTAAAACTGAACAACTGTACAGGTAACTAGGAATTTCATATAATAAATGATATACTAGCTAATCAAAAAGAAAATTTAGAACCTACTCATCAATTCACTTGGCAGATCTCATTTGTATTCTCAACCTAAATTGTTAAGCTTCCACTTTAAGCTTCTACTTTACGTAGAGATGAGGTCTTACCAAAAGTAAGTGTCTAATTCAGAAAAGGAACTAATCTACAGAAAAACAGCCTATGGTTTGGCCACTGTTTCCTCAGTGTAAACAGTCTTTGAGAATTCGAATGTAAAATGGCTATATGACAACAAAACTCCAAAGTAAGCAACCAGCAAGGTTTTCAAGAAAAGACTGAGTTCAGCTCAAAGCTTCCAGCTGGGAACCGGGAGCCCCAAGTGCAACCTCCCACTGGGGTCTCTCCAGGGGAGCCCGCTTCTAGTCCCCGCTGCCTCCTTCCTGCGTGGGGCTCAGAAGGCTCTCTGGCTCTATTTATTTTGCTTTGGTGCCATCAAGAAATACTGGTCTCGGATGTGAGGGCGATCTGGCTGCGACATCTGTCACCCCATTGATCGCCAGGGTTGATTCGGCTGATCTGGCTGGCTAGGCGGGTGTCCCCTTCCTCCCTCACCGCTCCATGTGCGTCCCTCCCGAAGCTGTGCGCTCGGTCGAAGAGGACGACCATCCCCGATAGAGGAGGACTGGTCTTCGGTCAAGGGTATACGAGTAGCTGCGCTCCCCTGCTAGAACCTCCAAACAAGCTCTCAAGAAATACTGGTCTCAGCTTTGGGCCTCACTCTGTACTTTAAATGTCTGACAATTTTCTATGGTTTATCTATTATGTTTTTGGAGCAAAAAAGAGAGATCAGCCTTTAAAACTGGAACTGACAACATATTATCAACCTGAGGTTCCCCTAATTATATTTTCATCCCATTTGATGTATGATTTATTTACTAGAAGAGGAAGAGTTTTAAATTTTCTCTCAGTTCATTTAAGAACAATCCACTGGGATTGTATGATTACTTCAGAAATATAAATCCTAGTTGTCTTTTTCTTTTTTGAAATTACATTTTTATTACCTTTAAGTAGTTGTATAAGGAGTTACCATTCGACAAATTATTTTTATGAATACAATATGTCTTCATCAATGTCACCCCTTCCATCCTTTTCCTTTGTTCCTCCCACCCCAATCCCTCTCTTCAATTTTCAATTTTGTAGACTATGCACTGAATATCATGACTACATTATCCCCTACTTACCTCTTCTCCTTGACCCCACTCTGATCTTTTTTTTATTTTTATTTTTTAAATTGGTGCCAGTACTGGGGTTTGAACTTAGGTCTGATGCTCTCAGCTTTTTTTGCTCAAGGCTGGAGCTCTACCACTTGAATCATACTTTCACTTTTGGGTTTTGATACTTAACTGGAGGCAAGACTAGCTTCAAATTATCATTCTCAAATCTCAGCCTCCCGAGTAGCTAGGATTGTAAGTGTGAGCCATTGGTGTTGGACATGACCTTTTATTTCATTCTTAAGTCAGGAGAGTATATAGTAGAAATTTCAAATCATGCTCTACTTTAGATTTTACTTTGTATCAGTCTGACCAAAGAATCCTTAAGAAATATATTACCTGTCTTATTAATTAATTAATTACTTTAGTGGGCTGTGGGGCTTGAAATCAGAACCTGGATGCTGTCCCTGAGCTCTTCTGCTCAAGGCTAGCACTCCATCACTTTGAGCCATAGTTCTACTTCTGGTTTTCTAGTGGTTACTGGAGATGAGTCTCTTGGACTTCCCTGCCCGGGTTGGCTCTGAACTGCGATCATCAAATCTTAGCCTCCTGAGTAGCTAAGATTACAGGCATGAACCCAGCTACCTGTCTTATTTTTAATGAACTTACTAGATACTTTATGAAACTTCTGTTATCCTGTGATACTGTTACTCTGGATAAGTGCTAAGGTTATGTTTTGTAGATTATACACAGCTACAGAAATACAAATTGAACAGCAAGGAACATGCCCAGTATTACTGAAATTGGCTGATAATATAAGAAATAACAAAGATTTTTAATATGTTATCAAATTTTGTTGGATTGTCATGATAAAATGCATTTTTGGTCTTTTGATATTTCTACATAATTAGGGAAACAAATGGGGAATAATACACAATTAAGAAGTTTAGAGGAAGTTTAAATTAAAGAGTTTTCTACCCTTATCTATTTTAACATATAATATTGTAAATAATTTAGGTTAGTACACTTTTAATACAAAGGCTGCATAAATACCCTTTTCATGAGATAAGGTCAGTTTCCTTCCTGGTTACACCCAGGGGTAAAATTCTAAATATTTAACAACTAGTAGACCAGGCAGGGCTGCTGGATATGGGCTATATCTGCCTGCACCAGCTGGATGCTAATTACACTACTCCTGTGAGGGCTCTCAAAGGAACCATTTCTTGAGAAATAAAGTTCCTTGAAGTTAGTATCTATATTGATTGGTTTTATTATATTCCAAAAACTGTACCAGGAATTATGAGATATATTATTCTATTCAATTCAGCAAGTATTTAGCTTAATACTGGGTAAGAAAGCTTAAAATATGACTAAAAAATCATAAAAATCACAAAGCATACACAAGTAACATTAGATACAAAAGTCACTCTCTTTAGTGCTAGAATTCATTCTCTTCTTTAGAGTGCACATCAAGTGGATGACTAGCTTATTACTCTCTCGTTTTGTTTTTTTTGGTCGGTCATGAGGCTTGAACTCTGGGTCTGGGCACTGTCCCTGAACTCTTCAAGGCTGGCATTCTATCCCTTTAGCCACAGTGCCACTTCTGGTTTTCTGGTGGCTAACTGGAGATAAGAGTCTCATGGCCTTTCCTGCCTGGGCTGGCTTTGAACCACAATCCTCCATCTCAGCCTCCTGAGTAATTAGGATTATAGGCCTGAGACACTGGTGCCATCTGGCAATGATATATTTTAACTATGTTTCCTGTGTACTGGGTTAAGATTTACTTTGTCACAAATACAATCTGATTGGCTCATCAATACAGTGACAAACTATGTAGCGATAACAAGATCTGTGCCTTTTACTTTCATGGTCTGTTCTTTTAAGTACATAACATTCCATAACAGGAATTAGGCTTAAAGTTAAACAACTAAAAGTATGTGTGGAGCATACTTATTTATGACCAACAATTTCAATGTAAAAACAAGGATCGTGAGAAAATAATCCTATTTTTACTGTTTCTGGTGGTTTGTACATGTTAGGAATGAAAGTCCCAACAAATTCTATGCTAAATAGTAATTTAATATAAAAGACAAGTTGGCAGTTATGAGAATATTTTACCTAGTTAACTGCACTCAGAGTTGCCTCTCATTCTACAAACTTCCTTTTCCTTTTAACAGGGGATTTATATAGTTAAATAGTTTCAAATCATTTATTTTTAGTTTCCTTAAGAGGAGCATATGTATCTTGTTTGTATTAGTTTTGGGGGGATTCCAAGAGAGCTGTCTAAATTTCCTGCATTTTCAGCAGAAAATAAAACCTTCAACAAAATTAATGGGACTTTGCCAAAGGCAGGGAGGAGGAGGAAACCCAGGCAAAGGCTTTTGAAAGTCACCATGCTAATGGCCTTCAAGTCAATCTTTGGTGATAAACTCCTGTTATCTTTATGTTGTTAATTCACTGAAATACACACTGAAAAGCTTTGTGACCATGTTATTTCTAGACAGAACTGGATATGTCCCAAAATATCCAGCTTCTGATAGAAAGAACTGGTTTAATGTTACACACAAATCATAGTGGAAGAATGAATCCTGTGATCAGAGCAGATGATGGGTAACTTTAATCAAGCAGTGGGAGAGGCAGGTGGAGAGGAGCAGGCTGAGTTATAGTCCCACCAGTTTTGTGTGTGAAGGCAAAACCATGAGATCTTCACTTTTCCTTATATACAGTTTGAATGCAGCTCACAAGCTTAAACTAGATTCCTGGGAAGTGATTATTTACAATGCCCTATAGCATAGGCATGGGTAGCATGGGGCAAGATATTGGTGGCCAGTAGGGGACACTAATTAGCTTTATGTGTTTTCTGAGAAATGACCAAAGACCTCAAGAAAAGGAAATCTGTTTTTATTTGGTAGTACTGGGATTCGAATTCAGGGCCTAGTGTTTGCTAGACAAGTGTCCTACCACTTGAGCCACACCTTCAGCCCTCTGTTGTGGGGTCATTTTCAAATCGGGTCTCATGTTTATGACCAGGCCAGCCTGGACTACAATTTGATTCACATTTTCTGTGTAGCGGAGATGATAAGCACATCCTATCACATAGCTCTTATTGGTTGAGATGGGGTCTCTAAGCAGTTTTTGTTCATGCTGGCCTTGAACCATGATCCTCCTGATTACAAGTGTGAGGTACCACACTTAGCTCTACTTAAAAAAAGAAAAGAAAAAGCCGGAAGTGGTGCTGTGGCTTAAGTGGTAGAGTGCTAGCCTTGAGCAAAAAAAGAACCCAGGGACAGTGCTAGGTCCTGAGTTCAAGCCCCAGGACTGGCAAAAACCAAAAGAAAAGAAAAAAGAATATTAAGATGCATCCCCCAACAATCAGGCCATTAGAAAAGGGCAGAGAGCAGGGATAGAGCAGAATTGCTTTCCTTTCTTCTTCTACTGGCAGAAGAAAAAAAAATCCTATGTTAGAGCCACCATTAAATATATATATATACACATATATGTTTGTGTGTGTGTGTGTGTGTATATATATATATATATATATATATATATATATATGTACATATTGCCAGTCCTGGGGCTTGAACTCAGGGCCTGAGCACCGTCCCTGGCTTCTTTATGCTCAAGGATAGCACTGTACCACTTGAACCACTGCACTACTCCTGGCTTTTTCTGTTTATGTGGTGCTGAGGAATCAAACCCAGGGCTTCATGCATGCCAGGCAAGCACTCTACCACTAAGCTACATTCCCAGCCCCTAATCCATTCTTTTTAACAAGAAGAATTCTAAAGATTAAAGACTTAGAATGGAAATAATTTAAAAAAATTAAATTAAAAAACTTTAGCAGAAAAAATATAGGTAAATGTTTTCATAATCTTGAGTTAGTAATGGTATAGGGAGGAAGGAAAGGGCAAGGAGAATCAAGAAATTCCAAACAAAAAACCATGCATGCCTCTGAATTAAATAAAAATTTAAATCTTTTGAATTGAAAAAAGGAACTCCAGAAATGAAGGAAAGACTAATAAAGTTAAGAAAAACATTGGTAACATATATCACACAAAGAGCAAAAAGAACATGACAAAATCACCAACAAAAGTATGGATAGCCAGGTGCTGGTAGCTCACACATGTAATCAGGAAGCTGAGATCTGAGGACTGAGGTCCAAAGCTAGTCTGGGCAGCAACGTCTTAAAGACTCTTATTTCCAATTAGCCACCCAAATCTGGAAGTGGATCTGTGGCTCAAAGTGGAAGAATGCTAGCCTTGAACAGAAAAGCTCAGGGACAGTGCCCAGGCCCTGAGTTCAAACCCCACAACTGACAAAAAGATATGGATAGGGATGGGGGTGTGGATTAAGTGGTAGAGTACCTGCCTAACTAGTGTAAGACTCCAAGTTTAAACCCCAGTACCACTAAAAAAGAAAAGAAAAACATCAATAGCTTACGGTAAAATTTAGTCAGTGATATGAGCTGCAACAAAAAAAAGTCTAAAGAAAAATGCATAGTTTTAGTTATTCACAAACAAATAAAATTTAGATAATAAAATAGGCCCCCCAGGATGGAAAAGATGTAGGATAGAAGAAATGATAATAAAAGCCAGAATTAATAAACTAGACAATAAAATAAAACCATTTAGAACAAGAGTGAATTGTTATATATTTATTTTTATTGAATACAAAGAAAAAATAAACACAATGCTACCTAGAGAAAGGGGAGGCACAAATACATAGTGTGGAGATCAGAGAGGACACATATACAGACATAAGTGACATCTGCCACTTCCTGGCTGGTAGACAGACACTTTCTCAAAGTGTCCTCATATGGTTTTTCTTTTGTGAACATAGGGCAAGATCTGGTGTCTCTTCCTCTTCCTGTAAGGACAACAGTCCCAATGGATCAAGGCTCCATTTAATCATAATTACCTCCTCAAAGTTCTTATATACAAATATAGTCACTTTGCAGGTTAGGGCTTTAATATTTGAATTTTGGGGAAACATAATCCAGTTCACGACATGTGTGCCATTCATATCTTGTGATGTGGTAATCTAACAGTATCCCTGGGAAGTACTCTTACCAAGAAAGAAGAGGCTGAATCTGCAAGCATTTAACGGTAAATATCTATTTCTAATAAGTACAGGGACAGAGAAGGACTCAAGGCCAATAGGAAACACAGGTACATATTTAGAATGAGGAAGATTCTACAGGTCAGGTGGTTGGGTTTCTGCAGCACAATGAAATCGACAGCAAAGAAAAAGAGAAAGGATTGATATAAAAGTCTTAGGACCCCAACTACTCAGAATGCTGAGATTTGAGGATCAGAGTTCAGAGCCAGCCCAGGAAGATAATACTTCAAGACTCCCATTTTCAATTACCATGCAAAAAGCTAGAAGTGGAGTGTTAAATGGTAGAGACAGTCTTAGGAGACATAACAGCTAAATGTGTGAATTTTATTTGGATTCTAATCTTGACACAGTGCCAACAGATATTTTTGAGACTTCTGGGGAAATGTGATTAGTGGATTAGATTATACCTAGGAAATATACTTAGGAAATAGTGCTACTTTACTGGATGTGATAATGATATGAGATTTTGGGAAAAAATATTTTTGGAGAAATATATCAAAGAGTGAAAGAATAGGGGCTGGGGATATGGCCTAGTGGCAAGAGTGCTTGCCTCGTATACATGAGGCCCTGGGTTCGATTCCTCAGCACCACATATACAGAAAATGGCCAGAAGTGGCGCTGTGGCTCAAGTGGCAGAGTGCTAGCCTTGAGCAAAAAGAAGCCAGGGACAGTGCTCAGGCCCTGAGTTCACGGCCTAGGACTGGCCAAAAAAAAAAAAAAAAAAAAAAAAAGAGTGAAAGAATAAAAGTCTAGAACTGACTATAATTAGCAAAGGAAAAAGAAGTTCATATAAAGGATATATCCAATGGTAGAATCAATTTTGGTTTCTATCCAACTTGTAGATTCCAGGTAATTGGGCATAGAGGGGTTCACTAAAGGACTTTTCTGTCTGTATTTTCAAATAGATTAATTAATTAATTCTTATGTTTTGTCAGTCATAGGACTTGAACACAGGGCCTGGGTGTTGTCTCTGAGCTTTTTTGCTCTACCACTTTGAGCCATAGTACCACTTCTGGTTTTCTGGTGGTTAATTACAAATAAGAGTCTCACAGACTTTCCTGCCTGGGCTGGCTTTGAATTGTAATCTTCATATCTCAGCCTCTTAGATAGCTAGGATTTTAGGTGTGAGCCATCGGTGCCCAGCCTATAATTTTAAAAATTATTTTTATTTGAAAATCCTAACAACAGAGGAGTTTCAGTTACATAACTAAGGCAAAGAGTACATTTCCTTTTGGAGGCTGTCACTTTTTTTTTGTTTGCTTGTTTGTTTTTGCCAGTCCTGTGCCTTGAACTCAGGGCCTGAGCACTGTCCCTAGCTTCTTTTTGCTCAAGGCTAGCACTCTGCCACTTGAGCCACAGAGCCACTTTTGGCCATTTTCTATATATGTGGTACTGAGGAATCAAATCCAGGGCTTCATGTATAGGAGGCAAGCACTCTTGCCACTAGGCCATATTCCCAGCCCCAGACTGTCACTTCTTTGGTTGCTCTCTCCCAAATTCTCCTTCTCATTCCACCCACAAGCTGAGTACCATTACTGCATTTTGTTTATCTTTTGTCCCTCTATTTCTGTGTCTCTCATTACACTGCCAAAGACATACAGACAAACAGGACAAAAGGAAAAGAAAACAAAAATAGCAAAAAAGAAAAAAAAAACAAACCCTTGCTTCCATTTCCTGGAGTTCATTTTAATAAATACTATTTTGTATGATCAGAGGCACATAGACATGATGCCTTCCTGTTCCTCTCCAGAGTGTCTTCCTTTGGTCTCACTGTGTTTGAATGCCTAGACACCTGTATAATGTATTATGTCCCAGTGTATTTTAGATCTACCTTCTGCATATGAGAGAAAACATGTGCCATTTGTCTCTCTAAGCTTATCATATCTCACTTAACTTGATTTGTTCTAGGTCCATTCCATTTCCTTGCAAAGGACATATTCTTTCTAATGGCTGTGTGAAATTCCATGTGTATAGGTATCAGTTTTTTAGACCCACTCATCTATTGTACGGCATCTGGGCTGTTTCCACAACTTGGCTCCTGTGAATAGTGCAGCAATGAACATGGATCTGCAAGTGTCCTTGCAGTATACTGGCTTGTGATGTTCTGGGTAGTGGGTAGATGCCCAAGAGTGTAGGGGATGGCTATACCTTTAAGACCTGGGACTGTTGGCTGCTAGCCACTCCCACCTTCTCCCCGGGTCTGGAACCAGCCCCGCCTCTTGTCTGTAAGCACATGTCTGGTAATGGCGCTGGCCTGAGCCAGGGACTGGTCCTTAGGGGACTGTGGTCTCCACCTCTGCGGGAAGTTCCGTGACATCACCGTGATGGACAGTTCATTAGCCAATTGTTAATACCCAGTTAGTCCCTCCTCTTCCTGTCATCATTACTGTTATATAAACCCCTCCCCTGAATAAAACTTTTGAAGCCGGTAGTCCATCAGACGGCTCCCCAAAATCTCCGTGTCCAGTGTCGGCTCTTAAACATAAGGGGGGCTGGGACGGGTGGTTTCGGCAACCCTACTTCTTCTCAGCTTAGTCCCAACTGGGATACGCTCTGCCCTCCCGCCGGCTGGAGTAGCGGGCAGAGCCGAGTGTCCCCCCACAATTAAAGGCTTGGCATCTCCCCAAAGGAGACGTAGAAATTTAGCCCGACACAAGAGTGGTATGGCTGGGTTGTAGGGAAGATCCATGTTTAGTATTTTGAGGAACTTCCAGACTGCTGTCCAGAGTGGTACTATGTTTACATTCCCACTAATAGTGCAGTAGGGTTCCTTTTCCCTTATATTCCCACAAATGTTGTTTGTTGTTCAAATTCACAATGTTGGTCAAGTTAACTGGGGTGAGATGGAATCCCAGAGTTGTTCTGAGTTTCATTTCTTTTATGGCCAGGGATGATGGGCATTTCCTCATGTTTCTTTGCCATTCTTATCTCTTCTTGTGAGAAGTCTCTTCATAGCTTCTTTGCCTATTTATTATAGGGAGGGGTTAATTTCTTGAGCTCCTTGTACATTTTAGAGATAAGGTTTTTGTAAGATGTACTGCTGTTAAAGTTCTCTTAGTCTGTTGGCTGTCTTTCTAGTTTAGTAACTATGTCCTTTGCTATGCAGAAAATTTTTAGTTTAGTTTAGTTTTAGTTTAGTTTAGTTGTCTAGTTTCTCTTCTCTCTGCTGTACCCCTACAACTGTTTTCAAAAAGTTTCTGCTACACCTCTGAGTTCTAGTGTTTCTCCTCCTCCCTCTTGCAGTAGTTTCAAACTTTCAGGTCTGATGTTGAGGTCTTTGATCCATTTTGGGTTGATATTTGTGCATGGTGACAAACAGGGTTCTACTTTTAGTTTTCTGCAAATGGATGCCCAGTTTTTCAACACAAATTATTAAAGAGGCTTTTTTTCCCACTGAATGTCTTTGGCTCCCTTATCAAATACTAGATAACTGCAAGTATATGATTTTATTTCTGGGTCTTCAGGTCTGTTCTATTAATTTTTGGGTCTATTTTTGTGCCAATGCTGAGGTGTTTTGTTATTATAGCTCTGTAGTAGAGCTTGAGGTCTGGGATTGTGATACTACCAGGATTACTTCCTTTGCCTAGATTTGCTTTGACTATTCAAGGTCTTCTTTGTGCCATTTTATTTTTTTTATTTTTATTTTTTTGCCAGTCCCGGGGCTTGGACTCAGGGCCTGAGCACTGTCCCTGGCTTCTTTTTGCTCAAGGCTAGCACTCTGCCACTTGAGCCACAGCGCCACTTCTGGCCATTTTTTGTATATGTGGTTGCTGGGGAATCGAACCCAGGGCCTCATGTATATGAGGCAGGCACTCTTGCCACTAGGCCATATCCCCAGCCCCCTTCTTTGTGCCATTTTGATAGGGATTGCATTAAGTCTGTAGATCATTTTTGTCAGTATGGCCATTTTTTTTTTTTTTTCCAATCGTGGAGCTCAGACTCAGGGCCTGAGCACTGTCCCTGGCTTCTTTTTGCTCAAGGCTAGCATTCTACCACTTGAGCCACAGCGCCACTTCTGGCTTTTTCTATATATGTGGTGCTGAGGAATCAAACCCATGGCTTCATGTATATGAGGCAAGCACTCTACCACTAGGCCGTATTCCCAGCCCAATATGGCCATTTTTACAATATTAGTCCTACCTATCCATGAACATGGAAGATCTTTCCATTTCCTGATGTGATCTTTGATTTCTTTTTCAAGTTTTCACTACAAATGTATTTTGTTTCTTTGGTTAGGTTTATTCCTAGATAATTATTTTTTGAGGCTATTGCAAATGGAGTTCTTTTCCTGATTTCCCCCTCTGCATTGCTGGTATACAGAAAGGCTACTGATTTTTATAGGTTAATTTTGTATCCTGCTACTTTGTCAGAGTTAATGAAAAGCTCTGGGAGCTTGGGGATGGTCTCTTTTGTGCCCTTTAGATATAAAATCATGTCATCTGCAAGTTGGGATAGTTTGATATCTTCTTTTTTTTTTTTTTTTTTGCCAGTCCTGGGCCTTGGACTCAGGGCTTGAGCACTGTCCCTGGCTTCTTCCCGCTCAAGGCTAGCACTCTGCCACTTGAGCCACAGCGCCGCTTCTGGCCGTTTTCTGTATATGTGGTGCTGGGGAATCGAACCTAGGGCCTCGTGTATCCGAGGCAGGCACTCTTGCCACTAGGCTATATCCCCAGCCCGATATCTTCTTTATGTGAATCTCTTTTATATATTTTTCTTGCCTTATTGTTCTGGCTAGAAGCTCCAGAACTATATTGAAGAGGTGTGATGTTGACTAGTGGTCTGTCATATATAATCTTTATTTTGAGGTATGTTTCTCTCCCCCTCCCTCCTTCCCTCCCTCTGTCTTTCTCTCTCTCTGTCTTTCTTTCTCCTTCTTGCCAGTCCTGGGGCTTGAACTCAAGGTCTGAGCACTGTCCCAGAGTGTCTTTTGCTCAAGGCTAGCACTCTACTACTTGAGCCACAGCACCACTTCTGGCTCTTTCTCTGTATGTGGTACTGAGGAATCAACCTAGGGCTTCATGCATGTTAGGCAAGCTCTCTACCACTAAGCCACATTCCCAGCCTCAGCATTCAGTTTCTGTGGCTGCATAGCTAGGCTTCCTATTTTCCTATATTAGGGCAACTAAGAGTTTTTGTCAGCAGCTTCAGGTTGCCTGAATTATTCCTCCCATTCCTCCCTGTAACAATAACAGCCAGTCAGAGCCCAGCTTTCATTATCTTCAAGTTCCTCATTTCACACTGATCTTCAGCAGTGTAAAAAGTTTTCTGCTCTTAAGAGCTCAAGGTTTTAAATAAGGAGATTCCCTTATTTTATACGAACCTTAAAATAGGTTCATATACTTAGTTATACCAGCAAAGTTCCTCTGGCTATATAACTTAGTGTATGTATAGATTTGGGGATAAGATGTGGGTTATTATTTCATTTATCACAATCTCAAATGTTTAAAATATGATTGGTTAAATTATAGTACATCTAAACAAAGGAATACCATGAAGCTATTAAAATCAGTATGGAATGCATAAAATAGGATGGATTGATGAGAAAACAAAAGGAGATAAGTAGATTATGGCAAGGTTACTTTACTTTAGTAGAATATTAATTGGAGAATCTTGAAGTTTGAATATATAAACATTAACTATAATTAAAAAATTATATGCCTAAATTTTTAAATAAAAGTTCAAACTCCTGGAGTTTAAAAACTTTACTGGCCCCAAATGTAGGTGTCTGTGAAGATATTTCTTCTGAGCAAATCAGTGGGAAATAGTTTATAGGATAAACCTCTTTCACAGAGATTAAGTTTCAAACAGTATTACTGCTATTTTTGAATAATTAGCAATTTAAATATAAGAACAGTACAGTGTACATGTTAAAATTGCAAATAAAAACTAAATAATATCTCATATTTGGAATACTTTTACTTTCAAAAGGGAAGTTCTTTCTAGAATTACTAATATGTGAGTTAACAGTCTCATCTCTTTCTAGATGAATATAAGCCTACATCACATTTGGACAAAATTTGACAAAATAAAGCTTTATTGATTTATTTGTTTGTTTTTTTCTGACTGTATTTGTTTTTAACCTTTTCTTTTTCGGTACTGTGGATCGAACTCAGGACGTTGTACTCGCTAGACAAATGCCTTGCCACTGATCTATATTCCAGACTCCACACAGATCTTTAATTGGCCGAAGCAAACAGTTAAATGAGTGTTTTGCAGATGCTAACTGAGGGTCAACATCATGACAATGCAGCATTGTCCTGAGCACTGGAAACAGAAACTCTAGATATAAAATAACAAAAGCCCTTATCCTCTATCTTATTCTAAATTTATAAAATATTGTCTAGTTCTGTAAAGCAGAAATATCTCAAAACACCTTTTTTCAAAATATATATGGAATTAAAATGAAAAAATGGGGGGAAGGTTACTTATGTTAGCGTGCTTGCCTAGCATGCATGGCGCTCTGGGTTTGATTCCTCGGAACCACAAAAACAGAAAAAGCTGGAAGTGGTACTGTGTGGCTCAAGTGGTAGAGTGCTAGCCTTGAGCAAATGAAGCTCAAGGACAGTGCCCAGGCCCTGAGTTCAAGCCCTAGGACTGGCCAAAAAGAAGGAAAGAAAGAAAGAAAAGGTTACCGTCAGTTAGAGATAATGAAATGAAACTGTAACTTGAGAGATGCTAAACTTCACTGAAGACACCCAAAATTATTTCCAAGTATCCTACCAGCAGCAATTACTGTGTGTGTTATACATTCTCCAGATGTAGGGAAAATTGCCACAATATAAAAGAGGAAATACTGGCATGTAGTTAGCAGCCTGAATCTCTGTTCTACTTCCTATTACTTATGTGATCTTGGGCAAAACCCTAAACTTTGAACTATTAGGTTTTTTTTTCTGCAATGCTGGGGATCAAACCCAGGTCCTGAAACATGCTATGCAATGCCCTATCATTAAACTATACCCACAGCCCTACATGTTGATTTCTTTATCAGTAAACTATTATAGTTGAGTAGTAATTAGGTAAATATGTAAAATGCCTACCCTCATACCTAATACAGAATAGAAATTATTGTTCCTACCAATAACAGCAAAAATATGTTAAAAATAATGCAATGCTAAAATATAGGTGAACGTGACTAAAGACAACTTGATTTGAAACCCACTGCACTATAACTATAGTCCACAATAATGATTGAGAGTTGTACCATAGCCACCTGACTAAAGAATGGAGCCAATTCCCAAACTGTACAAATAATTGCTAATGCTCACTATTCAGTTAAGGTCAATGGCAATGGGGGTGACTCAGTCTGCTGTTACAATTAGAGCAAGAGATTGCTCAAGTTGCCATGGCAACTGCTTACAGCCCAGCAATTACTATCCAAGAACTTTGTGAGGCAATCTTATATTAAATTTGTAGTTTGTTCCTTGTGCTAGAAATTAATTTTAACAGTCTGATAGTAGCAGAATGTTTGTCACAGTATTAGTCCAATAAGATATCCTCAGTTCAAACATCAGTGGATTTATAATTTCAAAACCTCAAGTGTGTGTGTGTTTGTAATATAGCCAAAGTTTTAGCCATTGGTGTTTGTGATTATATGGTTATAAAATACAATGTTGCCAGACACCAGGGGCTCATGCCTGTAATCCTCACTACACAGGAACCTGAGATCTGAAGATCACAGTTCAAAGCTAGCCCAGGTAGAAAAGTCCTCGTGAGACTTTTATCTCCAATTAACCACTCAAAAACCAGAAGTGGCATTGTGGCTCAAGTGGTAGAGTGCTATCCTTGGGCACAAAGAGGCTCAGGGAAAGCGCCCAGGCCCTGAGTTCAAGGCCCACACTGACAAAAAAAAAATACAATAAAATAAATACAATGTTTGTCATTGTGCTTTTATGATATGGTATTAACTTTTGGAGATATAATCAAATATGTCTAACATTTATAAAGGGACTGACTTAAAATGGCTCAACTTAGAATCATATTTTGCAATTAACCAAGTTAAGGTGAGACTACCTGTCATTTTGATGTACTGATTTTCTGAGGGAAGAGAGACACCTAATTTTGTTTTCCTAGGAAGACATTTTTAGGAAAAAATTATCAATAAATAAAATATAAAATCAAAATAGAAAACAAAGTCTTACTAGCATGAAGAGAACCCTCTGTGAGACAAAGAGAAAAATAATATTAATGTAAAATTCATAAAAAGGCTATTAAAATGTGTCCTCTCTCATAATTTACTTGGCACAAAACATATGATTCTCCTGGCACCTCCCATTCTTCTACTACACTTCTTCACCTACTAGTATCAGTTTGGGGTAAGAAAGATGTTTTCTTATGAGGAAGACAAAGCCAGGCACTAGTGGCTCACACCTATAATCCCAGCTATTCAGGAGGCGAGGTTTGAGGATTGTAGTTTGAAGCCAGACTTGACAGAAGAGTCCTTGAGATTCTTATCCAGAGGTGGAGGACCTGTGGCTCAAGTGGTAGAGAACTAGTCTTAAGCAAAACAGCTCAGGGGCAGTGCACAGGTCCTAAGTACAAGTCCCAGGACTAGCACGCTATATACACACACACACACACACACACACACACACACACACACACACACACACACACACACGTAAGTAAAAGATATAAGTGGTACTAAGCCAACTCTAACAGGAGTGCTTTCAAGTTCATGTTTTAGTATCAACAGAAGCAGACAAATTCACTTAGTACCATTTCTCAGCCAGAGGAAGAATAATAGAGTCAGAGGGAGTAACAGAATGAAGACGCAGTTATGCACTGTAGTATTGTGTATTCCTATTACCTATTATGAGATTGCACCAAACTCACTGCCACCTCATGCTTTCTGCCATGAAGGAAAAGACAATTAAATCTCTACTTCCTAGACCTAGCTCACAGTGGGGCCAGAAGGATGTTAGGAGTTCAACAAGGCATTTGGAGCAGGGCCTGCCCCAGGATAAGAGTAACAGAAAACGTTTATAGCTATGCACTGTAAAATGGAAAGAACAGCGAGCCAGGAACCAAAAGACCTGATTGCTTCTAAGCTTAAGCAACTCATTTAACTCTCAGGATGGAATTTCCTCTCTCGTTAAGCAGAAATGTAGTGCTTACCTACACTGTAAAGTAATGAGATTGACTGATTAGAAAATGACTGTTAACTGTAATGTTATAAAGGAAGGTATAATCAATGAGGTCAATTTAAACTGACTTTTTCTTTTGCCAGGGATGGTTGTACATGCCTATAGTCACAGCACTCAGAGGCTGAGTTTTAGGAGGATATTGAGATTTGAGTACAGCCTGGGCTATGTAGTGAAATTAAATCTCAAAAAAAAAAAAAAACCCAAGATAAACCAAACTAAAACCAACTGATATTTTTGTCTCTGACTCAAGGAATCCTGCCATTCTTTAATTTTGTTTGAATATTAAGAAACAACAAAACGTTTAGATAATTCATCATCAGGTAAAGGAAGCAGCCATCATTCTGTCTGGATGGTTGTTCTACATTATTTAAAAAAAGAAACAAGCACCCTCAGGTTTTTGTTTTTTTTAGTTAACGGCAGGCCATGCTTTCCCTAAAATTTAGGACTAGCAATGTTATTAGACATTAAGAGATGGAACATACTATATCCATTCATGCTTCAATTACAGGAATGGGCATCATTCAGTTAACTTTAGCACAGGACAAATTTAGTAAAATCTCTGCCACATCCTATCAAAAAAGCTAAAGATCAGTTAAAATATCTGCAAATGAAAGAAAAGAGAGCATATATATATATATATATATAACCTGGAAGGAATTATTTTACAGTTACTAATCATAGAGGACATAGCATTATAGACTAGAGTGACAAATGACATTAAGGATAAGGTCTCTATTTTAGTTTAAATTTTGGTTTTTGAAAAAATAAGAAAGCAAGGGGGAGGGGGAGGGGCTGGTGGAAGGAAGGAGGGAGAAAAACGAGGAAGGGGAAAACAGGTATGACAAGAAACATTGTATTCACTACCTTAAACATGTAACTGTAACCCCTCTGTACATCATCCTGACAATAAAAAAAAATCTTTGCAAATATGTTGGGGTTGTACCTTAGTGACAGACACTTACCTACTGGCTCCATCCATAGCTCACAAAATCTTCCTGAAGAATTCCTTACTTTTCCAAGGAATCACGTTAGGAATTATGTATTATATTTCCAGAGTGAGAAAATGATAGTATAAAACCAATTTTAGTAATTTAACTAAAAATATCCCTCTAAGCTTTTTAGAAACCTTTTAGAAAGCTGTTTTTCTCTTATGTATTTAATTTATACTTCAGAAATATAATATGAAATTATTTGAACTAACCTATCAAGCATTATCCAACAAGTCACTGCTAACTCTCTTTGGCATGTTAAAAAGTCAAATAACAGAACGATCATGGGGCTGGAAATATGGCCAACTGGCAAGAGTGCTTGCCTCCTATACATGAAACCCTAGGTTCGATTCCTCAGACCACATATATAGAAAAACGGTCACAAGTGGTGCTGTGGCTCAAGTGGCAGAGTGCTAGCCTTGAGCAAAAAAAAGCCAGGGACAGTGCTCAGGCCGAGTTCAAGGCCCAGGACTGGCAAATTAAAAAAAAAAAAAAAAGAATGGTCATAACGTTTTTAGTGGCTTTAACTTTCTATCAATTAAGATTTGAGTAAACTAGATGAGGAATCAGACATGCAGAGCAAATAAGAAAATGAACTGGAAGATAGAAATAAAACATGCATTAACTGCACATATGAAAATCCACTTGCAATCTGCCTTTTACAAAACATCTCAAAAATCTCTGGATATTTGTTTGTGCTCTCAAGAGCTCTGGTAACTGCCATTGAGCACATTCCCAGTGCTCTGTGCTTCCCTGTCATTTTCTGGCCTCAGTAGGTTTGGTCGAATGTCGTCTAGCAGGTGGGGTAGTTTCATTAACAACTTCAGGTTATCAGGCTAAGTGATAAAATTTAATCAGCTCTCTCAATGACTACCACTGAGTCACCACAATGTCCCCAAATGAAATTTAACAAATTAACATTAGCAAATTAACAAATACTGAATGGTTTTATGAAAAAGTGGCATCTCGAGTGGAGAGAGGAGGATTGCATTATGGAAAACACTATACGGGCCAAAGACAGGGAAGATACACATATAAAATTTAAAACAAGACCAGAATAAAAGCAGCACAGGAGGCTTCACTTTATATTTTCATCATCAGTTAAGTGTTGTTATTAGGGGTTTAGAGTTAATAGAAGGAGATAACAAAAGTAGGAGAAAATGTCTACTTGTGGAATCTAAAATTTATGAGCAGTTTTAGTTAATTTCTTCTAAATTACCAAAAACCAAACAATATTTTAATATTTTTAAAGTATGCTGATGAACAAATTCCTTTAAAGAAACTGAGACTTAGGGAATAATATATGCAGAATTAAGACTTAGAGAGTAATATATCCAAATTTGCTTTCAAAATGATTCCAAATATTTACTGTACCAGAGGAATTATTTCCTTTTTTTTTTTTTTTTTGCTGGTTTTAGGGCTTGAACTCTGGGCCTGGGTGCTGTCCCTCAGCTCCTTTTTGTCAGGGATAACACTGTACTACCTGAGCCACAGTGCCACTTTTTCTGTGATCCGGCTTTTTCTATTTTTCAAGATAATAGTCTCATGAACTTTTCTGCCTGGGCTGGTTTTGAGCCGCGATCTTTAGATCTCAGCCTCCTCAGTAGCTAGGATTATGGGTGTGAGCCACTAGCGCGCCTGGCTTATTTCCTATTTCTTGTCCCTATACCTTTAATTTTTATTTACATAACGATGAACACAATTTAAAATTCAGGAGGCTAGTACATTGAAAAGACAAAAAGGTTAGCATCCTTCCAATAGCTACTACCAAGGGGCAAATACTTTTAATCATATTTAGCTATGTCCACCAACATTTGCTTTCTCATCATGTGTGTTGTTTCTGAATTCTCACTTTTACATTTTTCATTTACCTAGTAAGTGTGTGTGTGTGTGTGTGTGTGTGTGTGTGTGTGTGTGTGTGTGTGTGTGTGTGTATGCATATGCTGGTCGTGGGTGCTGTCCCTGAACTTTTTTTTTCTCTCAAGACTAGTGTTCTATCACTTGAGTCACAACTCCACTTCTGGATTTTGGTTGATTAACTGGACGAATTAACTGGATTAACTGGACGAATCTGAAGGATTTTGCTGCTGGGGTGGGCTTCAGGCCACAAGCCTCAGATCTCAGCCTCTTGAGCAGCTAGGATTACAGGTATGAACTACTTACCTGGCTAAGTTCTTATGTTTGAAAAATAAAGCAAAGTAACTTTGAGTGAGCTTAAGGTATCTGCTTCTTTACTAAACTATGAATAGAGTCATTTATGAAAAAATCCTTGCATAAAAAACACTTAAAAGAAATAGATATTCTTCTAAGCTAAACTGCTGAAAGAAATAAAAGCAAGATTAAGATCATGCTTCATATTTTATGATTCTGCTTTGCGACAATGGTAATTAACTAAATTCCTATCTGAATGTCTATCTGCAGCATGAGAGGGAAAGAAGAATTTCTCATGCTTAGTTACTGGAGTCAAATCTGAGTGTAGAGAGCTAACATACGTTTCAGAGTGTTTTCTAAATTCAATTAGGTCTCTCTGAACTGCACCCCATGACAACTGCCTTTGACTGACAAACTCATTTTGCAACCCTCAGAAGTGAATCCTATGCTGTTGGGTTTTTCCTGTTCTCACTCTTTTGATTTTTCTTCTTTTCTTTCTTGGTAAGTTTGGCATTCCCAACAGGCAGAGCAGTAATCCTGCAGGCTTCCTTTCTTATTCCTGTGCTATTACATTTAATTTGTGTGCTTTTATAACTTTGTACTTAACACCCACAGATTTTTGAATGAGTAACCATTCAATAAATCCAAGAAATAAATGATTTTATGATTGCAAGTGCTTTGAACTCAACGGGTAGAAGGCTCTACATAAGTGATATAGTAAGGACAGTAGGATAACAGCATGAGAAGAAAACAAAAAACAATCTAAAGTTCCCCCCCCATAAACACACATAAATGTAAGTGCACACGTGTACACACATACACACACACACACACACAGCACTGTCCTTTGTTGTAAAGCATTCATTTTTCACTGGTACTCAGTCCTTAACACCTCTTCCTCTGTATCTTTTGATAGGAAAATGACAAGCAATTGTAAGGCAAAAACGAATTTATACTTGCTTTTAAGAAGTATTTCATCTGAGCTGTGTACAGGCTGATCACTGAAGCTTTGTTACACAATTTAAGAGATAACATAAATACATTCTGTAGTTTCATGGAAATAGTTCCAATGTTCTAATGAAGCCATTTGGAACTTCCTATAACTTGAGAGATGGAGTGGTTTTTTTTTTAATTGTTTTATTAAGCATAAAGTTAAAATGGATACAAGTTTACAGAAAATTAATCAAGATATTTAGTTATTCTGAGGTTTATTGGTGGATGCTGTCCCTTAGCTTTTTAGCTCGAGACTAGTATTCTACCACTTGAGTTGCAGCTCCACTATGACTTTTTTGGTCATTAATTGGTGAAAACAATCTCATGAACTTTTGTGCCTAAGCTGGCTTGGAACCATGATCCTCAGATTTCGGCCTCCTGAATAGCAAGAGTTGTGAGCCAGTGGTGCCCCACTGAGGGAGATTTTTAATAGGTTTCCTTGGTGATAAACTTGGTTTTCAGTGATAGAATGAAAGATTTATTTTTCTATCTTTCAGTTGGTAAGAGCTATAGTCGTAGCAACAATGGCCACTCAGATTTACATGGTAGTATATATTACATGCTAAATATTTTGCTAAATATTTTTGATGCATTAGTTTACTAAATTCTTACAACTGCATAAACTACATGTTTTCAATGAACAGATGGGAAAATTAAAAATTAGCAGAATCAAGGTCACATGGAAGGTTATAGTTCTTTCAGAGTTCAATTCAATTCAAATTCAATTCAATTCAAATTCAAAAATGTTTGCAAGCATTAGCTTTTTAAAAATGTGGTGAAACAAATATATAACCTAAAATTTACCATCATTACCAGCTTACTTATATAACCTCTTCAACTTGCTTCATTGGAAAATATACAAACATAAACAGGACTGTATAATGAACCTCCATGTACTTATCACCCAGCATCAACAATCTACTCATGGCCAATTCTGTTTCTTTATATCCACTTTCTCCTTATAGGTATTATTCTGAAGTAAAGCATAGGCATATCTCTGAGTCATCTACATTGGTAAGTACTATGAAAAGATAAGGGTTCTTTTTTTTTTTTTTTTAGGCCAGTCCTGGGCCTTGGACTCAGGGCCTGAGCACTGTCCCAGGCTTCTTTTGGCTCAAGGCTAGCATTCTGCCACACTTGAGCCACAGCGCCCCTTCTGGCCATTTTCTATATGTGTGGTGCTGGGGAATTGAACCCAGGGCTTCATGTATACGAGGCAAGCACTCTTGCCACTAGGCCATATCCCCAGCCCCGGGGTTGTTGTTGTTTTTTTTTTGCCAGTCCTGGGCCTTGAACTCAAGGCCTGAGCACTGTCCCTGGCTTCCTTTCGCTCAAGGCTAGCACTCTGCCACTTGAGCCACAGAGCCACTTCTGGCCGTTTTTTCTATATATGTGGTGCTGGGGAATTGAACCCAGGGCTTCATGTTTACGAGGCAAGCTCTCTTGCCACTAGGCCATATTCCCAGCCCTGAAGGATTCTTTTTTTTCTTTTTTTCTAACAAATATAAACATAGGCCTGAGAATATGGCCTAGTGGTAGAGTGTTTGGCTCGTATACAAATATAAACATAAATGCTATCTTCCATATATAAAATTAACAGTAAGCCCTGAAAATCTTCGACTATCTCATGAGTGCTCAGTTTTCTAATTAGGTGAAAAAAAATATACATATTTTTAAGTTTGATAGAATGAGAATCTAAATAAAGTCCCTACATTGCTAAGGGTCTTTATTAAAATGTATTTTTCGGGCTGGGAATATGGCCTAGTGGCAAGAGTACTTGCCTTGTATACAGGTAGCCCTGGGTTCGATTTCTCAGCACCACATATATAGAAAATAGCTAGAAGTGGTGATGTGGCTCAAGTGGCAGAGTTCTAGCCTTGAGCAAAAAGAAGCCAGGGACAGTGCTCATGCCCTCAGTTCAAGGCCCAGGACTGGCAAAAATAAAAATAAAGTGTATTTCTCTTTCCTTTTTCATTGGAATTTGTTACCTGAATAAAACAAGTTATTTTTCTGTTTCATTCGGTAAAATGGCGGCAGAATCTACAGGCCTGATCAGATTATGTCTTTTTGTTTTGCTTCCACTCCTATTTTTTCTTGTAAGACTACTTCCTAGGTCATAGTATGTTCTAAATCAGGAGGAACATAATTATGGTTGTCTGTTTTTGTGTCTTTATTGGGATGCTAGTGGACTGACTGCAGGTAGGCCAATTACAAAAACCTGCAGCCTGGTTTTCTGTTTTTATACATTAGCAGCCACTGATGCTCACTGCTTTGATGCACTAATGTATTGAGGCTTGCAAAATGGTGAGATTTTAATTCTATCATAACTAATACTAACTGTACTTTTCTAAAGAAACTATACTTTATCTACTAGTTCTTATCTTAGCATTACTAACTTATATTAAAGGTGAGATAATCCTTATTTTTGCTAGTGGAAAGCTGGTTTCTTGGTATGCTCAATATTATTTTGTTAGGTTCGTCACTATTTTAAGTTCAATGAACAGAAACAGAATGACTAGACCTAGCTATAGATACTAACAAATAAAAACATGAGTCCACAGTGATACTGCTATTCAAGTATCAAAGTGTTTTTTCAAGATCAAAGTGTTTTGTACTCAACTGCCTTTTATTTTACAACTTCATATAATGTTTCCATGCCCAGAAGTCAGGTTCCCAAAGACAATGGAGGAAACAAAATTAGAATATTTTGCAATTACTCATTCACTTTATTTCATATTATAAATACACAAATCTTGAAATAACAATACCAAAGTTTTGACACAGTATCTTTGATAAAATGTTTGATGTTCTTTCACTTATGGTAAGTATAGCTTCCTAAGAATAAAAAGTGACTTAGATGTCTGGTTATGCACTAAACATATATATGTATTTGTACGTGTGTGTGTGTTCATTTTGATGTTACTTAAAATTTAGAGATGGATGGGGCTGAGAATATGGCCTATTGGTAAAGTGCTTGCCTCCCATACATGAAGCCCTGGGTTTGATTCCTCAGAACCACATATATAGGAAAAGCCAGAAGTGGCGCTGTGGCTCAAGTGGTAGAGTGCTAGCCTTGAGCAAAAAGAAGCCAGGGACAGTGCTCATGCCCTCAGTTCAAGCCCCAGGACTAGCAAAGAAAAAAAAAATTAGAGATTGCTGTTTTATATTGTGCTTTATTAATCATATAAACTATTTATGTAGGTCTCAAGTTATATAACAGAATAAATAAAATAACTTCACTTCTGTCACTTTGACCATATTTCTTGACTCTTTAGAGTCAGTTGTTAAAAAAATATTTCATAGTTTATCTTTGACTGTTTGCTTTACAAATACAAATAAGTAACATCAACCTGAGTATAACATGTAGTGGCATATAGAGGTATTTTTCATTCATTTTCACAGCTGCATGGTTCTCTGTGTGAATGTACCAAAGTTCATTCAACCAGTTGTTACTGGTGGATCTTTGTGTTTAAGGTAAATCTGTTTGATCCCTTCATGATGAAAGGCTTAATAAATTAGAGAATGATCATAGCGTAACATAATAAGGACTGTATACAACAGTTCCATAGTCAGCATTATACTGAATGGGGTAAAACTGAAAGCATTTCCTCTAAAATTAGGGATAGGACAAGGGTGTCTACTTTCACTATAACTTACTCAATAGAGTACTTGAAATTTTAACTCAAGTAATCAGGTAAGAGGAAGAAATAAAATGGATGTCGATAAGGAGGAAGATAAATTATCCTTGTCCACAGATGATATGAATTTATATTCAGAAGACTTAAAAAGAATTCTAGGAACTGATAAACCGAGGAAAGTAACATGATTCACACACACAAAAAAAACCAAAACAAAACGTAGCTCTTCACCAATACTATACTTGCTGAGAATGAAATCAGGAAAGCAACCTTATTCACAAAAACCTAAAAAACAAAACAAAAACAAAAAATATAGGAATAAACCTAACCAAGAAGGTGAAAGATTTCTATAGTGAAAATGACAAAAATACTGAAAAAGAAGTTGAAGAAGACAGTATAAAATGGGAAGACCTCCAATGTTCATGGATGGGGGAACTAATAGTTAAAATATTACTTAGTATTGAAGCTTTAATACTAGAAGTAATCTACAGATTCAGTGCAATCCCTGTCAAAATACATTTTTCACAAGTAAGAAATAAATTCCTAAAATCCATGTGGAAACACAAAAGATCCTGAACAGCCAGAGAAGTCTTGAGCAAAAAGATCAATGTGGGATGTATTCCAATACCTGTTTTCAAAATATACTATGAAGAGCCATAGTAACAAAAACATGTGATATTGGCAAGAAAAAACAAAATAATAACAAAAAACCCCAACAGATACACAGATCAATGGAATAGAGGAGTCCGAAATGAAGTAATAATTCTTGACACAGGTGACTACAACACACATTGAAGAAAAGACAACAGTGCTGAGAAAAGTAGGTACTGAAGAAGAATGGAATTGTATCTATAATGCAAAAGTGGATCAAAGACCTTCATGTAAAACTCAAATTACTGAAAAAAAACATAGACTCTTCAGCATATTAGTAGAGGCAACAAATTTCTGTTGGGTGCCAGTGGCTCACATCTGTAATCCTAGCTACTTAGGAGGCTGAATCCTGAGTATCACAGTTCAAAGCCAACCTGGGTAGAAAAGTTCATGAGATTCTTACAATTAATGGCCCCAAATCTGTAAATGGAACTGTGGCCCAAGTGGAAAAGTGCTAGCCTTGCACAAAAAAGTTCAGGGACAGCCAGCAGAGTTCAAGCTCCAGGACCACCACCACCAACAAAAATCCTGAATAGAACTCCAATCCCCCAGAAAACAGAAACAAGAATTGACAAATGGAATAAAGTCATAAAGAAAAATAAAATTGTGTCATTTACAGAAACATGGATGCAAATGGATCTGACCTTTTGCAGAGAAATAAGCCAGAATCAAGAGGTATGTGTCACATGTCTTCTCTCATACATGAGAACTAAAGAAAAAGGGTGATTTGAAAATAGAAGAACTGGGCTGGGAATATGGCCTAGTGGTAAAGTGCTTGCCTCAAAAATAGAAGAACTATAGGGGAAGGGGAGTAGTGGAGCAGGGTACTTAATGGGGGGGGGGGCAAGTGAGGTTAGAATGGAGGAGGAATATGATTAGAGCATGACAGACACATGTATGAGAAAAGTCACAGCAAAGTCCATTAATTTGTCAACTAATATGTTAATAATGATAATCATGAAGTAAAGGGAAAAACTATAATTCTTGACTTTACATAATTCCCCAGAGTCCTCTTATATCTTTGTTTCCATTTTTGTTACTAGTTCCTTACTATAAGTGATACTGAAATTAGCTAATTAACTCTTTTTTTTCTCCCACTTCTAAGCATCAGACTTGAAGTAATTATTTGTAATCTCTTTCTTTTTAAAATTTAAATTTAATTAATTTATTTTTTGCCAGTACCGGAGCTTGAACCCAGGGTCTGGGCACAGTCCTTGAGCTTCTTTTGCTCAATGCTAACACTCTATCCTTTGAGCCACAGCGCCTTCTGTTTTTTTCTGTTTATGTGGTACTGGGGAATCGACCCTGGGCTTCATGCATGCTAGGCAAGCACTCTACCACTAAGCCATATTCCCAGCCCTGTAATCTTTCTAAATATCCAGGATAACCTGGGAAATGACAGATTGAGAGAATGCTAAAACCAAAGATACCAAAGAATCTACTTGAAGACACATTTTCTTTGTTTATTATTTTGTTTTTGAGACAGGGTCTAGTTATGTGGCCTAAGCTGGTCTAAACATCTCAATCCTCCTGCTTAAGGTTCCTCAGTGCTGGTATTACAGGTGTGTGCCACAATACTCAGCTTTTCAATTCATCTTAAAGGCAAGAGAACTAAGAGTCCCAATGGCCAAATAAGTTGCCAAAGCTTATGGTAAATTGAAGATAACTCAAATATGGAACTCAGGTTTTCAATTCATGAGTTATTTCTTGACCCAAAATTTCTGTGTCACTCTTCAAGAGCTATTTGTTCAAAGTGACTATAAACAGGATAACGATTTACTTTTCAGCCACAGTATCTCTGTTCTATCTTATGGTAGCACCTTTCTTTAATGTATCTACAGGGCTCACAGCTTCTCCCTTCTTGGTCTTTCTGCTCAAATGTCACCTTCTAAATGAGGCAGTAACTCTTAAGGACAACCTCCTTTACATTGCTATTTTTTCCTTTCTCAATACTGACTTATTTTATCTTACATTTTATTCATTCTTTCATTCATTCACTATATATGCAATGATTATTTTACTGCCTTGGAATGTAGGTTTTTTGAGAGCACACTGCACACGAAAGGAAACAGGACATGTTACTGAGCAACACAATGCACACCTTAGGGCCTTAAGCAAAATACACACAGAAGATACCAGAAGAGAGATACAGAAGATTCAATTTGTGAGAATAATCAAATTTTCCTGCTGTATTGACTATTAAACAAACATACTAAGTAATTTTATTTTAGGGTTCCAAGAACATTTAAGTATTGAAGGCTTAGTTTCTAAATATCAACTATCAGAAATAGCTGTTGTGTTGTATTAATGAATAAATTAAAAAAACTAATATACTTCAATCATGGCGCCAACTGTCAAAGCAAAATCACCTCGATCTTCTGGTTCCCAAAGCATACCATTTCATATTACCAAGATCTCTGAATTGTTATCTCAGAAACTCAATTTATGAATAATTTAAGCAACAATGTAAGGCTTAACTTTATCTAGTATTCATTAAATGTTTTAATAACACTGTAAGTCTAGATAAATGTTAATGCTTTTCATATTCATTTTTTGTGCTTCTAAAAGGTGATCCTTAAGTATTTCTGTAAGGATCCTTCTCATAATAATTTTCCAGAAATCCATGAAGTTTCCAGAAAAAATTCTGAATTTTCCAATATAATTTGTTTTTAGAAATTAAATCAATCAAGGAAAGGATTGACTTTCCATTTATACAATGAGTCAGATTACTGGGGATTTTGGTCTTATTTGGAGAAACTAAAATAAAGTGCCATTTATAAAACATTTGTAGCTTTGACTATAATCAACTGTAATAATAAGATACCAGCTCAAAAATTCTTTTCATTTAAGCCTCTTTTGTAATACTGCTTTTTAATAACCCTCATAATAGCTGAATTAAAGGACCCCAACAGAAATCATTCATCCCACATAAAACAAACATTGCCTTTTCTTCTTAGCTTTGTTTTACAAGCTACATTATTTCCAGATGACGCTGGAGGGGACTATGGTTTCAAGAATTAGATGCTTAAATAGACAGCTGCTTTCTATTTGCCATGTAAATCAAGGATAAATCAAAGAAAACTCCAAATAGTAGACTTCTTTTCTTCCTATTAGGAACTACAAGCTCAGGCAGAAAAGGAGAAAGAAGAAAAAAACAATCAAGATGCAAGCAAACAGAATTAAAATAAGGATTTCTTAAACAAAAGGAAACGTACAGATATTTCAGGGGAAGGTGTTTTTATATCAACTCTGTTCATCAGTAGCAATTTTTTAAAATTAGAATGTAAAGGAGGGAAAGAAGAAAGCATGATCACAAGTTCTAAAAATCTACCACACATTACTACTGAATTTAATATGCATGGGTTATTTCTCTGTATTCTTTTAACTTCACTCAGAAATTAATTAATCTGTGCCAGATTTCAGTGCAAACACATCCTACTTCTTTCTTTTTTATAACCCACAGAAAGAACTTTAAAGTTACTTGAGTATTTTTTAATATTTTAAAATTTCCTTATAAAAAATATCCTACCCGACTCTTTAAGAAGAGATAGGAAAAAGTTCCTCTCCAAAAATAAAGAGAAAACAACATTCTTCCCTCAATTAAAGTGTGCTCTTTAAGAATAAAAGATTAAAAAAAAAACCCACCAAAGTGCTCCGATGTAATGTCCACAGAATCATTCTCAGAAAAATTTTGGAACTTCTAGATCCTAGCCAAGTTACAGCACAACCATGGGAATCAGTCTTATTAAAGTCAGGTCTGTTTTTCTAATTAGGAAAAAGTTGTAGAGTAAGAGGTGAGTATGCACTTGCTAGAGACTTGATGTGAATTTAAAAACAATTTATTGGTAGAGTCATTATGGAAAATACTATGAGGTTCCTTGGCATATTAAAATGGAACTAATATGATCCAACTCTGAATACATATCTACATACACAATATATATAAAATATAGTATGATTTCACTTCTGAGTATATATTCAAAGGAAATGAAATCAGTATCTCAATGAGTTATCTGTACCCTCATAGTCACTGCAGCATTACTAAAAAAAAACAACAACAAGCTATGGTGGAATATTGTTCAGTGATACAAAAGGAAATACTTGATAGATACCACCTGAGTTAAGTGATCAAGGTAAACATGCTCATTATCCATACTGGCATTGTGTACTGTTTGATATGTTGTATAAAGAAGGTACATCACCTCTATTATAATCGTCCCCAAGAAGACATAGCATTAATCTAATCTAATCTAATCACACACACACACATACACACACACACACACACACACACACCAGACACATCCAAATGTACAAAGTAACTAACAAGTAGTTTTTGGAAGTAGGACCAGGAGAAAAGATAAGAAAACTTAATGTGGGAATCCTACATTGCATCCCAGAAAACAATGAAGGACTTAATGGTAAACTTGTGAAAATCTAGGCTGGGCAAGGTAGATCATGCCTGTAATCCTGGCAGGTAGTGAGATAGAAATCTGGAATATCCTAGTTCATGGATAGCCTGGGAAAAATGTCTGAGAGAACCTTCCTTCTCAACAAATAGTTGGGTGTAGTGACATTTGCCTATCATAGTTATATAGAAGGTTAAGAGGGTAGCTAGGGCAAAAAGTTCACATGACTCCATTTCAACAGAAGCTGGGCAATGTGGCATGTTCCAGTCAGCCCAGCTACAGCAGGATGTATAAAACAGCATTGGAGGGGGGTGGGGATTGGGGAGAAGGGAAGGTGGGAGAAAAACGAGAGCGGAAGTAACAAGTGTGACAAGAAATGTACTCCCTACCTTATGTATGTAATTATATGTATGTAACTACCTTATTGTAACCCCTCTGTATATCATCTTGACAATAAAAAAAAATAGGGTTGTAGATCAGTCATGTGGCCTGGTAAAAATAGATTTTACCTCAACATAAATGGTGTAAAAAGGGTTGGAGGTGTGGTTCAGCAGTAAAGTGCCTGCATGCCTTGAGGTCAAGCCCTAGGACTGACCTCCTGCCCCTGAAATTGGTAAAATTCAAATGAGACTGTGTATTTTAAGTAACTGCTTCATTAAGGTTCATTTCTTAGTTTTTTTTGGCAAGTCCTGGGCCTTGGACTCAGGGCCTGAGCACTGTCCCTGGCTTCTTCCCGCTCAAGGCTAGCACTCTGCCACTTGAGCCACAGCGCCGCTTCTGGCCGTTTTCTGTATATGTGGTGCTGGGGAATTGAACCTAGGGCCTCGTGTATCTGAGGCAGGCACTCTTGCCACTAGGCTATATCCCCAGCCCCTCATTTCTTAGTTTTGATGAATGTTACATGCTCATGTAAGGTACTAGCAAAAGGGGAGACTAAGTATAATAGAAATTCTTCTTTTCTTTTTTGACAGTCCTGGGGCTTTGTCTGGGCCCTGTCCCTGAGTTGCTCTTGCTCAAGGGTAGTACTCTACCACTTGAGCCACAGCACCACTTCTGGCCTTTTCTGTTTATGTGGTACTAAGGAATCAAACCTAGGGCTTCATGCATGCGAGGCAAACACACTACCACTAAGCCACATTCCCAACCCATAGAAATTCTTTTAAGGAACTGTAAGTCAACTATCAGAAACAAGGGAAGGAAGGGGGAAGGAGAGAAGAAAGAAGGCAAAATGATACGTATACTTCACAAAAATGTCAAGATCTATGCCTATAAAGAATGCAGGATAAAGAGGACGTGTGTGATCCTTTCCTTCAGTCTGACTCCCCAGAGGTATATACTATTTAATAATTTCTCATGCATTTTTCCAGGAAATTTTAATGCAGATATTCAAACACGAACATATGTGTAACCTAATATACTATAAAGTGTTTCTAACTGACTTATATAATATGGATACCTTGCATATGAATTTACATGAATTGAATTCATTTTAAAAAACAGACAATGAATACCACATTGTATAAATTTAAACTTTAACCAGTCCCTTATTGATGACTATTTTGTTTGTTTCCATACAAAGCTGAGAAATAGGCACTCCTTGGTGTAACTGCGTATCTATCTAAGCAAGTAGCAGTTTCTTAAATCAAATCACTGCTCAGGAAACATATTTTGTCTCTTGAAAGTATTGTTTTCAAAAAAGTTTTTCAAAGTATAAAATGTCTTTTTCTGTCTCTATCTCTCACTCTTTGTGCCAGTACTAGGTCTTGAACTCAGGATCTTGTAGCTTGGCTTTTTAGCTTATTGGTAATTTGAGCTATGACTACACCCCAGCTTTTTTGCTGGTTCACTGACTATAGTCTCTTGAATTTTTCTTCCTGGACTAGATTTAGAACTCAATCCTACATCATCTAGCTAGGATTACAGGCATGAATCCCAGGTATACACCAGCAGCACTTAGCTCAAAGTACAAAAATTCTTCTTTTTTTTTTGCCAGTTTGGGGCTTGAACTCAGGGCCTGAGTACTGACTCTGGCTTCTTTTTGCTCAAGGCTAGCACTCTACCACCTGAGCCACAGTGCCACTTCCAGTTTTTTCTGTTTATGTGGTACTGAGGAATCAAACCTAGGGCTTCATGCTTGCTAAGCAAGCACTCTACCGTTAAGCCACATTCCCAGCCCTAAAAATTCTTTTTCTACATTCACCTTTATGCCATATTCTAGCTAAGCAGATGTCTACTAGAACTACGTCTGGCAAGGTCTTTTATTTCCTACTCTTCTAAGCATGGCATTTTGAAAAATGGCTTTGTTGAAATATAATTCATATACTACATAGCTAATCAACTTTAAAGTGCACAATTCAATGGGTTTTAATACAATTACAGAACTGTGTAACCATCACCACAATTTCATTTTGAAACATTTTCATAATCTTACCTCCCAAATAAAACTTGTATTCATTAGTAGTCACATCACATTCTGCCTAACACCTTCAAACCTTAAGCCTCTATAGTCCACCTATTTTGGACATTTCATGTTAACTGAATTATACAATACAACAACATGTTACTGGCTTCTGTTCCTTAGCACGATGTTTTTGAGGTTTTTTCAAGTCAAAGAACATACCAGTGTTACATTTTTTATTGTTGAATAATGGTACATTTTATCTATCCACTTATTAGCTGATAGATACTTGGGTTATTTTTACTTTTGATTTATGAGAAATGGTCCTACGGACACTCACATTTTTGGTGGATATATAGATATATACACACAAATATATCCATATATGTATGTGTATATATATTCAATTCATTTGCATTAAAATCTAGGAACAGAATTGTTGGGTCATGTGGTAATTCTATATTTAATCTTTTGAGGAAATGTAAATTGTTTCCAAAGTGGCTGAACCATTTTACATTCCCACAAGCAGTATATAATTTTAATTTCTCCACATCCTTGCCAACACTTATTAGCTGCTGTTTTGATTCTAGCTATAAAGTGGTATCTCATTGTGACTTTGATTTGCATTTCCCTTATGACTAATGATGTTTACCATTTTTTGACATATTCATGGGCTATTTTAGCATCTTCTTTACCACTGGAAATACGTACCAAAAGCTTCATTACTTATTTGCATCAGAGTGCATCAAGGTGCTTAGCTGATCTTCCATGAGATGATTCAGGGATCCAGAAACTCCCTCCCCTAGGGTCTTGGGATCTCCTGCTACTTCTACTAGTGATAATGAGGGAAGAGAGCTGTAGAAACTGGCACTGTGGTAATATCACTTCCTCTTATGATTCCTCAACTACTGCTAAACTTACATACAAGGGAATTGGAAAATGTGTGGATGAGAATTCAGTCAGTAGGATTCACCCAAAACTTAGGGGTGCTGGCCAGCCTGGGCTTGCTTCTAATCCTGGCTCTCAGACCTCAGCCTTCAGAGTAGCTAGGATTACAGGTGTGAGCCCCTAAAATTAGGTTGTCTACATTTTTAAAAAGTTTTTTTTTCTGAATAATTACTTATTTATTGTCAAAATGATGTACAGAGGGGGTTACAGTTTCATATGTAAGGCAGTGGCTACATTTCTTGTACAATTTGTTACCTCCTCCCTCATTGTCCCTCCTCTCTCCCCTTTCCCCTTGGTTGTCTACATTATTATTGAGTGATGGAATTGTAAGACTCTTTCACATATTCTAGCTACTAGTACCTTTTTAGACATATGATGTGCAAACATCTTCTCCCATTCTGTGGATTATCTTTTCGCTTTTTAAACTATGTCCTTTGAAATAAAAGTTTTAAATTCTGATGAAGTCCAATTTGTTTTTCTTTTCTTTTTTCTTGTTGGTTATGGGGCTTGAACTTGGGGCCTGAGTGCTGTTCCTGAGCTCTTTCGCTCACAGAGAATGCTCTATCAGTTTGAGCCACAGCTCTACTTCCAGTTTTCTGGTGGTTAATTGGAGAAAAGAGGTCTCATGAACTTTCCTGCCCAGGATGGCTTTAAACCTTAATCTTCAGATCTCAATCTCCTCAGTAGCTAGGATTATAGGCATGAGCCATGAGTGAGTGACTTAGTTTTTCTTTTCTGTTGTGCTGCTTCTGGTGTTTCTAAGCAGTCTTTGCTTAACTCAAACTCACAAAAATGTACTTGTATTTTCTTCTACAAGTTGTACTGTGTTAGCTTTTACAGTCTGGTCTGAGGTGTGGTGCACAATTTTTAAGCACCCGTGACACCTGTTCTTAATTCTTAAGCAATACTTAAGCACCTGTAGCATACAAAGCATGCAGTGCAAGGGAATGCTCTTTTTGTTTGTTTGTTTTTCTTTCATTTGTATGCCCCTATTTAAAGAGAATTAGCTGCTGGAATGTTTTCTTGCTTCAAGCACTCCTTAAAAAATACTACCCAAGCTAGGTATGGTGGTACTCAGTACTCAGGAAGCTGAGAGGCAGGAAAATCACAAGTTTCAGGCCAGTCTGAGCTATATAGTGAGACTGTTTCCAAAATAAGTAAGCAAGCAAGCAAGCATGTAATCAAACAAATATTAAACTATTTTTGGCTCAAATTTTAACTCCTTTCAAACAAGACTGACATGATACCTCTTCTACTTTCCAAACATTGTCTTATACAAATTTAAGTTATATTCTAATTAATGCCACCATCATTAGAACAGTGTATGTAAAGCCACTAATCACAAATACATGTTTCAAACCATCTAAAAGAACTGTTCTAATAATGCCATTATTTCAAACTTTTTGAGAATGCCAACATTTCTAAGGTAATTGTTCCTATGTTTCATGAATGTTCTCTACCCTAGCCCAATCTACCAAGCTGGGCACTTGGTGACTTACATCTGTAATCCTTGCTACTCGGGAGGCTGAGATCTAAGAATAAGCCTAGTTTGGAGCCAGCTGGTTTGGAGCCAGCACAGCAAGAAAGTTAGTGAGGCTCTTCTCTCCAGTTAATCATAAAAGAAAAAAACAGAAGTGGAGCTGTTACTCAAGTGGTAGAGCACTAGCTCAGGAACAGTGCTGCAGCTCAGTTTCAAGCCCCAGGACCAGCACACACACAAAAAAGCAGGCATTACTAAGAAGCCCTGAAAACAGAGTGTAAAAACAAAGAGAGGAAAAAATCTGGTGTTAAAAGTTTAAATTTGGGGCTGGGGATATGGCCTAGTGGCAAGAGTGCTTGCCTTGTATACATGAGGCCCTGGGTTCAATTCCCCAGCACCACATATACAGAAAATGGCCAGAAGTGGCGCTGTGGCTCAAGTGGCAGAGTGCTAGCCTCGAGCAAAGAGAAGCCAGGGACAGTGCCAAAAAAAAAAAAAAAAAAAAAAAAAAGTTTAAATTTGCTCATTGTATGGAACCAATTCTGAAGAAACTAAATATCTAAAAGCAGATACAAAAGTTATAAACAAGACATAAAGGATTATCAGTAAGAGCTATCAATTCAAAAGAAGAGACAAATATATATAAAGGTTAGCAATATATTAGTGTTTCATATAGAATGATACAGTTTTTATTTAGTAAGTTAGGATCTGAGCACACTATCAAATCAAGAAGTTGAAAAACCTGTCTTATTTGTACTGAACTAAGAGGAAGAAATGCTACAGCTACCTTCAATATGACATACAAATTATGTAGTAAGTAAAAAGGAAATTTAATAAGTTATCAGAAAAGTCACCTATTTCCACTATATGCTAGAAATAAAATTTTTTATTAGAAAATGGTCAAACAGCCCTAATTGCATATTACACAGCTATGACTGAGGTCTAAGTCTTTGTTCTACTTAGGACACTTTCAAAGAATTCCTATATGCTGAGTTGGACTTCATCTGCATCGGTTAATTGATTAATATGTAGTCTAATCTTTTAGACTAGAATATGAAAATATTTATACCTTTCAAGTGCACTCAGTTCTATTGGCAGAGCAATAGTTACAGAATACAAGACAGTATATATTTAATTGTGTATGTAATAGATCAAATATTCCACTAGCATTCAAACACTTTGGTCTCAAGACAACTAACTTAATACTCTTAAAATCAGTGATACTCTCAAACTGTTATTTTCATGTGGAGTACATGTATTGGTACTTAGTATATTAGAAATTAAAACTAAGAAAAAATTCAAAACACAAGGATATATGTTCACATTTTACTAGCTGTCAGGGCCTTAACTATTACTCATTATGCAGCCTCTGGAAAAACTCAGGCATACAATCATGACAGAAAAAGTAAAAAAGGCTGAGAAGCCTTGGACTCTATACTTATACAGGCTGGGGGCACTGTACTTGCTGTCCTTGAGCACTCTACCACTTGAGCCTACAGCTCCATTTCTGGCTTGGAAATTAATTGGAAATAAAAATCTCACGGACTTTCCTGCCAGAGCTGGCTTTGAACTGCAATCCTCAGCTCTCAGCCTCTTGAGTAGCTAGGATTATAGGTATGAGCCACTAGTACATGACTAAACATTTTCTCAATAAACTTAGAAATCTCTAGGTAGAACTAGAGAACTTTGTACTTCAATGAGAAGAAAAATATGCCCTTTGAAGCACTTATTCATACTCTTTGCTGTATGGTTTATTCAGTCTTGGTATTGAAAGTGTACATCTGGGAATCCACTGCTCCCTTAAGGCCTTTTCCTTGTCCATCTTTTATAAACAAGTGGTCTAGGTCACAGAATTTTCCTGTTTGTTTTTTTTTGTCTGTCAGTCCTGGGCCTTGAACTTAGTGCCTGAGTACTGTCCCTTGGCTTCCTTTTGCTCAAGGCTAGAACTCTGCCACTTGAGCCACAGCACCACTTCTGGACATTTTCTATATATGTGGTGCTGGGGAATTGAACCCAGGGCTTCATATATATGAGGCAAGCACTCTTGCTACTAGGCCATATTCCTAGCCCCTGGGTCACAGAATTTTATGTGGTTGTTGGCAGAGAAAAATTCTGAGGAATAAAATAGGAGGAACAAGAATTTTCCTGGTAAATGACTAATTGAAAAGGGAAAGATGAGAGTGTTTTAAAAAAATGCTAATCACTCAAATAGTGCTTTGAGCAATAAAGCAATAGGTTAGCATGAATAGAAAGACACTGTAGTACTTATTTTAAAGGTTCTTGTTTTCTATAACCACCATTCAGATCTGAGGTAGAGGGGGTGGTGATTCAGTTATTGTCATTGCCATTGAATTGGCGCAAACCATTCTTCTGTAGTTAACTTTGAGGAAAGGCAGCAAGACTATTTAAAAAACATTGTGATTTGCAAAGTCTCACACACATATGTTAAAGTAAAGACTGTCAGTGACAGATTCTAAACAGAACTTTCCCAACATGCCTAAGAAGCAGGTACTTTAAGAAATTCATTTTTACTCTGTAAAAATTTCACAAAGAAATCAGTGACTCTAAAAACTATAAAGTTCAACAACAGAATTCTAATGTGTGTTAGAAATTCTGTCCTAGCACTGCATAGCCACTTCCATGATTGGCAAATTCAATATAACCTATTTCCTCTGAAATATCAATCTTATGGAGCTCCAATTAAAGAGAAATGCTGCGAAGTCAACTTATAGGCTACATATATTCAACACATTTTAAAGAGTAAATAACAAGACTAGTGCACAAACCACATAAGTATGTAAAAATAAAACATACACAGAGGAATTATTCTTTTTTTTTTTTTTTTTTTGCCAGTCCTGGGCCTTGGACTCAGGGCCTGAGCACTGTCCCTGGCTTCTCCTTGCTCAAGGCACTCTGCCACTTGAGTCACAGTGCCACTTCTGGCCATTTTCTGTATATGTGGTGCTGGGGAATCAAACCCAGGGCTTCATGTATATGAGGCAAGCGCTCTTGCCACTAGGCTATATCCCCAGTCCCGGGAATTAGTTATTCTTGTAAACAATTCTTATCAACATAATTCTGTAGTACCATCCTGGTCCTATCTGAGGAACTATCAGAAAAAGGTATTTTTCTTTTCATAAATCAAAGCAAGTGGAAAAGTAAGTTAGCTGTTCAGCGAATTTTAAAAATGCTTGGAATATTCAACTTAGCAAGAACATCTTATATGACACTTTTTGTTCATTTGTTTTGTTTTTGTTGCCAGTCCTGGGGCTTGGACTCAGGGCCTGAGCACTGTCCCTGGCTTCTTTTTGCTCAAGGCTAGCACTCTACCTCTTGAGTCACAGCGCCACTTCTGGCTTTTTTCTACATATGTGGTACTGAGGAACTGAACCCAGGGCTTCATGTATACAAGGCGAGCACTTTACCACTAGGCCATATTCCCATCCCTATATGATACTTTTTGGAGGTGTAGACTAAATGTCTTAATGGGATGGCAGATAAAATAACAGTGTGTGGAGATGTGTGCATAGATACACATACACACACACACACACACTCTCTCTCTCTCTCTAAATGAAAGAGAGGAAAAACAGCACCAGTCAGGTTGTGGTTGCACATAGCTATCTTTGTTTATCAGTGACTGATATCTGGTCTGGGTGATGTTCCCACAGTCTCATATCAGTACAAGCATTTAGAAATAAAACAAACCACAGGAAACACACAAAACAGCTCTTTAGCTGTCTGGTATGCACTGTCACTTCAAACTCAGAATTTAACAATTCTCTAATAAAGTTTTAAAATATCAACCAGCCAAGTTGTCTGGCAATTTAAGGAGGTCCTTACTAGAAACGATTGAACTTTTATGGTTTATAACCTGACAGTTCTTAGCATTTCCATCTAAGCTACGTTCTAAAACTCAAGAAATGTCAAGATAGTGGCATTTCCCTCAAGGGACTCCTAATGTCTTCTTCCTATCACGGTACATGGCTCATCCCTGTGCTGCTCTATTACATTCTGTTGGCATCTCCAAGGCCAGGTGGTGATAAGCTCTTCATCTTTAAAGTGGATAGAACAGGGCTGGGAATATGGCCTAGTGGCAAGAGTGCTTGACTCATATGCACGAAGCATGATTCCCCAGCACCACATATGTAGAAAACGGCCAGAAGTGGCGCTGTGGCTCAAGTGGAAGAGTGCTAGCCTTGAGCAAAGAGAAGCCAGGGACAGTGCTCGGGCCCTGAGTCCAAGCCCCAGGACTGACCAAAAAAAAAGTGGATAGAACAAAAGAGAAATGCTACTTCTGTTCTCTTACTGATGAGAGAAGAGCCAATTAGATTGTCCTTCTTAGGAAATAAGAATTGGGATTGGGAAGACTGGATCATTTTGCTAAAGCCATTACATTCACCAGGACGTTACAGGTTGGTGGAAGAATGGGAAGTGTCAAAGTTGCTATCTTGTCTCCAACAGAGTAGACAAGAGAAATGTGGCCAGTAGAAATCAGCAGAAGAATAAAGCATAAAGTAAAATGGAGATCAGAATGATACAGCTCTTAGTAACAGCATATGCCTGAAACCAGTGGCGTTTTAATTTCAAGTTCTAATTCTCTGTGAAATCCAGGTGTGCTCTCCTAGCCCCTGATAATTAGACAGAAACCCATGTATATACTTCCTATAACTCTTGTTTCATTTTTGTGTTTAATAGAGAGTGGGTTTCTATACTCGATATTAGGATCTGTAATTATTAACCATCAGTGTTGTGGGGTTGATTATCTCCAACAATCTGACAATAATCCTTAAATAAGTTTTTCCTTCCTTTTGAGACCTCATTCCTTTATTTGAATATGGGTGGTCTCCAAGAGCATAAATTTTCAGAAGAGAGAAAAATGGCTATTTATAAATTTTGCAATAAAAGAAAAACTTTTTACAGATGAGATAAGGTAACTACTTACATAATCTGGTAGAGGAACGTCATTTGAACTTAGTGAACTTCTCAAGGACTGGGTGGCTTGTTCCAGAACTTTGTTGTGTTTTTTAGATAGCAAAGAAAACAAGCTGCAAAAAATAAAGAGAAACACAATACATTAAGAGAACTATGTGCTTCTTTTTAAAGGTATAATACAGTATTAGGGCTCCACTGCATCTAATAAATAAAGAATTTCTCTTGGAGTTAAAAATAAAGGCAATCCTGATTTCATGTACTTTACATATAAATTTGAGATAGGACTCATGGTCTTTTTAATTTTTTATTATTTTTAAGTCTTTATATTGATATTGGGCTTGAATTGAGGGCCTAGCAGTTTCACTTGCCTATTTTGCTCAAGACTGGTGCTGTACCACTTGAACCACACCTCTACTTCTAGCATTTTGCTGGCTAATTGGAGAAAGGAGTCCTAAAAACTTTTCTGTCTGGGCTGGCTTTGAACCTTGATCCTCAGCCTCCTGAGTAGCTAGAATTGTAGGCATAAAATACCACTCAACCCATAGCATTTTTTTTTTTTTTGGTTGTTGGTCATGGGGCTTGAACTCAGAGCCAGGGTGCTGTCCCTGAGCCTATTTGTGCTCAAGGCTAGTGCTTTACCACTTGAGCCACAACACCCATTCTGGGGTTTTGGTTTTTTTGGAGTTTATTGGAGATTAGAGTCTCACAGATTTTCCTTTTTGGGCTAGCTCTGAACTGCAACCCTCAGATCTCAGCCTCCTAAGTAGCTGGGATTATAAGCATGAATCACTGGTGCCCGGCTTGTTTCCAGTTATTTATATATTATAAGTAGCACTGCAATGAACACTCTTGAAACACAATTTTTAGCGTAACTAAGTGAAACTATTAATAAATTTCTCAAAGTACTAGGATTAAGTAATTAAGTCCTGAATTACATTCCGAACATGTATATTAAAATATGCAAAGTATTTTGCAGGAGACACAAAGGAAAACAGTAATACTGGGACTATGTATAAGGCATGTTCACATTGAAATGCATAAAGAAGAAAGCAAAATGATTCTAATTATAGTACAGCTTCCAAGATGAATGAAAATTGAGGCTAAACGACATTGGGTGATTAATTGTAGCATAGGAAACAGCAGGACTGGGAGACATAAACTGGATGCCACTAAAAAGGGACAATAAAAATGTACAAAATAAGAGAACTTCTTGGTGTCAGTAGGAAGAAAAGAGGCAAGGGAAAGTAGAGAGAAACAAAGTTGTGACTCTTAATTTTACACAAAAATAAAACTTCTGGCTAGTTTCTTTTTAAGTTCACCAAACTTGGGAGGTTCATTCTTATCCTTTCCTCCCCTCTCCTTTATTTTATACCTCCAAAGAACAATAAAATCTATGGTAACTTTCACCATTAATGTAAGAAAATTACTGAGCAAGCTCTAAGAACCGGAGCAAAATAAAAAATGACAGTTTTCTTTTGGAAAAAAAAAAGACTTTTGTTTACTTTAAAAAAATTCTTGTAATCTGTTTTCTTTGTTAGTAAGAGACCAAACAAGTTAGTGTTCTTCAATTCAAATATATAATATTTCAGTTGAACCTGATGGAAAATTTCAACAATTAAGGACAACAAAAGTTATACAAGAAATGTACCCACTGCCTTACGTATGAAACTGTAACCCCCTCCATACATCACTCTGAGAATAAATAAAAATGTTCAAACATTACAACCCAAGAAGTTGTAGACACTGTTCCTAGCTATCTTTAAGAAAAATCTGTGTAACAACAGATAATTCCAAGCCACTTCCAACTCCCCATCATAAATGAGAAGCAGAATTTACACTTATTCCAAGTTGTTATTCTCATACAATTTAATAGACTTTTGCTTCAGATTTATAGCAAGTACTTTCAGAGTTTGTGGGGTTTTTTCAGCATTCTAATTTTGCCTTTCATTTGGCATTTTGAGGAGAAATGACCTAAGTTTATATAAGACTTGCAAATTGCTGAATGAGAAAATTAACTCATGCCTGAAGCTCTACATTCAAAGTACCTATCCCTGGCTTGATGTTGTAAGAGTAAGCAATAAAGGCTCATGATGTTTATATGTAAAGGGTAAGTCTAATGATAAGAATAAGGAAAGGTGATCACCAACTGTGCTTACTATTTATTCAGGTGAGATATATTTACCAGAATAATTTTTTAAAATTAGGGAAAGGTTTTACTCTGAGTATAGGAATGTCTGTTGCAAATTGGGTTACCAATGAAAAAACTGAAAACAACCCAAACCATGGAATATTCAGACCATGAAATAAATACCACACCTCAATTTAAAATCATCTAAAGCTACATACACCAATTCGGATAAATCTCAAAAACTATGCTGAGTAAAAAAATAATTCTTATAGAATATGAACATGGTGCTAATATTTATGTAATGCTATTAAAATAATGTTACATCTATTTTATGGATAAAACATCTGAACTAGGTGTGGTGACACATAATCCAAGCTACTTTCCAGGCAGAGGCAGGTGGATCATGAGTTCAAGGGCAGTCCAGGAAAAGTTGGTAGACTTATTTTGGGAACAAAACGCAAAAAGTGCTGGGGTGACTCAAGTGGTAGAATGCTTTCCTTGTATGTGTGAGGTCCTGGGTTCAATCCTTAATACCATAAAAAATAAGCAATGATATGAAATATATGAATTCATAACCCTACATTTAAGACAGTCACTGTTCTCTGAGGAAGTAGGGAATAAAACAGTATCAGGGAGGAGGAAATAAGGGATTTAGTGCTCTCTCAGTGTGTCTCTGTATCTTTGCCTCTCCCTTCTCCCCACAAAATGTTCTCTTGGTAACAGTGGATCAAAACGCAGGAGACTGCTACATTATTCAATTTAATAGAGGGGATTGCTATAGTACTTCACATTAGTAATGTCTGAAGTATTACCTATTTCTTAAAAACTTCTCTAGATTCCATCCAAAATAGCCAGCAAAAATCAGGGCTGGAGGCAAGGTTCAAGTGGTACAGTGCTAGCCTAGCAAGTGCAATGCCCTGAGTTCAAAGCCCAGTATCATATAAAAAGAAAAAAGAAGTCTCTGCCAAGAGGCAGTGTTTTACAAGAGAAATAAGCATGTAAATAGAACATGTGTGGTCAGTACAAACTGGGACATGCTGAGAAGATCACAAGCTGGTGGAAACGACTGCAGTTGAGAGTGCACAGATGGCAGCAGGGGATGAGACCAGAATGTAGACAGTTTGAAGACAGACTGTAAAGGGCCGCTCAAGGCACATCAAAAGCCCTGGGCTTTATTCTATTCAGAGTTGAGAAGCTAGTGGAAAATGATGAGAGGGACATGGTTGCTTGCCCCTAAGGAGCACAAGTCTAACAGGATAAGAAAAAAACCCAATGTCTGCAATACTGAAATCAGAATGCTGGGGTCTGAAGAGAGTGCTTCAGGGGCACAGAGGAAGGGTTGGTACATTCCACAAAGGAAATCTAGCTTGACTGTGACTTTGGAGGTTAGGGGGCTGCTAATTGGAAAAGTAAAGCAGGGGAAAAAGAGCAATTCAGAAAGGTGAAAGTGTATAATAGAAAGTCCATAGAGAGGCTTCATGGAATAGAAAGCAAGACTGGAAAAAGTTCAGGAGGGGAAAATGAGGAAAGAGATGAAGCTAGCAAGATAGGGAGGGGCCAGATCCAAGAAGGCCTTCGAAGCAGACCACACTCAGGATGACATTTCGTCTTGTTAAGTCACTGAAACAATTCCCAAGAGCCCGGTATGTTAGCCTATGAAAAAGCTGACGCAACAGCAAGTCAAAGCAACAATCATTGTTTTGGTTTCTGGAATGTCTTTGCTTTCTGGAAGGGTCTACCTCAGTAGGCTGAAGTGAACAATGGATGCTCTGGGGATGTAGGTGAGGGTTGCCAACCATAGAAATTGGCCAAGCCAATCAGTCAATGGGAAAGTTAACCGAGACAGAGAACAGAGCAGGATTGGCAGCAGGAAAAGGAGATCATTTGCAGTGAGAGGCAGCACCACTAACAGGCCGCAAGCTGCATGGAGACATGGCTAGAATAGGAGGCGGGATGCTTCTTAGAACCGTCCAATGTCTTCCATAGACCTTGGACCTCACCTACTCTATGACAGAAAGATGAGAATGGGAAAGAGAAGTTAAGCTGCTGTGCTTGATATGCAGGAGGGAAATAGGAGGCAGGGGTTGGTAGGAAGGATGCATCCCTATTTTCTTACACCTCTTGCTTGTGCTCTTTTTTATTTCATGGTGCCACAGTGTTCCTGCCATGGAATCCCAAGGTTGAGAACCCAAGTGTGAAACCACTGACTGACCAATAAAATTGAAACATATAACTATAACTGTATTTACTGTAGGAAGATTCCTCTCCATGGAGGTAAGGCTGATAGAAACCAATAAGAAAATAGAAACGCTGGGCTGGGAATATGGCTTAGTGGTAGAGTACTTGCCAAGCATGCATGAAGCCCTGGGTTTGATTCCTCAGTACCACATAAACAGAAAAAGTCAGAAGTGGGGTGCTGCGGCTCAAGTGGTAGAGCGTTAGCCTTGACCAAAAGAAGCTCAGGGACAGTGTTCAGGCCCTGAGGTGAAGCCTTAGGACTGGCAAAAATAAATAAATAAAAAGAAAGAAAGAAAATAGAAATGAAAACAGAACCTTTAGAAAACATTTGCATTTTCCAAAGGAAAAGAAGAGTCGGTCATGAATCAAAGCAAGTAGGGCTATATGGAACGAAAAAAGCACAAATCAGATATTACTGGTGTTTCTAACTCAGTACAGGTAGTGGCTGACATATGTGTAGAAGAGATGAAGGGCAGGAAGAGTTATTGGGGTGACAGAACAATTAAGAATAGCAGCAGTAGTAGCTCTGACTTGTGGTGCTCACTGGGTACATCAAGCACACTATACACCAAATAATCACAGGAGGTGGGTACTACTATTATCCCTTCTTCTCCCTCCCTTTTGAGGAGATGATGGAATTGAAGCAGTGGGAGGATAGGTAATTTGCCAGGCACAAGGCTACCAAGTAGTGAAGTTGGTAAATTTCAGGAATGCAGGCTTCAGGATCAGTATGTTGAACAATTGCACCAAGGAAGCTAGAACCGCTAGGAAGGGCAGTGAAGACAGCTAAAAACAACTAGATGGCAGTGGAGAAATATTAATCTGCTGTTCAGAAGAGAAATGGGGAGAAGTTTTGGGCTAACCTGCTATTAGTTACTATCATAAAAGTAAAGGTGTTTTGCTCTTGTTCAATGTAAGCCTAAGGCAGATAAGGATAGAGCTCTGAGAACTAGCAAACTAAAGGATGAAAAGAGCAAAAGTAGCCAGTAAAGGTCATTTAGAGAAACAGCAAAAGTATGAGAACTAAAAAAGACAGATATTCTAGAAGCCAAGAACCTAATTTCAAGAAAGGATAATCATCACTACTAAAGTTGTTGAAGGAATGTGAGAGCTTACCATTTTCTTGATGTTAGGGGAAAAGCATCCTGTCTTACATAGTGATTTCCTTTATGAGGTTGAAATTTCCCTCTATATCTTGTGACCTCAAAATTGTTTCTTTCAAAAAACTACAAATACGTACTGAATTTTTTTTTTTTTACATTGAGTGGTGGGTCTGCTGACTTTATTATTATGTTTTTTGTCTTTTCTTTTTTGGTACTGGGGATCGAACCCAGGATGTTGCACTTGCTAGGCAAGCACTTTGCCACTGAGCTACATTCCAGCCCTGACTTTATTATTTTTTTTTCCCTTCTTTATTGTCAAAGTGAAGTACAGAGGGGTTATAGTTTCATAATTTTGTGAAATGCTTTTTTTGTTCCTTATGAGATGATTACATGGTTTTATTGAGTGGATTGTACTGATTAAAAAGGGATTATCAAATCAAACTGACATTCCTAGATGGGATCCTAGATGGGATAGTTATCTTTTTTCTTTTTTGTCAGTTGTGGGGCTTGAACTCACAGCCTGGCACTGTCCCTGAATTTCTTTGTGCTCAAGAGTCACAGTGTCACTTCCAGCCTTTTTAGAGTAGTTTACTGAAGATCAGAGTCTTACTGTCTTTCCTGCCCAGGCTGGCTCCAAACTGCGATCCTCAGATCTCAGCCTCTGGAGTAGCTAGGACTATATGAATGAGCCACCAGTGCCTGGCAGTTATCTTTTTATATCACCATGGTGTGAATAAATAATATTGACAGTGGCAGTTATTGCTTACTATAAATACTCTGTGTCAGGTATACTTCTAATTTCCTGCATCTGTAAACTAAATTAATATATATTTAATGAAGAAATTATTACTTTATTAATCCATCATATTGTACATGAGGCAACTAAGTCATAAGTAGAGGAGTCACAATTTATATCCTGGTTCCTGGACTTAGAACCATTTTATTATCTCTTACCTAGAAATTTATTTTGTTATTATGGTGTCTATTGTTTTTTCTGTCCTGCATGATTCACTCTCACCTCTTATTTTTAGGAACTGAAACTACTCTCCTGAAAAAAGGAAAGCTTATAATACAGGCTGAGTCAATTATAATTCCTTATTCCCAGGTCACAATGACTGGCCAATGTATACATGTTTCAAATTAAGTCAGTTGGAAACTTTCCCAAGGATTGTTCTACTAGGAATGGTGAGAAAAAAGTGCTTTTTCTCTTGGGTTAGAAACTACAGATATAATGCTAGAGGTAGCTATGGTCATGGTTCAGCCTCATAGAGAAAACCCAAGTGCATAAGAAGAGAATGAATCTAAGCTGGGAGAGGAGGGAAAGTGAGGACAAGAGAGGAAGGAAGGGAGAGAGGAAAGAAAGAAAGGAAGAGGGGAGAGAGAGAGAAAGAAGAAAAAAGGGGCAAGAGCGAGAAAGAGCCATAGAGAGGAGACAGAAGGATAGTCAGAGAGTGAGTGTATAAGCACACTTTTGCTTCACTTCTCTTATGAGCTACTCTCCACTAAACACTTCATATATATTAGTGTCTGGTATGGCTTACTTTTTCAGCTTCAGGGTTTTATAACCACTAACATCCTTGTTAAAATCATAGCCCAATCCTAGCATTCCCCTTTCCCACTTATACTATTTAATCTTTCCCACAACTCTTTACCTTCTCAAAAAAAAGTACCCATAGATAATGAGTAACACTTAGGAAGTCTTTAAATAGCAAGTCTAGTTGATGCACCTTGAAATGAAGCTACCAGTGAACAAAGCCCAACCCAAGTGCACAGAACATCCATTCAGTTCTGTAGTGCCTCACTTGTAAGCATAAAACCTCTCCAAAGGGTAAGCAGAGAGAGCCACTAACATGAGAAATTAGCAAAAAAGAAAAAAAGGAGGCAGGATAAAACAGAGATGATGTAGGGAGGAAAAGAAAACTTCCAAGAGCTGGACAGTTACTAAACTAATGAAGAAAAGTAACCATATTACAGATATGAAAAAAGGAAAGTATATATTATCAAGAGAAAAAAGAGAATTCTTGGAAAATGGAAATATGATATCAGAAATGGCATATTTAATCAAAGGACTGGAAACACAAGAAAATGGAACAAAAAAAGGATAAACACATGGAAAAACAGAAAAATGACAAAGAACTGGATAGAGGTCTACTGGATCTCTCTAAGAGAACAGAGAAATTCTCAAAACTAAAAAGCAGAAATTCACATAATGAGACTTAGAACCCAGGAAAGAAGTAAAAACAAAAAAACACCACCACAGCAAATGAGTAGAATTTCAAATCACTAGTAATAAGAGATGTCCCAAAAAAGAGAAAATATGAGAGGTCATATACAACCTGTCAAGAACAAAACATGGAATTCATTAACTTAAACTCATCATATTAATGAATTTCATCTCAACAACTACAAAACAATGAATAATACATTTCAAATGCAGAGTTAAAATGACTGAATATAAAATAAACACTTCCAACTTTTAACTCTAGAATGAAGATAAAGAATTTTAGGAAAGTAAATATAATCACATCACATTATATGAATCATCTGTGAACAATATCTGGTTATAACCATGTAAACATTAACTACTGACTTTCTTAAAATGATCACATAACTCCCCTGGGAGAACAGGGAGGGTGGGCCTTTGAGTGTGCAGGCATGTAGATATGTGCAGCCAGGGGGCAGATTAAGATCATGGCTGCTATTGGCTGCTGGTATAGAATGCTTCTCCTCTTCAACACTTTGCTGCTTTGTCTCTTGAAAAGAAGCAGGAAAAACAAAACAAAACAAAACACCGAAACACCCCTCTATTCCAAGAAAGTAAAGCAGACCAATGATTGCTAAGGACAAGTTTCAGTTGTCCTTGTCAAAGACAACCAGACATATCGGAAGTTGGAGAACAGAGAATCCAATGGAGAAAGGAATGTATTCAATGGCTCCAACAATGGGATTAAACACCTTCAATTAAAAACAAGTCCACAAAGCTACCACAAATTTATTTTGTGACACCTGTTTTTTTTAACTTATAAAACATTATAGAAATACTAACTTTTCATCAATTTATGTGATCTTATTTGAATATATTGCTCCATAGTTGTCTTAAACTATTACATCCCTGTATTATACATATATGAATTGTAAAATCTCTCCTCCTCTGCTAAATTTATTTAAAGTTGTTATAGCATTTTGGGCACTAACTGCATACAATATGATCTAATGGTCAGTCTTCCTTTTATCTTCTATCTTTCCTACTCTAGTAAAAGAAACTACATAGTACTCTTATCTTACAACATTAGACACAAGGACCAGAAACAAGTGGATCAAACATCTAATCCCAGCTACTTGGGAAGCAGAGATTGAGAGGATTGTAGTTTGATGAAAGCCTAGGCAAAATGTTCATATTATAACACTATAAGGAAGACTCACAAACTCTTCTCAATAAATACTCTGACATGAAGGATAAGAAAAACATATGTATAAAATCTAGTTAAAATATTCAGGTTTTTTTTCATCCTACAACTGCATAAGCAAAAGCTATATGTAGAACCAAAAGTGATAGTTATATACATTAACAAAGTAAGTAACTAAAAAATGTTTAATTTTAGAAAAAAGGGTGAAACTCAGGAATTGAACTTACCCCCAGTTAAAGGTAACTGAAACTCAAGTAAGGAAGATAGAAGGAAAGCTGAAAGATGTCTAGCAACTTAAAAAATAATGCTAAATAATTACTATAGTTATTATTCATAAATATGTTGAAAATAGTAGGTAACATAGAAGAACTGCCAATATGCATTACCTGGTAACTATATTATAAAACATGTGAGTGAAATAGAGAATCTGTCATTAACAATTAAAAAATAATTACTAGGGGCTGGGAATGTGGCTTAAATTAAGTGCTTGCCTAGCATGCATGAAGCCCTGGGTTCGATTTCTCAGTATCACATAAACAGAAAAAGCCAGAAGTGGTACTGTGGCTCAAGTAGTAGAGTGTTAGCCTTGCACAATGAAGCTCAGGGACAGTGCCCAGGCCCTGAGTTCAAGTCTCAAGACTGGCAAAATAATTTAACTGTAAAGTATTTCAGTGAGAAAAATATCTAATAAGTAGAAATAGGGTGAAAGTTTTTTTTTGTTGTTGTTGCTCATTGTGGGGTTTGAACTCAGGGCCTGGGCACTGTCCCTGAGCTTCTTTGCTCAAGGCTTCTTTGCTCTAACCACTATGAGGCACAGCCCCACTTCTGGTTTTCTGGCAGTTAACTAGAGATAAGAGTCTCATGGACTTTGTTACCTGGGCTAGCTTTAAACTGTAATCCTCAGATCTCAGCCTTCTGATTAGCTAGGATCACAGGTGTGAGCCACCAGTGCCAGGCTGTGAAGGGTTTTTAAAAAGTAGACCCCCCCAATTTTGACTTAAATTGCTCATAAATGTTACTTAGCAAGAACAATCACATTAAACACTGGTAATTTGATTTAACTCAAATGATGGACTTCATTGCTAATTTTTATCTTTATTTACTATACCTGTTCATACCTAATATATTTTTAAATGTATACTGCATACCAACTAAACTACAGTGAACAACCTTATGTATTTTGAAATGTACTTGTTAGAAAAATAGTATCTCCTTGTAGGAGAAACACTTGGGCTCCTTGGCACATGACGGAACATCCTTAACAAAGACCCAGAAAGGCTACAAATCAAAGAAAGGTTGGACAAATGGGACTGCATCAAACTGCAGAGCTTCTTCTGCAGGGCACAGGACATAGCTCTCAAGATAAACAGAAAGCCCACAGATTGGGAGAAGATCTTTGCTGGCCATTCAACAGACAAAGGCCTCATATCTAAAATATATGCAGAACTAAAAAAATTACCTTCCTCCAAAACAAAACCGCAAAGAACCAATAGCCCCCTCATCAAGTGGGCTAGAGACTTAAAAAGAGACTTCTCTGATGAGGAAATGAGAATGGCCAAGAGACATATGAAAAAGTGCTCTACATCACTGGCCATAAAAGAAATGCAAATCAAAACAACGTTGAGATTCCCTCTCACCTAAGAATGTCCTATATCAAGAAAACTAACAATAAGAACTGTTGGAGGGGATGTGGCCAAAAGGAAACCCTACTTCATTGTTGGTGGGAATGTAAACTGGTTCAGCCACTCTGGCAAACGGTATGGAGATTCCTCAGAAGGCTAAACATAGAACTACCCTTTGACCCAGCAGCCCCACTTTTGGGTATCTATCCAAAAGACCACAAACATAATCACACTAAAGCCACCATCACAACAATGTTCAACGCAGCACAATTTGTCATAGCTAGAATCTGGAACCAACCCAGATGCCCCTCAGTAGAAGAATGGATCAGGAAAATGTGGTACATATACACAATGGAATTTTATGCCTCTATCAGAAAGAATGACATTGCCCCATTTGTAAGGAAATGGAAGGACTTGGAAAAAGTTATACTACGTGAAGTGAGCCAGACCCAAAGAAACATGGACTCTATGGTCTCCCTTATAGGGAACAATTAGCACAGGTTTAGGCTAGTCACAGCAGAGGATCACAGGAGCCCAATAGCATTATCAGCTAAGTGAAATGAACTCCATGTTATGGAAACGATTGTTATATCACAGTTGTAACTACTTTCAACGTGCCATATGTAACTGTAGCCTCTATTATTGATGATCTTCCTGTATCACCTTCCTGTGGTTGTACCTACACTATCTCTTTATCTTATCTAAGTATATTGGAAACTGGGTATACTGGTATTAGAACTAGGAAATTGGAAGGGAATACCAAAATCGAGAGACACAGGGTAAAAAAAGACAAACAACTACAAAAGCAATACTTGAAAAACTGTTTTGTGTAAATGAACTGAACAACTGAACAACACTTGGGGGGGGAAAGGAAAGGGGGAGGGGGGAATGAGGGACGAGGTAACAAACAGTACAAGAAATGTATCCAATGCCTAACGTATGAAACTGTAACCTCTCTGTACATCAGTTTGATAATAAAAATTTGAAAAAAAAAAGAAATGTATCCAAATGCCTAATGTATGAAACTGTAACATCTCTGTAATTCAGTTTGATAATAAAAAATATTTTAAAAATGGACAAAAATAAACCAGAGTTAGATTTTATAGTTCATCTATCTGAGAACACGTTGGTATATAACAATTTTCATTTGTGAAAAATAAACAAAACCCAAGCAAAAAAATAGTATCTCCTTTCTTTGTCAGCAAAATATATTCTGTAAAGAACAGAAATAAATTTTGACTCAAAAGAATTTAGGCTGCCTTTTTCTGTCACATTTTCTTAGAACCTTGAGAAAACCACACATGTAGTCTCTTAGAGAGCACACTGATCCAAATTTTTAAAAATCACAATGTTACTAATTTATGGCAATAATTGAAAGTGAAATAATATTTAATGAGGAATTCATTTGGGAAGAAGAATTATCTCATAGAGAGCAGAAGGAGAACCAGGGTGGCAGTTTAGAAGTTATTAATATCAGGGGTCATAAGGCACTTCCTAAGTGTAAAGAAATTTCCTCTCAGGGGAAACCTACCAAATAAAGCATGTTTACTATGCATTTGATTTTACAAAGAGAGTCACAGGAAAACATGATAGTGGTAGCTATATAGAAGACACTACAATACCTATACCCATATCATATATACATCTGGTAAGGAAGGGATTTTGTAGGCAATAGATTCTTAATTTGGAGATCTCAACTAGAAATTTAAAATTTCTTTTGTTTAAGGTTTTAATCTTAATATATCAAATATAATTTGTCTTTGAGAGGGCTATAAGAACGGGAAGTCTTAATTGGAATTATAGGTCTTTATTGGCAAATTCACTTTTCAAACTTCTGCCAGGCTCATTACTATTTAAAACTCTCAGATCTGTAAAAACTCCATCCATTTATTTCAACTTCCTTTGGTTCCCTGTACATCTAATTACTAATTTATACTTGGTCCACACATCTTTACTTTTTTTTTACTCATATGTTTATCCATTTCTGTGCACACAAATTTAAGGGCATAGATGTCCATTCTTCCACTCTTCTTCCCTCAACTCTTCTGGCAATGCTTCATTTATATATCAATAGTTCTAGTGTGTTTGTTATCCCAGCTCATTTCCCTTTTAAAAAAAGATCTCCTAACTACATTAGTGTATAAAATAGCCTTTGAGTTAACATTTAGAAATACTTTTCAGAAAAACCACAAAACCAAATATATTTACAGTAACTTCATAGGAAACCACTTCTACCATGACTCACCCCTGGAATATAGGAGCAGCCTCTTTCCTACCTCCTACGACATCAACCAAACCTCAGAGGAAGATTTCCATGCATGAAATGGTTATTCAGGCCCAAAGGAAAACTATATATTTAACTCCTTAGGTCTCAATTCAAAGTCTTAGTGATTTGATTTCACATAATTCTCAGCAAACAGTTAACAGTATCTTCAGATAAGTTTCCTAAATAAAAACAACAGAGAGGAGAAAACCAGTATGTGGAGATAGGAAATATTTCAGAGCACTATATCCCCCAAAAGAGAAAGAAGTAGGGACATTAAAGTGGAAGTAAACTCAGAATACTATTTCAGTTTAGTACAAGGGCACAAGTTCAAATCAATGACTCTGAAGGATCAAGAAAACGATTCACTGGTATGCTCTGTACAATCCAAAGTCTGCAGCAGCAAGGTGTCCACCCAAAAATACTCAAAAAACATTTAAAGTATTTCAAAGCACTACTTTTTGGTGGTACTGTTGTTTTTATTTGTCTTTTGTTTGTTTAACTTGGGGTCTTGCAGTTGCTAGGCAAGCACCTCATCATTTGAGCTATAACCCCAGCAGTGACTCATACTTTTGCTGTCTACAAAATATATATAACTTCACTATTAGCAAGAATGCTAGATAAATGAGGAATCACTTAAAATGGGGCTTAAAGCCTTGTGGTGTCAAAGGATAAGGTTGGCACAATAGTAACAGAATACTTCTAGTATTGTAAGATGACAATATTTTCATCAAAGTATGTTTAACAACACAGAAAATAGTAAGCCTCATGAAAACCACTGATTAAAATATAGCTCTTTATTGAAACTACCAATATTTATAAAGGTAGAATTCTATCAGTAGTTGTAAAAATGTTACATTTCAATATAAAACTATAGTTCAAAATGGAAACCTCTTTATGCAACTACTTAAAAATTATAGCTCAACTCGTGCGGAATAAACCAAATAGGAAATAATCTCTTGTTTGAAGAACTGTGGTTAATGTTTGAGTTCATACCCCTACCACCACCCAATATTCCTAAAATTGAGACAAAAATTCATGCTTTGTGCTCCCTCTACTGGCTTTAGAGGTATAGTTAATTCTGCTCTTGAGAGAATTGTACCAGGCATTCTTTCCCTTTGTAACACACTGAAAGAAACTGGTTTGTTATTCCGGGGAACTTGAAATAAAGTAGCTCCCTGCTTTGAGTGTTGAGGAAAATCAAGAGATGTAATGGTCACAGAGCAAAGGAACTACACTTTTGCCCAGAATATAGTATATCTTATATTCCATAATGATGTCACCATTTTCATGAAAAAGGTAGAACTTTGTCTTATTACATGTTATCTATATTCTGAAGTTTAATACCTGTGTGTAACATGAGGATTCTTCACTGTACTCTAATTGTGACTAGTAAGGGGTTATGACTAATATTCAGCAAAAATGTATTTGGCTCAAAAAGTAGCCATATTTCTATTTTTCTTGGACAGTGTCTAACTCCAGAAAGCCTTGGTAAAGTTTCCTAACTGAATACCTTAATATTTTAATGTGCTTCTACCAGTTGCTTAAAAAAAATCACATCTTAGCCTGGCACCAAAGGCTCATACCTATAATACTAGCTACTCAAAGGCTGAGTACTGAGGATCACTGTTTGAAGCCAATCTGGGCAGGAAAGTCTGTGAGATTCCTATCTCCAACTAACCACCAAATGCTAAAAGTGGGGCTGTGGCTCAAGTGGTAGAGTGCTAGCCTTGAGCAAAATAGCTCCAAGCCTTGCTTCAAGCCCCAGGGCTGGCATGCATGCACGTGTGCAGGCGTGCGCGCATGCGTGCGCGCGCACACACACGCATCACATCTCAGTTTTTGGAATGGAATATTTGGTCACACTATAATATGTCTTCATGTCAGTAAAAATTATAATGTCTTGTCTTGATGAAGTTGATGATGAGGAAGAGGAAAAGGAGGAGGATGGTAGGTACTATCTACTCAGTGTTACATAAAAGTACAGGTTAGGACTGCAAAGAAAACATGATCAAGAATAATCTATTAAGGATATTCTCTATTTTACAGGGAAGGCAGCTGAGGGAAAGTAACTCATCCAAGGTCTGTTTGATATCACTCTCTCCTACTTCCTCTGCACCTTTGTTACTCTATCCATTTTTTATCAACAGATACTAACAGTAAAAGATACTTTCGTAAACTACTAATACCATTCTCCTACCTCATACAAACATGAAAGCCTCAGGCAAAAGATACTTTATTACAACCATTAATTTAATTTTTAAACTTTATAGTAAAGTGAATATCAGCAATTTATTTTTAGAATAAGAAAAATAGAAATAAGAATATTTATAAATAAATATTTAATATAAAGAATATGTAATTTCTATTTGTTTTGAGTAGCATATTTGCTGGTTTGCCAAGTAGTCTGTTTTTTAAAAAATTGATAACCTTTACTCTAGTCTGATAACAATGCTATTTAGATAGACACAAACAGTCTGAATTAAAGAATCTAATTTGTTCAGACTGAAAGTAAATATTTATTCAGCTAGAATACACAAGCCTATCTTTGTGAGGAAAAGGCATTTGTTTCTAAATGAAAGATATAAATTGTTATCTAAGTCATGGACAATTTTTATTCAAAATGAAGCTTAAACTCTGTGTTCCTTTTGAACTAAAAAAAAAACTAGACAGAAGTGTTTCTCTTTGTTATCTGATAATGGGTTAGTTGTTAACTTTCACGAAAAGGAATCAGGTTAAACACTGAAATAGGAAAATAGTATTTAAATGAATACCCTTCTCAATTACTTACAGGCAAACCATTCAGACAGTATAGACAACATATGTCAAGAAATAAGTAGGTAGACTATTATAAATTCTGCTTTAAGTAGTTTAAAGGAAATGGACAAATTTAACCTTATAAAATGCAAATAATGTAATAAACTTGATATTTTGGGCTCCATAGCTAGCAGTATATATAATTATTTTTCAACTTAAGTTAAAGAAAACCACTTTTTGACACTATATACAAAGATAATTCAGATAAACTGTATTAAAAAATCTGCTACTCTGCCTTCTAGCCCTATGAGCCTGGACACTTTGCTTTTCTGAGGTTAGTTTCCTTACATGTAGTGAGAATGATAGTGATAACTACTGAATAAAAATTGCTGTGATGATGAAATAGAGAATTACTCTAAAAATCCTTAATAGAGAGCCTATGGGAAAAGTCAGTTCTAACTGATTACTGACATGGGAAAATGTAGCTATGGACTATAAACTTTTCCAACTTGCATGTTAGCAACAAAAACCAACTTTTGAGAAACACAGTGCAAACTAAATACAACACCTCTATGGGCTGAGTTCAAACCATACAGTATCGGTAGATACTTTTTGTTTTGAAGAATCTCTGGAAATACTACATGTCACAAAACTGAGAAAACCATCTGGAGTTACAGTTATGTTGCAGTTACATGGATGTTTTAAAAGAAAGAGTTTAGGGTGGAGGCTAAGATGATTTTATGAAAGAAACTTAAAGCAAATTTTTCTATAACAACATAGTGTTAAACAGTCAGGTACTGTATTTATGTGTCAATAAACATCTTTGACTTTTACATACATGTATTTCAATTTAATTGATTCCTCAGTTCTGTAAGTAACAGAATGGTTTATAACAGAACACAGAATTTCTAAAATAGAACATTAATATCTAGGGTACAGAATTACTCCATTTACAATCTTAATGATTTATCAATTTTATTGATCTTTGTAAAGAGCGAACACATGGTTTTGTTGATTTTCTTTACTATTATATTGTTTTCCCCACCACTGTTTTGCCCTCTTTATTATTGCCTTTCTTCTCCTTATTTTGGGCTTAATTTGCTCATCTTTTCCTAATTTCTAACATTAAAAAGTAACGTCCTTAATTTAAGACCTTTCTTTCTCTCTAATACAGGCATTTCAGGATATAAATTTCCCTCAAAATGTTGTTTTAGTGGGATGCTCAAATTTTTATATGGTATTTTCATTTACCTTAAAATTACCTTAAATTATTTTTGTCCCATGATATTATGGTTTGAATATGAAATGCCCTTCAAGGGTTAATGTGTCTGTAGCTGGTAGCACTATTTTGGCAGGCTCTAGAAGCCTTAGGAGGTGGGATCTAGCTGTAGAAAGTAGGCATTTGGGGGTGGGGAGAAAGCATGCATTAGAAGGTTATAAGTGGTTCCTCTGTTGCCCAATGGTTCATGTCTGCCAGAAGTGCACAGCATCCTTATCTACATTGTTTCTACTGCCATGGATCCAGAATTAATGGAGACAACTGCCAACTTAAATTAGTGTACTTGGCAAAGTTATCTTTCGTAACTGAAGAAGAAATAAAAACCTGAGATAAACAAAAGCTAAAGAAATTCATGGCTCCTAAACTGTAAATGAAACTTAAAGGAATCATATCTCTACAAGAACATTAAAACAGTAAAATGCAGGAAATAATAAACTCTAATATTACCAAAGGAGGAAAGAAGTAATTATTATAAAAGCAAGAAACAGAGAGTAAATACGCCATACCTCTTAATATTAATGTTATATAGAATAGCAAGACACAACCACTTGCTGCCTGATATTTTTTCCTGCTTTGTGTGTGTGTGTGTGTGTGTGTGTGTGTGTGTGTGTGTGTGTGTGTGTGTATGTGGTTTTGTTTTTCTCATGGGCCTATCCGATTGAAGTTAGTTTCCATGCCTTTCTTCCCTATATAATCCAATACCTGGTATTATTCATCGGTGTTATCACCACTATCTCCTTCCTACTATCATCCTAGTGAATAAATTCTTCCTAGAACATGTGTAATGGTGATTAGTCCTCATTAGGGACTGCCACAAATATGAAGTTGTGATTTAGCAACTGGAAATAGCTATGATAGTCAAATTTTCTAATCCTGACAAGAGTTCCACACACAATGTTTTAAGCATTGAAAATGAGTATTTAAGAAGAGATCTGTGCTGGGCACTGGTGGCTCATGCCTGTCCTTCTAGCTACTAAGAAGGCTGAGATCTGAGGAGTGCAGCTCCAAGCCAATCCAGACAGGAAAGTGCATGAGACTCTTATCTCCAATTAACCATCAAAGAAGCCAGAAGTGGGGCTGTAGCTCATATGGAAAAGCACTAACTTTTAGCCAAAGAATCTCAGAGGTAGTACCCAGTCTCTTGAGTTCAAGCCTCAGAACCAATACACATTCTCTTTGTCTTTATCTGTGTGTCTCTGTCTCTATCTGTGTGTCTCTGTGTGTGTCTCTCTCTCATACACACACACACAAACACACAACCACAACAAAACAACAATAAGAAAGGTCAATGAAATTAAGGTGATATATGTACAACTGAACAAATTCAAAGAAGAAACAAACAACAAGAAAATTTAAATAGATGAATGAAATAAAGAATACAGTGTAGGATATGAAAGAGGACGTTAGTAAAGATATAGAAATCTTGAAAAATTCTCAAATTCATCCTGGAAATGGAGAAGTTAAGTACTCAAATAAAACACTCAACCAAAAGCCTAGCTAATAGAATGAAACAAGTTGAAAACAGGTTTTCCAGGGTTGAGGATAACAGAGAAGAATTAAATAGGAAAGACATTGAATAAAAATTATAAATGATCTCTGACTTCATTAAAAGATCAAACCTACAAATCAGGAGCATAGAAAGAGAGGACATGAAAATTAAAAGCATTGAAACCTAGGCAATGAAGCTATTCAGTAAAAATTCTATTCAATAAAACTATTTAGAACTTTCCCAACCTCAAGAAAGAAAAGATGGAGGAGGCTTACAGAAACATCAAACAGACAAGATGCAAAGAGATACACCCCTAGACAAATTGTAGTTAAAACAGTAAACATACAATTAATAAAAGAACTTTGAAGGCTACAAAGAAGATAATAAATTACATAGAAGGCAGACTCATTCGAATAACAGAAGATTTTTTTCAACACAAACTATAAAGGCAAGGAGGGCATGGAAGAACATAATTCAAGCCCTAAAAGGTAGTAACTGCCAACCTAGTATCTAGTAAGTCTATTCCTTATAACAAAGGATAAAACCTTCCATGATAAACAAAATCTGTAAGAATTCATGATTACTGAACCAGACTGTGAAAGATATTTAAGGGAATCCTACCTATAAAAGAAAATGAAAAATAGAAAAATACAGAAAAGAATATACACTACTAGATGAGCTAAAAGAGGAATAGGAAAGAAGCAGCTATCATAAAAACAAGAACATATCCAAAACATGACATACTTTTTATAGCAATGTTGAAAATAGTCTTAAATATTTAATCAAGATTACCGAATAATAACATGGATTAAGAAGCAAGACATAACTATTTGTTTCTTGTAAGAAACATATCTCATTGACAAATACAAATATATAGGTTTAAGGTGAAAGAATGGAAAAAGATTGTATAAGCAAATGGATTCTGAATGTACACAGGAATAGCAAATACTGTATCTGATAAAATAAAGTTCAAACTAAAAACAAATGAGATAAAGAAAGTCCTTTAATATTAGTAAAGGTTATGATTCATCAAGAGAAAACTACAGTTGCTGATATATATGTACCAACTAGGGGCCAACCCAGATTCAATATAAACACTTTGAGAATTACAAGCATTGATAGACCCCCAGCACAATAATAGTGAAAAACTTGATACCCCATTCTCATCAATAGATAAGTCATCTATTCAAAATCAACAAACAAACAAAAAAACCCTCAGAACTAAACAATACCAAGACAGACATCTAGAGAGTATTTCATTCAGCAGCTGCACAAAACATTCTTTTCAGAATTCAAAATAGGTATTATTTTTAGGACATGAAGCAAATCTTACCAAATATAAGAAAATTAACTCAGTGTACTCTAACAGACTCTGATCTTAAAAGCAAAAGTTACTACAGAAAATATCCAAAGGTATGGATACTGAACAACACACTGCTGAATGATGATGAGTGAATTTCTTAAGAAGTAATGATAGAGGTTAAAAAGCCCTGAAATCTAATGAAAATGAAAACAATCTTACCAGAACCTTTGGAAAACAGCAAAAGCAGTGAAGTACCAAGTGGGAAATTTAGAGCTATGGGTGTCTAGATGAGACAGACAGAGAGAGAGAGAGAGAGAGAGAGAGAGAGAGAGAGAGAGAGAGAGAGAGAGAGAGAGAGAGAGAGAGAGAGAGAGATCTCAAATAATAGCCTAATGATACACTACAACCTTCTAGATAAGCAGGAACAGGACAAATTCAATGTAGTGATGGAAATAAATAAAGATTGGGGAAGAAAATAATGAAGACTGAAGAAAACAACACGAAGAATAAATGAAACAAAAAGTTGGTTCTTTGAAAATATAAATACAACTAAGAAACTACTAGATAATTCAACCAAAAGGAGAAGGGGAGTGACTCAAATGAATAAAATGAGATTAAAAAGGGAATAGCACAACAAATACCAAAGAAATCCAAAGGATCATGATAGAATAGCACAAAAACCTATACTCAAACTGGAAAATCTAGGAAAAAATGGATAAATTCTAAGTACCACCAACTACCAAAGCTGAACCAAGAGGATATGAACTACTTAAACAGATAAACTACAAATAAGGAGAGTGAAGGAGTGACTGCCAACGAAGACCCAGGGTCAGGTGAATTCATGGCCAGACCTTCAAAGAACTAACAAGAATATTCCTCAAACTCTTCTGTAAAATAGAAAGGGAAGTAATATCATCAAATTCATTCTATGAAGCCAGTATTACATTTATCCCAACCTGGACAGAAACACAATACAAAAATTCTCAATAAAAACCTTTCAAATTGAATTCAATCATACATTAAGAAGATCAGACACACTGGTCAAGTAGTTTCATCCCAGGAATGCAAGGTAAGTTCAACACGCATAAGTCAATAAATGCAATACCTGACATAAACAGATTTACAAACAAAAAAAAATCACATGATCATCTCAATTGATACAGAAAAGGCCTTTGACAAAAGTCAACATTCTTCTATAATAAAAGCTCTGACAAATGTTAGGAATAGAAAAAATGTACCTGAACTTAACCAAGACCATACATGACAAACCTATAGCCAACATATATTAAACATGGAAAAATTGAAGTCATTTTCCTTAAAGCAAGAACAAGACAAGAGTGTCCACTCTCCCACTTTTATTCAGTTTGATACTATAATTCCTAGCAAGAAATACAAGGCTGAAGAAATAAAATATTCAACTAGGGAAGAAAAAAGTAAAATTCTACTTATTTGCAGATGATATACTCTCTCTCTCTCTCTCTCTCTCTCTCTCTCTCTCTCTTCCTCTGTCTCTCTCTCTCTCGTCAGTTGTGGGGCTTTGAACTCTGGGCTTGCACCCTGTCCCTGAGCTTTTCAACTCAAGGCTAGTGGTCTACCACTTGAGCCACAGCACCACTTTCCATTTTCTGGTGGTTAATTGGAGATAAGAGTCTCACAGACTTTCTTGCTGGGGCTGGCTTTGAACTGCAATCCTCAGATCTCGGCCTCCTGAGTGGCTAGGATTACAGGCCTGAGCCACCAGCACCCAATGCAGATGATATATTCTTACACTTAGTAGTCCCTAAAAACTCACATACAAAAAAACTTCTAGAGCTCATAAACGCCTTCAAAAACACAGCTTTTCAATATATCAATAATAAACAAGCTGATAAAGAAATAATTCTACTCACAACAGAGTCAAAACAATAAATACCTAGTTATGAACTTTATAAAGAAAGTAAAAGAACTCTACAATGGAAACTGTAAAACCTTGAAGAAAGAAAATGAAGAATAATAGCAGAAGATGGAGAGACTTCCCATGCTCACAAATTGGCAGAATTAATATTATGAAAATGACCATACCAACCAAAGAATGTATACATATATGCCTCACTTATCAAAGTTTCAATGTCATTCTTCACAGAAACACAAAAAAAATTCACAATGAAGCATAAAAGATCATGAATAACAAATGCAATCCTGAATAAAAAGAGCAATGCTGGAGGTATTATAATACTGGATTTTGAACTATACAAGAGAGTCATACTAACAAAAACAGCTTGGTTCTAACTCAAAGACCAATAAAACAGAAGACCTAGGAATAAAACCACATGGGTAGAGCCATTTAGTCTTCCATAAAGACATCAAACCTATACACTGGAGAAAAGATAACCTCTTCAAGGAATGCTGCTGTAAAAACTAGTTATCCATTTTTGGGAGTGTGAAACTTAATCCCCATCTCTCATTCAAGTCCAAATGAATCAAAGAACTCAAAAACAAGACCTGAAACACACACACACACACACACACACACACACACACACACACGAGTGTAAATCAATATACAAAAGAAATATACCTGAATAACCATGCTTATTTTAGTAATGGTTATAAGAGCCAAGTGGGGGAATCAACCAGTGTGCACAATACATGAATGAACAATGAAGATAGGTACTTATATACTATACCATATTACATGGCCATAAATAAAAGTACGTCCTGACAAAAGAAAATGGATGCAATCAGGGAGCATCATGTTGAGATAAGCTATGCTCCAAAGGCCAAATATTCTATGCTTCCATTCCTATATGGAAGCTAGACCTAAAAGACATATGTATTCATGGACACATTTATATATGTTTATATAACTATATACATACATACTTACAACCAGGATTCTTAGTATAGGACTAGAGGGATGAGGGGAAGAGGAGAAGGGAAAAGAAAGATGAATAGTAAATAATTTTGAAATACACTGTAAGTATATGTGAAGATGGTACAAAGAATCTCAATGAAAACTATTGATCAATATGGTGTTAGGGTCAGAAAAAGAAAGCAATGAAGAGGGTTATTCTGAGCACATTATATGCACGTCTGAGATCTCATGGTAAAACCTCTTGGTACAATTAATACACACTAGGTGTTAGAAAAACCTTCCCTAGCACAACCAATGTATGCTAACAAAAATTATTAAAACATATTGAACATTGGATAAAAATACAACTTTTTTTAATATTTCTCCTCACTTGAAGTAGTAATTATAAAAATTTACCATAGTACTTTCACTTTAAGTTTTTATGTACAACACTAAATATGTATTTCAATTTATGTAGAAATCTTATCCCCTTAATTATATGCTACCTACACAATTTTTATTTGCACAAGGAGTCTGTTTTTGTAAATTCTAAATGTCAGTCATGGGTAGCTTTTTTAAACGTTTTGCTTCTTTCTTACAGAAACCAGTATTCAAGGTTCTCTGTTTTTGTTTTTTTAGTTTTTTTTTTTCCACCACCAGGAAAGATAAGACACCATATAGCAATTTTACATGTCTAGATTCATGCCTGCCACTTCCTAGTTCATTCCACATGCTATCCACTTCAGTCTGCCTATCACTTAACCACCACACTGTTGCTCATGTTAACCTCTTAGCCTATACTTTCCTTCCCTATATACATATGCCTGATAAATTTTGACTTGCTCTTTAAATTTACCTTAAGCAAACAAATAAATCATGCATCACACTTTCTGGTTACTTGTTTTTTATGTTAATTATTCTTACTAAAATATTAAGCTTTTATTTATTTCTGCTTTCTTGGTGCATAGAATAATGCCTGTACATTTACTATGTTTTCAAAAGATGTTTGTTGGAACTTAACTTGGAAAAAGAAATTATCTGGGACACTGAATTATGTGCCTCCTGCTTCATGAACTGAAAGTGTTAACTCCTGGTGTGGCTGTACCTAGAGTAAGTATGTAATTGTCGGGACCTGAAGGATCCCTTTTCCCCTATCTCCTGGGGAAATGCCTGAACCCCAGAAACTATGAAAGAGCACTCAGCCTTATCTTCCGCCAGCAGAAGGCAAAGGTACACTCATGGGTTACACTAAGTTGAGGAAAGGTTGCTGATGTCTCCCCTCCCCCCCGGTCCCCTCACGTTTCAGGAGTGGCGGGAAGACATCAGGGAGATGCCTGGATGTTTGAATGGATCTCAAAGGATTTAATTGGGAGGGGGTTTATATAGTGGTAATGGCAGGAAAGGAGGGGGACTGGCCAAAGGGCCATTCATAGGCTAAAGACCGTGTCCATCAGGTGATGTCATGAAACTTCCTTTGTGGGCTGGACAACCCCTATCATGGTGGCACACACGTGTTTGCCTCCCCCAGGGGCGGGGCCTTCCCTTCCGGTTGAGGCCGGAAGGTGGGAGTGGTTAGCTTTAACACTGTCCCAGGGCTGGGGGAAGGGCAGCGTCTCAGGAGCTCTTGTTGCCCTTCCCCCATTAAGGCCAAAACTGAGTCCCCAACATGTAACTAATGTTAAATGAGGTCATAAGGATGGGTCATTGATGGGTACGATTACTGTCCTTAAAAAAAGAGGTATCAGAGGGCTTTCTCTCTGTGAATATACAAAGAACTGGCCATGTGAACATGCATAGCAAGACAGCACCATCTAAGATCCAATAAGACAGTCATCACAAGACACCGACTGCTAATACCTTGACCTCAGACTTCCAGTCTCCAGAACTGTATTTAAATGTCTGCTGTTTAAGGTAGTCAGTCTACAGTATTTTGTTATTGCAGCCAGAGATGACTAATACATAAAGCATATGGTCAAGATGAGGCAGGCAGTTCTCCTTTCACTAAAAGGCAAGTTAGGGCTCTTGGGATCCCCAAGATCAGATTCTTCTGTAGAGGGAAGAATGTTCTTTTGGGTAGAGAAAGTAAAGGTGCTTGTTCTCTAAAGGACTCTACTGAAAACTGTCACTTCATCCTTTGCCACAACTTGCTCCTAACTAAGACCATTAAACATTCCATAGCCCCTTTACAAGCAAACTAATTCTAGAAGAGAGCTCAATTGCCAAATGGCGGGTTACTGTGGTAGTAGAGAAGTGTAATTCTTTATTCTATCATGGGCCACTGTTTATTTACTCCAGAAATTCTATCTCAGGTTATGGAGAACCATTACATGTACTGTAATAACCATCATCTGAAATAACCATCATCTAGGAAATCACAAATGTAAAAGCTAAAGGGCATGGGAAGTAAACGAAGAGGCTCTGGTTACGAATAGAGTAGTAAGGATAAGCTTCACCGAGGAGGTGACATTTAAGCAAAGGTCTAAAGGCAAAGGTGTGCACTGTGCAGATACCTAGGAAAGATCTTTTCAGGAAAAGAAAGAAGAAATGCCAGTGGCTCAAAGAAGGACAAGTTCACGTTGAAGTTCTGTTAACTTCATTAATCTAAGTGATTTTTTTTAAAGTTTAAAATATCTAAGTCACAGTATTTTTTCATTTGCTAAGAATCACTTGATCCATAAGAAAAGTTTTGCCTTTCTTAGAACAGAGAACTGAATGGTTACCTTATTCAGCTAACATGTACAAACTACAACAATGTCTGCTCTTGGACAGGATTTAGATTAGAAACATACACTGCTTCTAAAGATATCTTGAAAATATACTTGAGCACAGCATGAAAAATATTATACTCATGAACTTATTACCCAGCTGTATAGAAACCTGTCTACTTCTGAAAAGTGAGAATTGTCTAGATAAGAACAATCTATGATGGGAACTATACAGTCACCAATGTATAACTATTAGTCATTGGAGCTTAGTAGGAAAAATAATCATAGTGACATTTGAGTGCTTAGCATCTGATAGACACTATATTAAGTATTTTGACTTCAACATAGAGAGATGGTCTACCTATCACCATTTCACTTGCTAAAAATTATCAGCTGGTCCATGGCAGACTTCAAACTCAAGCTTATGCAGCCTGACTCAACAGCTAGGTACCATATTTTTTGTTTGTTTTTGCTATTGGGGAATGAACCTAGGACATCCTACACACTAGACAAGTGTTTACCAGTGACCTACATACTTGTCTCTTGTGCTTCCTTTTCTTTCTTTTTTTTTTTTTTTTTGGCCAGTCCTGGGCCTTGGACTCAGGGCCTGAGCACTGTCCCTGGCTTCTTCCCGCTCAAGGCTGCTAGCACTCTGCCACTTGAGCCACAGCGCCGCTTCTGGCCGTTTTCTGTATATGTGGTGCTGGGGAATCGAACCTAGGGCCTCGTGTATCCGAGGCAGGCACTCTTGCCACTAGGCTATATCCCCAGCCTCTTGTGCTTCTTTTTAAAGAAACATTATAATGTATCACTTTTGATACGCAAGATTTTAACCTTTCTTATCTTTATGATCCTTTAATGAAGATCCAATAATTATTCAGTAGTAATGGATAACCAAGTATGCTAATTTGCCTCGGACATTTGCGTTTATGCATTTTATGTCAACATAACTACCATCATTTACTTTCCTAAAGTGATCTGACTGGGCTTGGTGTCGGTGGCTCACATCCCTAATCCTAGCTACTGAGGAGGCTGAGGAGGAGGATTAAAGTTCAGTCAGCCCAGATAGAAAAGTCCACAAGAATCCATTTCTAAAATTACAGCAAAAAAAATGAACTTGAGGTACAGCTTAAGTTGTAAAGCACCAGTTGAACAAGTAAGTCAAAGAAACTTAAGGCTCTGAGTTCAAATTCTGGTGCTGGCAAAAAAAAGTGACTTGGCTGGGATGATAAAAATTCCATGATCACTTATTTAATAATCACTTCATTCTTTGGTCTACCCACCCCTGTAACTCTAGCTACTTTAGAAAGCTGAGATATGAGGACTGGAGTTCAAAGCAAGCCCAGGCAGGAAAGAGAAAGTCCTTGATACTCTTATCTCCAACTAGCCACCAATAAAGTCAGTAGAGCTGTGGCTCTATTGGTAAAGTGGTAGCTTTGAGCAAAAATGCTCAGGAATATTAATCTGAGTTTAAGCCCCAGGACTGGCACACACACAAAAAAGGAACTTCTTCTTTTGGGGGTATAAGTTCATCACAGCTCTTCTAATCAGAGGACTGGCTTTCAATATTTAAAGCACAATTCTTTTTTTCAAATGATTCCACAACTCTTCCAATTTTATATCTGATCTCATCTCCTCCTACATCCTGTCCTGTTCCTTATTGTTTTCTCTTAAATGAAATCCTTTGTCTCTCTCGCCCACTCTTACCTATATCTTCTTTCATGCCACCCCTATGCTTGGAACAAACCCACTAATCCACTAAATGTCTGTCCTCCAATCACTGTTTTAAAAGTCACTTTAGTCAGTGAAGCCAACTTGAGATCACCCATCCACTCACTTGTCCTATTTATGAACTGAATCCATTTTTATTTCACTACTATGCAGTTCACATATTCACTCACATCAAAGTAAATATAAAACATAAGGTTTAAAACTAAGATTTTAAGATATATCTGTACCTATTAACTAAAGGGAATGTATCATCCATGGAATCTTGTTAAAAATCGTTAAGTTTGACTAAGTTTTTTAGAGGATACAGGAAGAAATCCTAAGATTTGAATATCTGATTATCAAAGTATGATTATATTCACTGGTAGTACAAAGTTTAAAAATAAGTCACCTTCAATCTCATGGAATAAGAAGGAGGAAGTAGTATTGGCCTTGCTCTGGTCCTATGGATTACAACTTGTTCAATTCTGAACAATGACCCTTTGTTTTTTTGTTTACATCAACAATAAGGGCAGTAATATGAATATAGAGAAAAATTAGAAAAAATGAGATATGGAAAGCCATCTTCATTGCATTAGTATAATATACAAATGCATTAGAAATTCCATTAGCAAGTTATGTTTTTCAATGTAAGTGTACATTAGACAAGAAAAATAATTAGTTCAAGGTAATGCAATTTTTTAACATAGTTAGTTTAAAACAATGAATTAAGAGGGAGGGAAGGAGGGAAGAAAGCAAGCAAGAATTATAATTAAGAGCTGAAACAGGACAACATCAAAAACTATTTTAATGGGCAACAGTATATAAAATATGGAAATTATGTTCTTCCCAAATATTTGCATAACAAAGACAGCCTGGGAAATAACTACTGTACTTACATAAATACAGGCCAGCAGAAGAAATGCTCTTTGAATACATAAGAGAGAAATCTTAGCTTTTCTTAATGTACAAAACTAGAGAATACCACCTACAGAAGCAAATTAGGAACAAAGACATGGTCACACATATAGAATCACTATGCTAAAAAGGAACAAATGTATTGGGAAAGTGTAGAGTTTTGGTTATGGGAAGATGTATCAAACTTCCATATGTTCCACATGATTAGGGCCACTTTACTCTCTCAAAAGACTATTTATTGATTCTTCTTCATTTCTGATAGCTTACTACTCAACTAAGTATGTACATTCCCTGGTATATAAAAAGCAGTGATTTAAATCATAGGTCAACAAATTCAAATGCATCAAGCTGAAATAAGTATAAGTGATCATTTTAAGAGTTCATTGTGCTGTTTATGTTGGAAACATTTCTTACTATAGAACAGCAAAACAACTACTATTTTGACTATAAAAGGTAATGAAAATGAAAGCCACATGGCCTTGGTCTTATTTAAGGAAAATGTGTATGAAAGGCAGGAGGTGGTTCACCATATTTACTCACAGCATTCAAGACCCATTCAGTTTTGTTTCTTTAGTCTGCCAAAGCAAAGTAGCAGTGTGTGTGTGTGTGTGTGTGTGTGTGTGTGTGTGTGTGTGTGTGTGTGTGTGTGTGTTTGTTTTATACCTGGGGCTTGACCTCAGGGCCTTGTGCTCTGCATGGATGGTTTTCTACCACTGGAGCCACATCTTTTATTCAGCTTTCTTCCTGGTTAATTGGATATGGACTCTCCTGGCTTTTCCTGCCTAGGTTGATTTTGAACCATGATGCTCAGATCTCAGCCTCTTGAGTAGCTAGGTGTCCTGCCAGGGGTTAACACATATTTGTCAGTGGGTACTGTATGGCATACAACTGAAAAAGTGAGTAAGTTTTCAGGATCTAGCTATTAATAAATGATAAATTCCTCTTAAGAATGTGGATACAGCTGCTTCTGTTTTTCCAGGGCAAAAGAACTTTGCTGTTCTACTTGTGGTCAAACTTCTAAATGGCATATGAAGCAAGCACCAGGGAAGCATTAGATAAAATATTTTTGATCATATTTTGCAACACACACACAATCTATAGTTACTATCTGTGAAATAAAGAGCTAAACCCAGAAATAACTGATTAAAAAGCATGTAGGCAAAGCAAGCTATAAGAGAAGAGGTCCAAACAACACAAAAGTCACAGAGCTGAGTGAACATACCGACTCAAGCTCAAGAAGATCATCTTTCAATGGAACCACAAATTCTTAATGTATACAGATTTGATATACAAAGAGGTTGTTATTCTCAGCATTACATTCACAAGAGGAAGGGAGGGTCTAGACAGTGAGGATGAAATAAAACTTCTCTAAACAACCTTGATAACAGGAAATACCATGGACTCCTGCAATAATCACACCAAGTGTTACAAAGTTTAGTAGCCTGGATGGTTGCATTTGCTTTGAAATGAAATGACAGTGTCTCTTCAAGAGGAATATTTAAAAACCAATGAAAATAGAAGTTCTTTTCCCTCCTTTAAATGAGACAATACACATTGTTTCTACAACTTGCCTACTGCAACAATATAGTGCTATATAAGATGGGAAAACAGCAAGCATAAACCAACCACAAAACAGATGGTTGCCCACTGTGTTATACTGATGACAATTTAATTCACAATGGTGCTTTCTGACTTGATCGTTTAAGGATCCTAAGAGAAATTCAGAGTCCTTTGTGCAATTAGCTAAACTATGAAAAGAACTCACCAGACATACCTTTCATACTCAACATTTAGAGATAAAACTTTCTGTAGCTTTTTATTCACTAATTCCTATTAACATTTCTTTTAATTTCAGTTATTTTAAAAGACAAATATCATGTATTCTATATTATATATCTATTACTATCTTGAAAAGTGATTGGAGAAGTTTAGGACAGAAGGTTATTACATGAAACCTAGTGGAACTTCTTTAATAAAAATTATTCTCTTTGCCTAGATTTCTAATGCTATAACCTCTGCACACTAGAATGTAGACCACATATGAATTTCTAAGACTTCTACTGTGGAAAAGAATCAGGATTTTTTTTTTTTGCCAGTCCCGAGGCTTGATCTCAGGGCCTGGGCACTGTCTATGAGATTTTGCTCAAGGCTAGCACTCTACCACTTGAGCCACAGCCCCAATTTTGGTCTTTTCTGTTTATGTGGTACTGAGGTACCGAACCCAGGGCTTCATGCATGCTAAGCAAGCACTCTACCATTAAGCCACATTCCCAGCCCCAAGAATGAGGATTTGAAATTCCTACTGGTTTATAGTATGTGCTACTTGAAAATAAATGCACATGGGAAAGCAAATTAAGAATATCAACATGAAGAATGAACCTAAACATTCTCAAGGCTATATACAATTTGTAAACATATGGGTAGCAACCATATATCCCAATCATCAAAAGCTTCTGTTATGAGTTTACTTAAGAGTTAACATAACATCCTTTGGGTTACCCTGAAAATCAATCTACAAGTGCTTACTGTGTAAAACCTAGCTAAACCATTTGAGAAAAAGAGCAACTGGATTCAGTAAAACAGACACAGAAACATTTGAGAGAACTGAGAAAGTCATTTAGTGGTAGAAAAGCACTTGCCCTAGCACGTGTGAGGTTCTTGGTTCTATCTACAGCACAAGATCAGGAAAAGAAAGACATTAGAAAGAAGACAGAGTAAGGGAGTGAATTCTGTTATTTCACTACTACTTTGAGAAAAAGAAGAAAAAAACAAAAACAAATGTCTATCAAAAATTAAAAGAAGGGGCTGGGGATATAGCCTAGTGGCAAGAGTGCCTGCCTCGGTATACCCGAGGCCCTAGGTTCGATTCCCCAGCACCACATATACAGAAAACGGCCAGAAGCGGCGCTGTGGCTCAAGTGGCAGAGTGCTAGCCTTGAGCGGGAAGAAGCCAGGGACAGTGCTCAGGCCCTGAGTCCAAGGCCCAGGACTGGCCAAAAAAAAAAAAAAAAAAATTAAAACCAAACTTACACATTTGGAATACAACACTAAAAATTTTTGTAAGGAATAGCAACTTTATTAGGAGATGATCTGTGTAGAGAAGAAACCAATGAGTAGCATGCAAAGAATTTTAACCAAGAAACACAGCACTGATTTTCTATTTCTACAGGATATACTTGGTATTTTTGCCAATTTTATAAAGTATCTTAAGTTATGCATAGTTAGAGAAACAAATTGTTCAAGAATTTAGAGAGAACATAAAGGCAAGAGGACAAAGTTCAATGTCAACTTAGGATACATTGTAAGATCTTGCCTCAAAAAAAGACATGAGTAGGGGGGTGGTTGGAGGGAAAGTGGGAAGGAGGGTAATAAGTTTGACAAGAAATGTACTCACTACCTTACATATGTAACTGTAACCTCTCTGTACATCACCTTGACAATAAATTAAAAAGTAGACACAATGCAGTTTTTTTCTTTTTTTTTCAGTCCTGGGGCTTGAACTCAGGGCCTGAGCACTGTCCCTGGCTTCTTTTTGCTCAAGGCTAGCACTCTACCATTTGAGCCACAGCGCCACTTCTGGCTTTTTCTATATATGTGGTGCTGAGAAATCAAACCCAGGGCTTTATGCGTGCAAAGAAAGCATTCTACCACTAAGTCATATTCCCAGGCCCACAATGTAGTTTTTATTAAAATGTACTTTAGCAAAACAAGTAAGATTTTTAGTGCACTTTATGATGATTAAAATTGATTCCAAGAACAAGGTTACTTGATAAAAATCATACTTTTATAGAGGGCTTAGGTGGCAGTACAAGGTTAAAAGCATGGCTTTTAGAGACAGAATATTTGAATTTCAGAACTGACTTTTCTACCTTCTGGAGAGTTGTTTAATACACTATGTACAGTACTTTCCTTTCCCACAAAATAAAAATAGTAATACAGTATCATAAAGAGTTACTTTGAAGACTAAAACAAAACTAGTAATTGGAACAGTATCATTACAGAATAAGAGTTCAATAAGTTAGTTATTATAACTACTCGAAGGCAAAGGAGATACTTCATATGTACATTTTAAGATGTGGCCTTTGAAAACATCTATACAAGACATCTAAAGTTCATTTAAAATTAATTTTTAATGAATGGGCTCATATAGAGTAGGTTGTAGAACTATTTATTGTAAGACCTTCTCAAACATACCTTATTCTAGTTTAAGATCAATATAAGAATGCACACGGAATTCCCATTTCTGCTCAAATCTGTAAGACAGATTTTAAAACATAACAAGACGGAAACTTTTAAATCTTAAAACATGATTTTTTGAAGAAAAAGCTATCTATTGAAAATAATTTTCTATCTATATGTGCAGTAAAATACATTTATCTTCTTTTTAAATTTTATTTTTGTAAATTTTTATTGTTACTATAAAGATGATGTACAAATTGGCTCCAGTTATATGTCAGGTAAAGAATACATTTCTTTTCGGACAGTGTCACCCCTTCCCTCCCTCTCTCCCAGTTTTTCCCTCCCATTCCCACCCACAAACTGTACAACATAGGTCTAGTGAGTATCACAGCTGCATTTGTTCACCTTTTGTCCCTCCATTTCTATGCTCCCTCTTACTTTCTCAAAGACAGATAAATGAACAAGACAAAAAGAAAAGAAAACAGAAACAGCAACAAAACAACCCTCTTGTTTCCATTTGCTAGAGTTCACTTAGTACATTTATCTTCTTTACAATGTATGACATTCTATAAGATGAAAGTTCGATCAGAGAAGGGACTCAAAGAAACCTGGATTCTACTTCCAGCTTGTTGTGTGATCTCTGCCAACCCTTTTAACTTCTCTGTATTCTGCTTTCTCATCCTTTGTAACATAGTAATAAATCATTTTGTTGTCAATATGATTTACAGGGATCAGAGTAAAATAAATGCTATTTCTATTCTGTGGCCAAATTGAAAAGGATTTACCTTCTTCATCACTAGTGTGATGATTTAGTTACTTAGTGTTAGCAGGTGATTTACATCACTGTCTATTTAAATTCTGGAAGTCAAATAAATGTTAAGGGCTGGCATCACAACATGCCAAGGCATGGAGAGTAGGTGGAATTACTTTTCTTCCATATATGGGAAACATATGTTTAAGTCTGTTAGACATTTAGTAACCAAGAATATTTCTATAATAAGCAGTTGTGCAAGTCTGCATGCCTGAATATGTATACAAAATTCCCTGCAAATGGCAGCCCCAGGGGAAGAGCATCCTATGTGAGTAATTTTGTATCCACTCCAAATCTTCCATAGTCCAAACTGTTTGTAAAAATTTAATTTGTCACTTAGGGTGTTCAGGAAATCTGGCCACACCTACAGATCCACAGGAACATCAGCTGAGACTTGAGTGCTTTCTTTACCAGAGATCTAGAGCTAATAGCATTTAGTAGAAAAAAAAATCCTACTACTTCCTTTAAAAAAATCAAATGGAAATATTCTGTTGTTCTTTCCTATAATTCCATAGTTTCTTATTTTGTTTCCACATCTAAGACTTCATGACATCCTTTTCAGGGAATAAAAATTTATTTAACTAATAGTCTTTTCATTATATTTTAAGCTATAAATTCAATCTGATTTTATTTCCTTTGGATCCAGAGGTTGGATCCAACAAGAACTCAAAATGGGAATGGAGAAGGGGAGGTAGAGGAAAGGAACGAGAAGAAAAGAACTTTTAGTAGAGAGTAGGGGCACAACCAAAAAAAATAGGAGAAGCCTCAGAAGTTCTTTTAAAACCAAAGAGCCTAAAGTGAAATGGCAGCCAGGTGCTGGTGGCTCACACCTCGCTACTCAGGATTCTGAGATCTGAAGATTGTGGTTCAAAGCCAGCCCAGGAAGAAAAGACGTGAGCCTCCTATCTCCAGAAAAGTGCAAATGGAGCTGTGGCTCAGTGGTAAAGTACTAGTCTTGGGCAAAAGAGCTCAGAGACAGAGCCTAGGCCCTGAGTTCAAGCCCTACAACAACAACAAAAAAAAAAAAAAGAAAGAAAGAAAGAAAGAAAAGAAGAGAAGAGAAGAGAAAAGAAAAGAAATGGCGAAAGAATGAGGTAGGAAGACTGTGTCCTGTCAGAAAAGCCCAGAAAGGAGTGGAGTGAAGGTCATCTACCTCAACTGCATCATCCAGTACAGATGGCATCTGGCTTTCTTTCTCAAGATCAACCTTCTTTTTCCTCCAGACAATAAAGTACCCTGAAACTCTTGAGAAGAAAGAACTTAGGGGTAACAAGGGTTGACAAGAAATGTATTCATTACCTATGGATGTAGCTATAACCCCTCTGTACATTGCCTTGACAATAAATTTAAATTAAAAAAAAAAACCTTAAAACCAGAAACTAAGTTGGAAGAGTGAGTTCTAAAAAATTTGCTGCTTATTGTTTTTCGTACCAAGCTTTCTAAGCTGGATTTACTTGCCCTATTTTGATTTATACTGTACTGAGTACAAAGCAGTAAATCTCTAAGACTGAACACCACATTATAGAATATGGAGGAAACTTGATGACAGGATCAAATAGTGAATACGTAATTCAAAAGGAAACCATAATGGCTTAAGTGGGATAATACATTTCATTTCATGCCACAGAAGTGGCACAGAAATCAATAAAGCACACAGCCACAACAGAATTATTAAGACAGTATCATATGCATGAAAAATTATTACTATGCCTTCAAATATTTATACATTACAGACTCAGTAGTATATCATGACAAGCCTGTTCCAGCAATTAAAAAAAAAACTCCTTTTGAGGGAACTCATTAGAACATTGTCTTAGATTTAGAATGAAGGTGTAGTCCTTTGAAAGCAATGAAGTAGCACTAGACATGATGTGATTTTTAAAACCATAATATAAAAGATACCCAAATGGGCAAAATATTACTACAAATAATACAATTTGAAAGTGCTAGTTTAGATATAGAAATTATTTAATATTTAACTTAGAGTTTGAAACTCATTCAATTAAAAAGAATGGCAAAAAAATCACAGAAAAACAAAACTCTAAATGTACACAAGTTTTCACATAAGCCATGGCAGAATATTTTATACTGTATAATTTCATTGATTATGTTCTTTTGTTATGAGTCTCTAATTTGGAGAATTAAAAAAATATTTTGTTGGTACTGATGTTGTCCTGGGGTATGGTTCATTCTTCTGCTAGGTAAAAAAATCAAGAGTCAGAGGGTTAGTAAAGTATAGTGAAGCGGCAAGTTTATTGAAAGTGAAAGTATATACTCTGTAGAGAGGGGTCTCAGAGTTTGAAATCCACTGGAATACCCCAGGGAAGTAGCCTTTGTGCTTTATTAATTCCTCTCCTACCCTGTGACATGGTTTGTCAATGAGGATCCACTTGTTGACTTGGGTCCCTTATTGGTCTCTGACACTGGGTACAAGTATAGAAGTGAGTCTTTGGCCAGGCCCAATAATGCTTAAGTATGGAAGTGGATTTGATTAGTCACACCCAGTCATGCACAGGCATTACCTCACTACTGAAGTAGGATTTTGAGAGAACTCAGCAGTATGAAAAAAAGGAACATTTTGAGCAGAAGCTCAAGGCACTATGCAATCACATGTTATAGCTCACATGTTATCTGCTACATTTTAGGTCCACCATTTTCTATTGCTCTCTACCTAACATTTCCTGCTGGTCCTGGGACTTAAACCCTGTGCCTGGACACTATCTCCAAGCTTTTTTGTTCAAGGATAGAGCTCTACCACTTGAGCCACTGCTCTACGTTTGGCTTTGAGCTGAAATCTTCAGCTCTCAGCCTCCTGAGTAGCTAGGATTATAGGTGTGAGCCACCAATATTTGGCTAACAGTTCTCCTTTCTTTCCTTCAATACAGGGGGTTTGAACGGAGGGCCCTGAGCTTGCTAAACAGGCATACCTACTCCTTGATATATATACTCACAGGCAAGGTTTTTGCTGGGTAAGTATCACCATGCCTAGCTTATTAGCTGAGATGAAGGTTTGTTACCATTTCACCAGGGCTGGTCTTGAATTGTGATTCTCCCAATCTCTGTTTACAAAATAGTTGTGATTATAATAGCTGTGAGCCACTATACCTGGTTCTAAATTACTCTTCAAAATTTACTTCCACTGATTCATTCTTTTTCATTTCCTCTGCCTCAATCAGTCTTTATGTTGGCCCATGACTTAAACTCGGTTCTTTAACATCAAATTCTATTAAATATGTAACAATCATAAAAAGAAATACATATAAATATAAATAAATTATATATATGTGTATATTTACCACATCACATTTATGTTCAAAAACATTAAGCAGAGAGCTAGGCTCTGGTGGCTCATACCGATAAACTACTCAGGAGGCTGAGATCTGAGGATCATAGTCAACCCAGACAGGAAAGTCTGTGAGGCTTTTATCTACAATCAAGCACCAAAAAAAAGAGCAGCAAGAACCTTGGATACTGTATATATGTGTATTAGAACTAGGGAAGGGAAAAGGAATACCAAAATCGAGAGACAAAGGATAAAAAGACAAACCATTTCAAAAGCAATAGTTACAAAACCATTTGGTGTAAACCAATTGTACTTTTCATGGCCGGGGGTTGTGGGGTGGGAAATGAGGGAGGAAATAACAAGTTGGATAAGAAATGTATTCACTGCAAGTGATAGAGAGGTGGCCTTGAGCAAATTAAGGTCGGTGACAGTGTCTAAGCACTGAGTTCAAGCTCTAGGACTGGCAAAAACCAACAACAATAACAACAAAACCAGGGCTGGGAATGTGGCTTAGTGGTAGAGTGCTTGCCTAGCATGCATGAAGGCCTGGGTTCGATTCCTCAGCACCACATACACAGAAAAGGCCAGAAGTGGGCACTGTAGGGGAAGAGTGCTAGCCTTGAGCAAAAAGAAGCCAGGGGCAGTGCTCAGGCCCTGAGTCCAAGCCCCAGGACTGGCAAACAAACAAACAAAAACCCCAACAACAACAACAAAAACACTAAGTAGAACTCAACTGCCTATATAAACTCCTAAGTAAAACAAAATGTGATTATACACACAAAATGTCCTGGTCTGGCATTTAGGGCCCTCATGTGTCTGGCCCTAGACAACATAACCCATTGTAATTCTGAGTAATTCCATATGTAAATCTGCTCTTGACAAACTGCCCTATTTACAGCTACAGAATACATCATTATGTGTTCTTCCCCAGGTGACCTAAATTTGACTTTTCTGTACTTGTTCTACGAATCCAACATTATCTTTAGTTCCTACTTAAGGTGTACATATTTGAGGTCACTTCAGATTCTCGTCAGAAAAGATCTTTTTACATATCACTATTTTCAGATTTAACTAATAGTACAAAGCAATTATTCTGACTTACCTTCCTGTCCTCACTTGATCCCTCAGTAAGCATTTGTTAATTTTACTACCCCAAGCAGGAACTCCCAATAGCATGGCAATTAGTATGATTAGTAGTCTTGTAATTTTATCCTTTTCCTACCCAGTAACAGAGTTTTTGGAGCACTGCTAAAGCTTCAATTTCCAGTTGGTAATGTTAGTCCTATGACTAACTTTTGGTCAAAGAGAGATATGATACGTACAACCCTAGTCCCTTCCGCCCTCATATTGTCTAGACAGTAGAGGGTGTACAGTTCCAGGCCGGCTTGGGCAAAAAGCTAGCCAAGACCCATCTCAACAAACAAGCAAGATATGGTTGTTCACACTTGTAGCCTCACCTTTAGGAAGATTTTGGTCTTGGTTAGCCTGGGCAAAAAAGTGAGAGAAACTATCTCATCAAAAAGAAGAAAGAAGACAACAAAATAATCTGTTTTGGGCTGGGGATATGGCCTAGTGGCAAGAGTGCCTGCCTCGGATACACGAGGCCCTGGGTTCGATTCCCCAGCACCACATATACAGAAAACGGCCAGAAGCGGCGCTGTGGCTCAAGTGGCAGAGTGCTAGCCTTGAGCGGGAAGAAGCCAGGGACAGTGCTCAGGTCCTGAGTCCAAGGCCCAGGACTGGCCAAAAAATAAATAAATAAATAAAATAATAATCTGTTTTAAGGAATGGTTAAAGTTAAGTAAGCAGTATTTAAGCTGAAGAAAACAAATTGAGGAAGATAATAACAGATACTTTACAATATGAAACAATCTCATAAGCAATAAAGTTTATACATTTGTGTGTTCTCTCAAGGACAAAGCTAGAACCAGTATAGGGCATCTGACGATCTTTCTAAAAATCAAGTTGCAGGAACTCTACTGCTTCCTGAGGTAGGGGTTCCCACAAGCTTGCTATCAGGGCTACTGGAAAGAGAACGCATAATGGGAAGAAGTCTGTAGCAGGAGGACTGTGTTTTCTACCGAGAGCAGTAGTTTGCATTAGACTAAGGTAAAATTCCTTTTTAAGGAGTAGCTTACTCTCCAGGAATTAAGTTACATCTGAAGCATTTAGCATGACCAAAAGTCATGTGTTTTTTGTGAAGTGAATCTGTGATTGTTCCATTTAGACTTTGGCTCCATCTGTCCTATAAAATGTAGTTCTGCTGAAAGATTGCTCAACTGCTGGGTCATTGTGCATGTAAGCTATTAGTCACTGATGAGGAAGGTGACCAGAACCTCCTTTTGCCCACATCATGCCCACACTATGAGCCCGTCTGAATGGAACAGTGTTTTGTGCCTCATCCAGATTGTAGGTGGTAGGGTTGGGCTGACAGCCAGTGGGAAGAAGAGAGGCCTTAACTCCAGAGCCCATATCCCTAACTATCACACTGTATTAACCCTGGCAGGGCTTCCCAGACTTAGGGGCCCAGAGGCAGCATATTTGGTAAGCCCTGAAATGAGATAAGATGGAAGATTATCAAAGAAGAGTCAAAACTCATGCCTAAGTACTATAAAGTTTTTCAGCCATGACAATATTTCCCCTAACCACTTTCCTGGGCCTACCAGGGCCTAGCATTTTAATACAGATGCACTATTAAAGTAGTTACAACTACCTTGTATTGAAAAGGATACCCTTGGAAAGTTTAATATCATAAACCTTAGCTACAAGCACTGAGGAAGAGAAAGGAACCAAAGTGAGTAAGGGCTGAAAGAAATCAAAGGGGGCCAGGAAGGGTGCTGAATAGGGAAGGGAAAGTGGACAGATTTCCTCTTCCTTCCTGGAAACTGAACATGGATTTATTTGTAGTAAAAAGGTGAAGGTGGCCCAGGAATCACAAACTGCTTCTGCTACACAGGGCTTCCACCTTCTTTCCCTCTCATTCTTAACTCCTATTCCTTACTACTTTGTCTTCCATGTCCTTTCTCTTTCATTTCCTTTTATCTTCCCAGATGATCATGTTATTTCTCTCTCTTCTCTGCTCATGCCAGGTGAAGGCTGCTATCCTAGAGGAAAGTAGACAATGGCCTCTGTCACAAATGGCAAAGGGCAGGCACTGCTACCAGCAGTGTTAATGATGGTTAATGATGTTCTGGTTATGAGAAGCTGTAAAATATATAACAATGAATAAGATAGTGTGTTCACGCACAGGAGGCTTGTAGTTTGATAGGACACACAAGAGAAGTGTAGGGTGATGATTCATTTTATGCTCAACTTGGCTAAGCTATGGTGCTCAGTTGTTTGGTCAAACACTAGTCTGGATGTAGCTATGAATATATAAGCAGATGTGATTAACATTTATCATCAACTGGAAAACAGATTTCAAGGAAAGTAGATTATCTTCTATGATGTGGGGATGTGAATAAGACTCAATCTGAGTCAACTGAAAGTCTTGCAAACATTAAGCTTCCCAAGGAAGAAGGAATTCTGCTTTAATACTACAAAAACTGAATTTCTGATTCAAGACTCCAATACCAGTGTCTACCTGAATTTGTGGCTGGTCAATCTGCATTACAGATTTCAGACTTGCTAGTTCCTACAATCACTAAAGCCAGTTCCCTAATTATCTAATCATTCTCTCTCTCTCTCTCTCTCTCTCTCTCTCTCTCTCTCTCTTTCTCTGTGCACAGATATGTATATCTATCTATGTACATAAAAACATACATCCCTTCTATCAATTTTGTGGAGAACCCTGACAGAGAAACAAATAAATAAGAGTAAGGTCAAGTATCCTCACAATTTAAGAGGTTCAACAATTGATAGTAGTTCTCCCATTTCTTTCAATCAGACAAGCTGTTTCCAATTCTAAAAGTATCACTCACTCTGCATAACTAGTGGAAAACCATTGGCTTTAGTTTGATAAATCCTTGGCTTTGAGAACTGGGGTTTGAACTCAGGTCCTCATATTTTCTAGACAAGTGCTCTACCACTTGAACCATGCATGGCCCAGACCTTTGCGAGTTAGTTTTCTTGTTCTGAGTGGGGTCTTTCTTTCCTTCCCCCTGGGGCTGGACCTCTTGTTTTATGGTTCCCATGTAGCTGATGTGACAGACATGCAATTATGTCCAGTTACTGGCTGAAATGGGGAATCTTTCACTAGTTTTTTGCTTGGGCTGGTCTCAAACCACAATCTTCCTAACCTCTGTCAGAAACATAGCTCTATCTTTTACTTCTTGATTTTTCCAAAGTGTCTATCTATATCTTATTGATCAACATCTTCAAGAATCTGTAAAAATCTTTGCTTACAAAGTTTCTGTCAGTTAATATGTCACTAAGTCTTCCTTTCCCAATAATCAAAGTGTTTTCACTTAGATATAATGTGTAGTCTAAAGCTTTAGTGTGTTTTTTTTCAGCAAGCAGCAAAGATCGATTCTAATTCTAATTGTTTGACATTTTCGGCTTAACATTGTTATGGAGTTCTTTATTTCTTCCTCTAAATTATCTGGCAATGAAAATATTGCCTTGAATCATCATCTAGCTAATAGTATAGCATTGATATAAGTCATTTTTGACTTATAGGAAATGTGTTTAAAGTGTCAACCATAAAGTACAAAGCAAAAATGTCATATTGTCCCTCTCTTCCAAATTATGCTACACATTAAATAACAGGTGTTGATTTTCCCAGATATTTGAGATTGATAGCTTTTCTCTTATGACACCCACCATCATTATGTTTAATCAACTCACCCGTGATACACTGCAACGTGCTGATTTTATAACATCTGTATGCAAATAAAATGAGTAAGAAATACCCCAAATACAATAATTTATATCACTCTATAAAGTCAACAGATTTTGCCACTATTAGAACAGGACTCCTACAGTAAACTCTTAAGTGTGTTTGTACAAAGATAAAGAACTCAGAATACATTAGTAGTCTGTAATCCTAGCTGCTTGGGAGGCAGAGATTGGGGGATTATGGTTTCAGTTCAGCCTGGGAGGAGGGGAAGTTCCTGAGTTCAATACCAGTACTGAAAAAAAAATCTGTAATTAAAAGTAACTGCAGAGTATATATTACATACAAATCAGAGCACTATAAATACTACAATAAATTAAGTCAAAAAGATTTTCAAAGGGAACACAGTATTAAAAAGTCTGTCAAGTTTATATGACAACTGTGTGGATGAAAAGTTTCCTCTCCTCCATGAAACATGAAGTTCTTAGGAAGACATTTTTTTAAGGGCACAGATTCCAGTCACCAGTTTAAAGAGTATTTCAAATACATATTTTTCACTTTTACCATTTAATTGCCATGTGTCCTATTAAGGCATGCGATTATCAATCACATACAACATGCAGCATGCAGTAAATGGACAGCAGAGGTTAATAACCTGGAAGCATAGGATCTGAGAATGTGAGAGCAAGTTAAAGACAAGAGTTCCTCTCCATTGTCACTGAGGGCCGAGAAGCAATGCTGAAGCGTAGAACAGTGAGAGTGGGGGAAATACAGTTTGTCCAATACATACACATATCTCCGCAAGTGGCGGCAGGTATAACTGAAAGACAAAGGTAAAAGGAGAGAAACAGAAAGAGTTTTCCTTTGAAAAAATAAATCATTCTTTATGTCCTTCAAAGCTATGTATCTTCACTAGATGGTGCCCAAGGAAAAATAATTGTTAATAGAGAATATTAAGGAAATAACCTAAGTAAGACAATGGGCAAAAGAGTTCAATGTCTATTTACCAAAGAAGACATATCTTCTTCACCAAAGAAGATATACAGGCAGCAAATAAGCATATGAAACAGGTGCTTCACATTATAGGTCATTAGGGAATGCAAATTAAAACAAGAATGAGATACCACTACAGTCCCATTAGAATAACCAAAATCCAGAACACCGGTAACATCACAAGCTAGGGAGGATGGGAAGCAACAGGAACTCTCACTCACTGTTGGAGGGAATTGCAAAATAGCTACTTTAAGTTTTGGTGGTTTCATACAAAACTGAACACACTCTGTACTCCTTAGAATTTACCCAAAGGAGCTGAAAACATCCACATAAAAAAACTGCACATGGATGTTTACAGAAGCTTCATTCATAATTGCAAAAACTTCAGAAATAAGCACCATGTCCTTTTGTAGGCAAATGGATAAATTTATACATCACAACACAGTATTATTTAGTATTAAAAAGAAATGAGCTATCAAGTCATAGACACTGGATCAGGATAGTTTACAGTAACTTCATATTTTCTGCTAAGTTTTATTATTAATCTAAAATTGTTTTTTCTTTTAAAGTATATGAAAACTTTAACATTTGTGAAAGCTGAGTAAAAGGTATGTGAAAATCATTTCTACTATTTTTTCCAATGTCTGGTAAGTCCAATTTCAGGATAAAATGTTTAAAAAACAATCATAATATTTGAACCAAATGGGGAGGGGGGAAGGGGGAGGAAAAAGGAGGAGGTAACAAGTTGGATAAAAAATGTACTCATTGCCTTACTAATGAAACTATAACCCCTCTGTACATTACTATGACAATACATAAAAAAAGAAAAAAATAAGCATAATATTAAAACAAAAATTATTTTTGACCTATAAAAAGAAAATATAACTTATTTTTGATCAACTGAATGATATCCATTTTAAGATTACAGAATTCAAATCTGGAGACCTAAAATGTCATTCTGACCTCTATACTTAAAGCTTGGGACACAAGAAAAGCTAGAGCATGGGAAGTAAGCAAATGTGGTCTGGAGTTACCCCATAAAAAACAGTCACTGTTACTTAAGAGTTACACTTTTCATAAAACATAGTCTCCTTAAGTGCCTTCTTAAATGAAAATGTTCAAGATTAGTCAATGTATAGTTCTGAAATGCTACTTGACGTGGCTATCCTTCATGAAAATGTTCTGCCCTACAAGAACATTCAAGTCAGTAAAGGATGCCAAAAACTACAAGCAAGAGTAAGGCTTAGAAAGACCCCAGAATTGAGTTTTCTAGTAATTTATTTTCCGACATTTTGACAAAATTATAACTCAAATCCACAGCAACTTTTTACTAACATCTTTAAAAAAAACCGTTTTACTATATGTAGTTGTACAAAAGAGTTTCAACATGTCAATTTGTGATTATAATGCATATTGATCAATGTTACCCCTTTTGTCATTTTTCCCAATTTATTTTCTCAATTATTTGTATGCTTAGAGTTTTCAAAGAAAAATGGTATGCAAGAAGCAGGTTTAACTTTAAAGCCTACCCAGAATATTCTGTAACCTATACTTTACCCTTGATTTTTTTTTCCATTTCCCTCCTCTTTCCTTCCCTTTCTCCTTTCTTTCCTCCTTCTCTTTCTCCTCCCCCCTCTTTCTCTTCCTTCATTTCTTAGAGTAAGTTTATTAACAGATCCACTAGCAGACAGAAAATGTCGAGATATCAGTGAGAAAGGTGTAGGATTTTAAAATGCTGTCAGGCATTTAAGGAAATGTACAGATGTGAGAAATGTTTCTGGGTTCTAAAGGATGTCACTATCTTTTACAGATTTTAAATCAGGTCTTATGTGTTCAGTCCACTTTGATGTTCACATGTGGTATGAGATAAAGGCACTATTAAGGATATTCACTATATGTTATTATACAGTTTTCCCAATACCATTAATACCTAGATTATTCTTTTCCTGTCAAGTATTTGTGGTACCTTTATAATGAAGCAATTAATGACCTGGGTAAGTTCACTTGTGATTATCTCTATTCTGTTCCATTGGTTGATGTATTTTTTTTTGCCAGTACCATGTTGTTTTAATTATTATTGCTATGTAGCATAGCTTGAAGTCACTGTGGCATTTACTGCTTTGTGCTTTTTGCTTATGATTGACCTACCTATTCAAGGTATCCTATAATTCCATTTGAATAGTAAACTGTTTTTTATACCTATATGAAAAATAATGCTGGTATTTTGATAAAGCCCGTGTCAAGTCTATAAATCACACTGGGATGCACTGACATTTTAACAATATTAAATCTCACAGGCCATGAGCATGGGTGTCTTTCTACTGATTTGCATCTTGTCAGGCAAGCTCTTTACCATTGGGCTATACACCTAAACTTTGTTAAACTTCCCCTAAATTTTGCTCTTCAAACTGCTTTTTGCTGTAGCCTTTATGTTTTAGCATTTATGTTTCTCTTCAGGGGAAGACTGGGAAAGAGCAATGTTTCCATTTTGGACATATTGAGTTTAAAATGACTCTGAGATGCCCAAAAGATGTAATGAAGAATCTGACTGGAAATAGGGAGTTATGACTGGCCTGGAGATGTATGCTTATGAGTCACCTGTGTATAGAGGCTAGAGGTGGAGTGATAATCCAGAATACGAGGAAAGAAAAGAAGGGCTTCCTAGCTCTCTTGTTCATATGGTGAAATCCTAATCCCTCCAAAATGAGGCTTTAAAAGGTATGGTCTTTGGGATGTAATTAGAGAGATCTGATGAAATCGAGAATAGGGCCTTAGGACTAGTGTTCTCTTAAAGAGTTTCAAGAAAACTTACTTCTTTTTTCACCACATAAATGCATAGAAAAATCTGTCTTATATGAACCAGGAAGTTGGTCCTTCAAGACACTAATCACAGTGGTCCCTTCCATGTGCACTTCCTAGACTGCAGAATTTATTTTATTTTGTTATAGCAGCCAAAACCAAGACACACTGACCCTAAGAAATACCAGCACTTAATACTATTGTAAGATACTATCTAGATAAAGGTAGATAAACCACTAAAGAATTAAGACAGGAGTCCAAAAATGCCAAGAGGAGCAAACCAAGAACATAAGGAATAAGTATTAGACATAACTAAAAGAGCAAGTAGGAATAACTATTGGATTTGACAATACTGAAGTCACTGGTGACCAATAGTCTATTTTGTGAATAACATCAAAAGTATCATTTATTAAAATATAGCCCAAATGTTCTTAAACGTCCTTAATCCCATTGGACTGAATTATATGAATTAAATATAAATTAAGTTTTCAGGGTAGATTTTTACAAAAAACAAAAATTAGACAGCACAAACAGCCAATTTATACTATTTCACACTTCATAAGTTCTATATCTAAGAAAGGAAAAGAGGAAAATATGGGATGAATGTCAGGATAATGTACAACAGTGGTAGACGCACACCCTGAATCACTTAATTCCTTGGCAGCAGAATCCATTTTTCCTAGAGCTGAATTTACTGCCAGCAGTGCACATCCTGGGAATGTCTAATACAAAACATTAAAAGGTTGGCCAGAGCAGTGGAAAATGTATTGAAAGAAACAATCCAAGCCTGGGAGAAGTAGCTCATATCTATAATCTGAGCTACTTGGGAGGTAGAGATCAGGAGGATCCTGGTTTGAGACCAGTCTAGGTGGCAATATGTTAGTTAGACCCTCATCACAACAAAAAGCTGAGAGGGGAGGGGTTTACATCTGTAATTCCACTTAGGCTGGAAGTATAGGCAGAAGGATCATTGTGTAAGGGCAGCCCAAGCCAACATACAAGACCCTATCTGATAAATAATCAAGGTGTGGGGGGAGGCTCAAGTGGTAAATAACCAGATTAGCAAACACAAGGCCCTGAGTTCAAACCCCAGTACTATTATGAAAAAAAAAAAGGAAAGAATAAACAAAGAAAGAATTCAGTCTTAGCTTAGAAGAAATGAAATGACGCAATATTCTGTCAGATCTAGAGATAACTTAAAAGATCTCTTTAATAATATACTTATCTGTGAATTGTTTCATTATCTAAATAGCTAAAGAAATTCCAAATAAAAATTTCTATTGTTTTAACTATTCAGAGAATTGCTAGTATACAGAAAAGTGTCTTGGCAGACTTGATGGGACATGTAAAAACTTCATAATTCATTTCATTTATACTATTATTGCTACATGAAACTGAATCAAATTCTCTGCTAATCTAAAATCCTTCCAGTAAATCAAAAACAAAGAGCTAAAATGTGAAAGTTCTTAGAAACATAAAAACTACATTCTTCCTGGTTAAAATATTTATTAGTCAGACATAAATTTGGTAGTAACTATAAGATTTCTTACATTATTTCTTAAACTTTATTTCCAAGAATGTTTTTGAGAACTTGGACTTTGAAAATTTGATCACAGTTTAGTTTATAGAACTGCAACCTTAGATAAAAAATAATATACATTTTCACATACTATCAGAATAAATAGAACTAGGCCCTTAACACATTTTTAAGTTTTGGTAAAGATCATATATACCAGGTACTTAAAAACATTAGACTAAGCAGATGGAAACTTACATGGTAGTCATTAAACTCACTGCCCCTTGTTTTTCTAAAGATGTTAAACAATCTATATTTCCAGAAATAGGGATCAATTATTATGATTCCTTTCTACATGGCATGGGTGTTCCTGCATATGTATGCATATATATACATATACACATGCATACATACACATACGTATATATGTATGCACATATAAAGACTTTTGACTTTGGCCAAAGCAACTACTTTAAAAGAATGTTGCCATGGCTCTCCCTTCATCACATACATTTGCCCAATACGGCCACACAGCAGTGTGAAGCTGGCCTGCTTCCCAGCAAGCTGTTTGTTCTGTGGCTTGAAGTTTCATTTCAGTATGTTTGTAGCATGTTGCTATCTACCTGTGGTCTAATAAGCAAAGTCTAAAACTTCTCTCCCTCTCTTTCTCTCTCTCTTACACACACACACACACACACACACACACACACACCACCACCACCACCAAATTCTCTTCTAACACTTTATTCTCATAAACATAGAGTTAGGATGAAGGGAGTATTGGTGAAAATTTCTTAGGGAAGTAACAAAATTTACTTTGAAATAATTTCTTAATTAAATTTGTTTACAATTTATATTTTCAAAAAAAGAATTTCAATGTAATCATGATCATCCTTGTATCAGGGGAAGTAGTAGATTGACAGAGCACACATTAAAATAATGATGCCCACACCGGCCAAATTGAGTCTAGTCAGAATGAAGCTGATTGTGAAGAAAAAAAAGACTTAATGCATGGGATCATTGTAGATATAGTAATATAAGACATATAACTTAGCCCAAAAGTTTTAAAAATTTTACCTTTTCATATGATTTGGAGAAATCAAGATACTTATTTTAAACATTAATACAACTATATTATTTGATTTAGAGTGTTCTCTAATCCACATACATCTACCTATATGGAACAACCTGGAATATGAACACTAAGAATGTAGTGGAAAAACTGGGCTCACATGAAATAGGCATATTCAGCACACTTTATGATACCAAAGAGTTGCTAACTTTTAAAGTCATTGTATATTATAAACTCCCTTGGCAAAGGGATTTATAGTTGTTGTAAAATTTTTCTAAAAATCTGAATTTCACTAAGTTTTGATTCCCCATCATACATGCCACAAGTATATCAGTGATATTAGATAAACTGGAGCCATGAAATAATGCCAATTCTGCTGACTTCCATTAAATATTCATGTCACATTTTCTGTATAAAAGCTGGAAAAACACACTCAAAATAAAATAGTATATAACTGAAAGAGTCAAAAGTTTTTTAGAGTTATTAAAGTAAAAAATATTCCTATATAGGGAGAAATTACACTAAGAACTCATCAACAGAAGACACTCTCAGTCATTTTTCAGTTGTAGTCATGGATATACACTGAAATATGCATACATCCTAATCATTTTAACTATGGGTGTGGTGACACACACTAAACCCACATCTGTGAACTGGCAGGCAAAGATTACTAGTACTGTCTGTCACAAGAATGTGGTCATCATGAAATGAAGCTCACTGGTGTGAGTGGAGATAAAAGCTTAGTCTTGGTCTTACTGGTAAACCAGTCAAACTATCAGCTTGGCTGTCACAGTGACTGAGCAACACTGCAGGGTACTTCCTCTAGAAGAAGATAGGCTATGTATTCTCTTTCTTTATGGGTCTTTGTACCTGCTTCCTACTATCTGAGGAGGCTTTCTCAAGCTCTTATTTTTCTGGTAAACTCATCTGCCTTCATTCTTTAAGTCTGACCCTTCTGAGAGGCCTTCCCAATGGCTGCAGGACATTGTGGTATTGTTCCTTCCATTACCTTGTGTTTGTAAGCATCTTTATGTTCCATCTCAATCACAAACTCCCTGAGGAAAGATAGTTAATTGTTATTTTTGTTCCCTTAGTATGTACCTTTAGTGCTTAGCATAACAAAGTGTAATACTTATGTTTTTATAGGATGAAAAGTGGAAAAAGTTAACATTCTAGATTCAGTGGTCTACAAGTTGTTTATGGGAGTTTCTAAACATCACATCATGTTATTTCTGAGAATCACAATTTAGGCTGGGCTGGGATTGAGGTCATAATCATAAACATAAACTTACTTCCCTCTTGAAGTGAGCAAAGGTAAAGGTCTATACATCACTGACAACAGAAACATATACAATAATTTCCCTGTAAATCTTTCACTGCCAATTTTTAAATCTTAAAAAAAATCCCATAAATATCTTTCCAGAATGCAAATGATTTAATAGTTTTAATCATCTTGGATATCTAATCAAACTTCCCATTTTCTTTCAGCATAATGAAAAACTACAACAAGTTTAATTTCATGGATAGCCAACCTGAAAAAATTCTCAAGACCTCAGGAATTACCATTTGTTTCATTCTATCAATTATTTCAGATTAAAAAATTAAAATTAGCAACACTGCTATCAACCTTTAAAATGGGGGTGCCTTATGAAAGGCTATATACCCTTTTAAATTAAAAATTCTAACTGTTGATATAGGACATAAGCAATATGGTATAGAAAAGATCGTGAGAGGATGGAGAGGCCAAAGTACTTTTTATGGTAACCCTTCATTGTAGAAGAAAGCGAGTTAAAAGGAAAAACCTCTGTTATGATAGAATAGGCTGTAACTTCACATTGGAATAAAGTTATCAATTCTTTGATTCTTCCTTCTCATCTCTATGTTATATATTATCTATAAGAAAATAATTAGGTGCTGGGAATATGGTCTAATGGTAGAGTGCTCATCTTGTATACATGAAGCCCTGAGTTCAATTCCTCAGCACCACGTATATAGAAAAAGCCAGAAGTGGCACAGTGGCCCAAGAGGTAAACTGCTAGCCTTGAACAAAAAAGAAGCAAAGGACAGTGCTCAGGCCCTGAGCTCCAGGACTGGTAAAAAAAAAAAATTAATATCTACCAGTGGTTTATGATCTAGTTGAAGATTCAACATATAAGCATACCAAAGTCAAATGATATGTAAACAACATAAGACCTAATAATTCCATATATTTAGTTTAACACCATAATAACTCTATGACAACAAGAGCTGTAAGAGTAGGAGAGAAGCCTGGTGCTGGTGGCTCATGCCTATAAATCCTAGCTACTCAGGAGGATGAAATCTGAGGATTGTGGGTCAAAGCCATCCCACAGGAAACTGTGAGATTCTTATCTCACAGAGCCACTGTGGCTCAAGTGGTAGAGCACTTGCCTTGAGAAAAAAGAAGCTCAGGGACAGCACCTAGGCCCAGAGTTCAAGTCCCAGGACAGCAAAAAAGAATACACAAAACTAAAGAATACATGAAAAGATGGTCAACATTATTAGTCACAGGTAAATGCAAATTAAAACCAGAAGACAACACTGTATAACTATTAAAATGGATTTTACAGAAGGGAAATAATTACTGGGTATCCTAGCTACTCAAGAGGCTGAGATCTGAGGATTGTGATTCAAAGCTAGACTGGGCAGGAAAGTCCAGGAGAAACCACTAAAAAACTAGAAGTGAATCTATGGCTCAAGTGGTAGAGTGCCAGCTTTGAACAGAAAAGGCTGAGGGACAGCGTCCAGGCCTAAATTCAAGCCCCAGTATTAACATGTATGTGTGCGTGTGAATGCATGCGCATACACACATGCACACAGATGACAATACTAACTGCTGGTGAAGCTGTGATATAACTAGAACTTCATATATAAAGTCAGGAAAACAAAATGGTATACCCACTTAGGAAAAAAGTTCGGTAGTTTCTTATAAAGTTCGAAATGATATCATATGACTGAGAAACACCACTCCTAGTAGTTACCCAAGAGCACTGAAAACTTAAGTTCCCACAAGATTCTCTATAAAAATGTTTAAGACCAATTCATGTACAATTGTCTCCAAAGAATAACAACCTACCCACATGTCCTTCAACTGGTGAATGAATAAAGTGCAGTACAAATATAATGCAACACTGCTTAGTAATAAGAAAGAATGATACACATAAGAATGTGGAAAAATCTGAGTCAAAAGATTGTATACTGGGCTGGGGATATAGCCTAGTGGCAAGAGTGCCTGCCTCGGATACACGAGGCCCTAGGTTCGATTCCCCAGCACCACATATACAGAAAACGGCCAGAAGCGGCGCTGTGGCTCAAGTGGCAGAGTGCTAGCCTTGAGCGGGAAGAAGCCAGGGACAGTGCTCAGGCCCTGAGTCCAAGGCCCAGGACTGGCCAAAAAAAAAAAAAAAAAAAAAAAAAAGATTGTATACTGTATGATTTCATTTATGATAGTCTGGAAAAGGGAAAACTACAGGATAGAAAGGGTTTGCATGAGTGGAAAGGCTTAACTACATACACAGAGGAATATTTAAGGACATGAAAATTTGTCTTTGTCTTGATTGTGGTGGCAAATGGCTACCTTTCAGTGCAAAGGACTCCACACTAAAACAAGGAAATGTTATGTACAAACAATGGTTATCTATGAGGAAGCCTTATCCTTTGCTAGTGAAATGCATCACGTGGAGAGGAAGAAAATGAGGTTATAGCTCTGAAGCTCAGCTTCATACATCTTGTTCAAACAGACCATTCATCTTCATAAAAACTTCCAGTCAAGCCATTTATATTTTTGTATACTTTTCACATTTCTTCAATTCCAGTACCAAAACTTTTTAAAGATGATCAAAACAGCACTATTCTATCAGAAATCTGGAAACAAAACCAAGTGTTCATTGCAATGACAGAAACTTGTGAATTTCCTAGCAAAACTGAACTATATTGAAATAAAATATGTTATGAAGAAAAGCTTATATACCCAAAATAGCACTGCTATGGCTCATCCTACATCAATTTGTGTATTGGCCCCAGACAAATGAGAGACTTATTAGAAAAGAATTATTTCTCAAAGTCTTAATGGAAGTCAGAGGAAATAGTCAATGAAGCACTAAATATTTAATTCAAAACACTCAATATACTGGTTTGGTAGCCTGAGACAGCTGCCTAATAATTAATAAAACAGATTTTCTTCATAACAGTCCATATTCTGCCTGCTAACAGATCAAGTTCTATAAAGCAGAGAATACTCAAATCTAGTAGAAAAACACCTAATATATGTGTAGAAATAAGGATAAAAATAATATATACCAAGTATGTATTGAAAATGTTTAAATAACCTGAACACATTCTTTATTTTGAAAACACACTGAGTTCAGTGATCTTGTTTAGCACTGTGAAGTGCAATGGCTGAGTCATGGGGACATGCTCATGAGGTTTTATGAACTGTGGGAAGATGTTGAGTAGCTCGTGGAGTTGAAAGAAAATCTGCCAGGAAACTCGATGATATCAAGTGGCTGTGTGTTCTAGCTCTCGTGGTGGACATTACCAAGTACCTCTCAGAACTGAACATCAGGCTGCAGGGCCACTGGAACGCAACCAGCTTCTCAGCTTCCTGCTTTCTAATATCAAGTCATTTGAAGCTGAATGAGGTTGGGAGAATGCAACTTGAAAGAAGTACCATAGTGCATTTCTCCCCTCTGGAAAGACAAAAGTCTTCTATAACACTTGAATATGCTGGTGAATATGCAAAACTAATTGAGGCTGTTCAATAAGGAAACAGATGCTGTGCTTGATAACCTACAATATGAAAATCATTATCTGTAAAGGGATGAGCTGAAAGCTAAGCACAACAGCCTCCTACTGCCCGACTTCTATAAATGTTAACCTAAGCAATAATGAATTTCCCACATTGAGAAGATGTGTGCTCAAATGTGCAACTGTGTCCAGGACCACTTACTGCTATGAGTAGTTCTTTTCAAAATTTAACATTGCCAAGAGTCAACTGCACTCTAGTTTGTAATCTTGGCTACTCTCAGGATGAGATCTGGAAACCTGAGGTTCAAGGCAAGCCTAGACAGAAAAGTTCATCAGATTCCATAACCAAAATAAGCAGCAAACCAGGACTGAGGTATGATTCAAGTGATAGAGCACTAGCCTAGGTCTTGAGCTCAAATCCTAGAACTGCCAGAAAAAAAAACTGAGGCTACAACTAATATGAAGAAATACAAAGACCAGTAAGGACTATTATGAACAATTATGTGCCAACAAATAAGAAAACCTAAAAGAAATGGATAAATTTACTCTCTCTCTCTCTAAAAGTAAGCCATAAAGACAGGGAATTTGACCAGACCAATACCATCAAAGAAAGGAAAGAAAAGTCCATGAATAGATGGCTTTACTTCTGAATTCTAGTAAACATTTAAAGAAGAACTAATAATCTTCTCAACACTTTCAAAACACTGATGAGAAAAGAGTACTTCCAAACTCTTAAGTGAAATAGTTAATATTGTACCACTTATACATGAAAATAAAAGAAGCTGATCTCAAAGAGGCAAATAATAGAAAAAAAAAAGTCTGGAAAGAGTGTAAGTGAGGAAGAATAGCAGGAGGATTGCTACTAGGTACAAAGACACAGCTGAAAGGGAGGAGTAACTCCCACTATTCTTTTTTTTTTTTCCCCCCCTGCCAGGTCTAAGGCTTGAACTCAGGGCCTGGGCATTGTCCTTGAGCCTTTTTGTGTGCAAGGCTAGCACTCTACCACTTAAGCCACAGCCCCACTTCTGGCTTTTTCTGAGTAGTTTACTGGATATAAGAGTCTCACGGACTTTCCTACCTGGGCTGGTTTTGAACCGCAATCCTCAGATCCCAGCCTCCTGAGTAGTTATGTGTTAGCCATCAGTCCCCTGCTTATCCCACTGATTGGCAACCATTAAACAAAATTTCAAAATACCCAGTAGAGAGGCTTGTAAATGTTCTGAACACAAACAAAACTGCTATTATGTCTGAGGTGATAAATGCCAATGATCTAATCAGATCATTACACATTTTATACATATACTGAATGTCACATCTTACCCCATGAATGTATTCAATTATTTTGTGTCAATTTAAATATATATTTTAAAGAAGACTGTATACCTCAAAACAGTAAGATTATCCACTATGCACAATTTAGTCCCATGAACCCTTAAAGGCAGAGAATGTTCTGACTGGAGTCCAGAGCTGTGGCAGGAGAAGTCAGACGAATTCCATGTGCAAGAAGCAGTATTTGATATGCTGTCCAGAACTAGATTTAGAGGCCCATGTGCAAGGAACAAAAAGCAGCTTTGAAAAGCTAAAAATATCCTCCAGTTGAGTACCAGTAAGGCAAGGAGGACCTCAGCTTTACCACCATAAGGAACTGGACTCTGGATTTAGCCAACAACCTGAAAGTACCTGATGGTGGAAATTTCTCTGAGCCTCCCAGTAAAAAGTCCATGAGCCCACAACTTGACTTCAACCTAATGAAACCAAAGCAGAGCAAAGAGCCAGGCCAAGCCAGGTTTCTGGCTTGGATTCAGTATATATATTGTTTTCTTCACTTCTGAGAAAGTGAACAGACAAGATTAGACTACTAGGAGAACAACTGTTTTATTAGTTCCCCTGAAAGCTGCACAGAACAGGGTGCACCTCAATGTCCAATACATGTTTGGGGTGGGGGTGGGGGTACACCAAAGGATTGTTTTCTTTGGAAGTTACAGTGCAACAGCACCACCAAGGGGAGCTTCAGCTGAAGAACTACTATCAGATTTCCACCACTGTGAAGATAACCAAATCAGAGACAGTGTTTTACTAGTGCCACTTGCAAGTAATCTTTGAGCTCTGTTCTTTGAACTTAATGCTGCTCCTTTGCCTCCTTCACAGAGAATTTCTGGAGTTGCCACTGTCAGCCAGGGAACATCTAGCCAGCTACACTGCCACAGGATAGCAAAGCCCTGCAAATTTTCAGACTCAAGAGGAGACCTGGTCAAATAGACCACTCTGGTCCTCAAGTATAGCTGTGTGAGCATCCACAGCATTGAACCTTGGTACCTCTGCTTCCTCACTGTTGTGGTTGTATGAAGACACCCAACACGGTACATTACACACATTGACTTTTCAACACAGGCCAAAGAGTTAGAGACGAATGTTTATTTCAAATGTAATTTAAATAATGCAGAGAGTAGGATGGATTCCGTTTAATATTGTTTAAAAATCTACACATTTCTCTTAAGCCCAGGATATAAGAAGGAAAGTCATTCATTTTCACAGATACACAGCACAGAAATTTATGATACTGAATTAAATAATCATATGACAGTCTCAGAGCAACCGGTATCTAAAGACAGCCATAAAGGAACCATGCCTCCCAGAATGTATGCACCTTTCTTCTCCTTCTGGTTCTAGGCTTTGAATTCAGTGCTGCATACTCAACTTGCTTGCTCCCAGCTGGCATTTTACCACTTGAGTCATATCATCAGCCTGACATTTTGCTAATTAATTAGAGGGAGTCCGGTATACTTGTCTGCCTGACCTGACTTCAAACCTCAATCCTCTTAAATCTCAGCTTCCTGAGTAGCTAGAATTACAAGAACCACTGGCATTGGACACATTTATGTACCTATCTAGTCTTTATATGCTCTGACCATTTGTGGCCAAATATCATTAGATTTATTTTTTTTAATTTTTATTTTTGTCAGTCATGAGGCTTAAACTAGGGACCTGGGCACTGTTCCTAAGCTCTTTTGCCCAAGGCTGGTAACTCTACCACTTTGAGCCACAGCACCACTTCTGGTATTCTGGTGTTTCACTGGAGATAAGAGTCTCACGGATTTTCTTGCCTGTGCTGGCTCTGAACTGTGATCTTCAGATCTCAGCCTCCTCAGTAGCTAGGATTATCAGTGTGAGCCACCATGCGTCACTCACTAGATTATTTTAAAAACCAAACTGTACAATTCCTGCTACTCTTAGTATGCTTCCTCTTTGGAACTGGTTTCATTGCTGTGAGAAGGCCAAGCTTCATGGTAAGGCCACCCAGAGAAGAACTGGGGTATTATAATTTTTGATACTCTGTTAACATATAAAGATGTGTTTAGCTGGGCCCCAGTGGCTCAGGCCTGTAATCCTAGCTACTCAGGATGCTCAGCTCTGAGGATTATGGTGTGAAGCCAACTAGAGCAGGAAAGCACATGAGACTCCTTTTGTTTTGTTTTGTACCAGTCCCAGGGCTTGAACTCAGGTCCTGAATGCTGTCCCTGAGCTTCTTTGTGGTCAAGACTAGTTCTCTATCTCTTGAGCCACAGCTCCAGTTTCAGAACTGAGGTATTCGAATCAATATCTCCACACTTCTACCAGCTGGCAGAGGCACCAAATGCCAGCTTGAGACAGACTATAACAGGCATCCACCCCGATGCTCTCTGACTGCATGCATATACGATGATTTCTAAGCGAGTATCACTCTGCTGAGCAATCTACCCACAGCACCAGGAGAGATAATGATACAGTGTTGTTTGGGGGTACTATATTTTGAAGTACTACATTTTGAAGTGGATTGTTGCACAGCAACAGGCAACCAGAACAAATTTATTTTATGGCTACAACCAAGTAAAATATGAGCAATAAATTTAAGACAATTTCTTACAGTAACATTGCCATCTTTGACTCTTTGAGATCATGAGTTTCTCTGGAGAATAAACATCATATATATGTATGTATGTATACACATATATAAGTATGTATATGTATATATGTATATATAACATCCTCTTTCTCAATCCAGTAACTATATTCTCAATAAATATTTATTAAATGGAAGCATGAATAATACAAAGAGAGCTAACTATTGATTATATTGATGGAAGGAAGTAAGGACATAACTAATTCAGAAACAGCAGATATTTAAAAGTATATACAGTAACTTAGTGATACAGACACACTTCCATGCACACTGCCTACCTGGTTCTCTGAAAGGTATTAGAACAGTGTTTCTGAAGCTCCACTGCAGGTCCCTTCAGACTCTTAGAAACCATTGAGGCCCCAGTCAACTGCTTTATATGTCTGCTATACCAGCAGGCTTTAAACTGAGAATAATCCAAAATATTTATTCCTTCACTTAAATATAATCATGGACACTTTACATGCTGTGATAAATAATACAGTTAATGAAAAAGGACCTCAGTCTTTCAAAAAGTATTGGTTCTCTTGAATTTAAAAGCAGGTATTGGCACATTTCATTATACAGTATCTTTAAAAACATCCAAGTATTGGCACATTTCATTATACAGTATCTTTAAAAATACACATATATTAATATCACTGATCTCACAAGTCTTCCACATTTTGGTGAAGCAAACTCATGGTGCAAAATTTGTCAAACATCTAATTTTACCATTGAAAAATTTAATTTTAACACTGAAAACTCTAATTTTTGCTACTGGCAGCCAGCACTGATGCTTGTTTTGTTTGAAGTGACAAGTTCACTTTGTTTTTAAGAAAATGTCTGACAAGTCTGAATAACCATAGTCTGTCACTGATTCTTTCTTATAAAAATAGTATTCCATCCAACAAGTAGCTGGTCATACAGACTTTCCTGAAGACAATCACGGTATGCTGTATACAGAAGTGCTTAATAAGAACTTCTACTTCTATCACACAAAATACTAGAAACACACACATGGGCAAAGAATGAACATTAATTATGAGCCTTTTTTCTTCAAATTTCAAAAGGTTGTTTTTAAATACCCTTAATTCAGCAAGGGTATTTAAAAATGAAGACAGCTTTGTTCTTCCACATCAAGTATGTGACTGGGGAAAATATAGTGAACACTGGTATAGTGGGAGTCACTCGATTTATTAAGGTCTGAACAGTTTCACCCTAACTATGCTTCTACATCTATTGGTACAATTGGCAGTTCACAGAAAATGGCAAGTGACGTCCTGTTACAGACCCTCTGTGGCCTGCTGACCACACTTGGAGCAGTGCCACATTGATGTGATCTAAGATTAAAGAAATTCCTCATGGTGTATACTGTGTTCATTCCAAGTTAGAATCTTGTGTATAAAGTAGAGTTGTAAAATCTGTCTCCTTCTCTGCATTATTAGAAATAATACTTCCAGGATAGGATCAGCCCTGGATTCAAGTTTCTGCTCCACAAACATATGAGATACTGAACCCTGAATAAGTTTCAGTCTCTCTTCACATAGGGGCTGGAGGCCTCAATTTCTTCATCAATAAAGTAGAAATAGAGGGCTATAATTACAATCAAATAAAAGTCTCCCTCTGACCATGAGTCCCACAGAGTGAGCCTTGAACTAAACTGGATTTGCAATGATTAACATTCATATGTTAATGTTGGTCTTGTCTTTTTTCTCTTTTTTGCAAACAAACTATACCCTAAACAGGCACTTATAAGAACTTACCTCTCTAAGTGGGAAGGGCCAATGAAGAGGGTTAATGAGGGCAAGTATAGGTATAGTACTGTGGAAATATGTATGAAGACAGAACAATGAAACCTGTGAAAATTGTTTTTAAGACAGAGGCAAGGAAGAAAAGGTATGAGGGAGAGTGATAAAAGGAGGAGTTTGAGGTATATTTTGTGCATGTATGGAAAAGTCACAATGAAATACTCTTGTATAACAAATATATGCTAATAAAATGAGGATTCAAACTTTAAAAATATATAACAATTATCCCTGTATACACTGAGATTTTGTTGACCATCAAAACATATCTCAAAATATCTATAGTAGGGGGAAAAAAGTATAACTATGAATGAGATAAAGTTGGTTCTGAGCTGATATGTGTGCCTACCTTTTCCCAGCTATTTCCTTAGACTTTCTTAGGAAGCATTCTCTCCCCACTTATTTGTCCCATCTCTGAGGTCTCTGGTTCAGGATGTGTTGGATACATCAGTCATTTTAAATCTCTTTGTTTTTCATTTACTCCCATTTCTCTCATTAACATGACATTCGTTTGTCTTGGGAAAGGTGCCTTTATTAGCATCAATTAGTTGTACTAGAAGAGTTTCATTCTGAAATGTCCATATATGTACACAATATACCTTGATCAGACTCACTCTGAAGGGGTCAATCTGATTAACGTGTAGAATATGCACATGCAAAATACCATGGCAAAACTCCCTTGAACACTTAGCACATCCTAAAAAATTAGTAAGAATATACAAAAGGAATGTAAAGTAGGTCCTGTTGGGGTAGTTGTACCAGAGGAAAGGGAGAGGATAAGCAGAGGGTGAAGAAAAGCAAACAGGATCAAAATACTTTATATGTGTGTGTGAAAATGAAAAACAAAAGCTATGAAATATGTGCAAAAATCAAGAAATATGTTTTTAAGTCTCTTTAGTTTTCTTATCTAGTTTAGCATTTAATAAAATGTTAGGTATCACATTTCTGTAAAAAGAGAGATATTTCTTCTCACTTTTGTTCTGTGACTAATACTGGGCCATGAGCTGCAGAATGATTTCTGTATCTGGTTCTGTACAAACTGCTCACTTGGCCTCATCACACACTAACTTTATGTTTGAATGTTACCATTTGTGAAAAAAGAAATTTGTTATTGATAAATCTGTAAATAATAAAATTTTACCAAAAACATTTAATAATATGTATGATATCATAAATATGTTATCTTTTCCTAAAAATATTCTTGATCTGTCAAAACTACTACAAGTTTTGTGTATGGACACTGACATCTGAGCTGGAGAGTCACTGAAAGATGTGCAAAGCAGAGTAATGAGGCTATTCAATACTTCTAAGACATATAAAGCTCATGGAGAGTGAGACAGAAAACCTACAGCAATACCAACCAACTAGCTACCATACTGAAACAGTGACAGGCTTTTTGAACAGGTAATAGAAGTGATAATTAGGTAATTAATGATTGTTGGAAGACAGAGCTCCATAGGTCTTTGTTTCTGGACATCTTATAAGCAACGGTACCGTCAGCCGTGGACTCTGAACTATGTGTATATTGTATATGTTTATTTTCAGAATATGTCTGCATCCTTTAACCAATTTTCTTCCCTAGGGTATTATGAGAAAACTTGCTTAAGTTGTAATTGTGTCCCCTTGTACTTACTCTACTACCTGACTTACAAACAGATACTCTCAACTCAGCCACAACTTCCACTCATCAATGGTACAGCTACTACCAAGGTGACTCCCCAGGGAGGGCAAATGAAGGGAAGCACACACATACTACGCTTTAGCTATGAGCACAGATTCATCCCTTCACTCAACACAACCAAGGTTAACAGTGAACTACAACATTCAAAATTTTACCAACAGCTTAGAAATGTTCTAGGGGAATTGGAACACACAAAAGTTAAGATGCAAAATGGAAATCTGAATGTCTGTCCTAGAGTTAACCAGTCCCCACTTTCCATTGAGGATTCCGTACAGCCATTTCCATATTTCACCTTAATATGTCACAATGATGGAGTGTGTCCTCTTTACCCAGGCAAGCTGAACTATGTTTTCATGGGGGTTTAAATGATGAACAAGCTTGGAAGGCAGAAATGATGTCACATTGCAGAGGGTAGTTTGCCAGTATACATATTAAAGATGTCTCTCTCCAATGCAAAGACTGGTCTGGTTTTTCTGAAGTCTACTACACAACATTAAGATTTACTGTGGTTGTAATGCAACCTCTACTTCAACAGGTGTCACTGGTCTCTTTATCACGCTGCTCTGGAGCATGGGGATTCACATAAGAAATGCCCCTACTCTCATTCCTATTACTGCTGTAATCATTTAAAATAAAATATATAATTTAAAAAGTAACAAGCTGTCCTTTGTCTCTGATCCAGGAGTCTAAAGTTTCCTATCAGCATTCACAAAACTGTGGCAGGTTAATTTGTTCCTTTAAAAATAGGGTAAAAATACCAGATTCTTCACAGTAATAGACAGGTATGAAGGTTTAATCACGCTTCCAAACACTCTCAGTTTCCACTAAAATGGGATGTGACATTCTATAAAGTTCTAAGCAAGTAATTTTAATGTTTATCATATAACAGTTTTGTACAAAAAGTCTGAACCTATAAGAAGTAAAAATTCAGATGTATGTTTAGCATGCTTTCTTTGTGGGGTTTGAACTGAGAACTTCATAGCTAGGACAGTGCACTTGAGCCACACTTCTACCTTTAGGATTTCGTTGTTTTTTAAATAGTGTTGCACTTTTTGCCCAGGCTGGCTCAGACAGTGATCTACCTAGCTACACCTTTTACACAGCTGTGATTACAGGCATGGGTCAGTGTACTTGCCAACATGCCTCCTTAGAAGCTGACCCTCTGGCCAGTATGATGGTGCATACTTACAATTTCAGCTACTCGGGAGGTAGAGGATCATCGTCTGAGGTCAGCCCAGGTAAAAAGTGTGAAGTATTCTCAGAAAAATGGTAAGGCAAAAAAGCTGAGGGCATCTCAAGGGGTAGAGTGCCTGCCTCACAAGTGTAGTATCTGAGTTTATCCCAGTATTGCAAATAACTAAATCAGTACTCTAAAAAGTGACACTCAGCCAGGTGCCAATGGCTCATGCCTGAGGCTGAGATCTGAGGACTGTGGTTTGAATTCAGCCCTGGCAGGAAAGTCCATGAACCTCTTGTGTCCAATTAACTACAATAAAAACCAGAAATGAAGCTGTGACTCAAGTGGCAAAGTGCTAACTTTGAGCAAAAAATGCTCAGGGATAGAGCCCAGGCCCTGAGTTCAAACCCCAGGACCAGCACCAAAAAGAAAAAGAAAAGTTGACATTCTGGGTGTGTCAACAGTCTGAAATTAAATTAAATGAATTATGAAGTAATCTCATCTCCCATCAAATCTACCAAGATATTCTTTGTGTAGTATTAGCAATTTTCTGAATAATTAGAAATTCTTAATTAAAAACATACAAAATTTCAACTAGAAACTGTCTAAATGTTCTCAATATAACTCTTGAAAAAAGACTAAATTGAAAAAGCAAACCATGCCAGATTTCCCAGAAACGTTTAGCTGCCTTCAAAGTACTACTGACCACAGGAAGTATAGGAAGCCAGAATTCTAAGGCAAACATTCCTCTTTCCTTTCCTGGCTAATACACTGACAGATCAAAGGAGGATCAGCAAAGACCTCAGAAAAGGAGAAATTGGAACCTGCTTATTGCCTAGGCATTAGGCAAGATCAAGTTCATTCTCTCTTCAAAACTGAAATCATGTACATTTAAAAGTAGTCTTTAAACTGCAAGGCCATTGGTCAGATCTATCCGTTTAAAATAAATCTGTTATTATTATAAAACTCTATATCCAAGGAGATCTTCATTTTCTTCTTTTAGAGAAGGAAGCTTTTGGGAAATACAGGTAATCTGATGATTCTTTGGGCAGGGAATTAAATCTAGGAATATCACCAGAGACCAAGAAACTCTTTTGTAGGGGTCATGATTTAGTTTTAATTTCTAGATTCAAAGTATTTTTAAAATGTTATAATTCAATAGTAGAGATGCAAAAGAGTTTGTAAGTCATTATTTCTCTCACATGAAGTAAGCATTTAGATATGGAAAGCAGAAGTTAAATACCTGCCAAAGATTATGAAACAGAACCAAATATTTGCTATTACTCTTAGTATCAGATAGTTCCTTTCATATTTTCTGAGTACACTGATATCAGATAACAATATGAGGACAAAACTCAATAACACTTAAAAATCACTCAAACACAAAACATTTAGATATAATATTGGCATTTTGGATATAAGAAATCTCTAAAAGGACTACAGCAGTGGTCGCACTCAGTAGAAGCACAAGTATTTTCTCAATGAAACAAAATTAATATCAAAGATTAGACAAGAGAAGGATGTCAGCATTTCATGCCAAAAATACATAGTTCTTGCCCTATTTTCATACTTAATATATCCCAGGACAATTTCTCTGTACCATGTGTTGTGCTACTTGGACAATCCATAGCTATTAAAAATAGCTGATTAAAAAACAATTAAACAAGACCTTACTGTCTTCATTCACTCCAAAAACCGTATGCACTTAACTACACTAAAAGGCAGCTGTACTAAAGGGTGGGGAGCAACAAACAGAATGGTCAACAAGGACTGTGGTACCTGGACTGCAGAGCACCACCTGCATTAGTCAATCCCTGGGAGTTGGCTCCATCGTACATGCAGGTGAATCACTCCTAGAAGTGATTTTCTGCAGACCTGCCTAAGACATTGTTGTGGAACCAGTTTAGGTTTCTTCTTCTTTTTTTTTTTAAAATTAGTATGTTAGTTGTACAAGTGGTTTCATTTTGACTTGTCTAGATATGCTTACAATACACCTTGATTAGACTGCCTCCCTCCATTACTTTCCCTTATCCCTTTCTGTCCTCTTACCCAAACAATCTGCCCAATTTTCACACATGCACATAAAGTATTTTGAGCATATTCAGCTTTCTTTACCCTCTTGGCTCACCTCCCCAACCCTAACCCCCTAAATGGAACCTGGTTTATATTCTGTCATTTGTTTTTCTAGCATGCATGCTAATTTTTCAAAGGGGTTTCATCAGCTATTTCGCAGATGCATATATTATTCTTTAATTATACTGCCCCCCTTCCAGTTTCAGCTTCTGCTCTGGACAAACAAACCTAGGCCGGCTTTGTAAAGCCGGCACAAAAACCTATAAATGTGTCCAGATTTCTAGCAGTCTTTTTTTTAAAAGTTTTTATTATAAAACTGATGTACGGAGAGGTTACAGTTTCATACGTTAGGCATTGGATACTATAAATGTGTCCAGATTTCTAGCAGTCTTAAATGTTAAAAAAAAAAAAAAAAAAAAAAAAAAAAGCTCCAGGTAAGATTAAGAACAAGTGATTGAATTGATTGAATTTATCTAGGAAGCAGGGGCTGGGGATATGGCCTAGTGGCAAGAGTGCTTGCCTTGTATACATGAGGCCCTGGGTTCAATTCCCCAGCACCACATATACAGAAAACGGCCAGAAGTGGCGCTGTGGCTCAAGTGGCAGAGTGCTAGCCTTGAGCAAAAAGAAGCCAGGGACAGTGATCAGGCCCTGAGTTCAAGGCCCAGGACTGGCCAAAAAAAAAAAAAAAAAAAAAAAGAAAGAAATCTAGGAAGCAAATAGGCAAATGACTTTATAGGTAATAAAGAGAGAAGAGATAGCTAAACTGGGTCCTACTGGCTTATGTCTGTAATCCTAGCTTCTCAAGAGTCTGAAATCCTGGTTCAAAATCAGCTTGGGTAGGAAAGTCTGTGAGACTCTTAGCTCCAATTTATCAAAAAGCCAGAAGTGGTACTGTGGCTCAAGTACAAGAGTGCAACCTTGAACAAAAAAGCTCAGGGTCAGTACCAAATAATAACACTAGAAAGTATTATTAGAAAAATTATCTCCCTTATTATTAAGACTAGGAAGTTTGTGGTGCTTTTTTTTTTTTTCAGTTGTTTTTGTTTTCTGCTGGGCCTGGACCTGGGTATTGACCCTAGGTTCCAAGGCTAACACTCTACTATTTGAGCTTACAGCACTACTTCTGGATTTTTCTGTGATTAAATGGGGATAGTCTAATGGACATTCCTGTTCTAGCTGGCTTTAAGCCTTGATCCTCAGATCTCAGCCTCCTGAGTAGCTAGGATTACAGGCATGTGCTACCAGTGCCCAGCAAGGAAGTATTTTTTAAAACACATTATCTAAAACATCTAAATCTGCCAATAAAACAGGAGGAATTGTCCAGAGATGAATAACCCATTTGTCTTTTTGAAGTCTCACAAAAAGTGCTAGTGATTAAAACATATAGTAGTACGTATGTGAAACAAGAAAATGTAGTTAACAGAAATGCCAGAGGGACTAGACAGAAGCTGCTGTGCAGCTTGGTAAAAACCTAAAGACTTTGTGTTCCCTACTGGTGGCTCTTCACTGTTAGAAAAGATGAACTTGAAAAATAATGTTTGGCTTTTTTGTGTGTGAGTTATGGATCTTGGGCTCAGTGACTAAGTGCTGTCCTTGAGCTCTTTTTTGCTCAAGGCTAGCATTCTACCACTTTGAGCCACAGCACCATTTCCGGTTTTCTGGTGGTTAACTGGAAATAAGAGTCTCACGGACTTTCCTGCCCAAACTACTTTGAACTGTGTTCCTCAAATTTCAGCTTCCTGATATCCAGGTTTACAGACATAAGCCACTGGTGCCCAGTACATTTTTTAAATTCTTAAATTATACAATTAGATTGTTGTAGGAAGTAGAGCTGACTCCATCTTGACTAGGGAAACATGGTAGGAAATGTTGGAGTGGGTAGAGCTGACTCCATCTTGGTTAAGGAAACATGGTAACAATTGATAAAATGAAGGTACATATTAGGTCAACCTGACCCCCAAATCCTGCTTCTGTAAATGGCTTGTTTAACTTGTTTGTTACTTGCTCTACCCCCCTGCTTCAACCCTCTATATCCTTGCTACACTTTTACCTTGATAAACCCCAGCTTGAGGGGGAAGGGGCTGCAGTTTCAGCTCCTGAGTCTGTACTGCATCCCTGGCCAGTCAGCTTGCTTTTTGCTTTCCCAATAAACCCATCTTTTTGCTTGAGACTGTCTCTGAGTGGTGGACTCTTGGAGGGACAGGGAATCCCATCCCTCAAATCTTGTAATAAGATCTAACCAAAAAATGACTAGACTACATATAAAATAATTTAAGAAGTTAATCTAAGTTTTATATTAACCATTCTCAAAAATCTCTTCCACAATACCTTAAATTGTCTAAAGAATCTTACAGACACATCATCAAGGAGCAGTAGATATTTGCAGAATGTGGCTAGATACCAATCCGTTTATGAGAATAGCATAGTAGATATCAGAACATACCCCAAGAATCAATAACTAACAATGTATTAGAAGTCTATTCTGTGCCTATTGAGAGTGTCTATAAAGTAATTTAATGAAATATAGGACAAATCTTTTATTTACTTTTGGGTCGGTCATGGGGCTTGAACTCTGGGCCTGAGTTCTGTCCCTGAGCTCTTCAGCTTAAGGGTAGTGCTCTACCACTTGAGCCACAGCACCACTTCCAGTTTTCTGGTAGCTAAGAGTCTCACAGATTTTCCTGCCCAGGATGGCTTTGAATTGTGATCTTCAGATCTCAGCCTCCTGAGTAGCTAGGACTACAGGCATGAGCCACTAGCACCTGGCAGGGCAAATCTTTTATCTTCAGTAATTATTGCTCTGTTCATTCAACAAGAGCCATGAATTCAGGCCACACTAGCATCTACACTGGGAAGGTCAAGACTTAATTTCTTTTCCCCATAGCTGCTTCTGAGAGAACCAGGTAACCTCCATCAGATTTTCTAGCTCATAACCTCTATTGCAGCTTTTTATTAGTTCCTGTCAATTCTTGTCCTAGTAACTAGCCCTAGGTAAAGAACTTACAGGCCTCATGGGCTGCCATTTCATTTGTTTATTATGTGAATATTGAAGCAAGAAACAAGCTGAATTGACACAGAGTTGACAGGTTGAAGGAGTAATTGCAGACTCAATAGAATGGTGGAGTAAGAAGCTGAATGTAAAGGAAAGACCTATAGAAAGAGGAGATAATCATGGTCACTGGGATGTCCTCTGTGCCAAGCATAGTTCCAGACTATATTTACTAGATGCAGGAATGTGGATTTTGAAGGGCAAGGCACCATAATGATTCAGCAGCAAGTATGTGTCAAGTAGCAATTGAATCTTAACAGCAAAAGCCATGCCCCACACCATGTCACTCTGAGGCAGGGTTTCTGGCTCTAATACTTGCTACATTTTGGGCTAGATAGTTCTTTGTTGCAAGAACTGTTCATGTGCATTTTAATAGTTTAAGTAACTCTGGTATCTAGCCACTAGATGTCAGTAGCAACTTCCTCCACAGGTGTGACAATCTAATAAGCAAACGGACAACTTCATATATTGTCATATTGTCAGATATCCCTCAGTGATGAGTTACTGCTCTCAATAGGTGACAATGCAAAGCCATTTAATAATTTTAATCAAAGTAAGCAGTATGCTATGATTTGCTTTTTAAACAGATTCAACAAGGCAAAGGGAGATCAGGGAGGGATCATAGGGAGTTGAAAAGACTAGGCAGACTAAAGAGAGTTTGGATGAACATAATGATCAGTAAACCAAAGCAGAAGCCATGGAGAAATAAATGAGTATATGAATTTAAAATATAAGGAGAGAGTCAGACCCAACTTTAAGCCCAGTAGGATAAAAGATTTTGAGGGCCAAGTATGGTGATTCACATGTGTAATCCGTTGTTCAAGAGGCTGAGGTAGGAGAGTCACAGTCCAAGGATGGCCTGGGCAAAAGCACAAGACCCTATCTTAAAAATAAGTTAAAACAAACAAGGTTTCTTATTTCTTCAGTATATTTGGCTTTTTTTTCTATTTTTGGCACCAAAGGTAGAAAACTGGGTAGTACAACAATGTTTTATCTGCAGTTTTTTCACCTACTACATTTAGAAAACTTTTGTTTACTCTTACTTAATACATTTTATCAGAAGTTAGATTTTTGAATCAGGTCACCTGGCATACTATATTCATGCTGATCAGACCTTGCCACTTGGGGAAAAATATTTTTATAATGAAATCTTTATGGAACCATTGGAAAACTCCATAAACACACATAGAAAAGGCCTGCAAAGCATCTCAAAATAACTAAATATTGTCATGTGAAATAAAGTACAGTAAAACAAAGGTCAACTTTTAGAAACTAGGTTCTTCAGAATTCTTGGAAAACTCTGGAGTATGAGAAGACTATTTATTATGTTTATTTTAAATCATGAAGCTCACAGTAGCCCAAAGTGAGCCAACTGAACACTCTCACATACAAGCACCACTCTGTATCCCACCCAATAGAATATATAAAGATGAGGCATAAATTAAATAGTGAGTCAATACAAAAATATCCTGTACTAAATTCTAAAGACAAATAAAGAGAGAGGTTAATTTTGAATAATCATTAAAAGCAAGCCCAGGTCAATAAACATGACAAATGGGCAGAATGTGAGATCACTGAAAGATACATGGAGCTGTGAGCAGCACTAATGGCTGGAAACAAAACCTAATGGTCCAAACTGAATTGCCTTAAAAGCAAGAATTAAAGAAAACAATATGACTTCACTGAATTATATAACAAATGTTCTACTTGAGAGCTGCTGAGATACTATTTAGCATTATATTTAATTAGAAGATAAAAATACCTATACTTGCTAAAAAAAATCTCTGAAAATGATAACCATGATTGGTTAATTAATTTGCCTACCTTTAAGAACTGTCTTGGAAAGTGACTTTCATTTCAAGTGATAGGGGATGCACAAGCAGAGTAACACCTCTCCCACTCAAAAATGTCGATATCTAAATCTGCCAAACTTGTAAATGTGTTACTTTCTATGGAAAAAGGGGGTGTGAAGAGGTGATTATGTTAAATATCTTGAAATGGGAAGATGGCTGGATTATTAACCTTAGGTAGGGCTAAGGTTCTTAAGTGAAAGGGGAATCACAAGATAGATCAAAATAGATGAGATATGAGGGAACAAATGACCTACTATTGATTGTGAATCAAGGAACAAGGCAGCACCTAAGAGCAAAAGACCAGGAAACAAATTCTCAGGTAGAGAAGAAAGAAATGAAGTTTTACTAACTTTTAATTTAACTCCATTGATGTTACTAATCAAAATAATTTAAAGCAAACAAATGAATATTGTTTTAAGCCACTTATTTGTGATAATTTGCTATGGTAGCAATAGGAAACTAATACAAGGGTAAATGGCTATGGCAAGCATTATTGAAGCTGAGGCTGTACTTCAATGGAAGAGCACATGTTTAGCATGTTCAAAATCCTAGATTCTATTTTTAGTACTGAAAAAACAAATCTCTACAACAAACACAAGTAAATCCTTAAAAGTATGGCATGATGGTCTCTAAAATACTAGGAAATACGGTAAGATTTTGTTTATATTACTAACCTAGACATTTGTTCCTTCAGAAAGCTAACACACAACACTTAAAATTAGATTTGCAAAATTTAGTTTGCAAAAAGAATTAAAAGTAAACACATGTCTGTCAGATGCCAGTGTCATACAATTGTAATGCTAGCTACTCAGAAGACTGAGATCTGGAGGATTAAGATTCAAAGCCACCCTAGGCAGAAAAGTCTGTCAAAGTCCATCTCCAAATAGCAATCAAAAAAGCCAGGCTGAAGGTGTACCTCAAGTGGCAAGGCACTGGCTGTGAGCAAGAAGGCTGAGTAAATGTGAGGCCCTGATTTGTCCTACTACTCGTCAAAAAGAAAAAAGGAAGGAAGGAAAGAAAGAAAAAAGAGAAAGAAGAGGGGAGAAAGGAAACACATATTTAATTTTGATTTTAAGAAGTGAGTTAGAAAACAAATAGAACACAATATTTTCAGCCAAACAAGAAGATAAAAATTAATTGTGAAAATCTGGCATTTCTTGTATATAACATTTTAAAAGGGACTATACCAAGGAATGTTCTTCAATAGGTCAACCCAAGGGCAAAACTTCATACTTGTTTCAAAGCTGATATTTACCTGATGATCCTCTGGGCAGCATACTGATGGAGGGAACGAAACTGTGCTGACATATTTGCTAAGGCCGCCAAGCAATTTGTATGAAGGTACTTGTCCTGTTTAAAAAAAACAGCAAGTTTAAAACATACATCAAGTCTTCTCTGCATTTTAAATAAGGTTAAGTAGAAGTAAATGTGAACTTAATTGTTACTAATTTTAGAAAGCTGCAAGTCCACAATCCCTTTTCTCTAGTTTCCAAATCCATAAAGCACTAAGATGTGAAAATATTTTCACAACTCATTTGGAAGCAACAAATGACACAAAACATAAAGATGTTCTTGATGGTTTGTTTTCATCATTTCCACCAAGGAAAATACTGAAATCATTTGCTGCAGAAATATTAATGTTTTAATTAGTGTGCTGCTTCAGACTCTAATGGGTTACATATCTTATGGCATATACATGGTAACTACCTTTCTAAAATACCAATTCTCCATTCAAAAGCATATCTGGTGCTTGAGGTCTCGGCTAAACAAAAAAAAAAACAAACAAGGAAAAAAACCCCAAGATATATAGCATTGGCCCTAAAGAGGGAAAACCAGTGAAAATAAGCAGACTTGACCATTCAGCTATGAATTCCATATATTGCTTCTCTTTGATAATACATTTCTATTGAGCAGAGCTACATTTGCTCCTATAAACAGAATCCAGGATAAGTATTTTTAACTCTTTAAAGTATGTGCTTTATTCTACTTTTCTTATTAGTCTAAATTCCTATTTTCCTATGCTCATATCTCCTTATACTTTGTTGTAGCTGCATTTAAAAGGTAAATCAAGTGATGTCAGTCTAGTTTTGGCCTAATGTGCTACACTGTTTTCTATTTCACATAAAATATTTCTAATCATACCACAATTAAATATTAAGAAACAATATATTCCAATCAGGTAGTATATAAACTATCTGTATTTATAGTATGTAAACTATCTGTATTTTTTGCATTGTTTCATGAGCATCTGGGCACTCTAAAAGTTGAGACAAGCCAGTACTGGAGTCTCACACCTGTAATGGTAGCTACTCAAGATCTGAGGATCTTGGTTCAAAGTCACCTCAAGCAAAAAGTCTCTGTGACCCTCATCTCCAACTAACCACAAAAAGCCTGAGCAGAAAAAGTCTCTGAGACTCTTATCTCCAGCTAGCCACAAAAAAACAGAAATGGAACTATGGCTCAAGTGGTAGAGCAATAGCCTGGAGCACAAGCCTGGAGCTTGGAGACAATGTCCCAGGACTGGCAAAAAAATAAAAGTAAAAGTTGAGATAATTTATACTTTAGTTCTAGTTGTAGTGTATTAAAACCCATGGAAACAAAGTTACATAATACTCACTCTTGTCCGTGTCATGTTGTACTGAATGGTTCTTATTACCACCAGAATCAGGAGACTACCCAGTGAAATTTCAGTTAAAACTCGTTCAGAATACCATGTAATGTTTTTTAGTACCTGAAATGGGGAAGAAAAGTTGAAATAAATATGATTACTTTAAGGAAAAATGAGTTATTCCATGTCTACAGTTTTTGAGACGTCATGGCTCTACTCCAAAGGTAAATTAAGCAGTAAAAAGTGAACTATAAGATTTTCAGTTCTAGTAAATACACCTATTAATGTGTTTACTTTTCATGTTTCCTTAAATAGAAAAGAAAAAAAAACAAGTCTGCAAAGCAAGAAGATATCTACTAACAATACCATTACTAGACAAAAAAAGAGATGTATCTGAAAAGAATGCATATAGGATAAAAGTGACAGACAATCAGAAGGCCAGGTTGGCGGCCAGGTAAAACATTTTCAAGATCCTATCTCAACTTATAAAATGCTTGGAGAGTAGGAGGGAGGGAGTACAGCCTGTCATCCACATTATTAAGGAAACCTAATAGAAAGATCATAGACCAGGCTAGCCTAGGTAGAAATTAAAGACTCTTATCTCCAAAATAACTAAAGAAAAAGGGTAGGGGATGTGGCTCAAGTGGTAGTGACCAGACAGGCACAAGGCCCTGAGTTTAAAGCCCAGTATAGCCGCCCACTTAAAAAAAAAAAAGTTTTCTTTGGTGTAGGCCACGTGGCTACTCCACGTGGTACATTGTATATTGTATATATTTCTACCAACCTAGGGAAGGGAAAGAAAAACAGGATGTAAGATATCACAAGGAATGTACACACTGCCCTACTATGTAACTGTACCCTTTTTGCACAAAACCTTGTCAAATTTTTTTCTTTAATTAATAAATTACAAAAAAATAAAGTGACACAGAAAACAAGTCGAATTTAGCAAACGGAAAGCAAAAAATGAGAAAAAGTGGGTGCCTCTTGTGAAGGAAGATAGAGATTTCACAACAGTGTATAGAAAACTTAAATGTGTGTGTTTAGGAGAAAGAAGCCGGGAGTGTAATGAGTTCTTGAGAACTTCAAGGAGAGATGTGCAGAGTTTTGTTATGGTTGTTCAGAGCAGACAGCCCTGGCGTATGCCTCCAGGCCTCAATAGCAAGAATTGTTTCCTAAATTAAACTGAGATCTTTCCCTGGTAGATTTGTAACATGGGTATTAGGAAGGGAAGGATGCATACACAAAAAAATTGAGCACAACAACAGCTAATTCTGGGCTACCACAAAGAAGGTAAAATACAACCAATACTAACCAGAATTCCCTAACAGTCTTTTACATTACAGTTAGTCTATATTCTTCCTCCTTTGACTCAAGAAGAGTCAATGTGCCATATTCTTTTTTTTTCTTTCTCTTTTTTGCCAGTCCTGGTGCTTGAACTCAGGGCCTGAGCACTATGCTTGGCTTCCTTTTGCTCAATTGCTAGCTAGCACTCTACCATTTGAGACGCAGTGCCATTTTCAGCTTTTTTCTGTTTATGAGGTACTGAGGAATCAAACCCAGGGCTTCATGCATGCTAGGCAAGCACTCTACCGCTAAGTCACATTCCCAACCCAAGGTGCCATATTCTTCTCTGCATATGCATGAAGAAACAAGAGACTTCTAGGTTGTTCCTGTCTTTTCCACTAAGAAGATACCCATCATCTGGACAAAGCAGATTTCTTAGCATTCACAACTGCCAATGGAGGTCCAAGAACCTTATAAAACAAATCAATCTAAATTTTAGTTTTTAACTATGAAGGGATAACAAAAGTGAAGACATTCGTAGTTGGACGTGTGGCTCAAGTGGCAAAGTGCCTGCCCAGCAAGCACAAAGCCCTGAGTTCAAACTCTAGTACCACCACAAAAAAGTGAAGAGATTCAATAACATAAGAGGTATGTTGAACCTTATCAAGCCTCTATTCTAATTAGCTATTAGTAGCTAGTTAATATAATAAATGAAAGGGGGAAATCTATCATAGATTTAAGACCCCTAAAAAATAAATACAATGAGTAAGATTTGGAATCTGATTCAAATAATTCTAGAAAATAGTTAAATATAATTGGACAAAATAGACATTAGCAAAAACTACAAATTTTTGTTGTTTCTGTTGAATGTACTAGTAGTGTTACGCATTTTAAAAGATACTAGTATCATATTAAACATCTACAAATAAAATTAGATATACATGTATTATATTAAAATATTTACAATAAAATTAATTATATATTACATATAGATGTAAATCTGATTTATAACATTTACTTTAAGAGACTACAGTGAAAGAGGTCATGACCTAGCATCCAAGTTCTCATCCAACCTAGGTTTTAAAACTATGCACTAGGGCTGGGAATGTGGCTTAGCGGTAGAGTGCTTGCCTAGCATTCATGAAGCCCTGGGTTCAATTCTTCAATGCCACATAAACAGAAAAAGCCAGAACTGGCACTGTAGCTCAAGTAGTAGAGTGCTAGCCTTGAGCAAAAGGAAGCCAGGGACAGTGCTCAGCCACTGAGTTCAACCCCAGGACTGGCAAAAGACAACAACAACAACGACGACAACAACAACAACAACAACAACAACAACAACAACAACCCATGCACTTTTACAAGATGAAAATACCAGAGGAAGAAAAAAATCAGTTTGGTCATGGAACTCTTTAAAGTACCGAAAAATTTAAAAGTTAAATTATATTACACTATTTTAAAAACATAAAAATCAATGTCTCAATCTTATGCATTTTGTTCCATCTTTTATGCAAGGAACAAATCTGCTTGTCAGTTCCTGCCACAACTAAAGTAGAAATGAAACGAGGAAAGAAATGAATTTAGTAATAGCAAAAAACATTTGTATCAATTACTAAGGAGCCATTTTGATAGAGTTGAACCATGGCTACAGTTTTTCTCGAGAAAAATATAATAATACTATTTCAGAAACCTGAAGAAAGATACCATTTCTACTCCAGGTCATTACATAAATACCTATTGTAAGTAAAAGATGGAAGACATGCTAAGACAAAGTAATTTGTAGAGGGACATATCTATTCTACATCTCTAGTCAAAAGTAATCGTAACTTACCACTTCATGAATGGACCTATTGAAGCCATCGTCTTCTGTAAGGATCAACAGTATTATAAGAGCCATATACACATGGTGTGAATTTCTTTCTTCAACATGATACAGAATCTCAAGAATTGGTAAAACCTGGGAAATAAAATTATAATGTAATCTCAATATCTTATTAGATAATCAAATGTTTTAAAACTTTACATTTTTATTTTGTATCTTTTCCTTTAATATCATAGTGAAACTTAACACTTTCCATTCACTTGGCTAAGACATCAAAAGAGAAAGGGAAGGTCTGGAAGGTTTACCCAACTTAAAGGCTGGATTTGCCTAACTCATTTAGGCTCATGGTTTGGAGTTTTTAAGAAATTACATCATCTTTCCCCAACCAAAAAAAAAAAAAAGAGGAAAAATGCCCAATTGCTCATAAATTAAATAATGTTTAAATTTATGCACTTAGTATCCCTTGTTTTTAATGCTAAAAAATAAAAAAAGCACTTAGCTGTCCAAGGTGCACTGGTTCAACTTGTATACTGAGAGATACTCTTTAATAAATCATTTCATTTTGTATGATCTATTTACAAACATTTCATTTTATATGATCTATTTACTCTATTTGGTCTATTTCATTTTACATTGTTTATTTATAAATAGATTTATTTCAAATTCTTTTTTAAAAATTTTACTGTATTTTTAAAATTTCTTATCGTAAAGGTGATGTACAGAGGGGTCACAGTTACATAAGCCAGGTATTTAGTATACCCTCCCTCTCCCTCATTTTCTTCCATATTTTTACCTCCCTAGCCCCCCCCCCCAAGTTGTATAGTTCATTTTCAACATAGTGTCTATTGAGTATCACTACTGAATTAGTTCACCCTTTTGTCTACCAGACTCTTATTTCCAATTAACCAGCAAAAGAAGTTGGAACTGGAGGGAAGGCTCAAATGTAAAGTGACAGCTGTGAGTGAGAACAGACCCTGACTTCAAGCCCCAATACTAGTACAATAAAAAAAATTTTTTTTTAACTTTTTTAAATTGTCAAGGTCAAGTACAGAGGGTTACAGTTACATGCGTTAGATAGTAAGTACATTTCTTTTTTTTTTTCTGTTTCAGGTCTTTATTTCTTTTTAATTCGAACATTAGGCTTTGATAAGCACAAAAGGTTCACAAGTACAAAAAAAATTCCATACAGCTGTATAGTAGTAAGAAAAATCTAGGAAAAGAAAATTTTTTAAGTTGGGTAATATTTATCTAAGTGACAGTCTTTTTGATGTGTGGCTGTAGAAATGGTAAAAACTGTTTCATAGTTATTGTAGTACATTTTTTAGTGACTCATTTTTACCTGTTTCAGGAAATCTGTCTTATACATTAATTTTGGGTAGATTTCTTGCCTGCATTTTGCTAAAGCCTAACTCTCAGCATTTTCAAAGATGACTACTTTATTTTTACCATCAGCCTGTGATGTTCTGTCCAAAGGAAGATCTTCACAATTCTAGAAGAAAAATTGGATCTGAATTCGTAGTTATTGTTCTTTTCAATGTTAAGAAAAAATGCTGAAAAAGAATGATGAATTTCTTTTAGTAGTATCATTTTCTCTTTTTACAAGAGTTTAATTTTCCCACAAACTAATGAATTACATCTGATTAGCTTTTATTTACTTATTTTTTTCAATATATTTACAAGAAGTTTTCTTGAAAGACTGGTTTTTTCCTATCTCAAAGATTCTGGATAAAACTGGTATTATAACAGAAATTTAAGTTGTCTTCTCATTTTCCTACCTAGTAACCTGTTGTAAGAGAACTGAGATTTCCACAGCCTTTGTGCAGCAATTCTAGGCATGGTTGAAATTGAATAATGATAGCCAAAGCTTCCCTTTAATCAAAGGTAATTAAAAATACTGCTAGAATGCTGTGTTCATGGAGATCAAATAAATATGGAAAGCCAGATCTGTGGCTGTCTCACAGCTTAGATTTTTTTCTCCTTTGCTTAAGAAATAAATTATCATGGCTATCATTTTCCACGTATCTCTTTTTTTCTTCTGCTTGCTTCGCTGGCTCTCTTTGGAAAGCTCATCTTCTCTGTTTGTGGTAATATAATGAGTGGTGGGAGGATTTATGAGATTTCTGGGTTTTAACACTGCTGGAAGAAGAGTGAGGTTTTGGGCCCCGAGGGAAGTCCTCTTCTACTTCATAACGCTTGCCATCCCTCCTGTGCTTCTCATATTCTCTTTTCCTGTCCAGTTCTTTCTGGATTGCTTTATCTTCTTGAGGCTGCCTACTGCTTTTCCTTGAGTCATGGCTCTTCCTCCTATCATGGTGGGGTCTCTTATATGCTGCTTCCATATGTGGTCTCTTGAACTGCCTAGGTAAGTCTCCATTTTTCTGCAGTTCTTTTGCTTTGCATTTTATTCTATGTTCTCTCACCTGAATTTCATATTTGTCATCATAGAAATAGATGAACAGAGACGTTGGAAATGTCTGGTTAAACATTCTTCTTTCTGTACATTCGTGTCCATAATGGCCTTTTTGTGCATACTTGTAGAAGACACTAAGGCTGATTGTCCAGAAGGGGTCTTCGGCTTTTTTGGTGGTCCAAGGTTTGGTCGTTAGGTGATACTGCCTCCAGATTTCTGGGTAAGCATCAGCATAGTGGCCTATCATATCTCATTGGTCACATTGTTTTCTCCAGGAAGATCTTTCAAGACATCTGTGAGTGGAAGACAGGAGCAAAGAACATTCTAAGCAAAAGCGGGCCAGACAGGCATACTGGAAGTGTCCTCTTTCTGAGCAGAGACAGCAAGGTTGGACTTTTTGGGGTAAGGGACAGTTTTTTGACAAATGTCCACATTTGTCACAATTTCTACAGGTAACATTTTTGTCTGCTGTATAGTATCAGCGAGTCCATCTTCCAGAGGATCTGTTATTACCTATCTTAGCCTCAACATCTTTGTCACTGATGAACCAGTTTACATCATCTTCTCCTTCAATAGAGTTTTCGCATCCCACAAGGTTGAGAAGGATCTTTATCATCTTCTTCACATCCCAGTAGCATACAGCTTTCAATATTTTCATTTTCTGAAGTGGTGCTCTCTTGTTCTTCACTTGAACTGACCTCTATAATCATGACCTCTTGGATAATACCAGATTTCTCTTCAGATTTAGGCTTTTCAATATCCCTCTTATCAGCCAATTCATTAGAACAATGAGAAGCAGGAAGATCTTGAGTCTTTTCATGTTCTTGGTCTCTAAATATTTTTCTTTTACATCTTTAAATACTAGCTTCATCAGACAAAGTAGTAATCTCTGCATAAGTACATTTCTTGTCCAGCTTGTTACCCCTTCCCTCATTTTTCTCCTACTTACTCTCCTCCCCAAGCCCTCCCCCCACCAGTCACAAGTTATACTTTAAATCTTTCAGTTTATTTATTCTTTACTTAAGATCAACAGGTTACTAAAAGTATCTATTAGATATGGACAAACTAGGTATATACCATGTCTTGTATAAAACCACAATACTTCATACACTATTCACTGAATATTAAAAAATCTCAAATCTAGGGGCTGGGGATATAGCCTAGTGGCAAGAGTGCCTGCCTCGGATACACGAGGCCCTAGGTTCGATTCCCCAGCACCACATATACAGAAAACGGCCAGAAGCAGCGCTGTGGCTCAAGTGGCAGAGTGCTAGCCTTGAGCGGGAAGAAGCCAGGGACAGTGCTCAGGCCCTGAGTCCAAGGCCCAGGACTGGCCAAAAAAAAAAAAAAATTTAAATTAAAAAAAAAATCTCAAATCTAAATCAAACAATTATAAGAAGTAAGTTATTCACATACACAAATCCCATATTCTGGAATGTTGGGATCCAGCCTTTGGACTTGACGCCCTTCCCCCCAGCCCTAGGGGAATGCGGAAGCAGGCTACGGTTCTCTGGGTCCGGAACCAGAAGAACCGGCTTTGCACCCAGCCCCCAACTCTCTCTCCAGCCCAGGCGCCTCCCCGTCTCTCCCTGGCGCGGCGCTTTCGAGTGACGTTAGCTCAAGAGGGGATCATGTGATAGCTCCCAGCCTATCGGCGTCCTGGCTGATCGCCTTTCCCTTCCTATCACTTCCCTTTACCCCCGCCTTAATAAATCAGATAGCTCTTGAAGCTTCTCCGAGACTCGCGTATGCCTGGCTTTCTTTACCAGTAAGGAGGTGGGTAAGCGTTCTCGTTAGGCCGCGCGCACGTGAGGTCAGTACTGACTCCCCCACCCCATCCTGGCTACCTGCAGGCCGGGTTTCCAGGAGAGAGGGTGAGAAAGGGGGTGGTGAGAAACGTAGCTGAGCCTTGAACCCCACATCAGGGGAGGCGACTCGAGCCCGACACTGGAATATGAAGTCCATAAAAATAGGCACATTTTGGGGGCACACTATAAGAACTCTGGGTATTTCACACTTTTACAAGCTGTAGTTGAACCATCCTCTAAGTTATGAAGAAGTGTAGCACATAAGACTACTAAATTCTAGTAGTTTAGAATCATGTCACATTTACTAAGATGGTGATTGCTCTTTTTTCTTCTTTCCTTCACATACATTTGTTGTACAAGGAAGGTTTCATCATTGATATTTCCATACACACACGCGTATGCCTGTGTATGTTTATGTAGTTTGTGTGTATACATATATTTACCCTCTTCATTAGCCCTCTCCTCTAGTACCCAATTCAAGCCTGTTTTACTCTCCTCTTTTTTTATACTGTATATTAATTGTGCCAAAGGGTTTCTCTATTCAGATATGCATATATTGCCTAGTGCTCAGAATAACCCTCTCTACTGCTTTCTCCTTCCCTGTCCCCACCAATCCCTTACTGATAAGGAGCTTTCACTGAGTTTCTTTATGCCACATTGATACAAAGTCAATGGCTTGAGCCACTGTGGCAGTCCTTTCTTTCATTGATTTTCTTTTTTTCAAGACAGGATCTCATTTTATGCCCAGGCTAGCCAGGACTGCAATATACTTGTGACCTTTGCCTTGGTTGCTGGGATATCAGGCTCATGCCACTGAGCCTAGTCACTGGTTGAGATAGTGTGTCATGAACTCTTAAGCACAAGCTGGCCCTGAATTGCAATCCCCTAATCTCTGCCTCCAAAGTAGCTAAGATTACAGGCTTTAAGCTACCAGTTGGGCTGGCCTTTACCTTTTTATGTAAAAAGCCATAAGGTCATCTAAAAGAAGATATAAAATTCCTTATGTAACTTCTTCTGATACTAAATATCAGGTCAGAGACTTCATATCACTCTAAATATGGATCTCATTTTCTGTGTCTCCAAAGTAAAGTGGTGAAATATCAAAATTATATGAGTTGTATATTGCAATGTGTGTGCAAGTTCAAGGTCCAACCCAAGAGCAGAAAGCTGGTGAGGCTTAAGGGAAGTATCTACTAAATCTCTGCTTGACTAACACAAATGGAAAATAAAATGGCAGCTAACTTGAAATTCCTTGGTTAAAGAAGGTACAAACACCATGGTGTTGAAACATCTACTTATTATTTATTCAGAATCCCTTCCTTTTTAAAGAGCTCCTCCCCACCAGCCCCTCCAACTACTCTGTGGCTCTCATGGCTTATCATTGCATATAATTGGTCAAAGAGTAGACACAGCCCCCAAAGAGACTACTGGAGCCTTTCATGAAATTCTTATGAATAGATGTGTGTGTGTATATGTATGCCAATTCATTCTAGGGTTTAAGCTCAAGGCCTGGGTGCTGTCTCTGAGCTGTTTTGCTCAAGGCTAGCACTCTACCACTTGAGCCACAGTTCCAATGTTACGATAGTTTTTTTGGTGATTAATTTTTACAGGCTTTCCAGCCTAGGCTGGCTTCTAACCATGATCCTCAGACATCAGCATCCTGAGTAGCTAGTATTGGAGGTGTAAAACACCGGTGGCCTGGCTTGTAAATTCTTCCTTTTAGGTTATAAGCAATAAGACAGACATGTACCCAGAGTGTTAGTGCTAGTGGTGTTACTAACTGCATTTAGAAAGTGTGTACTTGACAATGAGGCAAATAGTGTAGAAAGTAGAGGCAAAAGATGAAGCTACAGCCTAAACAAGAGTTTACCCTAGAAGCAACCATGTTTAACTAAAGTAGGCAAATTCATAATTTTTTTTCATTTGTGCAAACATATTCCTTTTAGGTTAAGGTAGGCATTCATAAATTTGTTACTTACAACTGAAAAAAAATGAGAGAGGAGAGAGAGAGAGGTTTTCAAGTGTCATAATTGGGGCTGGGAATATGGTCTAGTGGCAAGAGTGCTTGCCTCGTGTACATGATCCCCCGGATTCGATTCCCCAGCACCACATATATAGGCAATGGCCAGAAGTGGCACTGTAGCTCAAGGGGCAGAGTGCTAGCTTTGAGCAAAAAGAAGCCAGGACAGTGCTCAGGCCCTGAGCTCAGGACTGGCAAAAAAACAACAAACAAAAAAAAAACCACTAATCAAGTATCATAATTGACTATTTATACAGACCAAGGAGGAAAGAAGCTTTCTTTTTCTTGTAAGTTTTTACTTATGGGCAGTGTACCTTTATACTCAATTTATTATTTAAGCCAATGTTTGTTTGATACAGGTTCTTTCATGGTTGCTTTTTGTTCTTAATATAATTGTTATATATATATATATATTCAATGAAAAAAAAAAAACTACTATTACCATGATTTGAACTCTAGGCCTTGTGCTTGCTGGACTTTCTTGCTTGACTGGCATTCTACCACTTGGGCCATGCCTCTAGCCCAAGTTTTCGCTGAGACATGGAGTTTCTCAGACTTTTCTGCATATATTAGCTTTAAAATATGTTCCTCTGGATTTTACCTTCCTGAGTAGCTATGTTTACAGGTGTGAGCCAGAAGTACCCTGCTAAGTTCTAATATTTTAGTGTTTCTTCACTAAACATGGTATTTTCAAGCTGAAAAACAGTAGTTATCAAATGCTTGATAACGCTTCTAACAACCTGTAAACTAGGGGCAGAGGTGACAGCCTGTTGCTGTCAGGCAGCTATTAGCTATTTCAGGGATATTCACATTGTATACAATAAAGCATTAATAGTTTAGTTTTCTACACATGATGTATTTCAGATAGTACATGCTAAGTGAGGTAGGTAACTTTACTACTCAGTAAAACACTGTTATTTACCTACACATTAATTACAATGGAAATCAATGATTGCTTGTAAGAGTTTATGTCCATGAACAAAAATGGTACTTACTTTGCTAATGTAATAAAAGCAGTACACATCTAAGTGATACCTGATAAGATGTCTTAATCTGGGAACTGCATTTATACAGCTATAGATCATAGGGCTTGTGCTCACAATGGTCTACCTTATATACTTCCACTGGGAAACAAGCATCATGAATCCCAAGGCACAGGACCCTTAAGAAACCACAGTGGAAAAAAATACCCTTCCTGTTAGCATTTTCACCAGAAGTCTACTGCAAATGGAACCAATTACACAAACCTGGTGGGGAGGTAATTCACAGCTTGAACAGACCAAAGAGAAATAGAAATCTTATACACTGCTGAAGGTACTTCCTAGAAGACTTAATCATGCTGAATCCTGGGTAACTTGGGTCTTCCAAAGACTTCAAAGACAAGAAATTTTGTCTACTCTGGGAGCCAACTCTGTATGAACTGGTTCCTACTCCAGAGACATGCAGCCCCTCTGCCAGTATCTAGTGATATTTCCCCATCAATCTCTCAACCAAAACCTAGGTGGCAACCTGTTGGCCAAAAATTTTTCTTCAAAATATTATAAAACACACAAAAACTTACAAGATTTTCCATATCTGTGCGAGCCAACATGTATGTTCTAACATTGCTGTTCTGATGGAGCAGTGTGTATAAGAGGAGCGTTGCTTGATCAGATGTCTGTTGTTCACAAAGGGCTGTATACAAACTGTTAAAATTAATCTGGAAGGCATGTGGAATTGATGAGGGAAAAGGACTGCTGTCTAGAATAGAAAAGAAAAACAGTCACAAAGAATTAGAAACTTACATAGGAGTATTTATGGGAAGTCTCTACTTTTCAGAGTAAAGAACATCAACTGGGGGGGGAGGGGGGTATGAGGGACAAGGTAACAAACAGTACAAGAAATGTATCCAATGCCTAACGTATGAAACTGTAACCTCTCTGTACATCAGTTTGATAATAAAAATTTGAAAAAAAACAAGCAAAAAAAAAGAACATCAACTGGTATTTTAAACTTTACTTTGAAAAGGAAAAGAGTAACTAAATAGAGTCACAGAGTTTGTTACTATTTTCTTGTAAGTATAGCTGAACTGAATCAGCTGTAAGTAAGGGCATCATAGTACAAAGCGTGCACCTGTAATCTTCTGCCCTTAAATACAGCAATGAGCAAAAGGATCTCTAATAGATACAATTTAGGACACTGGAAGACTTTGTTACCAATACAAAGATGATCAGTCCCAAATATCTAGAGACATAAAAAATACAGCTTGTATATAAAACAGAAAATTCTTTCATAAAATAAGACTTGTATAAAAACAACTGTGTTGAAGCTAGGTTCATTTATTCAAGTAAATAAATCATGTTTGAAATATCCACCAAGTCTATTAAACAATTCCCAAAGAAAATGGCTGGAACAACAACATATAATTTATATATTTAACACCTAAGATATAATTTTAAAATTGTTAAAATTAAATTTCAAAATAATTCCTTCATGTGACTAATTTTATATTTTTGTAAGGGATGGCAAAAGGAAGTATTGTCAAGTACTCTGAGTACAAGTTTACAGAATCTATATGAGATTCAATAGAGAAAATTGTAAACTTACTATATTATAACAGAGACAAAATACTTTATCACTCTGGCTTACAGATGACTGCGTTGGCATGTGTGTGTGTTTGTGTGTGTGTATGTGTGTGTGTGTGTGTGTGTGTGTGTTTATGTTTGCAATATCTATACCTTCCTAGCTAATAAGGGCTATGAACCAGCTTTCTACACCACTATTTTACATCCCTTATTTAATCCATACAACAAAGATGTCATGTTATTCTGAACCAGTTTTATAAAGAATAAAATGGAAGTTTAGAGAGATTAAGTAACTTTTCCAAGATCATTTATGAGTGAAAACTATTAACAGTTTTTGTATTGTTTTTCTTTTTCTAATAGCAGCAAGAATTTAATGAGTCTGTACTATTGTACATGTTCATTTAATTCTTCTAAGAATCATGTGAGGGAGAGATTATAATTCTTGCTTTAAAGATAAGAACACTGGTATTGGCTGGGAATGTGGCCTAGTGGTACAGTGCTTACCTAGTGTGCATGAAGCCCTGGGTTCAATTGCTCAATACCTATAAACACAAAATGCTGGAAGTGGTATTGTGGCTCGAGTGCTAGCCTTGAGCAAAATAAGCTTAGGGACAGTGCCCAGGCCCTGAGTTCAAGCCCCAGGACTGGCAAAAAAAAAAACAAAAAAAACAACCCAAACTGGTATTTTAAAGAATAACAACTAAGACATAACTACATGTCAATCCGACTCTAAAGTCAATAGTTCCAATCTCACTCTACTGTCTCCTAGAAGCCAAGGTTCAACCCTAAATGTACTAACATTTGGCCCGAGTGGCAAAAGTAACCATGCTAGAAACTATATATTGAATACTTGCTATGTAATGAAACTTGAGCTGATCATTTTAAATTCTACCTTTGCTTCATATTTATACAAACTATTAGGTGACATCAAGTCCATTTCACAGACAAAGTCCTTGAGACTGACTTACAGAAATTATGTGAACTGCCAAAGGTCTCATACTCTAAAGTAATCAAGATGTGTTATAAGCCCAAATCTGCTCAGCTCCAGAATGTGTCTTATTAACCACAGTAATCCACACTCTTCACACTACCACTAAGAAGAGCGCAATACCAGAAAAACACTACTGGGTACATGAGTTTTCACATTTTATGCATAAAATTGTTAACTGATTCCTACTAGTCTGTGCTACAGTCTGAATGTCTGTGTTTCCTCCAAAATTGATGTTGCAGCTTAGTCTTCAATGCAGTAATACTAAGAGGTATGGCCTTTAGCAGGTGATTAAGTCTTAAGTGCTTCTCTTTAGTGAAATCCTTGATTAAGGAATTTGAAAGAGGACTTCACATAATATTATTTGTTTTGCCCTTCAGGCTTATGCAATGTGAGAACATAGCATTCAAGGCATGACAATAGGGGCAGAGATTTGCCTTCATTAGACACCAACCTGCTAGTGCTTTGATTATGGATTTCTCCATCTCTAGACCTATGAGAAATCAATTTTTTTCATACATAACCTACTGTTGGGTATTTTATTACAGGAGCTCAAATGGACTAAGACAGTCTGTAAATGATAATACCAGAATTGGCAGAGATACAACTGTCACACCTAATGTATCAATGATGAGAAATGTGTGTTAGAATGGATCCAGAAATCAGAAGCCTCTCTGTTCCTGCTCTCATGTAATAGCAGGGTGAAGAGATTGTACTAGAGACCAGATGGCCATGCAATGCTACTGCTGCTTTACAGAAAAGGTTTGCTGATTTTTGTCCTAAGTTTTAGTCCTATAAAACTCTGAATAGAACGTATTATTTTTTCTTGTGCTGGTCCTGGGGCTTGAACTCAGGGTCTAGGTACTGTCTCTGAGTTGTTTTTGCTCAAGGACAGCGTTGTATCACACCTCCATTTTTGGCTTATTGGTGGTTAAATAGAGATAAGAGTCTCACAAAATTTCTTGTCCAGGCTGGGTTTCAACCTTGATTGTCAAATCTCAACCTCCTCAGTAGCTAGGATTATAGGCCTGAGACTGATATAAAACTACCTATTATTTGGGCTTCATGGGTTAAACTCCTATCCTTCATAGGTAGGACAGGCTGCTCTAAGGTAAGTACAAGTTCATTTGGTTATCTCCAAAAGAAATATAAGTTTAGAAAATATAAAGGACCTGTAAAGCTCTTCTAGCATTTATTTGGCTACCCTGAAAAACTTACAGGAATTTCTACATAACCAATTTGAAAAAAGCAAATTGACACACATCTCCAAAACTGAAAGATAATAAACAATAGGGAGTAAAGCAATACTCTCCTCCTTAGAAAACCAATTCAAGAAAAAAATCCTCACTAACCTTGCGTGTTTTTAAAGGACATAATGGCCTGTCTGTAGGGATTTGGTGCCTCTGGAGCATCTGTCAGGTTGGCCAACACCAGTAAAAGCAGGAGACTTTGGTTGGCCAGAGGGGAAGAAAGTTCTGGAGAAGCAGTGGCTTTGCTGCCCACACCGCCTAATGTGAAGACAGTCCAGAGACCAGCTTGAGAAGAAAACACAGGATTATTGTCATCAGTAATGTATTTCTGTACAAAATTTCATTCTTCTTACCCTTTAAAATATACTTGTTATAAAAGCAAAACAACTGCGTTATTTGGAAATTTTCCTATTGCCCAAGTAATATAAGACATTGTAATAACTATGTCCATAATCACATTCTATTCTACTTCTAGTTTCCATAGCTAATCATTATTTAACTTCCTTACACTATTTCTAGATTTTTCTTTATGTATGAAGATATGTAAATTATACCAATGCATAATGGTCAATATCTGCAAGCACTGTACATACTCCCATTGATACCATGGATGCAGCATGGAGAGGGGAGGGAAGAGGTAGGGAGAGGACAGAGGGAGAGGGAAGAAAGAGCAAGGCGAGGAACAAAATGCAAAAAGACATGAAGAATAATCCAGAATAAATGGTGGATTAGAAGTTACATCCAAGGGACTTAGTGACTGAGAAGAGTAAGGATAACAAGAAGAGATTATATTCCAAGAGAGAAAGAAAAGAGCCTCGAGAACCAAGAAAAAGGTGACAAGACAGAAAAGGCATGCAGAAACAGAAAGTTTAAAGTTTCTATTAACTAATGTGCTCTCCCTCCTTTTCATTAGAAAAATCTGGGTAAAAAAATGCCAACTAATAATTGTTAATTATATATCATAAATTTAAACTTATTCAAAACAATATTTATAATATAGTTGAGAAACTTGAAGCATCTACTAAGATGAAAATTATTTGAATAAGTAACAACCAGAAGACAAACTCAATTATTTTCCATGGGAAAGATGTGTTGTTTATTGGTAACATTTAAAATAAAAAATTAGGTCACTTCCTTCCACTTTTGAGCTTGCTCCGTGACTGCTTCCCCTGTACCCATCATTGTGTGTTCCAGGATTGCAAGCAAAGAAAAACACTATTAGAAAGTTCAATCTGCAACAAAAATAATCACAAAAGTCTCTCCAAGATAAAATACAAGTATTGGTTCTGGATTGTCATCATAGCTGCTTGTCTTTATTACTAGAGAAATAGGAGTCAACTGTTCCTGGACAGATTTCATAAACAAAGTACAGATTTTCTTTTAGCATACTGCCTCTTCACTCTGCTCTTCACTCTCCCTCCACCAAAAGCTTCCGTCAGAGAGAGAGAGAGAGAGAGAGAGAGAGAGAGAGAGAGAGAGAGAGAGAGAGAGAGAGAGAGAGAGAGAGAGTGTATCGAGGATCCTTTCTGGTAAATAGTACTAAATGTTGCTTTTCCTTATGAGGAGACTGAGGCAGCCTGCCATTGCCTACATTGTAGTTTAGACTGGCCCATAATATTGGCCCAGAATTCTTCCAAAAGTTCATTTCTTTTTGCTGATCCAAGACTCTGATCTATGACCCAAAAACCTTAATGGAATAGCATTTTCCTGTTGGCATTACAAAAAAAAAATCTTTCCACCAGAAAAACAAGGGAAAGTTACAGTATATTTCTTCCAAAAGCCAAATTAAGGATGGTTCCCAAAGTTTTAAAATTATATCCCTTGGGTCTTCAAAATAAGTTTGAAAATAAAAATCATCTAGCTAAAGCTTTTTAAAAAGTAGTGAAATTAGCTTTAAAAATCTTGTGTTTACTTAATATGTTTTAAAGTAATGACTCAAGAATATACTTAACAATCAAAATGTGATGAAGATACAAAGTATGACAGGATTGAGACATAAATATAATAAAGAAGAAAATCTCTCTCATTAAAAAAAATTATTTTTAACTCACCAAGCACCAGTAGCTCACAACTCTAATCCTAGCTACTCAGGAGACTGAGATCTGTGGATCGATCACAGTTTGAAGCCAGCCTGGTCAGACAAATCCCTGGAAGTCTTATCTCCAATTAACCAACAAAAAGCCAGAATTGGAGCCATGGCTCAAATGTTAAGAGTACTGGTGAGCAAAAAAGCTCAGCAAGAGTAAGAGGCCCTGAGTTCAAACTCCAGTATGGGAAAAGTTTAACTCAGAGCTGGCAGGATACTGGTGGCTCATGCCTATAATCCTAGCTACTCGGGAGGCTGAGATCTGAGAACTTCAGTTCAAAGTAGGAAAGTCTGTGAGATTTTTATTGTTATTTAACCACCAAAAAGCTGTAAATAGCTCATGTGGTAGAGTGCTGGCCTTGAGCAAAAAAGCTCAGGGACAGCACCGAGGCCTATGGACAAGCCTCAGGAACAGCGCACATGCACACACATGCACACACACAGCCCAACACTATTTTCTTTGCCTGTTTTGTCCTGGGGCTTGAACTGAGGGCCTGAGCACTATCCCTGGCTTCTTTTTGCTCAAAGCTAGCACTCTACCACTTGAGCCACAGCGCCATTTCTGGCTTTTTTCTATGTATGCGGTACTGAGAAATCAAACCCAGGGTTTCATGTACACGAGGTGAACACTTTACCACTAGAGCATATTCCCAGCCCCCTAACACTATTTTATTAAGACTTAAAGAAATAAAGGTAAATTATCATTTTTTCATATCAGTAAACATGCTACTTGCTAAACTATAATTGATTTCTTATATATAACAAGTATATTACAACACACTATTCATGCAGAACTGTATAAAAATAAATGATAATAAACACTGTCAGCATTGTAATAAAAATCTGCTGAAGGACCATATTCATATCTTGAACTTATGATACTCTAGAAAATTATTAACAGGAAAATTTGGGTCACAGTAATGAGAAAGCTAACATATAGAGGCCCTATTCCAGGAACCAAAACTACAAAGAAGCAAAGCTTATTCTCTACCTTTCAGGAAGTTAGCATAATGGGAAGACAAACATATAAACAATTAAAAACCAATTTTAACTGCCATAATGACCCAATAAATAAAGCTAACACTTAACACACCTGTGCCTTTCCCATGCAAGAAAAATATCATAGCAAAATAAGAAAAGACGGCTTCACTAATAATGTCAGTAAGCATGCATTCCAGGAAAAACACCATGGCCTAAACCATATTCTCAGCCTTCCTTTTGATAAATAAAATATGCCAGGACTTAGCTACACACACCTTCATTTCCCAACCTTTTCCTGCAGGAAATCATAGCAATGTGACTAAATTCCAATCAAAGGGACAGCAGCAAATAAATTTTAGGCCATATCTTTAAGAAGAAAGATATTGATCGTCTTACTCATATCCTTTCTTCCCAATGGTTATACCTCATGCATAGTGATGGACGTCAGATATGAATTTGTGCAGAAGGATATGCATGAATGAATAGAAAAACAAGAGAACTACAACTTGTACCTTGATGAACTCAGCAAAGTGGCCTATATCCCAAGACTAGCTTTTAATTTAAGCGAAATACAGCCTTTTATCTTGATGAAGCCATTGATGCCTGATCTCTATTAAAAACCAAACCAATATCATAACTAATGCAATCTTTTCTTTTTGTTGTTCGTGGGGCTTGAACGCAGGGCCTGGGCGCTGTCCCTGAGCTCTTTTTGCTCTTTTTCTACCACTTTGAGCCACAACTCCATGCTGGTTTTCTGACAGTTAATTGGAGATAAGGGCATCACAGACTTTCCTGCTCAGGCTAGCTTTGAACTGTGATCCTCAGATCCTAGCCTCCTGAGGAGGTAGGATTACAGGCAGGAGCCATGGGTGCTTGGCTATAACTAATGTAATTATGCACCATAGTGTTCTGTAATATTATTGCTGAGATTTTTTTTACAAAGAATTTATAAAATTCCTTGTCTACTATTCTTGTAAAACTTTTAAATTTTAAGATAACTATATAGAAGCTGGTAAGAATATGAGGGGAGGGAAGACTTTGAAAAAGAAAACTACAAGCCAGGCAACAGTGGCCTGTTGCCTGTAATCCTATCTATTCAGGAGGCTGAAATCTGAGGAGCACAGTTTGAAGCCAGCCTGGAAAAGAAAGTCTGTTAGTCTCTTATCTCCAATTAACCACCAAAAAAGTCAAAAGTGGAGCTGCGGCTCAGTGGTAGAGTGCTAGCTCTGAACAAAAATGTTCCAAGACAGCATCCAGGCCGAATTCAAGCTCCAGGACTGGTGTGCAAAGTGCACACACACACACACACATACACACACACACACATAAATGAAGACCAGGTACTAGCAGATCAAACCTATAATCCTAGCTACTCAGGATGCTGAGATTTGAAACTTATCGTTCACAGCCAGCCCAGGAAGACAAATCCAAGAGATTCTTAACCAGCAAATATCCGAAAGTGGAGGTATATATAGCTCAAGTGGTAGAGCACCAGCCTTGGGTAGAAAACTAAGTGAGAACATGAGGCCCTGAGGTTAAATCCTAGTACACACACACACATACACACACACACACACACACACACTAAGAGAATATTTGGTAGACTGAGCATTATAGTGAAATAGAGTACCAGCCTTGGGTAGAAAACTAAGTGAGAACATGAGGCCCTGAGGTTAAATCCTAGTACACACACACACACACACACACACACACACACACACACACACACACACCCTAAGAGAATATTTGGTAGACTGAGCATTATATTGAAATATGAAGCATAAAACACTGGACCACTGGTGATATCGGGGAGCAAAAGTGTGGCACAGAAAAGCTTTTAAAAAATGTTTAATTTTAAAAAGTGATTATTAGAAATACAGAATATATTGATATAATTAGAAATATATAATACTAGCATATCAATCTGATAATTTCTAAGAATTTACTTGGTATTAGAATAAAATAAGTAAAGCCAGGCATGGGGGCCCAGGACAGTAGGTAGAAGTAGGAGAATCAAGAGTTCATGAGTTCAAACCCAACCTGATCTATAGCAAGGCTGTCTCAAAAACAAGCAAACAAGGCAGGTGCTGGTGGCTCATGTTCGTAATCCAAGCTACTCAAGAAATCGAGATCTGATGATCAGAGTCCAAAGACAGACCATACAGGATAGTCTGTGAGACTCTTATGTCCAATAAACTACCCGAAAAAGCCAGCAGTGGAGCTGTGACTCAGGTGGTAAAGCACTAGCCTTGAGCAAAGATTAAGGGCAGTGCCTAATCCCTGAATGCAAGCCCCAGGACTGGCACAAAAACAAAAGTAAAAAAGCATAATTATTTACCTTAAATAATATGCTTAAAATTCTGAAACCTAAGTCACTCTAAAGTGAAAAAATTCAAGTTGTACTAATATAAAATAAAACATAGCAGCTGTGTGGATAGGATTGATGTTTTGGAAACACTGATATATAGAAAAATAAACATATCTCTGAGTATCTAACTGTGGAGCAGTGCCACCTTATACACAGAAATAAGTTCTAAGCACAGAGTGGATACCTAAAACGACTTCCAAACCTACATATACTATGTTTTATCCTACACACAAATACATAACTATGGCAAAGTTTAATTTATAAATTAGACAGAGTGTAAAATAATTATAACTAAAATTGAATAATTATAACAATACACTATAATAAAAGTTATTTTGAATGGGTATTTGATTCTTTTTTTTTTTTTTTTGGCCAGTCCTGGGCCTTGAACTCAGGGCCTGAGCACTGTCCCTGGCTTCCTTTTGCTCAAGGCTAGCACTCTGCCACTTGAGCCACAGCGCCACTTCTGGCCGTTTTCTGTATATGTGGTGCTGGGGAATTGAACCCAGGGCCTCATGTATATGAGGCAAGCTCTCTTGCCACTAGGCCACATCCCCAGCCCTGAATTGGTATTTGACAATGCAAGATTTGATATTCTGTGGGGGAAAAGCAAATTTTTTTGGATTTTTTGTTTACTAGTTTTAGACTACAACTGACAACAAATAACCTAAAACCACAGAAAGCAAAACCATGGGCAAAGAGGAACAAAACAATCCCTGTCCATTTAACATTTCCCCATGTCCTTGGTCATTAACCCAGCATTACACTGGCGAGACCTTTATATCTACTGACAGTGAGATGCGCCCCAACCAAACATAGCACTTAGTGTGCTAATGATGGAAGAGAAACATAAGCCAACAACCTTTAACCTACTCTAACCATTCAACTTCAGCTAAGGAAAACCCAACAATGCAACATGTCACCCTGTGAACATCACAAGGCTTCACTGCATGTGAAGTCTTTGTTAGTATTACATTTCTCTTTCTGTCCGTAGCTATGCTACTGCACAGCTGTGCCTTGCTAAACCACCTATTCTATGTTCCAAGACTCTGTCCAAAAAGCCTAAGAACCTAAGGAAGTTTGTGTACTGCTCTCTTTCATTTCCCCAAACAATCCTTAACCTCCAGGCTCTGTTATTACCTTTTTGTAAAAAACTAAAAAATTATGGCTGGGAATGTGGCTTAGTGGTAGAGTGCTTGCCTAGCATGCATGAGGCCCTGGGTTCAATTCCTCAGTACAATATAAACAGAAAAAGATAGAAGTGGTGCTGTGGCTCACATGGTAAAGCCTTAGGCAAAAGAAGCTCAGGGACAGTGCCCAGTCTCTGACTTCAAGCCCCAGGACTGGCAAAAAGTAAACAAAAATTATAACCTCTAGAAGAGAACTACCTTGTTTTTCTACCTTTGAAATTTATACAATTACTTATAACATGTATACACTGCGTTCAACCTATTATAAAAGGAGTGAAATGTACCTTTTTCAAGGAAATGATACCTTTGGACTATCATTTCTCCATCACTAATTAAATGTCAACTCTATAAAATGCAAACGTTTAACAAGTAACAAGTATGTGTTACATTAAACTGAGTTATTAGTATCACAGAATATAAATACGCTATGCCATTTTCCTGCTTGAAAAAAATAACCTCACTAGATTCTATGTCACTTTTCACTAACTACCTTATTTTTCTGCCTACACTTCCATTCTCCCCTCAACCCACTCTGACCAACTTCCTAAACACCACTCTAAGTAAATGATTTGTGACAAAGTAACCAATATTTTAATCTTACCACTTCAATAGTCCAGTAAGAGTTCTTACCTTACTCAATCTCTCATTTGTATGTGCATCAAGTTATATTATTGCCTATGTTATAACAAACATTTGAAACCACAATGAAAAGATTTCATAGTAGCTCAGATAGATGAAAATAATTAGTGCACCGAACTGAAAACTAAATCTGAGAAAATTACCTAGCATGAAGATGAGATAAAGTGGATATTCTAATAAGATTAAGAAACATGAAGAAAATTTTAAAAAAGAAAAAAAAGAAACATGAAGAATGGAACTAAGTCCAATGTGTTGGACAGGAATTTCATAAAAGGACAAAGTAAAATTTCAAATCATAAAAATTATCAAAAAACAGAGATTTAATGATAGTTTTCATTTCTAAACTAGCAGGTTTAAAGTACAGACTGCAGTGTTTTAAAAAGATATTATATCACTCTGGAAGATGAAAAAGAAAAGTCTAGTTTGTTCAGAAACTCTACTAGATCCAAATCACAAATACTCTGATTCTTCCAGTAAGATGTATGAATTCTTGGAGAAGACATGCTAGGAATAAGCAGTCACAAAATAAACATGGGGACATTTTCTGGGCCATTAACTTCATACTAAGATTTCAAAGAGGCTAATTAATTAAACTCACATGTAACAACTTTTTAGAAATAAAACAAACATGGATATGTACGCTGTGAAGTCGAATTTTAAATGTACATAAATTTAGAAAATAAATTATAAAACTGAGCCTTTTCTGCACTGGTTACATACTCATTTGCCTTACCTTCCATTACCGCTAAGCTTAAAGAGCACTTGGAAAGGGCTCTAATGGCTTTTCAAGAATGTGTAAATTGCCATAATTCTCAGGATTTATGGTTTATGCACAATAAAAGATTCTTTGTGTGTTTCACTACCTGTTTGTGTTGCTTCTTTTACCTTATATGTAAATGCCTAATTTTAGGAAGAGTATGACAAGAATAACAGGAGACTGAGAACAAAAGTTGGTAGCAGATGAAGTACATGGCTTTCTCCTGCCATTCTGCTTGCAATGATGTTAAATGGAAACTTCTACAAATAACCCATGCTAGAAAGCTAGTGTAATATAGCTAGGCCCTGTATTCACTTCCTGTGTGTTATTACTCATGGCACATTTAGAGCGAGGACAAACAGACCTGAATAAAAACGGCATGCAAATGCAAAAGGAGGTACTGCAGGGTATGTACACTGCTTCAGGATTCTCAAGAACCAGGTTTTTTCCCCTCTTGTTGATTCACTGTGTTTGGTTGCCATTCCTAAGATAACCTGTAGCCCAAGATGGCTAACCTAGCTCCAGATGTCACTTTGTCATTCAAGTCAAAAGGGAAAGGTGAGTAAATGAACTCTGTTTGTTTTGTTTTGTTTTTTGCCAGTCCTGGGACTTGGACTCAGGGCCTGAGCATTGTCCCTGGCTTCTTTTTGCTCAAGGCTAGCACTCTACCTCTTGAGCCACAGCGCCACTTCCAGCTTTTTCTGTTTATGTGATGCTAAGGAATTGAACCCAGGGCTTCGTGCATGCTAGACAAGCACTCTACTGCTAAGCCACATTCCCAGCCCATGAACACTTTAAAAAGAGAGTTCAAGTTTGCAAGTTTGTTCAGGCCACTTCTGCTTTGAACAAAATATAGATCATATTTGGTTGCAAATGACTCTGGGAATGTTTCTCTTCTTGGTGCTCACATAGTCTGCTAAAATGGAGAGTGTCCAATACTAGTCACTGCCATACCACATTTGAGTAAAATCTTTGTAGTGTCCCTAGAACATGCTCTTTCTATTTGAGATAAAGGGACAGCTAATTACCTTCCGTACCCTGTCCTTTATGTCCTTCTTTCACTTAGCTCAGGAGAAAATGTGCCCACATCATGAGTAACAACATGAGAACTGGCAGAAGTACTGACAATCTTCCCAAAACATTCTCTTTCTGAAAGCAAGCAGCAGGATGCCTAAAAACATGTGCTATTACTCACAGAGCCAAAAGAACAAGGAAAATAACCTGATGCTTTCTGGCAAAAAAAAAGCCTGCTTTCCTGGTATGATTAAATCAGGATCTGAAATTACTAAAAGGTAATTTGGACTTAGTGTATCTTTCTTTATTAGGACTCATACTTTTCAAACATACAGGGATGTGCTTTATTTTCATAATAAACTACTGCTGTTTGCTAGGAAATAAGGGCATGTAAAGCTGTTTCTTCCTTATGAAATACTTCTTACAATTTTATAATAATAAGTTTTGTTTTGTTACAGACAAAGTATAACTATGTAGTCGAATCTGGTCTTTAGTTCAGTATACAGGCCAGGCTGCAGATAAACTCAAGCTCTTCCTGCATCTGCCTCCCGAGTGGGGGATAACGAGCTACACTGCTATGCCTAGCTTTCGGTTCTTTACTTTTCTTTATAGTTTCACCACTGTAGACACAACACTAAACAATAAAGCTTAACTTTTTCAGCTTTTGAAATACAGATCTGTCCATTTCTGAATTTTCATGCTCTTTGTGTCCTTTTGAAACTTGCTTCTTTCCTTTTAAAATTGTGTTGTAAGAGCCATCTGGGTTTCCATGTGTAGCTGTAGGTAGGTCCTTCAGCTGCATATGAGATTCTTCATCCAATGTCAATGGTCATCTGACATGCTTCAACTCTTACAAACAATTCTGCTGGACATTTATATGTCTTCTTTTATACATGCATTAATTCCTGAACAGAGTATACCTAAGAAGAAAACTGACAGTATATTCCTTCCAGAGAAAAAAGTTCACGAGACCCATTCTTAACCCATAAAACCTGGGCATGATGGTACATAAACTGCCATCCACTGCCATCCCAGTTAACACAAGAAATGTAAGTAGAAGGATTTTGAGTCAGACAAAGGGAGGCCTCTATCCTGTGTGGGACCTTATGAGTTATGCAGAAATGAATATGAAGGTTGAACAGAAGCCATTGGTATTAGAATAAAATAAGTAAAGCCAGGCATGGGGGCCCAGGACAGTAGGTAGAAGTAGGAGAATCAAGAGTTCATGAGTTCAAACCCAACCTGGTCTATAGCAAGGCTGTCTCAAAAACAAGCAAACAAGGCAGGTGCTGGTGGCTCATGTTCGTAATCCAAGCTACTCAAGAAATCGAGATCTGATGATCAGAGTCCAAAGACAGACCATACAGGATAGTCTGTGAGACTTGCTCTCGCCCTACCATTCATCCAATCAAATTTGATGAACCTTCGGGGCCCATTTGCTATAATCCTACAAGGAATAGTCTTTTTGTTGTTGTGTTTTACAGATGAGGAAATGCTTGATTACAAACTTTTCCAGGCTTAAATAGCTAATCAGCTTGCAGTCAGGTGTCAAGGCAAAGTCTAGTCTTAGTACTTCTAGAAGGATTTAAAGAGGTTCAAATATATAGCTTTTTTTATATCTTTGTTTTTAATGGACACACTGAAATAGAGGAGTCCATCTCAGAATAATTCCATTTTCAACTTCATTTTTTGCTTTTCTTTTTCTTTTTTATAGTTATAATAAAGCAATTACAGTTACGTAAGTCAGGTAATGAGTACATTTCTTTTTGGACAAGGTCACTCCTTCCCTCACTTCCTCCCCATTTCCAACATTTTATTAAGCAAATTTATATAATGAATTTATGTATGTACATAACCTAGACTTCACATTAACATTTTGCTATATTTATGATGGCATCCCCATCCATTACATATTCTTTAATTTGTCCATCACCACTGCTTGTTTTATTAATGCATTTCAAAGCAAGCTGCAGAAACAGTAATTCTATTTTCCAAAAATTCTTTGAGGGGCTGGGGATATAGCCTAGTGGCAAGAGTGCCTGCCTCGGATACACGAGGCCCTAGGTTCGATTCCCCAGCACCACATATACAGAAAACGGCCAGAAGCAGCGCTGTGGCTCAAGTGGCAGAGTGCTAGCCTTGAGCGGGAAGAAGCCAGGGACAGTGCTCAGGCCCTGAGTCCAAGGCCCACGACTGGCCAAAAAAAAAAAAAAAAAAATTCTTTGAATAACTTAATAAAGACTTTTAAAAAGATCTTTATTCATATAAAAGATGGTCTCAAAATGACATGACCAAGACAGGCAACAGTGGCTCACACTTATAATCCTAACATCTCAGGGGTCTGATCTGAGGATCATGGTTTGAAACTAGTCAGGCAGGCAAGTCCATGAAACTCTTGTCTCTAATTAAGCACCCCAAAAGCCGGAAGTGGAGCTGTAATGTAAGTGGTAGAGTGCTACCCTTAAGCAAGAATACTCAGGGAACCCCCTAACCCTGAGCTCAAGCCCCAGGACAGGCACACAGGTACGACCACAGGCACAGGTATGCACATGAGTGTGTACGTACATAAACACACACAACTACTACACTAGCTTTAACTTAGTTTTACTGCCTTTCACAAAATCTGTCATCAAATAATCTTAAATAAACTTACTCTGAATTTACTCAAAAAGCCCATGCTGAAATTGGTGTAGGTTTAATAACTTAATAACTGCTTAACTATAAGTTAAGCTTACTTGATTGATACAGGGTTTTTTTTGCCAGTCCTGGGGCTTGGACTCAGGGCCTGAGCACTTGTACCTGGCTTCTTTTTGCTCAAGGCTAGTACTGTACCTCTTGAGCCACAGAGCCACTTACGGCTTTTTCTATTTATATGGTGCAGTTGAATCAAATCCAGGGCTTCATGCATGCTAGGCAAACATTCTACCACTAAGATACATTCCCAGCCCCTGATACAGGATTTAATAGCTTAAAAATAAACTTTAATTGCTTCATCTTTCAAAGAATAAGATTTGTATTCTTTTTTTTTTTTTACTTTTTCCCCTTTATTGTCAAAGTGAAGTAGAGAGGAGTTACAGTTTAAGATTTGTATTCTTAAAGATTCAAATTCTATGAATTTCATAACTTTATATTATTTTTAAATTTAATTTTTTACCATTTTAGAGTATTTCTAAATCTCATAATAAAATAATGTCCATTAGAGAAGTTCCAAATGCAGTGTAACACACTAATACCAAGTACACAGCATTTGTTGCAAGCTTCAGAAAATTATTACTGAAATTTCAACTGAAATTGGTTATATTATTCAAACGCTCATTGTAAATGTAAACGAACTTCTACTACTTGTGGCATAAAAGGGCCATCAATCTTTCCTACAAATTGCTGGAGGAAAACAGAGGGTTGGTATACTCATTTCAAAGCCATTTCTGAAAATTGGTTTACAAGTATCCAACAAATTAAAGAGGAGAAAAAAGGTAAATTGTATGTTAGCTGGGTATGATGGCTCAGGCATGTAATCTCAGCACTTAGGAAGTGGAGGCTTAAGAATAGAGTTCCAGGCTAACCTGAACTACATTGTAAGACTCTGTCTCAAAAACAAAAAAGGAAACTGCATTTTTGACATCATATTATTTCTGACAAATATCACTGAATACCTATCAAAATGTTTAAAATGTGAAACAATATGAAATTAAGTTTATTTTTAGTAACATTCTACTTTAATCAACATTACTACTTTACAAATAGTTAGAACCATTTTACATTGTAGACACTATTCTAAATCTTCATTGTATTTATTCCTACAAGGAAACACTCCAAGGAAACAGTAAAATGAAATTAACTATATTTTTAAGTCTCAAGAGGAGTTTAATTGTAAAAAGGGGAAAGTGGTTGTTCTTGTACTTGGTATATAAAGTCTACCAAGTCTTTATAAATTAAAAAATGGTATTCTACTTATAAAGTACTTTCTTTTTTGAAAATTCAAAACATTTTCATTAAAAAGTCTGAGTTATTTTCACATCTATGCCTGTTTCTGAGCGTCACATACTTTTTCCCCTACTGCATTTTTTTCTCTCTCAATGAGTCACTTCAGAAAATGTCAAAACTATGGAGAAAACTAATTGTTATATAAAATAAATAATAACTACTGGATACCCTACTTGTCATAATGAATTCAATAATGTGCTCAATAACAACCACTGGGAAAAATTAGCTTAAACCTTTAAGCTCTACTTTATTAATTTGTTACAGCACTTGCCTAAATAATCACTACTTTGGCCTTGTAACAAGCTTTGGACATCCACAACTGCAAGCAAAAGAAAAATAACATTTTTGGTGGCTCATTCAAGTGGAAAAACCTGCTATCAGAAGGCACTGTGCAGAACCTCAGTACTTGTGAGGGAAAGTGCAGTTTGGCAGAACACATTTAATTAGACTTGGCTCTTGAGAATATTACCTACTCAGTTTTAATCGCATTACTGCTTTGTTAAAACATAAAAGAAATTTCAGGCAACCCATCCTTGTGTCAGCACTATTTTAGATATTAGAAGCAATTACAAATGCTTGAAAATGCAGTTGAAGACAAGAATAATGAAGAGTAGACTCAAAGAAAATCTGAATGTTATAACTTCTCTTCACAATACAAAATTTTCAACATATTTCTTTAAATGACTATCTGAAGTATCTATTACAGTCATATACCACATAACCAAACCAAATCTATAATGAGCTTCACAAAATCATGGTAAGAGCTAAAAAATTCCTAATGCCTAGTAACAACACAGCCAGCATAATGTCTAGGGCACTATGTTACTTTTGTGGTGATCTGATATAAACAAACTGAATGTGCTGACAGCATGGCACATTGAATTATATATAGTGCATGATCCTTGATAATGATAAAAAATGATGTCATTAGTCTTTGCAGTTACTGCATTATATATACTTTTGATCAAAAAATGTTTACTAAGTAAGCTGTGTAACACCAGCAGTAGTCCCATACATTTCCTGTCTACCAAGTCTCCTGACTGCACCATATTCTCTTGGACTTGATTTAATCCTGTGTTGTTTTGTTTACTAAGGCCCTAAAAACAAATGGCTATCACACACACACACACACACACACACACACACACACACACACACACACACTAGAGTAAGGCATGACTGCATAATTGTTATGCATAACATTATGTGAACATTACATATATAATATATAATAGTACACAATACAAATATAAGGAGTGTATCATTGTGCCACAGTGTTTGCCTATCAGGGAGGAGGGCCCAGGTTCCACCCTCAGCACCACAAAAAAAAATTACAATGCAAATAGATAATATATATAACAAATATCTGATGCTCATTATTTACATTAAAACTCTGAATAATCCTGTTATTCACTGAGTTCATGTTTTTTCCCCTTTTTTAGCATTTTAAACATTAGGTGATATGTTGCTACTAATGATATTAATGATCATTTGTTCTGTTCCCATGAGGTGCCAGTCTCTTTCCTGTTGATTTTCTCACATGAGTTCCTGAATAGTCTTACAGAGACAGAGTAGTAACCCTTTCTTTACTTGCAGCATAAACATTGCACACCCCCCAGAGGATGCCAGAAAGTACAAATCCTACTAAACTCAGACAATACTTTCCCTATATGTACATATACATGTGTAATGTCTTTAGTAGGTCACTCAAGCAATTATCACACTCTACATAACTTTTGCAGTACAAACTAGCATTGATTTCCTCTTTCTTCCTCATAATTTCACAGAAGATTCATGCTTCCCATAGATTTTAGCAGTCTTGGCTTATATGTTTTTCTATATTAAGAACTTTAACCTTATCAACTTAAAGGAAGAAACATACACTGTCTGTTTGGCACATCCACATTGCCAACATCATTACTCTGGCTCTTTGGGTCTACCATTTATAAAATAAGGTTAATTTGGCCACAGGATATGATAGTTAACTGGATATCCAAAGCAGCTACTTAGTGACTAATGGGCAGTGACACTGTATATACAGCATGGATACATTGGACAAAAGGATATTCACAAAAAAAAAGGATATTCAGGCAAGAGGAGGATAGTGTGAGCTTTCATCACACTACTCAGAATAGCACATAACATAAAACTTATGAACTGTTTATTTCTAGATTTTTTCCACTTAATATTTTCAGACTGTAGCTGACTGTAGGTAAAATGAAATTACAGAAAGTGAAACCATGAATATGGCGGTGACTATTGTATTATTCTCATTTTATGATGGGGAATTTAAGTCATCATGAGTTTAATATTATAAGAACAGCTAAAGAAGTAAATGGTAGGTCTGGCATTCAATTCAAGGTCTACCAAATGCCAATATCTAGAGTCCAATCAGTACCTCCTCATAATATCAAGTTATCATAATCAAGAACCTGCCTCAAAGGACAATGAAAATGATGCCCTGAGTCAAAGTGAGAAAATAAAATCTGTTTTAATTACAGGAATTTTTTTTTACCAACATGCTTTTAAACAAATTAGTGTGGTTAGAATAAATTATGAGTAAGCTACTTTTGCCCACAATCCTCATCATCACTACTAAATTTTGCAATCTAAAATAATGAATGACCACTGATTGGTGCCAAATGGTACCTTAGTTATCAATAGTAAAAAGAATCTAGTAGCCTTACTACGAATTGAAATTTTCAGCAAGCAAAATTCCAGCATCATATACTTCACTCCTGGTACTATGATTTGATTATCATTTCTCCTTTAAATTCATGCAGGAGGTTAATCCCCAAAGTCTTGTGCTAATGATATTAAGAGAATAGACATTTAATCCAACTATAGTGGAGCCTTAGAAGAGTGATTAGGTAGATGAGGTCAAGAAGGTAAAGTCTTGATGTCTTTATGAGATGTTTAAAACTCAATGCAAAATAGTTGAAAATACTTAATATAAAACTCAGAAATCTCATGCCAGGCACTGGTGGTTCACGCCTGTAAATCCCAGTTACTCAAGAGGCTGAGATCTGAGGATCATGGTTCAAAGCCAGAATGGACAGGAAAGTCTGTGAAACTCTTATCTCCAATTAGCCACCAGAAAACCAGAAATGGCGCTGTGGCTCAAGAGCTCAGGGACAGTGTCCAGACCCAGAGTTCAAGCCCCATAACAGACCAAAAAAAAACCCAAGCCCCCAAAACCCCTGAAAATCTGAATCAACAATAGGAAAGCACAGGGAAAACAACTGAAGATAAAGGCTTAGGTAGGGCTTTCTGAACAGGACTTGAATAGCTCAGGAAATAAAAAGGAAAAAAAATCCCAAACGTATCAAATAAAAAACTTCTTCATAGCTGGGTTCCGATGGCTCATGCCTATAATCCTAGCTACTCAGGAAGCTGAGATCTGAGGTTCAAAGCCAGCCAGGGCAAAAAGTTAGAGGAGGAGCTCAAGTGGCAGAACACTAGCTTGGAGCAAAAAAGCTCTAAACAGCACCTAGTCCCAGAGTTCAAGCCCCAGGACTGACTCCCCCCCCCCCCCCGCACCAAACTAAATAACCTTCTGTATAGCAAAAGAAATAACAGTGATAAGACAGTCTAGAATCTTCAGAAAATCTTTGTCAGATATTTATCCCACAAAAAATAATTTCAAAAATTATACAAATAACTAAAAAACTTAAAAACCAAAATAAATAAGCCAATCAATACAATCAATAAAATAGATATCTGAATGGAACAGATACTTCTTGTACAAAGGCCAACAAGCATGAAAAAAAAAAAAACCCAGTTACCAGGGAAATATAAGTCAAAACTACATTGAGATTCTACCTGATCCTAGTCAGAATGATTACTGTAAAACAAAAAAAACAAAAAAAAAAACCCAAAGCAACAAATGCTGTTCAAGAGCTGCCAAAGGGAAGGATGCTCTTATTACTGATGATAGGTTAACATAGCCCACCACTATGGAAATCAGTATATAAGTTCCTCAAAAATTAAATAGAATCCTCTATGATCCAGTTGTACCACTTTTGAGTATGTACTCAAAAAATCAAAGTCAGCTTACTATACAGATATCTATATACCTATGTGTATCAAGGCACTATCCACAATAGCCAAATTATGAAATCATCCTAGGTGTCCATCATGGATAAAGAAAATAGGTAAATAAAGAAAATGTGCAGCTGGGAATGTGGCTTAGTGTTAGAGTGCTTGCCTAGCATGCATGAAGCCCTAGGTTCAATTCCTCAGTACCACACAAATAGAAAAAGTGGGAAGTGGCACTATGGTTCAAGTGGTAGAGTACTACTAGCCTTGAGCGAAAGAAGCTCAGGGACAGTGCCCAGGCACTGAGTTCAAGCCCCAAGGCTGGCAATAAAAAAAGAAGGGGAGGGAGGGGAGGGGAGGGGAGGGGAGGGGAGGGGAGGGGAGGGGAGGGAAGGGAAGGGAAGGGGAAAATGTACTGAACATAATTTTTAACCATAGTTTTAAATCAGCCATTCAAAGTAATGAAATTGTGCCATTTGCTGGAAAATGTATGTTGTAGATCATCATATTAAGTGAAATAAGCCATTCTCATAAAGACAAATATCGAATATCTTCTCTCATTTGTAGAAGTTATGGGGAAAGAAACAAAAACATGAACGAGAGAGCTCTCAAAAAAGGGAGAGAATGAATAAAGAGGTAGAGAAGAAAGGGAAAATAGGGGAGGCAGAAGAAGGATAAGAGAACAATAAGGGATTACTATGATCACAGTGTATGGCAATGTTATATTGAATTTGCTATGTACAATGGGTATACATCAATTTGAAAAGAGGGAGAAGGCCAGAAGAGACACACAGAAATGGCCATTCCCTATCTCTTGCTACATGATATGTCTTAAGAACAATGCCATCTATCAGTAGAAGTAAAACCAATAGGGCCCACCGGATTTGAGATTTTAAACTCCAGAACTTGGAAACAATCATCTTTTTTTTTTTTTCTTATGTAATAGTCTTCCTCAAATATTTCATTATAGTAATCCAAAAATGCAAACAAAAACCCCCAAATGGTCATCCCCAAAATTCATGTTGAAGTGCTTTCAGTGTGACTAAAATGTTAGGGCTGTGGGAGGCATTTAGGTTTACATGAGGCGCCAAGCATAGAGCTCCCTTTGGAAGAGAAATTGACACCAGAACTTCTTTTCTCTATCAAGTGAGGAAACAAGGTCATATGCAAGCCAGGAAAAGAGACTGCACCACATCTAAATATACTAGCATCTGATGGTTGCCTATCCCAACTTCTAGAACTGTGAGGAAACAAATGCCACTTATTTAAGATGCCAAGCCTACAGTATTTTGTTATACTAGTCCATGCTAAGACTATACCTTAGAACCATAGCTCCTCCTCTAGAGCATAACAAGTCATGAAGATAAAAGTTGTTCATTTGTTCACTACAATATTTTAAAGTAATGTTCTTGTAGATTAAGTGCCTTAGTGACTCAAAGCAAAACTGCCAACACTACTGTTATCTTTGACTAACTAAAAGTTTGTAATATTTATTATAATTCAGGTTAGGTCAGTATCAAATCTTTTCTATTAAAATGTTTGGCTAATTTTATCAACAAATAGACAAAATCAAATATAATAACCTTTTAGAAAAAGTAGTGCCTAAGAAATGATACCATGGTGATTGTTGTCAAGGCAAGTTCATTTAGGAAGGAAGGCAAAACGCTCTTGTGGAAATATCTATTTAGCAATCAAATTTTCCTTTCGAACTGTCATTGGCCAAATTTTGCACCACATAAAATGAAAAGTCAATTGGAGAAACAGCAAAAATATGACAAGGATATGCAATTTAGTCAATTTTTTCAAAACATGTTTTAAAAGCTTAGGTAGACCAAAACGATACCAACTTCTTAACTTTTTGAATACCTAGTAAAAAATTTTTCTTGTTTTTTTATAGCACTGTGGTTTAAAGTCAGGACCTTATGCTTGCTGGGCAGGTACTCAACCACTGAGCCATGCCTCCAGCCTCAAAGGTCTTATGTGTAAACTGTAGTATATAAATGTGTCCAGGTTTTCTGATCACTGTTTTCTAATTAAATTATTTTCTAATTTGTTCAGTATTACCAGTAGAGCTTTTCCTTTTCTCTTTCTTTCTTGAGACAGGGTCTTACTATAGTATCAGCTGTCCTTGAACTAAATATGTAGCACACACTATCCTTGAGCTTTTGAACCTCCCTCCTCTGCCTCCTAAATGTTAGGATTATAGGCATGTATCACAATGTCTGGGTAGGGGACCTTTCTATGGTATATTGCTAACTAATTAGAAAGAGATCCAAAATTTAAAATTAAACTATTTTTCAGCACCTGTTCTAGTAACAACACAAAACTGAGAAAAACAATAACTATGTACACATCTATGTTTGCTTCAAAAAATTGCCAAGTATTACCATTTTTTCAAGAAAGCAATTAACAGACTTTTACTATCTCCCCTTAAAAATCTCTAATCACATTAGAATATTTGACAATGCTCAGCTTTTAAGTAGTTGTGCCAGTTAAATGAGCAGAGATAGTACACAAAAGGCCATTCCTATGTTGCATTGTGAGGTCATAAGCTGAGCTGTATATAACTTCCCTATCTAAAATAATGCAGGCACTAGGTGGGAGGGATGCGAGTACTTCAAAGAACCAACATCAGTTACAGCTCTCTATATAAGAGCAAGAGTACATGTGATTGCAATGTATTTAATACTTTTAAAAGAAACCACAGGAAAACAAATCAACATCTGGTTCATGGATAATCCTTAAATCAACAAAACAAACCTGCTGTTTTTAGTGACAATTTATCAAACTCCACTACTGAGTAAGATATCATGTAATACTGCCTATTCCTACCTACCCTATTAATGTTCCTGCTTGAATACAGCTAGTACACTATAGCCATGTTCCACTGGGGAAACCTGGCCCAGACTCTGCACTCTGAAAGACAGAGTATACTGCTTGATAAATAAGACCACCAGTACAGACCAGACAACTCAAACTGTGACAGCTCAAGTGTCTTGTTCTTGTTTCTCCTTCAGAATTCTGCTATCTCACAGGAACTGGGCCCCACGCTAACAAACCAAGGAACCAAAGGAATTTTGTACTTCCATTTTCAGGTCTAACCTCTGTAACATAGAAAAAGGCTTTTCTTTAGCTATGGTATTTGTTCTCAATCATAAAAGTCAAGTTTGTGCAACTTCGTAGTTCAAAACTCTTCGTATGTGCTACTTTGTCAATGAAAAATGATTTATTGAGTTTAACAGAAACATTTTTAATTAACCATATAAAGTCTTTAAAACAGAAGGGTTTCTTCTCAAAACACAAGGAGTAAAAAGCTTCCAAAGGCTTAGTTTTATTTTTACTTATAGCAAGACTCATGCAATATGGAGACATTATTCCTGAACAGTGGTATTGTGTAAGTAAATAATCTATTTGTTACTTCTATGTATTTAGCCACAAATCACTGTGCATAATGGGAATATTAATATTTTCATTACTTTCAGTATCTTATGTTTAGTCAGATGCATAGATCCAATACAACTATTAATGGCAGCAGCTAAGTGAACAGAATTTCTTCTGTGTAATTCGAAATATATATATATACATACACACATACATATATATGCACATATACATATATATCACATACATATATATTTTTATATATATGTATCAAAGAACTGAAAAAAATCTGATGGGACTTACTTGCTACTCCTGATGCCAGTCCATACAGCAGTCCTCCCCCCTCTGATTGCTGGGAAAAGGCATGGGTTCCTGGAGGAGGTGGCTTTTCTTGTCTGATAAAGTTATACAATAAGGTTTTCACAAGTTTGCTGGTAAATGGAAGACTACACAAAAAGAAAAAAAATCAAATTCAATTATACTAACCACTTAATTCTGTACAATGACACGGAATTAATTTAGCCATTAATATTGTCTCAAAGACAAGTTGAGATGAGCTTTTTGTTGATGCTGTTTTGTGCCAGAACTGGCACAACAGCTTATTTCTAAAGGCTAGTAATACTATACCATTTGAGTCACAGCTTCACTTTCAACGTTCTGGTGGCTAACTGGAGATAAATATCTCATGGGCTTTTCTGCCTGGGCTTCCTTTGAATCATGGTACTCAGATCTCAGTCTCCTGTAGCTACGATTATAGGTGTGAGCCACCAGTGCCCAATTGAAATGAGATTTGAGTCTTAATTCTGGCATTGTCTCTTACCACACATGAAGATACCAATCAAATCATTAAAACTCAAGTGTCTGTTATCTTATTTGTTTTCTATGTGGCACTGTGAGATAGTATAAATTTAATGTATAACTGAGTACCTGTCCTTTTTTTTTTTTTGGCCAGTCCTGGGCCTTGGACTCAGGGCCTGAGCACTGTCCCTGGCTTCTTCCCGCTCAAGGCAGCACTCTGCCACTTGAGCCACAGCGCCGCTTCTGGCCGTTTTCTGTATATGTGGTGCTGGGGAATCGAACCTAGGGCCTCGTGTATCCGAGGCAGGCACTCTTGCCACTAGGCTATATCCCCAGCCCCTGAGTACCTGTCCTTGAAGAAAGGTAGTAATACGTAATCAGCAAAAAAAAAAAAAAAAAAAAAAAGGATTTAAAATAGTAAAAGATTACATTAAGTATAAAGCTACTTTATTTCGTCAATTTTTCAACTGGTAATAAACCAATTCTTATAATCTATAATACATTTTTCTCAGGTTTGTGGATATAGCAATGTACTTTAGATATGCCTTCCTCCCTAAAAATCTGGTTTAAATATTCAGCACTGTAGGGATTCTATAAAAAAACTCAATAATTTAGAACAGTTATTTAGAAAAAAAATTCAACTTAAGCTGGTGCTGTGGCTCATTCTTGCAATCTTGGGAAGAATCTATCCCTGGAAGGATCAAAGTTCAAGCCTAACTAGGGCAAAAAGTTCTAGAGACTTCAGCTCAAACCAATAGCTGGGTGTGATGGTATACAACTTGTCATTCCAACCATGTAGGAGGCATAAAGGAAAAGAATCAGGCATAGACTGAAGATGGTACTTAAAAAATAACTATAGCAATGCCAGCTAGAGGGATGGCCCAAGTGGTATAAAAAATTCACAAGAAAAACTTAATAAAATGCATCATCAATACCATTGGCATTATAGAATGACATTGCTCAAGATATACACGTACACTGACATATTGACATGTTGAAGTGAAACCCCTTTATACAACTACCTAGAGATAATTAAAAATAAAAAAAAGAACTTCACAGACTTGCTTTAGCAAAGGTGCTTAAAGCACAAAAATGCCACGCACTACTTCAAGCCAAGGTCATTTTGGCTATCATTATAGAGAAAGATTCAGATACAAATTCTCTGGATTAGAAAAAGCAATGAGTTTGGGGAGGAGAGCTAGATTAAACAAGAACCAGAATTTAGTCCTTATGCATTGCAAGTGAAGTAACGATAGAATGACCAGAGGAAACATCTTGTTGGAGGTATAGACCAACACTTGGGTTTGAAGGCAAGACTAGAAGTAATAGATTACACAATAAGAATCCAAACAAATTTAAACAGAAGCATACCATGGACCTTGCATCAAATACTTGTGACTTATGCTCTGCCGTAAAACTTCCTTGTGGAAAAGTTGACAGGAAAGGAAAACAACCATTGTTGATATAGCTTCCACTGATATTTCATATGTAATATCTCTAGAGAAATGTGGGAAAACAGAATAATAATCAGTTTGGAAAATTAACACATTGCTCTATTCTCAATAAATTGCACATTTAAAAACATTTTCAATACTATAATGAAATCCACTAAAAACTATTAAAGGGGGTATGGGTAGGAAGGCCTTTCAGAAAGACTAATACAGGATACATAAATTTGATCAGTGTACATTATATACATAAATATTACAAAAAAATTTTTGTACATTAGCTTATGCTAACTTTAAGCAATTAAAATACTAATATGTTTAACATAAACATTATGTCAAGCCAAAATATTAAACCCTTTCTTTCTCAGTCATGAGTTCTTACATTTGAGTCTGGAATCTCACTATTTTTCTACTTTCCCTAACCACCTCCTCCTGCAAAACACATCTATTTGGTAGTATTGTTGAAATCAGAAGCAGTGTTCTGCTCTGTAGACCCACTCAAGATATGTGCATTCATCTCTGCTTAGTAGTAACACAGAAAGAAATAGTCAACAATGTAAAACTGCAGAAAAGTCACAGTGTAAGCAAGAAAACAATGACTTTTGGAGCTGAAAATCTCTTTGCAATCAGAATAATGATATACTCCAAGTCTTTTTTTAATGTTCTTTTAAAATTATCTTTAAGTAGCTGTACAAAGGGGACTTCATTCAACATAACAATTTATGAGGAAAATGCATCCTTCTATTCTGCTCCTCCCTCTCTTTCAAAACCAATATTTGTTATTCTTGTTTTTAGGTGGGAGACTGGCACTTGAACCCAGTACCTGACATTTTGCCTCATTGGCTAGCGCTCTGCCAAGTGAGCCACACCTCCAGCCCCTTGCTAAACAACTTAAAGGTAACTTGACTCTAGAACTTGCCAAACTTAAAATCAACTAAATACTTTATGGAGTTACTACAGACAGAAATATGTTTTGAGCCAGACGCTGATGGCTCACACTTGTAATCCTAGCTATGCAGGAGGCTCAGATCTGATGAATGCAGTTCAAAGCCAGCCCAGGCAAGAAAGTCCATGAGACTTTTCTCCAATTAACCACCAGAAAACTGGAAGTGGAGCTGTGGCTCAAAGTGGTAAAGCTAGCTTTGAGCAAAAGAGCTCAGGGATAGAGCTCAGGCCCTGAGTTCAAGCCCCAAGACAGAAAGAAAGAAAGAAAGAGAGAGGGACAGAGGGAGAGAAGGGAAGGAAGAAAAGATGTTTTGACATTTAGTTTTACCTTGGTCTGCATTTTATAAAATGGCTTATTAAAGAATACTCAATGACCACTGTACATATGGATAGAAATATCACACTGAATCCCACTGATAAACACAAATTAGTAAATTTTAATGAAAATAAATGATTTTTTAAAGTCTTTCCATTTCCTCATGAATGGGGTTGTCATTCCTTCTACTAGATTCCATTGTGTATATGTACCACATTTTCTTGCTCTATTCATTTAATGAGGGGCATCTAGGTTGGTTCCATATTTTAACAATGGTAAATTGTGCTGCAATAAACATAGTTGTGCTGGCTGCTTTAGTGTGATCTTGTTTGTACCCAAAGAAACAAACTCTATGGTTTCACTCACTGGAAACAATTAGCACTTGTCTAGGATGGTTCTAGCAGAGGAGCACAATAGCTCAATAGCAATGTACGTATGATCACATAAGATGATCCTAAGCGAAAAGAACTACAAGACTTGGAAATAAGTGGTTTGTCTTGGTTGTTGTTATTTCCAATGCACCCTATGAAATTATGTCTTTTTCCTTTGTCTTTCTTTCCCATGGTTTTACCCTTGATGTCACTGTAACTGAGTTTGGTATAGTGAGTATTGCATGTACGTTTATTGGAACTAGGGGAGAGGAACACCAAAATGGAGAGACAAAGGGTAAAAGGTGTACCAATGCATCAGCAATACTTACAAGACAATATGCTGTGAACCAACTGTACATCTCAGGGGAAGGTGAGGAGGGAAGCAGGGAGGGGGATAGGTGGGAGAAAAACGGAAGAGGTAACAAGTTTGATAAGAAATGTACTCACTGTCTCACATATGTAATTGTAACCCCCCTGTACATTACTTTGACAATAAAAAAGTTAAAAAATATAAAATATTTTAAATTAAAAAGGAGAAATATGGTTTGATAACAAAGTATAGAAAAAGGAAAATGAAAACAGTGGGCTGTTGACAGCCACCTTTCCTGTATTTCCACAGACTAACTTCAGATACAAAGCTTATGGGAAAGGTCTACTTAGATGAGGGTCCTAGGCAAACAATGACTAGAAGAATTCAAAATTACTAAATCTCAAACCTCTTGAAAGAAGAAAGTTATAGTCTTGTTCATAGTCATAGCTAAAAGAGCCCTACAATAATAGGATTTTCTCCTTCCCTGACAACACTGTTGTTGGCAGTTTGTCTTTATTTTTCTTTCTTCCTCTTCCTCTTGCAAGTCATCCAAGCAAGACACACCCTGTAATTTCCTTATTGTTACCTTTCTATCCCTTTGCAATCCCTGGTAATACTACCCTCCACAGAGAACTGAATTATATACTTACACACAAATACTTTATGTACCTGCAGAAATCACACTGCACTCCTTTTCTCCCCCTTCTTTTTCCCTTTTCTCTTCCTCCACACTCCTTGTACTTAACACCCAAGTTCTAAATCCTAATACACTATGCATTTTCTAACCCTCTGATATATAAGAAGGTTGCACCCTTGAATATATAACATGATTAGTTGTGTAGATAATGTTACTGATGCTATTTTACTATTTGTAAGTATCTGTTTGGGTACTGAATCAGTAACTTTGTTAGTGTTGAGGTATACCTGAATAACAAAAGGGTGAAATGGCACATGAACCAGCTAATACCTATTCTTTTGAGAATATAGAACAGAGAATAATCTACCAGAAATACTTCAAGCAATAAAAACCCCAAATCACAAATTGTCTTCAAGTGAGTAAATTGAAAAATAGAAATTAAAAAACGAGAAAGCAAGAAAAATATATCCTTCTCCAAAAACTAATAATTGCACAATAAAAACTAATAATCACAATGATAGCAAAATGGAGAAACCCCATATATTGGGCTCAAAGAATTAAATGAGAAGATATTTGCAAACAACTCAAATCAAAGAGAACACAAGAGAAAAACTATGAATTCACAAAAGAATCAAATAAAATGCTAAATGCATATCTATTAAATAGTTAAATAAGCTCAAAGGGAATACAAATAAACAGCTGAAAGAGAAAAAATTCATATATGCAAATGAAGAAGTCAGTGGAAGACATGAAAAAAGATAAAGACACAGAAATTCTGGGGTGGAGGACTAAGTTCTAGAGACGAAAATGAAAGTAAAAGGCTTCTCAAGCCAAGTAGATGAGATGGAAGACAGAATTTCAGAGCTTGATGATAAAGCAAATAGAGGAGAAAATACAGAAAAGATATTAAAGGAATATGAAAGGAACTTGCAATACTTGAGGACTCTAATATTTAAAAGATCAAACTAACAAATTATGAGCACAGATGAAGAGGAGGTGCTAAAAAAGGGGCACAGGAAACTTCAAAAACAGGAGAAAATTTCCCAGATCTTGAAAAAGATCTAAGTAGAGGAGGCAAACACCCAACAAACCAGACAAGACTAGACCTTCCCCCATGACATATTATAGTTCACAAGCTGGATTCCTATCTCTGATTCTGTACGAAAATTGATTATTAAGTGAATTAAGGATCTTAATATAAGATTTGACTTTGACTCTACAACAGGAAAGAATGGGGAGAAGAGTGGAACCTATTGGCACAAGCAGTGACTTTCTGAAAAGAACTTCAGTAGCACAGCAAATAAGAGTAAGAATTGAGACATGTTAAAATAATGGATTAAAATAGGCATGTATTAAAATGGCTTATACAGAAGAAATAATTTAACTCCACAACGAAGTATGCCTTAAATTAATAGCAAGAATACAAATAACAGCAAAAGCTACAACAGAGTGTTTGTTTTTCATAAAAGATGTTAAAAACCTAATCTTAAAGGCTAGGGAATGGAGCTCACTGGGGAACACACTAACCTACAATGCACCAAGCTTGAGTTCCATTCCTAACAATATTAAAAAAAAAAACACCAATGTCCAATATTGTTATTTGTGGATAATGCTTATAGGAATAGAGCAAAAGAAAATTTAACTACACACAGTGAAAGGACACACACACACACACAGTTTTTTGAATCAAGGTGTCACTATTAAAACAAGGCTGGCCTGGAACTCAGAATCCTCCTATCTCAGTCTCCTGAGTTCTGGGATTATAGGTATGCCCTATTGAAAATGTTTTCATAAGAATGACCATCGGGGCTGGGAATATGGCCTAGTGGCAAGAGTGCTTGACTTGTATACATGAAGACCTGGGTTCGATTCCCCAGCACCACATATATAGAAAACAGCCAGAAGTGGCGCTGTGGCTCAAGTGGCAGAGTGCTAGCCTTGAGCCAAAAGAAGCCAGGGACAATGCTCAGGCCCTGAGTCCAAGGCCCAGGACTGGCCAAAAAAAAGAATGACCATCCTTATCTTATTTAGAAGGAGAGTCTCTAGTTCAGTTTCTTAAGTCTCCACAACTTCTGGCTAACCATCCAAACCTCCTACTACATCCCCTTCATCCTTGCTTATTCTGTAACATCTTCGCAGGCCTACTTTGTGGTCTTTGGATATACCAAGTACAAGCCTACCTCAAGGCTTTGCTTCTCTTACTCCCCTTGCCTAGACTGCTTTCCCATTAAATAGAACAGGTCTCTGACTTCATTTGGTTTATATTTAAATGTTCACTTCATAAGAAACTCACTCTTACAATCTTGGCTAATATTATTGTGCTTTCTACTAACCTTATTACATCATAACATTACATTATACTTATTTGTTCATGGTCTGTGTTATCCCACAAGTAGAATTCATTATTTCCAAACTATAATAAACAATAATTTATATTGTCTTCAGTATTATCTTTCTATCACTTAAAACATAGGCTAACAACACTAACCATATGTTTGTTGAATACAAATAATACCTGTATACTACCTATGCTCACAGGTGCAGAGTAACATTAACACTACTTTAGGTTACCAAAATGAAAAAAAAAAGGATTTTTGTACTAAATTTACATGACAAAAGTATCTAAAATTCCCAGCTTCCATGATTTAACATTCAGTATAAAAATTCACTAGACATCTGGGATCACAGTAACAAAACTAGTAGAAACAGCAAAAAATAATTACTCAGAGTTTGAAGCAAGGCATGGGCAAAGCAGCCAATTCCCTGATTTAATCCATTTCTATCATAAATAGTTTTGAAAATGATTGATGTTTTAAAAAATTCAGCTTCAAAATAAGGGATTCAAATTTGAGTTCTGACCATCTGGAAAAAAAAATGATATAAACAGACATCTCTGAAACAGGCATTAAAAATATTGTGTGAAGACAAACATGAATAAAATAAACTACCTGTTAATTATTGCTCCCTAGTTACTATGCTGTGTGTTTCTTCACATCTCATAAGGCTGTTATTTTTCCAGCTCACTCATCTGTCCCCTAACATCTAAGTCAGATTCATCATTCACAACTGTGAACTGGCTTCATCTTCTCCAAAAATTTCTCCTTTGACCCATGCAGTAAGTTAATGGTATCCTAGAACTTATATTCAGAACGATTCACAATGCTTTTTATAATTACAGAGTTCACATCATATGAGACAAGTAATATTTATTAAATAAAAATATTAAACTTATATTCAAAAACTACAAAACTGTAAGAAAACAGTGCTTATATGCTGAGTTAATCTATAGAAGCACATATTACTTAATTAGAATACAGAAGTAGGGCTATTTCCATTTCTAGCAGTAATGGACAGGAAATTTAGAATCATCTAAATGAAGTCACAAAAGCCCACGAGACAAAATGAGGGTGGAGAAGAACATTTTGTGAGAGTATCCAAGAGGAGCTACTGAAGTATTGTAGACACAAAATTGAAGGTACTAGGAAAAATCTAAACAGCTCAGTGTGGCACCTGAAATTTCTTTGACCCAGAGAATGTTTACTGATCTATAAGGGGTAGCTGGGAATTTGAGATTTCCTTTGACAAGCTTGAGAAACTAAAGCATAAAAACTGGAATCTAAGGGTGCAAATCCTGGAAATTTACTCTGCCAAAGGGTTGGAATCCTCAAAGGTATCTTTATCTTTACCTTGAGAGTAGAGAAGAAACAAATCAATTCTCTGTTGGACTACAAGCTTTAAATTGTCAAAGGGGCCAGAAAACTCTCCGCTGAAAATGAATATAGATGAACTGAAAGCACTCAGAAGAAATGAGAAAAGATTTTCTTTCTTCTTGGCAGAGGAAAAAAATTCATCTTTCCTTCCTCTTTAAGGAAAGATAAAAATCATCATCACCATAAAACTATTTCTGTAACTTTTCAAAGACTAAGAGACAATGAGAAATAGTCACAAAAAAAGACAAAACTACATGAACAAGAACCATCATATATCCACAGAAAAATAAGAAAACACTTTTCAATAATGATAAATATAATTGTGCTTACTATATTATGGGATAAAAGTCAAAATTCTCAAATAAAAAGTGTCTTGGAGACCTGCGAACTATATAAAGTAATAAAAGAGACCTAAAAACATTAACATCTAGAAAATAATTGAAAATTTTTGGCGAAACTTGAATTTTTTTATTTTTAAAAAATATAAGAAAGAAAAGCTCAGATTAGTCTCACCTGAAGAGAAATAAGACAACAATTTTGGCATTTGAGTTGGTTCCAGTTTAGTACTATGATAAAAAAAATTTCATAAATTTTGCTTAAGTCATTTATAGGGATATATTTTCATTTCTCTTGGGTAATACCTGAAAACAACACTGTAGACTGAGAGGAAAGGTGATAATCTGACATATGAAGCTGTTAAACATTTTCACATTTTCTCAAAGTCTTATACCATTTTATATTCTCAGGAAAAGTCAATACAAATTTTACATTTTAGAGAAGTTTTACTTTCACAGAAAGCAAATAACCTAGCCCATCTACACAGGTATAGTCTCCTGATCAAAGATATACAATTGTTACAATCAATCAACCAACACTGATACATATTATCACCTAGTCCACAGTTTACATTAAGATTTCCTCTTGGTGCAGTATATATATTTAGTTTATTGTTATTTTATTTGTTTGCTTTTTTCCAGTCCTAGTGGTTGAACTCAGGGCCTGGGCACTGTCCCTGCTTTTTCTTTTGCTCAAGGATAGCACTCTACCACTTGAGCTACAGCTCCACTTCTGGCTTTTTCTGTTTATGTGGTACTGAGGAATCAAACCTGGGGCCTCATGCATGCTAGGCAAGCACTTTGAAAGTAAGCCACATTCTCAGCCCCTTACTATTATTTTAGAGGTGATATACAGGGGGTTACAATTACATGAATCAGGTAATAAGTACATGTATATATTTTTTGACAAATGCATAATAGCATGCATTCATGTTAGAGTAGCAAATTTTTTTTAAAAAGTGGACAAATCCAAACCCTTACCTCTACTATTCATCCTTTTCTTCCTGTTCTCCTCTCTGAAATCCTAGTAACCATTTAATTATTTACTATCTCCAGTTTTGCCTTGTAGCCTTTTTAGATTAGCTTCTTTTCCCACATTAGTTTTTCAACACTTTATTGGGTCCACACTTTCCCCAGTATAAATACCTTCAGTCTTTTATTTATTTTACTGTATTTTATTTTGACACTGGGTCTTGCTATGTAGCACAGACTGGCCTGAAGATCTCTCTACAGTTCAAGTTGGTCTTGAATCCATGATCCCCCTGCCTCAATCTTTTAATTCCTGAGATTACAAGTGTAAACCACCATACCCGACTTTTTCTTTTTTTTTTTCACCAGTCTTGGGGCTTGAACTCAGGGCCTTGGTACTATCTTAGAGTTTGTTTTGCTCGGGGCTAGCACTCTACCTCTTGAGACACAGCTCCACTTCTGACTTTTTGGTTGTTTATTGGAAATTAATTTCACGGACTTTCCTGCCTGGGCTGGCTTTGAACTTTGACCTTTAGATCTCAACCTCTTGTGTAGCTAAGATTACAGGAATGAGCCATCTGTATCTGGCCCCCTTTTTATAATTGAGCTATTTTCCTACTAACAGTAAATTTTTTTTAAATCCTCAGTAACATTCTAGATACTGTGTATATCTGCCATGGTAATAATAACAAAATCACTAGAGAGAGAGTAGCTACATAATTTTATGAAGATCACTGGAGATTGCAGTGAAAATTACACTTGAAAACTACTCCTGAAATGACTCAAAGTGAAAACCTAAGTCATGATTTGTATACCTCACTTCAATCAGTCTTAGATTATATAAACAGGCCCTACATATATACATTCACATGGATACATGTATTATGTATATATAATTCAAACTGTAATGTTTGTCAAATATGCAGTACTTAAGTATCAATAATCTCAATGCAAAAATACATTATTATTGGCCTTTGAGTGTTTATCTTTACAGTTTACCTCAGTAGAATCTGAAAAATAAAGCTTATTTCAATTTCTCTATGTCCGGATAAGAATTTTAAAATTTTATTTAACATATGTGAAATTAGTAGTAAATTCAAATTTTGTATTATAGTCTGCTTTACAAGCAAAGCAGACAGAATGCTACATTGCCACATATACCCATTGTAATACTACATACATATTATTGTTACTAAATCTTTTATCAAACAGTAAAGTATTTGCCAGATAGTTCCTACGTGAGGCTTGTTTCGTTCACTTTCTGAAGTGTTGTTTGGTTTTTGTTGATCCAGGTCCTGCAGGCTCCAGAAAGTTACTCCACTCCTAGACAGAGCTCGATAAGCTGACAACATTCATTCACATGAAATCTTGTAAATGATAACAGTACCCATAAAGATTTTTATAAATCCCAGAAACAAACCAAAGCAATCGATCGATAAATGGATAATTAAAATGTATATTATGGATAAAAGAGAATACTTTTCAGTAAAAAACAAAAAACAAGTTCTGGTATGTGTGACAATATACATGCACCATGAATGAATATAAAGAAGGGAGGGAGAAAGAAGGTGAGGGAAAGAAAAAAAGGAAAAGGAAAGGAAAAAGCCAACAAAAATTCTATAATTTTTCATTTATATAAAATTGCCAAAATAGGCAAATCCACAGGAATTGAAAGATGTTTGTTAACAGGAGCAAGGGGGCTAATGGGGACAAAGAAAGCTTGTGGTTATGGAATTTTCTTTAAGGTCACAAAATGTCCCAGAATAGTGAAGGCTTTACAACTTTGTGAATATACTGAAAATCACTGAGTTGTATATTTTGAAAAGGCAAATTTTAGGGTATTTATGTCTCAAAAAAGGTTTTAAGAAACAAAAAGAAAATACTCTATATGTTGGTTTACAAAGACTTCCCAGACAGACAGTTTAAAAAGTGCTAACTTCAAAATTATATGTAAGCTGGGTGCCAGTGAGTGGCTCACATCTATAATCCTAGCTACTCAGGAGGCAGAGATCTGAGGACGGCAGTTCGAAGCACAGTCCAGGTAGGAAAGTCCATGGGGCTCTTACCGCACCAAAAAAAAAAAAGGAAAAAAAATCAGAAGTGAAACTGTGGCTCAAGTGGTAGAGCACTAGCCTTAAGAAAAAATGAAGGAGCTGGGGATATGGCCTAGTGGCAAGAATGCTTGCCTCGCATACATGAAGCCCTGGGTTCAATTCCCCAGCACCACATATACAGAAAATGGCCAGAAGTGGCGCTATGGCTCAAGTGGCAGAGAGCTAGCCTTGAGCAAAACAGAAGAAGCCAGGGACAGTGCTCAGGCCCTGAATCCAAGGCCCATAACTGGCAAAAAAAAAAAGAAAGGAAAAAAGAAAAAATGAAGATCAGGGACAGCACCCAAGCCCTAGGACTGGCACATAGGCACATACACACACAAAATTAAATGTAAAGTTTCCTACCTTTCTGTGAAAACAGGATGAAATAAGAATCTACTCTCTCTCTCTCTCTCTCTCTCTATATATATATATATACATATATATGCATAAAGATTTTTATGAAAAGCAGAAGAAACTAAACTAAGAATCATAGTTAATTATAGAGGCAAGCTAAGTATGGTAGAGTATGCCTGTATTCCCACCAGTAGGAAGGCTGAGGCAAGAGGATTGTTAGGTTCAAGGTCAGCATCAGCCACACAGCAAGACCTTATCTTAAAAGAAAACAAAAATTATGGCGGCAAAGGGGAAGGCTACAAAGACTGAAGACAAAGATGAGAGGAAGACATTGAAGTACATTTTTATCAGTCAAGACTTTAGACCACACACATGTATAATCTATATAAATATTAAACTACTTGGGGCTGGGGATATGGCCTAGTGGCAAGAGTGCTTGCCTCATATACATGAAGCCCTGGGTTCAATTCCCCAGCCCCACATAGATAGAAAACGGCCAGAAGTGGTGCTGTGGCTCAAGTGGCAGAGTGCTAGCCTTGAGCAAAAAGAAGCCAGGGACAGTGCTCAGGCCCTGAGTCCCAGGCCCAGGACTGGCAAAAAAAAAAAAAAAAAAAAATTAAACTACTCAAAAACTAAAAGTAGAAAGTGCTATAAATGTTAAAGACTAGTAGATGAATGGATCAAGAAAATGTGGTATATATACATAATGGAATTCTATCCCTCCATCAGAAAGAATGGTATCACCCCATTTGTAAGGAAATGGAAAGACTTGGGAAAAAATCAAATTAAGTGAAATAAGCCAGACCCAAAGAAACATAGGTTCCATGGTTTCCCTCATTTGTAATAATTAGTATATATCCAGGATAGTTCTAGCAGAGAATCACAATAGCTCAAAAGCTACGTATATGTAACCATATAAAACGATGCTAATCTAAATGAATTTCATTTGTTTTTCTTTGGTTTATCCTCTGTTGTCACTCTTTTTTATTTCAGTGCCCTTTGTCTTGTATATAAGTTAAGCTGATTTGGGGATAGGGAAGGGAAATCACAGAAATGGTGAGACAAGGGACAAAGGGTGAACCAATGCAACATGATACTCACAAGACACTATATAGGAAATGAACCTTACAACTTGGGGGTGTGGAGCCAGGGGAAAGGGAGAAAATGAGGGAGGGGGTAACAATATTCAACAATAATTGTACTAATTTCCTGTCTTATGTAGCTGTAACCCTTCTGAACATCACCTTTACAATTAAAAAAAGAAGTACACATACCACACACTAAGAACTCAAACTACTAAGGAGAAAATTTTAAAGTTCTAAATAAATGTTCATGGATAAGAAATTTGTTTAAAATGTCAAAAGCTGAACTTGCACCAATTAAAATATGATGACACATTGAAAAAAGAGAGTGAAATAAAAATTATTTTGTATTTTGCATGAAATTATAACTCATACAAATAAGAGACTCCAAGTGTAAATGTTTTAAGTTGAAGAATATTTCTTTTGTTGTACATTGTTTGCTGTTGTCAGTGTTTTAAATAATAGGCCTAGTAGCAACATATGCTAGTACTATGTTGCTAAATACTTTTCTGCAATATAAATCTTAAATATATATTACCTTCCATATCTGTTTCAAGTGGTCCAACCACTTGAACATAGCTTAACCAACTACTAGAAACCTTATTATTTGGAAATGCTTACTGTCTGTGTATTTCAGTTCATTCTGAAAAATGCAATCCCATAAAATGTTCAAGTAGAGACTTCTCTATTAAAACAAAACAAAAGGGGCTGGGGATATGGCCTAGTGGCAAGAGTGCTTGCCTCCTATGCTCAGGCCCTGAGTCCAACCCCCAGGACTGGCAAAAAACAAAACAAAACAAAAATAATACGATCATTCAAAATCACATTATGGTATATTGTAGTTGTTGACTCAAAATCAGGACCTGTTTCTTAGTTCCCTATTAACTCTGTTCATTTCAACAGTTTCTCTGGGTCCCTCTGTAAATGAGGACACCAGAAAAGATTATCTTTTTTTTTTTTTTTTTTTTTTTGGCCAGTCCTGGGCTTGGACTCAGGGCCTGAGCACTGTCCCTGGCTTCTTTTTGCTCAAGGCTAGCACTCTGCCACTTGAGCCACAGCATCACTTCTGGCCATTTTCTGTATATGTGGTGCTGGGGAATTGAACCCAGAGCCTCATGTATATGGGGCAAGCACTCTTGCCACTAGGCCATATCCCCAGCCCCCAGAAAAGATTATCTTTAATGTTATTTCCTACTGTAACTTTCCATACTATTACAAAAAAAGGATTCTAGGTAATGTTAGATTTTCTGTGGGAAAAAAATACAAATTTTAACTGGGTTACTTGAAGCCTCAAGTAATCAGAGAAATGAATCAGATAGGCCAATACTTGAAAGAAACAAAATTCTACTATGTTAAATGTGGTGGCTTTTAAAAGATGAAAAATACTTTAAGCTAACAGATCTTTCTTGTTTTAATGTCCTTTTATAATCTCCACATTTTTATTATGCAATCACCAAAACAAAGTTAACTTTAGTGGTGCTTTGGCTGTCACTTACTCCCAAGAACTTTCCACCATCTGGTCTGGAAATGTCCTAGAACCAACTACTGTTGGAGCAAGTTATTAATTTCATGTGAAGAAAAAAGACAGGCGCCATGAACTTGTACTACTCTGGTAGGAAGAGTGGAACACTTGGATAAAGACAAAAGCCATCATGAAATGGGTGTTAGTGTTGGCTAAGACCAAGTCAATGAACACAGAGGGAAAAAACATGCTCCTTTGACTTGCTATTGGATAAGAAACCTGATGGTACTGTAAATGGAACATCAGTTTAATAAAAACAACATACAAGTTCAAAGAATTAAGTCCAAAATTTAGAAATGTCAATGGCATGCCAACATGGAGATTGACTTCCAAAAGTCAAATATAAGCAGACTAAAAAAGGAGTACTACATATTATAGATATTATCAATAATAATAATAATGACTAGTTTTTAAAAAGTTAATTAAATGAAAGACATAGTAATATTTCAAACCAGGGACTGAACACAGGGGCTGGTCATGCTATGCCCATGCCCTACCAATGAGCTACTCACTCCAGCCCTTATAAAGGTTTTCTTTTTTTTCTTGGTTGGGGGGGGGGGGGCGGTGAACAGTTGTGCCGGGCGCTGTCTCTGAGTTCTTTTGATTAAGGTTAGCACTCTACCACTTTGACCCCGAGCTCCACTCCTGGTTTTGGGGTGGTTAATTGTAGATGAGTCTCACAGGGACTTTTCTGCCAGGCCTGGCAGATTCTGGCTTCGAATCAAATCCTCAGATCTCAGCCTCCTGAGTAACTAGGATTACAGGCCTGAGCCACTTGAGACAGGCTCTTACAAAAGTTTTAACAGCCAGGCATCAGTGGTTCATACCTGTAAAAATCCTAACAACTCAGAAAAATGAGATCTGAGGATCATGGTTCAAAGCCAGCCCAGGTACAAAAATACTTGAGACTCTAAAGAGTAAACCTCCAATCAATCACCAAAAAGCCAGAAGTGGAGCTGTGGCTCCAGTGGTAAAGCACTAATTAGTCTTGAGCAAACAAGCTCAGGGACAGCACCTAGCTCTGAATTTAAGCCCCAGGACCCACACAAAACAAACAACAACAACAAAAACCTAAGGGGGTAGACTCCAGAAACACAAACATCTAGTATACGATTACATATTTTTTCAAATACTATAAAATATCTTAAATGTTAAAACATAACAACAAACCTTTCTTTAAATAAAATAAAGATCAAAACAATGAAGGTATTTTCAGCTAGCTTGGTAATGCATATCTGTAATTCCAGCCACTCAGGAGGCAGAAATCTGGGGGATATTGGTTTAAGGCCAAAAGGCAAAAGGCAAAAGGCAAAAAAAAAAAAAAAAAAAAAAAAATTAACAACACTCAATCCAAGAAATAGCTGAAGTGTAGGGGGGAATGGCTGGGGATATGGCTCGAGCAGAGAGAGCCTCTTTAGCAAAATGTGAAGCTCTGTGTTCAAATCCTGGTACCTTAAAAAATTGTTTTTCATTGATACACTGATGATAATGTATTAAATATACTAATACTGTAACAATTATAGAATCTGAGTGGGTGTCTGGGTAACCAGAGGATACAAGATACTGGGACTTAAAACAGATGTTGAAACTTCACAGAAGTTATAAATGTTAGAAATGGTTTTTAAATAGCCATATGCTGATAACAACATCTGAGTTCACAAGGGACCACACACATTATGAGACTCTATACGATTATAATAAACTGACAAATTCTATCACCTACAGATGGTGTGGTCACTGTAACACAGTGCAACACATTATTTGTGTGTTTGCAGTCATGTTGCTGAAAACCTACTATGCTGCCATTCCTATCAAACTATAGTACAAACAATCCAAACAATCATGTACAGAACCTAATATTTGATAATCAATAACAAAAAATTACTTTCTAGTTTATGCTCCTACCATACTTTTATTGTTAGCATGTGCTTCTACTTAATAAGGACTATTAAATTATTATATAACAATATTATTATACATAATAAAGAACAATAATACAATATATAGTATAATAATATAGTATAATATAATATAAACGGATTTTTTTTTGCCACTCCTGGAGCTTGAACTCAGGGCCTTGGCTCTGTCCCTTAGCCTCTCTGTGCTCAAGGCTAGCACTCTACCACTTGAGCTGTAGCGCCATTTCTGACTTTCTCTGTTTATGTGGTACTGAGGAATCGAACCCAAGGATACATGTATGCATTCTAACACTAAGCCACCTTCCCAGGCCTATACAATGTTAAATTATTATGCAATAATTTGTTGTGTGACTGGCAATCACACCTCATATCTCCTGTGTTTACTACATTTACTGAATGCAAGAGGCAGAACTAAGCAAGTGATTTATACCATGTTTAAGTACACTCTATGATGTTCTGTATCCTGTTGTTAGGAACACACAACTGTGTAAGATGAGGTGATTAACCTCACTCATAATGGAAACCACAATGTGAATTCAGTTTTTAATTTACAAAACTGAAAATAATAAGTTGTGGCTACTTTCTTTTTTATTCTTAGCTGGTATATAATTATTATATAGATTCATGGGAAATGGTATAACATTATACATTCATCAAATCAATGTATAATGATCAAATAAGGGTAATTTGCATATCTATAACTTCAAACACTTAATGTTTCTGTGTTTCGAACATTCAAAATCTTCTCTTTTACCTTTTCTGAAATGTCAATTATGATCACCTTACTATGTTACAGAACTCCAGAACTTAATCCTCCTGTGACTGATTTTTTTACTTATTACATTGCCCTGTCTCCTCTCCACCATGCTTCCTAGCCTCTAGTAACCATTAATCTCTACTTCTATGAAATCAACTTAAACACAGCAAATGGCTATAGTAAGAGGAAGTGTGCAAAGAGGCAGAGATAGGTAAGAGGAAACTAATGGATATTAAATTATCAACTTCTCTATATGTGAGTTCTTCTCTAAATTCATGCAATTCAATTATTATATTTGAAATATTTCAAAATTAGGCATCTTTTTTAAGTGACAATTGGAAGATCAGACAAAATGAACCCAGAACTTCCCACATACAAAGCACACACTACACCACTGAGCTATACCATCAGTTTTTACCTCAAATCAAAATGAGAAAACTGAGGCCTGGAGTCATGTTGCTAGTCAGATAAAACTATATCTTCAACTTTATCTTCTGTGTCCAGAATTTGTAAATATTTTTCTGCTGTGTAATATTTGAATCTTCAACTTTATCTATTGTGTGCAGAATTTGTAAATATTTTTCTGCTGTGTAATATTTCAATAATTATTAACAATAATCAATTAAGCATCCATGAACCATCTCAGCACTTATCTTGTAATGTCAGCACTACGGTACTGAATATATTTTGATCAGATTTCATCAATAAATATGAAATGATTCACATATTTAAAAAATAACGATTCCTCTTCCCAAGGCACCAGACATCAATTTTCTAACTAAAAAGCTATAATTACTATCTTGGTATACAAAAATTTGTAATCTGTAATTCAGCACCTTTATGTTGTAAATTCCTGATTCACATAGGAAGCTGTACTAGCTTTGGCTACCTCCCGCCCTTTATTAAGGCTGGATTTGGCAAAGAGATTGATAATGTGTAGGGCTGGAACAAGACATTTCCTCAATATCCCAACAGTTAGGTTCATCATAGCCCTCAATACATTCACTCTTGTCTGGCAACTAGAAACGTCGTAAAGAAACCATTCATGACTTTTCAGCTACCTACTTCACCATTACCATCCAACTTTTCCACAATAAAATATTTAAACACTATAGGTAGGTAAGAATATAATGTACTATATTTTAGCAATTATGTTAATATATAGAATTGATCTGGGTGCTATCCTTCAGCTTTCCCTTAAGGCCCATGTTCTATGTCCTTTAGTTTTCCCTCAAGGCCCATGTTCTATCACTTGAGCCACACCTCAATTTCTGACTTTTTGTCATTTATACTTAGAGATGGGAGTCTTACCGACTTTTCTGCCTAGGCTGTCTTCAAACAGCAATCATCAGATCTCAGCACACTGAGTAGCTAGGATTATAAGCATGAGCCACTAGCTAATACATGGAATTTTGTAAATAAGATTTTCAGCTGGGCGCTGGTGGCTCATGCCTGTAATCCTAACTACTCAGGAGGGTGAGATCTGAGGATTGTGGTGCAAAGCCAATACGGGCAGGAAAGTCCATAGACTCTTACCTCTAATTAACCACCAGAAAACTAGAAGCACTGCTGTGACTCAAACTGGTAGAGTGCTGCTAGCATTGAGCAAAACAGCTCAGAGACAGTGCCCAGGCCCTGAGTTCAAGCTCTATGACAAACAGGAAAAAAAAAATTTAATCAATTTCATCCTTCTCTGAAAATATCCAAAATAGATTTTAAAGAAAGTTGTATTATTATAGCTTAATAAATTGAAAACTCTAAGATAATTGAATCTTCAGTCCTGTAACATTTAAATCTTTGTGACATCAAAAAGCATAGCTTTTCTAGCTCTATTTTTTAACCAAATTACTGTAATCAAATTAAAGGAATATTATGATTATCTAAAAACTTAGCTCTCCTAAGAGGTCCCTACCCAGCTCCTTCCTGTTTCTTCTATAATATAGCTACTGCTAATCATTACAACTCTGTTATGCTTTGGATATAAAATGCTCCCAAAGGTTCATGTGTTGAAGGCTTGGTCCCCAGCTGGTGGTGCTATTGAGAGGTGTATGGATCATCAATGAATTAATCCACTGATGTGTTCGTATTTCAATAGGTTATTAGGAGCTAGATCTTAGACAGAAGAAGTAGACCAATGGTGGTGTCCCTGTGAAAGGCATATCACATCTCCAGCCCTTTTCTCTCTGTTTTCTGAAAGCTAGGGGGTAAGTAGCTTTGCTCTACTATGCAGGCCTCACCCTGATGATCTGCTTTGCCATAGGCCCACAGAGATTAATTAAAACCTCTAAAAAGAAAAAAATAAGTTTTTCTTTGATTGAGCTGATTTGTCTTAGGTTATTTTGTCAGAGACAGAATATGACAGACTCCAAATGGCAGTTATCAACTGTTCTTCTTGTAAGAAGTTACCTTTACTGTGTCATCTCTAAGATCTTTAAAAGTCATAGATTTCCATATTCATTGCCTAGTACAATATGTGTATATAGAACATTCACATATTTGAGAATAAGCCTAATTAAAAAGAAATTATACGATGAAGAGACAATCTGTAGGCAACAGAAATACAAAGCCACTGGTCCCTAAATGAAATATCCCTAATTATTCAGCATGTATAATCAATTAATCTATCATTTCCTTACATATGATTTAAGATGATTTGACTTCTAGTAGCTCCTTTCTATTTCAAATTTCAGTAAATCGCTTAGTTGTAATAAAATGTGCCCATAACAAAGAGCCACAACACTTTGCAATGGAATATGTCTTAGCACAAGAGTACATTTCTGTATAGACGATACTATGAACACTAAGAAATAGGCCAAAATGCTTATAGCACAGTGAATAAACTGAAGCCCCAGAAAGTTACTCAACAAGAATTTCTCTGGCTACCACCATGTACAGGCACAAAGTTACTCAATGAGAATTTCTCTGGCTACCATCATGTACAGGCTAGTCTGAGTAAGAGGTATTTAGTGGTGAATAAAACAAACAGTAGCACAAGAAGCATACTACCTGTGCTGGACAAGTAGAGTCAAACTATTCAAACAGATACACAAGCCCCCAAAAAGCACAGTATTGGCAACTGATTACAAAAATAGCATTTTAATGGAGGTATAACTAATGGAAAAACTAGAAATAGTTTTCTTAGATTAAATTACAGTTAAAAACAGGCAAATCAAGGCCAAGGTAAGAACAACTGAGCACCGGTCCTTAAAGAGTTCAGATTAAGTGATCCCAGAGGGGAAGGGCCATTCTGAGCAGACCTCACATGGACCAGTACTAAAGAGGAGGAGAGCATGTATGCAATAAGAACTCTATCATATACAACTAAAAGTGACAGCCTGGCTAGAAGCAAGAGCATCACAAACAGAAAAAAAGATAAGGACTGAAATCTAGTTCAATTCCTCAAAAAAACTTCTGCTCAATAAAACAAACTTACAAGCAGTCTTTCAAATATAAATACAGTATGGACCCTATATAACATAAATATGGCCCCACTACTGAGTTGATTCACTCAACCACTGAGTTGATTCACACAGGTCTCATTCAATCCTCATAGTGTCACTGTGAGAAGCAATAGTGTCACAAATTTTACATGTTGGGTTTTCAGCTCTGGCTCACCTAATTGTATTCTTTCTATTATACTCTATAACACTATCTCGGGAGGAAATACCTTTACTTTATTCTGCTTCCATTTTGTTCTTTTTTTTTTTTTTTTTTGGCCAGTCCTGGGCCTTGAACTCAGGGCCTGAGCATTGTCCCTGGCTTCCTTTTGCTCAAGGCTAGCACTTTGCCACTTGAGCCACAGCACCACTTCTGGCCGTTTTCTGTATATGTGGTGCTGGGGAATTGAACCCAGGTCCTCATGTATACGAGGCAAGCTCTCTTGCCACTAGGCCATATCCCCAGCCCCCATTTTGTTCTTTGAAATCACAAAGAAGGTGAAAAAAGAGACAAGGGGGAGAAGGTATAAGCAAGGCCTTTGGAAGACTCACTTAAATTCTCATGGGATCAATCCAATGACAATGAAAACGGTCAAATCACAACAAACCCATTTATTTTTATTTTAAATACATAAATGCTAATATATAAAGGTAAGAGAAGATCTGTGAAAGATGTCCAATCTAATTTTGAAGACCGATATCTCTAAGAACTAACATTTTATCAAGAAATCCTAAATATTAGAGAAACAGCGGCCACTAACTATATTAGAAAATTTCACTACAAAAAACTGTACAAATATCACCATATATGTTCTTAAACATACATATATTATGTCCTTAAAATTCACTCTGCTTTCAATTTTAATAGAATGATTTAATAGTGTCTCATAAGAAACATTGAAGCCAGTTTTAAATTACTCTCTGTAGCTACTAAAATTAGATTCCTTATGTTTCACTTGCTAATTTAGCACAGGTACACCAATGGTAAGTGTGAAACATTTATAGTGAAACTGATGATGTTTCACAAGTTGAGAGCATTCCAGTTTTAATGAATTAATTTAATTATAAATTGCCCTGTAATACTGCACTATGGTTAAAGTTCATGAAACATTTGAGGAGTTGGTTTCACATGGAAACTGTAACCAAGACAAACCTTCTTGTAGTTTGGAGTTCCAAGAACATTAAATCATACAAAATTGTTTCAGCAGCTGGTTAAAGCTGAGTGTACATAATACAAGACATCTGGTTGTCTCTGCATTTTCAGTTCATTTAAAAAGTATAAACACATTAAAACAGTGAAATGTTTGATGTATTGCAACCCTGTCTGCTTACATTTCAAGAATGTCTAAGTAGCTGCTCCGTTCATTGTGCTCCCAGCTTATTTACTATTAAAAGGTATTTACTGGGCTGGGAATATGGCCTAGTGGTAGAGTGCTTGCCTTGTATACATGAAGGCTTGGGTTCGATTCCTCAGCACCAAATATACAGAAAAGGCCAGATATGGAGCTGTGGCTCAGATGGCAGAATGCTAGCCTTGAGCAAAAAGAAGCCAGGGACAGTGCTCAGACCTTGAGTTCAAGCCCCAGGACTGGCAAAAAAAGGTATTTACTATTTCCATCCCTATTAATTCCACCAAAACATTTTATAAAGTGGACATGTACTAATTGCTGATTTTTTTCTTTTTTTAAATGTTACTACAAGAAGCTTTTTTTTGAGATGAGATCTCACTGCCCAGGCTTGCCTCCCTATCTCAGCCTCCTGAACGCTGGAATTATAAATGTGTATCTGTATACCACAATGCCAGATTACAAGTGTAATTTTTTTTCTCTCAAGACTAGCACTCTACCACTTGAGCCACAACACCACTTCGGGCTTTTTCTGTGTATGTGGTACCAAGGAATTGAACCTAGGGCTTCATGTATGCTAGGCAAGCACTCTACCACTAGGCCAAACTCCTGGCCCCTATAAGTGTAATTTTAAAAATTAAATGAGTAAGATATACTAGGTGCCAGTGGCTCACACCTATAATCCCAGCTACTCAAGAAAATAAGAACTGAGGCTCATGATTCTAGGCCAGCCCAGGCAGGAAAGCCCATGAGGCTTCTGTATCCATTTCAACACCAAAAGCTAGAAGTAGAGCTGTGGCTCAAGTAGTAGAGCACTAGCCTTGAGCAAAAAAGCTAGGAGCAGTACCCAGGCCCCAAGTTCAAGCCCAGGACTAGTGCAAATATGCACGTGCACATACACACAGTAATATACAAAGCATTCCACCCACTAAAATAAGGATATAGCACACTGTACATGAATCTTCTCTCTCATCTGAATATATGTAACAGAAACCTAATTATAGTGGCTTAACCAAGAGTTTTTCTCAGGTAAAGGATCCTGAGCAGTTAGAATAGCTTCACAGCATCATCAATATCCCACAATCCTGAGACACTATTCTTCACAGTGGCACTCATATTTGTAGTTTCAAGATGGTCCAAGCACTGTTTTCACATTCCAGAGAAGGAAGGAAGGGCAAGGAGCAAAAGGACTTCAGGTATTATGCTCTGTGCATTGATGCCTGCTTACACAGTATACTGCAGTGACACAAATTATGTCCAGGGCCATATGACGTTACCAAAGTGTCTGAAAACTAAGCTGGACACACTGCCATCCCAAGAAATACCAGAATTTCATTCAAAGGGAAGAAATAAAGGGATATCATGCATGAAATAGTTCTGTCTGTCATGAAACCTTAACTTTAGTGGGAAGTTGTCCCCCATTCCCTTCCCTAACAGTTAATTCCTAATTAGCTCTGACTTCTAGCCTGCATATAACCACAGGAATTGGTGCTTCTCCTTCTAAAAAAAACTGTTAAATTCTGGATTCATGTACAACAGAAGTCAGGAGGCCATTTTTCAAAAATGTCTCTTTCCTTTTTGGGCCAGAGATAAATAGGCTATTTCCAAACATATCCTCGTATGGTTTATTTTATAACTCTTGGGCTGGGAATGTGGCTTAGTGGTAGAGTGTTTGCCTAGCATGCATGAGGCCCTGGGTTTGATTCCTCAGAACACATAAGCAAAAAATAAATACAGAAAATAACTTGAAAAATATATATTCCCACTGTAGCTACTGAGGAGGCTGACGCAGGAGAATTACAGTTTGAGGCCAGCCTAGGGAAGACAGCAAGATCTCATCTCAAAAAACAAATCAATTGATTAAAAAATTAAACATGTATTCTCAATAGTGGTACAAAACTGGTTTATTAGAGATGAAAAACTTCACAGATACCATAATGGTTTGGGAAAAGGGCCCCAGGGCACTCACAGGTAATTCAGTATGGAAGAAGATAAATGGTGAAAGAAATACCTAGCAAGGTTGCTCAAGAAGAATATTTTTTACTTGCTTTTCAAGTAACAAACGAGATGGACATTTTGAATCACATAGGAACTACACTGAGTGACACTGACAGAAACCCAGTTACAGTAGCATAAACAAATAAGGGTCTATTTTTGTCAAATGAGAAGTCCAGAGTGAGGGAAGGGGACTGTTGTTGACTTTGGTTCAGCAATCCAATGACATCAAAGCAGAATTTTCTGTGAGATTCCTGGCTCGTGGTGCCAAGATGAGTATGAAACTCTATAAAGACCTTGTCCACATGCTAGATGGAAGGAAAAAGACTTGTAAGGAACAAAAAAATGGCCAGGTACAATGATGGACCCTTGTACTCCCAGTGATGTGGGAGGTAGAAGTAGGAGGTAGGCCAGCCCAGATAAAAGGGTGTGATCCTCTAAGACATAAGACAAAACACACACACACACACACACACACACACACACACACCTAAAAGTAAAAAAGAATAAAGTGTACAATACTTGCCTAGTAAGCACGAGGCTCTAAGTTCATTCCTCAGTACCACCAAGCAGAGGAAAAAAGAAAAAATAATAAGAAGGCAGTTCTCTGTAACAAGCTTTGCTCGAAAGTCTCATTGGAGGACCTCCTCTTACATCTCAATGAGCAAACCTAGCTTCAAAGAAAGCTGTAAACAGAAATCTGTCCTCTCTAAAAGCAAATAAAAAACAACAAGGCAGAAAGAAAAGGAGAACAAATCTTGGGTGGTCAAGTAGCTGTGTCTATAATACATAGATCAGACACAATTGTTTCTTTCTCTGATTTCAAAAGATTTGAAAGTTTTTGTTTTCTTTTTTGCCAGTCCTAGGGCTTAAACTAAGGGGCCTGGATGCTGTCCCTGAGCCTCTTTGTGCTCAAGGATAGTGCTCTATCACTGGAGTCACAATGCTACTTCCAACTTTTTCTGAGTAGTTTACTGTAGATAAGAGTCTCACAGACTATCATATGTGTATACTAATTGTTACAAATGAGGGAAACCATGCAGCCTATGTTTCTTTGGGTCTGGCTTACTTCACTTAAAAAAATAAGATGTTTTCCAAGTCTTTCCATTTCCTCTTGAATGGGGTGATGTCATTCTTTCTGATGGAAAAATAGAATTCCACTGCATATATATACCACATTTTCTTGATCCATTCATTTACTAAGAGGCATCTCGGTTGGTTCCATATTTTAGCTAAGTAATGCTACAATGAACATAGTTGTCCGGTAGCTTTATTGTGGCCTTGTTTGCGATCATTTGGGTAGTGCCCAGGAGTGGGAATGGGGGTCATAGGGGAGCTCTATGTTTAATCTTTTCAGAGTGGTTGAACAAGTTTCCATTCCCAGGATCATAATAGCCCAATATCTAGCTTTCTCTCTCTATACATATGAGACCATATAAAATGATGCTAATTGAAATGAACTCCATAATATGGAAACAAGAGTTTTTTTATAAAGTGTACTGTTTGCAGTTACTTCTTTTTTCTTTCATTCTTTCCCCCTCTGATATATTCCCTGTGATCACAGTTTCTGTTGTGGTCTTGTATATAAGTTTATCTGATTTGGGGAATGAATGGAAATCACAGAAATGGTGGGACAAAGGGTGAACCAATGCAATAGCTATACTCACTAGATACTATGTTGGAAATAAACTTTATAACTTAGGGGGAAGGGAATGAGGGGGAGGGAAAGCAGGAGAAAAGAAGGAGGGGGTAATGCTATTCTAAAAGAAATGTACTCATTACCGTATTTATCCCTCCCCCCATAAAAACAAAAAACGTCTCATGGACTTGCCTACTGACTTGTAACCATGGTCCTCAGATCTCAGCCTCCTGCGTAGCTAGGATTACCAGTGTGAGCGACTGGCACCTGGCTCTGAAAGTTATTACAAAATTCAACTTAGGGGCTGGGAATGTGGCTTAGTGGTAGAGTGCTTGCCTACCATGCATGAAGCCCTGGGTTCAATTCCTCAGCACCACATATTTAGAAAAAGCCAGAAGTGGTGCTGTGGCTCAAGTGATAAGAGTGCTAGCCTTGAGCAAAAAGAAGCCACAGACAGTGCTCAGGCCCTGAGTTCAAGCCCCATGACTGGCAAAAAAAAAAAAACACCCAAAACCCAAATATATATATATATATATATATATATATATAAAATTTTACATATATATATGTGTTTTGTCTTGATTATAGATCCTAAACATTACTAGGAAAAAGAGATAGAAGAATTTCATGATGTTCTCTCCAATATGCAGAAATTAGATCTAAAAGACACTATTTATCATATGATAAATTATATAGGATTTTAGATACTCACAGTAAGATCAAAAGAGAATACTCTTAGGAGAGAAACACAAAGGTACAGTGTGTATGTGCCTCTTCATATTTATACTATGTATATATTTTAATTTTTAATTTTTTGGTTTTTTGCCAGTGCCTGAGCACTGTCCCTGGCTTCTTTTTTTTTGCTCAAGGCTAGCACTCTACCACTTGAGCCACAGTGCCACTTCTGGCTTTTTCTATATATGTGGTGCTAAGGAATAGAACCTAGGGCTTCATTAAAAAATTTTTTTGATGATTCTGTCTTCTTTTCTTTATGTATGGTGTATTCAAGTGTGTATCTTCAGGAGTGTGGAAGGGAGGCTATAGAACTTGAGGGAGAAAGAATGAAAAGTGTAGCAGTGGAGCTCACTGGACACAGATGAAAATGAACTATATAACTCTCAGGGATGGAGATGGGAGGGAGGGACTGGGAGAGAGTGAAGAAACAGAAGATACTGTACAAAAGGAAATCTACTCACTACCTGACTGGTGTAATTGTAATCTACATCACCTTTATAATAATAATGTAAATTAATTTAAAAAGAATAAGCCAAAAAAAAGAATTTCATGAAAGAATAATCCTTAAAAGATACGCATAAAAATACCACACTAGGATCCACACTCTTGAACATGATCAATTATCATCTTCTATATACAAAGAAGATAAATCTGGCTTAGCCAGAACTTACAAGAGTGGAATATCAGTGATTAACTGCACCAAACAACAGAGCAATTCTTCCAAAAGATCTTCTGAGTCGGAACCTGGTAAGACACATAAAAAGTTTTTTAAACAAGGTATAAAATAGAAATTGTTTAAAAGCTAGGTTTTCATTTCTAATTAAAGACAGACTAATTTTATTATGTATATTCAAACACTAGTTTTGACCTCTAAAGGAAATTCAAATTATGCATACTTGGCATTTAATTTGATTTCCATCTAGTACAGGAGTTGTGACTATATTATTTGGTTTGGTTTTTTGTGTGTCTTATTTTAAATTTATAGGATTTATCTTTTTTTTTTTTTTGGCCAGTCCTAGGGCTTGAACTCAGGGCCTGAGCACTGTCCCTGGCTTCCTTTTGCTCATGGCTAGCACTCTAGCACTTGAGCCACAGCCCCACTTTGAGCTTTTTCTGTGTATGTGGTGCTGAGGAATTGAACCCAGGGCTTCATGCATGCTAGGCAAACACTCTACTGCTAAGCCACATTCCAGCCCCGTGAATATGTTATTAATAGAACTTTTAAGACAGGAAGATATTTTAAGGCTCTTATAGGCCAACAGCTTTCTAATTTCTTATGCTTCAAGTTCTTTCAACCGAATTTTATATTGCAGACAAATACATAAAATAGATTTTTAAAATATCAAGCTGATTTTTTTTCTGGCTCATTTAAAGCAAAGGCAGAGGAGCTGTGCACTTGCCTGCCATAAATATCTCAGCTCTACCTCTGATCTTGTTGCTGAACCTCGCCGTACTTTTCATGAACCCATGGGAAGGGATCTACATATTGCAGATTGAATCACTCCAAGAAGCTAATCATGTCATTATGGACAAAGATAAAATGATTTTCTAAAGTCATAGAAGAATGCCAACAATAGGACACAAATTACAATTCTAATAGAAATATTCCTCTACCCAATCTGCTACAGTTAAGAGACCTCAAATTTCCAAAGCCAACCACTATCTTCTGAGACTTCTAGGCTTTGGACACTACTTATACCTGCTGCTTCCTGCAATTCTTTCCTCAGTTCCAAAAACATTATTTTTTTTCTCAAATTTTTATTATCAAACTGATGTACAGAGAGGTTACAGTATCATACGTTGGGCATTGGATACATTTCTTGTACTGTTTGTAGCCTTGTCCCTCATGCCCCCCTCACTCCCCCCCTTCCCTCCCCCCCCCCCGAGGTATTCAGTTCACTTACACCAAACAGTTTTGCAAGTATTGCTTTTGTAGTTATTTCTCTTTTTTTACCCTGTGTCTCTCAAATTTGGTATTCCCTTTGAATTTCCTACTTCCAATACCAGTAAACACGGTTTCCAATATACTCAGATAAGATTACAGAGATAGTGTAGGTACAACCATAGGAAGGTGATACAAGAACATCATCAATAATAGAAACTACACATACACTTAGGACGTTGAAAGTAGTTACAACTGTGATATATCACTTGTTTCCATAACATGGAGTTCATTTCACTTAGCATCATCTTATGTGTTCATAAGGGTATAGCTATTGGGCCTTGTGATGCTCTGCTATGGCTTGCCTAAACCTGTACTAATTATTCCCAATAAGGGAGGCCATAGAGTCCATGTTTCTTTGGGTCTGGCTCACTTCACTTAGTATAACTTTTTCCAAGTCCTTCCATTTCCTTACAAATGGAACAATGTCATTCTTTCTGATAGAGGCATAAAATTCCATTGTGTAAATGTACCACATTTTCCTTATCCATTCATCTATGGAGGGGCATCTGGGTTGGCTCCAGCTTCTCGCTATGACAAATTGTGCTGCGATGAACATTGTTGTGCTGGTGGCATTACTGTGATTTTGTTTGTGGGCTTTTGGATAGATACCCAACAGTGGGGCTGCTGGGTCATAGGGGAGTTCTATATTGAGCCTTCTGAGGAATCTCCATACTGCTTGCCAGAGTGGCTGAACCAGTTTACATTCCCACCAACAATGAAGTAGGGTTCCCTTTTGGCCACATCCCCTCCAACAATTGTTATTATTATTTTTCTTGATATATGACATTCTTGCTGGGGTGAGATGGAATCTCAATGTTGTTTTGATTTGCATTTCCTTTATGGCCAGTGATGTAGAGCATTTTTTCATATGTCTATTAGCCATTCTCATTTCCTCATCAGAGAAGTTTCTTTGTAAGTCTTTAGCCCACTTGTTGAGGGGGCTATTGGTTCTTTGTGGTCCAAAAACATTATTTTAACCAACTTTCTAAAAACTATTCTTCTGCAGTATCTGCTGTCTCAGAATTAGCATCTCTGGGTTCTTCCACTGTCTTTTCTTCCTATTCTCTCAAAAAACAGCACTTGTGTAAGTGGTAATTAATGATTCTTAAGTTGACAGTTCTCTTCTTGGCTTCTTTGACTCTCATATATTTCCATTCAATTGCCTACTAGCTATCTCTAGATATATCACGAGTACCTCAAACATCATGTGTTCAAAGCAAATTTACTCTCTTAACAATTCAGATTTACTTGTTTCTTTTTTATTGGATATACTGTATCAGTATATCCAATGCCAAAACCTAAACTGCTCTCTCAAAGATCCTTTAAAAAAAAAAAAAGACAATTTCTGGGGTCCTCTCAACTATACAGTCAGTCTACCTCTCCGATCTTGCCTGTTCTTTACTTCTTCTGCCCAGTCTCATCATCTTAGTTCAGCTTACTAAATTAAAACTCACTTCTGAAGATCTTTATACTTTCCAAGTTACGAGCATTCATACCTCTATTTTCACTTACCTTCAATACAAATTCCAGATTGCTGTGGAATAAAGATAACTAAGCTCTATCCTTCATTCTCCTGGTTTATACCTTTTGGTACTTTAATCTGTTACAATGTATCAGAAAAAAATCTAAACTGTAAGGTACAGCAAGCCACAATCCCCATTTTATAGGCTCTGCATCCCCTTCTACTTCTACTATCCCTTCACAGTGTATATCCCAAGCTACTGATTATGTGTCATTTATACCCAACAACATTACTTCTACCTAGAATATCCTCCAATCATGAAAACTCTGTATCTGAATAAACCTTTCCAGTCTATTTTCTACATAAAATTTGACTCCTTTGTCTCACCCTAAATAAAATAATCATATATCAAGTATCTATATTTTGTGCATGGCTTTCATTGTACTTATTGATTCTGCTATACCATCTGTCTAAATTCAGGCAACCTCCTACTGGACTCTGCACTTCTTGAAGGCAATGACTGATAGAATTTCCTCATACATTGGGCCCTCTATATAATCTATGGATATATCCCAAAGTTCTACATTTCTGGATTCAACCAACCAGAGATTGAAAATATTTGAGTGAAAAAGTTACACCTATAGAGAAAATATGCAGGGGCTGGGGATATGGCCTAGTGGCAAGAGTACTTGCCTCATATACATGAGGCCCTGGGTTCAATTCCCCAGCACCACATATACAGAAAATGGCCAGAAGTGGTGCTGTGGCTCAAGTGGCAGAGTGCTAGCCTTGAGCAAAAAGAAGCCAGGGACAGTGCTCAGGCCTTGAGTCCAAGCCCCAGGACTGGCCAAAAAAAAAAAAAAAGAGAGAGAGAGAGAGAGAAAATATGCAAAGCTTTTTTTCTAGTCTTTATTCCATCACTGATACAAAATAACAATTTGCATAACATTTTCACTGCACTGCATTGTAAGTAATATAGATATATTTAAAGTATACAGGAAGATATAGTATATGTACACATACATATGTCACATGATATGTGTGTGTGTGTATATGTGTGTATCATGGCATTTTATGTAAGGGACTTGAACATCCATAAATTTTGGTTTCTGTAAAGAGAACAAAATCCCTCACAGATTCTGAGAGAACTACAATATATACTCAAACCAGGTGCTGGTGGCTCACTCCTGTAATACTAGCTACCCAGAAGGCTGTAACCTAGAGGATCATAAAGCCAGCCTAGGCCCAAAAGTCTAGATTTCATTCCCAATTAACCAGCAAAATCCCAGAGTAGAAAGAGGCATGGCTGAATTATTAGAGTGCCAGCCATGAGAAAGAAAGCTAAGCAAGAATGAAAGGCACTGAGTTCAAGTCCTAGAACTGGAACACACACAAAAATGTGTGTGTTTCTGTGGGTGTGTGTTTACAAAATACATGTTTGCTAAATGAAATGCAGGGATATAAGTAAAGATTCAGCAATTATATCCAAGGCAGCAAAACACTTGGAATTCTCCCAAAAAAGTTTAGCAATTTTCTTAATAGACAGTGCTACCTGGCATTCAGAATTTCAGAGAAATTCCTGTCTTGCCACAAATAGAATTGGCACAGAAACCCTAAGGGCTGAGTATAAATATTGAAGACAATATTAAACCACACTGAATACACAGATCAATGCTAAAAAGGATACACAGTAAAACTCAAGTTTAACAACCACATTAAATCTCACTCCAAGAAATAGTGAGCTTGGCTCAACTCCTGAAGAAAACAAGGGTCAGGGATGGAGGTATGGCTCACTGACAGAGTGTCTGTACTGCATCCATGAAGTTTTGGGTTCTATCCCTAGCACCTTAAAAAAAAGTGCAAAGGTATAACTAAACATCTGTCATTGAGACTACATAGTAAGAAACAGATCTACTTTAAATTTCTTATATTGTAATGGCTGTTCAACCCTATCCCAAGTGGCACACAGTATATACTCAGTATGTATTGCTGAACTGCCACTCCTTGGCTCGTTCCAAAATACAGCCACCCGCATTCAAGTAAGAACATTAAAAATCACTCACTGATTCCCTAAAGAACATTTCAGACCAAATACCAGTTTAATAACCTATCCTTGTTCAGCCAAGCAACCAGAATAGTTTTTATTTTGGTTGGTTTTTTTAGTTACAGAAGGCAAGGGAACAGTACTCAGTACCCCCAGATGGTGTCTGGTTGAATATTTTTTACTTCTAGAGTGGTAAACACTTGTAATTTTTAACCTTAAACAATGAAAAGAATTCTCCATCCGGTTTTATGTGCCATCTAAATCATGACCAAGTTTGTAGGAGAATTCACAGCATTGTTATCAATTTAATATAAAAATAAGGATGATGATAGAGTCCATGTATGTGAAATTTCAAGACCAAAATTTTAGAAAAAATATGAATAAGCAATTTCCAATTTAAATCTCTTAAGACTTCTACATACTAAAAATAAAACTCCTCAGTGGAGGAAGAGAGAAATAAAGGTGAATAATTTTGAGATACAGTGAAGCTATGTATGAGGAAGGCATAAGGAACTTCAGTGAAAGCTGTTGATCTATACAAGAGGGCCAGAAGGAGAAAAAAAGCATGATTCTGAGCAAAATGTAAGATATGCATATTTGAAATACCATAGTGAAATCCCTTGGTGCAAAAATACATTAAATGTAAATGGAATGCAGCAAAGTAAAATAGGCTTGTGGAGTTATAGGCCACAGTAGAAGAGGTAACCAAGAGGATAACTAAGGATGAATAAGGTTAATGTAGCTTATTTGTATGTATGAAACCAGAACAATGAAACCCGTCAAAATATTTTTGTTTTGTTTTGTGTCAGTTCTGGGGCTTTTAGTCAGGCCTGAGCACTGTCCCTATGTTTTATGGCTCAAGGCTAGCACTCTACCACTTGAGCCACAGCTCACACTTTCAGCTTTTTGCTGGTTAATTGGCGGTAAGATCTTACAGACTTTCTTGATCTGGGTGGCTTTCAATCACAATCCTCAGATCTCAGCCTCTTGAGTAGCTAGAATTACAGGTGTAAGCCACCAGCACCCTGCTTGTCAAAATAGTTTTAAGAAGATAAGAGATGCCAAGGGCTGGGGATATAGCCTAGTGGCAAGAGTGCCTGCCTCGGATACACGAGGCCCTAGGTTCGATTCCCCAGCACCACATATACAGAAAACGGCCAGAAGTGGCGCTGTGGCTCAAGTGGCAGAGTGCTAGCCTTGAGCGGGAAGAAGCCAGGGACAGTGCTCAGGCCCTGAGTCCAAGGCCCAGGACTGGCCAAAAAAAAAAAAAAGAGATGCCAAGCACTCATGGCTCACACTTGTAACCCTAACTACTCAAGAAACAGATCTGAAGACTGAGATAGAAAGCCAGCCTGGGCAGGAAAGTGTCCCTGAGAATATTATCTCCAATCAACCACTAGAAAACTGGAAGTGGTGCTGTGGCTCAAAGTGGTAGAGCCCTAACCATGAGCAAAAGAGCTCAGGGACAGTGCTCAGGCCCAAGTTCAAGCCCCAAACCAAAAAATTAGTTAATTTTTTTTTTTTTTTGCCAGTTCTGGGGCTTGGACCCAGGGCCTGAGCACTGTCTGTGGCTTCCTTTTGCTCAAGGCCTAGCACTCCACCTCTTGAGCTACAGCGCCACGTCTGGCTTTTTCTGTTTATGTAGTGCTGAGGAATTGAACCCAAGGCCTTGTGCATGCAAAGCAAGCACTCTACCACTAAGCCACATTCCCAGCCCCTAGTTAATTGATTTAAAAAAAGAAGAAGAAACGAGAAAGTGATACGGGGGTAAAGTTTGGAAATGTCATAATAAAATTCCCCTTGTAAACTAATGAATGCTAATAAAATAAATTGACAATAACAAAGCAATTGATGGAAAACAAAGCAACAATGGCAACAAAGAAGCAAACAGCTCATATAAATTAGGTTACAAGTAATTATTATAAGGAAATGTTGAAAGACTGAGTTACTTATTGTTATTTTTGGACTCAAAAAAATCAGAGCCAGCTTTTCAACACTGCCCATAATTACAGTGCCAAAAACAAATACTAAAAACTAATCAAGTTAGGCACCAGTGAATGGCTCATATTTATAATCCTAGCTACTCAGGAGGTTTAAGATGTGAGGACTGTAGTTCAAGGCCAGGAAAAGTCCATGAGATCTTATCACCAATGAATTACCAAAAAGCCAAAAGTGGAGCTATAGCTTAAGCAGTTGAGTAGGAGAGCACTGACCTTGAGCAAAAGAGGTTTAGGGACCCCCCTCCACACACACACATATACACACAACTTAATCAAGAACAGAGACATGGGCTAGGAATAGTATAATTTTAAATGCTTATATGTGAGTCATAGTTCAAGCCTCAAGACTGGCAGCAAAAGAAGGAAAAGAGGCTTAAATCATTGATCAGTAGTAGAATCTCAAACTACAGACACAGGGAAAATTAGGACAAATATAATTATATATACTAAGAATAGCAAATTCTTAACTTTATAAAGGTACTCACTGGAGTGGAGAAAAGATATTCACTGGACTTATGTGGATGGATCAGCTGTAGGCTCATTGATAAGCAAAAAGAACATTATTAAAGAGCACAATTCCTAAACTGTTAGCTTGACATAAAAGGAAGCAATCTGTAAATACATCCACAGAATTATCAAATAACTAACCACACAGGTGGCTCTTCTAGTATGATGACCACCTTGACAATATGGTCAATGGTTGAGAAAGTGTAGCTTGGCATTGCCCTATTAGATAACAGGACATACAACAAAGAATCTTGCTTCTCAAGGTTGTGTAAGAATGGATGATTCAGAAGAAATAAAGTAGTCAGGATTAATGTTTGATCTCAAGATCAATGTAGTCTATCTCAGCAATAACGAAAAATAATTTTATAATAAAACAGCACTTATACTTTAAAAGTATAAAACATGCATAGTTTTTAGGATAGAATACACTAACAGTGTTGGATTTGCAGGTGTTGGATATATTATGTTCCCAGGCCCTGTGGAGATAAACATTATTCAACTCTGGCTGTTTGAGCTTCATGGAAAGATCTTCAACTCAGCAAGAATAACTGTTTTTTATACTATTGGTACCACAAACATAAAAGGTAACATTTAAAAAACTAGCACATGCAACTAACACACACAAGTCACGATTCTAATTAAAAGCTCTGTTTAAACATCAGTATTTTAAGAAATATATAATACTTTATTAATAAAATAGTAAATGGAGCGTGCTTATCTCTTAAAATTCAAAATCAATAAATCAAAACACAAGCTCTTTTTGAAAAATCAATGACGAATGATAAATGATAATTGTGAAATAAAACGAAGTAGTTTGAAGATATTACATTAAATTCTCATAATAATAAAGAATGTATTAACATTCAAGACCTCAAAATTCTTTACCATTTCTGATATATCAGTCCAGGTAATTTTCTCAAAGAACTTGATTCAGCTTATTACTACAATACAGAATATATGTTAGAAAACATGCCATGATTCAAAAAAGAGGATAAAGAATGGTAGAAAACCTAAGTTCCAAAGTAACTTCAAAGGGTCTTGACTTCATCATGTTCCTTTCTGTTTGCTCTGTGTGTGTGTGTATGTGTGTGTGTGTGTGTGTGTGTACTTGTGCTTTTTAGATGGATCTCCCAATGTTCTCCAGACTGGCCTCAAAACTTGAGATCTTCCTGCTTCAACCTGCATGCTGAGATTAGTTATATAACACTATGCCAAGCCTCCTTTCCTTCTTAGTAGATCAAGAAAGATAGGAAACATATTTGCCTGTAACCAATTTAATGAGAGAAAAAACAACAACCATGCCTTTTTTTGGTGACAAAAAGGCCTCCTATCATTGAAATCAGTTTTGATGAAAGGAAAACTGCTCAACCTGTGATGATGTCATATAGTTCCATGTGATTCCTGTGCCCCACCCCTCTTTTCCAAGGAAATTTCACAGATCTCCACTGAAGTTAAGCTACTTCTTTTTCTTAAAACAGACATGTAGTAGTGCATCAGAAGAGGCTCCAGAATGGAGGCACAGAATTCAAGGAAGAATATTCCCTTGATTTATAACAGAACCGGACAGTTGTTTCCTGTGAGAAGTGACAAGGGTAGGGTACTACACATGGGGAAGATATCAAAGAGCTGGAGCTCTCACAGATAGAAAAAAGGAAGGGGAAAATACACACAAATACACACACACACACTTATTTTATTTACATAACTTATTTTAACTTGATATTATTTGAAATTTAACTTTTTAAAATCAGCATCAAGGGCTGGGAACATGGCCTAGTGGCAAGAGTACTTGCCTCATATACATGAAGCCCTGGGTTCAATTCCTCAGCACCACATATATAGAAAACGTCCAGAAGTGGCACTGTGGCTCAAGTGGCAGAGTACTAGCCTTGAGCAAAAAGAAGCCAGGGGCGCTGGAGATATGGCCTAGTGGCAAGAGTGCTTGCCTCGAATACATGAGGCCCTGGGTTCAATTCCCCAGCACCACATATACAGAAAATGGCCAGAAGTGGCGCTGTGGCTCAAGTGGCAGAGTGCTAGCCTTGAGCAAAAAGAAGCCAGGGACAGTGCTCAGGCCCTGAGTCCAAGCCCCAGGACTGGCAAAAAAAAAAAAAAAAAAAAAAAAAAAGCCAGGGACAGTGCTCAGGCCCTGAGTCCAAGCTCCAGGACTGGCAAAAAAAAAAAAAAACAACAACAACAAAAAAAAACCACAACCTTAAAATCAGCATCAAGGAGAATTTAAATGTATATACCTGTCTTTCTCTCCCTCTTTCTCTTTTTGCTTTCCTCTAACTCCCTACCTTCCACTCCTCAAATGAAGAAGGTAGCAATTTATACTAACTCAAAACTGGACAAACCATGAATGCTTTCTCATAGAATATGTCTTTGGAACAAAGGGACAATACAAAATGAAAACAAATAAAACTGCTAAATTGATATTTATATGTTAGCTTTGCTCAGTAATATCAACGTTTTCACATTTTGACTATGAAATGAAGGATCAGAATAGTAGAAAACACCATTATTTAGTTTCCCTGAAGATAATTAACTACATTATTTTGTTTCTAAAGAAACTTCAGAAAACTAGAGGAAAAAAAACTTAATTTTTTTTTGCCAGTCCTGGGGCTTGGACTCAGGGCCTGAGCACTGTCCCTGGCTTCTTTCTGCTCAAGGCTAGCACTCTACCACTTGAGCCACAGTGCCACTTCCGGCTTTTTCTATATATGTGGTGCTGAGGAATCGAACCCAGGGCTTCATGTATACGAGGCGAGCACTTTACCACTAGGCCATATTCCCAGCCCCAATTTTGATATTTTAAAGGTAAGCCATTTTCAAGGAAGAAATTAAAAGATAAATTAATTCTGTATTTGCCTAGTGTCATTAGAGAAAAAGACTTTCCACATAAGTCAAGCAGAAACATAAGATTATTGGTATCATATTCAAACCCAAACTAGGTTTTGCCCAGCCATCTGCAAACTGAAGAGATAGTGCATTAAGTAAATGCAGGTGAATGCCATTAACTCTATAAACTTATTTGCACAGAAAATGAAATGCTCTGGCCTGCAAAATGTCCTGCACACCTTGTATATAGCACTGTTGTAAAGAAAGTTATTTCCTTCCCTGGGATAGCTGTCACCTTTCAATTTCCTCAAAACCTGCAAAAGCGCTTAGTGAGATTCTGACTTCATAGGCAGACTCCTTAGCCATGTACTTAATGAAATGGCTAGCAAGGCAGCCAGCCACAAAAAAAGAACAAAATGTTAGAAGACTACAGAATCACATCTTCAAAGTGTTGGTCAAAAACAATACCCTTTTCTCACTCAGAAATAACTAAGGATGAAAATGAAAAAAAAAAAAAAAGACTATAGTGAAACAAAAATTTCTATTCCATTTCTCCAAATGGTTTCAAGATCTTTAAAAAGGCTAAAAGGACTCTAAAAAACAAAACAAAAAAAACTTCCTTAAGTTATTTGCTAGTATTTGTAGGAAATTCCTCTACTACCATGTAATGAGGTCGTAGAAGGGAGGATTAAATACATACAGTGGCAGGGTACTGGTGGCTCACACCGATAATCATAGCCACTCAGAAGGGCAGGATTGTGGTTCAAAGGCAGCCAGACGAGAGAGTCTGTGAGACTCTTATCTTGAGCAAAAAAGATCAAAGACAGCACCCAGGCTCTGAGTTCAAGCCCTAGTGCCAGCACAACAAACAAATAAATAATACACAGTCTTGCTACCACCTTGGGTAAGACACTTATTATTTTGTTACGTCATATTCATTTGTGTGAACTGTTAATATAATTCCATAATACTTAATGATAATACCTGAGTTGGTTGGTTTGTTTGTGTTTGTCTTGGTCAGCTGTGGGGCTTGAACTCAGGGTCTGAGCACGGTCCCTGAGCTTTTTCAATCAAGGCTAGAGCTCTACCACTTTGAGCCACAGTGCCACTTCCAGTTTTCTGGTGGTTAATTGGAGATAAGAGTCTCAGAGTTTTCTGCCTGGGCTGGCTTCAAACTGCAATTCTCAGATCCCAGCCTCCTGAGTAGCTAGGATTACAGACATGAGCTATCAGCTCCTGGCTCTCTTGAGATTTTTATAGTCTAACAATAGTTTCAAGAAAATCCTGACTACATTAAAGCTTAAAATTCTATAAGTTTTCATATCTAGCTATCTATTTATCTACCTTCCTACTATTTATCTCCTACCTATCTACCTGCTTATTTTTGTGATGCTAAGCATCAAACCCCAGGTCCTGCCTCACTAGACAAGCATTCTACCATTGAACTACATCTCTATAATACAATTGTGTTTAAATTTTTCAGGAGTTGGAGGCATGACTTAGTTGATAGACACCAGCCAATGAGCGAAAGGAGCAGGTACCAAGTTCAAGTTCCAGGCTCCAACCAAAAAGAAAAGAAAGTTTTCAGAATTCAGAAATATATCATAACTAGAAGATGCACTCAAAATCAGTATGCTGAGGGGCTGGGAATATGGCCTAGTGGCAAGAGTGCTTGCCTCCTACACATGAAGCTCTCGGTTCGATTCCCCAGCACCACATATATGAAAACGGCCAGAAGGGGCGCTGTGGCTCAGGTGGCGGAGTGCTAGCCTTGAGCAGGAAGAAGCCAGGGACGGTGCTCAGGCCGAGTTCAAGGCCCAGGACTGGCCAAAAAAAACCCCAAAAAATCAGTATGCTGAGATTCTGACTTGATGGACAGTAAATCTATTATGTGTTTCCATTGGCCAACGTTAGATTGCAATGTTTCAAAACACACATTTTTAACAACCACAATGGAGAAGCACTCCTACAAGTATGATAGTAACTGGGATTATGTACATAGACACTGAAACCCACATTGTACACAAACTTCAGTTAAAAGCGTAAATGTTACAAAGTTTTCTCGATATTCTCCCCCTAGAAATTGCAGATTCTGACACTGAACCATATGTAATCTGTCAGCCTGATGAGAATAGAAATAAATATATTTTGAAAACCTAAGTCAGAAAATTAAAGAGTAATACTGTCTTTGCCACTGCTTTTGCCAGTCCCCTTTGCCATCAAGCACAGATGCAAAAATTTCATAATCCATTTTTCATTAGCTAATCATCTTATTCTTCTCTTTTGTTGTTCAGCTTGTAATTGTAATGTTAAGATATGAAATAGCAGCTATGATCTTGAATACTACAGGCCCCCCTAACAACTGGCAAACAAATTCTTTCCACCAATATCAGGAGCATAGATATATTCCCTCCATTTTCAGAAAAAGACATATGTGCACATCATAAAACTGCCTTTAAGCTGAGGATAATGGCGTGTGTCTGCATTCTCAGCTATTATGGAGGCTGAGATAAAAAGGATCACAGCTCAAAGGCAGGATGAGAAAAAAAGTTATAAAGTACTCATTTCAACAAATAAGCAGGGAATAGTGACTTGAGCCTGTAGTTCCAGCTGTGTGGGAGACATAGTAGGATGGATCAAGGTCCAAGGCCATCCTAAGGCAAAAGGCTCAAAAGTCTATCCAGAAAATAAATACAGCACAAAAGGTTGGGAGCATGATGCAAGGAGAGTGCCTGCCTCATAAGAACAAGGCCCTGGGTTCAAATCCTAGTAACACACACAAAAAAAGATTGTCCTTGAAAATGTTAGTTCTGATAAAGCAGTCTCAAACACATCCAGATTCAGACTATTGTTATGTTCTATGAAAGTAACCTTCAACATTCATAAAATCTGCGATTTTGATTGGTTGTCTCCCTTAGTAGTGCATTCTGTCAATTATATTTACAATAAAACCCCCATTTTCTTTTCCTTTTTTTCTTTTTGTTTGTTTGGTTTTTTTTTTTTTTTTTTGGCCAGTCCTGGGGCTTGGACTCAAGGCCTGAGCACTGTCCCTGGCTTCTTTTTGCTCAAGGCTAGCACTCTGCCACTTGAGTCACAGCGCCACTTCTGGCCATTTTCTGTATAAGTGGTGCTGGGGAATCTAACCCAGGGCCTCATGTATATGAAGCAGGCACTCTTGCCACTAGGCCATATCCCCAGCCCCTGTTTGGGGGTTTTGAGACAGGGTCTTCCCATGGATTTCAGGATGTCCTCAAACTTACAATTCTCTTGCCTCTGTCTTCCAAGTGTTGGCACTACAGATATGCACTACTACATCTGGCAAGCACTCTATTTTCTTAGAGGAATACCTTTGAGTTTTCTTTAACTTCCTTCTTCCACATGAATGGAAGTCATATATAAATAAGATAATTTCCCACTGACATTTTTATTAGGATAGAAAAATTAAAAAGTTGTAAGGAAAAAACTTCTAAAATCATATTCCTAAAACTTAAGCTATATATGTTATACATGTTACACCCAAGGACATCTTCAAAGACAATACTTACTATAACTACCTGGAGATTTTTCCTCATAAGTAAAATGAAGTTGCAATTCCTCTTCAGACATCTCACAGATGAATACTTTCAGCAGACAGCAAATAATAAATAAAGCATTATGTGTCTGCCAAATGAAGATGTGGCTAAAAAGACAAAAATCACATAAGAATACATAATCACAAGGAAATCAGTTTGCATCTAGTCTATGAGTTGTCGATTATTTTTCCCAATCTACTTATAATATGGGAACGATGTTCCTCATGATTTATACTGGACAAGTGATACCAATACTTTTACTTTATACTTCATCCTGTGTATCTTACAAAGGGAACTACTTAAGAAACTGTTTAGCAATGCGGGTAAGCATAAATGCTCTGTTCTCAATTTTACAGTTGTTCAACATAAAGGCAATTTAAAAAAGACAATGGTACTATAAGAAGAATATATGTAATACATTCTATAATTTTAAATGGGAACTGGATGCCATGGGCTCACGCCTGTAATCCTAACTACTCAGGAGGCTGCTATCTGAGGATCACAGCTCCAAGCGAGCCTGGGCAGGCAAGTCCTCTCACTCTTAACTCCAATTAACCACCAGAAAACCAGAAGTGGCACTGTGGTTCAGAGTGGTAGAGCACTAGCCTTGAGCAAAAAAGCTAAGGGACAGAGCCCAGGCCCTGAGTTCAAGCTCCCAGACAAGACAAAAAAATTTTTTTTTAATTTTTAAAATGACAAAGTACAGTGCAATTTTCTTATTTACATTAATGCCTATTAACTCACTTAAAAGCTTTAATTGGATACAAGATAATTTGCATGGATATCATAGAAATGGACAATCTTTTAAGATATTGCCTTCTAAAAATTGTTTTATATATTCTGTATCGAAGACGGGCACTGGGGATTATGAGAATAGCAATTTGAAGCCAGCCCAGGCAAAAAAGTCCAGGACACTCTTATCTCCACAGAAAATAGCCTGAAGTAGAAGTGTGTAACAAGTGGTAGAACACTAGCCTTGAATGAAAAAGCCAAGTGAGAGCTCAAGTCCCTAAGTTCAAGCCCTCGTGCTGGCACAAAAATAAATGTTTATGTCAGCTGGAGGCATGGTTTGAGGTAGAGCACCTGCATACTAAATACAAAGCAATGATTGCAAAATCCAATACTACCAATAAATAAATAATTCAGAAATCTTTAAAAAATGCTTGGGTCATAAAATTTTAATATACCTAACATGCAGAATATATAAGAAATGGAAAAAAAAGACATTCAAACTAAGCCACTGTTTAACAGGTTATGATTAGCAGTGATAATGGGGATACCTTTTTAAGTAATAATTCAACCACAATCTGCTTCAAACTCTAAATTCAGATTTCAGATTTCATAATGTCACTCCCAAGGTCTTATAACACTAAAACCTCTTTTATCTACTTTTCTTTCTCTGTGTGTGTGTGTGTGTGTGTGTGTGTGTGTGTGTATGTGTGTGTGTGTGTGTGTTCCTGGGGCTTGAACTCAGGGCCTGGGCGCTATCTTTAAGCATTTTTGCTCAAAGCTAGTGCTCTCCCACTTGAGCTATAGCTTCACTTCCAGCTTTTTTGGTGGTTAATTGGAAATATGAGTTTCACAGACTTTTCTGCCCAGATTTGCTTTGAACTGCAATACTCAGATCCCAGCCACAGAAGTAGATGGGACTGCAGGCATGAGCCAACCACACCCAGCCGCCTTTTTTTTCTTAATAAGGAAAACAATTCCTTCTCATGGGGCTTTCAAAAGGCCATACATTATTTCCACAATAAATGAAAGCAAATACATTGCTAAATATAAGGAGAAAATTAATTAGCCAACTTACTTCTGACATTCTGCTGAAAGTTTGAGTTCTTTGGTTCTAGAAAGGAAGACCTTAATTAATGCACCAAGATTTCCTGTTCGAGGATTGTTTTCAACTGCAAGGCAAGAAAGGGATTAAAAAGTTAAAATCAAGAACTAAAATCAAAGCAAACATACCATTTTATTTATAAAGTCAAATGTCAAATTAAATTTTCTCACTGACCAACCTCATTGCCAGTTTCACATGCAGAATAATAAACAATGAGAGAAAACTGAACTGTTAATTCTTGAAAATAGTAGGAGACGAGAGGGAAGCTTGGATTAAGAGCATCTACCATTTTCACTCCAAGAAGAATCTGTGATACAGGAGAAAATAGATTCTGAAGAAAGAGAGGGAGAGAACGAGAAACCTAAAAGAAGGTAGCAGGGAAAGCAGAAAATAAAGAAACAATCTTGGCATAAGAGCAGCCAGTCCCCAAGATCTCTGTGGCAAGGGAAATAAACTCCAACAATTCAACAAACCTGCCAGCAGACTGCCAACTCTTATCTAGCTGGGAGAAAATCCCACAAAACCTGCAAGCCTTAACTCCAGGAGTAAAGGGGTTTGTGATACAGCAACTTCTCTAGTGTAGAAAGTTATCATGGGTGAAGAAACTCCCTTTATCTCTGAGAGGAACAGTGAATCGAATTACCAGCTTGAGAGAGTGCCTACTGTCCAGACTAAGTTATTTTGGGTCCCAGGGATAAGAAGTAATCACAGTTCAATGACCCACAGGACAGTCACAGAAATTGGGTATAAATCAGTCATGAGAGGTAGTTGAGGAGAGTGAAGTGTGTCTAACAGAACCCAGCAGGAAAGTTTGAATTGCGGAAAGCTATACTGTCAGCTCAGAAAACAGAGGCCTGGGAAGCCTGGCTATACCAAATGAAAGAGGTTTGGGACTCCATGTTAAGCCACATAGCAGAAGCACTAGCTTTGTCTAGAAGAGAGTACGGTGGTAACTCACAACATCAGGTACAGGCCTTCATGAGAGAGATAAATGAGACCCCAAAGGCAGTTACCCTAGATAGCTGATAACGGGGGCAGTCTGGGACCCAAGTGCTGAATCACAAAGCAGAGGTACTATTCGAGACAGCTAGAAGTCTCAAGATGTAGGTGTGGCAGCTATCACATTGCTTCACCCTCCGGATAGAAAAGAATCTCATTGCTTGAGGCCAGGACAGCAAGGAACCTTTGAGCCTTAGGTTCCAAAATATTCACTGTCAAGAGACTAACTCCAAGCTCCATTTACTGACCACATTACTTCAACAAGGGTCTTGAACTCCACAGAGCAGAATTTATAGTGAGGGAGAGGGGGGAAAAAACCCTCACAATCTGTTTTATATAAATGCATTTGTTGCTGATTAGGTTTTTGTAAGGGAAGGAAAAGGAACCCGCCACACAGTTCAGGCAGAAAGGAGTTTATTGGGGGGAGAGCAAACTGCTGGCCTGCATGCAGAAGGTGGAGGTGTGGGGAAACAGAAGGGAAGGAAAAAGAGAAAAAGACAGAAAGAGAGCAAGAGAGAAAAGGAAAGAGAGCGGGACTGTGGTGAGCCAGATTATATAGGGAAAGGTGGGAAATCTGGCCAGGTGGATTGGATGTGACCTCAGAAGCAGGAGGTCACTGCCTCCAGGTGTGCCAGTTACTCAGGTACTGGGCACAGACTTAAACAGGTTGGGGGCATCTGCATGGAGCCCTCCCCAGGGTGGAGCTTATAGTTTGTTTACATTTTTTGGTTAACTTAACTGTATGGATATTTTTTTCTGTACATCTGATATAGGCCATTTTCTTTTTAGTTTTTACTTTTTTAGTGTTGGCTATTAACTTCCTTCCATTTACTTATTAGTTTTCCTTCTTTCTCCCTTTCTTTTTTCCGGAGTTATCATATCCGAACGAGTGTACTTGCCTTTCAGTTTTAAATCACATTTCCATCCATTTTTCTATACCCTTTCTCATTTACAATTTCTCTTTCCTTTCATGTATAAATGTTCACTTGCTCATGTTTTCTACTATTCCTGCTCCCCCATCCCTAATCCTTGCTCAGTCCCTTGACTGCTCAAGCATCATTTTTGCATCTTGTTCTTGTATTTTGTAATAGTTGAGTTGGGGATTCATATTTTGTTGTTGTATTGTCTTTTGTGACTGTGGTTGTGTGTGTGTGTGTGCGCACGCACACACACGTTGATCCAGTTCTCTTCATTTTGCCTTCCTGTATCCTAACCCAATACAACTCTACTAGGGTGTTGTTGTTTTTTTAATACTTAGCTCACTCTACTTTCTCATTGGAACCTTAGCTCCTTCCTCTTTCTTCCCTATATAACTAAATACCTAAGATATCTACTATTCATTAGCATTATCTTTACTAGTTCTTTCCTACTGTCACCTTGGTTAACTAATGTCTTTCCATTTGCTTCATCTACAAATATTGGAGCAGCAGAGGTGACTAGATTTCATTAGGAATTACCACAATAAAGGTTATGTTTTATCAATTCCAAGTTAGTATAGCCAAGCTTTCTCATCCTGAATAGACAAAAGCTTCACAGTCTTCTATCTTATATTGTATATTTCAATTTATGTGATTATTTTCCTTCCAAGAACCTGTAAAATCAGTTTTTAACCTCAATTTAAATGAGGAAATTAAGGTTCTGCTAATAAAACCGAGAGCTGAAATTAATATCATATAAACATTCCAGATCCCATGCTTTTTACCAAAATATAAGTGATTATAAAGAAGCTTGCTAATATATTTCAGTGAATAATATGGTTTGCACTGTTATGCCAACAATGGCATACGCTGCCAAGGTAGCAGACATAATACAGGACAAATCATGACTACTATGCCAACTATCCACACCATGAAACAATTTGCTATTTTCACTTCTCTCAGTATTTCAACATTCAAGTGGCTTACCTCAGCCTACTGCTACCACTACAAACATAGCTAGATATGTATTGGTTGAACAGTACCCACTAACTTAAAGTACCCTTCCAGGGCATCAAGGAGTGCCACAAACAAAATTATGACTGTTGTTATTGTTAAGAATAATATGCTACCTTTTAAATTAATATTTAATTTCATATTTTAATTCATATTTGATATAAAAATTCATATAAATAAGAGATACTGGCACACCCATATCTATAGCATCACTATTCACAAAAGCTAAACTATAGAATCAGCCTAGGTATCCATAGTGATACATAGAGGAAAAAATGACATTTAGCATTTAGCTAATAATTAACAAAATTGATATAAGATTATACTCAAGTCTAACATGGGACTAAAGTATGGTAAGTATTCAAAATAGTATAAAACATTAAAGTAGAAATTTTTAGAGAGGAAATATATAAACATGTATTTACATTTGGGCATAGTGTAACTATCATGAAATATATGTATGGCACTGAAATGTTTCCTTCAATTGCTGTGTATAATAATACATTTCCCAGTCTGGACATTCCATATCTCACTTGTTTTCTAATACTATTCCTTCCTGATTTTGCGCTATACTTGCACTCTTAAGTTTCTACTGCCATGCCTGAGTTCAGTTATAACAACCTCCACCACAATCATTACCAATTTTGAGCTTCCTGAGAGTACTGTTCTGAAACGTTTACAGGAGCCAATTCATTTAGTTTTCATAATTTCCAAACAGCAGCACTCTGACTCCAGAATCAGTAATATCAACCATACATACACTGCTTTCTCACCTTGTAACTTCATTATAAAACTTTCCTGAAAATTCACATCCTAAAAAATTTCTTGGGGATGGGGATATGGCCTAGTGGCAAGAGTGCTCGCCTCGTATACAGGAGGTCCTAGGTTCAATTCCCCAGCACCACATATACAGAAAATGGCCAGAAGTGGCGCTGTGGCTCAAGTGGCAGAATGCTAGCCTTGAGCAAAAACAAGCCAGGGACAGTGCTCAGTCCCTGAGTCCAAAGCCCAGGACTGGCCAAAAAAAAAAATTTCTTAACTGGGTCTACTTTATGAGTTCTTAATTATATTCATTCAATAAACCTTATTTATAAAAGAAAAAGGCAAAGATAGAGTGACCCTTACTTTGAGGGTTATATATGCATCATAGTGTATAGCCATTACATTTTAGACCAGTGCTATTTAACATTAAGTCTGGGAACCTGTACCAATCCATAATAGTATAGATATACAGACTGAGTGGTTAGAAACATTTACAGGAGTGGTTTGACAGTGCAATTTTATGTCCATTGAGTCCAGCAAGAAGATATATATTCTCAGTGTCATTGCTGTGTATTTTACTTCCCAATAAAAACATTTCCGCTTTCATTTTTATTGTGTTCTAAAAATATTGTTTTGATCAAAGGGTGGTGAGAATGTTGAAGGGGTGACCCTGATCAAGATGCACTTTATTCATAAACTGCTTGTTAAATAGCACCTTCTTTGTACATGTACTTAATTTAAGATAATTTAACTTTCTTTAATAAAAATAGTGGTTTATGAAAGGAGAAGGGATAATCTTTCATCATTAATAAGAAGCACAATTTTTTAAAAGAAGCATTATAATATTGAACCTACTCATTCAGAAAAGTATTCAAAAGGCTAAAGGAAAGGTTCACTCCAAGTATTTCTTAAACCCCTTGCTCCAGTATTTAAAAACTTTTTTAAAAGGTGAGAGGTATGGAAATATAATGGAGGGGTAAACTTGTTCAAAGTACAGTAGAGGTATCTAGGGAATTATTACAAATAACCCCCCTCATGCTATTAATGTGTACTAATTAAAAAAGAAAAAAAATACAAATACTTTGAAAATATTGCCCCTTTCACATATACACACACTTGTGCAATACACACACATGCACACTCTTCCATCTTACCTAAAGACTTGCAGACTGAAATGGTTGCCTCTTCCAACAGTTTCAACTCAGTGCTGGAGAGACAAAAGAAGAAAAGTTACTTATAATCACAATATTAAATATCTATTAATACTAAGTATCAAAGGAATATGTAAATCAGAGAAAAATAAATAAGAAAAACATGACAAACAAAATCAGCAGTAAGAAATGAAGCTTCAATTTTCAATGTAGTTAGGAAAATTAATCTTTGATATGAAATTGCTCAAAAAGATGGGCTCAGGTGGGAAAAGACAAAAAAAATAAAGCAGAGAGCTCAAAGTAGAGAGTATAAAATAGGAACTCAATTTTCCCAATTCTAAAGCAGAGCTGCTAGTCCAATTATAGTTATTTAGAAAAATGTCAGTATTTTTAGGAGATACACATAGTACCATGATACCTGCAATACTGTAACAGCTAAACGAAATGAAGGAGAGAATACTTATGCAAGCTTCAATGATTCTCAAATATATAAAAACAAAAACAAAACACAAACATACACAAATGGAAACAAATACATAGAGACAGACATGGACACAAAGTAACACTGAGTCAGAAGGCACAGAGAGATAAGGATGGACAGAGCTCTTTAGAAGAAACCCCTTGGGAAAAGGTTTATGCTTAAATTTGACAATCATTTCTTATTTGTAATGTATTTTGCCTCAAAAGAGATACAGGTGGTTTGGACATGACTTTTTCCAGAAAACCTTCAGATCACCTAAGACCAAGTTAGAAAAGTACTCAATCATAAATCTGAGCACCTGGAGGTAAGAAGGGTCAACTGCTCACTGTGGCACTCCCAGACTAGCACAAAGCAGATACCTTGTCAAAATTGTATGAATGAATGCCACTATCTGGTACTTCTTGCAAAGATGGCAAAATTATCTCCCATTGCTCCTCAAGAAACTTCCTAACAAGAAACTTCCTACATTTAGCAGTCAAGTTTAGATTTTTGTTAAGATATTTAAAGCTCAGTGATGGAGTGCTTATTTACCGTACAGGGCATGAGGTGGGTTCAAATCTCTAGCACAGGGTGGTGGGGACTGAGGGTAGGATTTTAAAGATGTTTACTTATTTCCAAATGTAAATTGCTGATCTGTATGAAGCAGTCTGATTTCTTTGTCATAATGAGCTCCTTTCCCTTGGAAAGCTCCAAGGGAGCTGTGGTGAGCCAGCCAGCATCTGCACTGATGTACAGGCCTGGCTCTCAGTACCTGGGGCTAGTATTGCCCCTACCTCCTGAGCAATCACCACTTCTGGGCAAAACCATCTTCAGTTCTCTAAGAAAACAGGGAAAAGTGCATTTGTTCACTCATGCATCCCACCATGCCTGATTCCACTAAAGGAAAACACTTGGTAATTATCTGTTCAATAAAGCACTTGCAAGGTTCTTTTGCAATGTGCCTGTAATTTCTGAAATATTACTTCTATAAAAGAAATCAGCCAGGCATACTTCTGCCAAAACCAACACACTAATTGTTATAATAGAATTTCTTTGCTCTCATCCCTCCATTCTCTACTTTCTGAACTTCTTGGAACATGTAAGAATAATCTGCTTTCCCATTTGCTTGATTTAGAGCCATAATGAGGTGGTAAGCAACTGGGGTGGTTGGTAACTGTTGCTGCCTGTTATAGGCATCTATGCAGAGTACTGTTTTAGTTAAACAAATGAGCTCAGATGTTCTGGCAGCAGGCAACTAACAAATCATCATTTGCCGTAAATAAAAGTAAAATGGTACTGCAAAAATATGCCAATGTTTCCAAGACAATTACAATTAGAAACCAAGTGTTGATTCTGAAGGCAGATTTGGAGCACTGGAAACATGCAAAGAGATTTTTTTAAAGCAGCAAATATTCACACTTATTCAGATTAAATAAATTAGTAACACACAGAGTACTTCAAACTTACTATATACATAAAATCCAAACTTTCATGGTCAATTAGAATACCGTCAACAATGGGAGGTTAGGGATCAATACTTAAAATGAGTTATTAGTTGAACTTTTCACTAAACAAACTAAATGCTAGATAAACAACTATATTGATCTAAGACCAGATATGTCTCTATCTGAAGCAATATGGCTCTATTCTTCTTACATGATGGCACACAAGGGACCTTCTTCTCAAACCTTGACCATCATTCTGGTAGTAACACAAACAGATGGCATCACAGAACAGGAAATCTCAGTTTTGCTGGTGACATCCCAGTGAAGAATGGAACCAAAGGGACTGGAGAGCTATGCCCAATGATCTCATACATACCTCCCATAAGAATATCTGAATTAGGGCTAGATCTTTCAATTTTTAGAACCATCACGGGACTTCCCTATATAATCAATTAGTAAAGAAGTGATCATTAATATTTTCACAGACAGTGAAGTTCTATTATAATACCATTGCAATTTCTGTATTTTTTTATCTGTTCACCCCCGTATTTTGATTTCATAAATCTTTAGGGAGAAATCTGTTAACCACATCAACCTCACACTCTATACATACTCCTATAAAACTTCCACTACAAAACTCCAGCAACAAACACTGGAAATCCAGTCAAATTTCATCTAAGTTTCAAACAATTAATGCCACCTCCACTGAATCTGACAATATACGTCATGACACAGTTAAGTTACTGGGAGTATAAATAGCAAAGAAGACAGGAAAAGTAAAACAGATCAAAAGAATGAAGAATCTTAATATGCTTTTTCCTAAATGTAATGAAGAGTCATTATGCACAAAATAAAAAGCACACACTATCAAACCCCACAAAGCAGCAGCAAGTGTCCCAGATATTCCTCTTATCATCCTGAAAATTTTAGCAAAATGAAAAAAATTTGAACAATGCCTCTATTAACATATATGGTAAGGCTCAGAAGAGTCACTACCTTTAGTTACAATTCCATAAAGTCAGGTCAGGACAGTCACTGCATTATTCACCACTGTTCTCAGCATTAGGTCACAGACTCAGATAAAACACAATTAGTAACAGATATCTTTTAAAATTCTACCAATATTCCACTAAAATTATATAGCAAATTAAAATAATAAAGATTTCCAACAAGAATGAAATGGGATGGATTTGCAACTTTAAAACATGTCCACGAGGCATACTGCCTCCCAATTTAACTATTACCATTAATGGCCAAACTGCATGTGAATTTTCTATTAGCCAGTTACTAAAGATGCTGTGTGCCTCAATATGACAAAGAGTACAGATTATGCAACTATATGCTTAAAGTTATATGCTATATGCTTAAGTTCCAGTATTTCATTTCCTATTAGTACAATCTACCTGTATAGGTAGATTGAAAAAGTTGAAATCTGTTTCCTCCTCTGTAAAATACAAGGACACACACTACGTATCACAGGATAGCTGTGAGAGCCATATAACAGTGTGTAGAAGGCATCTAGCACACAGCTCAATCACTGTGAATTTTCTAACCTTCAAACAACTACAAAACAAATCACAGGTATGAAATATATTTTCCAAATATCTATTTCTCAATAACTTAACAAATAAGTTACTAACCTTACACTGGAAGTGGGAAACATGATTTAGTAATCATTAGTGTAACATCTGATATAGTATCAAAGTAGCTGTGTCAAACAGCTGTTGGTAACAATTCTAATTCCAGAATTTAGGAAGGCACACTCAGGAGGATCACAACAAATTTAGAGGGCAGCCTGGGCTACATATATAGTAAAAACCTGAGTCTCAAAACAAACTACATGTCAAAATGAAGCCCTCTTGTACAACTAATTGATATCAATTTTAAAATGTAAAGAAATAAACAAACAAAAATACATTCATATTATGTGTATGCTTCTTGTTTGTTAAATAGACAGGGACGCACTATGTAATCCAGTCTGGCCTTGAACTTGGCAATATTATTGCCTCAGCCTCCCAAGAGCTGATTTGATTTCTATTAACATTAAAGTCTTATTATAACAGAAGTATATATAGCCTTAGTGAATTATAATGGATACCAATATTCCTTATTCATCAGGCAAAACTTCTCAGTATAAGTAGCAAATACTTACATGCAAAAACTTCACAGTTTACAAAGTGGTTCTGACACACATTATGCCACATAATGATCCACACACATTATGATCCACATAACCATATTGTGAAAAAGGAACAATACATATTATTTCTCCTTTTTTTTCCCCCTTTTGTAGGTTGTGGGGTTGTGGGGCCTGGGTGCTGTCTCTGAGCTCTTCAGCTCAAAGCTAGAACTCTACCACTTGAGCCGCAGAGCCACTGCTGGCTTTCTGGTGGTTGATTGGAGATAACAGTCTTGCATACTTTTTACTGCCCAGGCTGGCTTTGATCCGCAATCCTCAGATCTCAGCCTCTTGAGTTGCTAGGATTATAGGTATGAGCCACTAGCGTCCAGCTTAGTACATACTATTTCTCCTTAAGTGAAACTTACCAAGAAAGTAAGTGGTAAAATAGAGACTTAAGTCTAAGTAATTTTTATTTTTATAAAGAAAATACACTCAGGAGGCACATTCAGGGGAATCTTAGCGAAGCCAGTCTTGGCTACACAGAAAAACCTTGTATAAAAAAAAAAAAAGTTTTTTGTTTCTTGGTAAGAATGATTTATCCTAAAAGCCACAATGAGATAATACAACACATAATAAATCACCATAAAAATAGGGACAGTGCTGGGTGCTGGTGGCTCATGCATATAAGATTCACAACATGAAATCTTTGTGGGGATTTTTTAGTGTTTTTTGCTAAACTAGATTTTATTTTTTAATTTACTTTATTTTTATTATAAAAGTTATAAAGGTCGGGCTGGGGATATGGCCTAGTGGCTAGAGTGCTTGCCTCCTATACATGAAGCCCTGGGTTCGATTCCCCAGCACCACATATACAGAAAACGGCCAGAAGTGGTGCTGTGGCTCAAGTGGCAGAGTGCTAGCCTTGAGCAAAAAGAAGCCAGGGACAGGGCTCAGACCCTGAGTCCAAGCCCCAGGACTGGCCAAAAAAAAAGTTATAAAGGTGATATGCCAAGAGAGTCTAACTGCACGAATCAGGTAATGAGTACATTTCCTTTCTTACAGTCTCTTACAGTACATTTCCTTTCCTCACTCTCTCCTAGGTCCTTCCTCTCATCTCCACCGATGAGTTGTGTAGTTCACTTTAATCAGTGTCCAGTGAGCTCCGCTGCACTTTTCACTCTTTTTATCTTGAGTTCTGTGCTCATCTCCCATCCTCCCAAAGGTAGACACACAAGCCATGTATAAAGGAAGGGGTAACATTGATCAAGATATATTGTATTTATAAACTGCTTTGTTAAATGATAATTCCTTTGCACAACAACTTAAATAATCAAAATTTTAAAAAGAAAACAACTACCAACAAAATAAAAAAGTAAATAAAAATTAAAGCAGACAGGCACTGTGCTTTTGTGTTTGTCCCCGAAAAGTATACTCTTTGGGCCTCAGTGAGAGAGAGAGAGAGAAAGAGAGAGAGAGAGAGAGAGAAAGAGAGAAAGAGAGAGAGAGTGTGTGTGTGTGTGTGTGTGTCTGGGATCTCTCTCTTTTTTTCTGGCCAGTCCTGGGGCTTGAACTCAGGGCCTGGGTACTGTCCCTGAGCTTCTTTTGCTCAAGGTCAGCACTCTACCACAGCACCACTCCCTGCCTTTTCTGTTTATGTGGTACTGAGGAATCAAACCCAGGGCTTCATGCATGGTAGGCAAGCACTCTACCACTAAGCCACATTCCCAGCCCTACAATCTTGTATAATTTGCCATATCACAGTGTATTTCAGATCTAACCTCTGCATATCAGAGAAAACATGTGCCATTTATCTCTCTGAGCTTGCTTACCTCACTCACCATGATTCACAGTAAGAAATCTTAAGGACAGTATGCTGACTGAAAAAAAGGCAATCTCAAAACATTACACATTGTATAATTCCATTTCCATAATATTCCTAAAATAAAAGTAGACACAGAAAATGGATTCATGGTTGCCAGGAGATGGGGATAAGGAGGGAAGGCCATAAGAAAAAGCACAAGATAATCATGTCAGGCTGAAGCAGTTCTGTATCTTGGCTGTAACAGTGGTTTTATGAGTCTAGACATATGATAAAATACACCCAAATAAATATTTGTATGTATAACCAACCATGGAAATCTCAACAAGTTCTGGGGATTGCCAATATCAATCTCATTTCGATGCTTTACTGCAGTTATGCAAGATTTAAAAGTAGGAGAAAACTGAGCAAAGGTTATTAGGGGCTTCCCTACATATTAAAAAACTACATTATTTCAAAAGCAGTTGAAATAGATCATTTAGGCATAGTTAGTCACACTTATAAGAAAAATTAATAAATATAAACATCTTTATACATGATATTGTACAAACAAGAATATGCTATGCAATTTAGCTTTAACCACTTGATAGGTCCTTTTCTATGTTTATAAGCATATAATCTTGTTTAAAGAGTATGCTGTCCCAGCATACTGATACAGTATTTTTATTTATTTATTCAAATTACTCACTGTGAACGTTGTTACGTTGTTAGCAATTTTCTGCTAACATAAATAATGCTACAAATGTCTTTAAACATCTATTTTCCTACATATACTTAGAAATTATGCAGTTATCTCAACATAAACTCTAGAAATGCATTTTCTAGGTCAATGAATGTTTCCATTCTAATGAGTATCACAAATTACATGATGGAAGGATTAAACCATTACCTACTACTGGCTTATAACCTCTCATAATGCTAATTTTGCAAAATTCCAAACTCACATCTTTTGATACCAAATCTAGTTATCTTTATACTCATGTAAGCATATGATGGCAGTAAATAATTAGAAAACCCTTTATCACATACAGATTTCTTCTCTCTAAAATATCCTACATGGCCTTCATAAAGGCCTTTTTGTTTTTTTTGCCAGTCCTGGGGCTTGAACTCAGTGCCTGAGCACTGTCCCTGGCTTCTTTTTGCTCAAGGCTAGCACTCTACCACTTGAGCCACAGCACCACTTCTGGCTTTTTCTATATATGCGGTGCTGAGAATCAAACCCAGGGCTTCATGCATACGAGGCAAGCACTTTTACCAATAGGCCACATTCCAAGACCCCATATTAAAGGCCTTTTGTTAAGGTCAGGATGTCTACATAGTAAGTTACTGCAAACTTAGAACAAATTCCATTCGGCACCACCTAAAGGTTTAGGTAGTATCAGCCAATTTTTGCATTAAATAATTTGGGGTGGGGATGGAGTACATTGAAATGAACAATTTACAAAGTGGATTTAAATTTTGTGTTATGGCATGATAAACAGCTTTGGTCATAACTTCAATGATAAACAGCTCTGGTCATAACCTCAAGAACAGTCCAGTGAACAGAACTGAGAAATGCTTGCATGTGACAGGAAAATAAAAACTGTAGCCAATATTAAGTAAAAAGTTGTGGATGTTTCATTATAGATGATTAACTATAAGCTACTGAAGCAAAAACTATTTCCAAATGTCATCAGCCAAATTCAGGTGACAGGAGCAAAATTATCCTGGTCTTGATGGATAGATCTGCTTATCCACAACCTCAGAGAGTATATCTCACTAGTTCAAGAGTCAAGGAATAAAAGACTAGAGCTCAATATTAAAGCAGACAATCCCTTCATTGGTCAACAGAGTATATACCACTGTAGATGTCAAGCAATTTTCCAAAACTAACACATAAACAACAATAAAAAATTGTTTTCCAGGAGTAAACTTAATTTTATATGAAAACTGTACCTCTAGAATTCAAGTTTCCACAACCAAAATAAACATATAACATGGGTCATAGAATAAACAGTATTCCTGGTAATTGTCACATATGAAAATTTGTAAAAATTATTTACAGCAAGCTTTAGTCAACTGGTATTAACAGATGGAACAGGATACAGTCTGCAAGGTAATACAAGTAGTTAGCCTTATTATGGAGGCAATATGGAGCACCAGGAACGTTTGTACTCCTTTAGTGGTTTCTATCATTCAGTGCTTTTTCTCCTTTGTCAACACTGTCTCTTCTTCCTTTCTATCAACCCATCTTTCTCTTTCTTCTTCATCTCCTCACAATTTGGATTTTTAAGTAACATCAGAGATACCAGTGGAGGTCCATGGCTTTGGCCTTAAAGGATTAAAGAAAAAAATAAGAGGTTGGCACTATTTTAAGTCTTTTACTCCTATTTCCTGCATGAGAAATTGCAGGAATTGTTTCTCCCCGCCTCTCCTTTTTTTTTTTTCCCCAATCTCTCTTCCTTCTTTATCCAGTTACACTAAAATAAATACTTGCTAAAATTTTTGAGGAGAAAAATGGTTGAATAATATATAATCTTAGAAAAGAAACCAATTCATATAGAAAAATACTATAACCTAGAAACAACTTATCCAACATAAAAGCATCTTGATTATTATTAGTCTATTTTCTGCTACCTATAAGGAAATAACTGCAACTAGTGGTCTATAAAGAAGAGACGATTTGAAACTGGAAGTCCAAGCTTATACAAGCCTCATCAATTTGGCTTCCGGTAAGAGTTCCCTTGGCTGGGACAGATGAGGGCGGATGGCATCGTGGTGGGATCACAAGTACAAAGGAGATCAGATAGATGTAAGGCAAGACAAGAAGCCAGAAGGCAGGGAAGGGCCATTAACAACCTCTCACAGCAACTCATTTCTTAAAGGTCCCACTACCTCTTGGAGTAGCCACACTGGGGGCCAAGCTCCTAACACATGAATCCACAGGAGCAAACCACATCCAAACCACAGCATCACATAAAATCAGATTTTCTATCTTTATGATACATTTTTAAGCATATAAGTCAATAGGCAAAAAATATTTGGGAAAATATTCTTGAGCCAGGCACCAGTGGCTAATGCTTATAATTATAGCTACTCTGGAGATGAGAGGGGAAGTATAGTAGTTCAATGCCATTCTAGGCAGAAAAGTTCACAAGGCCCTATCTCCAAAACAAAACAAAAAGCAGGGATGGAGGCATGGCTCAAGTTGGTAAGAGCACCAGTTAAGCAAGCTCAAGGCCCTGAATTCAAACCATCACCTCAATTTTTTTCAAGTATTATAGAAAATTCTACAAAAGAACTGTACTTGTCGGTGGTTCACATCTATAATCCTAGCTATTCAGGAGGCTGACATCTGAGGATCTCCGTGTGAAGCCAGCTAAGGTAGGAAAGTCCCTGAGACTATTATCTCTAATTAAGCATCAAAAGGCCAAAAGTGAGCTGTCACCAGTGGCTCACACCTTTAATACTAGCTACTCAGAAGGCTGAGATCTGAGGACCAAGGTTTGAAGTCAGCCAGGGCAGAAAAGTCCCTGTAAGACTCTGATCTCCAATTAATCACTCAAAAACTGAAGTGGAGCTATGGCTTAACGAGGTAGAACATTACCTTGAGCAAAAAAGCTCAGGCCCTTAGTTCAAGCCCCAGGACTGGCACACACACACACACACACACACACACACACACACACACACACACACACACACACACAAAAGCTTGAATACTTGCATACTAATTGCTGACATGCAAATAAATTACTGAACTAACTTAGACTTTACACTGTCATATAAATTATTCAAAGTTATCTCAACTTGATTCTTTCATTTTAACATTTGTTCAAAACTTTCGGAAGCTGATGAGGAATAAGAATGTTTTCACTTTACAAGTGGAAGAAATACAGAAGCTACCCAAGCAACTTGAACAATGGCACAATGTAAGAATAAACCTAACTTTTAGGTTAATACTGTTTCAATATATGAGATATTTTCAAGCAAACCTACAAAATATCACCCTACAAACACTGGGAATTTCTTAATACTTAAAAATACTTAAGGGGCTGTGAATATGGCCTAGTGGTAAAGTGCTTGCCTTGTATACATGAAGGCCTGGGTTCAATTCCTCAGCACCACATATATAGGAAAAGCCAGAAATGGCACTGTGGCTCAAGTGGTAGAGTGCTAGCCTTGAGCAAAAAGAAGCCAGGGACAGTGCTCAGGCCCTGAGTTCAAGCCCTAGGACTGACAAAAAAAAAAAACTTAAAAGAATTTGAAAAGAATTTGGATACTTAAAAGAAATTGGATAGATAGGTAAAGGGCAGGGGGAGAAGTGGGGAGAAAGAGAGAAAGAGAGAGAGAGAGAGAGAGAGAGAGAGAGAGAGAGAGGGGGGGGGGGTTCCTTGATAGCTGACTGTATTTAAACTGCTGTGATACCATAAGCTATAGTTTATCGAGGTAGCTAAAATTTTAAATTACATATTCTCTAAATCACAGCTTTCAGTACTTAGACTTGATTTATTTTACTTCTAGGACACTAGGCACATTAGTCCCAAATCTCAATAAAGAAATATAAAAAACTTAAAGTTCCAATCTTTAAAGAAAAGTAGATGCACAAAAAGCTGTTGAAGGAAATTTATAATAGACTTCTGAACACTGATCTGCTGAGCAATAACACTACAAGTTTTATAAAATAAGTCCTAAAAATGTTTAAGTGTCTTTCACTGAAAGTTCTGCCATGAATTTACTTCAAAATTGACTTTACAACATACCTATTCTGACAAATATATAATGTTTGAAGTTTAAGACATAGCCTGATTTAATCATCAAATCATTCTGAACTAATCATTCAGGAAAGCATAGAAGCATATTTGAATATTTTCCCTTTGCATTAGCAGAGAAATTACCAGAAATCATTCATGAAATAACAGAATCAGCCCATTTACTAGTTCAACTGTGCAACGGTTAGTTTGCTAAAAAGGCCTATTCATAAGAAAAAGTCAAAGAATAAAAGTTGCATATAAATTTATTATAGCAATTTTTATATATCAAGCAAAACCAAAACAGTGTTTATATTCATGGGTTTTACAAGACAAATCTATATGCTGTCATTCAACTGCCAAAATGAAAAAACTGTAACTATTAAACTGTCAAAATTTCATCAGCTACAACATGAGATAATATTGTGTTTATTTTTCCGAGAAAGTAAGGAATTAAAAATGGCTTAAAGTTAGATTCCTCCAACACAATGAGAAGAGGACTCAAAAGTATACTTGGAGTAAAACTTGGAGTAAGTTCCCTAACAATACTGGCTAACCCCCCAACTCCCAGAATCAAGTTAACTTTCAGTTTAAGGGCTGGGAATGCTGCTCTGTGGTAAGATATAGGTCTAGCATGCCAAAGACTCTAGCATCAATCCCCAGTACCAGTAAATTACAAAATTGCCTTTTACAATATCTATGATAACAAAAACACTTGTTTTATTAAAAAAAACCAACAACCACTTTTAGTTGAAGGTATAATCCTGGGCAAACTCATCTTCTAAAGAATTTTGCATAGAAAGATACAAATGAGGAACTGGATACCGGTGCTCACAACTGTAATCCTAGCTACTCAGGAAGCTGAAACCTAAGGATCATTATTTGAAACCATCGGGGCAGGAAAGTCTGTAAGACTTTTCTTTTCTTTCTTTCTCTTCTTTCTTTATTTGTTCCGTCCTTGGGCTTGAATTCAGGGCCTGAATTCAGGGCCTGGACAGTCAAACTTTTTTGCTCAAGGCTAGTACTCTACCACTTGAGCCACAGCTCCACTTCTGACTTCTTAGTGGTTAACTAGAGATAGGAGTCTTAAAGACTTTCCTGCCCAGGCTGGCTTCAAACCACAATCACCAGCATCTGGCTCTGTGAGATCCCTAACTCCTATTAACCACCAAAAAGCTGAAAGTAATTCTGTATAGCTCAAGTGGTGCCACCATTGAGTAGAAAAAGCTAAACAAACAAACAAACAAAAAAAAACAGTACCCATGGCCCCAAGTTCAAGCCCCAATACTCATATACAAAAAAAAGGGATATACATGAAGGTCAGAGAATAAATGTTTTGACTCAAAATATAGTAACTCAACTTCTTGTGATTCCTTACCTTGAGAAAATAATACACCAAGAAAAGTCTCAAATTATTTAGTTCATTAGCAAAATGGCCTAGTAGGTTATTTTGGTTACCACCCAAGCAAACCTATGATGAAAGATTTAAAGAGGGGCCTGGGAATATGGCCTAGTGGTAAAGTGCTCGCCTCATATACATGAAGCCCTGGGTTCGAGTCCTCAGCACCACATATATAAAAAAAGCTGGAAGTGGTGCTGTGGCTCAAATGGTAGTGTGAGCCTTGAGCAAAAAAAGAAGCCAAGGACCGCTCTCAGGCCCTGAGTTCAAGCCCCAAGACTGGCAAAAAAACAAAACATAAAAAGAAAGATTTAAAGATAATTTAGAAGACGGTTTAGTACTCCATCTCTGTGACAGAGCAGACTGTTTCAATTTAAAATTCTAATAAAACTGTACATAAAGTGTGCAAAAAACAAAAGTATAGAGACAGGCACAATCACATAATTATTTCTGCCACTTAGAAACTCTTAATTCAATAAAGGTCTCGTTCCTGTTTCTCAAGTGAGGAGTAAATAAAGAAACTTGGAGAAAGGATCATTCAAGCAGCTCCCTAGCCAAAGAGAAGACACATTCTACGCGAGCAAGGTAAAAATACTACACAGATCACTCATCAGCTTACATGTATTTTTGTAAAAAAATGACATTAATACATAAAGGGCCTGTGATTACATCCCATAGTTTGGGTAAGTTTATATTGTGAATATATAATCTTAGGATACATGATAGCCAACAGAATTTATCTATGAGCTATATATATATATATAAACCTAGTTGAAATCTGTTCCTTCCTAGATATTCATTGTCTAACATTAGACAACATTCCTAGCCTCATTTTTGTCATATGTGGAAATAATAGTAGATAGATAACAGAATTCAACAAGAAAACAGATGCTTTAAGGAAACCAGGCCCCTGCCTCTTCCAGGGCTCAATAAATAGTGACTAAACAATGATATTTACAAGATTACTAAAGCCTCTTAGTCAGAATGTACACTTTTTATAGAAGAAGAAAAAGTAGCACAGCAAAATCAAACTTGTCATTGTAACTTAACAATGTAAAAGAGAATGGAGGGTGTTTTTTTAAAAATTATATCTGTACAACAAAGTAACATTTAAAAAACACTTATGAGATATACATGTAGCTTGTATCATTCAATCTTCAAAAAAAAGTCAATTCTGACAAATGCTTCAATATCGATGAACTTTTGAAAACCTGCAAGGTAAACTAATCATAAATAGAGAAATAATGTAGGATTTCACTTATATGAGGTACCTAATGTAGGCAAATTCACAAAGAAAGAAAGTAGAACACAGTTTACTAGGGACTGGAGAATGGCAAGTTAGTTCTGTTTAGTAAGGGGAGCAATTTTTTTGTGTGTTAGGCCAGTACTGAGCCTTGAACTTAAATCTGGAGCAATGTCCCTTACATTTTTTTTTTCTCAAGGCTAGACACCTCTTGAACCACAGCTCTACTTTCAGCATTTTTTGCTTGTCAAATAGAGATAAGAGTCTCACAGGGCTGGGGATATGGCCTAGTGGCAAGAGTGCCTGCCTCGGATACATGAGGACCTGGGTTCAATTCCCCAGTACCACATATACAGAAAATGGCCAGAAGGGGCGCTGTGGCTCAAGTGGCAGAGTGCTAGCCTTGAGCAAAAAGAAGCCAGGGACAATGCTCAGGCCCTGAGTCCAAGGCCCAGGACTGGCCAAAAAAAAAAAAAAAAAAAAAAAAAGAGTCTCACAGACTTTCCTTCTCTGGCTGGCTTGAAATTGCAATCCTCAAATCTCAGCCTCCTGAGTAGCTAAGATTACAGGCATGATATACTGGTGCCTCTTTTAAGTACAGCATTTCTATTTCAAATGAAAAGGTTTTAGAAACGAAGAGTTGGGATAGTTGTGTAATACTTGTAAGCACACTTAAAACCATTGAATTACACAGTTAATAATGGTTTGAAAGATACATTTTATGCTATACTTTTTTTTTTTTTGCCAGTCCTAGGGCTTGAACTCAGGACCTGAGCATCATTCCTGGCTTCTTTTTGCTCAAGGCTAGCACTCTACCACTTGAGACACTGCGCCCCTTCTGGCTTTTTCTATATACATGGTGCTGAGGAATCGAATCCAGGGCTTCATGTATGCGAGGCAAGTACTCTACCTACCATTAGGCCATATTCCCAGCCCATGCTATACATATTTTACAATCCAAAATTCTGTGAGTAAAATCTTGGTTGACTATAAGTTAGTAATTATAGCAAAGTAGATGCAACTGCCCAATACCAACACCAAACACGCTTGTCTCCAGAAATACCATAAAATATAAAACAATCATCAATACAACCAAAGTCCCTATGTAATTTGTTTCCATGCTCACTACCGACCATACTGTCCTTTTTGCTATTCTACTAACATTCAGAATGTACTCGTGCTCCAGGTTCATGCTTATGGTTTTCTCTACGAGCATGCTCTTCTCCAAAATTTGCATGTTTACTCCTGGCTTTACTGGAGTCTCTGCTCAAAGTCTGCTTTCCTGATGACTCCCATGTACAGAAACATTCTGCTACATCATACTCTGAGACCTTGTTCTGCTTAATTTTTTTCTTTATTATACTTGGCACACCGCAGAATGACCTTACCTATGTTCACTTATTTACTGCCTATCTCCTCCACTAACACATAAGCTGTGTGAGAAGGGACCTTGACTCTCATGTTTTCAGCCTGTAAAATGGTGCCTGACAAACTGGAGGCCTCAAAAATTAATGTTTAGGCAAGATAATATAGAAATATTTCAATTTATTAAAAAAGAAACATATTTCTGGGCACCAGTAGCTCATGCCTAGCTACTCAGGAAATGGAGATCTGAAGATTGCAGTTTGAAGCCAGCCTGGGCCGGAAAGTCATGAGACTCTTATCTCCAATTACCCACCCACCAAACCGGTGAAAGTAGAGCTGTGGCACAAGCATTGGAGTGGTAGCCTTGATCTTCAAATATGATCCTTAAATGAAAAAGAACTAAAAAGGCATAAAAAAATGCTAACAGTAATTTCTAATATACATTTTTGTCTTTTTTCACTTTTTTGTATTATTATTTTTTTTTGGGGGGGGGGGGGGGCCAGTCCTGGGGCTTGGACTCAGAGCCTGAGCACCGTCCCTGGCTTCTTTTTGCTCAAGGCTAGCACTCTGCCACTTGAGCCACAGCGCCACTTCTGGCCATTTTCTATATATGTGGTACTGGGGAATTGAACCCAGGGCCTCATGTAGATGATGAGGCAAGCACTCTTGCCACTAGGCCATATCCGCAGCCCAAACATGTTTTTGTTGTTGTTGTTGTTGTTTTTTAATGTGCTAGGAGCATAGCTCAAGCAGGAGAGTAAGTGTGAAACCCTAGTAAGTGTAAAACCCTGAGTTCAAATCCCAGTACTAAAATGAATGAACGCATGAATGCTGAATGTTAAGAATACATATTAGTATCCTGCTAATAAAAAAAAAGTTTTAAATGACTGGCAAGGCTGCTTTTTTGCCTTATATGAGCACCATCTAGTGCTCAGTATGCAAAATACAATTTTCAAAATGCAGAAAAGGTTTCTGAATAGCATTTATAAAAAGCATTGCTTAAGCATAAGCACTGGTCTAATTTTAAAACTGCTGAACAATTAATCTGAAGGATATGCAAAACTTTTGATTAGGATTAAAGTGCTCATCAGAACATTGGTTAAATTGCTGCTTATATATGTTATTCCTAACATAATTTATTAGACTTAAGATGGAGACTGTACTAGTCTTTTTGTTTTGTTTTCAGTCTTGGTCTTGGCTTCGGTTTTTTTGTTGTTGTTTTTTTAACAGAGTCTCTACTATGGGATAGACTTGAACTCATGATCCTTTGCCTGAGTCTCCAGAGCGCAGAATTACAGGCAAGCATATTAGACCTAGTTCTTCACTTTTTGTGTGTGTTTGTATATGCTGGTTCTAGGGCTTGAACTATGGGCCTGGGCACTGTCTCTGAGCTCCTTTTTGCTCAAGACACTCTACCACTTGAGACACAGCGCCACTTCTGGCTTTTTCTGTCATTATCTGGAGGTAAGAGTCTCACAGACTCTCCTGCCTGTGCTGACTTCAAACCATGATCCTCAGATCTCAGCCTCCTGAGAAGCTAGGATCCCAGGTGTGAGCCACCAGCACCTGGCCTTCATTTTCTTTTTAAACTAATGGGTAGCAACTCCTTGAAGAAGAAAAAAAAAAAAAAAAGACAATTCAGGGGTGGGAATGTGGCTTGGTGGTAGAGTACTTGCCTAGCGTGCATAAAGCCCTGGGTTCCATTCCTCAGCACGACATTTGAACAGAAAAAGCCAGAAGTGGTGCTGTGGCTCAAGTGGTAGAGTGCTAGCCTTGAGCAAAAGAAGCTCAGGCACAGTGCCCAGGCCCTGAATTCAAGCCCCAGAACTGGCAAAAAAAAAAAAAAAAAAAAGGAGAAGAAAATTCAGACAGTGCATTCATTATGGTATTTTGTTATCCTTTCAAATCTATGTTGCAGGTACCATCATTTCCATGTCACAGAAGCAACAGGCTGAATGAGATCAAATAGCTTGGCAGAGTTCCCAGAGCTAGTAAGTTGTAGAGCTAACCTGTAAGGTAGGATCAATGATTGGCTTCAAAGTCTGAGCTCTCTACTTCACTTCATTGTCTCATTTTTTTAATACCTCATCATGGGGAGGGAGGAATAATCAACCTTAAGAGTAAACAAATTGTTACTTTATTACTCTGTTCTGCACTAAAATCACCCAGGCCACTAAGAAAAAAAAAAAAGTTTCTAAGTCTTGATGTAAGAATACCATGATTAATGGAGCACCATTTCTTAAATGCTTAACTCAGATTTCCTAAAGCCTTCACAAACTTCCAGAGTACAGAAAATAAAAGAACAAGTTAGGGCTAGGCTCTAGGTATGTAGTTCAGTGACAGATCACCTTGCCAAAGGTGATCTACAAATTCAACACAATCTCATCAAAATCCCAATGGCATTCTTCACCAAGACAGAGGAAACAACACACAAAAAAATTCATGTGGAACAACAAAACACCTCCATTAGCCAAATTAATTTAAGGCAAAAACAAAAACAATGCTGGTAATATCACAGTTCCAGACATCAAACTGTGCTCGTAACCAAAACAGCTTGGTATTGGTACAAAAACAGGCCCAAAGGAACAGACTAGAAGACCTAGAAATAAACCCATATACTTACAGTCATGTGATATTTGACCTGGGAGCAAAAAATATAAACTGGAAAAAAGACAGCCTCTTCAATAACTGGTACTGGGAAAATTGGAATTCATATATAGGAAACTAAAATCAGATCCCTGTCACCTTGCACCAATATCAGAAACATCAGAACTTACAGGCATAGGCAGGAACTTTTTAAAAATAGTCCCAGAGGCAAACAGGATAAAGAGCTGACAAACGGAATCACATTGAATTAAAAAGTTAATGTACAGCAAAGGACTGAGTTACTAAACTAGTAAGAGAGCCAAAAGGCTGGGAATCTTTACACCAATACATCCAACAAGGGTCTAATATCCAGAATGTACAAGGAGCTCAAGAACTGCCCCCACCTCCATACCCCCTGCAAATTAATAAACCAATCAATAAACAGGCAAAGACACTAAATACTTTTCTTCTTTGAGAAGAATGGCCAATAAACAGGAAGAAATGCTCTACATCCCTGTTCATGAAAAAAATGCAAATCAAAACAAAATTGATGTGGGGCTGGGAATATGGCCTAGTCATAAACAAAACAAAATTGATGAATAAATGCAGCAGTGGTACTCAGTAGACATTATATTGAAAATGAACTATACAACTTACGAGCAGGAATGGCAGGGAAAAAATGGGAAACAGTAAAGGAAGGATATATAGTGCCTAAAAAGAAATATACTGGTTACCAGCCAGATGTCGGTGGCTCACTCCAGTAATCCTAGCTACTGAGACTGAGATCTGAGGATCACAGTTCAAAGCCAGACCAGGAAGAAAAGTCTCTGTGAGACACTTATTTCCAATTAACCACTCAAAACCTGGAAGTGCAGCTGTGACTCAAAGTAGAAGAGCACTAGCCTTGAGCAAAAGAGCTGAGCCGAGGTACAGTGCCCAAGCCCTGAGTTCAACCCCATAATTGACATACACAAGAAAAGCACTCATTACCTGACTTATGATATGGTAACCCCTCTGTACATCACCTTTACAATAAAAAATTTTTAATGTTTAAAAAACAATGATGGTTTATCTCACCCCAGTTAGATTGGACAGCATCAATAATTTGAACAATAACAAACACTGGCAGGGATATGGGGAAAAAGGAACCCTATTGTACTGTTGGTGAGAATGAAAACTAGCACTACCACTCTGGATGGTGGTTTGGAGATTCCTAAAAAACTAAACACACAAATAACCTATGACCCAGCCATACCTCTCCTGGGCCTCTGCCCAGATACAACTAGTCAGAATATAGTAAAGACACTTACATATCCATGTTCACTGCTGCACTATTCACAACAGCCAAGTTATGGAAACAATCTAGATGCTCTACAATAGATGAGTGGATCAAGAAAATGTGGCACTTACACACAATGGAATTTTTCTCATCCATAATGTGGGCTGGGAATGTGAATGTGGCTTAGTGGTAAAGTGCTTGCCTAGCATGCATGATGCTCTGGGTTTGATTCCTCAGTACCACATAAACAGAAAAAGCCAGAAGTGGGGCTGTGGCTCTAGTGGTAGAGCACTAGCTTTGAGCAAAAGAAGCTCAGGGACTGTGCATAGGCCCTGAGATCAAACCCCAGTACTGGCAAAAAAAAAAACTAAGAGAGAATAATGTGTCATTTTCAGGGAAATAGATGGACTTAGAACAAGTCATGTAAAGTGAAGTAGCCAAGCTCAGAAAGACATACAGCACCTGTTTTCTCTCATATGTGGAAGCTAGATCTAAAATATAACTGGACATGATAACTTATACAGGGCTTTACGCATTTACACATAAACTGACGAAAGAAAAACACTTAGGGAGAAACCCAAAGACATATCTCTTCTAAATACTTAAAGTACTATATTATTTATCAAAACAAATTCCAGGAAATAAAAACATGAGAACTGGGTTTTTCCTTTTTTTTTTGGCAGGGGCAAAGGCCAGGGCATAGGAATGGAAGGAGGAAAGGTGAGAAAATTCTGTCATTGTATTCAACATGCACTATGTAAAAAATGAACTATGAAACTTATGGGTAGGGATGGGATGGAGACAATGGGGGAAAGTGAAGGAAGGGGTGACATTGTGCAAGAAGTACTGTATTCATTACCTGACTCATAGCCCCTTTGTTCAGTTCCTTAATAGTAACAATTTTTACAAAGCTGGAAAAAAAATAGAAAGGGAAATGTATGTACCTGTTTGGTCCCTAAATAGAGACTAAATAGTAGGAACTTTTGTTAATCTTGCTATATAGTGTTATGGCTTGTTACTAGTGTTAGGTTTAAAAAAAATAGGTGAAACAAATACATTAACAAATCTAATTAGCTAGACAAATTAAATGTTATATATTCAAACAATAGAATATTACTGAGCAAAAGAAAGGAATAAGAGAACTAGTACATATTATAAGATGTTTGAACATTATGGTAAGTCAACAAAATCAATCACAAAAGATAATATACCATATAACTCCATTTACATGAAAGATCTAGAATAGAGAAACTTAAAATAATGCTGGAAGGGTTGGGAAAAATTAGGAAGTGACTGCTAATAGATATGTTTCCTTTACAGGATGATTATAATCTTCATTTGACTGTGGAAATGGATGCATATATCTGGCAACACATTAAAAACATTCAATTATAACTTGATATTGAATCATAACTCAAAAATGTATTAGTTTGGGGGAGGCTAAAGAAGGGAAAATGAAGGTAAATATGGCAAAGTAGTTTGTTTCCATGTATGAAAATAGAAAAATGAAACCTGTTGAAATTGTTTTGAGGAGGAGTGTGATAAGGAAAATTGATAGAGATGGTGAGGTTGATTGGAATACATAGTATCCATGTATGGAAATGCCAAAATGAAACTCTCTTTGCAAACTGAGGTATGCTAATTTTTAAAAATGTATTCGTTTTCTATAAATGTTACCAAAAGATAATTGTGTGGCAGGAAATGGTGGCTCACACCTGTAATCCTAGGTACTCAGGAGGCTGAGATTGGAGGATCCTGGTTCAAAGCCAGCCTGGGCATGCAATCAGTGAGACTTTTCACTCCAATGAACCACCAGAATACGGGAAGTGGCAATGTGGCTCAAAGTGATTGAGCAGAAAAGCTCAGGGACAGTGCCCAAGCCCTAAATTCTAGTTCCACTACCAACGATAACAAAAAAAGATAATTGTATAAAGCATATAAATGTACTACCTTATACTTCTGTGGGTTAGAAGCCTGACAAGGTTCTCAATGAGCTAAAATCAAAATAAAATACAAGGTTCTACAGTGAACGAAATCTGTTTCCTTGTCCTTCCTGGTTTCAGGGGTGAGAAATGTTGGCCCACAGGCATTATAAGGCCCACAAAATCATTTGCTTTATAATAGGATATATGTTTCTCATATTCTTCTCATCAGCTGCTCATGGCCCATCTGCTTGCGTTTGTTTTTTTTTTTTTTATAAGTTTGTATGGCCTAAATGACATTATAAATATCCAAATAGTCCTTAGCAGAAAAAAAAAGGTTTCCCTCCAACCCCACGAAGGTACTCATATTTATTGGCTCACTGTCCCCTTCTTCTACCTTCAGAGAGCCAGACAGGACAGACTGAGCTCTCTTCATATCACATCACATGACTAACTTCTTCGCTCCCTTTCTTTCCCACTTTTAAGAATCCTTGTGATCACATCAGGCCTATCTGAATAACCCAAGTTTATCTTCCTATTTTAAAATCATTGGTTAAGAATCTTAATTCCATTTGTGACTCTAATTCCCTCTGTCAGTCACATATGATGGGAACTAGGACATGGACATACTGTATGGATGTATTAACCCACAACAGAGCTGCTAAAACTAATTTTTTTAGGGCAGCAATGTTGGAGCAATGGCAGGATGGTTTCCTGGCTGGGAGTAGAGGAGCTCTTACCCGTCTTCTCCTTCCTGGAGGTGCTGGATCTGCTGTATGCCACACAGGTAAACATGGTAAGGTGCTCTGAGCCCAGCACTGGTGGGCCTGTCTGTCCAAGCTTTGGTTGGGGATCACTTTCTTTCTAGTTCCCATGCTTTTGCTCTACCAGTTCCCAATGCTTTGCAAAGCCCATTCTTACCAAGGCAGCTTCTCGTCCTGTGGGCCCAGGGGTCCTTTTTATCCCCTCTCCCTGGTCCCTTCCTTCATGACTTTACTCCCGAAACACTAGTGGACAGAATTCACACTCTCTGCTCTCCACTGCACCACTGCCCTGCACTCTGCTTCCCTGGGCTCCTCCTCAAGGGCTCAGCACAAATAATACTGGCAGAATACTTTTTTTTGTTTGCTACTTTCCTGCCAGACTCATTCATCATGAGGGATTTTGTCATCTCCATCATTGTGTCTAGCACAGAGTGTATGCTTTGACACTTAATGTCCCCTCTGTAAATACTTGGTGAATAGCTAAATTTCAAGGAACTTAAAACATGTCATTTAACAAAAAGGCAATGAGCATCTTTACGTGAACACTTATTTTTTAATCTTTTACTGTTTCAAGTTTTTTTTAAGTTTTTATTATAAAACTGATGTACAGAGAGGTTACAGTTTCATACGTTAGGCATTGGATACATTTCTTGTACTGTTTGTTCTGTTTCAAGTTTTTACAAATTAAAACAAAAATTGCAAAAAAAAATTTTTTTAACTGAGTGTCAGTGGCTCACACCTGTAATCCTAGCTACTCAGGAGGCTGAGAGTCTGCGAATCATGGTTCAAAGCCAGTCCAGATATGGAAGTCTATGATATTTTTTTTTGGGGGGGGGGATCGGTCATGGGCAACTCTTGGCCTATGTGCTGTCCCTGTGAGCTGAGCTCTTCAGCTCAAGGCTATCACTCTACATTTGAGCCACAGCACCACTTCCAGTTTTCTGGTGGATGACTGGAGGGAGATAAGAGTCTTATGAACTTTCCTGACTAAGCTGGCTTTGAAATGATCCTCATATCTCAGCCTCTTGAGTAGCTAGGATTACAGGCGTGAGCCACGTACTGGTGTCATAAGACTCTTACCTCCAGTAAATTACCAAAAAAGAAAAAAAACACAGAAGTGGAGCTATGGTTCAAGGGGTGCAGTACTGGCCTTAAGAAAAAACAGTTCAGGGACAACACTCAGGCTCTGAGTTCAAGCCCTAGTATCAACACCAAAAAAGAAGAAGAATATTTTTAAGCCTAATTATTAAGCATATGAGAATTCAACACGCTACTTATTCTATATTATGTTTGTACCACACTATATTTATACTCTATACATACTCTATATCCTTCTTTTTTTGTTTTTGTTTTTTTTTTGTCAGTCATGGGGCTTGAACTCAGGGCCTGGGCACTGTCCCTGAGCTTTTTCACTCGAGGCTAGCACTCTACCACTTGGAACCACAAATCCACTTCTGGTTTTCTGGTGGTTAATTGGAGATGACCAGCTCCCAGTCTATTCTAAGAATTTAAAATGAGATATTGCTTTCATCTATCAAACTGATAATACTCAAAAGCTAAAATGTACTTACAGTTTGATGCAACAATTCCACTTCAAGGAATTTATACTAGAGAAAATTCCTGTGTATGAGAGATGATATACATATACCACTACCTGACAGAACAAATGACCAGAAATAGTCTTATTCTAAATAGTCTAAATCAATCTATTCTAAGAATACTCCACAGCTATTAAGAAGAATAAAGCAGTTGCTGCTTATGTGGTTAAAGATGAAGGATATATTTTTCCTTAACTGTGAGGGGGGAAAAAGCAAGAGATAGTATGGTACATTTGAATTTAACCAATTTTATGAGAGTACATAGGATAAATCAATAACTGTGTATTACATCTGAAGGACTTAAAAGGAAATGCTAGAACAATAATCTGTGGAAGAAAAAGGTGGGTGAGTAGGAGAAACAGAAAAGAAAAACTCATCTCACATTTTTCTACCATTTTGATTTTCTACTGGTACACATGCGACAGAGCAAACCAACACGAAAACATACTGTACGAAAAGCAGCATAGCACAAAAGTTTATGTGGCCTTCTGTGAAATAAATTTTTGACCTCCAAGCAATCTCTTACCTGCTAGTTGGTGCGGGGAAAGAAAACGAAAGAAGCTGATTCCAAAATGGGTCATTCTCAGAGACAGATTCTGTGCCTGATAACTTTTTCAAGTACTCATTTTTAGGCAGATCACTGATCCTGCTGCTCTTTGATCCCATCTTCTAATGTGGTAAATAACTTGTCCTTACACCTGCATTTCCACAAACCACCTAAAAAACAGAAAAAAAAAGAAAAACTGTTGAGTCATAAATTTTCCTAACTTTCATATACATATATATGTACACTTACAAACTTACAAAATGAAATACCTTTCTCATTTATAAATATATTAGACATAAGATACAGTTAGAAGCAAATGGGACTAAGCTATTTTAGCCAACACAAACCAAAAAAGTTTATACTTGTCCCACAGATCTCAGGATGAACTAACTCTCTCTAAGAAAATGTCTCAAAGCAAATTCGTAACCATGATAGTCTTAAATTGAACTTTTTTTTTTTTTTTTTTTTTGGCCAGTCCTGGGCCTTGGACTCAGGGCCCGAGCACTGTCCCTGGCTTCTTCCCGCTCAAGGCTAGCACTCTGCCACTTGAGCCACAGCGCCGCTTCTGGCCGTTTTCTGTATATGTGGTGCTGGGGAATCGAACCTAGGGCCTCGTGTATCCGGGGCAGGCACTCTTGCCACTAGGCTATATCCCCAGCCCTTAAATTGAACTTTTACAACTAAGAGAACACATGCTAAAAAAATACAGAGACTACAATATTCAACTGTTCAAAGGAGAAAGTATGTTCAATTATCATATGCTGCTTACACTTACTGGGGACTGTCCTGAATTATCTTGATGATAGGAACTACCTTAATTTATGTTTCTGTTGAGAGCATGTAACAGGCATTCTCTAAAATGGGTGAGTGAATACCCACAAGACTGTCATTCTAGGTAACTAAGGAGAAACTAAAAATTTAGTTACAAATTTGTTAGTTTGTTTTTGCCAGTCCTGGGGCTTGAATTCAGAGCCTGAGCACTGTCTCTGGTTTCTTTTTGCTCAAGGCTAGCACTTCTACTTGAGCCACACAGCGCCACTTCTGGCTTTTTCTGTTTATGTGATGCTGAGGATTTGAACCCAGGGCTTCATGCATGCTAGGCAAGCACTCTACCAATAAGTCACATTTCCAGCCCTTAGTTACAAATTTGATTCAATATCTTCTTCAGATTACATTCAACATAGTACTAAATCATGTTTTATCTTAATTTGTTCAGAAAAGGTCTCTCATTGAATAATAAAATAGTGAATGAATAATAAATTATACTTTAAAAAAATCATCACTCCAGGTGCTCAGGCTATGAGCTCCAAGGCTCATGACTGTAATCCTAGCTATTTGGGAGGCTAAGAAAGGGAAGATCCTGATTCAAGGCTAGCTAAGACAAAAAAAGTTCGCAAGGCCACTTCTTGACCAAGAGCTGGATGAGACAGCATAGTTATGTTTCGTAAGAAGCATAAGTAGGTCTTCATGCGCTACCCTCTCTTTGTACATGAGAAGACTTCTTTGGCTTTCAGTTTTTCTTTCTCTAAATTGATCAGTTATGAATTCTATCTTCCAGTTTCACAAACAGCTTCCATACTACTTTCAAATATCTCATGGCCCCAACCTCTTACCAGAGGTGAGTTCTATCAGCGTTCCTAAAAGACAAGATTTTTTTTTGACTCAAGAATAATATAACATCTACAGTACTATGTAAATAATAAATCAGTAATTTGGTTGAGAACAATATATCTTACATAACTGTATGCTAGAAATAAAAAGATTGATATTGCTGATGTTTGTAGCAGTAAACATTTCAAAGTACCTAGTTTTAATACAATATGGTAAAGAACTCAATCCTAATATAGGCAAATTTAATTTAATCATTCCCTCCCCAAACCAATTTTCCTGGTCAACTATTCACTACTCTCCTAAAATTCACATTGTGTAAAAATGGCCTTGAAATGATAACTTTCAAGTGAAGGGATGGGTGACCTTGTCCAAAAGAAAAGTTGTGACCTGACTTATAAACTAGTAACCCCTTTGTACAACACATTAATAACAATAAAATTGTATTTACAAAAAAGAAATGTTCTCTTTCTTACAATAACAATATACAATATAAATGATAATCTGGGAATTATATTGTGAGATATGCATGTATGGAAAAGAATGAGGTAGATCTTATGTGAATATATAAAAATACTCAAAATAGGGGCTGGGAATATGGCCTAGTGGTAAAGTGCTCACCTCGTATACATGAAGCCCTGGGTTTGATTCATCAGCACCATATATTTAGAAAAAGCCGAAAGTGGTGCTGTGGCTCAAGTGGTAGAGTGCTAGCCTTGAGCAAAAAGAAGCCAGGGATAGTGCTCAGGCCCTAAGTCCAAGCCCCAGGACTGTCAAAAAACAAAACAAAAAAATACTCAAAATAACAAGTAAAAACAAAGACTCAATACAGGTTAAACAGAAGTAGGATTCCATTACTTTAAATAACATACAGGATACATATGGATATTATAAGAAACATAAACAAGAGCTGGGAATGTGGCTTAGTGATAGAGTGCCTGCCTAGCATGCATGAGGCCCTGGGTCTGATCCCTCAATACCACATAAACAGAAAAAGCTAGAAGTGGTGCTGTGGCTCAAGTGGTAGAGTGCTAGCCTTAAATAAAAAGAAGCCAGGAACAGTGCTCAGGCCCTGAGTTCAATCCCCAGGACTGGCAAGAAAAAAAAAAAAAGAAACACAAACAAGTCATATCAAGCCACTCATACCTGTAATCCTAACTACTATAGTCTGAGATTGGAAGATCAAAATTTGAGATCAACCTGAGCAGAAAAACTCCACTAGACTCCATCTCTAAATAACTGTAAAAAGTAGAACAGGTAACAATGGCTCAGGGGGTAGGGCAATGGCTGAGCAAGAGTGAAGCCCTGAGTTTAAACCCCAGTACATACATGTGTATATGTATGTGTGTGTGTGTGTGTGTGTATCTTTTTTAATGGGCCCAGAGATAGAAGGGAGATTTTCACTTTCTGTCCTTGTATACTACTTAATTTCTTTTTTTAATTTTTTGTCAGTTGTAGGGCTTGAACTTAGGGCCTAGGCGCTAAGCTCTTTTGCTCAAGACTAGTGCTCTACTACTTTGAGCCACAGTTCCATTTCCAGTTTTCTGGTGGTTAACTGGAGAGTCTCATAGATTTTCCTGCCCAGGCTGGCTTTGAGCTACAATCCTCAGATCTCAGCCTCCTGAATAGCTAGGATTGCATGAGCCACCAGCATTCGTCTCAATTTTTTTAAAAACAATAAACACGTTACTGTTTAAGGTTAAAAATATGAAATGAGTGTTTTCTAAATCTGGATTTTTGTTTTGTTTTGTTTTTTGCCAGTCCTGGGACTTGAACTGAGAGTCTGAGCGCTGTCCCTGGCTTCTTTTTGCTCAAGGCTAGCACTCTACCTCTTGAGCCACAGCACCACTTCTGTTTTTTCTATAATTTGTTGTGTAGCAGGATACAGGAAAAACATTTCCCATTCCCTATGCAGGAAATAGGAGTACAGACTCAAAATGATGGTTCTTATCTGCAGTTTATCTGCAGATTATATCTGCACTTTCTGACCTGGGGGAAATACATATGGTCATGGCATCCCACCACCTCTGATCATTAGACAGTGGCCAAACTTGGTGCTGTTTATGATTCTAAAACATGGGGCTGGGAATATGGCCTAGTGGCAAGAGTGCTTGCCTCCCATACATGAAGCCTTGGGTTCAATTCCCCAGCACCACGTATATGGAAAATGGCCAGAAGTGGCACTGTGGCTCAAGTGGCAGAGTGCTAGCCCTGAGCAAAAAGAAGCCAGAGACAGTGCTCAGGCCCAGAGTCCAAGCTCCAGCACTGGCAAAAAAAAAAAAAAAAAAAGAGTCCTATGATTCTACAACATGAACATATGATCTAGTCCTACCCAAAAACACACAAGAGGTGAGTGTTGGGACTTCCCTTTGGGAGACATGCTTTCTGATTTTCTCTTTACCTTTTTCTTCTTAATATCTGAAAGGAGAAGGTAGATGCAGATGGATCCTTTATGTCTCCCTCTTTTTGTAACTTCACATCTAAAAAGAGATTGAGAGCTTGCTGCTCTGTTCTTCAGTTATTATTTCCTGGTACTAGTGGCGGAGGCTAGCCCTTTTAATATTTATTAATTTCCTTGTCATTTCATCTATCTATCCTGCCTCACTGCTATCAAATTAAATCTTAAAATAGAATTTATTACCTATCTCTCAAAATAGGTCACTTCTATCAAAATTCAGCATTCTTGATTCATGTTATCTCACTCATATAAACAAGCATTCATTCCACAGATAAATAATACACATAGACATTAAATGCTAACTAAGAGTGAGGATGGCTACTAAAAACATAAGAATGAATGAAACCAGGCCTCTGTCATCAATGAACTCAAATCTAATGGAAAAGACAATAAATCAATAAATTACTAAAACATAAGCACCACAATGGAATTGTTAATGTATAAAAAGCTATGGAAATACAGAATAATTTAAGGCAGAAGGAACTGTATGTGCAATAGCACTTTTATTTCATTCATTTATGTTTCTTTATTGACTTTTTATTTTAGAAACTATTTTAAGTCCTTTGTAATTACTAACAGTAATGTAAACCTGTAACCCTAGGCTGAGGGAGTAGAATGGCGAGTCCATGACCAGCCTAGGCTACATGCTAAAACTCTATCTCAAAAAACAATGCAAAACATTCACAGTGATCTAGAAGCTTCTATCAGCAATAAGGGCCATAACAAACTTAGAGCAAGCTGCCTAGTAAGCTCTCCCACAGCTCTCTGTTCCTGTCATTCACATTTGTTCTTAAATATCACACCTGTTCTACACACCTTAAATTCTACTAATCTCCTTGTGGTGGGACCTCTTTTTATTCTATAATCCTAGAGCATTCATAACATTCAGAATTTCTTCCTTTTTTACTTTACTTTTGCCAGTCCTGGGGCTTGAACTCAGGGCCTGGGCATTGTTCCTGAGCCTCTCTGTGCTCAAGGCTAGCACTCTACCACTTAAGCCATAGTGCTACTTCTGGCTTTTTCTGTTTATGTGGTACAGAGGAATTTAATCTAGGGCTTCATGCCTGCTAGGCAAGCACTCTTCCACTAAGCCACATTCCCAGCCTCATTCAGAATTTACTTTTTTTTTTTTTTTTTTGCCAGTCCTGGGGTTGGGACTCAGGGCTTGAGCACTGTCCCTGGCTTTTTGCTCAAGGCTAGCACTCTACGTCTTCAGCCACAGTGCCTTTCTGTCTTTTACTGTTCATGTGGTGCTAAGGAATCGAACCCAGGGCTTCATGCATGCTAGGCAAGCACTCTACCGCTAAGCTACATTCCCAGTCCCTTAACTACCTTTTGAATACACCTTTTTCACTGTCTAACTCTTATATGATGTTTCATATGTTATTTCCCAAAGTCAATTTTACCATCATGGCCAAAACAATACTCTAAACCTAGAAAGAATATGCTTAATATGTTGTATGTAACTTGTGAAATATCTAATATAAACTTAAAATTATAATTTCTTCTATCTCCTGACTCCTGTACCTTAAAGTATTAGTAGATCTGAAAATTTATAATAACCAAGTTCTGTCCTAACACCTTGAAAATACATCCATGACAACTAGTACACTTTGTCTCATCATCTTTAGATGAAAATGCACAAATCATAACCCAAAGTATTTATTAGCCTCCTGAAAGAAAAATACATACGCCTCATTTGTATGAGAGACTTGAAGGAGAAACTTCATGTTTGAAACAGGACACAAGAGAAAAGAGCAATGGACATTAGCCAAAGGACATGTTAAATGCCACAGGCACCATGAGTTGCCAAGTGATGAAACATTCTCTGAAAGACAACTATGTTCCATTCCAAGTGCTATATTAAATATAGTTTGTTATTCACTCCAGTGAAATGAGAGCATTGAAAATAAAAAGACATAAGCCCTCAGTTTAGGCAAGGTGGAAAAGACAGGAAAGGTGACAGAAGAGAAGAGTATAACCAAACCAGGAGAGCTGAAGATGCCCCAAGGTTAGGTGCCTGTTAAAGAGGACACTTTACAAGAAGTGAGCCGATTCACCCCGTGGAATCCTGGGAAGACTACAGAGCCGTAGAAAGACATCAGGGAAATGGGCAAGGTTCAGAGATACGTCCTTCTCCTCAGAAGTAGCCAAATGCTTTCTAAAGAAGGCTGACCTGAAGACTTGGGACTTGAGTGCCAAGTTGGAGAGGGTAATGAGGTAGAGGATGAAAACAGAAGTATGAAGATGAAGATGGTTTGCTACACAGTTACACAGTAGGCTTCCCAGCCTCAAGGTTGGGAGGTTGGAGGCTTATTCTCAAAAGAAACTGAACGGACACCCCAGGACTCGGGGACCTTTGGGATTCTTCCACCAAAATATACCTTAAAAAACTGTCTGCCACATTAAAGCTTCCAATCAATTGGAGGTGTCTCAATCTTATATCAGAGAGTCAAAAGGATTAGAATTGTGCTGAAAGCCTCCAACATGATGGAGCCAAAAAACACCAAAGGAAGCAATCACAGAAAACATCACTGTAAGAAAAAACATTAATACTGTCACAGAAACAATAGTAAAAACACTAACAGTTGTATCAGGAAACATGTATAGAGCACCTACTGTGTCCCGTAGGCACTACTCTAAGTGCCTTACACATCCTACCTCATTTCACTCTTCATCACAGCTGATGATGTGGTACTGCTACTCTCTCTACCTAGATGAGGTATTGGCAAATTATGATTGAAGGGCCAAATCCATCCAGCTGCCTCAAAAATGATTTTCACATCTTTAAATACTATATAAAAATCAAATGACTACTTTATGGCATGTGGAAATTACATTAAAATGAAAATTCCAATATCCATAAATAAAGGCTTCCTAGAATTTAGCCAGGCTCCTTTGCTTGCATTTCGTCTGTATGTTTTCTGATAGAACAGCAGAGATGAGGAACTACTCAGCACACCACAGATATCCAGTACACAGCTATACCTCAACAGACTTTCAGGACATGCATATTGCTATACTATGACTTTTTTGTGCCCAGTAAATATCATTGAAAACAAAGTAGCAAACTCTGAAGTCATATTTTTAAGTTACAATGGAGTACATTTTTTAAAATCCAGTTAGATGTCAAAGCATTTTGTTTATTTGGTAAAAGAACCAAACCTACCCAGAAGAATACAATACAGGTAGCATTACCAGAGTTAGCATCCATTCAAACATCTCAACCTGCCTTCCCACATAGCACTTATTCACAACCCATGAAAGCAAAGCTCAGGAAAGCTAGATCATGTGAAACAAGGTTATTTCACCACAACAGAATGCCTTCCCAGAAATGAAACCATGAAATGTGGCTGCATTCAAAGCAAATCTCCAAATGGCTCATTTCTTCACCAAAAGCAATCCTCAATGGTTAGTTAATGGCATTAGATTACAGCCTCCAAAGCAATGTGTCCAGAGAAAACATGCATCTTTCATTTTTGAACTGGTAGTACAGTTTGAACTCAGGGCCTCCGAGTGATTCTGCTACTTGAGCCACACACCCACCCTTTCTGTTTTATTTTATTTACTTATTCTTCTGTGTGTGCCAGTACTAGTACTAAAACTCAGAACCTGGATGCTTTAGCTTTACTGCTCACCTCTAGAGCTCTACCACTTGAGCCATAGCTCCACTTCTAGCTTTTTGCTGCCTAACTGGAGATGAGAGTTTCCTGGACTTTCCTGTCCAAGTTGGCTTCAAACCATGATCCTCAGATCTCAGACTCCTAGTACTAAGAATTACAGGCATAAACTATAGGTACCAGGCTTAGTTTATTTTTAGATAGGGTCTCAAGTTTTGGCCCAAACTAATCTCAAACTATGATCCTCCCATCTTCATTTCTATAGTAACTGGGATTACAAGTATGCACCACTGGAACTAGATCAATAAAAATCTTTAACATCTTTAACAAGTGAATCACAATGAAAACAGTTATTCAAGTAATGTGTATGTGTATGTACATGATATATATGTGTGTATGTATATAAACACACATGTATACAATGTATCTCTATCAACCTTATCTACTCTATTTCTCTCCCCAATTTCACTTCTCTTAGTTTCAATATTCTATTTTCATACTTGAAAATAATCCATATTCATCCTAATTCGCTCTTTATTTGTTGTCCTGGCTCCAACTGTGGCACTTTCCGACCCCCCCAAATCTGAGCTTACTTTCTTAGAATTGCGACTGTCCTTATTTGTTTAAAGAAAATACGAACTCGGCACAATCTGAAGTAGAATCTGCTAAAATGTATAGCAAACAATAGTGGCCAATATGTGTCTGAAGCAAAAATGATTTAGCTAAACAAATTTGCAAACCTTGAAAAAATTCAAGATCTATGGTACAAGATACACTAAGGGGCTGGGAATGTGGCCTAGTGGTAGAGTGCTTGCCTAGTACGCATGAAGCTCTCAGTTCCATTCCTCAGCACCACATACACAGAAAAAGCCAGAAGTGGCACAGTGGCTTAAGAGGTAGAGTGCTAGCCTTGAGCAAAAAGAAGCCAGGGACAAACAGTACAAGAAATGTATCCAATGCCTAACATATGAAACTGTAACCTCTCTGTACATCACTGTGACAATAAATAAGGGGGGGGGGGGAAGAAGCCAGGGACAGTGCTCAGGCCCAAGGAAAATTCATTTCAAGGACAAATGCATTGCTTATGTAATGTCAAGCTTTTTATACACTTCCTATACAGCCAAAAATTAAAATAATATGGGCACCAGTGGCTCACTGCAGTCCTAGCTACTCAGGAGGCTGAGATCTGAGGGACATGGTTTGAAGCTAGCCCGGGCAGGAAGTCCATGAGACTCTTATCTCCAATAAACTACTCAAAAAAGCTGGAAGTGGCACTGTGATTCAGGTAGGAGAGCACTAACTTTGAGCAAAAGAAACTTAGGGACAGTGCCTGGGGTTCAGAGTTCAAGCTCCAGGACCAGAAAAAAAAATTTTGTTAAATAAGAGATTTCCATTCCCACACAGATACACAATCAGATACACTATCTAAAATCAAACTACAGTTCCAGATACATTTTTCCAACCTGAATATAATTACAAAAGAACTTTCCACATTTTGGAAATGTTATGAGGAGTTTCCACTTAACCCTCATAGAATTGATTAGTATTAGTCTGAAGTATAATAATGTGCTACAAGGTAAATATCAAAGTAAAGAATCTAAAATTCTGCAAATGCCTTCTAAACAATGAGTATATCCTATTAAGAACATATGCAGGGAAAGAGAGAAAAAAAAATCATTGACCAAGATAGAATCATATAATCTAAGGTTTAGAAAATAGTATTATAATGGACTTCTATGTGGTGAACTGTTTGCATTTTACAGTGCCCTTCAAAAGAGCTGGCACCATTACTCAAGGAAACAATCAAAGTAGATCATAGACATATGACTAATATTTATAGAATATGATGAAATCATTAAAGGCCACTTTGGGAGATACTAATTAGCCATGAGGTTCCTTTGTGATATTTTAGTTGTTGTTTTGTTATTTTTATTTATCTTTTCATGCATTTTTATTGTTATTATAAAGGTGATGAACAGATTACAGTAAAAGTCAAATAAAAAGCACATTTCTGTTTGAACAATGAAAAAGAAAAAAAAAGAACATATGCTGGGCTAGGAATATGACCTAGTGGCAAGAGTGCTTGCCTCATATACATGAAGCCCTGGGTTCGATTCCCCAGCACCACATATACACAAAAAGGCCAGAAGTGGTGCTGTGGCTCAAGTGGTAGAGTGCTAGGGTAGAGTCCTAGCCTTGAGCAAAAAGAAGCCAAGGACAGTGCTCAGGCCCTGAGTTCAAGGCCCAGGTTTGGAAAAAAAAAAAAAAGAACATATGCTGATTGACTGAGAGTACCTGGCAGTATTGAGTAAGAAGATTCTTTTATAGATGAAATACATAATCTCATAAATCAGAATTAACACATGAATATTTAAGACCAATTTTTACTATAGAAATAGTAACTTTAAGCCCCAAAAGCAAAATCTTATTCCTTCCTCTATCAAAAAAATTCATTCTTCCCATGAGCAATCTTTTATTATAAAACATTATTAATCATTATTAACATTGCATTTTGAAGGTCATTAATAAAAATTTGTGGAAATTTTTCCTCTGTTCTTTTTTTTTTTTTTTTGGCCAGTTGTGGGCCTTGGACTCAGGGCCTGAGCACTGTCCCTGGCTTCTTCCCGCTCAAGGCTAGCACTCTGCCACTTGAGCCACAGCGCCGCTTCTGGCCGTTTTCTGTATATGTGGTGCTGGGGAATCGAACCTAGGGCCTCGTGTATCCGAGGCAGGCACTCTTGCCACTAGGCTATATCCCCAGCCCTCCTCTGTTCTTATAAAAGTACAAATATATCATTCTTAATTCTTAATACAATCAAAAATACTTATAGTCCTTTATGTAAAATATCTACCAATTCTTAGCCCACAGAAATAAACTGAAGCAAAGAAATATTAACAATTTTTCCACGAATTACAGAGATAGAAAGTGGCAAACCAGTTTTAAACCCAGGCAGTTAGGATGCAAAATCATAATTTTGAAGCTTGGTTTGCACTATACATCATGAACCAAGACTAGCACTCTACCACTTGAGCCACAGCACCACTTCCAGTTTTTTCTGTTAATTTGATGCGGAGGAATCGAACCCACAGCTTCATGCATGCTAGGCAAGCACTCTACCACTATGCCACATTCCCAGCTGTATAATCTTATCTTTTTGTAGTACTATTTTCTAGCAGTACACAAATGTTAACTGGAGAAGAGATACCAAAAAATCAACAAGAAGAAATTGTAAGGCCAGACACTGTGACACATACCTGCCTAGTAATCTAATGGCTAAACTCTCCTAATGACTAAACAACACTTCTTTTGACCTTCCTTCCTCCTTCTCCTTAGAAGATGGAGCTAGAATTCCAGCAGCCAACTCAGATATAGAGATCAAGGCCCATCCATGCACAAGGGATGACAGAGTAAGAAGAAACTAAAGAGATGAGTCTCTGATAAGAGTGGAGCTGTCAGCTCAACATCCCTGGTAGTAAAGGAAATGCAAATAAAAACAACCCTGAGATACCACCTCACCCCAGTTAGAATGGCCTATACTCTGAACTCAGGAAACAACAAATGCTGGAGGGGGTGTGGGGAAAGAGGAACCCTTCTCCATTGTTGGTGGGAGTGCAAATTAGTACAACCACTTTGGAGAACAGTATGGAGGTTTCTCAAAAAGCTCAATATAGACCTACCCTATGACCCAGCCATACCACTCCTAGGCATCTATCCTAAACAGCAAACCCCAAGATATCAAAAAGACATTTGTACTTCCATGTTTATCGCGGCACAATTCGCAATAGCCAAAATATGGAAACAACCCAGATGGCCCTCCACAGACGAATGGATCAAAAAAATATGGTACTTATACACAATGGAATACTACATAGTGATTAGGAATGGTGAAGTATTGTTATTCGCAGGGAAATGGTCAGAACTCGAACAAATAATGTTGAGCGAGACAAGCCTAGAACACAGAAAACAAAGGGGCATGATCTCCCTGATATATGACTGTTAACAAAGGGAGACGGAGAGACAGTAGAGACCAAGTCTGTGAATACTGTATATGTTCTTGATACATTGTATATTGTATATATGTCTACCTGACCTAGAGAAGGGATAGAAAAACAGGACGTAAATATCACAAGAAATGTACACACTGCCCTACTATGTAACTGTACCCTTTTTGCACAACACCTTGTAAAAAAATTTGTGTTCAATTAATAAACAAATTAAAAAAAAAGAGTGGAGCTGTCAGACCAACCCCCTACTGTCACTTCTGAACTTCCTTCACATGTTCAAGCTACTATTTTTCAGATCTCTGTTACATATGACCAAACCTAATCCTTACTTATACAGGCTATGAAAGTACTCTAAGAAAACGGAGGATTGTATGAAATATTCTGAAGGAATTGTTACTCAGGTGCCAGTGGCTCCTGCCTGTAATCCTAGCTACTAAGGAGGCTGAGATCTGAGGATCACAGTTCAAAGCCAGCCCAGGCAGGAAAGTCTGTGAGACTTTTAACCCCTATTAACCACCAGAAAACTGAAAGTGGAGCTGTGGCTCAAAATGGTAGAGCACTAGACTTGAGCAGAAGAGCTCAGGTACAGCACCCAGGCCTTGAGTTGGCCCTATGGTCAACAAAAAAATATTCAATGACAGACTTGATCTAAAAAGATATCAATCATATGACAAAAGATTTTAAGACAATTTCTCCATTTTAGTATATAATTTGTATTTATTTATTTTTTTTTTGGGGGGGGGGGGGCCAGTCCTGGGGCTTGGACTCAGGGCCTGAGTACTGTCCCTGGCTTCTTTTTGCTCAAGGCTAGCACTCTGCCACTTGAGCCACAGCGCCACTTCTGGCCGTTTTCTATATATGTGGTGCTGAGGAATTGAACCTAGGGCTTCATGTATATGAGGCAAGCACTCTTGACACTAGGACATATCCCCAACCCCAGTATATAATTTTTTAAAGGATGTGATTTAGAAAAGAGAAAATATGAAAAAGCACTAAACAAACTTCCTTCCTTAATGAAACAGAAAACAATTTTTAATAAATAAGACCTATATATAAAAGTTATTCCCAATCTAGCTACATTATTTTGTCTAGAAATAAGTAATTGGAGGATAAAAGATCTACAAACATAGCATTAAGTTCAGAGCACTAAACTCTGAAAAGTAAAATAAACCAAAATTTTAAAATTGAATTTTTAAAAAACTAGGGAAAAGTTTAAAGGTAATAATATATATTCAATAATTCCATCATGCTTCATGATAAAAGATGCACTGAAGCATGCCACATGAAAGAGCCAAAATCTTCCATCCAGAGACAGCCAAGAATCTTTTCCACAGCTAAGTAGAAGGCAGGTACCAAACTACAGGACTTCCACAATCTTTTCCTCCTCTAAGACTAGTCATGTCTCCTGTTCCAGTAAGGAGAAAGAAAAGAACAGCTCTCTTGTCATTCTGCTGAAGGCCCACACTTCTCAACCACTTCCAGCTGAGTCACCAACAGAGAACTTGAGAAGGTATGTCAAGTCCAAATCTCTCAGCAGTTCATTCTGCCTGAAAATGTCCTCTCCCTTGCTTTCAGACACTTCTTTTCCTGCTGAATTAAGTGTGCCTCTCTCCCACCAGGACACGAGTTTCTATCCTCTCACCTGCAAATGGCCACTGTCACTGCCCCAGTGTCAGTTTAGCATTATTCATACAATTTGCAAGTATACAATATGAACTACAAGTATACAGTATTTAAACACATGAATATGAAAGAAACCAAAATGAAAAACAGAACACCTTTACATGATATTATATTGCTTTTATACTTTGAGAGGTCTCACTTTACCAACTTACTATTGTTACAGGTACTTGCCATAATTTGTTCAGTCATTAAAAAACTCAACAGGGCTGAGAATGTGGCTTAGTGGTAGAGTGCTTACCTAGCATATAAGAAGGCCTGGGTTTGATTCCTCAGTACCAGAAACAGAAAAATCCAGAAGTGGCAGTGCGGCTCAAGTAGTAGAATGCTAGCCTTGAGCAAAAGCAAAAGAAGCTCAGGGACAGTGCCCAGGCCCTCAGTTCAAACCCTAGGACTTGCCAAAACAAAAATAAAACCATAAACACACCTTAACAGTCCTCTCTAGCTCCAATCATGCAATTAACTACAATCCTAAGTGAAACACTGCACTCATGTTACATTTGTAGTAGCAAAGAAAATCACCTACATTGTAAGCCTCAGCAAAATATTGTCTGTAGTACAACAACATCCAAAACTGTCCACATCTTAGTCTGTGGAACCCATGACTGTTACCTGCAAAAGGGGCCGGTATGATTAAACCAAGGACCTTTTTTAGAGAGGGAGATTACCTGGGTTGTTTAAGAACGCTTCATCCAATCACATGGATCCTTAAAAGCAGAACCTTTCCCTAACTGTGGCCAGAGAAATGACAACAGAACAATGATCAGAGAGAAGCATCACTGATGACCTTGAAAACTGAGAAGAGGAGCCACAAGCCAAGGAAAGTGGTAGCCTCTATAGGCAAGAAAATGGATTCTCCCCTACAAACTTCCAGAAAAGAATACAGCCTTGCTGATACACTAGTTTTAGCCCACTGAAATACTTTTAGACTTCTAACCTGAAGATGTGTAAAATAATACACTTGACTTGAAAAACTGTTTGGTGTAAGTGAACTGAACACCTCATGGGAAGAAAGGGAAAGGGGGAAGAGGGAGGAGGGTATGAGGGACAAGGTAACAAACAGTACAAGAAATGTATCTAATGCCTAACATATGAAATTGTAACCTCTCTGTACATAAGTTTGATAATAAAAATTAGAAAAAATAATAATACACTTGTGTTGTTTTAAGTTTCTAAATTTGTGGTAATGTGTTACAGCAGTCATAAAACTAAGGCACAAGTATTAAATAACTGGCTGATTGGCTTGTTTTATTTTTCTTTCTTCTTTGTGTATGTGGGGGGGGGGTGCGCACACATGCCAATAATGATGACTAAACTCAAGGCCTCTAGCTCTCTTGCTTGGCTTTTTCATTAAGAAATGGCAGGCATTCTTATCTCTTGTGCTACATCTCCACTCCAGCTTTTCTGCTGATCAATCAGAGATAAGGGTCTCCCAGACTTTCCTGCCTGGGTTAAGATCTTCAGATCTTAGTCTCTTAAGTAGTTAGGATTACAGCTCTGAGTCAGTGGCACTTAAGGTTTTTCTTTTACTTTTTTTTTTTTTAGGCAATATCTTCCAATGACACTAAATGACTTCTAACAATCCATGATATGTGTATATTGTAGGGTATATCTCCTGCCCTCACAAAACTTCATTCATTAAAAAGCCATCCAAGGTGATAATTCTTTAAAGTTTAATGCATAGAATGAGACATATTAATCACACACACACACACACACAAGAATGTAACAGTCAGGCCAGGATCTACTGCAAAAATCAAGAAACCAGTAAACTATAATTTCAGAGTCAAGTATAAAAAGTGTTTGCCCTGTAACCAATAAATATTATCGAAAGCCCTAGATACTGATATTAAGAGCTTACAATTCATTTTGATAAGTGTGACAATTGCTTAATCTTCAGCAGATATATACTGAACTAATTATATTTGTAAGCCAGTGATTTGCTTTAAAATACTTGGGACTAGGAGATCAGAATGGATAAAGACGAAACTAAATTTGCATGAGTTCATCACTCTTGCAACTAGGTAATGGTATTTTACTAGTTGGTTTTTATGCAGTGCTTTTAATCAAACCCAGGCCTCCATATATGCAAGGCAAGTAAGTGCTCTACTACTGAGCTATATTCATACCCTGCTTGAACCTTTCTATATTTGAAAGGCACAAAAATAAAAAAAAGACCTTGACCTACTAAAACAGAAGACTCCTAATATACACCTGTAATAACAACAGACTCAAAAGCTGAATCCTCTTCCTTGTAGTACTTGGGTGTGGAACCCAAGGCCTTGAGATATGCTAGAAATTGTTTTACCACTATACTATATTCCCAGACTAGAATGTCCTTCCTATTAACACTGTCTTATCTCATTTCTCTGACACTTAATCCATGTGCAACTGATTGTTTTGTCAATTATTCTTTAATCTCAACTCATTCTACCCTATTTACTAACTTTATGAGCTTAAGGAAGACTTTAAATCTCTAAAAGAATGGAATATTCGTATTTGCCAGTCTACCTGACTTGCCAAGAGGATATCTAAGATTTAAAAAACAAAAAAAGATCATTCTAGAAGTGCATGTATTAATAAACTTCATCTTCAGCACTTGTCATTATCCCACTTCTTGACCTTTTCTCGCCTTACATCTCCAGTTCCTTGAGCCCTCTCCTCATCAACCCAAACACTTAAGATTCTTCCTCTCCAGCCCCTCTATCTCCATTTACTATCCAGGCCAGGATCTTCTCTCCACAGGACATCTTCATCCCCTTTCCCCAGGACCTTCAAGCATCCACTCAATCTGCCCCCCTCCCCCTCGCCGCTCCCCCCCTCCCCCCCGTAATCTTTCCCAGGTCCTGCCTTTGAAGGACAACCTTCCCCCTTAAATATCTCTTTCCCCTTTTTGGGTCCTTGGATCCGTTTCATCACGCACTATCTTCAAATCACACTATTACCTCCAGTTCACAAACACCCACCTTTTACCCTTCACTTGAAACAGTCAATCCATGGAGACAGAAGATAGAATGACAGTTGCAGAAGCTGGGGGAGAGGGCTTGGGAAGTGACTAAGGGGTAGGCGCCTCCTTTGGAGGCATGAATATATTCTGGAACTAGTGGTGAGGACGCACAAGCATGTGAACATATTAAAAAAAAATTTTTTAACCACGGAGTTGTACTTAAGTTGTATTTTAGTGTGGATTTTATGGTATGTGAATTATATCTCAATAAAAACGTGTCTTCAAACACACAAAACACTATTGCTCACCCAGCCCATCATCACACGCCCATTTGTCAAACTAACATCGCCCCATCTCCAGAAACATCGACTCGCCCCTTCGGTATCCCGCAAATCCCAAGCCCAGACTCGAACCCGGCGCCGTCCTCGGTGGTCTAACACGCCCCTTCGTCACAGCCCGCTGGGAGATGGGGCGGGGGGGAGAAGACGGGGCCCGCGCGGCAGCCCACGCAGCCCCAAGGGTGGTCCCCTCGGAGGAGGGGGTCCCGGCCTGGCCCCCGCACCTCCGGGCGCGCCGTCCAGGGGCGGGGGCGGGGCGGGACGGGGACGCCGAGCCCACCTGTGTCAGCCTGCGGGGAGCTCCGCGTCCAGCCCCACGGACGGCGGACAGAGGACGGGTGGGGGTGCGGAGCGTCAGAGAAGCGCGGTCGCGCTTGCAGTCCGGGTGGCGAACGCCGGCTCAGGCCTCCATGTTTCCACGTCTCAGCGACTCCGGCTCCGGCTCCGGCTGTGACTGGGCTCTGGCTGGGCTCCAGTCACGGCCAGCGTAGGTGCGGAGGCCGGGAGGAGGGGAGAGAAGAGGGAAGCGGCCGTGAACGCGGCTAGAGACCGAACGGCTGGGCGCGCGCCAGTGGGCGGTCCCGTGGCGCGCCGCGCGCCGGGCCTTCTGGGAAATGTAGTCTATGGGGCGTCGCTAGGCGGTGTCCACCCTCCTTGTCTCCTGGCAACCTCCAAGCCACGTGGCAAAGTCAGAAGCTGCAAAACCTCCTTCCTCTCAGATACTAGAGTGCCTTAACTTTATTAAAACCCCTGTTACTTCCAGCTGAATAACCATCTCAGAGCCAAGCAACTCCTCACGTGTCTCTGAAGAACTGAGAACAGGAAAATAAGTATTAATGGAGGCAGCTGGAAGGATTAGACCTGCCAGCAATATAATAGAGACAGGTCTTACAGAAAGGAGAATCAGCTAAAGGTTTCTGTTTGTTTTCAGTGCTTTGGATGTAAGCCAGGGTTTTGCGCATGCTGTGCACCTGGCTCTACCAACTGAGCTAAATTTCTAGCCCAAAGTATTGAGTGGGAGTCAAATGAGCTGAAGTTAGCAGATTGACATCTTTGAGCAATACTTTATCTCTGTAGTCAGTTTCCTCTGTAGATGATTGCTGACCGTATAGTATTGATAATCGTTCCTATTACAGGTTGTTTTCTACTTCCTATGCAGTGTTATAATGCAGTGTTATTCCCCAAATAACACTATGAAACAGCTATCACTATTATTCCCATCATATCGTCAATAATGTGCCGATGTTCTCTGTTAAAGTACCATGCAGATTGGTAAATACTCAATTCCAATATCCAGTGCCAGTAAAGTCACTGAACTTGAAGAATTAGAAAACATACGAAAACGCAAGTCACCTGGGAACCTAACTAAAAAGAAGTGGGCTTCCAAGGAAGGTAAGTGAGGATAAATGTAATAGGAGTAGATTATTTTCATGTATGAAAATAGAATAATGGAACTTATTGGAATTGTTTTGAGACAGAAAGGAAGGAGAAGGGAGAGTAACTGAATGGGTGAGATTGATTTGAATACATTTTATACCTATGTGGAAATATCACAATGAAATCCCCGACTTCCTTCACTATGCCTCACTTTTTAAAGTTTCCACAACCTCCCAAAAGTCCACCAGACTAAGGGATAAATCTTTAACTTATGGACCTATGGGGGATACATTAGAGCCAAATCATACTGACCAGCTTAAAATTAAGACTATTTTGCCACTGTTCTTTGGCAAGTTTCATAATATTGCTAAGCATACATATAATCCAGATAGAATGAGAAATATTTGTAGCAATATAGGAAGCCTGAGTTGGGATTATAGCTAAAGTAAAAAAGTATTATTCTTGATTACCACCTTTCTATAATACTGTAGAAGTATATTGATAAATTTAATAAACTTGATGACTTCAGTATTTAGGTATGGCAGAAATACAGTGTCATGAAACCTTTCCACAAATTGCAATGAGGTACTTTGGATTGGATCCTGGAATCAACAAAGATAATATGATGGAGGCATGTCTGAAATGATAGAATATTCTAGCTGAAAAATCATAGAGAGGCCATGGTAGAGAACTGAGGAAATCTAAATGGAGCATTGCACCAATACTCATTTCCTAATTTTAACAAATATGCTTTTGTTTCCTAAGACATTAATATTAAAGGAAGCTAGAGAATATATTAGTAAGATGGAAGATGGTAAGAGACTAGGAACATGAATAGTGTCCTCTAGAAATGTGGAGGAAAAATCACATTACTCTCTAGAGGCATATACAGCCTTGCCAGTACCATGATTTTAGTCCAATGAGTCCATAACAGACTTCAGCAGACTACACAAGTATAATAATTATGTGCTGTGATAAGCCACTATATTCCAGCTATGTATTATAACATCAACAAAAAACACATTCAAAAAAATTTAAGTATAATTAAAAAAGAAAACTTCCAAGCTGGGAACCAGTGGCTCAGGCCTGTAATTCTAGCCATGCAGGAGGCTGAGATTTAAGAGTCACTGTTTGGAGCCAGCCCAGGCAGGAAAGTCTGTGAAACTCTTTATTTCCAATTAATTACCAAAACACCAGAAATGTAGCTGTGGCTCAAAGTGGAAGAGTGCTAGCCTTAAGCACAAAATCTCTGTGACAGCATCTAGGTCTGGAGTCCAAGCCCCAGGTCAGGCATAAATAATTTTTTTTTAAAGAAAGAAAACTTCCAAATGTTTGCTTATCTTCCTAATACACTTCCTGTCTGGGACTACACAATTATTCATGTTACTTAGGAAGAAACCATAAAACAAGGTGGGTGCCAGGCGCTGGTGGCTCATGCCTGTAATCCTAGCTACTTAGGAGACTGAGATCTGAGGATTGCAGTTCAAAGCTAAGAAGGGCAGTAAAGTCCATGAGACTCTCATCTCCAACTAACCACCAGAAAGCTGAAGTGGAGCTATGTGTCAAAGTGGTAGAGTGCTAGCCTTGAGCAAAAGAGCTCAGAAGCAGCACCCATGCCCTGAGTTCAAGCCCCATGACTGACAAAAACAAAAAGCAAAAAAAAAAAAAGCAAAAGAACCCAAGGTAGGCACTAATGATTCATGCTTATAATCCTAATTATTCAGGAGGCTGAGAGCTAAGGACTGCAGTTCAAAGCTAGCCTAATCTGGAAAGTCTAACCAGCAAAAAGCCAGAAGTTAGGGAAGATCTGAAGAAATTAACCGAAAGTGATCAGGTTTATTTATTGGTACCCTTGAATCAAGGCAGGTAAACATTTTCACTTACACTAGATCATGCCTTATAGAAGGAGGTAATTACACAATAATGAGACTATTGGTTTCATCAGGAAAAGTGAATCTCCCAGAAACCAATAGTAGCAGCATACAGGACTTCTTACTTGGTCTGTGCTATCCTATCATTTTGTGGAGAATGGTGGTAAGGTAACACTGTCTAGAGGACAGAGCACACAACAGCAGTGGCCCTAACTTCCCAGTTCTCCTGAGTCACCAGGTCACATTGCCATTTGAAAAGGTCATGGAACTGCCCTTCTAAGAGCCACTAAAGGGTCAGGAAATGAGGTTCAAGTAATTTAGCAATTTCTACTTGTTACATTTTTCCCCCTGATAGTTCCAAAGTATTTAGCCAATGTCTGCCCTAAGGTTCTGGTGGGAAGGAGTGGCATAAAGATATTTTCCCTCTAAGGAGCTCCCCAACTTCTAACAGACACGGCAGGTACCAGCTTCCTGTAGCTTAAAGTCTCCTGGAAGAGAAGCATTGAGAACAACTTATAGAACACAGGGACAAGAAAGGTCCTGATTTTTTTTTTTCCCCAGAGCTGAGGACCGAACTTGGGGCCTTGCACTCGTCAGGCAGGCACTCATCCTATGAGCTAAATCCCCAGCCCCTAGAGGTCCTGAAGAGAAGGAAGCAAAAGTTGTTCAGGACTGTGTACTTAGATGAGGCCATCTCAATACAGGAATGTTGCCTCCTACACGTGGCAATAAACCCCAAAAGCACACTGCTACTCCCCTCCTACTAAAGACCTAGAACATAGTTTTGTGGTTTTGTTTTTTTTTTAAGAAGTGCTAAGAGGTTTACAAAGCGTAGAAGCTTCTCTTTAATATACATGTTAGAATTAAAATGGCATGGAGAATCAGGCACAGTGTTGCATGCCTCTAACCCCAGCTAGTCAGTAGACAGAGGTAGGATTTTTGCTTTTTGTGTTAGTGCTGGGGCTTCAAGGCGGGACCTCACTCAAGGATGACATTCTACTCCAGTTCCAGCTTTTTTCTGGTTAATAGGAGATAAGAATCTCATGAACTTTTCTGCCAGGCTGGCTCTAAACCTCTCTCCTTAGATCTCAGTTCCTGAGTAGCTAGGATTATAGGCACTAGCCACTGGCACTTGAAGTATGTATTTCCATATAGACTTATCATCTTGCCTTTTTCTGTGAGATGATCTATTTGACTTTCTCCTTACCCATGCCCTATCAAAAAATTCTGTCATCCAGTTTGGGGTAAAAAGTGACTGTGCTTGAGTGGCTCTTTGTATTTCAAGGTTATACTCTCTGGGTTTTTGTTTTGTTTTTTGGCCAGTCCTGGAGCTTGAACTCAGAGCCTAGGCAGTGTCCCTGAGCTTCTTTTTGCTCACCATACTACCACTTGAACCACAGCCCCACTTCCAGCTTTTTCTGTTGTATCAAGGAACTGAACCCAGGGCTTTACGCATGCTAGGCAAACAAACACTCTACCACTAAGTCACATTCCCAGCCCACACCCTCCAGTAAAGCATAGAGTATTAATAGGTGGAAGTCATGGGATTAAGATCCATAGCGGGTTCTCAACTGTGTGTGGGGGGCGGGGGGCAGATAATTGGTAGAAAGATAACTTATTTTTTCATCAACTGTTTGGGGTTTATAATTCCTTCCCCAAAGCAAGCCATAAACTAGAATTTCTCTTCTCCAAGGGAGGTCTGTGACAAGTGTTGAGCGTGGAACAAGACTCAGATGAAAACTGCAGACCTCATCAGAATCTTAATCTCAACCCAGTGAAACCTAAGCAGAAAACCCAGCTGTATCATACAAACTGGGACTTGACAGTCACTTGAACTGACAATTCAGAAGGATGTCATGTACAGACCTAGTTCTTAGTGAATGAGGCCTTCTAAAATTAGGCAGTGAATACTTAGTACACTGTACACAGCAGCTCTGCAAGAGACTCCTTTCCTACCCTGTTCTAGCAGTAGGGACTACTGCTTTTAATCTTTTTTTATTTTTTTGGTGGGGGGAGGACTTAATGAAATGGAATAGGTTAAATATACTTTGAGGTCTCAACTAGCCCCTCATGCCCACCTTTGGAGTATTCAACAGTTTTTTTTTTTTTTTTTAATGGAACGCTTCATGAATTTGCATGTTATCCTTCAGCAGGCGCCATGCTAATCTTCTCTGTATCAGCCCAATTTTATTTATTTATTTGCCAGTCCTGGGCCTTGAACTCAGGGCCTGAGCACTGTCCCTGGCTTCTTTTTGCTCAAGGCTAGCACTCTGCCACTTGAGCCACGGCGCCACTTCTGGCCATTTTCTATGTATGTGGTGCTGGGGAATCGAACCCAGGGCTACATGTAAACCAGGCAAGCACTCTTTGCCACTAGGCCATATTCCCAGCCTTCAGCCCAATTTTAATGTATGTGCTGCTGAAGTGAGCACTCTAGGTTTTGAATACTCCACACACTGGCCATCACATTTCAATAGCTCTAGCCTTACCTTCCAAATTCTTTCACTTAAAATTTTGAGACTTAACATCTTCCATGTAAACTTAGGACTTTCCAACTCTAGGTCTAAACGCATTCCTCTCTTGCTCCCATCAAAGAACCTTCACTGCGCCCTTCAGGTCTTCTTTTAAGAAGCTGTCACTATCCAGCTTTGGGAATGGAACAAGTCATTAGCCCCCTGGGAGGAAAGTGATACCTCTTCCTTAGGTCTTCTCTTTGTGAGCAAACACAAGGCGTTAGTTTTTCCAGCTCACTGGATAGCAGTGGCTCAAGTCTGTAATCCTATCTACTCAGGATCTGAGGATAGTGGTTTGAAGCCAGCCAGGGCAGGAAAATTTGAGACTGTTATCTCCAATTAATCACCAAAAGCCAGAAGTGGAGCTGTGGCTCAAGTGGTAGAACACTAGCTTTGAACAAAACAGCTTAGGAGGCTGGGAATGTGGCTTAGGGGTAGAGTACTTGCCTAGCATGCATGAAGCCCTGGGTTCAATTCCTCAGCAGCACATAAACAAAAAAAGCCGGAAGTGGAGCTGTGGCTTGAGCAAAAAGAAGCCAGGGACAGGGCTGGGGATATGGCCTAGTGGCAAGAGTGCTTGCCTCGTATACATGAGGCCCTGGGTTCAATTCCCCAGCACCACATATACAGAAAACGGCCAGAGTGGTGCTGTGGCTCAAGTGGCAGAGCGCTAGCCTTGAGCAAAAAGAAGCCAGGGACAGTGCTCAGGCCCTGAGTCCAAGCCCCAGGACTGGCCAAAAACAAACAAAGAAGCCAGGGACAGTGCTCAGGCCCTGAGTTAAAGCCCCAGGAAAATAAAGTTTATCTTATCATCTTGGAATATTTGCTGATGCTACACTGAAGCAAAGGCCAAGATGAAACACCCCTTCCCATAAGTGAGCCCAGACTAGTTCCCAACTACCCAGCTGAGTCACTATATATTACACTAAAAAATTCTGCTTTGTTTGGGCTGGGAATGTGGCTTAGTGGTAGAGTACTTGCCTAGCATGCATAAAGCCCTGAGTTCAATTCCTCAGTACCACATAAACAGAAAAAGCTAGCAGTGACTCTGTGGCTCAAGTGGCTTAAGCAAAAGGAAGCCAGGGACAGTGCTCAGGCCCTGAATTCAAGCCCCAGAACGGACACACACAAATTCTGCTTTGTGACTTGGTGAGACATTCCCTTCCAAATACCAAAAGACTAAAAGAATAATGAGCCACCAGTTAAATTGGCTGTTTAATGCATTTGTATGAACAGAAGGAATGCAACAGGATTATAGTTTATATAGTAGATGTATATGTAAAAGATGTTTCATTTATCAAGAAATTTTCAATTTCCACCTTCCTTAGAGCAGCAAACAGCAGTTACTACTCTAATGAACTGCTGCACTGCATCTTCTCAAATCATTGTACTATTTCACAGTAATATTATTCAAATTAGAACCCTTTGAGTTACAGCAAATAGCAAATTCATTTCAGCAAGTGCTAAAGGCCCGAGGCTTTTCAGTAGAGGGTCTACTGGCACAAATCTACTTATTCATAGTATTAAAACAGAATGAGAACTATTTTAATGGAAAAGAAACTCAAGAATGAAGTAATTAAATACAACTAAGTTCATTTTAAATATAAATACCATATATTTCCTGATTAGTACCAGGTAAATATCTAAACTGTCTATTGAATTCTGGTCTCAGAGAAAAAGGTCAGAGATAACTACAAAGAAGGTGCTTTGTATCATCAGGTCCATTTTCCAAACTGAGATCCTTTGGGGAAAATCACATTAGTCTTTCTTTTTGTCAGAGATTTCTGTTGGTCCTTTTGTTGGTAATCCATTTGAGTCTGCAGCCTAAAATGGAAAGACATATATATATTAAAGATACTTAGCATAAAAGACGTTTTCTTTAAAAATCACACAACAAACAAGATTAAAGCCATTTTGTTTCCAGATATGAGGAAGGATGGTAGTACGTTAGCACAGGTGAACACAATTAACGACAACACTAAAAAACAAAAAAGTTGTTAAATATTCATTTTCAATGAATCTTCAACTTGGGGCTGGGAACATGGGAGAACACTTTCCTAGTGTGCTCAAGGTCCTAGGTTCAATCCCCAGCACCATGTAAAGATGATAACAGTACAAAAAAGGTATGGGAAGAAAAGTCGAAGAGACTTTTCACTGGGAATGTGGCCTAGCGGTAGAGTGCTTGCCGCCTATGCATGAAGCCCTGGCTTTGATTCCTCAGCACCACAATATATATAAAAAAGCCAGAAGTCACGCTGTGGCTCAAGTTGGCAGAGTGCTAGCTAGCCTTGAGCAAAAAGAAGCCAGGGGCAGTGCTCAGGCTCTGAGTTCAATTCCTAGGACTGGCAAAAAACAAAAACAAATCCCCAAAACAAAATGACAAGACTTCATTTTCAACTAACCAGCAAAAACCTGGGCTGGAGATTTAACTCAAGTGGTAGAACAGCAGCCATGAGCAAGAAAGCTGAATGAGTCTAAAGCTCTGAGTTCAAGCCTAAACCTTGGAACCTACAAAATAACAACCCAAACATACCCCAAAAAGAAAACAAAAACAAACAAAAAAAAACCCTTCAATCTGTTTTGGTCATAAAACAAAGGGCAAAATACATTAGAGGCCTATTTAAGAGCTTAGCTTAAGTCAAATATTAATTATATTGAGACAAATTACTGAAGCTTCTGGCCCCCAAAACTTGCCCTTCTAAAAGCCAAGTACCACTGCCTTACTCAAGGCACTTCAATGTCCTTACCTTGCAGCCTACTGAGCCTTTATTTTTATCGCTGGCTTCTTGCACAGCTTTTTTAGGCCATATACGGCCAACAAAAGGGGAGACCAGAGGGTACAAGTATGGTTCCAGGAATTTTTTGAAGATCCAGAGCAGAACTGGAATGACGATACAAGGAATGCACACCATTGTCCCAGGCTTGAGCTCCTAAACTGTTGATATGAGGGAAGAAAAAAAAAAAATTAGCTCCCCATTGATGATTGAAGGACTTTACCTAGATTAAAGTATTTGAAAGGATTATTTTTACAGTGAAGGGAATACTTAAAATCTGTAATGTTCCCAAAGGTTTTCAGATAAAAGTGCTGTTTCTGTAAGGTAATTGGTGGTAGATACAGAGAGATGCCAGCATGCCAACCATCCCACTCATAAATCTGATGTTAAAGCTATGTGCCAATCTATTTAATTCTAAAAAAACTCAGAGGCGGGCTGGGAATATGGCCTAGTGGTAAAGTGCTCGCCTTGTATACATGAAGCCCTGGGTTCAATTCCTCAGCATCACATATATAGATAAAAGCCAGAAGTGGTGCTGTGACTCAAAAGAAGCCAGGGACAGTGCTCAGGCCCAGAGTCCATGCCCCAGGTCTGGCAACAAAAACAAAACAAAACAAATTTAAAAACAAAACCTAAGCAAGAAATCTAAAAACAAACAAAAATACCCTCAGAGGCAAAGTGCCCTTGCTGTCTTCATTTACAGACCAAAAAAATGGAGCACAAAAACATGACTTATAGTCTACTTAAGAGTGAATTAACTTTCAAGGCTCAATCTTTAGGGACTGACTATCAATTAGCCAAACCTAACAATGCCAGAAGCAAAAAAAGCTACAAATCAACTAGCCTTTCCTATGCAACAGCCTCCTTTCTTTTCTTTTTCTTTCCTTCTGTGTCTCCTAGCCCACAGATCTGTGGATGAAACCTAAGGCTCTGCATGCTTATGCAAGGACTGTAGCACTGAACTATACCCCTATTTGCCTTTTTAGGGACAAGGTGTGTCAAGCAATAAAATTCTATCCAGTATCATATAGGGTAATTCTTCAGCTTCAGAATGATGCATAAGTCATATCATATCCCTGTGCATAATGCAAAAGATGTCAAGACTTATAAATTTCAAAATCATATAGTTAAGTAGTACTACTTGGCAAAGAGCACCATGACTACACTAAGCTTTTAAAAATTATTCCTAATACAGGTTAGTAATAGCCCTATCTGAATGTGACTTTAAAAATTAATCTCAAGAGGTGTAAACAAAAGTGAAAATTACATCAAATTACCAGCCATTTTACAAAAGATTCAATGAACTTTTGAAACCCCCACAAATTAAAAATGATTTAGAGAACTCCAAGAAATCTGTTCCAAAAAGTATAAGGAGCAAATGCTTTAATTCAAAGTCATACAAAACCAGGTGCTGGTGGCTCACATCTGTAATCCTAGCTACTCAGAGGTTGAGATCTAAGAATACTGGTTCAAAGCCAACCAGGGCAAAAAGGGCCAAGAGATTTCTATCTCCAATTAGCCACCAAAAAACTAAAAGTGGAGGTGGGTCTATCTCAAGTGGAAATGTGCTAACCTTGAGGTGAAAAAATAAAGGCAAGGGTGAGGCCCTGTGTTCAAGCCCCAGTACTGACTCTGACACACACACAGTCATAGCAGCAGTGGTTTTTAATTTTTTTTCAAGAATCATTATTTTTGGCTGACCTTAAGAGATACAGGGGTAGTGTCTTGGGTCTTGCACTCTCAGGTACCACTGAACAATTCTGTCAGGTAGACCGCCTGGCAGCTGCCTGGACCTAATACCTACTTCATTCCTTCAAATGTAAAATGAAGACAATGAAAATGTCCATCTCTCAGATGCAGTAAGGGTCAGACAATATGGTAGTGAAACAAGTATTACAAAAAGGAAAAGGAAGATCCAAAAGCTAGGACCTGTACGAAGTTCAACCAGCAGCGAACCATAAGAAAATTCGAATTCTCGGCTCTGGCTTCCCAGCTCAAGGCTCTTTCTTGGAAAACAACACAGTCATATTCTTCCCTTTCTATTCAGCTCTCACAAAACTGCTGGTGCTACCTACCGGCCAGGCTAACCTGGTGACTAGCAACCCATCATACTCACTTTTACCTTTTCAGTTGAGTATTTTAATAAGCTCATATATATCTCATAGTAAATAAATTCTCAGGGGGAAGTGCTACCAATCGCTCACGCCACAATTAACGGCTTTTTATAAAACCTTAGCTCTTTTCTGAAAGAAGTTATTATTTAATCACAGTCCTCGAAATGATTCTTTGTAGTACATTTCACACAGCAAACTACGAGTTAGAAAAGTCTAGAAAGTGGCGAGGACGCGTAGTCTAACGGTTCTCCAACCCAACAGAGCTAGCAAAATGGCCTAAACGGCAGCAGAGGAAATCTTCCACCCGACGTGGTCCTAGACGACGATTAGATAGACCGATGGACTTGCAATGGACACCCGGCAAGTAGGGCCAGAAGCCTATCGCCCAAGAAAGAAACCAGCGGGGCCGGAGCAAGTTAGAGGCGACGACTGAAAAGCTGGAAGGGCTCGGCAGGGAAGGGACAGCGAGGCAGAGAGCAAAACGGCCGCCGAGGAAAGCAGGCCGGCCCGGGGTTCCGAGCGGACACCACCGCCGAGGCGGAGCTGGGAGACTTTGGAAGGCTCGAGTGGAGAGCGCCGTGCCTCACGTACCGTGAGGGCCGGAATGAAGGAGCGCCTCTGGGATGGCCCCTGCGAGCCGCCGAGCCCAAGCGCCGCGGGAACGAGGAGAACGGCGGCCCCGCTGCACCCGAACCCCGCCGTACTCACCACAAACCCACTTTGCGACCGCGAAGCTCCCAGGGCAAGTCCGCACCTCACTTCCGGAGGAGGGGCCAGCTGCTGCCAGCCAATCGGCAGCTCCAAAAAGCCGGACAAAGGCGTGCTGCGTCAGGGGAAGAACGCACCAGACGGGACGCATTGGTGACGCAGGGCCTCCCCCCTGAGGGCGGGGCAGCAGAGCCTGGCTTTCTCGTGAGGAATTGGGTTCCTCCCTATGCAAGGCTCGCTCCGTCCTTGAAGGCAGGGCAATTTAAAAAGTATTCAGGCAATGGCGCAGGCTGCTCTACACGTAGGTGAGGATGCCCAATTTCCACGTAGGCTGTTTTTCACTGAGCTGTTTACTGGATGGGGGACGTGTCCCCAGGCTGCCCTGACTAGCTGGAGTGTGGTTGGGATTATAGGTCTGCACCACCACTTGTACCACTTGAAGGTTTTCAAGAGTAGAGGAATTTGGAGTCAGCCAAATGTACCTCCAGTACATTCTTAGCCCTCGTGAGGCCCTGGGCTCAGGACTCAGTTGCTTGGAATAAAAGGTCTTGGGGCTTAATGGCTTGGGGAGGACATGGCAACTTTAGAAGCCTCTTACACGGCAGGTGGAAACATACTAAATGCTTTAAAGTCCAACTGCTCCTAGAATATTAACTGTGATTTAACGATAACTGAAAAAAATGAAAACCACTGCCAACAAAAATCCTGGGGTGGGAGTGTGGTGCAATGGTAGGGTTTGCCTAGCATGCAAGAAGCCTCAGCACCACATAAACAAAAAAGCAGGAGGGGGCTGGGATTATGGCCTAGTGGCAAGAGTGCTTGACTCCCATACATAAAGCCCTGGGTTCAATTCCCCAGCACCACATATGCAGAAAATGGCCAGAAGTGGCGCTGTGGCTCAAGTGGCAGAGTGCTAGCCTAGAGCAAAAAGAAGCCAGGGACAGTGCTCAGGCCCTGAGTCCAAGGCCCAGGACTGGCTAAATAAATAAATAAATAAATAAATGGCTGGGAATATGGCCTAGTGGCAAGAGCCCTTGCCTCATATACATGAAGCCCTGGGTTCAATTCCCCAGCACCACGTATATAGAAAACCGCCAGACAACAACAAATGCTGGAGGGGGTGCAGGAAAAAGGAACCCTTCTCCATTGTTGGTGGGAGTGCAAATTAGTACAACCACAGTATGGAGGTTTCTCAAAAAGCTCAATACAGACCTACCCTATGACCCAGCCATTCCACTTCCAAGTTTATCGCTGCACAATTCACAATAGCCAAAATATGGAAACCCAGAAGCCCCTCCACAGATGAATGGATCCAAAAAATATGGTACCTATACACAATGGAATACTACATAGCGATTAGGAATGGTGAAATATTGTTATTCGCAGGGAAATGGTTAGAACTTGAACAAATAATGTAGAACACAGAAAACAAACGGGCATGATCTCCCTGATATATGACTGTTAAGATGGGGTGACGGGGAGACAGTAGAGACCAGGTCTGTGAAACAAAAAACCTTTTGTCAAATGGTATTTCCCACAGGTTTGGGTCAGCGACCCTACATTATGTAACTAAAACCAAACAACTATAGCTATATATATATCTATCTATCTATGTATGTACATTCATATAAGACTACTGTCGACATACTGTCTATTCTAGACATTACATTTAAAGACCTAGGCGAATTTTCTTTGGCGTAGGCCACGTGCCTACTGTATATGTTCTTGGTACATTGTGTATTGTATATATGTCTACCTGACCTAGGGAAGGGAAAGAAAAACACGGTATAACACAAGAAATGTACATACTGCCCTACTATGTAACTGTACCCCATTTTGCACAACACCTTGTCAAAATAATTTTAATAAATAAAAAATGGCCAGAAGTGGCGCTGTGGCTCAAGTGGCAGAGTGCTAGCCTTGAGCAAAAGGAAGCCAGGGACAGTGCTCAGGCCCTGAGTTCAAGGCCCAGGACTGGCCACCAGGAAAAAAAAAAAAAAAAGGAGGAAGTAGTGATGTTGTTCAAGTGGTAAGAGTGCTAGCCTTGAGCAAAAGCTCAGGGAAAGCATCCAGGCCAAGTCCAAGCCCCAGGATTGGTGAAAGAAATAAATCCTACTCTGCTCAGAGGGTGTATTTATAGGAACACTCAAGGAGATTAAAAATGACAGCAATTGGGAATATGGCCTAGTGGCAAGAGAGCTTGCCTTGTATACATGAAGCCCTGGGTTCGACTCCCCACCACCAAATATATAGAAAATGCTCAGAAGTGGCGCTGTGGCACAAGTGGCAGAGTGCTAGCCTTGAGCAAAAGGAAGCCAGGAAGAAAAAAAGACAGCCATTGTTGGGATGTAGCTCAGTGTGGCAAAGCACTTGCCTAGCAAGTGCAGTCCTGTTTAACACTCAGCACCAAAATAAATTAGAATACACTAATGTATGTTAAACATGCACAAATCCTGGAAACCTGCAGTTAAAGCTAGTGCCAACAAGCCATACTTCCTTCAAAAGTATCCTAATGGGTGCAGTTGAAAGTTAACCACAAGACGCATGGCTGAGTACATCAATACTGTACTATATAAATAGGTGATGAATTCTACCTTAGTAAATCTCAAAAGTTCTAGCAACATGCTAGTGAATTATGCTTGTAATCTTAGCTGCTAGGGACGCTAAGAGATTTAAGGACAAAGGAAGCAGCAAAGTTCACAAGTCGTCCCTTTTAAACCCAGCTGATTGACACTCATGTTATCCCACACTACACGGAAGCCCACCAATGGAGATTCTGAAAGGATATCCCAGGTCACCACAGCAAGACTGAAATCCATGTCATAGACAGGGAGACTGAAAGGAGCATGCAACTCAGAATTAGCCCACAGTAGAGTGCCTCTTGGCAAGCAAGAAGCTATGAATTAAAATACCATTATCCTTCCATCCATGTTATAATTTATATAAAAAAGCATCAAGATTCAAAACATGGGGCTGAGGATATGGCCTAGTGGCAAGAGTGCTTGCCTCATGTACATGAGGCCCTGGGTTTGATTCCCCAGCACCACATATACATAAAATGGCCAGAAGTGGCCCTGTGGCTCAAGTGGCAGAGTGCTAGCCTTGAGCAAGAAGAAGCCAGGGACAGTTCTCAGGCCCTGAGTCCAAGCCCCAGGACTGGCAAAAAAAAAGAAAAAAAAAAAGATTCAAAACATGTTTGGGGCTGGGAATGTGGCTTAGTGGTAGGGTGCTTGCCTAGCATACAAGAAGCCCTCAGTACCACATAGACAGAAAAAGCTAGAAGTGGCTCCGTGGCTCACAAGCATGCTAACCTTGAACAAAAAGCAGCTCAGGGACAGTGCCCAGGACTGGCAAAAAAAAAAAAAACAAAAAAAAAAAAACACCTTTCGGCCAGTGGTTGCTAAAAGGGAGGTTGAGGATGTTAAGTCCAGGAAGGTGTAAACACTAGTCTCTTCACAAAAAACCCAGAACATACAACATGTTTACATATAAACATACACCAATGGCCCAGACCATTAATTGTGTGGTGATGCAAATCTATAATCCCAACATTAGGAAGCCTAGGTAGGATTGCCAAATTCAAAGCCTGCTTTGCTTAAAGAAACCCTGACTCATACAAAGTGATAAGCAAAAAATTGTGGCTAATAAGAGGAAACCCAAAGCATTTATAATAAGGTAACATTCATTTATTTGCAATTTTATGCTAAACTTATTCCCGTGCCATAAGTTTTTGTTTCTTCAGTTTCTTCTGGGATACCTGGGCAAAGAAAGATAAAAAAAACGCATTAAGTTTCTAAGAAACGAACATGAAACCTTACAAGACTTCCATTTATACTCAGGATCAGAGACAGTCCTAACTGCTGTAAGAACTACAGGGAAGTAAAGACAGAGCGAAAATGTAACTGCAAAGGTCAATGAAGTTAAATGTAAATAGTTGTGAAGAGCAAAGTATGGAATAGGTATTAGGTTCTTGGCTAACAGAATGGATGCAATCATTTGCTAAAAAATGTTTTTCAGATTTTGAAACACTGTGTTGGGTTTGATACACTTAACACAAAGTAACTACTAGTAAAGAAACAAATTAGTTACAAGAAAAACTGTAATCCTAAAAGGGTTGCTCAGAACATTTTCCTTTCATGGTTATTCCAAAGGTGTCCTAAGATAGTCATCACAGCAACCCCAAGTCTTCCTGGTATTGTGCACAAATTAATTTACCTTTTTCTTTTGTGCAACTTCCTCTTCTGGTTTAGGAACAATCTGCTCCTTTTCAGTGAGGATCATCTCAATGTGGCAGGGGGAGCTCATGTATGGGTTAATCCTACCATGGGCTCTGTAAGTTCGGCGGCGCATCTTGGGTGCTTTGTTCACCTGGATGTGTTCAATGACCAGGGAGTCTACATCTAAACCCTGGAAGAGTAGAGAACAAAATGAGGCAGGATATCATAAAATTTGAATGGCTTTCCTGCAATGTATAATTAGTTGAAGCAGAGACATTTTCCCTCCTAAGTGGTAATTATAACCCAAATGGGGAAATTTCTTTCATCAACTACATTGCTATTTTACATTTTTTCCCAGTGTAAATTCAGGCAAAACAAAACCTATCAATGACAAAGCAGCTGATCTGGTAATTAGTCACATTATCAAAAGGTTCATGGCACAACAAAATACATCCTATTGTGCTAAAACCCTGGAGCCTGTCCCTTGGTGAGCAAATATCACATTCTACAGGGACATCTATGTTACAGGCATGGAAACTATCTTCACACATTGTTTCTGTCAGTCCTGGGGCTTGAACTGATCAGGGCCTGGGTGTTTGTTATCCCTGAGCTTTTCACTTAGGCCGGCAATCTACCACTTTGAACCAAAGCACCACCTCCGGCTTTCTGGAGATAGCCACACAGACTTCCTTGCCTTGGTCAGCTTTGAACCTCCATCCTTGATCTCAGCCTCTTGGATTGGTGGAGTACAGACCACCAGTGAGTACAGGCTCACATACTTCTTGATAGGCTTTCCCCACAGCCTAGACTGGCCTTGAATTCTACATCTCCCAGCTTTCACCCCAGAAGTGCTGGCAGTAAAGACATGTACTACCCACATCCAGTATTTTACACAAAATTTTCCAACTACTTAGAAGGTAGCAACTGTTTGTGAATGTTTTATGTACCTTCAGTTCAGCATTACTCTCTGCATTCTTAAGCATGTGCAGCAGAAATTCAGCACTCTTTTTGGGCCACCGACCCTGTGTCCAACCCCACTGTTTGGCCTGGAAGAAAAAGAAAGATAACTAAGTTATTTTCTTTGGTTTAAATTTACATTGGAATCGAGGTGAATGTTTCACCCAACATCAAGGTTGCTCAGAACATGAGTTATTTCATGGTTAATCCAAAGGTGTCCTAAGATTGTCATCACAGCAACCAAAAGTGGCAGGTTTAGCCATTTCCATCCAATTACCTTTGCAATTTTTCTTTCCAAATAACAAGATTTCTCACCTGGGCACACCTGCCAACTCCACCATTGTAACGCCGGAAGGGCACACATTGCTTCTTTAAAGTGACATCTTTCAGGTATTTGGTAGCTTTTCGGATATGCATACCCTTGATGGCCTGGGCTGTTTCTCTGGTGTTCTAAACACAAGTAATAGAAGTTCTGGTAACTTGATAAGGCATTGTCTGATTTTTTTTTTCAACTGGGAAGATTTTTTAAATACGTCTGTGATTTAAAATGCTAGGGGAAACCTCAAATCTCCATTAACTAAAATAACTGTTTTAGCCTGATCTTAACCTGCACTAGTTCAAGTAGTTCTCTGGTTATTTCACATAAATTCATAATCTCAAATCAACAATGGTCACTAGACCTCAGGAAATAATGTCTAGATAAAAAGGTAGCTGCTCAGAATTGATTTAATTTTCATGGTAAATCCAAAGGTGTCCTAAGAAAGGCATCATTGCAGTTACCATCTGAAGGGAAGAAATAGGGAACATGTAGACTCCTATATCTTATAGATGATCAATTCTCATACCTTAAAGTGAACACGAAGATTCGAACCTCGTGACTTGCATGCTAAAAAATTCAAAAAGTCTGTTAATGTCACGCACGTTTTACATTCAACTAAAAAATAACACACGCAGATTTATGTATACATACTTACATTTTGTGGGGTTTTCTGGGTCTAGGGAGTAGCGAACCATTTTCACAGATTACCTGGAAGGGAGTACGGTCAAACTGTTAACAGTGCTAATGCAGCTTAGGTAGTTTCAACTGCTACTTACTGCTGCTCAGAGATTAGTTCTTTTCATTGTGAATCCAAAGGTGTGCTAAGAAATGCCATCATCGCAGCCATTCCTTCCTCTTCCTTAAGTCTAACCCACTAGTAACCCCCACGATGGTTAAGGATGAAACAGTGACACAGACCACACATCCCCAATATTGACGAGGGGACCCCAAGGTCCCATCTTTCGAGCCAAAACGACGCATTGGCAGGACAAACCCCAACCACGACCTCTCTCCGGCAGTTCTGCATCCTTTCCCCACAACAGCCTTCCGACTATCACCAAAGAGCCGTCGGCCATGCCCCGCTCTCTGCCAAGTGGAGTCGACCCTACTTGCCTCCCTCGAACGTCCTCGCGTGACAAATGCGTCTCACGGTCGACCACCACTCGCTGCAGGGCAGTGCGCATCGGTGGTCGGTCCGACCCACACGGTGCACGTACCCCCGCCTCGGCCTGCCAACCCCATCCCTGCCAATGTGTTCCGGTGCGGGCCGCGTAGGCCAGCCGGACCCGGCGCCCCATTGGAAGACGCCCCACCACGTATCCCCACACAGACAACACCGCCTCAGGCGAGGAAGCGTAGTCACGGGGTTTCAGCTTCAAGACGCCTCGATGTTGGCGACCCCGAGGCCAGGATGGCGCAGATGACAAGCGGATTGAACACTCGGAGCGCGACAACCGAGAAACACTCACCTCAGGCCGCTTACAGGAAGAGGAAGAGCAGGGGCTTCTGGGAGAATTCATGGCAACTCCACCTCTCGCGAGACTTCCTACAGAGGAACCGGGATCTGAGGCGGGGAGGAGGGCGGAGAATAAAAGGGAGTGTGGGAGGTGTTAGAAGAATTTCTGAAAACGAAATGCCTCCTTAGAGACCGTCTCAAAACTCTCCTTTTTTTTTTCGATCTAGAAATAGGATTATGGATTGCAAGTATCCATTGAAAACAAGCTTGTGCCTGTATTCTCGGCATTTGGGAGACTGAGGCAGGTGGATTGCAAGTTTGGGCCAACCTGGCTAGGAACTAAGTTCCAGGTTAGAAAAAAGAAAACAAATAAAAGATAGCCAGTCATGATGGTCCAGACTTGTAATCCAGGCTGCTCAAGGCAGGAAGATCCCAAATTGGAAGCCTGCCTGGGTAATTTAGTGAGATCCTGTCTCCAAATGATTTTTTTTTTACAATTTTCATAATTGCAATGTATTTCCATCACATCACATGAAATTTTTAAAAGGGGGCTGAGGATGTAGCTTGGTGTTTGAGCACTTGTCTAGTATGTTTGAGCACTGAGTTCGATTCCTAAAACAAGGTGAGGGAGGGGGGAAACAATATTGTGATTCTAAGACAAGACCTTATATTATTAAGTAAGAGGGGGAGTTTTGGCTTAGTTGATACACTGACGTTTGTTGGGCTTGATTTTGTGATCTCTGACTCCCTGAAGGAGGTTGGTTAATGGGCAGTTAAGAAGATAAAAGGATTGTAGTAATCAGGAAATTCTTAGGATAAGAAGGTCACCTACCCAATCAATTGAGTCTTAAACCAGTGAGAAGAATGTACTAACTGAAATCTTCAAATCTTCAGTATTGCCAGTTGAAACCTCATTGGCCTGGGTCTTCTGGTTCTCATAGTTTTTTGTTTGTTCCTTTTGCCAGTCCTGGGGCTTGGACTCAGGGTCTGAGCACTGTCCCTGGCTTCCTTTTTGCTCAAGGGTAGCACTCTACTACTTGAGCCACAGGGCAACTTCTGGCTTTTTCTGTTTATGTGGTGCTGAAGAATCAAATCCAGGGTTTTATGCATGCAAGAGGAGCACTCTACTGCTAAGCCACATTCCCAGCCCCTTCTGGTTCTTCTCTCAGCCAATGTTGGTAGTGCCTGACTTTTTTACTCCAGGCAGCTCAGCTCATTTGGTTCTTATTCTCAATTCCAAAACCCTCACCTCTACTCCATCCTCAGTGCCAAGTGCTGGATTCTATGATCTTCCCTTTCCTTACAGGCTTTAAGTGCAGGCCTCCTCCCAAATTAAAGCTTCCCACCTCCATCTTCCTCCTGAGATTTACCCAGAGAGCAAATCACTTCCCAGATGGATTCCTTTCCTGGGGTCCCTAAGAATATGTCATTCACTTTGAACTTGGCTTGTGGGTGTAGCTCAGTAGTCAAGCAATTTGCCTAGCAATGTGTGAGTGAAGTCCAAGTTCCTATCCCAGCCCTGCAAAACAACACAAATCCTACAATCTTTACCCTTTCTACCACCCTATCAACACAATAGGACATGCTCTTGTAAGGTTTATTAAAGTTAGTAGCCAAAAAAGGAGAATGCCATGTGGTATTCAGGCAAGAGAGAAAAGTTTATTCCTCAACTCCAGGCCTGTGGCCAAGGTGATGCACAGCAGGAGAGAAGGGGTGACACCCCCCCCCACCCCCCCCCCCCCCCCCCCCCCCCCCGCCCAGCCCTGCCTTATCTAGGGCAGAGGCGGTGGGGCGTGGCCAGGTGGATTAGGATGTGACCTCCGGGAAGGGGGAGGTAACTGCCTCCAGGTCAGCCGGTTACCCAGGTTATGGGCTGGAGACTTAACCAGGTGGGTGGCATCTGCATGGAGTCCTCCTGGGGTGGACCTTACAGTTCTAGTCTTCAAATTTTTTTGCAATTTTTTTTGTGTGTGGGGGGCCTAGTGCTTGTCCATTTGAGCCATACTTCCAGCTATCTGGAAATATATCTTGAATAATGATTAGCTTTATCTTATAAAAAATTTTCTTTTTTTGTGTTGGTACTGGGGTCACTTTTTTTTTTTTTTTTTTTTTTTTTTTTTGCTAAAAGCAAGTACTTTACCACTTGAGCCATACCTCCACGCCTACCTTTTTAGTAGTTAGAGATAAGAATTGTGTGGATTTTTCTGCTGGGGCTGGCTCTAAGCCTCAATTCTCAGATTTCAGCCCCCTACGTATGTAGGATTAAAGGTGAGAGCCACTAGTGCCCAGCCCCGCACACCCCTCCCCCAATGTTTATGAGAAAACATCACAGGGATGTTGTGTATTTCCTATTGTATGTCTCAAGATGAATATGCCATCTAATTATCTCATTATTCCTGATATAAAAGTTACCAAATGAGTTTAAGAGTTGCCGGTCTGTTCTGTTCTTTTCTTCATAAAGTTTCACATTAACTATTGTTGTGCCAAGTCGCGAGACGACCACCAAGAAGGCCACTGAGACTCAGATGTTCCAAAATGCAAAAAAGCAAGGCAAGGCTTTATTCAAGGGAGCTGCAACTTGGGCCATGTCCTATCCACCTACACAGCAGAGGTTAGGAGGAAGCCTCGAGCTGCGATTACACAGGGCTTATAAAGGCAAAAAACAATGTTACAACAATCAGGTGTTGAAGCAAGCAAGATTAGGACATAGGTACAAATCTGATTGGCTCAGGGCTCGAGGCATTCTGGGGGCAGTTAGAGTTAAGCATTTTCAGTGGTTAGAGTTCTTGACCAACTGGGCCCTAATAAGCTTGTCCTGGGTTTGCTCACAGGGCCTGCTTATCTCAGGTTCACGTGGTAAAGTGGGGTTCGCGTGGTAAAGTGGGGCCTGACTACTAAGTCTGGCACTTCATTTCCCCCTTTTCTCTTTGGTACCTTGGGAGCCAATCATGGCTCCATTCTGTCCATTTCAATGGCTTGCATGTCTAGGGGATGATATAGAGGTAAGGCATGGGCCAATAGGGCCCAAAGTAGTAACCAAAGGGCTTGTCACCATTTCTCACAAGTACAGTCTCTGTACCTCTGTTTTGCATGCCTCTAGTTTATCCTGCCTCATCTTCCCCAAAACAACTCTGGTCCCTCGGTTTTAAAGGGGGGCTGATGGGTGAAGATCATCCATCTTCTGTAACTTCTTCAGGCTGACTCAGGGGTGTTGACCTTACCTAGCCAGGAACCTATAACCTTAGTCTACTTTACCAAGGGACTGCACACATCAAACTGGACAGGACTCCTGCTCATCACACTCGGGAAGTCGCTTATTCAGGTTCGGGTCCAAGTGATCTGGCACATCCCAGTTGCCTGTGGCCAGATCACATAAGTCTACTACTAAGTCTGGCCACCAGGTTCCTAAGGGGGCTTCCTTAGTTGCTAAAATAAGGGGGTCACCCCACTTTGGAGTGAGCTGCCAAAATAATTGGAAAGGCTGGTGAGGGTTAACGTCAACATTAGCCAGGGTAGCAAGGAAAGAAGGCAAAAAGAAAATTATAACAATATTCAATCTAACTTTCTTTTCTTGAGGCAAAGGCGAAGCAGCTAAGTCGGGTGCTTGGAGACCTCCCATGTTCCACCACAGTAGTCATTGTCCAGGGCAAAGGGGTCAGCTGGCCTGGCATGGAAGCAATGAACCCAAGTGGCGATGCCATCTAGGGTCCCTTCCACCGTGGTTCTAAGGATTTGGGGTTATGCCCTCGGACGAACACCCAATCCCCTGGTCTGAATAAATGGGGGGTAGGGACAGAAGCAGAATCATATAATGCCTTAAATTGGGGTCATATATTCTTGTGCACAAGCTGCAAATAATCGAGCTTACACAAAAATTCAGCATCCTCCAAATCAGCAGGCAATTCAGTCTGAAGGCTAGGAATAATGGGCGGGGGGTACCCGTGCATTATTTCAAAAGGAATAAAGCCAAGCTGATAGGGAGAATTTCTTACTCTAAGCAGAGCAAAAGGAAGGAGTGACACCCAGTCTGCGCCAGTCTCTTAGTTAAGGTCTCTTTTAGAGTCTGATTCATTCTCTCTACCTGTCCTGAACTCTGGGGTCTATAAGCACAATGCAATTTCCAATCCGTCCCCAGTGCAGCGGCTATTCCCTGACTTACTTTTGAGATGAAGGCCGGTCCATTGTCCCACCCAATGGTGGATGGGAAGCCATACCTGGGTAGGATTTCTTCCAGGATCTTCTTAGCCACTACATTCGCAGTCTCATGCTTTGTTGGATAGGCTTCAACCCATCCTGAAAAGGTGTCTACAAAACCTAGCAAATATTTGTATCCAAATTTTTCCAGGTTTAATTTCTGTGAAATCTACTTCCCAATACACACTTGGCCTATCCCCACAGAGGCGAGCTCCTTTAGTAACTGGTTGATTGGGGGCGTTGGTAAGCTGACAGGCCTTACAGTTTTTAACAATATTTTCAATAAGTTGGTCTCCTTGTCTAATTTTTACTTTGGAGTGTCAGAGCAAGTCCTGCATTCTTCGGGTTCCCATGTGAGAAGCTTGGTGGATTCTCTTAAGGATCCCCTTACCCAGCCCTTGTGGCAGGATAAGTTTCCCTTCGCAAGTTTTCCACCAGTCATTGTTTCCTTCTCTGTCCGGGGTTTTGTGGGCCATGGGATTTTTCTTTATCCACTCCAAGTCTTCTAGGGAATACTGGGGCACAGGAGGCAAAGCTCGTGGCCCTGGGTCTACTAGAGTCAATGCTTCTCTGGGCTGAAGGGCTGCTTCCTTAGCTGCCAGTCGGTCAGATTATTCCCTCTAGTCACGGAATCAACTCCCTTTTGATGACCCAGACAGTGCATAATGGCAATCTTTGCTGGTTCCCATAGGGCCCGGATGAGGCTTAAAAATCTCCTGCTTGTTTCTAATGGCCTTTCCTTGGGCTGTCAGTAGCCCCCTCTCTTGGTATTCATGTCAAGTAGGCCTAAGGCAGGGGCTTCCAGAAGGCTTTTCTAGATTGCCTCAAAGGCTTTTTGCATCTGCTCAGTCCAATGAAATTCTGGGAGGTTTTTGGTGGCTTCATATAGAAGCTTGGCCCTCTCAGCAAACCCAGGTATCCACAGCCGGCAAAAGCCTGCTGTTCCCAGGAACTCTGACTTGTCTGGCTGACTTAGGCACAGGGATTTTCAGCACAGTCTCTTTACGTGCATCTGACAGCCAACGCTTGCTCTCTTTTAATATGAAGCCCAGATAGGTGACTTCAGGTTTACAAATTTGTGCCTTTTAACATTCTAGTTTGTAAAAGCTTTTTCCTGACTGGCTGGGGAACTGATCTCTGATGACCTAAGAAAAATTACCTTTGCAGGCCTTTTAACAGATCTCAATAAGGACACAATCTCAGGTCTACAAGCTTTCTTTCCTGAACAGATGTATCAGCTTAAAATTCTCACTGCCAGTCAGAGCTTTGAGTAGATGTGGGGGTTGGGATTTTAAACTATCCTCTCATTTGACAAACTTACCCTTACTACCCACTATCACAGATGACTGGCAAGTTCCTGCCCAGTAGACAGACATGGGCATTGGAAAGGCATGCTTACGAACTATTCTTCTAGGACTTCCCGGCTTTGATTAACTTTTGAAAGGCCAAACAGGAGTGACTCTAGGATCTGACACCATCTCTGCCATCCAAGCAGTGGCTTACTTGCTCTATCACTTTTGTCCCAAGAGGAGTGACTTTCCACTGGACTTGGACTCAGGGCCTGAGCACTGTCCCCCAGCTTTCCAGCTCAAGACTAGCACCGTACCACTTAGAGATCCACACAACTCTGTTCCCAGCACTCTGCTGGCTGATTAGAGACAAGTCTCTCACAGGGACCTTTCTCTGCCCGGGCTGGCTTCGAACTGCAGATTTCAGATCAGTGAGTCTTACAAGAGGCCACTTTACTCCAATTAAAGCAACAAGGTGGTCCACACAGAAGTAGTTTTTAAGCATGCTCTTACCTGGAACTTATTAAGGGCCAGTATTAGATCTTGACAAACTTGTAGGAATCACCTGTGCTTCTCTGTGGGCCTGCTGGAAACTGTTACAAAAAACCTACAAAGAAGCTGGAATGGCAATTAAACATTTTGGTAGCCATAATTCTCCTTTTCTCACTTCGCAATAATTATGTAGGACAATTTTACTTCCAAATTTCTTATCTAGAAATGTATTCTTGATTTCCAAAGCCTTTTTACTAACCCAACACTTTAGCTTTTATCTGCATTGGAAAAACTGAAGCTCACAGGCATTCTGAAACCAGGTGCCTCCCTTTGCCTATGGGCTGCTTGTTTCAAAAGAGCCTCTTTTTTTTTTTTTTTTTTTTTTTTTTTTTTTTTTTTCAGTCCCAGTTACTGCATGGCATAAAGACCTTTGAACTCAAATGACAATTTTTCCTTAATGCAAGAATTACAATTAGAAATACTTATCCATTCAGCTTTCCAATATATTAGTGAGAAACATTGGCCCATTTTGCCATTTCTTCCTACATACATAGAGTTAATGAGAGTTTACTTCTATCCCCATTAGTTTAATATATATAGCCTTTTACATCCAAATTTCTAACACTTAGCTCTGGTTTTTTTTTATTTTTATTTTTTTATTTTTTTATTTTTGCCAGTTCTGGGGCTTTTGGACTCAGGGCCTGAGCACTGTCCCTGGCTTCTTTTTGCTCAAAGTTAGCACTCTGCCACTTGAGCCACAGCGCCACTTCTGGCCATTTTCTGTATATGTGGTGCTGGGGAATTGAACCCAGGGCTTCATGTATGGGAGGCAAGCACTCTTGCCACTAGGCCACATCCCCAGCCCCAGCTCTGGTTTTTTAATAAAACATTTTTTAACTGTAGTTCGCCTTTAAAACAATACAATAATCCTCTAAAGCATTTGGTAATGCCCAAACTTGATGACCATTTGAATTTAAACTTAAACTCACTCAATTTTACATCATACTAACAATCTTGAACATGTTCATACTCACACATGCACGCACACATACATATTCAAAAGATCTTAAAGCGTGCAAAATAGGCATCGGCCGTACATTTTCCAGTGGCAAGAGATATTTTTGCCAATCTTACTCCTGCAACATGCAAATTTTAAGACAAAACCTTTAATATATGACTTTAGCATTCTCCAGCCTCATTTTCCAGGGGTTGATAGTCTTAGTAAAACATTTTTACACTCATTCTGAAGAAAGGCCGAACCCAAGCTGGAGTGTCCCTGTCAACTAGTTCCCTCCAGGTGTCTATATAAGGAATCTGGTCTAGATAGTCTGAATGAGGGGCGTCGATTAGGCTTTGTAAAGTCCTGATCTTAACTATGTCAAGGCTCCCCTCAGGTGGCCAATTAGCTCTCTCAAAGGTGGGCTATTCTGACTTACACAGGGTGATCCATTTTTCCTCCCTAAGGGCCATACCTCGGTTCTGAGCTATTTCCTTGACCTCCCTCCAGTGAGCTAGGGTCAGATCTAGGGGGCTAGATGGAGATACCCAAGATAGAACATTACCCATAGCTCTGATGAGATGTTTAGTTCAGAAGGCTAAAAAAAAAAAAAAACACAAAAAAACCCAAAAAACAAACAACAACACAACACACAGGCCTGAGAATAAGAAAAGTTATGAGTTGGAGATCTCCTAGGTTGGCCCACAAGCCTCCTCCTGCTAAGCAGCAGGAGCAGACCTAAGTTGGCCCAACCTCCCACAAGGGTGCAGGAGGAGTGGACCCAAGTGGACTCAGAGTCTGGGGCGTCCCCCAGTCTCCTCGAGATTGCTGAGTAAGCGTGTCCTCTTCGACAACCTCTTAAAGAACCCCTTTAAGCAAAAGCAAAACAGACAAACAGACAGACAAATTACAGTACAAGACAAATAAAGAAATGAACAGTGCTGTTTCCTTACCTTCGGAGTCTGGGGTCTCGAGGGTCTCTGGGGTGATCCTGGACGAGCCCCCAAATGTTGTGCCAAGTCGTGAGACGACCACCAAGAAGGCCACCTAGACTCAGATGTTCCAAAATGCAAAAGCAAGGCAAGGCTTTATTCAAGCGAGCTGCAACTCAGGCCACGTCCTACCCACCGACACAGCAGAGGTTAGGAGGGAGCCTCAAGCTGCGATTGCACAGGGCTTATAAAGGCAAAAAACAAAGTTACAACAATCAGGTGTTGAAGCAAGCAAGATTAGGACACAGGTACAAATCTGATTGGCTCAGGGCTCGAGGCATTCTGGGGGCAGTTAGAGTTAAGCATTTTCAGTGGTTAGAGTTCTTGACTGACTGGGCCCTAATAAGCTTGTCCTGGGTTTGCTCACAGGGCCTGCTTATCTCAGGTTCATGTGGTAAAGTGGGGTTCGCGTGGTAAAGTGGGGCCTGACTTCAAAGTCTGGCACTTCACTATTCAACTAATGGCTTTAGTAGTTATTTGAAGTTCATTGGCCTAAATCCATTATTTCATCAAGGATTACATAATGGAGCTAGAAATGTGGTTCAAGAGGTAGTACTTCTTTCCATCCTGTCTTCCATCAATGTGTGTGTGTGTGTGTGTGTGTGTGTGTGTGTGTGTGTGTGTGTGTGTGTGTGTGTTCTGGGGCTTGAACTCAGGGCCTGAGCACTGACCCTTTTTTGCTCAAGTCTAGATCTCTACCACTTGAGCCACAGCTCCACTTCCAGCTTTTTGGAGTGATTAAATGGAGATAAGAGTCTTCTAGACTTTCTGGCCCAGGCTGGGTTTGAACCATAATCCTCAGATTGCAGTCTCCTAAGTAGCTGTAGTCATGAGCCACTGATGCCTGGATCATCAGCACTTTTTGTTTATTTTGGTGGGTTTTTTGTCTTGTTTTGTTTTGTTTTTTGGTGGAGGGAGATACTGGGCCTCCGAGTGCAAAGCACATGATCTCTCATCTTCCTATACCCCTAGTCTCTTCATCAGCATTTTGCACATGAGGTCTTACCCAAAGGTACTTTCCCTCTCTCAGTTATACAGTTCTCTTGAAGTATAGTTCACACAGGGAATTTAGTTCAAAGGAAAGATAAAATTTAGTCACCACACATTTTTTTTCCCCTCAATACTGGTGATTGAATCCAAGACCTCATATACACTAGGTGAAGTACTCTGTCACTGAGCTATATCCCCATAATATTGAGCAAAAGCAGTGATACTTGAATTAGCTTTCTGTTGTTTGGTTTTTTGCCAGTCCTGGGGCTTGAACTCAGGGCCTGAGCATTGTCTCTGGCTTCTTTTTGCTCAAGGTTAGCACTCTACCACTTGAACCACAGCGCCACTTCTGGCTTTTTTCTATATATGTAGTGCTGAGGAATGGAACCCAGGGCTTCATACATACAAGGCGAGCACTTTACCACTAGGCCATATTCCCAGCAGCTTTCTGTTGTTATAACACAAAATACCTGAGTGAATGAGCTAAAGAAGGGAAGGTTTTGTTTGTTTTGTTCTATTTGTGGTTTCAGAGGCAGAAGATCATGATGGTGAGAATGGGTGGTAAGCACACACTGAACAAAATTTAGAGCATGCTCCCAAGTCCTACTTCTTTCCATCACCTAATAACCTATAGGATTATGAGCCCATCAGTGGTGCATACTTATTCCTTCTCACTGCTCATGGTGACCTCTGTTTCCAGGTGATCCAGCTCACTGCCCCCATCCTTTCTCCTGACCCTGCCTAGTGCTGCCTTTGTCAGGGTCCTGCTTCGTTCATCCTGCTTGGCCTTTGCTCCCCAGGGCCAGGTGCCCAATCTCTGGCTCTATGTCCACTGTTGTCTGTGTGCCAAGGAGGTTTACCTACCCAATAGGAGGCCAGGGACTGGATTCCAACAGAACACAAGGAAAGCTGTAGTAGAAAGTCAGACAGAAGGTAGTAAGAGCTTGGCAAGGTAGGAATAAAAAAGTAAATGCCAGGGCTGGGAATGTGGCTTAGTGGTAGAGTGCTTGCCTAGCAGGCATGAAGCCCTGGGTTTGATTCCTGAGCACCACATAAACAGAAGAAAAAAAAAAGTAAATGCCCAGGGGCTTGTCAAATTCAAATGGGATCAAAACTCTGTTCTCCAGAGACATTCTGTTTGGTATTACCTTTCCCCCCCCACTCCAGGTATGGGGCTTGAATTCATGGACTGGGCACTGTCTCTGAGCTTTTGTACTCAAGGCTAGCACTCTACCACTTTGAGCCACAACATCACTTCCGGTCTTCTGGTGGTTAATTGGAGATAAGAGTTTCATGGACTTTCCTGCCCCTGCTGGCTTCCCACTGAGATCCTTAGATCTCAGCCTCCTGACTAGTTAGGGTTACCACCAGCACCTACCTTGGTATTCCTTATTAGTGACCATGAGGTCTTCATTTCCTGGGCACACTCTCCAGAGTAGCAAGGAAGGGCTGAGAAAGTGGCTTAGCAGTATAGTGCTTGCCTAGCATGCATGAAGGCCTGAGTTTGATTCCTCAGCACCATATAAACAGAAAAAGCCACAAGTGCTGCTGTGCCTCAGAAGGTAGAGTGCTAGCCTTGAGCACAAAGAAGCCAGGGACAGGGCCCTGAGTTCCAAGCCCTCAGGACTGGCCAAAAACAAAACAAAAACAAAGTAGCAGGAAAGGACAGATCGTTAGCCTTTGGTAAATAGCCATTAAGTCTCCTCACTGACTGGCAAAGACAGATGTCAGACCTGTAGGAGTTTGACCATTCGCTCACACAACTGATTGTAGTTGAAGCTACTATTCTCTTAAGAAGGGTTGGTCAACTGCACATTAAATATTAAATCAGCTGGCCACTAGAGCCAAGGCTGACCACATTTTTTAGAAAGGACTCTGGGGATTCTCAGCTGAGTGAAGGTTCCATGTTTGTCATGTGGTGCTGTTACCCCCCTTCTCAGCCCCTAGAACAATACTTTTCACTCTAGAAAGACTCCACACCCCAGGAAAGACTTAATCCTTTATAGGAATTTGCTCCACTCTTCTCAGTCTGAACCAACTATACAAGTCTCTTTTGATCATCACTTAGAAATTAGCTTTATCAACCAGGAAACGGGAATTCTTTTCACGACAATAGGAAAACATAATCCTATTTATACGGGGTGGGGGTTCCTCTCATTTGCTTCTCAGGCCGCCATCTTTCTGTCAGCCAGTCTTTCCCTTATCTCCCAGAGCTAGAGTAATGTCTGATTTTGTCGTCTTTTCTGAGATGCCCTAAATTCTCAAGGTGAAATTTTTTTTTTTTAGTCTTAATGGCTCTATTTCTGCATGATTTTTAGAAGGTACATATTTTTTCCCCTGATTTTTTTTTTAAGGCAGGCTAGCTTTAACAGTCCTCCAGTCTCAACATTCAGGCATTACAGGTGTATAACACCACTTTCTTTCCTGGGGATTGAATGCAGGACCTTTTGCTCTTGCTTGGCTATTTTGCTCAAGGCTGGTGCTCTACCACTTGAGCCACACCTCCTCTCCTGGTACTTTGCTGTTTAATTGTAGATAAGTCTCAAGGACTGCCTTCTTACGCTGGTCCCAAACTGGTATTCTCAGATCTCAGCCTCCTGAGTAGTTAGGATTATAGCTATGAGCTACCACTACCTGGATGTTTCTGTTCTTAGGAGAAAAATATGTTCATCCTTCCATGTCTGAATGTCAATGAAAATTTGGGTAGCTGGAAAGCAATTTGGGGAGTTCAGGGACTAGAACAGATTCACGTCAACGGAGGAAAAAAACCGAGTGGATTTTGCCAAGGGCAATCCCAGAAAGAACCCCCCCTCCCCCCTATTCTCTAAGACCACTGGAAAAACACACGTTCCTATTGCTGGTGTCTGAGTGGCACCCTTGGACACTAGATGGCACTAGTTAGCTTTTTTTGTTGGGGAAATGCTTTCTTCACTTTCAGGGGCAAAGGATGCCTCACAAGTTTACCTTGACATGTAAATTTGCCTTTGACCTAACAGTATTTTCTTGGACTTATTTTAGGCTTTTCAATGATGAGGTTGTGAATGAAGGTGGGGACTGAGGTTGCTTGAGCCTTAGTACAATTAGGGGGATAAAAGAGCTCCCAATCTCTCTCTCTATATATATTCTCATGCCACAGAAATTTGTATTCCAGTCACCTGAGAGCATGGAGGCTGGAGCACCTGCGATCTTCTGGCTCCACTCTCTTCACACGAAGAAACATCCTCCATTACTCTAAGCAACAGACTTCTCCCACAGTGTATCCAGTTGTTTAATAAAATATATTGGCCTGACATGTCTTGCGTGTGGCCTTCCCAGGTACCGAGTTCTTTGCCTGGCTAACCAGATGAAATTTTTGCTTCTCTTCCTTTGTTTCCTAAGGAATTTCTTTCTCCTTTTCCTACTTAAACTTTTTATGTGCTTATTTGTGTTATCCCTGAGGCTGGAACTTAGGACCCTGGGAACTGTCCCTGAGCTTCTTTTTTTTTTTTTTTTTGGCCAGTCTTGGGGCTTGAACTCAGGGCCTGAGCACTGTCCCTGGCTTCCTTTTGCTCAAGGCTAGCACTCTACCACTTGAGCCACAGCACTACTGCTGGCTTTTTCTATATATGTGGTGCTAAGGAATCGAACCCGGGGCTTCATGTATATAAGGCAAGCACTTTTACCACTAGGCCATATTCCCAGCGTGTCCCTGAGCTTCTTTTGCTCAAAGCTAGTGTTCTACCACTTGAGCCACACCTTATCTTCCAGCTTTTTGGTGGTTACTTGGAAATGAGAGCTTAATGGACTTTACTGCCCAGGATGAACCATGGTCCTCAGATCTCAGCCTCTTGAGTAGCTAAGATGACAGGCATGGGCTATCAGTGGTGCCTGGCTCTCCTCTTGTCTTTCTGACATGGTCTTGATGTTTTCATCCTCCTGCCTCAGCCTCAAGAGCACTGGGATTGTGAGTGCATGACACTACATCTCACCTTATGTTTACTTTTGGGGAAGGGATTTCCCCGTGTTGTTCCCTGATTGCTGAATGTCTTTTCCTTTTGTTTTCATTGTTTCCTTTTGGGGTGATTGATCGTTTTGTTTTAGAATAAAAAACTGGGACATGAGCTTTGAGAAGTGCAGTGGACTGACTGCAAAGGTGCAGTTCCTCTCCCCACATCTCCAGGCCCTCTCCCAACGCTCACTCCTGGAAGAAGGCTGTGTCTCCCTCTTCCAGAGCAGCGTCCCTGCACCTGGCTCTTCATCCAGAACACCTCCACATCTTACCCTTCCCTCCATATCCCTCCTTTTCAGCTCATTCACTCCCAGGGGCCTCCTTTCAGTCATGAGTTCTTGTCCTTCAACTCTTTGTTGTTGGCTTTTCCTCCCCCCTCTTGCCATCAACGTTATTCACAGACTAGTTCCAAGATTTCTCTACCATTTAGCTCAGCCCACTAAGATGGCACCTACAAACTGTGAATAATATATCAGGTGAGGAATGTTCAAAGATGGAAAAGGCGTGGCCCCTGCCTCTAAGGAGACCACAGCTCTTTATTGGACAGGTGAACTGCAGGAGGAGCTATGCTACAGTGTAGATGCAGTATCCAGCTGAATACAGCAGAGGGCGCCATCATTCCTGGATATAATGACAGCTCCATTTCCCAAGCCCTTCAAGTGCTGAAGGGTGTAATGTCAACCTTTTTTTTTTTACTAGTGGGTTTTGGTTTTCCTGCACTCCAGAACCTAGTCCAGTTGACCCCCTTTTCTGAGTCCTATATAGACATTGTCCTCCTTTGAAGCCCTCCATGATAGGACTTTTCTAGATCTAACCTTCCAGGTACTACTTCATGCTCCAACCACCTTTGCCCATCAAAAAACAAACCTGTAGCCAAGTACCAGTGGCGCATGACTGTAATCCTAGCTACCTGACAGAGCTGAAATCAGGAGGATGGTAGTTTGAGGCTGGTCTGGAAAGAAAAATTCAAAAGACCCTGTTGTAGACCATAGCTGGTTACAGTGTCACACATCTGTCCTCCTAAGCTGTGGGAAGGTGAGGTTGGGAGGGTTACAGGCCAGCCTCAAACCATGTACATGTAAGTGAATGTTCTATCTTCAAACTATACTGCCAGCTGCAGGGCAGTCATTTAACATGAGGAGTTCTACGCTACAATCAGGGCTATGGAGAAGAATAACAAAGTAGGAAAGCTCCAGGAAGCATAGATCAATGCATGGAGATGTTTGGTGTTGGTGAAATGTCATATGAAGAACAGCAAAATGCAAAGAATAACTACCAATAATTTGAGCTTTCTACCATATACCAAGCAAGTATTTGCTTATGTTATCTGCTCTGAGATGCCATCTGTGTTTGTTTTCTAGTGCTATGTGACAATATCATCTCAACTTGGTAGCTTAAAACAACACATTGTTTCTTTCATCTTATTTTTGGTAGTACTGGGGTTTGAACTCAGAGTTTCACATTTGCTAGGCAGGTATTCTATCATTTGAGCCATACTCACAGCCCTTTAATATTTTAGTTATTTTTCTGGTAGGATTTCACATTTTGCCCAGGACTGGTCTGGGATAGTGATCCTTTTGCCTATGGCCTCCAATATAGCTGAGATAATAAGTGCTTGCCATCATATCCAGCTGTTCATTTGCCTGGAACTGCAATCTTCATCTCCATATCCTGAGTAGTTGAGTTGACTAGTATGAGCTACCATGTCCACCACTTTCCTTCTTTTCTTCCTTCCTTCCTTCCTTCCTTCCTTCCTTCCTTCCTTCCTTCCTTCCTCCTGCCCTCTCTCCCTAACTCCCTTCTTTCCTTCCTTTTTTTTTTTTTTTTTTGGCCAGTCCTGGGGCTTGGACTAGGCCTGAGCACTGTCCCTGGCTTCTTTTTGCTCAAGGCTAGCACTCTGCCACTTGAGCCACAGCGCCACTTCTGGCCATTTTCTGTATATGTGGTGCTGGGGAATCGAACCCAGGGCCTCATGTATATGAGGCAGGAACTCTTGCCACTAGGCCATATCCCCAGCCCTTTCCTTCCTTTCTTATAAGGTCTTGATGTATAATCCGGGATATTCTCTGACTTACGCAGGCTGGCTTCAATTATGATTCTCCTGCCTCAGCCTCCTGAGTGCTGGAATTATAGCTATGAGCCATGGGCTTGGCTTATGCCCTTTTCTTGCCATTTTTGTGGATCAGGAGTCTAGGCAAGATTGGACTCTTTGCAAGACTGTAATCAAAGGCTGAGTTCTCATCTGAAAGCTAGACTGGAGAAGTATCTTCCTGGCTCACATGATCATTGGCAAGAGTCAGGTCTTTGCTGGCTATCAGACAGAAGCAAGTAGTGTCAACTAGCTGTCAGCTGAAGACCATCCTTAGTGCCTTGTTAGTTGTTGTTGATGTCTTTAGACCCTGTGGGGGGCCTCATTATGAGAAAGTCATCAAAATCAGTAATGAATAGAGTATGGCAATAAGACAAAAGGGTCTTGTCGCATTTTATATTAGAATCTAAGTGTGTTTAGTGCTGGATTCTTAAGTAACATAACCATGGAAGGGATATCTTGTCACTATTGTTGTATACTATTGCTGGCAACAAGTCACATATCCTACCCAATGATACTGTTTACTATGATTTATTATAGAGATATAGTATGTTGTGTGATTGATCAATGTGGTCCACACAGTTCTGGGCACAGCCTCTAAAACCCTTGGAGTCCTCAAGCAGATGTGCCTTTTCCTATGATAATGAGATGACAGATGGTCAGCATCTCCTCAACAGCTCCAGGATGGGGACTAGTTGTCAGCGGAGCCAACCCCAGGTTTGGAGCATGGAGCCTTCAGGCTCATCTCTGACCTCCCAGGAAGGAAGGCTGACGTTCAAGTTGATAAACAATAGCTATGGTTTAATTTATCCATCCTACTTAAGGAAGCTTCCCTAATACCCCAAAAGACATGGATCAGAGAGCTTCAAGATTTCTGACCTTATGCAGGTTCCTGAAGGTTCCCCTTCTCACGCATCTTGCTCCATGTATCTCTTCATCTGGATGCTATAGCCTTTGTAACATCCTTCATAATGAATAGGTATGTGTAAGTCCTGTGTTTGGAAGCTAGCTTAGCAAATAACCAAACTGAGGAATGAAATGATGGGAGCCCTGATTTATAACCAGTGAGTGGGTCAGGAGTACAGGGGACAACCTACTACTTGTGGTGGGTATTCAAAGTAGAAGAGGGGTTATTTGGGGGGACTGAGCCTTGTCTTGTGGGGTCTGATTCCAATCCCAGGGAGATGGGGTCCCAATTGAACTAGATAATTAGGACACCCAATTGGTGTCTGCTGGAAAATTGCTTGGTGTTCCATCTCTGGTGTCAGAAGTGAGGTGCAAATGATATTTGCGAATAAAGGAGGAAAAAGCATGTTTTCCTCCAGTGCCTGTGCTCCATGGGAGGAGGTTATACGAGGGAATGGTACCAGTTAGTGGGTATCAGAGGAGCATCAGAGTCTGTCTGCTATGGAATCTTAGCAGTGAGCAATTTCTTGTCTCATTATATACATGTGAATTCAGTAAAGACTAGCAAGATTAACTTGCTAAAGGCACTTACATAGGATATCATAAGGAAGAGATACCAAACAAGGCCCCAGAGGCAGGAAGCTCTGAGAGTCTTGTTGCATGAAGATGGAGGTGTGTTTGGATGGGAGCAGATGAGGCTCAGAAGCAGGATTCGCATGGACAGTCTCCTGGAGTTCAGATCACTCCATGGAGGAGGATGCAGAACCTAATCCACGAGGGAGGAACGATGGAATCACAAATCAAGACTCCGTTAGCATGTACAGTGCACTGAATAGAGTGAGCTAGCTGCCTAGTAAGGAGTCCCTTCATTCCATGGTTTACCTGGCATCCTGGATAATAAGCCCTACTCAGGAAACCAGAGGGATTCCACCCCTGCATAGCGGATCTGCTGGGTAAGACTGAAACTCTCCAAAAACAGAATCTGCCTTCTTTAAAGATATGCAGAGTGGACACTGTAGAATGGGCAGCCAAGCAAACACATGTCCTGGAAGAAGTTGAATGTCCCCCAGCATAGGAATCTATGGGGGGGTCTGAGACCACTCCAGAGAGGCCCCCACAAGGGCTCCCCACCCTCACTGGGAGTCGGCTGGGAGTAAACGTTCTGATGATGGCAGCACTTCTTCCCACATTGAAGCACCCTCTGAAAGCTCCAAAAACCAAAACAGAGCAATAACAACAACAAAAAGCCTCTCAGGGTTTAATTGTCCCCTCTGTGTAGATAAGGAGAATGAGAGGCCTAGGTAGAGAAGTGGAGGTCACAGTGCGATATCTTTTGGCAGCCATAGTCAATCTTTTTCTGCTCTCTAGTGTTGTAACAGTTCCCAGTCATAGTGTACTGAGCTGGTCACCCATTGGTGGAGGCTTGTCAAACTGGAGGTCTGGGGGGACCAATGGGCTGTGTGGATGTCTCACCCCACTATATACTGCCTTAGAACACGTTCCTTGTCTTACTGGCAATTTCTTTTTCTGTCCTTGAAATTGAGTCAAACTTTATCAATCCTAGGATGACTCGTATCATGTTGCCTAGGAAATAAAACTCCATTTGTTTTGCTCTATGAAGTAACTATTACTTCTTCGAATTATTTCTGGCATAAAGTCAGACACATGCTGAGGGTCACACCCATCTATTTGGCACCCAAAGGGGCCAAGGTCAGTAGGCCAAACTGTCCTTTTGAATCCTGGTTGGGCCCATATATGGTCAGTGCTTCGCTTGTTGCCTGTACATCCTCCTTCCAAGTTGTATTTTTTTTTTTTTTTTTTTTGCCAGTGCTGGGGCTTGGACTCAGGGCCTGAGCACTGTCCCTGGCTTCTTTTTGCTCAAGGCTAGCACTCTACCACCTGAGCCACAGTGCCACTTCCGGCTTTTTCTATATATGTGGTGCTGAGGAATTGAACCCAGGGCTTCATGTCCAAGTTGTGACTGGAAGGAAATGGAACACGCACATGTATATCTCTGTGTGCGTGAGCATGTGCACATCCATCCTAAGGGAATTGGGAATGGGCTCCCACTTTCTCAGCTTTTCTTTCATTGGACCACCCAAACTGGTTTCTTCACTTTTTCCCTTTTTCCTTGGGCCTTTCTTTGGCTCTCTACTAGAAGTCCTGTCCATATCTCTCAGAATAAACAGAGCTCCACATTCTGACTCTGACATGCTGGCCTCCCTGACCATAGCACCCACTCTCTTTGAGCATCCTTTCCTGATGACAGGAGTTTTTTGTTTTGTTTTGTTTTTAAATCCTGAGGACTGAACACAGGGCATTGCTCAAGCTAGGCAAACATTCTATCACTTAAGGTACATCCCCAGTCATTTTATTTTTATTTTGGTTTTGAGATGGGGTGGCTCTTACCACTAAGTTTGCCCAGGTTGGCCTTGTAATTCTTCTGCTTCCACCTCTTGAGTAGCTGGGATTACAGGAGTGGATCACCACTCAAATCAAACCTGTGGGTAATGTCACAAAAGAATTGAAAGCAGAGATTCTTTTTTTTTTTTTTTTCTGTTGTGGGACTTGAGCTCAGGGCCTGGCCACTGTCCCCTGAGCTCTTTTGCTCAAGGCTCTACCACTTTGAGCCACAGCACCACCTCTGGTTTTCTGGTAGTTAAGTGGAGATAAGCGTCTCACAGACTTTCCTGCCCTGGCTGGCTTTGAACAGAGATCCTGAGATCTGGGCCTTCTGAGTAACTGGGATTACAGGCGTGAGCTACTAGTGCCCAGCAGAGATCCTTTTTGACTCCGAGCACCATGACCCAGTTGAGAGCTTTCTGAGCTCCGCTAGCCATAAGAACTGTGTTTCTCAGATCTGTCATTTCTCTGAGCTCATGCTGCTTAGCTCACTCATGCTCTCTTGGTGTATTGTACTCTATCCACTTTTCCTGTCCCTAAGTCCTTTCTGCTCTTGCCAGTCATTTCAAAGCCTAGGGTGATACCTTAATCAGACCTGGATTCAGTATTTCTTCATGGGTTGATCACTTAATCGAAGCTGGGACCCATGGGAGGTTTCTTTTAAAGAGACCACCCCATTGCAAGGACCTTCAGTTTGAGACAATTTTATGCTCTCTTTCATGGTGGAATGGAGAATGAATAACACAATCTGAATGAATAATTCAGCATCTCATGAGTAGGGAAGGAAGAGAAAAAGAGGGAAATCTATGCATGCCATTTTCAGTCATCTTGACTTGAATCACTGGGTTTTATTCATTCAGACAATTAAATTGGGGGAGAATGGTGAGACTTATTATTTGAGTCCTTCAGATAAAATAACTGGCTGCTTGTCTTTTTGGCTCAGCAGAATTTTCTGGCCCAGAAGCCATTTCTGGGGCTGAACTCAGTCACTCAACAGAGGCAATTGGATTGTACTCAGGGAGGAGGTAGCAATACAACAACATCTTCATTTCTGCCTTATTCTTGTAACTTTGTCCACAAGAACACATAGAAGAGAAAAGACTTGAATAGGAGAGGAAAACGAAAAGCAAGGCTGTAAGGCAGGAGGAAGTTACTGTTGCTGGAGTATTCAGAGTGCCAAGGGAGAATGACAGGTGGGTTGGCTCCACGTGCTGAGTTGGACTGGCTCCACGAGCTCAGGGGGGATTGGTCAGACTCACTTTTCGGTGTCCACCCAACAGGCGAATGGCTCTCAAATCCCATCCATTCCTCAGCGGGCAACAAAGGTCCCCTCAGATGTGCCTTTCCCAAGTCACAGTTCAGAGATTTCCTTGAGCCCTGGGATGTTGTTCAGGGTCATTAAAAAAATAGAAACAACATAATGTGTATTTATGCACATATGCACAGATATATAATATATACAATAATATAATGTACCCATATATACACCCGTATGAGAAACATATTTCCGTGAGCCCTGGTGTATTCCTTACACACATACATATACATACACACATATTAGAGACCTATTTTGTAGGAAGTCCAAAGTCTTCAGTAGAGATTGCCAGGCTGCAGATCCAGGGAAGAGCTTCAGCTAGAATCCCGAGGCTACCTGTTAGGATAGCCTTCTAACAAGCTTCCTTTTCTGAAGACATCAATCTTTTTCAATGAATATGATCAACTGATTGGATGAGGCCCATCTATAATATGGAGGATAATCAACTTCACTTGAAGTCTATTGAGTTAAATGGTCATCTCACCAAAACAAACAAACAAAATGAAACCCAGAAACATTACACAGCTACCTCAATATCATGACCCAGCCAAGCTGACCTATAAAATGAACTATCACACCTAGGAAAGGAAGATGGTCTGGTGGCAGAGCTGACTTTGGAAGGAAGAGACAGCTGCTTCTTCCCTGCTTGGTTTTTTTTTTTTTGCCGTCCTGGGGCTTGGACTCTGGGCTTAGCACTGTCCCTGGCTTCTTTTTGCTCAAGGCTAGCACTCTGCCACTTGAACCACAGCACCACTTCTGGCCGTTTTCTGTATATGTGGTGCTGGGGAATTGAACCCAGGGCCTCATGTATACGAGGCAAGCACTCTTGCCACTAGGCCATATCCCCAGCCCCCTCTGCTTGGGTTTTTTAACTTTGTTTACTCATTTATATTTTCAAGCAGCACATGATAAATAATTTAACTGACCTAGAAAGATGTACAGTGACAATAATCTCCCTCTCACTCCTAACCTATTTCTTAGGAAGTCCTTTCTCTCTAAAAATGTAGAGTAACAAACTCCATACCCTTCCACATGCCTTTCTTTTCTTTGTTCTTTTCATTTTTTTCCATCATTCCCTCCTTCCCTCCCACTTTCCCTCCTTCTCTCCCTCCCTCCCTTTATCTGCTACGTGGCCTCACTAGTCTCAAACTCAAGACCTTTTTGCCAAGTGCTGAGATTAGAGAGTGCTGGGCTTGCGGGTGTGAGCCACCATGACTGGTGCTTTTTTCTTTATATAACATGAAATTTTATATGCATGCATGGGAATAGAGCAATGAAAAAATTCTTTGTACAAATAATATATGCTAATAAAAATAATCTGAAAATAATTTGGAGGTTTTTATTTTTCTCAGCCCACAATGATTTACCAGAATCTTCTTAACAGCCGTGGAGTAGTCCATAAAGCATTTAGGTACTGTCCGATGATGCACACAGAGGGTTTCTCCAATCTGATATTACTGACAACCTTGTTGCAATAAATGTACCAGCACTTCTGGCACTGAATCAGTCCTTTTTCATGCTCATGCCCTCTGACTTCCAAATGTATCCTTCAGATGAACTTGATTCCATTTCTCTGACCTACTCCTCATCCCTCCAGCTCACGTCTGCCTTCCGTAGACGTTTCCATGCTGCAGCGGCAGCCTGCCTTGCAGGCTTAGTCTCTCCCCCAATCTCTCTCTGCTTTCCTGAGGCTCCAGTGAATTGGAAAGTGTCTGCCCGTGTGTCTTTACTCCACTCCAACATGGCTCTTCACACCCAGCAGGGCTTGCTCTTTGTTGAAGAGAGTCTATACATTTTTCTAAGCCTGTTTCAGAGGCAGCAGCATTCAGATTCAAATTTCTCCTGGCACTCAGCTGCAGTCAAAACAAGAAAGGAGAATACATTGTAGCCAGACAGGCCTCATGATTCTGTCGCCTGGTGGATGGTTTTGTTGGCTATAAATCCTGTCGCTAGGCAGGCAGACATCCTCCTCCCTCCTTGGCTGGCTAGTGGCAGGCCATAATGGGTAGTGAAGGTGTGAGGAAGTAAGTCCCTATGTCCAAGTGTTGGGACATATGACAAAGGGCAGGGCAGCAGGTAGTAGAGGAGGTTAAATGGATCGTGGGCTTCAACTCTGCTTTGAACACATGTGGATCTGGAATCACCTTGCGGAAAACCAGCTAGGACAGGGACTGTCAGCCTAGTGGGCTATGCCCTCTTGAGAGTCCCAACCTTGTCTGATAATCTGAGTCAAGCGTGGGTCTTCCCCTCAGCACCTCAAACACAGGTGTGGGTCACACAGTGTGTTGGATGTACCGCAGATTTTGGAATAGGTGGGTCAAGAACACTCCAGATAAAGAATCAAATAGGAAGCTGGGGACTGATGGCTCATGACTGTAGTCCTAACTACATAGAAGGCTGAGATCTGAAGATCTCAAAGCCTGCTTTGGTACGAAAGGCAATGAGACTCTTCTCTCCAATTAACCACCAGAAAACCAGAAGTGGAACTGTGGCTCCAAGTGGTAGGTAGAGTGCTAGCCTTGAGTAAAAGAGGCCAGGGACAGTGCTCAGGCCCTGAATTTAAGCCCTACAATCGGCAAAAAAAAAAACAAAAAAACAAAACAAATAGGATGATGATTGGCACAGGTTGTTTTTTTTTTCGTGCCACATAGCTAGGGGTAGTGGCAGAAAAAAGCCTGTGATCTCAGCCTTTGAGAGGCTGAGGCAGGAAGACCATGAGTTTGAGGCCAGTCTGATCTACCTCAGACCTTGTTTCCAAAAACTAAAAAGTAAGTAATATCTAGCATTGTGATGATTTTATTCTTCTGAGGTTGGCCTCAGATCTTTCTATCTCAGACGCTGGAGTGCTGGGATTACAGGCACTCACCATCATGCCCGAACTTTTGTGAACTTGTGAAGAATTTCATGCACTTGAAACCATAGCATAGTTTCAAAACTTGGGCAAGTGGCTCCCTCTCCTCCTCCCTTCCTCCCCCCTCAGCTGCACAGGGCCAGGCTGCCCCTCCTGGAAGCCTACAGGCCATCGGCACTCCCCTCCACTCTTCTGCCAGCTTTGTTACTGCCATCTGACTTGCGAAGGCTGTCATTAGTGTAACCATTTTACTTTCAAGCAATAGCCTAATTGGTTCTTTTCTGAATACAAAAGAGGATATTCTATTTCAATTCTCTGTCCATCCTCCTGTGGGCACTTTGGATTTTTTTTTTAATTCAGTATGCTACAGCTGGTAGTCGATTATTATTGTGTATGTCTATGTATACATGGGTGGCACGAGAGTTTCAGTGACCCAGAACTTTCCTTTGCAATTATTTTCTCATGTTCAAATCTTCTCACACTGCCTGGTGCTTCTGTAAGTGGACTGGTACCTAGGTTTGAGAATGCTGAGCTAGTGAGAATTTGATTCATTAAAGGATGCGTGTTAAAAAGGAATATGATTTTATTTTATTTTTTGCCAGTCCTGGGCCTTGTACTCAGGGCCTGAGCACTGTCCCTGGCTTCTTTTAGCTCAAGGCTAGCACTCTACCACTTGAGCCACAGCGCCACTTCCGGCCATTTTCTATATATGTGGTGCTTAGGAATCAAACCCAGGGCTTCATATATACGAGGCAAGCACTATTGCCACTAGGCCATATTCCCAGCCCATGACTTCTATTTTATGGACTTAATTTAATTTTTAGTTTTAAATTTTGAGATAATTCAGGCATTCAGAAAACCATAAAAACTCCCATTGACTTCATTTGTCTTATTTTTTTTTTTACTTAACAAGCATGTAATATTTAGCCATATTTAATTCAGTACTCTTTTGTAGACTGAATCTTTATTTTTGTGCTGGTGCATGGGCTTGAACTCATGGCTCTGGTACGGTCAGTCAAGGGTACTCTCAATCAAGGCTGGAGCTCTACTACTGGAACCACACCTCCACTTCTGGCTTTTTGCTGATAATTGGAGAAAAGAGTCTCATGGACTTTCCTGCCTGGGCTGGCTTCGACCAGAGAACCTTAGGTCTCAACCTCTTGAGCAGCTAGGATTACAGGAGTTAGCCACTAAGCACCCAGTCCTGTGCTGTTTTCTTTGGCTCTTTTCTAGTGCTCCATAGCATCCCACGGTATGACATGTACAATCAACCCACTTCCTGACTTGACCTTAGGTTTTTTCTTTCTCCTCACCCCACATCTTTTGCTGTTAACCCAAATAAGACAGCTCCCTTCCCTAACTGACAGCGTGAGAGTGTTCCTAAGGTATATATCTCCAAGAAGAATTGTAGATTTACAGGACAAGAAACTTCATCTACAAGTTGAAAAGAAAGAATGCTATCTTCATGCACAGATGAGGGGGGTTCCTTTCACCCACATGAAGGCGTGCTGGCACTGTGCTTGCAGAGAGCGCAACCTGCCAACAGAGACTAGTGCTGAGCTGTCATATGACAGTCTCCTGGAGGGTGAGACAGAGGGAGAAGGACCAGCTGGTCACCAGGTGGCAGGTTGATTATATCTCAATCATATGAGCTAATGTATTCCCACCGGAATGGATAAACGTGTGGATTAACCTTTCCCAGTGTGAGCACATAGCCCCAGCATCATCTGCAGACAGACAGCATGCCTTCCTTATATGCTACAAGGTACTCCCTACAACATCGCTTCTGACGCAGGAACTCTCTTCACAGGGTGCAAACCATGGAACTCCCCATTCTCCTGTGGGCTCCAGCAGGCTAGATGGTGGAAATAAACAAGGGGATACTAAGCTGGGTGTTGGTGGTTTGTGCTTATAATCCTAGATACTTACAAGGCTGAGTTCTGAGGATCAAGGTTTGAAGCCAGCCTGGGCAAGAACGTCTAAGACTCTTATCTCCGAAGAATCATCAAAAGGTAAAGCTGTGGCGCAAGTGGTAGAGTGCTGGCATTGAGCAAGAAAAGACTCAGGGAAAGCTCCAGGCCCTGAATTCAAGCCACAAGACCAGAACACACACACACACACACACACACACACACACACACACACACACACACACACACACAGAGAGAGAGAGAGAGAGAGAGAGAGAGAGAGATACAGTGCCACTAGGACCAACAGCCTGAAATGCTGAGATTTCAGGGGCCAGGATGTCATGTTTGCTTTGAGTCAGTGATCAAAATATGGTACTGTGACAGACCATAGGGGTCTCAGAATCCAACGACAGATGTGGGAGAGGCTCCCCAATTTCTGTTCCTACTCCAGTCACAGAATCTTGGCCTGCAGTTCCTGCATCTTTGGGCTTTGTTGGCTTCCGAAAGGAAGAATTCGTCTATGAGACACACTAATCGTTCTGTGGAATTGGGGGCAGGGAGGACCATGAGTGGAATCCAGGTCATCCTTGGAGCGCTTCCACGCACAGAGTACTTCTATGCCCATTCATAACCGCTCATGTAAAAATAGTGCAACCAAATAGGCAAGCCCAAAGAGGATTCACATTTGAGTCACCCATTAAGTAAGGAACTTGACAAGTGAGACAATGCCTGAAGATTCAAAGAATGTCTAGTGGAAGAAGAAGGGAAGTGGTGACAACTACAGTCTTTGCAACACTTATAACAATCAAGATAATAGTTATACATATTTTCTCTTATTTATCTGTCCATGGTTTTACTCATGCACATGCATAGTTATTAAGCATATTTAGTTTTCTTCCTCTTTCTTCCCTGTACTATCTGGTCATTAGGTCATCCTGTAGAATTTACCATCTGTGTTACGATGATGAGGGGTGTCTGCCTCCCCATGAGGTAGAGTCTTGGAGAGAAGGAAACTTTTTATGATGCCAAACAAGTCAGGCTTTCTGAGCATGTGCCTGGCTATTTTCTGTTACTTTTGCCAATGAGCATCTGCTAACCACCTGGAATTCCCCACAGGGAAACAAAGGGTTAATTCAACACTGGACCAGCCATGGCCAATTAGGGACAGCTATCACTTGGCTCAGAAAGCTGGCCCTGTTGGGAGACTTCAAAGAAAGGAGTTCAACATTGTTCAAAGAAGTTGCTATGATCACATAAACTAATAAGCAATCCCTCTTTCTCTTTCCCTTCCTCTATCTATATATTCAATGCTCACAGATAACATCTTTTAATAGCTAACATTAATTGAGTATCTAGCACTGGCAAGCCAGATAAGACAAAGTCCTGCTGTTGTAGGAAATGAACTAGTAAACTCTGCTTTCAACACAGAGTGGTGTTATGCCAGGGGTGGGGTTGGGGGGTGCTGTAACATGTAGCAAACCAGCAGGGATCTGCAGGGAAGGATTCTTGAAGAGGTGGGCCTTAGGTAAGGATGGAAGGAGAGTGGGAGTTAGATGTACAGGTGGGGTGTGGCTGTGCTAGGCCCCTCTGGGGTAGAGAACTAAGTCTCCTGCTGAAGAGCTCAGGTGGGGTTTAGCAGTGGTTATGTGGCAGATTCACAGCTGGGGATCTCTTCATCGCACCCCTCTGCATTTGGGCCTCAAGAAGCCTGGGCCTAAGGTGATGGGTCTCCCACTGGAGGCACATGAGAATTGGCTGGATCCACGGCCCAGCATGCCTAGCCTGCTTGGCCACCCCACCCTCCACCCCGCAGGTCCTGAATTGGAGCAATGGGTGGGGCCAGGGTGAGGTGTTTTCACTTGAGCTTGCTGTTAGCTCAGCCCCCATACTTGGAAACCCTGGCAATACCCCAACCTCCAGCATCCGGACGGAGTCCTTTGTCTCTAGGCTCTTGAAGAATGAGTCCAGGGAGCTTCCACTAGATAGGGAGGAGGACCCAAGGGAAGGCACATGCTGGGGGTACATTGTGCAGGGATTAATAAAGTATCTCCAGGAGAAACTTATGTGACTCCTAAGGTCATTGGACGGCCTGTGGCCATAGCAGACCCAATGAGAGGCTCCAGAAAGTCTGAAAAAGATCTCCATGCATAGTTTAGCTCCTCTGATTGGACACCCATTCTGTCGCACATCTCTGGGTCTAATCAGCCCACCATTCACCCACAAGTCTTCCAGGGGCCATGGTGTGATGTCAAAGGGCTGCTTGCATGACTGCTTGAGGCCATAGTGAGGGACGCAGAACCTCTAAGGGAGAGGCCTTAGCCCTGATTGCCTCGCTGGGCTCATCTTCTGACATCTGCAACAATGAAGAAGTCCAAGGTACTTGGCCTTTAAGGCCTCAAGTAATCACCATTATGGTGACAGCCAGTTTTGCTTCCTGCTCATGACGTCTTAACTCATAGATTGCTTTGGCCCAGTGGCGGTTTGGAACTCATGGCATAATATTGTCCTCTCTGGATTCTCTCTGCTGTCACTCTGGCTTTTTCAATATCTTTTACACATTGACCAGGTCAGAAGCTGAAGAGACAGAAATTCCACTGACCAAATTGATTCCTAAGGGCAGAGCTTTTAGAGTTGTGGGCTGTCGCACAGTCACTTGGCTTTTTCCTCCACTTAGACCCACACCTCCACTTCTGGCATTTTTCTAGTTAGGGATAAGATTGTTACAAACTTTTCTGCCTGAGCTGGCTTGGAACTGTGATCCTCAGTCTCAGCTCCAGAGTAGCTAGGATGGTAGGTAGAAGTAGGAGCTACTATGTTTTATAGTTGCAAACATGTTGCAATTAAATTATTCTGTATTGATGTAACTTTGCACAGAAAAATAAAAGATACATTTATTTTGTTCTTTCTCCTCTCAGTACTCAGGGTTGAATCAGCAGGGCCTGGGCTCACACTATTAAGCAAGCACATCATAACTCTTAACCTACACATAACTTGTCCTTTTATCTTGTTTTTGAGATAGAATCTCACAGACTTTGCCTGGGCTGGCGTCCAGTTCTTGATCCTCCTTCTAAGCATCTGGATTACAGGCCTGCACCACCAATGCCTGGCTAAAGATACTGAAGTAACTTCAAAGTATTGATAGTGCAATAGTCTTAAGGGGGATTCCCCAGAAGACTGAGTTTGAAGTAGAAATTTGTGCGTAAGTGGTTCTTTTAAGCCAAGTTGATTTCCAGCGAGTGACTCGGCTCTGAGTCCTTGGGAACCAGCGAGCCCATGAGCTGGGGGAGTAAGTGCCATAGACCTGCCAAGGACCACTGGGTTGTGCGCCATTTGCTATGGTGTCCATCCTGGAGTCAGTTGGCTTCTCTTGACTTATTATGTAAATTCACACTCACGCCTGCAACAAAATTTCTAAGGCTCTGATTGGTCTCTTCCTGGCTGGAATGCTTCATAGAAGAGATGACTTCTGATTTTGATATTTAAGGATGAGCATTTTTTTTTCACATAGTCTAGACAGCAGGTAGGAAATAAGTTTATAGGGTGCTTTCCACAGTGGTTGTTCTCAAAGGAGTGATTGAAGTCATTTGAGCTTTTCCAACTTCCCCACCAGGCTCCTGGAGAAAGGACTCATTATCTTATCCCTATTTCCCCCCCCAAGAAGCTATTGTGCTATACAAATTGAACTAGCAGCAAAGGCAGGGTGGGATCTTAGCTCTTTACTCATTTCAACTGTGCTTCCTCTGGTTTGCATCAAGCAGGAATAAGACATTCACACACACACACACACACACACACACACACACACACACACACACACCCCTTGAACTCAGGTCTGGGGATATTGTCGCTTAACTTCTTCACTCAAAGCTCTACCACTCGAGCCACAGCTCTACTTCCAACTTTTTGTGCAGTTAATTGGAGATGAGTCTCATGGCCTTTCCTGCATAGGTTAGCTTTGAACCACAATACTTAGATTTCAATCTCCCGAGTAGCTTGGATCACAGGCATGAGCCATTAATATCAGCAAGCATTCCTTTTAAACATTTATTTATTATTTATTTACTAATAAAGTGATGTACAGAGGTGTTACCATTTCATGGTAAGGCAGTGAGTACATTTCTTATCAAACTTGTTACCTCCCCCCTCATTTTTCTCTCACCTTCCCTCCTCCCCAGCAAACATTCTTAAATAAATGGGCAATGGCTTTCTCAAATTTCAAAAAAAAAAAAAGAAAAGAAAGAAAAAAGAAAACATATTGAATGTAAGGAGTATTCTTAATTCCAAGCTTTCATCCGTTTTTGTTAACTTTTAACATTATTATTATTATTGAAGCAGAATCTTGCTGCCAACCCTCTCAAATGCTGGGATTATAGCTTGTGTCACCACAAGGGGATTCCAGGTTTTGCTTTATGTATGGGAAAGTTGCAAAAATAGTAATCAGCTCTTAAGACCCTCCTCAAGTCTCCTTAGTGTTGCCTTCCTACAAAACCCTGCACAGTAATTACAGCTAGGTGTTCACTGGTGCCTAACTATGAACTAAACTGTCGACTGTTCTTAAAAAAATTTTTTTTAAAACCAGGTTCAAAGGACTTATACTTGTAATCCTAGCACTTAGGAGGCTGAAATCTGTGAGTTGTGGTTTGAAGCTAACCTGGGCAGGAAAATCAGCAAAAAAAAAAAAAATAAAAAAAATAAATAAAATACAGACTAGAGGTATGGTTCAAATGACAAGAGTGACCGCCATGAGCAAAAAGGAAAAAAAAAAAAACAAACCAAGCTTGAGGCCCCGAGTTCAAATCCTGGTGCCCCAAATCCCTTTTACTCTGGACTGAATTTTTAGACTTCTAAAAAGGCCTTATTTTTCTTGAGCTTTCGACCATTTGCACAGTTACCATGGAAACCAGCAGGTTCTAGGAAAAGGCTGGCCAGCTGCACAGCTGCCACAGCTGGACCATAACTTTCAGGCTTTCCAAGATGATGATACTCTGGAAAAAAAAATCACACTCATGCATGAATGAGACATTCCGGAACTCGACGTGAAATGGAGAAATGGAAGGAAGAGAGGGTCTTAGGCATTCTACTACCACTTAACTCACTGAATAAATGTCAAAACTGTTGGCCTACGAAAACACTTTAAGATGTTGAAATCCTAAGCATGACATAAAATTCAGAATCCATAAAGTAAAAGACCAACAGATTGGCCAGAATTCATTTTCTTTTAAAAAGACTCCATAGGGGCTGGGAATATGGCCTAGTGGGTAGAGTGCTTGCCTTGCAAAAAGACTCCATACACAAGCTTAAAAAAAAAAAAAACAACTGGTAGAATCTAAAATATATGCAGAACTTAAAAAAATAAATTTCTCCAAAACAAAACCTCAAAGAACCAACAGCCTAAAGACTTAAGAAGAGACTTCTCTGATGAGGAAATGAGAATGGCCAAGAGACATATTAAAAAGTGCTCTACATCACTGGCCATAAAAGAAATGCAAATCAAAACAACTTTGAGATTCCATCTCACCCCAGTAAGAATGTCCTATATCAAGAAAACTAACAATAACAACTGTTGGAGGGGATGTGGCCAAAAGGGACCCCTACTTCATTGTTGGTGGGAATGTAAACTGGTTCAGCCACTCTGGAAAGTGGTATGGAGATTCCTCAGAAAGCTAAACATAGAGCTCCCCTATGACCCAGCAGCCCCACTTTTGGGCATCTACCCAAAAGACCACAAACAAGAACACACTAAAGCCACCAGCACTTCCCCAGCACCACATATATGGAAAATGGCCAGAAGGGGCGCTGTGGCTCAGGTGGCAGAGTGCTAGCCTTGAGCGGGAAGAAGCCAGGAATGGTGCTCAGGCCCTGAGTCCAAGGCCCAGGACTGGCCAAAAAAAAATAATAATAATAAAATAAAAAAAAATAAAGCCACCAGCACAACAATGTTCATCGCAGCACAATTTCTCATAGCTAGAATATGGAGCCAACCCAGATGCCCCTCAGTAGACGAATGGATCAGGAAAATGTGGTACATATACACAATGGAATTTTATGCCTCTATCAGAAAGAATGACATTGCCCCATTCATAAGGAAATGGAAGGACTTGGAAAAAATTATACTAAGTGAAGTGAGCCAGACCCAAATAAACATGGACTCTATGGTCTCCCTTATAGGAAATAATTAGCACAGGTTTAGGCTAATCACAGCAGAGGATCACAAGAGCCCAATAGCTATACCTTTATGAATACATAAGATGATGCTAAGTGAAATGAACTCCATGTTATGGAAACGACTGTTATATCACGGTTGTAATTACTTTCAACATGCCATGTGAAACCGTAGCTTCTATTCTTGATGATCCTCTTGTATCCCTTTCCTGTGGTTGTACCTGCACTATCTCTGGTACATTGGAAACCGTGCATACTGGTATTAGAATTAGGAAACTGAAAGGGAAAACCAAAATCGAGAGACACAGGATAAAAAGACAAACAACTACAAAAACAATACTTGCAAAACTGTTTAGTGTAAATCAACTGAACAACTCATGGGGGGAGAGAGAAAAGGGCAGGGGGATGGGGGAATGAGGGAGGAGGTAACAAACAGTACAAGAAATGTATCCAGTGCCTAACGTATGAAACTGTAACCTCTCTATACATCAGTTTGACAATAAAAATTAAAAAAAAACAAAAACATTTAGAACAGCTAAACAACCTTGGTCCTTGAGTCTAGCAAGAGAAGAATTTATGCAAGATGAAAACATAAGATCATTTTTTTAAGTTTATTAATAAGGAATATGGCTGACAAAGAGCATGGGGCACAGATGTGCAACAGGAAGACAACACGCCAGCCTATCTCAGCCATCTTGGTTCCATTCCTCCTCACTAAAGAGCTTGGCCTCGGGTTAAATAGTGAGAATTGGAGTCCTTGAAGATGGCCTCGGATTGGTGGGCTTTCATTTCCTGTAAAGTTGTGACACCAGATTTTACTGCCCCATCCTATTTCCTTGTCCTTTTTACTTCTTTCCTCATTCTTTCGCTCTTTTTTTTTGGTCAGTAATGAGGCTTGAACTGTAGGCCTCAGGGCTGTCCCTAAGCTCTTCAGCTCAAGTCTAGCACTGTACCACTTGAGCCACAGCACCACTTCTTACTTCCTCATTCTTATGTGGCCCCCTTCTCCATTTTCTTGTCAGGCAAGTTTTAATTGATCCTACCATCTGCAAGCTATCTTGGCCTGCTTTTCTACTAATTTATATCAAAATTACATTATATATGTTGTAAATAGCCTGATAAAACCCATTGTACAATTAATATGTACTGATAAAAATGTTTGAAGAAAAAAGAAAACACATTGAATGTAAGGAGTATTCTTAATTCCAAGCTTTCATCCATTTTTTTGTTAACTTTTAACATTATTATTATTATTGAAGCAGAATCTTGCTGCCAACCCTCTCAAATGCTGGGATTATAGCCTGTGTCACCACAAGGGGATTCCAGGTTTTGCCTTCTGTATGGGAAAGTTGCAAAAATAGTAGTCAGCTTTCAAGACCCTCCTCAAGTCTCCTTAGTGTTGCCTTCCTACAAAACCCTGCACAGTAGTTACAGCTAGGTGTTCATTGGTGCCTAACTATGAACTAAACTGTCGACTGTTCTTAAAAAAATTTTTTAAGCCAGGTTCAAAGGACTCATACTTGTAATCCTAGCACTTAGGAGGCTGAAATCTTTGAGTTGTGGTTTGAAGCTAGCCTGGGCAGGAAAATCAGCCAAAAAAAATGCAGACTAGAGGTATGGTTCAAATGATAAGAGTGCCAGCCATGAGCAAAAACAAAAACAAACAAACAAACAAACAAACAGAAAACCAAGCTTGAGGCCCCGAGTTCAAATCCTGGTGCCCCAAATCCCTTTTACTCTGGACTGATTTTTTAGACTTCTAAAAAGGCCTTATTTTTCTTGAAGCTTTCGACCATTTGCATACTTTCAAAAGATAAAAGAATGTATAAACAAGTAACCAGGGAACATAATGGAAAAACTCAAAGCTAGCCTGTCAAGCTTAGGCAGCTGATTTTTCATCCGCATGTGTACTCATGTTTTACATGAGGTTTACAGTGTGTAAATTTAATTAAACTGACACTTTAGCTAAATAAGTGGTCTTCTATGAGATCATAGTTTATGTGATGGAAGAAAACATTTTAACAGTGAAAGCCCTTCAGGGAGGAGTCATGACCTTAGGATTGCTCCCATCTGAAGCGTCTGAACACTGGTACAAACCATCTGTTTAGAGATGCAAATCCGGAGAGAGGCAAGCGCCTGAATTTGTGGCCAGGCTTTTCTATCTAGTTACTGTTGAGACTATGGCATAAATACGAAGTGTCTTTCGTTGGAATCACTCTTGCATCTCTAGTTTTTAGATCCTCTTTAGAGTACTAATTTAATTGGTTTGTATTTTCATTATCTATTTTTTTTAGAAAAAATATTTATATAGTGGAAAACAGGAAAAAAAAAATGCAAGCTGAAGAGAAAAGCCTAAATGAGTTAGAGTCTTCTTTGGCTTTTTTGGAGCAACTTCTAGCCACTGGGTCTTGAGGGCAGTGTTGAGTCTAGGGACAACTTTGGAACTTTTTTTTTTTTTTTTTTTTTTGGCCAGTCCTGGGGCTTGGACTCAGGGCCTGAGCACTGTCCCTGGCTTCTTTTTGCTCAAGGCTAGCACTCTGCCACCTGAGCCACAGCGCCACTTCTGGCCATTTTCTGTATATGTGGTGCTGGGGAATTGAACCTAGGGCCTCATGTATAGGAGGCAAGCACTCTTGCCACTAGGCCATATCCCCAGCCCAACTTCGGAACTCTTTTATTTTTGAGAATTTCAGTGATGACTGGGATCTTATAAGGATTTAAGCACCAGAAAAATGCTTTTATTCTGAAGAAAACAAAAACAAAGTAAAGTAAGAAGCTGAGTACTAGTGGCTTACACCTGTAATCCTAGCTTCTGAGGAGGCTAAGATCTGATGATTGAAGTTCCAAATCAGTCTGGGCCTACAAATCTGATAGACTTTTATCTCCACTTAACCAGAAAAAAAAAGCTAGAAGTGGAGATGTAGCTCAAGGGGTAGAAAGAGCACTAGCCTGGAGTGTAAAAGCTAAGCAAATATTCAAAGTCCTGAGCCCAAGCCCTGGTATTAGCACTAAAACAAAACAAAACAAGCTGTTCATGGTGGTATGTACCTATAGTCCCAGCTGAAGAACATCACTCCCAGGAGTTTCAGATCATACAGATCAACACAGTGGGATGCTGTTTTGGAAAAGAAAAAGAAAATTATCTGTATTCGACACAGCATTTAAATCTTGATGAATATTCATTTGCACAAGCTCTACTTTGCTATGTCTTTTTAAAAGGATGATACCAGGGCCTTGGAATATGGCCTAGTAGTAGAGTGCTAACCTTGTATACATGAAGCCCTAGGTTCGATTCCCCAGCACCACATATATAGAAAAAAGCCAGAAGTGGCACCATGGCTCAAGTGGCTGAGTGCTAGCCTTGAGCCAAAAGAAGCCAGAGACAGTGCTCAGGCCCTGAGTTCAAGCCCAAGGACTGGAAAAAAAAAGGATAATACCATAACAATCTTTAATGAACTTTGAGAGTAAACTTTGTTGTTTTCTAAAATTTTAATTTTATTGTCAAGGTGATGTACAGAGGGATTATAGTTTCATATGTAGGGTAGTGAGTATATTTCTTGTCAAACATCACTTCCCCTTCCCTAATTTTTCTCCCACTTTCCTTCCTCTCCAATATGCTACATCTTAATTCTAGAACCTAGACACTGTTAATGGTCAGGCAGATTGTATACTATTTAATCTAGATGATACTATTTACACCATCGAAATAATAGATTTCAATATTTTCGATGTCATTTTTCTGAGAGGTGACAATGAAGTGTGTTGTTCTAACACAATTAGCATAATTGATCATCTTTTCGGAAGGCAGTCCTGATAATAATTGTAGTGAAATGGTGGGAGACAGGTCAGGCTGGAGATTAACAGGTGATTCTAGGAGCAAAGGGAACAATGTTTTTCTTTTGAGTCACAGTCACCTTATATAACACAGATTGGCCTTGAACTTGTGAATCTCCTTTTTCAGTCTTCAAAGTGCTAAGCTTACAGGTGCATGCCAGCATGCCTGGTATCACTGATAACTCTTTAAAGACTTTTCCCTCTAAAGGATGGCAGAATCACAGAGTGAGTCTGTAGTACAAGTGTTTATTAGGTGGAGAAAGGCAACATGTTTGTATGCTGATGGAAATGAACTGATAGAGAGGGAATGGAATTTGGGGTATAAACAGAGTGTGTGTGTGTGTGTGTGTGTGTGTGTGTGTGTGTGTGTGTGAATCTGTGACAAAGTCAGGTCCTTAGAAGCACAGACCATCACTCCCTCCAGAGTCATAGGAAGAGAGACCGATGAAGTGGGTGTAGATACAAGTAGGTAGATGAGTAAAGAAGTGAGAGGATTCTCTTATGGAGATTCTCTTTTGATATTTTTTTTTTCAAGTCAAATAAGAAATCATGGTATCAGCTTAGAGTGAGGATGGGAGAGATGTTGTAAGAACAGGAGAGAGAAGATGGAGATTGTTTTCTAGAAGAAGACATGGAGGGGTAAAATGACCTAGGGGAAAACAGTTTTATGATTAGGTAGAATTCAAAGACCAGTTAAGGTTTGTGGCTATGAATTGAATCTAACAGTAAACTTGTGTTTGTTCATTTTTGTTTTCTAGTTGCATTCTTATATGTCAGCATAGATACCAGAATTGATTTAAAAAAGATTTAGCCAAGAGTTTGGTGAATAAATAAATTTACTTGAGCTGGGTTTAGTGGCTCATGTCTATAATCCTAACTACTCAGAAGGCTGAGATCTGAGTATTGGGGTTTGAAATCAGCCCAGGCAGGCACTCTTATCTCCCATTATGTAGCAAAAAAGCTAGAAGTAGAGTTGTGGTTCAATTAGTAGAAAGTCAGCCATGAACAAAAAAAGCCAAGTGAGAGTTTGAGGACTTGAGTTCAGGCCCCTGATCTAGAACCAAATGAAGGAAGGAAGGAAGGAAGGAAGGAAAGAAGGAAGGAAGGAAGGAAGGAAGGAATTTACCCGAGGCATGATACACTTGGCATTATTTGATTATTTCAACAGTCTTGTGATTATTGGTCTATTTAAGTATGCTATACCTGCTGGGGGTCAGTTCTTTATAACATATTTTGTGAGAAAATGTAACATTTGGATCAAGCTTAATTGTGTTATTTTTCATCATAAAGTTTTGGCAGTGCTCAGAACATTTGAAAATGAACTGCAAATGGGGTCCTGGGAGTTCATGCTGTAATCCTACCTACTTGGGAGGATCACAGTTCAAAGTCAGCCTGGGTAGAAAAATCCAAGAGATTCCTTCTCAATGGAGAGTTAGACACAATGGTGTGCACCTGTCATCCTAAGCTATGTGGGAAACAGATTGGGAGGATGTGGTCCAGGCTAGCCTGGGCAATGGAGTCCACAGGATTCCATCTGAAAGGAGGAAAGCTGAACTTGTCCCCGTATATCTGCCATACCAGCAATTACAGGAAGTCTAAAATAGTTGTATTGTGATCCAAGCATGTGCTCAGGTGGGAAGCAAGAACCCTCTCTTAAAAATAACCAGTGAAACTGGGTGCTGGTTGCTTACATTTGTAATCCTAGCTACTCAGGAGGCTGAGATCTGAGGAACATGGTTCAAAGCCAGCCAGGCAGAAAAGTCTTCGAGACACTTATCTCCAATTATCCACCTGAAAACCAGAAGTAGAGCTGCGGTTCAAGGTGGTAGAGTGCTAGCCTTGAGCACAAAAGCTCAGGGACAATGCCCATGCCCTGAGTTCAAGCTCCACGACTGACAAAATGAAACAGTGAATAATAGGGCTGGATGTGAGGCTCAGTGGTAGATAACCTGTCTAGCGAATGTGAGGCCCTGAGTTTAAACCCAAGTACTAAAGAGAGAGAGGAAGAGGAGGTGTGTAGGAGAGAGAGAGAGAGAGAGAGAGAGAGAGAGAGAGAGAGAGAGATATCATACTGTTGAGTGAAATTCAATTTAGGCTCAATGAACTTCCTCCAGAATCCCTAACCCATTGTTTCCCACGCTATCCCTAGAGAGTTATGTTCCCTCAGGAAACTGTGGGTGGAGGGTTTTGTGGTCAAACCAGTTTAGCAAAAGCCAAATATTCTGTTTCCCCTCTTGGAGTTTCATTGAGGAACTCCTTCAATGAATGAGGTCTTTTTGTGTACCAGGCTTTGTACTGGACTCTGGGGAACAATAAGCAAAATTAAACTCAACTACTGATTTCATGGACCTTATACTAATAGGAAGATAGACAGCAAGACAAATAGCCAAAGAAATACTGTGTATTTACAAGCCAGGGCACATTTTATGTGAGAAAAGAACACATTTGTGGGAAAGCTTCTGAGGAAGGGACACAAACAGATAGCATGAAACTGGAAAAGATTTAGTTAATTAGGTCAAAGAGGCAGGTAAATCTTAAGGCTGTAGACTGTCTAATAAAGACATGACATGAGTCACATATGCATTTAAAACTTCTCCAGTAACTACATTGTAAGAAGTAGAAAGGATAGGTGTGGTGTGCATGCCTGTAAGCCTAGCACTCAGGAGATGGAGGCAGGAGAGTCATGAGTTTGAGGCCAGCTTGGACCTTATTGGGACTTATTGGGACCCTGTCTCAAAACAAAACAAAGCAACCTAAATAAACAGAAAAGGAAACAGATGAAAATAATTTTAATAATGTTTCCCCAAACTTAGCATATTCAAATATTGCTATTTCAACAGCATACAATTACTGATGCAACATTTAAGATTTCTTTGCTGCTTCATTTTTGTTGTTGTTTGAAGTTTCAAAATAATGAATATCCTTTACATTTAGGGATCCTCTCAATTTGGACGAGTCACATTTGAAGTGTATGACAGCCAGAGGGAGTTCAAGGGCCCTACCCTGGACAGCACAGACCTGGTTAGGAACAGAGGAATGGAGGTGAGGTCTACTCCTCCCAGACGTTCCTCTCATCCTTTCTGCCTTTGAGCAGGAAGAGTCAATGGGGAAAAAACTTGATCTGAGAATTAGAAATTAAGACTTGTGTTCCATCTCTGTCCTTTTTCTTTCTTTATCTTTTAAAAATTGTTATTGTTACTATAAAGGTGATGTACAGAGGGGTTACAATTGTCAAGAAGAACATTTGTCTTTTCACTAACTGTTTGATCTTGAAAAGTCAGTATCCTGTGGATCTTCATCTCAGTATCTGTAAAATGAGATTGTACACTAAATGATCCCAAAGATAAGGATTTAATTTAATTTTATTCATTTATTTTGCACAAGATTGGAACTCACACTGGGTATTGGATGCTTTCACTCACTGGTTGACATTCTATTACATTAGCCACACCTCCAAACCTAAGGCTTTAGTTTTAAAATTCCAGGTCTGTATTGTCCAATATGGAATCCACCTGTAGCTATGGAGAGCTTGAAATGTGGCTAGTCTGCACTTACACATCCTCGAGGTATGAAACATATGCTGGACTTCAAAACAGGAGTTTAAAACACCTCATTAGTTTGGATATATTGGCTTATATAGAAGGTAATGTTAAAACTGACTTTGTGTGTTCTTTGTATCTTTACAATACAGCTACTAAAATGTAAAATTACATATGTGGTGCTATGGGATGAGCCCCTCTCTCATATGTAGAAGACCCCAGATTAGGAGATGGGGAGTTTGGGAAGTAGCTAGATTCAGATGAAGGCATGAGGGTGTATTTATGGGGTTTAGGGCTTTTATTGAAAGCAACACCAACTCTTTCTCTCTCCTAGCCATGTGAGGGATACAGTAAGAAGCCATCAGAATCTGACTGTGGTGGCACAGTGCTTTCTTGAACTTCTAGCTTCCAGAACTGTGAGAAAATAGGCTTCTATTGTTTAAGGCACTCAGATCTATGGTAATTTGTCACGATAGCTCAAACAGACTAAGTTCATTGGCTTGCATTGTATTTCTGTGGGGCAGTGCTGATCTCGATTTTCTGGAACTTCTACATACCAGACTTTGTCACTTTTTTTTTTTTTTTTTTTTTTTTTTTTGGTATTGTACCTATGAGAACAGGGATGGCCTCTGGAACATTCCTTGAGACTAGGTTCAGTGTTTCCCCCTAGTGTTTGCTCAGGAAACATCTCATAATTAGGTCCTTTTCTTTGTAAGCAATGCATGTGGTTGATCTAGATAATTTATGCTGTGGAATTCATTAAAAGGATATTGAGTGGCAGTTGGAATCTCTGCAGGACAGAAGAACAGGCTTGTGGGGGTGGTATACTGATGCCAACAGCCATGCCCCAAATCTCTCTGCAGATAAGTCTAGGAGACTCTCACTGCTCTAGAGAAGCAGGGCTGGCTGCCCATTGACAGAGTACTTTTAGCCTCACCAGCTTCTAGTTGAGTCTGTTAACTGGGTTTAAATCAGAAACTCTAGTTGCAAGAGAAGCTAGGAGGATGAGTTTGCTTCTTTCCGGATTCTACAGCGGAGAGTGGGCTTTTATCCTATGAAGGAGCTCCACTCCTCTATTCTAACTTAGAAAAGTTTGCTGGTTTGTTTTTTTTTTGTGTTTTTTTTTTGGGGGGGGGGGTGTCAAAAGAGAGTAACTAGACTCCTTTACCACAGTAGACCAGGGCTTTGTAAGTTCATCTACAACTCAGCAGGAATTTCTGCTGAGGCTCTGAGACTGGACATTCCTCAATACAGGAAGCTCCTTAGATCTTGTATGGAGAATGTTATACATTCTAATGCTATGATTAGAATGTCATTATATCCCTAGACTTTACTCACATGGTAGTCTAATATGGAGACACAGGAGGGCACTTGAACTAATCAGCAACAAAACTTAAATGGTTTTATAGCCTTGAAACCTATGGGTTAGGTTAAAAAATAGATGGTGATTTCATTGAATCTGATTTTTCTTGTTTTACCATCAACAACTTTTCTGAAATACCTACTTTCTTTAGGGTGTCTCACCTATGGTGAAGGTCACCAAGACACCCCCTTGGTATTAACTCAGAGAAGGAAGGGACCTTGGAAGGGCAGGTGTGTATGTATGGGGGGAGGCTGGGATGGGGGGCTCCTGCGATGTTGTTCAAGCAGCCTGGAACTTCTGGGCTCAAGCGTCCTCCTGCTTCAGCTTTCGGAGCAGCCGTGCTCCTCTGTCCCCAGTTTAGGCCAGAAAATTTCCTGATCTGCCTCAGCCAGAGAGAGATAGAGGCAAGGTTGCCAAGGCGTCCTATGTTGAGGTCACTGGCTAAATCAACCCTGGAGCAGGGGAGAGAACCTTCTTGTTCTGAGACTTCTTCCAACAGGCAGGCCGTTTCCCTGGGCGACTCTTCTCAGCTGCATCTCCATCAAATAGAGACAGACTCTGACTTGCGTCTGCCAATGGAAGAGGAGAGCGGAGAGCAGCGGGAGGAAGAAGGGAGCAACATATAAAGGGATTACGTTAACCATTCCACACCTAGTACTGGGTTTATACTAACAATAAATAATAAGTAAAGACAGCTTGCCCATTGTTAATGAGTGACGGTGCCCAGGAGCGCGGAACGGCTCGCAGCTGGAGAAATTTAAAAAAAGAAGAAGAAGAAGGGAAGGTCAGAATAGGGTCTGCTGGTTCCGGACCTAATTTCTCTCGCGGATCTCTCAGTCTGGAGCACACATATTAGGGAAGAAGGGGCACTGGCCTGCTGCGGCGTGGGGGGGTGGGGGTGGGGGGGCTCTCCTCCTCAAACAGGGGCGGGACGGGTTCCTGGCAACCGCGGGGTTTCTCTCGGTCAAGGGTGCTTGCCTTGCAGTCAGCTCTCCCCGGCTGCGAGCAAGGCGCGTGGCGTTGCGCAGCTCCTGCCGTGGCAGGTTGCCTTCAGCCCGTGCGCGCACTCGGAGTCCCCGAGGCAAAGCCACTCCGTGGCGGTTCCGGGCTCAGTGCTGGAGGCAGACTCCCAGCCTAGGTCTCTGGCACTGGGCGTTCTTAGCGGCGGGAGAAGTGATGGGGACGGTGTCTCATTTCACCGAGCAGGTAGTTCCAGCCGGCCAGCAGAGGCGGGACTGGGCCGGGTCACCCCTAATGCGAAGAGAGAGAGAGCGCGCCACGTGTCCGGAGCGGCGCTCAGAGCACTTTGCTACCGGAGTTCTTCATTTCCCCGCGATCCTAAGTGGCAGGCACGGTTAGCACCTGCCTATTTGCGACGAGGGAGCAGCCATGGAGACGCTGAGTAACTTGCATTAGAGTTCTCCGAGTTGGGGTTGTGTGACCCTGAAACCCCAAGCCACTGCCCTTGGACTCAGCTCTGCGGATTATTGTCCAATCGGGCCGTCTGCACCTGTTGAGGCCCCCTCTGGACGGGAGGAGGAGGGAGGAGGGAGAGGAGAAGGATCCAGAGAAAGGCCCGGAGGCGCACCCTCATCCGGATGCTGGGCCCCGGGGCGCGGAGAGACAGCCTGGCGCCTTTGTATCTGGGAGGGGGTGGCCTTCCTTCTCCCGGATTGCGTCCCCAGCAGGCGCACGGTTTGGGGGTGGGGGTGGGGAATGGCCTCTCTGGGGAGAAGGCAGGAGCGAGTAGAGGATTTAGATGTCTAGGGGGAGGACAGGAAGGTGAAGTAGAAGTGACAGGAACCCTGGCAGCCCGCTGAGCCCACCAGCCGGGAGGCCAGGCTGTTGCGCGCGCGGGTATCCACGCGGATGTGCGTGCGGGGCGCTTTCATTCAAACTTTGGGAAGTCTGGGTTCCGTCGTCACCGAAGGTGTGACCAATCAGAGTCTAGAGAGGGGAATAAATTATGCAAATAACCATCTGGCGATGGGTCAGATGACTCCAAGGGTTTAAAAAACTACCTCTCCAGGAGTCCGGCGGAGTGACAGCGGCCAGCCCCGCTTCCCCGCGGCCCTGGGTGAGGGCAGGTCTGGTTCTGCAACAAGTCCTGCCACTTTCTCCTCCCGGCGCGCCGCCGCGGTCCGCGCAGCCAACTTCGCGACTTCCATCTCCTCTTCCAGCTCACTCCCTTGTGCCCACTTTTGGGCTTCCCGGCGCGGGAGGTGGTGGTGGCATTCTTTTTGTTGTTGTTGTTTTGTGTTTTTTTTTTTGTTGTTTTTTTTAAATCCTCGGTTCAGGGGAGGGGGCGTGGCAGGGAAGGATGAGAAACTCCATTCTTCTGTTCTTCTTCTGGAACGTCTATTGTTGCTTTGCGGCGGGAAGCCCCACACCCCTGGGTCCGGAGGGACCCCTGGAAGGTAAGGTGCAGCGCGTTTATCTATTCATTTTTACTCCCTTTTCCCCCTCAGTTCTTTTCGGTGCCAGGACCCTCTGTCCTGCCAACCTTTCTTGTTTCTGCGGAATCCTTCTTCCTTTGGCATTGGCGCTATCCATGTTCTCCTCCTAGGTCTCAAAGGCTACTTAGTGGGGAATGTGTTACCTTGCAAGTCACCCTGAGGCCGCAGGTGGCTAGGGTGTGAGCGCCCCATCTCCCTTTCCGTGGTTCCCTTAATCGGCGCTGTCCAGCCTGCCGAGCTGCTTGCCAACAGCTCTTCAACCTTGTCTTGTCCTAAATCTGCTGATTTCCCTCCAGCCTCCTTGTAATGCTGGTGTGTTTCAGAAGTTAAGGGGTCAGGGTCACCTGGCTTTAGTTTGAGGACCGCTTGAAGCACATCGGTAACTCGGGTTGAGAAGCTGCCTGGCCAGGTCATACCTCCCGATTTCAGCCTCTTCCTCCCCAACATCTTTTCCCCTTCCACTCTTCCTCTTCCTTCTCCTAGCCTCTAGCCTTTCTTTCTCTTTGGTTCTGTATGGTGATCTCTTCCGTTGATGGCAATTTGCCCTGGTGGAGTGAGGATAGGGTCACTTAGTACAGTGAAGAGGAGGAGCCTCTGAATCTAGTCCCATCATTTCATTTACTGATCTTCAGAAGTTGGCCAAATGCCATTGTTCTGTGTTTGCTTGTGCAAGCATGGAAGTGTTCATTTGAATGAATGGGAAATCTTTAATTAACACGCTCCCAACTCCTGTGCTCACTAGAAGTAAGACTCAGGGCAGCTCTCTCTGAAGCATGTTAAAGTTCCTCCCAGCTTTCCTGTTCGGTGCTTCTGAGTATCTGGGACCATTTCATTCATCCATGAAGTATTTATTCCTTGTGTTTCTGCTTATTGCTAGCCACTCCTCCAGGAGTGGGGTAGACAATAGGGAGCAGGTGGCATTTCCTGCCCTAACTAACTAACTAACTAACTATATAAATGGTGCCGAGGATTATGGAGGAAAAGAAAAAGAAAGCAGGTCTGGTTGGCAAAGTAGTACATTTCAATTTGTGATTAAAGAAGACCTTCCCGAGAACCTGACCCTTGAGCAAGAAGCCAGGGGGCTGGGGGGAGGAGGGAATGAACCATAGGAGATCTGAGTGAAGATAATCATAAACTCTCAGAGGCTGACATGACCCTGGCCCCAAATAGCAGGTATGAAGCTAGAGAACTGTGAGTGAGATCAGGCCAGATGGCAAGGTGAACCTTCTATGCATGGAGATACGTTCATCCAGCAGACAGACCTCTTTTCTCCTCAGCCTCCCCATCTGCTCTGTGCGTGAGTGGCTGTCTGGATATAGGATGGAGGAGCTCTATTGAACTAGTTATTCAGATTTCTGCCAGTTGGAGCCTCTGTTCAGTATTTTCATGAAAGTTACCCGAGTTCTGTTCCTATGGGTCTAGCTGCACTCCCTGGGGAACCTTGTCCTTCTTACATCTGACTCATGTTTCCCCCACTGTCCCCATTGTCCCTGATACCACCACTCCCTCCATAACTGTAATTTCTCTTCTATGATCTTGATCCTTTCCCTCCCTCCCTCCCTCCCTCCCTCCCTCCCTCCCTCCCTCCCTCCCTCCCTCCCTCCCTCCCTCCCTATCTTTCTCTCTCTCTCCTCTCTTCCTCCCTCCATCCCTCCCTCTCTTTCTATCTTTCTCTCTCTCCTCTTTTCCTCTCTCTCTGTCCTTCCCTCCCTCCCTCTCTCCCTCCCTCTGGTTCTATCTTTCTTTTTTTTTGTGTGTCAGTTTTGGGGCTTGAATGGGCTCTGTCTCTGAGCTCTTTTGCTTAAGGCTAGCACTTTACCACTTTGAGCCACAGCTTCACTTTTTTTTTCTTTTCTACCTTTATTTCTTTTCTATCTTTATTTCTTCTCTCTCTTTTTTTCTTTCTCTCCTTCCTTCCTTTGTATTTCTTGTGCCAGTTCTGGGACTTGAACTCAGGATCCAAGTGCTAACAGTCCCTTAGCTTTTTCACTCAGGGCTGGTGTTCTACCACTTGAACCACAGCTCTGCTTCTGGTGTTTTTTTGCTAGTTTATTGGAGATGACTCTTAGATTCTTTTTCTGCCCAAGCTGGTTTTGAACCGTAATTTTTAGACCTCAGCCTTCTGAATAGTTAGGATTACAGGCATGAACCATGGTGCCTAGCTTTCTTTTGTTTCTTAACTACAGGATAGATTAAACTGCTGGATGGTATCACCACTGCTGGGTGACAAAAGTGTGTATTTATCTCCCCAGCTCAATATGAAATAATGTTTACCAACATGGCTGAAATAAAGCAGTGAGCACGGTGTCTACCTAGTGTTACATGACCATCCATGTGTGGGCTGTACTTTGGGAGTGGGGCTGTGTCCTAAACAGTACTGCATATAAGCAATGAGCTGATGAGGTGGCATTGCTCCTCTGAGGAGTTTCTCCATAGTCTTTGTCATTCATGTAACAAACTGAGAGGATGCCTGGCACCTGTAGGCTCTACAGAGGGCCTTGAACATGCATGAGGTCTTTGCAGTAAGTGTTGGAGTTGAGATAGGATGTCAAGGAAAGCTCTGCACAACAGGCTGACAGCCTCTAACTTGCCATTGCAAAATCCCAAATATCTTGAAATTAGAAAATGTATTGGAAACTTGTTTGGCAGCCAGCCAGACCTGACCTTACCTGATCTGAACTCATTTGGCAGCAAAACCTGGCCTAAGCCAGCAGGGGGCGGTTTGTAATCTTTACTTTTGCCCTTGACTGTGAGTGGTCTTATATTACTCTGCAGAAATAATAGTGTTTAGTTCATGGGGGTATGGAGGTATATCAGACCTCCAGGAGTGTTATATAACATGCAATATATGGTCCATAATGCCTTTTAAAAGTATGGAGCTTTCTGACTGGATGCTAGTGGCTCACGTCTGTAATCCCAGTTACTCAGGAGGTTTAGATCTAAGTATCTTGGTTAGAAGATCCTTTTTGATTATCCACCAAAAAGCTGGAAGTAAAGCTGTGGTTCAAGTAGTAGAGTATCAGACTTGGGTGAAAAAGCTAAGGGACAGTGCCCAGACCTTGAGTTCAAGTCCCCCTAACAGCACCAAAAAAAGTGGGGGGAAGGGGAATATTTTGAATTCTGAATCTCAACTAGTCCTAATGATTTCAGGAAAAGAACCAAAGAGCCATGCTGTAAAAGTAGGAATGTGAGAGAAGGAAAAAAAGGAAGTTAATTTGGTAGGGAAGCATAGAGTGAAGTAAGAGAGATACCTTTTTTTTTATTTTCAAGCCACAATAATTAATAGAAATGACTAAGACTCAGTGAGTATAGATGGTATCTTTATGATTCTCCTGGGAAGTGATGAGCAACATGCATCAGGTATAAAAATCAAAACCCAAATTCCTCATGTAATCTGAACTAAACGCAACTAGAACTAGATCACAACTTGCTTACTTCCAAGCCACTGGAAGCACCCATGCTCCGTTCTTCCTCCCTAGATGAGCTCCCCAGAACCAAGGAGGTGCTGATATCAACCAAACCCTCTGTGAAGTTTAACCTCCGCACCTCTAAGGACGCAGAACACGAAGGATGCTACTTCTCTGCTGGCCACGATCAGCTTTTAGAAGACTGCGGCTTCAACGTCACAGCTAAAACATTCTTTGTCATTCACGGATGGACGGTGAGCCCAGCGAGGGAGGGAGCTCTGTGGCTTTATACAAGATTTGCTTCCTTTTGTTTTGGTCAATTAAAAAGAATACGGGTGCTTCCAGATTCCAAATGCTCTCCCCCGCTTTCCTTGTGGGCTGCTTGTGTTTCCGACAGCTGTGAAGAATGTAATGGGCACTTGGTGGAGGGGGCAATCTGGACTCCAGCAGGGTGGCATTTAGTGCTGGCATACAGCGGGCTTTCAGAAAGTGGCTCTCCTGAGGGCAGCATCCCAGCTTCACTGGGTCTGAAGGACCCTCTAATTACACTTAATTACATTGGTCAACCACTGCCTGGAGGGGGCCATCCTGCCTTCCGTGCTGAGCTGAGCTGAAACAACTTGACTGGCACAGAGACAGTTTATGAGGGGCCAGCTGGCCTGGATGGCTGACTGCTGTTGGCATGATGCCCTCCTGTTTGCATAGAGATGGCTTCGTTTAAAGGCACTGGGGCTCTTTTTGTGACCTAGCTGAGCAATTCCCGTTGAAAAGCCCATGACAAACTTCAACAACAACAAAAAGTTTTCACACTTAGCCTCAGAAACTCTTGGCCAGAGAGGGATTTATTCATTCATAGTCTGAAGGAAAATGGCAGTATGAAGTGAGCAGATCTCTGCCTGGGTGGGTATGTTCTCCCTCTTAATGATGAGAAATTCAGATCTGTTACATTCTTTCTGGGTTTTTAGGTCTATCACCAACAGTTAGGGCCAGAGTTGGAGTTGGGGAAGGTAATGTGAATGAAGGCACGATTAAGGGACTGTCCACCTGTCCTGCAGTTGGAATCATGCATTTGAACTATAATAAAACCCTCCTGTCAAAATGCAAACTACTTACAGTCACTTACAGGCTGCAATTTACAAATGGGGTACATTCCAAAAAGTTCTTTTGTAATGTGTTTGGAACTTGGAACAGCACTTTCCCATAGAAAGCAAGATTTGTAAATAGTGTTTGGGTTCCCAGGCTAGGCATAGAAAATCCATTTATTTGATCATGTACTTGTGGATGGGTTTACAACTGGCTTTAGTCACCATTTATAACTTTGTTTCTGTGGGAAAATGTGTTCTGAGTTCTAATTTGGGATTCCAGGGATGGGTTTTCTGTCCTCTGGGGTCAAGAGAGATGGCAGAGATGGGTTGTAGGAAGGAGCCATTTGTTAACTCTGTGTTTGCCTAGGCGACAGCATCTCCCTGCATCTCTAAGGGAGGAGCCAGTTCTCCAAGGCAACCATCCCTGGCTGCCTTTGAAGGCTGGACCAAGCCACTTGTCTGACTGTGATAGGAACTAAGATTAACTTCATGCTAGCATCCCCACCAATACCTATGCTTCAAACAGTGGGACAACAGCACAGGACATCAACTATGAAAGCTTCGGTGGGGAAAACTAGGGATGTAGAAAGCAATGGCAACTGAGTGTCAGAGGCTCACACCTGTCATACTAGCTACTCAGGAGGCTAAGATCTGAGGATCAGCTTAATGCCAGCCTGGGTAGAAAAGTATGTAAGACTTTAATCTTCAATCAAATGTACACACACACACACACACACACACACACACACACACACACATACACACACACACACAGAGGCGGGGGGGGGGGTAGAGCGATGGCTAAAGTGGTAGAGCACCAAACGAGTCAGAAAGCTAAGGGACAGCATCCAGGCCCTGAGTTCAAACTCCAGTACCATCACACACATTCACACACACACACACACACACACACACACACACACACACACACAATGGAAGATATAGCAAGTTAGCCTCTGGCTTGCTTTGCTCATGGATATAAAGGTTCTAAAATCAGATGGAAGAAAGTCATGGGACTGAATTCTATATACAATAGGTATCCTGGAGCTCAGAATAGTCCTAATAATAAAGATTCCTCCTTTGCAGATGAGCGGCATGTTTGAAAATTGGCTCCACAAACTTGTATCAGCTTTGCAGACAAGAGAGAAAGATGCCAATGTCGTGGTGGTTGACTGGTTGCCCCTGGCTCACCAGCTGTACATAGATGCAGTCAGTAACATCGGTGTGGTGGGACACAGTGTGGCAAAGCTGCTTGACTGGTTGCAGGTAAGTGGGCAGGAGGGGGAGTTATCACTTCTTATATCTCTTTCTCTCTCTTATATAAACTAATATTTACATTATATACATAATACACAATGTAATACATACATTGTATACATAACATATTATATTATATATGTGTATACATTATATTAGTATATGTAGTATTGTATATGTATATCACAGGCACATATATTATGTTTTGAATGGCAGGATGATAATTCCATACAGTCTGCTTTGTCATAAGCAGGATGTCAAATTCAACTATTCTTAGGAAATACTGACCACATGTGACCTTCCGGACTTTGATCAAAATCTTTGGCATTAAATTTTTTTCCAAATTAAGCATGGCATGAAATATTTGAAAGCTGAGCCTTTCAGAAGGCTTTTTAAAAATTATTGAGGGATCTCTGGATCTTTCCTTAATTTGCTGTAAGGAAATTTGCCTCATGGCTAGTTACTTGCTGATCTTAGAAGCCGATTCCCTTTGGTTGGTTGGGAATGGACAGCATCCAGGACAGGCTTAGAATCTTAAGTAGCTACAAAGTCTGTTCTTGCGTCTAAAGTGTGTGTGTGCTGAAGGTGGTTGGTTCAAATGAATGTGACCTATTACCTCCTTTAAAATAGTAAGTGTGCAAATAGCTTGAGGTAGTGTGTTTGCTTTTCATAAGTCAATGATTTGCCTGAGATCAGAGGACTTAACTGGGATAGGAGGGGCTAGGGCACATTGGCAAGGTGACCAGTCAGGGCTATTCTAGCCTGACCTTCCTTTCAACCATGGAAATCAATGAATCCAGAAATCTGGTTAGGATTCTAGAGCAGATATCTTTTCTCTGCCCAAATTGCTGCAGACAGTTTGATTCCAGAACTAGGGCATCAAGGCCCCCACTAGCTGAGAACCTAGAAGGGGGACAAAGCTCTAAGTCTGGGGTCCAGGTAGACTTGTGGTGGGGAGGTCAGCAACTCCTGGGGGCAGAGCAGAGGTGAAGGTCCACAAGAGCAGGCAGGGAGCAGGTGCCACAGGCTGGAGCTGGCACTTTCTTCTCCAATAGATATGATATGTTTGTCCTCAAATTGCTGCTCCCGCTCTCCCTGCTAGATACTGTCAGGGAGAATAGAAAACACACAGGGAACATGAGGGAACAGTCAGACACGTGGCCTGCAGTCATGTCCTCAACCCCACCGCCTTGGCATTTGAAGTGCCACCTGCTACTCTTGACCTCCCCGCCCTGGCTGTGATCCGTGCTTACATGGCCTCTGACCCATGTTGCATGGCCAGCCATGCTCAGGGTAACTACAGGGTTCCTGTGACTCCTCCTCCGAAGGAAGACTTGCTGAATGGTTGGTGGCTCTGGGCTCAGGACCATACTCTTTTGTTTTGTTTTTTTGCCAGTCCTGGGGCTTGAACTCAGGGCCTGAGCACTGTCCCTGGCTTCTTTTTGCTCAAGGCTAGCACTTTGCCACTTGAGCCACAGTGCCACTTCCAGCTTTTTCTATATATGTGGTGCTCAGGAAGGGAACCCAGGACTTCATGTATAGGAGGCGAGCACTTTACCACTAGGCCATATTCCCAGCCCCTCAGGGCCACACTCGCGCTCACATGCTTTGGTGACTTCTTTCAGGGGAAGAATGGCTTTTCACTTGGGAATGTTCACTTGATTGGCTACAGCCTTGGGGCACATGTGGCTGGGTATGCTGGCAACTTCGTGAAAGGAACTGTGGGCAGGATCACAGGTAAGCTCTGCTACCACCACCACTAGCAGCCATGTCCCCCCTGGTCCCTCTACCTCTCTCCAGCCTGGGTGTTCTGAATTGTCGCCTCCAAATGAGGCTGCTTGTATTACTTTTAGTTTTGGAAGGGATCTGGAGAACATCTAATCTGGAGCATTTTACTAATTGAACATCTGTGGGCTCCTCAATAGATAAAGATATTTTTTGTGGAAGCTGTCTTTGTTCATCTTGGTCATGTTAATCTTGCCATTTGGGACTCTTCCTTCACCTGGTAGAATCTCAGGGTCTCAGAGCACCAGTGGGTACAGGTTGGAAGCACTGGTCTAATCCAATAGGTGAAGGAATATTCAAAAGTGAAGTCCTTGCTCAAAGCATATAGCTAAGAACTGAAGGACAAAAGCTGGGGTAAAGCCCCAGTCCCCAACCTTCTAGGTGTTCATTACAGGGGTAGTCTTACTACACTCACAAGGCTCCAGGGACTGAGGCAAAAGGAAGAAATGATAGCTTCTACCTCGAGTTCCAGGTCATCTATCAATAGCCTCTCTCTGATGTTAAGGTTGTGTATTTAATAATTCTAGTAACTTATTTAGAATGTGTGGTTGAACTTTGTAATTAGAGACTTTTCTTTTTTTAATTTTGATTGTCAAACTGATGTACAGAGAGGTTATAATTTCATACGTTGGGCATTGGATACATTTCTTATACTGTTTGTTACCTCCTCCCTCATTCCCCCCTCCCCCATAGCCCTCTCCCTTTCCCCCCATTTTAAAGAGACTTCTCTTATACTGGTACCCAGAAGGCCAATAGCACAATGAATTTTCCATCCTGAAAACTGCCTTGTAGTGAGCTTTTAATGTTAGAGTTTGAATTAAATCATTTAATGCTTGTGCCATGTCTGAAAGACTTTCTTTGCCATTTTGAGGCCTCTCAGATAGGTAAGATCTTCCTCTTCCCTAAAATGAGTGGTATTGTTCTGACCTTTTTCTCCTTACCACATACTTGTACATGGACACAAGATTCTGAGGGTGGTGCCTTAGGCTTCTTTCTGTTGCTACCATTGCATAGCATAGTCTGAGTAATTTCTAAAGAACAGAAGTTCCTGTGGCTTCTTCTTGCTGCTTGAGATTATGATGGATGGGCTTGGAATCACAGAACAAGCCTGTCAGCTTGGGGCTCTATTTCTCTAATAGAGCAATAATGTCATCACCTCTATCTCTGAATACTATTGACATTTGAATTTGGGGAATAATTTTCTACACATGAACTCTGCGTGTGTGCTCATGCGCAGGTGTATGTGCATGTATGTGCTGGTCCTGGGGCTTTAATTCAGGACTTGGGTGATGTCAATTTTTTTCACTCAAAGCTGGGGCTTTAACCCTTGAGCCACAGTTCCACTTCTGGCCTTTTGATGGATTAATTGGAGATAAGATCCTCTTGCTTGGGCTGGCTTCAAACTGCCATTCTTTGATCTCAGCCTCCTCAGTCGCTAGGATTACATGCATGAATCACTTGTGCATAGCTACAAGTGAACTTTTTAGAGGTACATTTAAACCAGGAAGGAAATATTTAATCATTTTTCTTTTCTTTAGTGTTTTATTTTATTTTATTTGTTTGTTTGTTTGTTTTGCCAGTCCTGGGCCTTGGACTCAGGGCCTGAGCACTGTCCCTGGCTTCTTTTTGCTCAAGGCTAGCACTCTGCCACTTGAGCCACAGCGCCACTTCTGGCTGTTTTCTATATATGTGGTGCTGGGGAATTGAACCCAGGGCTTCATGTATACGAGTCAAGCACTCTTGCCACTAGGCCATATTCCCAGCCCTAGTGTTTTATTTTAAAGCAAGACTCAGGTACAGAGGAATTCTTCAAGAGTGGTTTAATAAAGGTGGAATTTCAGGTGTTGGCAATAAGCTGGTAGGGTAGTTTTATGTGTTTTTTTTTTTTTTTACTGAGGTTTTATTGGTTCTCTTCACTGTGATCTCTGTGCTTAAGTCTAATATATTCACACATATAGAGACATATGCTTGTACATTCCACTAGTGAAAGCTTGAGAACCTTGACTTTTATTACCAAGATGGCAGGGCTTGAGCTATTTAAAGTGGACTGTGATTGTATGGTCACCCTTGACTTCCCATTAACCCACTGCTGGTGCAAAATCGTTTTACCCAAAACCACTCTGGGTCCAGTTGTTGGAGCACCTCTCCCTGAATGACAGAAAAACAAAGCCAGGTCAGCCTGGTGCAGACTTGGCACTCAAACACACCCTACCAAGGTCAAGTCCCAGTGTCCTTGACAACTAGGACCAACTGCAGACCTTGCCTTGCTCTGTTTCTAAATCTGAAATAAGCTGGAGTTAATGGAGGGGGGCGCTTTCTAGTTCTTGCCCCCTGTTTATTTGGGGCCAGCTGCTGACGTGAAGGCTTCTTGCCTGTGGGCAGCTGAGGAGCTGGCAAAATGCCTATCAGGCCTGCATGGAGCTATCCCTTCGTCCTGTCTCTCTGTGTATACCGGGGCTGACTTCTGTCCCATGTCCAGCTGCACTTCAAGAAGTATTTGGCGTACTGTGTCTGTCTGATGGAGGAGGTTGTCTCCTCTCCATTTCCTTCCATTGGTAGACTTCTTTTGGGCTTGTGAGCCTGCTTGTCCTGACTGATAAGAGACTAGATGTTGGAGATTTCTTGGGGTCCTCAGGCCATTGATACTTCTGAGCTGTGGCCACCAGTAACTTGGGGCCTGCAAGAGCACACATGAACCTCAATTTTCCTTGGGTCAGAGAGCATGGACTGGAGTTGGTGGGAGTTTTACTGTCTTCCGTTCCATCTAGCAGTCTGTGACTTCTAGTAGACTAAGAAAGTATACATTTCTAAAGAACCGCTAATGAATTCATTTAGGAAATGTGTGTGTGTGTGTGTGTGTGTGTGTGTGTGTGTGTGTGTGTGTGTGTGTATGCCAGTCCTAGAGCTTAAACTCAGAGCCTGGCTCTGTCCCTTAGCTTTTATGCTCAAGGTAGTGTTCTACCACTTGAGCCATACCTCCACTTAGTCTAGCTTTTTGGTGGTTAGAGATAAGAATTTCATAGACTTTCCTGCCTGGCCTGGCTTTGAACTGTGATCCTCAGATCTCAGCTTTCTGAGATTACAGGCATGAGCCACTAGTGCCCCACAAGAAACATCAATGAAGTATTTACTGTGTGCAGCTTCTAGGTTAGATGCTGCCTCATTGTCAAGTACCTCCAGCACCCTCATTTGACAGGTAACTGAAGAGATACTTCATGCTATCTTTAAGTTGCATAGCAGAGGCTTTGACAGGAAAAGGAGGATGCAATGATTAAAAAAAATAGGACAAGTATCTTGTATCCTGTAAACAGCAGATTCCAGAAGCTTCTCTTAGCCACTGAGCCATGTGGCTTGTCTTCTAGAAGTGCAGAAAAACAAAAATAAAGTAGAAGTGGGATACCTGTGACTTAGGAGGCTGAGAACTGAAGATTGCAGTTCATAGCCAGCCCAGACAGGAAAGTCTGTGAGACTGACTCTCATTAACCAGGAAAAGTTGGAAGTGGAGCTTTCACTCAAGTGGTAGAGCACTAGCCTCGGGTGAAGAAGCAAAGGGACAACACCCTGGACCTAGGATCAAGCTCTGCTACTACTACTACTTACCACCACACCCACACCCACATACAGAGTAGCGTAGAAGAAGATTGTGTCACTTTTCCTCTTAGTCTGTGGGCCATGGATGTGTGCAGAGACTGTCAGAGAGCAGGCTCAGCCCGGGTAGGTGCTGGCCTGTGAGATCCCAGCTGCCCACATTCCTCCAGAGCAGCTTGGTTTCCATGGCGCTGCCTGTCTGGTGGGGACCTTTGTTCATACCAAGCACAGAGCCTCTCTCTTGTTTTGGTTGCAAAGAAGAATGTCCTTTTCCCTCCTTCCTTTTCTCTCCAGTGCACATGGCGAGAGGCTGAGGCGAGGCTGCTTGTGCCACTACTTTGGTCCATGCCCCCTCTGAAAGGTGCCGTCTGGGAGGGCACACATTTGTGCCATCGTTTCGGGAGGGTTGGGGTGAGGGATGAGCCCCTAAAGCAGTCTGAACTCCATTTCTGCCTTGGTTATTCATAAAGTCATCTAAGCCTCTGGACACTGTTTTCATCCTTGGCCAGTCTTGCGAGTCCTGGGCACTGTAAGCTGACTGCTCACTGTTGACAGTATGTCTGTCTTTTGTTTATCCTCAAATTGACCTCTGGGCTTCCCACTGTGCTCCCTGGGTATTGTGCTGGGGAGGGAGGACACAGCTCTGCTACCTATCTCCTCCTTTCAGGACTTAGTTTTTGGCCACATCACCTCCTGGCCTTGGTGCTTCTAGACTGGGAATTCTTGGCTTCTTTCTGGTTTTTTTTTGGGTGGGGGGGGGGGTGGGCAGGGTCTTACTGTATAGCCTAGGCTGGTCTTCAAGTAACAGTCTTCCTGCCTCAGCACTTCCTCCTGAGTGCTGAGGTTTCAGTCCTGCATCACAGTGCTTGGCGTAGCCCAGGGGTTCTCAGCCTGGCGGTTATGGACACATAGGGACAGATGCTGCTTTGCTGTGCCTGCCTCGTTGTGGGGAGGGGTCAGATATCACCAATGTCCTCTGGGGTTGGGGGGTCAGTCCCAGTGGCTAGCCATTCAACGCCACTGTTCCAGATTAAATACAGACCTTCCTTTAGTTCTCATTTATTAACTTCCCCCTGCTCTTCTCTATGGGTCTATATGGCCAAGAGCCTTTCTGGCTCTCATAATCACCTGGGCTTGAGAATTCCTTTCACAAACTGTATAAATGAAGGCTTTCTGCTTCTATTTCATAGATGGTCCTGTTGCACAGGCAAATCATGGGCCACCTAGAAAAATCAATCTGTCTTTCTGGGTTGCATGGTAGATGCCCCCAGTGAAATTTCTGGGAGGTCAGGCACTTGGAAATTTGCATTTTATGCACTGCATGTTGTTTTGGGATGGTTTTTTCCATTTGTGGGGCTCAGAATTAAGAGATACCCAAAGCCTCTCTCATGGCTGGGATTAGGTGCCCAGCCCCCCTTTCCACCTGCCCCCTGGTTGCCTCTCCATACAGACAACGCTTTGCTCCTGTCTCCTTCCGGTTGGTTTTTTTGAGAGCCACCTCCGAAATTTTAACAAGTTCCCCAGTGCTCCTGGTGCAGTTTCCAATGTGAGGACCTGCACGTTAGTCAGTGTTGCTTGCCGGCTCAGCCTAGAAAGTTTGGAGGAAAAAGAAAGGTTTCTTTCGTCTATGAAATAGAGGAATTGTGGAGGTCTGGTTTTGGATTCTCACTCTATTGGTGAGCTTGAAGATACTTCTCTCTTTCTCCAGCCCATCCGTGGGCCTGATTCATAGATAAAGGTAAGGGTTAGTTCAAATACAAATTGTGCAGCTTGGGAGGCTGAATTCTTTCCAGCTTGGTTGTTCAGGAACAGTTTTATTGGAAATGGGTGCTGAGGAGGCTTGCAGTGACAGCTGACTGTGTTGACTGGCTTAGGTCCAGCCGAGTTCTTCAAACAGCTCAAGTTCTGGCTGCCTGTGGTGGCTCAGAGCTGGTAGCAATGTGAACCTTGTGGCTGGTTTACGGGGCTTGGAAGTGTCAGTTCTATGACAGTTGGATTTATACCCACCAGGATGTCTTGGGTCAACTGCACATGGAATTGGGCTCCTTATTTTCTTCCATGTGTGAATTCATCGTGCTGGACTTGGAGGGTGCTTTTATTCTGCTCCCTTAGATTTGACACTCCAGTCAAGAAGCGTTGACTTAGCCCATCTCCCAGTGTCTGTTTTGGCCTCTCCTGCTGCAGGTCTGGATCCTGCTGGACCCATGTTTGAAGGGGCTGACATCAACAAGAGGCTCTCCCCTGATGATGCGGACTTTGTGGATGTCCTGCACACTTACACACGCTCCTTTGGTGTGAGCATCGGGATTCAGATGCCCGTGGGCCACATTGATATCTACCCCAACGGGGGTGACTTCCAGCCGGGCTGCGGATTAAACGATATCTTGGGATCAATTGCATCTGGAAGTGAGTTTCTCGTGTACTGTGTCTTGTGCTTGACTCCAGCTAGACCTTCTCCTCCTAAATCAGCCACACCTGTCAGTTCCTCCAATTCCATTCCATTTGCCATTCTCACTTCCCTGCCCAGTTGCCCCAAATGTCATAAGGTTCTGCATTACCCTACATGGCTGTTGATAGATATCACACTCTGGGTTCATGGTTGTCATTAATGTCTTTTTATGACAAAAACAGTACATAGGTGTTTACTAAAAAACAATCAAGCAATCCTGAATTGCATAAAGCCAAAACGAACACTTGGATGTGTTCATTCAGTCTTTTCTCTTTGCAATTTTTCTGTGTGTATAGATATATATGTATATATATATATTAAAAAAAATCACATTGTTCTCCAACATTCTTTGTTCAGTCATGACATATTATAGACAGTCTTAAACACCAGACAAGGTAGTCTTACTAACCTTACCCTTTCTTATGGACTGCATAAAATTCTGCACACACTACATTTCAATTTTTGGTAACATTTTATCTATTTATTTATTCTTGCTGATCATGGGGCTTGAACTTGTGGCCTAGGTACTGTCCCTTAGCTCTTCTGCTCAAGGCTACTTTAAGCCACAGTGCCACTTCCTTTGGTAACATTTTAAAGAGGCAAAACTAAGAAGCTTTTTCTATTGCCATTTGTCCTCTGAATGCCTAAGCCTATTCTCAGCAGACTTGGGCTGGGGTCAGTTTGCTTGTTGAAACTGCTGGGCAGGTCAGTGGGCAACTGCCATGGAGATTTCCCATTCTCACACTCCCCTGGGGGCTGGCAGCATTTCCCAAGTCTTAGCTTCAATCTCCACTCCGACATTCTGCCCTTTAGATGTCCCACTTGGTCACTTGGTGTTAAGACTTCCCTTCTCCCAGTGTGATGAGTTTCCAAGTAGCCCTAAGATTTGGGGGCCTGATTACTCCTGCCCCTAGTTAGAGGATGGTGACAATGCAAGGTGCCAGTAAGGCTGCTGATACTAGTAAGTAGGATACTAGTAACTAGGAGTGTAGGTGGCTTTGTCATATTTTAAGGTCTCAGGAGTTACTTAGACTATTGGCTTTGGTCTCTGACTACAAGAACAATATTCTCTGGCTCAAAAGAAATCCAATTTTTTTTTTTGCCAGTCCTGGGCCTTGGACTCAGGGCCTGAGCACTGTCCCTGGCTTCTTCCCGCTCAAGGCTAGCACTCTGCCACTTGAGCTACAGCACCACTTCTGGCCATTTTCTATATATGTGGTGCTGGGAAATTGACCCCAGGGCTTCATGTTTATGAGGCAAGCACTCTTACCACTAGGCCATATTCCTAGCCCAAGAAATCCAAATTATAGTCTTACTTCTCCTTCCTTCCTTCCTTTGTTTCTTTTGTGCTGGTGCTGGGGCTTGAACTGAGGGCCTCATGCTCTCATTTGGCTTTTTTCCCTCAAGATCTGCTGTCTCCTATGCTCTCACTTGGCTTTTCTCTTCGAGGTTGACGTTCTACCACTTGAACCATACCGCTATTTCTGCTTTTTTGCTGATTAACTGGAGATCAGAGTCTCTTGCATTTACTTGGGCTGGCTTTGAACAGAAATCTTTAGATTTAAGCCTCCTGATTAGCTAGTATTATAGGTGTGAATCAGCAGCATCTGGTTCCAAATTATGCCCTTGACAACCAACTATCTCCATAACCCTAGCCAGTTGTCTCATTTCTAAGCGCCTTTGGGTTATGGGTTATAATTGAAGGGAACAAGCGATGTTGGCATTTTCTTAAAGGGTCACTTGGTAAATATTGTAGGCTTATAGGCTATACAGTCCCTTTTTTTTTTTTTAGCTCCACTCTGCTGTGATAGCATGAAAGCAACCATAGACAACACATAAACGAGTGACTATGGATGGTTATTTCCAATAAAACTTTATTTACAGGAGTATGGAGCCATCATGTCAGCCCTAATTTGCTGAGCCTGGGATGAGATGAAGGGTAGCATTTTCTGCACTTTCTAACCATACAGCACTGTTAGGACTTAGTGACTGTACCACGTGTATCTACAGCCCTCGGTTTAGCCCTTGCAGAAACTCCCTTGTTCTTTATTTCTCTCTGTGTATTAGTGATGTCTTCTTACCAAGAGAGCAAACAGCTACCGGCTGGAATGTTCATAAATCATTTCCCTTCATAGGAGCCCAGCACATCCCAGGCACCTTATTAACAGCTTCACTAAGCACAGCTTTCACTGATGAGGTGTCTAGGAAGTGTTGATTCAACATTGTAATCATCCGGAAAGGGCTTATTCTGCATGTGTTGCTTTTCTCCACTTCTCCAGCAATCGCAGAGGTGATGAAATGTGAGCACGAACGAGCTGTACACCTTTTCATTGACTCCCTGGTGAACCAGGACAAGCCGAGCTTAGCCTTCCAGTGCATTGACTCCAACCGTTTCAAAAAGGGGATCTGTCTCAGCTGCAGGAACAATCGTTGTAATAGCATTGGCTACAATGCTAAAAAAATGAGACGCAAGAGGAACAGCAAAATGTACCTTAAAACCCGTGCAGGCATGCCTTTCAGAGGTAATCTTCCAGTCACAGGGTGACCCTTTGTCTTTCTCCTTCTTAGTACCTTTTTCCTGAATAGGAGTCGTGGCCAGCTCAATTATACCAAGTTATTGTAGATCAGATCATAATGTTTGTTTGTTTTGTGTTTTTTTTTTTTGCCGTTCCTGGCGCTTGAACTCAGGGCCTGAGCACTGTCCCTGGCTTCTTTTTGCTCAAGGCTAGCACTCTACCACCTGAGCCACAGCGCCACTTCTGGCTTTTTCTGTATATATGGTGCTGAGGAATTGAACCCAGGTCTTCATGTATACGTGGCGAGCACTTTACCACTAGGCCATATTCCCAGCCCGATCAGATCATATTGTGCATGCCCCATCAGTTATTCTCTAAAATGAATGGCAAGGACTCATTTTGTGACCCCACAGTTATAGAATCAGTGGCTTAAATTTTGTCGGAGTTGAACTCTCCAAAACTATTTCATAGTTGCTTTCTCCTTTGATTTCAACAAGATGTGAAGCAGAATGAATGGAGGATCAAAATCATTTACATTTTTAGAATGTATTATAAAACCACATTTTCTTGTTTTTGTGTCAATATTAGGGCTTGAACTCAGAGATAGAGAACTTTAGCTTTTTCTCCTCATAGTTGACATTCTACTACTTGAGCCACAGCTCCACTTCCAGCATTGGCTTGTTAATTGGAAATAAGAGCCTCACAGTCTTTCCTGCCCAGGCTGACTTTGAACGGTGCTCTTTAGCTCTCAGCCTCTTGACAAGTTAAGATTACAGGTATGAGGGGACTAAGAATATGGCCTAGTGGCAAGAATGCTTGCCTCATATAGATGAAACCCTGGGTTTGATTCCCCAGCATCATGTATACAGAAAACGGCCAGAAGTGGCGCTGTGGCTCAAGTGGCAGAGTGCTAGCCTTGAGCAAAAAAAAAAAAAAAAAAAAAAAAAGCCAGGACCAGTGCTCAGGCCCTGAGTCCAAGGCCCAGGACTGGTAAAAAAAAAATAATAATAATAATAAAAATTAAAAAAAATTACAGGTACGAGCCACCAGTGCCTGGCAAAATGATTATGTTCTGTGGATTTTGTATATGTTGAGACTCAGAGACATTGATACTGTGTTCTTTAATCCCGGGTCACATAGCTAGAAAGAACATGGACTAAATCCCACAAACCTCTCTTTATCCTCAAGTTCATTTGATAATCTAGTGATGTCTTATGCCCTTGGACAAAAGGAGAGCAGAAGGATGCTGGAGGCTGAGCTGTACCACAAGGGTATCAGTCTCTAAAACCCAACATGCTAGATGACTCATTATGGACCCAGAACTCTAAGAGTCTGGGGAGGCTCACAAATGTTTTTGTTCTGCCATGTCTGCAGTGTACCATTATCAGATGAAAATCCACATCTTCAGTTACAAGAACAGCAGAGAACTCGAGCCCACTTTCTATGTCACCCTGTATGGCACAAATGCTGACTCCCAGACTCTACCTCTGGAAATGTAAGTCATGAGCTGCCTTTGCAACTTCGGTTCGGGACAGAGAACAAGCTTGTCTGACAAGAGAAAGCACAAAGGCTCATTGCAACAAGGGCAGAGTGTAGTCAGATTGCCCAGAGGGAGGAACTGGGTGGTTCTTGCTGGCCTCTGAGGCCTCTCTTTCTCTGTGAATTTTCCTTCAAGCCCTTGACTCAGAAGGTTTCTGGGAGGGAGGCTTCTGAGATAAATCAGCAGTAGGAGGAATGGATGGATCAGCAATATGGAAACTGCTGATTTCATTTCAGGCAACGCCTGACACCTGAGGCTTTAGGAAACCTGGAACTTCACAAACGTCATCCTTCGAGCTTCTCTAACAATGCAATGTGGGAGAGGCAGGTGGCAGTGCCTGCTTCCCACCGGGGACAGGCATCCTGCCGTTAATGTTGGGATTATGAAGAAATATCATAGATCTGGGGCTTGTGGCGCAGGCCTGTCATCCCAGCACTGAGGCTGAGGCAGGAGAATAAAAATGGGATGTACTGGCAGGAGAGGGCTAGCACTTGGAGCGGGAGAGAGGGACAGCACAGGTACGCGCAATGTGACTTTTCATTCTCTCACTTCCGCTCCGTCTTGGTTCTGTCTCCCTGGGAACCACAAATGCAGAGATGCTCAGGAATGGTTTTGATAAGACACCAGGGGCTGTGGGAGCAGAGCTGGGCCCCTCGCTTGGTCCTGTGGAGTAGGTGGGACCAGTGGATGCGAGGGAGAATCTGCCCCCATGTCACCTCACACACAGTACAGCAGTTTCCCAGGCAGCAAAGAGCAGGACGAGTTTCTGCCTCATTTTTGTAGTGTGGAGCAGATCAACCTGAACGCCACCAACACCTTCCTGGTCTACACAGAAGAGGACTTGGGTGACCTCTTGAAGATCAAACTCACCTGGGAGAGGCCAGCTCAGTCCTGGTACAACCTGTGGAAGGAGCTTCGCACCTACCTGTCTCAACCCAGCAACCCCTCCAGGGAGCTGCACATCCGGCGCATTCGAGTCAAGTCTGGGGAAACCCAGCAGAAGTAAGTCCTCCTACCACGCTGCCCACCTACCTACCTACACATGGTGTCTCTGCTGCATCTTTCTTTTGCGCTGTGTGTACATACAACATTTGTATCCAGAGCATGGGAGCAAATTCTCAAGCAACTTTGCAAATGTGGAAATGTGGCTTTTGAATCAAGGTTTCTGGCCCTTGGCTGAGAGGGGTAGGAGAGTGGGTGGGGGCTGAAATTCAGCCCTTGCTCTGTTTGCCAAGCCCAGGGGGTGGGGCGGGGGTTGGTAGTTCTTCTAGAGCATTTAAGATGTTTGTTTTGTTGTGTTTTTTGGTGGTACTAGGATTTGAACTCAGAGTCTCCTGTTTGCTAGGCAAGCATATCCAGCCCTGAGCATGGCTTTTTCAGGCATGCTGCCTGGTTGATCTGTTCCCAGTGATCCCACAGATGGGATCTTGGAGAGGACCCACTGTTTGTTAGCATCTTGTTACTGCGTGTGTGTGTGTGTGTGTGTGTGTGTGTGTGTGTGTGTGTGTGTGTGTCCTTCAGAGGCTACATCAGGAATGTGGGCTGGGGTCCCCTCTTCAAGTGACAGGGAGCTCTCTGTGCCAAGTCAGCTGGCAGCTTCCCCATTTCTTTGAACTTCAAGCCTAGCATGAAAGATCCAGACCTTTCTATATCAGCCCTTCATAGAGTGCTGCCTCTCAGAGCAGCCTCTGTCTCAATAGGGGCCCGGGAAGGCTCAGAGCCTGGGAGACCTTTGCTATGGAGTGGCCATTGCCAGCCTTGGGGGTAGGGGGAGGGGCGGAGGCCACTGCTTCAACCCTCTTTGTCCCCTCCGCTAATGCTTTCTCCATTACGATTCTTCCCATGTCTTGTTTCTATCCATCATCTGTGGCTGGCCTGGGAGCAGAGGGAGTGAACTGGAGCCTTGGAGTCTCTCCTCTGGTCTTAACCTCAGTAAACTGGAGGGTCTTGGAGATGATAGTCCCAATCCTGTGATCTTCTCAATTGTGCATCTTATCCTTCCTCCCTCCCTCCCTCCCTCCCTCCCTCCCTCCCTCCCTCCCTCCCTCCTTCCCTCTCTCCCTCCCTCCCTTCCTTCCCTCCTTTCAGTTTCTGCTCTGACCTCCTGTTAAGTGCAAACCTATGCCTGGCTGGCTTTGAATCTCAGTCCTCAAATCTCAGCCTCCTGAATAGTTAGGATTACAGGGCATGAGCCACTGGTGCCTGGTCTTAGTTGTCCTTTTCCTAAGCCTTTGATTGTGATTTGCAGCCCAATTCCACTTGCTCTTGACAATGGCTGTGTGTGGAACACTATACTAGAGGCTCCTTTAATTCCTTTGCTTAAGGAGCTTGCAGTCTAGTGGAGAAGTCAACCATAGACCTCAAACCATAGGCAGTTTCAACAGGCATGGGCTATGGTAAAATAAGATGCTCACTTTTAGCTTCATGGCATGATAATGACAATAGCAAAAGAAAACCAAAACAAAACAGTGTTTATATGAGTATATGCATTTATACTAAATTGGGAGGTACAGAAATGGTTAGGGTCATGGGCAATGGGTAGACAGGATAGTTTCCAAGATGCCATGACTTTAAGAGGCAAGCAGTCATGCCAGGCACTGGTGGCTCACGCCTATAATCCTAGCTTCTGAGATCTGAGAATTGAGGTTCAAAGCTATGCTGGATAGAAAAGTCCATGAGACTCTTATCTCCAAGTAACCAGCAAAAATCTAGAGGTGGAGGTGTGGTTCTGGCAGTAAAGTACCAGCCTTGAATGATAAAGCCAAGCAAGAGAGTGTGATCTTGAGTTCAAGTCCCAATACCGGCATACACACACAAAAAGAAGTAGGCCACCTTGTGGGCTGTGAGAGGAGGCATTGGGAGAGGTGCGGTTAAGGCCGAGTAAGGCCATTACACACAGGCTGCTGGGAGTCCTGCTGAAGGCTCTGGCATTGGGCAGAGCATGGAACGTCTCTTTCCTCCTTCCATCTGCTGGAGTCTAGAAGGCACTGTCTGGTGCTGCCTACAATTGGGACTACGTTGGCGTTTTCTCTTTCTTCTTAGGTTTACATTTTGTGCAGAGGACCCTGAGAACACCAGCATCTCTCCTGGCCAAGAACTCTCGTTTCGCAAGTGTAAGGATGGCTGGCAAATGAAAAATGAAACCAGGTACCCAGGCTTTCTCTGTGTCCACTTACAGCCTTTGCGGATCACCTAACACACCTAGGACTGGAGATGTAGCAGAAACAAAGCAGATAGAAGGACCCTTCTTTATGGAGCTGACCTGCTGTAAGGCGGTAGACAAATGCTTAAGTGAAAATATGTAGCCAGGTGTTGGTGGCTTATACCTGTAACCCTAGATACTCAGGAAGCTGAGATCTGAGGATCGCTGTTCAAAGCCAGCCAGGTCAGGAAAGTCCATCAGACTCTTCAATAAACTACTCAAAAAATCTGGGTGTGGTACTGTGGCTCAAGTGGTTGAGCACTCAGCAAAAGAAGCTCAGGGACAGTGCCCCAGGCCCAGGGTTCAAGCCCAGGTGTGGCAAAAAGAAAGAAGGAAGGAAGGAAAGGGGGAAGGAGGGAAGAAAGAAAGGAGGGAAAGAAGGAAGGAAGGAAAGAAGAAAGAAAGAAAGAACAGGATGACGGAGGGCACAAATGTCCCCTATGGTGTTTTTTTTTTCTTTGTTGTTGCCTTTATAGTACTGGAATTTGAACTTGCTAGGCAGGCATTCTCTCACTTGAGTCATGTCTCTAAATACTATTCCATTTAGGTACCTTTCAGGTAGGGTCTCATGGTTTTGCCCAGGACTGATCTTTGACTGTGATCCTCTTACCTACATGACTGGGATAATAGGCATGTACCACCATCCCTGACTTACTTGTTAAGATGGTCCTTCACTATCTTTTTTTCTTGGGCTGGCCTTAAACTTCAATCCTCCCCATTTTTGCCTCCTAGTAGCTAGGATTACAGGCATGGGCCCCAGGACATGATAATGATGTCCCTTGTCCTACCACATTCTCTAGATGCTTACTGCACATAGACTTGCAGGAATGAGATCTTTTCGGTCACTAAATCCCTTGGGTTGGTGTCCATGTCTCTCATCTTAGACTGACATCTCCACCAGGGCTGTGGGAAGGTCCAGCTTTCCTGGCTTCCTTCTGGAAACCAGATTGTTCTAAGGAGTGGGGTCAAGGTCAAAGAAATGCCCAAAGAATGTTCCCCCAGTTTCCTGGAACTAGGTTGGTATGAGTGGACAGATGTCAGTGGCCCTGATTCTCCCTTATGAGAAGCAGGGATGCTTATGGGTGGAACTGGGGCTGACAGACGCTGGTGGCTTCAGTATCCCACTACTCCATGAGGAAAGCTCATGATTTCAGAGAAGGAAAGCCCACGTCATGGAGAGAGGCAATGGGTTCCTCCATGGGAACTTACCATGTGCCCTCTGAGCCTGAATGCCTGCTAAGGAGGAGGGAGAACTTCTCCCTCAGTGTCTCCCCCCAACCCCTTGCCTTCACTGGGTACTGCAAAGATCCTGTTGCCATGCACTATATGCACTATTGTATCCAGTGATGACACCATCAACCTCAGGAGATGGGCACTGTTTGTTGGATACAAATGAGGAAACTGAGGCTGAGGGAGATGAAGTCACTGTCCCAAGATTCCAAGCTAGGGATGGCAGACTGAGGATTTGAAGCAGATCAGTCTATTCAGAAGCCTGCTCATCTGAGCAAGAAGGTTCCACTTGCTCAGATGAATGGCCTCGCCTTGGTTTGGGTACCAATTATCAAGCAGCTGTGCTCAGGCTTAGGGGCCCCTGTGATTAACTGTCTGCCAACCCTGAGGGCCGGGCTTCACCCCCAGCTGCTCTGTCTCCTATTTAGGAGCCTCAGTAGACCTTACGCTCAGTGATCACAGGACTTACATAGTCCAAATCTTCCCATCTCATTAAGAGACTCAGTTTCCTGTGAGCTCACATGAAAGTCCCTAAATAGCCATGGAGACTGAGCACACCCAGGAAGGAGTGCTATTCTGTGATACAGAATACAATATTTTATTCTTTCTTTCTTTTTTTTTTTTTGCCAGTCCTAGGGCTTGAACTCTGGGTCTGGGCACTGTCTTTGAGTAGCACTCTACCACTTGAGCCATTACTGGCTTTTTCTGTGATTAACTGGAGATAAGAGTCTCACAGATTTCCTGCCCTGGCTGGCTTCAAACCAGAATCCTCAAATCTCAGCCCTCTGAGTAGTTAGGATTACAGATGTGAACCACTAGCGCTCGGCCAATGTTTTATTCTTTTCTGCTTCTGAACTTCAAACCAATGGAGAACTATATTTGGTTCACATTCCTTCTTCTTTTTTAATTTTTGGTGCCAGTAATGATGCTTGAACTCAGGGCTTTGTGCTCTCACTTGGATTTTTGCTCAAGACTAGCATTGTACTACTTGAGCCACAACTCCACTTTCAGCTTTTTGCTGTTTCATTGAAGATAAGAGTCTTCTAGAGTTTTCTACCCAAGCTGCCTTTGAACCATGATCCTTGGATCTCAGCCTCCTGAGTAGCTAGAATTATAGGTGGGAGTCACTAGAGCCTGGCTTCCTTTTTGGAAATAGCCAGTCCAAGTAAGAAGGAAGCCATGGCATTCTGGACATAAGCTTGCCTGTCAGCATTTGCCCTCCTGACCTCACTGTCAGACTGCTCAGGAGACTGAGGTACCCAGAGGCTCTGTGGCCCCTTCCTGCAGTGGAGACTGGAATCCAGGTCTCTTGACTCTACCTCCTGCCACACCACAGTTTTGTATGTTTCTAGAATAGCATGAAAAGACACGTGGATGGTTCTCCTTCACTTGTGTATGTGCCTTTCTTTCTTTCTTTCTTTCTCTCTATCTCTCTCTGTGTTCTTATGTGTGTAGTTGCACACGACAAGAATGCACATGTACACAACTTGGAGCCTAGAGAGGACTGTCATGGGCTGTGTCTAAGAGTGGAGCTGTGGCTTGTTGAACAGGGAGGAGAAAGAAGCTTCGAGGACCTTTCCATTGCTTCTGAAAAGAAAGCGAGGGCTGGGATGTAGCTCAGTGGCAAAGCGCTTGCCTAGCAAGTGCAACATCCTGGGTTCGATCCCCAGTACGAAAAAAGAAAAGACAAAAAAAAAAAATCTAAGTTGGCCCTGAAAAGAAAGCCAGTAAACTAGCCCAAAAGGTGTGCCAGAAAGCTTGGCCTGGAGGGTGACAACATTCTTTGATACAGGCTCGCCTTTGTGCTGGTGAGGAAGCTAACCAATATTCTCACACTTTCCTTGCAGTCCCACTGTGGTGCTAGCCTGAGGGGCCAGACAGTCCTGCAGCCCTGCGCATGCGCCCGTCCCCCGTCCCCCGCCGTCCAAGCACATGGAGGAATGTTACTGCTGAGACCCACCTAGCGACAGAACCCCGCTGAGCCTTCACCCTGGAGCCCCGGGAGGATCATGCTGGCCAGACCCCCTTCTCTCTGTCCCCTCTGCTGAACATGACTGTGAATTCTCTCAGGAGGGGCCTGTCACTGCTCAAGCTCCAGTTCCCAACTCGAGGTCGTTCTAACTCCCAAACCTCCCGCCCACCGCCGGAGCTGAGTTGCAGATTCGTGTGCAAGCATCGAGATGCCCGGGTGCCTTGTGCCCTCGGCCTTGGGCAGGCTCTCTCCTTGCCGGCGGAACCCAGGCTTTTCCTGGCAGCAGACCTGGGCTTGGGAGTGACTGTGTGAAGAGGGGCCACCCATGGGCTGGCCTCACTTGAGCCTCAGGGAGAGGCCTTTCCATCCATCAGGAGCCGGCTCGAGTGCTGGTGGCCGGGCTGTTGCCTTGGGAGTCCTGCCCAGGAACAAGAGATTGGGCCGGAGCTGAGGCCCTGCCGTGGGAGTTCCCGTGGGGTACATGGATGGAAAGTGGTTCTTTCTTAGGCATTCCCTCCAGCGCCCAGCTTATCCTCCGAAGCGCACAGCACTGGCTTTTCTCTTTTGCTATCCCTTACAGTGAACAAGTGTTGATTGGGCACACCAATGAATTAGCCTGTGGGAGCAGACATATCGATCAGCAATGGGGTTGAGATACCTAGAATTCTGTCCACTTCCCTGATCCACGAGTGCGCGCGCGCACACACACACACACGGGAGGGGAAGTAAGGAGGGGTATAGGCGAGGGACACAGGCAGTAAGAATTGGTGGCCCAAAGGCTTCTCCTTAGCTAGTGTGTGTCATTCCCTCCAAGAGCAAGGTGCTGGATCATGCACCAAGGCCCCAGTGGTGTGGTTGATTGCTACATGGGAATGCTTTGAAGCAGTCTTTTTGTTCAGGGAGTTGCAAGATGTGTTCTCTACCCCTGTTTCTGCAGAAAGTAGTGTCTGTCCACAGAGCTGGCTCTGAAACTCCTCAAGTGCTCTTTCCTCCTGGAAATATCTTGCTTTCATACCAGTGCCTTAACTTCTCACCTCCAATTCTAGATTTTTTTTTTTTTTTGGTGGAGGGGACACTGGGACTTGAACTCAGGGCCTATGTGCTGTCCCTGAGCTTTTTTTGCTCAAGGCTGGCACTCACCCACTTGAGCCACAGCTCCACTTTTAGCTTTTCTTAGTGGTTAATTGAAGACAAGTCTCATAGACTTTCTTGCCTGGGCTGGCTTTGAACTGTGACCCTCAGAGCTTAGCTTCTTCGGTAGCTAGGATTATAAATGTGAGCCAGTTCTAGATCTTGGTTGGAATTAATAAGCATGATATCAGACATTCTTTTATACTTTTCAGACAATCCACACACATGCCACCTAACTGGATGACTGGGTCATCTGTTATAAGGTGACTGGGTCAGCTGTTGTTATATTTATTATACAAAATCAAGGGCTGGTAAGATTCATCTACATGCCACCAAGACGGTGGAGTGGCCAAGCCGAGAACTCTGATTTCCTGGAGGCAAAGTTCCTGCAACTCCTTTGAAACTCCATCAAAATGCCTACCATCATTTCCTACACATTTACCCTGATGTGATAAATAAGGATTTCTTTTCAAAGCCATCCATAAAATCCTAAACCCTTTAGTTAATATATAACCAGGAAATATCTGTGCCAAGGGGTTGGGTATTTTTATGAGATGTATTTGGGAGGAAGTATGATAATCAGGTATGGGTGATAGAGCATTGTTTTGTACTTAGGCTTTGAAGGGACATTATTTGCATCTGTATTGTGCCAAAGTTGTATCACTGTTTGTTTCTTAAACGCCAAACTTCTGAAGACATAACTATTGAGTATGCTGCTGGTCTACCTGTGTGCTTCTATCATTGCTTTCTATTCCAAGTGAAGCGTATTTTACTGGCCATCACACTGTTTACCGTTGACCTCTGTTTTTAGTAATGGAAGCATCTGAATCCTCAGTGGATTGTGTATTTATCCATTTGGCTTGAAACCTTATTTTTATATAATGATGCTTTTTTTAATGCTACTCAGAATACTATTTATTTCTCAAGTGTATATAATGTTTAAAGATGTATGCAAATATATGATTAGTTTTCACTTTAACAATTTTCAAGATAGAAAAAAATGTAATCATAAAATAAAAATCTACAAAATTCTTAACTGTCTGGCAACTCACTTCTTAAATTTTGGAAGAATTATGAATGCCTAAATCTTTGATTTGACAAAAGGTTACTTTAATGAAAGGCATAGCCTCTGAGTTTTTCTTGGTAGCTGGAAGTGGACAATGGCTCCTTTGGCTAATGAACAAGAAGAGCCATTTATTTACTTTTGGGTGGTGCTAGGGATTGCACCCAGACCCTGAACATGCTAGTAACATCAGTATTGAGAACAATTACATTAATGAATAATAAACACATTAATGACTAATTGACTATTAAATATCTACCATGTAGCAGCACTGTTTTAAAATGTATTTATTTAATTTTTTATAGGAACTATGTATGTATATATTTGTAGCTATGTATACATACAGATACACAAATTTGTTAATATTCTTTGATTTGTAGCAAGACAGCAGGAAAAAAAAAACAAGAAAATTTCTTGCTAGAGTAGGAAAAGAACGGGTTGGGCCAAGTGACCTCACACACAGGCTGATCTGCTTAGGAATCTTTCCTCCAATCAGGTTTCCTAAAATATCCCTGAGTCTCACAGTTGGTTTCATTCCTTCAGTCCAGAACTTACAGATCCTTTAAGCGAGGCACCAGTGTTTGTCTCTCCCCAGATCTTCCCCACGGTTTCCATGGACGCAGCAGTTGCCATGGTGATGTGGAGAAAGGTGCCAAAGCCATCTTTTACAACTGTGAGTTATCTATAAATTGAAGATGGCCTCTAACATAAAAATGATTAGTATGTAAACAAAATGAATGAGTACAACAAATATAAACTGGACCCAAGCCACTTGTTTTCCTAAATGTCTGGGGTTCTTAGTCACATTTAGCTTTGACTTTCTTTACATGGGATCTATGTATGTAAGGCGTTTGCGCAGTAGCAAGTGGAAGAATAGAAGCTAAGGCAGGTCTGAATGGACAAGGGCTCAGATCCAGAGACCAGCTGGGATAGTAGGAAAAAAGAGTCATTGGACTCGAGCTAATTAGCTCAGCTAGAGCAAAGTCACAATCTACCTTATTTAATATTCCCACCAAAGGTAAGTAAATGGGCTAGATGCCCTAGAATTGGTCATAACCAGGAGCCAATGTGCATTGCCAATGGAACACTTTGTGCCAAAGATAGGAACAGAGCGTGAACTATTTCCCTGGAATGGAGAAGTTAAGGTTTTATTTTAAAAGTAAATTATGAGCCTGGCACTGTTGGATCATGTCAGGAATCTTAGCTACTCAGGAGACAGAGAGGATCATAGTTTAAGGCTAGCTTGGCCAGAAAAGCTCATGAGAGTCCATCTCTAAAATAACCAGCAAAAAAGCAGGACAAGAGGTGTGGTCAATCGATAGAGCACCAGCCTAGCAAGTGCCAAGGTCCTGGCTTCATACTCCAGTACCACCAAAATTTTTTTATTTTCATTATTATTATTTTTTTGCCAGTCCTGGGGCTTGAACTCAGGGCCTGAGCACTGTCCCTGGCTTTTTGCTCAAGGCTAGCACTCTGCTACTTGAGCCACAGCACCACTTCTCGCTATTTTCTATATATGTGGTGCTGGGGAATCAAACCCAGGGCTTCATGTATACGAGGCAAGTACTCTTGCCACTAGGCCATATTCTCAGCCCACCAAAATTTTTTTAAAAAAGGATCTTCTGCTTTGATTAGCAGACCAAGATAACTTTTAGTAGGATTGCTATGATGGTAATTACTGTTTGTGAGGAAAACACTCTACCATGACCTCAACAGCTCTGTCTGTCTGTCTACCTGCCTGTCTCTCTTGGCAGGATTTCACAATGTAGCACAGAATGGCCCAGAACTCACCAAATATCCCAAGCTGACCACAAACTAGTGATCCTCCTTTAGACTCCTGGGTGCCAGGATTACAGGACTATACTATATCCAGCTTAATTTTCTATTTGATGCTAGAGATATCAGTCCTAGTGTTTTCCTCTGTCCTTTCTGACTTCCCTTCTTCTACTTTTGGCTGGCTAAAAGATCTTCAACAATGTGAGTTCACCATCCTGAAGTTCATTTCCTGACAGCATTACTGCTGCTGCTTTTCTCTCCCGTGTGGCAGCTGCTTCAGCTCCTCTTTTTCTTCTTGCGATGTTGTTCTTCTCATCTTTTCTTTCTCCTTTAACAGTGTGTTGAGGTGTCATAGGCACACAATGAACTAGCCACATGCAAGCTGTATCGTTCGACATTTTGGTCTATGAAGTCACAACACTGTAAAATCCTGACAACTAGGTTGGTGAACATATCAGCTCCGTTTCCTTGTGCCTCTCCTACAGCCTTCTCCCTGCACTCTGCACTCTGTCGCTATAAATTAGTTTGCAGTTTCTAGAACTTTATAGAAGTCAAATTTACACATAGTATATTCTCTTTGTGTGTGTGGCTTTGTTCGCTCAACGTCATTATTTAAGGGTATATCCAGGGTTGTTGAGTATATCACTATCCCTTATCATTGCTGAGTAGTATTTAATTCTAGGAATAGATCTGACTCTTTACATGAACATGTGCACACATTTCTTCATAGTGAATACCAAAGATTGGAATAACTAGAACACACAGCATGCATTGCTTTAATCCACTTTTTTTTCTTAGCCATACTGGGGCTTGAATTTAGGAGCGCACACGCCCTAGGCAGGTACTGTACTACTTGAGCCATGCCACCAACCATGGCTTTTTTTTGTGAGTCTTGGAGCTTGAACTCAGGGCCGGGGCACTGTCTCTGAGCTTCTTTTGCTCAAGGATAGCCCACTACCACTGGAGCCACAGCACCATGTCTGGCTTTTCCTGAGTGGTTTATTGGAGATAGAGTCCCATGGACTTTTCTGCCTGGGCTGGCTTCAAACTGCAATCCTTAGATTTCAGCCTCCGAGAATCAAGGACTCCAGGCATTAGCCACCAGTGCCTGGGTTGGCTAATTTTGAGGTACAGTCTCACTTTTTACCCGGGCTGGCCTCCTATTTACACCTCCTGCATAGCTGAGATGACGGGCACATGCATGATTCCCAGCTCTTGGTTGAGAGGGCATCTTGTATGTAATTCCAGGCTGGCTTCAAACTGTGATCCTCTAGAACTCAGCCTCCCATATAGTTAGGACTGCAAGCATGAGCCACTGGCACCCAGCTGGAACACTCAGGAATATCAAAACACACTTTCCATAGTATATGTATACAGTGGGAACCATCGGATGTCCCCTTCAGGCCTGAGGCACTCAGCGTATTGGCTGTGGAGGGAGTGCTCTTGAGGACTCCCCAGGAGCTACCCTCAGTTTACTAAGATCTCCTTCAACCATTGCATCGCCAATAACTGGCAGATAAGCCTGACTCCCTCCATTCCCTAGTCTTAAGGAAAGATGACTGCAGGGCCATATTAGCTGCAGAGCTCTAGTGGCACTGGTGAGGCCTTTGCCATACCCTAGTCCATCTCTTTCTACCCCTCCCCATCTCTACCTCAGACTGCCTCCCAGGAATCCAGCCTGTATCCTAACCAGCTAGCAAATAATGTAGGGACTTAAAGGAGGGCAGTTAGAGATTCCTGGGGGAAGCCAGTTTTCCCTGGCTGGTGACATTACTTGCTGTAAGTGGAAGTCTCTTGCCTCACTGGGAGATTTTCCTTTCACACGTCATGGAAATGAAAGTAGCCCGCTGCTGGGTGGAGACAGCACCTGGTAGGCTTGTGCCATTATGCCATCAGAGGATGCAGGACAAGGAGAAAGGATAGGCCTTTCTTATAGGGGCAGTGGGAAACAGGGCATCCCAGAGCTGGAGGGAGCCCGGGTGAGAGCCATGGAGAAGACTTGTTCTGCAGCTTTGCCTGTCCGGCATGGACTGTGAGCTGGCATTTCCATTCACCCACGGATGCTGTTGAATCCCAGTATGGTCAGACGGACAGGTGGGCAGATGGAAGCTGGTGAATGAATCTGTTATTTGCGCTTCTTTGCCACAGACATGAGCCAGCATTTGGTCTCTCACCTTCACACAAATCCTGTCCTACTTTGTCACCAAAACAAATGCCTTATAGATTCCAGTTTTGTGTTTGTTTAGGTTAGAATAGTTTTTTTTAAAAAACAATCTTGGGTTGCTTCCTGTGAATGAGCATTATTTTAGTTATTTACACCCCCCCCCCCACACACACATGGTTGGTTGTAGGCCTTGAACTCAGGGCCTGGGCACTGTCTCTGAGCTCTTTTTGCTCAAGGCTAGTACTGTACTACCAAAAGCCACAGCTCTGTGTGTAGTTTTCTCATGGGCTTTCCTGCTTGAGCTGGCTTTGAACTATAATCCTCAGATCTCAGCCTCCTGAGTAGCTAGGATTACAGGTGTGAGCCACTAGTGCCCAGCTATTTACATTTTTTTTTTAAATTTTTGTGCCGGTACTAGCTAGGGCTTGAACTCAGAGTTTCACATTATTGTCTAGTGTTTTGTTTTGTTTTGTTTTGTTTTTGCTCCAGCCTGGCACTCTACCACTTCTGGCTTTTTGCTGAGTAATTGGAGACAAGATGGACTTTCCTGCTCGAGCTGGTCTAAAACCAGTATGATTTCAGTCTCCTAAATAGTTGGGATCATGGGGATGAGCCACCAGTGCCCAGATGTGAGCTTCATTTTATACAATAGACAGACTTCTATAATTTGTGAATGAACATAAGTCTATAGTAGTGGCTAACACATGAATGGTATTTTAAAGTCTTGCTGCCTGTTTTCCATTGTTTGAATTTTAACAGCAATCTATCCTACTATTCTCCTTGACAAAACAGAACAAGAGATAAGTGGCTAGAAAAAAAACCTCCAGTAAGTCTAGGAATCTGAACTTAAACTTGGGTAGCACAAAGTACAGCTGATGCTTTTTCTTTCATTAACAACACTTGGGAAGTTTAGACTGGAAGAATTTCAGCTCAAGGCCAGCTTGGGCAAAATGTGTGTGAGAACCCCATTTCAAACCAATGGGTGTGGAAGGGGATCTGTGGCTCAAATGGAAGAGTGTTAGCCTTGAGCTGAAGAGCTCAGGGACAGTGCCCAGGCTCAGAGTTCAAGCCCCATGACCGACAAAAAAGAAAAAGAAAAAAAGGTTGTGTCAAACCAATGGGTGTCTGCCTGTTATCAGAGCTACGAGAAAAGCATGTATAGGAGTATTGTAGTCCAGGCCCATCTGGGCATAAATGCTAGACCTTATTTGGAAAATAACAAAAGCAAAAGGACTAGGACTCTGGTTGAAATGGCAGAGTACCTGCTTAAGCAAACTCAAGGCCCTGAGTTCAAAGTCCAGTATTGCTACTCCCCACAACCCAGTTAATAAAGTAAATAGAAAAAAATTTAAAAAGATGTGTGTGCCTTTCAGAGGACTCTCACAGTGAGTCCCTCTTCCGTATAAATCTGAAGGTTCATAAATTACATGGTGGGGGCCACTTGCTTTTTATTAAAGGGAACACCCCTTTAATAAAGTGATGAAGAAGTACATTGGACTGGGACCCACTTACCGATGTGCAGAAATGGCACATGGAAACCCCTGTTGTATGTTAATGTATGCTAATAAAAAGGTTGGAAGAAATAACATGTGCATTGGGAGAGTGGGAAGTATGTAGGTGATGGGAGTTCCACACTTGCCCAACTGGTTGGCTGGGAGATGCCTAAGTCACAGGCTTTCTTCCAGGATCTGAGACAGGGCTTGCCAGCCCAGCTACTTGACACACTGGCAGAAGGCATTACCTACGAGAGGTATGTGTGAGGTGAGGCCTGGACACCCTCCACTTATCAGGCTGGCTTAGAAGACTCTGGAAGGAACCCAAGACTCAGCATGGAGCCTGATCCCCTCTAGGCTCATTCCACTGTACTGGTATAGCTTCTCTGATTGCAAGTCTTTTTTTTTTTTTTTAATTTTTAATTGCTCTGAGCCAGGTGCCAGTGACTCATACCTGTAACCCTTGCTACTCAGAGCCTGAGATGTGAGGATCATGCATGGTATAAAGCCAGCCCAGGGCAGGAAAGTCCATGAATCTCTTATTTCCAATTAACCCCCCCCCCAAAACAAACAAACAAACAAGAGCAGAACAAGTGGTAGAGTGCTTGCCTTGAGTGAAAAAGCTAAGGGACAGCCTAGCTATGGGACAGTGTCCAGGCCCAGAGTTCAAGCCCTGGTACCAAACAAACAAACAAAAGGGCAAGCCACCTGTGTCTATAAACTTGCTAAAACCATGAGCAAGTTGAATTTGGTCCCAACTCTGTTTCATAATAACTTAGCTGGCAGAGAAACTTTCAAAAGGAGACTGGCACAGGCTAAAACATTCTGACAAATTTATGTTATGGTATGTGTAAACAGTTATTTAACATCTTAAGAGAGAAATCAGTTAACTTACGGAATCACTGAATGAGGCTACACCTCATTTGTTCTAGTGGGCAGAAACTTATTGGATGCTTCTTCGCTGCCATCACCTGAGATCAGTGCACCCCAAATTGTAATTTACACATGAATCACCTGGGGGGATCTTGCAAAACTTGGTTGTGGTTCAGCAGCAGGTTTGGGCCAGGCTGGGGAGTCTGCATGTCCAGTGAGCTCCTGTTGGGGTTAGCACAGTCAGGCTGGGGGTGTGGAGGCTGCCCTTAGAGTGGAGGGCCTGGGGGATCATTGGCCCACCTCAGCCACTCCGGGAGGAAGGCGACTGAGGGATGCTTTCCTGGGGTCCCTGTGGCACCCCACGCCACACCTCCTTTAGACCACCGAAGGCCACTGTCCTGAAATGCTTCCCTTAGTATCTGGCTGCAGGCTTAGACAGGGCTCTTACACAGCCTCTACCCTGCAATTCATCTCCATTTTCCCCTCCGCTTCCACTTCCCCTTCAACCCTGTGCTAGGCACAAAGAGGGTACTTAATTGGTGCTTGATGATAGCGTGCTCAGGTTGGGGGTTAAAGGAGATCCTAAGTTTCACCAGCTTTTAACATGACATCCATTTTTGCTTGGCCACGTGCAGTAAAGCAGTGATTTTTTTCAACCCTTTCTGCAAATTAGGGGGAATTGAAAAATCACTGATGTCCGGGACTTATCTAGTGTTCTGATTTAATTAATCTGTAGAGACCAGCAGTCCACAATGAGGTTAAAGGGCCTTTTAGGTTCTTACAACATAATAAAAAAGACAAACCAATGTAAGAAATTAGCAGGAGATTCAAGCAGATATAGAAATAGACAAGAAGACCAGGGAAAGATACTAATCATCTTTATGGAAATGCAAACCAAATGCATACAGTAGAAAAGAAAAGAAGAAGCATTGGTGAGGTGTTGAGAAATAAAAACCCTCATAAGCTGCTGATGGGAATATAAGATGGTACAGCTGCTTTGCAAAATGGGGTGTCAGTTCCTCAAAAAGTAAATCAGGAGGGATCACATGATCCCTCTGAGAGAAATGAAAACCTATTTCCACAAAAAATCTTGTACAGGAATGTTCATAATGACCTTATGTATAACATTCCCAAAGTAGAAACCATCTAATTTCCATTGTTGAAGATTAGATAGACAAAATGAGTTCTATCTATGTGATGGGATATTATTCAGTCACCAAAAGGAATAAAGCACTGATACAAAAGGTCACATTTTTTGTGTAATCCCATTCCTAAGAGGAGAGTCCATGAAAACAAAAACTAAGTTGGGGATTGTATGGAGGTGGAGGATGAGGGGTTGGGAGATATGAACTCTTTCGCTTAAGGCTGGTGCTCTTCCAATGTGAGCCACAGTGCCACTTCTAGTTTACTGGTGGTTAATTAGAGATAAAAGTCTCATGCACTTTCCTGCCTAGGTTGGCTTCAAACCATGATCCTTAGATCTCAGTCTCCTGAGTAGTTAGGGTTACAGGCATGAGCCACTGGGTCCTGGCCAAAGTTCTCAACTTTTGAGTGCGCATTGAAATGATTTGGGTGACTTTGAAGGCCAATGTGCGGCTGAATACGGTGGTTTGTGTCCGTAATCCCAGCTATTAGGGAGGCACAGATCAGAAGGATTGGCCATAAAGTGCAACATCCTACCTGAAGAACAACTGAAGCAAAAAGGGCTGGGGTGTGGTTCAAGTAGTAGAGCTCCTGCCTAGCAAGTTCAAGGCCCTGAGTTCAAGGAGGGGATTGGGCTAATTAAGAAGGCAAGTGAGGATGAATATAGTTGAAAAAGCGCTAAGGAATAGCACTCAGGTCCTGAGTTCAAGCCCCAGTCACACACACACACACACACACACACACACACACACACACACGCACACAGCAAGCAAGCAAGCCAATGCCTGTGAACACATACAGAATAGTCAGATTTGATTGTTCTGGGATTGTGAGGTGAGTAAAGCTGGACAAGCCACAGTGGAGATTGTGCTGTCACAAAGATCACCAGAGGAGTTGTCACCATGCAGTTCCCAAACCTCCACCCGTAGAAAGTCAGCTGCAGGAGGCTGGTGGGGTAGGGCATTCATATGACCGGCAAGCTCCACATTATTCTGATCCATGCTCTGGACCACACTTGGAGAAGCTACTTGAAGAAGTTTCCCTAAGGCTCAAGGTGCTGCGAGCCACTGACACGTCGCAGCTCCTGATTCAAACTCTCAGAACATAGCAGGGATACTGGTGGGCAAAGTAGAATCTGAGGAGCAAATCACTCCATCGAAGTCTTTGGGCATCAGTAGCACCGGGAGAATGCCGAGTGCCAGGTTCATCTCAGACTTCCTGGAACTCCAGGGAGGAGGTGTAGTTCAGCCCTTTTTGCTTCAGTTATTTTTTCAGACAATCTAGAGCCATTGCCCCAGGTAGCCTCAGGCCACGATGCTACCACCTCTGCAGCCGGAGTAGCCAGGTCTACAGGTATGAGGCACCATATCCGGCCCAACAATTTCCACAGGGTTAACGATCATCACCAGGCTAGGCAATAGATCTCTAGAACATAATTCTAACTCAATCATGGTTCTGTTTTGCTAACATCTCCTGGTTCTCCCGCCTGCCTTGCTCTTTTCCCCCTAACCTCATCAAGTTGTTTTTTTTTTTTTTTTTTTTTTTTTGGCCAGTCCTGGGCCGTGAACTCAGGGCCTGAGCACTGTCCCTGGCTTCTTTTTTGCTCAAGGCTAGCACCCTGCCACTTGAGCCACAGCGCCACTTCTGGCCATTTTCTGTATATGTGGTGCTGAGGAATTGAACCCAGGTCCTCATGTATACGAGGCAAGCACTCTTGCCACTAGGCCATATTCCCAGCCCCCCTCATCAAGTTTTTTGAGAACCCCTGCGGTTGGGTATCCAGTAAATGTTTCCCCCAGGCAGCACTTCCAGAGCGCAGAGCAGCTGAACGCTGTGCACTCAGGGGTCATTGATCATGCCAAGAAGGTGGCAGCGGGAAGGACTTGCTCCCTATTGGGCGGCTGGGCAGCAAGGGGGTGGGACACATGGAGGGGGCTGTGAGCTTCCTGTTTACCCTGCTTTTCCTCCACAGTGGCCAGGCACCTGCCTGACTCTGGCAGGCCTGATCTATCAATGGCTACCAAGGCAGAAGAGAACAACTCAGGAGGCTGGTTCTTTCCAGTCATTTGCATTTTCAAAAGCAGCTATCTTGAGAAATCGCTGTTTCTAGAATGGAATTTTAAGGTGTGTCGTTTCTGGATAGGAGATTGTGGATACAGGCCTGTCTACAGATTTCCTGGGAGGCCTGGCTGTCCCCTGACTGGGCATGGGTGGGCTGGGGTCCCTGTGAGGTTACAGCCAAGGAGTTCCCCCATCCACTTGGCCGTCTCCTGGAGCCCCTCGAAACCCTGTCCTCTGTGAGAGAGGCAATTACCATAGCTGGAACAGACCTTCTTTGTCTTCATCCAGACTGTGTGATTCGGGCCTCCCTCAGAGACATGCTAATTATGTGGAAGGGACCCTGGGTGCCTGTTGGCTCAGATCCTATCTTGTCACTGTTGGATAATAAACCAGGTGTAGGTGTCATGCTGGCCAGGCCTTGTCAGCTTCCCGCCATGCCCCTCCCCTCTCCCCCCCCCCCCAAGTCTGCTTTTCCCGCCACTCCTGCGTCCTCCAGTCCTCTCTGCAGGATCTTCCTGCTGTAGATTCTCACACAGCTCCACCGGGTCCTGGCAAACATGCCAATCTGAGCATTGAGTATTTTTAATCGTCTCATTCCTGAAGGGTTTTCCTCGTATCTGAACTGCAGTTCTAAACCTTCACTTTATATTTAGTCAGTCTACCAATCAGTATTTATGGAGGGAACCGTTTCCCAGGCATGGTGCCAGACCCCAGAGATAAGAAGAGTCATTAGGCACTGGCTGGAAAGATATGTGTGTGGCCTCATCGGGGTGCATGGCCCAGCAAACAGAGGTGTTTTCAACGGGGCATGGAGCAAAGGCCTTGTTGGGTGCTCAGGAAAAACAGGGAAGGAGGGCCTCCTGCATCTTTTCTTTCAGGTTCAAGACAGGGCCTCAGATGTGGTACCTGCTGTTTTTGCTCATTGGTTAATGCTCTACCATCTGAGCTGTGCCTCCAACTGCTGTGCTGGGTCTTTAGGAGTTTTCTCTTTCCAGCTAGACCCTGAGGTTGACTGGAGGGTACTGTGCATCCAGCACAGGGTTCTTTTGTGCCAGTCCCGGGGCTTGAGCTCAGAGCCTGGGTGCTGTCCCTGAGCCTCTTTGGGCTGAAGGCTAGCACTCTACCACTTGAGTCACAGTACCACGCCTGGCTTTTTCTGAGTAGTTTATTGGAGATAAGAGTCTCATGGACTTTCCTGCCCAGGCTGGCTTCGAACTGCGCTCCTCAGATCTCAGCCTCCTGAGTGGCTACAATTACAGGCGTAAACTACTGGTGCCCGGCTTAGTACAGCATTTTAATAGGAGAACACCATAGAATTGTGTTTTACAAGTAGGAGTGGCAGTGTGGATAACAGACCGGGGGGGGGGGGGTGAGCTTGAAATGGGGAGACCAGGAAGGGGTTGAAGCTAGGATGCTGCCGGAACCAGTTAAAGTTTCAAAGCTGGAGGTGTTTTTCTGGATCCCTGCCTCAGCCTGTGCGCTGGGCCTCCACACGCCCATCTGAAATGCTCCTCGGCCTCTGTGACACTTGATTGTTTCCCCAGTGATGATGACATGGCTGGAATGTGGCGCATCTCTGCAGCCCTCCCTCATGTTGAATTAATGAAGGGGGAAAAGACAATGAAAGCCTGGCTGGGGGTGGGTGAGCTCCCTGAACTTCTCTTTTGATGGGGAGGCCACTGCACGGGGAAGGGCTGAAGAGCTGGAATTCTCCTTTCTGCTATGCTTCTGGGAGGAGTTGTACCTTCCTAGCCATCATCTTATTAAGACACTCATGTGGAAGTAGAGGTATGGCTCAAGTGATGGAGTACCAGCCTTGAGCAAGAAAGGTAAGGGACAGGCTGTGCGTTCAAGACCTAGTACCAGCTCAAAAACACAAAAAACGAACAAAACAAAAAACTCACGGGAGGCGGGCCAACAGCAGCGACCTGTAAGAACTCCTTTATGCTACGCCCCAGGCCAAAGGTGTTTAGAAGCTCCTGGAATTGAGTTGGATTCATTCCAATTCCTTCTCCGGTGTGTGTGCTACTATACACAGACACCGCCCCAGCTCCACCGCCTGCTCCATCTGCCCACATCCCCACTTTCCTGAGAACTTGTGTGGGTTGTACATGTACATGCACACGCATGTGCATGCGCACACACACACTCTTTTTTCCTGGAATACTCCTTGTGTCTAATTCTGAATTGTCCACTGATAGGCTGTGCCAGCCCCCCTTTGCCTCTCTGAACCTCAGTTTCCCTACCCAAAAAGCAGAGGAGTTAGACCAGATGGGCTTTGTGAGTACTCAGAAAGTGATGGAAGGACATGGATTGTGCCTTGTAAGCATTTCCATGCCCCTTTCTGAAGCAACAGAAACCAGCGGGCAGGCTAAGTGTTGGTTTCATTATTGTGACAGTCTGGCCCATCACAGGGGCAAAAGTCTTGTTGGTGGTGGTAAGGGCCAGGGGCGGGGGGAGGGTCTGTGGAAGTCTCTGTTTCTTCAACATTTTATTAGTCAGGGCTCTCCAGAGAAACAGAACCAACAGGATGTGTATATGGAGAGTTTTATTTTAAGAAAGTAGTTTACATAGTTCAGGAAGTTGGTGAGTCCCACATTTGAAAGACTGATCCCAGAAAAAGTTGATGCTTGAAAAGCCTAGCAGAAAGCTCTCCCCCAGGGGTAAAGGGGTGTCATAGCTAAGGCCTTTGCTATGGTTTGGATGTGTCCACCAAAAGTTCATGTGTTAACCCCCAAACCTATGTGTCAATAGCCTTTGGAGATATACCTAAATTATCTGGTATTATGTATTTTGTTATAGAAGATTTACTAAGAAATTCTTTGACATAGTGTATGGCACTCACTCTCTGCTTTAAATATTAGTCTCATCTTTTAAAAAATGCCTTCATAGGGGCTGGGAATATGGCCTAGTGGCAAGATTCTTGCCTCCTACACATGAAGCTCTCGGTTCGATTCCCCAGCACCACATATATGGAAAACGGCCAGAAGGGGCGCTGTGGCTCAGGTGGCAGAGTGCTAGCCTTGAGGGGGAAGAAGCCAGGGACAGTGCTCAGGTCCTGAGTCCAAGGCCCAGAACTGGCAAAAAAAAAAAAAAAAAAAGCCTTCATAGAAACATCAAGGAAAATGTTTGAGCAAATATCTGGGTATTTGTGGCCTAGCCAAGTTGGCAAATAAAATTAACCATCAAAGCTGATCATTTTGTTCTTCTGTTAAGTTATTCCCCATGACCTGGTTATTGTCTGTTCTTGACCCTGATAGACGATCTGCCAGCGTCTTCCCATTGAGTACAAAGTGTTTCTTAAATGAGCAGAAAAAAGGTCTTGTACCAGAACAGTATGTAGAGGCCATTCAGAAAGAATCTAGATGTTATATAAAAGGCTTCAATAGGTGGTAGTTTTCTGTTTTCCTTCTCTTCTAAGGAAGGTTGTTTCCCCCTCTGATTCCTTGTCAAACTTGAGACAAGTAATCACCCTTGTTTTGTGGGGGTAGCTTTCTTGTCTTACTTTTCCACTTGGGTCTATTCTTTTGCCAAGCATAAGTCTCCTACAACTACCTGCCTTGGGACTACTCTAGACCTTGTTTCCATATGCTTCAGTTTCATAACCATTTTCCATCTGCGGTCCATCTTGATGATGGTATGTGAGATTTAGTGCTTCTTTTGCCTTCCTTCTTCCAGAATGAAAATCGATTCATTCCAGGAATTCATGTATTTTTTTTTCTTCTCTTAAAAGGCTACACCATAGGTGACAAGGACCCAGGATGGTTCCTGAGTTAGAATCACACAGATGCGATTCTCTTGATTCTCTTTCTTCTGTGGTCATAGAAGTATCAGAAGAAGGAAAAGCAACAAAAAGAAACAAAGGTGTTGTCTCATTTCTGCCCAGCCTTGGCATACCTAGTAGAAAGTAGAGCAATTCAGCCAAACAAAAACCCCAAAGGAAGTAAGGTCATAGTTTAGTTACCAAACGTTCTTGTGAATGAGCCAGTGGGCAATAGATTTCCATATTACCCAGGCAGCAGGTGAAGCTGATGGTAAAACATGTTAAACAGGAAGGGAAATGACACTTATGTTTCCATCTTCAAATGTTTGTGATATTTATTTTGTGAAAAGAAACAACAAAGTTCTTGAAAAGAAGCCCCATGTAATCAAAGGCAGTTTGTATGGACTTCATGATCAACTGTCGTGGCTAAGAGCCAGTTCGGGCTGGGATGCTAGGCTGGGAGTAGATCTAGTTTGTGCATCCACGGCCTGGTCCCTCACTCACTCCTTGGCTTTGAACAAGAACACCACCGATCTGCTGAGAACTGTGCTTGAACTCAGTCAGCAACTTCAAACACAGGATACAGTATCGGAATCCTGGAGGAGCTTGTTCGCATGCACACACGCACACATCCCCAACCTTTGTGCTTTTGACTCAGTGGGTCTGCAGTGGGGCCCAAGGGGGAAGGTTCATGTTTCCAAGGCTTGCTCTCTGTGATTCTGGCCTCATGATCAAGTATGGGAGCCAGAATGGTGTGGCCTGATGTGGATGCATTAGCTTCCACCCTGCAGGCAACAAATAGTGTGTGTGTGTTCCATGCTAGTGTGCAATCATATGTGTGAGCATGCTCATGAATGTGTAGTTTGCAGAACTGTCCTTCCCTGTGTGACCAAGATTAGCACCCAGCCCTCTACCCAGTTTTGAGAATCACTTGCCATCTCAGGCTGCTTGGGAGAAGAATTTCACCCTCACAGCGAGCAGCAACTCCCATCTGGGAGCGATATCTGAACAGAGAGCCCTCCCTCAGACCTGGGTACACCAGGGAGCCAAAAGGAAATCCTCATGACTTGGCCTGCACACTGGCTCAGCAAGAGGACAGTTTTGAGGTTATGAGGTGACTAGGTGGTAGTTGCTATCAGATTCCTCTGGGAAGAAAGGGGCTGAAGCAGCTGTGCTAGGTCTTTTCCTATGGGTCTGCATCTTGCTCTGGGAAATGCATGCTAATAAAGGGAAGAGAATTAGCAAACTGCTGACTGGCACTGGTGATGCCGGTATGGGGCCCACACAGGGCCCACACAATGACAGGCTGTCCTGGGCGGGGTTCGGGGCGATGCTACTGTTGGAAACCAAGGGTGGGCCTTTCTGTCACTTGGCAATTCCCAAAACATTTGGCTTCTCACTCTTTCCTGAGAGATCCAGGTTCAGTGTGCCCATTCTGTTCAGTGTGCACTCCTGCACTCCTTTTCCCTGGCATGCTGCCTGAGCCCCTTCTCCTTTGCCCTAGAGGACAAGGGGCGTTAAGTTACAAAGGAGGCATTTGGGAGCTTACTGGGCTGTGCGGCTGTTCCTTACCTGGCCTCTTGGCTCCTGTCTCTCCCCCTGAAATTGAACACAGAACTCCTGCAGTCAGATCATGCCCAGGCCCCTACGCCATCTCTGTGTGTTCTTTTGAATACACACGGCCTTCTGGGGTGTGGGGAGGGGTTACCCTTCCAGTTCCAAGATGTGGCCTCTAAAATGAATACCATACACTAACCACCCATCCCCAGTTCTGTCCTTCTCCTGGCCTGGTTCTTTGAGTCTTTCTCTCTTGGGTTGGGAAAGCAAGTATGGACAGGTGGATAGATGGAGTCTGGCTGGGAAGGAGGAGGTGCCTTGTATGGATACCCAGACCTCCCTGTCTCAGTAGCTTGATCTTCCATATCCTTTAAGTGCTCTCTAGTAGCTGGGCCTGGGTTCTTCTTGCTCCTTGTTGCTTTCAGCCCTTCCATACAATGGCCATGACTTTGCATGATGACAGGAAACCTAAGCTTCACATAGATACACTGTGTCATGCCAGTTAGGTGAAGGAAGACAAGAGACGTGCCCCACGGGGTCATCTCACTAGTGCCCTACACAGTGGTGAGAGTCCAGCTGTGCTCATAGTCTATTCCTGGTGGAACATCTCCTGGCTTCTCAGGGATTTGGGGATGCACTGGAGGCCACAGTTGCTACCAGAAGCTTGGTTTCCATAAAAGCCAATAAAGAGAAAATTTCCTTCCATGGAAAGAATTCCTGAGCATCTAAAGAAATACCAAAGCGATCTATTCATTTGTTCGGACATTCATTCACTCCTTATAAACCCTCTTACTATCAATTTGGATAATATACAGTCCTGGGAGCCTACCATCTCATTGGGGCAACGAGACAACCAAAGCAAATCACAATGTGATTAACTGCCCAGAATATTTACTGTGGAGCCCGAATTGAGGAGGTAGAAGAGGGATGGCTGGGACGAAGGAACATGTAGTGGTCTGCGGGGAAGTATGGCTTCCAGTCCTGGAAGGGAGGGTAGAATTTAGACATTAGATAGAAGACTGTCCAGATGGAAGAAATGAGCCAAAACTTGGTGTTTTGCAGCAACCAGAGTGTGTTCTGAGGCAGGGCAGGGCAGGGCTCAGTGTGGCTGCCCAGGACTCAGCAGGGCCTAGGGCCCACACTGCCCATTCCAGGCCTTGTCTGGGAATTGCTCTGGTAACCAAGAATGCACGGAGTCACTTGCTGGGGCTCCTTCACCTCTTCCCATGCCCTACAAGAAGGCCCAGCCAGAGCCACCGGCCTCATTCAAACCCTTGCTGGTTTTGCTCCAGGCCTAGATGTAGCAAGAGAAATTGGAAAAGCAAAGTTGTTTGATTTCTGTGGCTTTCTGAGCCAGCCAGGTGGAAGGCAGCCAGGGAGGCAGCAGCTGGTGACAGCCTGTCCCTCCTGCCTCAGATAGCAGGCCGCTACTCCACGGAACAATTGGGTAGAAGCAGGGGTGGCCAGTCAGGGGAGCACGGGCCAGTGGAATTCTGAATAAGGTCAAAGTCCAATTTGGTACTGTGCTTTATTACCAATTTAAATCTCGTCTTCCTTCCCAGAGCCCGTCACCCCTGCAGAAGGGGTCTGGACTACCACAGAGAAATTTGCATTTGAAGATTGTAACTGTGGGGCATGCTGGCCGGCCTGTAGGCTGCCCATGTCCAGCCTGTTCTCTGCAGCTGGTGATCACACGTGGGAGGTGCAGTGTTGCCTCGTATGGCATGCCTGTTAGTTGGGTGGAGGGGTGGAAATCCCACAAACAAAATCTCTTCTTGCTAGCCGTGCAGGAGGATGGCAGGGGCCTCAAACGTGGTGATCACATGCTTTTCCTAACTAACCCTGGAGGAAAGGGCCAAGCAAGAACAGTCACATGGGGAGCGGAGAGAAGGGGCCTTGAGGAGCAAAGCTGGAATCCTGGGGGCAAGGGGAAGGTGGGGTGTGGTAATAACATCAGGAGGAAGGAATCTTGGTTAGGCTGAGGGTCTAGAGGAAGTGCTTGAAGGATTTGATTTGAAAGAAGATAATGGCCTAGGAATTCAAATTTAGTAAACCTATAGCTTGCACCCCCATTCTGTCGAGCTGATACCTCTATCACAATTACTACCATTCCAAGGGATAGGGCTGGAAAGTTTTGTCCCACCACTATCGGCCACAAAATCCCCTTAGGTTGGTCTTTTGGGTATCCCTCTGCCATTGCATCAATGCGCAGTCATTGGGCATCCAATGCTAATAGAAAGGTTGCTGCACAGTGTTAAAGCCTGTATTGATTACATCTGGTGTTTGAGTCTTGCTGGACAGGACTTTCTGTGAGAAGAGAGAGCATGTGGTGCAATTTGCTCGTGATGGCAGGGTTCATGGAGGATAATGACCTTCTCATGAGGTGATTTGCTCCTTGGTACCTTCAAAGGCCAGGCCTGTTGCAATTCTTTTGGCTGCTTGTTAGGCTTGGGACCTCAGTGCTGGGTTACTGAATATCCTGTGCCTAGAAGCTCAGCACACACACACACACACACACACACACACACACACACACACACACACACACACTCCTGCCTGAAGCACGTGGAGAAACCTGTGCATCTGGCTCCTAACTTGTCCTTCATCCAGGCACCGCTGAAGACAGGAAGTGAACTTGACTTAGACTGTGGGTTCAGGGGCTCATCAGTTTCTACCTTTTGAGTGACAGTAGGGAGCACAAGTTGCTGTGACGGGTCCCTTTGTTGTTTCTTCTCATTTGGCTGAAGAAATAATGACTTACATTTAAAGATGGCCACCCAGGTCTCAAGTGTCATGCTGGGCTCCCTTGGGTTCTCACTAGTGGTCATCACTGTCAGGAACCCAGGCAGAGCAGTTACGCAGAGATGACCCCTAGATTACTGGGGTAAAAAAAGATCTTTGCTAGGATCCATTCCCAACATGAAAAACTCAGCCTCAAGTGCCATTGACTTTGGAAGGGGGAGGAGTTTATAGAATGTATGTTCAGGGTCTCGCTGCCAATCAGAAATCTGTGGGCTTCTTCAGGAGCCCACAGCCTCAAGGAAAAAGGTGCCATCCGGGTCACTTTCCATTGAGGACAGTTTATTATCTGTTCTCAAATACCCTGTGCAGCCTCACCTGTTCCTGCTGTCACTCAGGTTGTCTCCTCAGGCGGGTCTCTTCTCAGCTCACCTCACCCTACTGTCACGTGAGGTGTACCCCAGATCATCCGCCCCATGTGCCACCCACAATACGGATGTGGAATGCCTGCTTTCCTAGATGGGGACCAAATCTTACTAGTTCTTCTAAGCCTACTTCCGGGACAGCTTGCTTAGCTGATAGTGATACTCTTTTTTCTTCAGAGTGGCTTTGGAGAAGCAAACTATTGGTCTTTGTGGCCCCAGTGCTGAGTTTCACATAAAGAAGGAACTTGGGAAAACTTGGTGGAGAGATGGCAGCCATCATGAATGTGGTACTTGGCCATGGTGGTGTGTGTATTATCTCTGTAACTTCAGGGCCCAGCCCACACACTTCCTGTCTCCCTACATGCACAGCCCATTGCTGTATCCATGTAGGTGTTTGGTGACAGTTGACCTTTGGTAATAAGGAGAAGTGGATTTCCTTCTGCTCTGTCATTTGGACCATGTGCTCAAGCCAAGCATGTGTCTTCACTGTCCCTGTCACCCACACCCTGCTTCTCTGGACCTGTTTTATTTAATTCTCTTCAAGCCCCATCTACTCTTTGCAAGGCCACATGGGACCCCACTTCACCTGTCATATCATGTCTAGATCTCTCAGAACTGGGAAATATGGGAAGGCTCAATTTATGAACTTGATTCCTCAAATAAGGCTGTTCTTCCTTTCTTATCTAAAGCAGATCTGTGTGGATTTTATACCCCCATTCCTGCTGGAGTGCCTCAAAACTTGACCCAAGTCTTTCTTTGGTTACTGTCCAACCCAGGACTGAGTGGGTAAAGGCTCCTGGTTCTCTTGCCCTGTGGTGCTGGTCATCCTGCTCACAGTGGAAAGGCTCCCTGTGTGGCAGGTATGAGGTCCACAGTTCTGCTCTGTGTCACGCTGGCCACCTTTGCACCGTGGGGCCCAGTGGTGAATCCACAATCCCTGGCGTGCCACCCTGCCATTCCTTCTGAGGGTCTCTCAGCTTGGGACATGTTCAAGAAGCTCGTCACAAGTTCCTTTCCTATTCATCTAGGGATCCAATCTCTTCTGTGAGTCTAGGAAAATCCTCTTCACACTCTCCTCTTCTCCACTAATATTAGAAAGTCAGGAGGCTCCAGTGCAAATTCTCCTTGGTGAGGGCGCGGGAGCCTGCCACCTGTGTGAGTTAGGTAAGGCAAATAGGACAAGGAAGGGGCGTGCTATTATTTCACAGATGATGTCACCAGATGCCTCATTTCTGAGCTCCATTGATGTTATGCAAACAGTCTTTTACATGCAATACTCTTGTCTCTTTAATGAAGTAATAAACTTGTGAAGTCCTGTTCCTGGTATATAATACACATTTTCTCCTTTCTCCCCCTTAGGGCTCAGTGACTAGTTCTTCTGTTTCCAAGTTAGTTCATCCGGGTGACTTTGGCTCTGTTCCATTTGCTTAGAAAAGTCAGTGTTTTGCCTTCAGCCCTTGTGATGCTTTCTCCTGTGCTCAAGACACCAGCTCTGCGCCCAGCCTGCCTCTTTTCCCCAGCCAACGTGATGCTCGCTATGGCCCAGCACCAGGAAAGCAGCCTAGCTGTCTGTATTTCTCCTGGTTCTCTGTCACTGAGGAGATAGCAAACAATCCCAAGATCGACTTTTTCTACATATTGCAGTTCTTACCCGGAGTGTGTAACCGAAGTGGTGGCACCAGTCAATGTGGAATAGGGGTTTTCTCCGCTGGATGGAAGTCCTCATTTTGACTTGAATAGTCTCTAATTATCCCTGGTATCTCTCAACTTGCTTTCTAGGCTGGGAAAGGCTTGGCTGGAGAAAGAGGAGAATTTCTCACTCTCCTACCCCTTTCTAAGGCAGGAGGGACATGTTTATTTCCATCCCTGCTCCCTGCTAGCCAGAGTCAAGGTAAAGTAAAGAACCTTCATGGATCCCTCTTAAAGGCTCCAATAAACATCTAGAAAGTTCCATATTGTGCACATACACTTGGGGACCATGGAGTCATGAGAAGCTGGGAAGGCTTCTTGGGTTGACCAATGAATGGTCTGGGTTTAGCTAGGGTCGATCTAGATTTGTGTCTTCTGTCCTACTGATTTTTTTCCCTCCTTCCCTCCCTCCCTCCCTCTCTCCCTCCCTCCCTCCCTTCTTTCCTTTCTTTTCTTCTTTGTGGTACTGGAGTTTGAACTCAAGGCTTTGTGCTTGTTAGGCAGATGCTCTACTACTTGAGCCATGCTTCCAGCTCTGTTTTTCTCTTTTCTTTCCCCTCAAGACCCTGAACTAGGGGAGGCCATGAAAGCAGCCATCAAAGCCTAGGTATGACCACACAGTGAAGCCAGGTCAAAGAGTCTTTACCTGTAGGCTGCTTGTGTGGATGCTTGGGCCAGCCTGCTTTCTCCATGGTTTCCATTATTCACATTGCTCCTCACATCTGGGGTGGAGGAGAGGCAGTTGGAGCTGTCAGCGCCTCAGCTTTCAGTGCTGGTCCTTGACTAGGGTCTGGTCAACATCTGGTGCTGGCAGACCATGTGTAACCAATCCGCAGCTCCTGTGCTGAGGACTCCCGGTTTCCAGAGATGGTGTAGGTCTATGTTTACGTCTCAGCCCTCACAGTGGAGGATCCTTCATGGAGAGACGGATCCTGGGGGCCCTGGACTAGGGGTCACCTGCCGCCTGGAAGCTGGTGGGGGAGGCACCTGAGCTCTTCAGACAGGCCATCCTGAGCCAGTCAGGACTGGTCCCCTGGGCTGGAGCAGCACTGTGGCGGGGACAGTGCCCCAGGCCTCTTGTGGAATTCCCTCTCAGTGGGATTTGAAAGGAGGAACAGCCCCATCCTTTCCCATCCTCATCTGCCCCTCACAAGCGTGGCTCAGTAACAGTAATTACAATGCAAGTGCTTCTTGTTTGAATTGCTCTCCCAGATTTCCATCTCTGCCAGGGTTCCAGGTGCTGGAACTACCTCTTCTCTTTCTCAGATGGGGCCACTTGTGTGGTTGTGGAGATGAAGCAAGCTCTGGCTAGGGCTTCAGGTGGCCTTGTTCCTGTTCTCTCCATGTCACTGCTGCTGCTGCAGCGAATAAATGACTTCCTCTCTGAGCCCCATGTCCTGGTTTAAATATGACTTTGAAATTTCTAAATGTCTTTTCATTGAAACATGATACCTGTTATAAAGGGTTGTCCTCCATGTTTGAATTTGGGGGCATCTCAGGATAGACTCTAGGGAGAGAGAACTCTTGAAGGAGTAAAAAGGAACAGGTAAAACTCATTTTAACAGTATATTTAAATGAACCAAATACATATCAAATATTATCTTATGAAATCCATATAAAAATAATTCTTGAGCTTAAGCATGATTACACACACCTGTAATCCCAGCATTTAGAGGCGGAGGCAAGTGGGTCTGGGGTTCCAGAGCAGCCCGGGCTACACAGTGAGACTGTGTGTGTGTAGTCTCCAGATTGTATATATATTTTCCTTCTAAGTATTTAAAATGGACATGTATTACACATTTACAGGACTTGTCTGTTTGCACTGGCCCTGTTACAGGTGATCACTGACCAAAGCTGCTGTGGTAGAGAAAGCAGCTGGAGGTACCGGCTGCCAGCCAGGGTGGAGCCAACAGGAGGCCCCACATAACTGGGCACTTGGTGCTAGCCTTAGAGGAAGACTGAAAGCCATGTGTTGCTTTATCCAGGCTGTGGTTGGTATAAAGGGCACAGAACACCCTTAAGTAAATAAACAGGGCGCTTTGTCCCCTAAGAAGCTAACCTCCCTCCCACAGTGCAGGTCAAGTGCCTTCACCACTGTGGTAGAGTGGGCAGGAGCCTGGCCACAAGGCCAGGGAGGGGTTGGGGAGGGCTTGGCCGTCTCTATGTGTGACTCCTCAGCTGTCCTCTCTCCTGGCCGTCTCTTCCCTTCTGCTTGGTATTCTTGCATCTCGGTGCCTCCAGAACCTGCCATGGCGCTCCTCTGGGCCTCATCTGAGCTTTCTCATGCTGCATGCAGTCTCCGGCCCATCCGTTGCTTCTCTGGGCTCCATGGATCCCAAGATTGCTCCTGGCTCCAGCCTCATGTGTCCAATCCAGATCGCCACATCTCCACTCCTTCCCACTCTTGCTATGGTCTGTCAGGTAGAAACCCCGGGGACACGATTCGGTTCATTTCCTGACTGCTGACATCCACGTCACCATAACCCCTGTTCATGCGATCATTTAAACACGTGCATTTCTTGCCTGGGTTGCTGTGATCTGCGCCGCATGCCCATGCTCTGTGTCTGGTTTAGCTCACTTCCACTCTGCTCTCTCTTCTGTAGTCAGCATTGCTATCTAAAACGGAAATCCTACTATGACTTTTCTTGTCTAACTTCCCCTGAAGTTCTCATCATTGCCCCCAGGAAAAGCCCAGGGCCTATGAGCATGCCCTGTGACCTCAGCGGTCTCCACTTCCACCCTTGGCCTCTCCATGGGGTTGGGTAGGGTCCCCTCCCAAATGCATATCCATCTATAATCTCACAATACAAACGACTTGGCAATTAGGACTTTGCAAAGTAATTTGTAAAGGATGGAGAAGAGAGTAGAGTAGGCTTGAATTCAATGCCTACTGTCCTTGTAAGGGGTGAAGACACACAGAAGGAAGAGCCCCAGGAAGGTGGAGGCATTGGAGTGGTAAGCCACAAGCCAAAGATCACTAAGGAACAGCTAAGTCATGGCGCATTCCTGCAACCCCAGCATTTGGGAGGCTGAAGCAAGAGGATCTTGAGTTGAAGGATAGCATGAGTTACATGAGACCCTCCCTCAACAAACACACAGACCAACCAACCAACCAACCAGGACTGCTGGAGCTAACCGGAAGGATCCTGTCTTAAAGGCTTCAGAGCAAGCCTAGTCCTGCCATACCCTGAGTTTGGAAACCATAATGCTTACATGGGGTGAGGATTGATGGAAGGCCTTGGTGCTGAGGTGGCAGATGAGCCCCAAAGGAGATTCTGGGTGAAGATGGGAAAGATCAAGGCAAACTTGGTCCAGTTGGAATATCACTGTGGGTTATCAGTGTCTAGAAGGAAAGAACATTTTCAGCGACTTGCAATGGCCTCTAGGATCTGCTACACCTACCAAGCTCTAGTGTTTTCCTCCTGCTCATCACCTGAACCCAACCTCCACTGAGCCCCAGTACGCTCATGCTGCACTGGAGTGGACCTTTGTTGACCCTCCCCTGTCTCTCCCATCCCCCTAAGCGAGGCCTGGGCAGCCCTTACCTCCTGCCTGGTGTTCCCTTGTATACAAGTCCTGTTTGCTGATCTCCTGAGAAGCTCAACTGCTTCTCGGTCCCATTCTGGGTGACATCTGTTGTCAGTTTCAGCCAAATTCTAATTTCCCCCTCCACGTGAATGTAAATCTCGTGTATCTTTTCTGCCCTAGACCTGGGGCAGAGTCCTATAGTGCAAAGAGCATGGGCTGTGTGGCCCACACCTGCATGTGAACTGCACTTCTTAGAAATAGAATGTATCAAATGATTAACTACCCCACCCCATAATAACATCGTCAGTTGAGGGCTGTAGTAGAGTTAAAAGGAGGCAATGTGAATAGCCCTTGGCATATAGCAGGTGATCAGTATCTGTGTTGATTCGCCAAGTAAGTGGATTACTAAGATCAAGAGCAAATTATTACTAAGGTCAGGAGCACTTGACTTTTCTTTTGATACAGTAAGCTAGTGGGCTTTTATTAGTGTTGTTTTGAAGAATAATAAATAGGAGCCAACTTCCAGTGACTCAGGTCTGTAATCCTAGCTACTCAGGGGACTGAGATCTGAGGGTCTCAGTTTGAAGCCAGCCCAGGCAGGAAAGTCCATGAGACTCTTATCCCCAATTAAATACCAGAAAATTGGAAGTGGAGCTGTGGCTCAAAGTGGTAGAGCGCTAGCCTTGAGTGAAAAAGCTCATGGACAGTGCCCAGGCCCTGAGTTCACGCCCATGATAGAGAAGAGGGTGGGGGAGGGGAGGGCAGGGCCATGGTTTAAATGGCAGAGTGCTAGGCTAGCCAGTGTGAGACTGAGTTCAAATCCCAGTACCACTAAGTCAAAGCAAAAAAAAAAAAGGGAAAGATAATGAACAAGTAACAAAAAATGTGAGACGGAAAAGAAAAATAGAACAGAAAAAAAAGGAGGTTCGGATAACTTAGGAGTCATCAAGGTTGGGCTGAGGGCTGGATGTGAGCGGTGTAGGGACGGCTGGTTCTATGGCTCTGCTCGGCTTGGCTCAGGGCTGCGGGCTGCGGGCAGGTGGGAGGAGCTTGTCGTGGCTGATGCAGAGCGGATGGTTGTTTGGATGTTAGTGGGCAGAGATTGCTCCTGCTTGTGTCGCAAGGCGGGCTGGGTCAGGACACACACACTCTGCCTTTTCCCTCTTAGTTCTGCTGGACCATACGAGTAGCTTCCAGTGTGGTCTGGAATATCATGTTCGGTGTGCAGTTCCTCAGGGCAGGGGTGCAGAAAGATGCTGTGAAAGTTTTCTGGAAGAAAACTGAGGAGACAGCACCCTCTAGTTTTGCTCCCACTGACCCAAGGCCCTATAGATGAGAGGTTGATGAAGCCCCCAGATCCTGGTTTGATAAGCTGCAGTGTAAAGTCAGGAAAGCTTTGAAATGAGTCTTTAATGTGTGTGTGTGTGTGTGTGTGCGTGCGTGCGTGCGTGCGTGCGTGCGCACACACGCACTGGAAGTGGGTCTGAACTCAGTCTTATGCTCTTGCTTAGCTTTTTTTTTCCCCACTCAAGGCTGGGACTCTAGCACTTGAATCACATGTCTGCTTCCAACTTTTTGCTGGTTTATTGGAGATAGGAGTCTGTTGAATTTGTCTTCCTGAACCTCAACCCTCAGATCGCAGCCTCCTGAGGAACTAGGATTACAGGCATGAGCCACTGGCATCTGCATCCTAGACTTCGTTCTTTAATTGTAAATTTTCCTGTATAGGACATTAGATACAAACCAACATGGTTTCTCATCTGTCCTCTTGTTCCTATTTCCGTCCCAGTGTTAACTTGCCTACTTTAATATTGTTGCATATCATAAACTTTATTTCTTATTGTGGCAAAATACACAAAAGGTCTACCAATCTAACATACAGTTTTGAACACGCAGCTCAGTAGCTGTAAGTATAATCCTACTCTTGTGGAACTTTCACCACATCCCTCTCTAGGACTTTGTTGAAGCAAGCAGCTAGCATAAGGACTGTTGCCAGGGAAGCAGACATAGTTGCTAGATTCCTTGATAAGACCCGATCTGCCCATAAGATAGCCTTTTCTGAGGTCACAATATGGGTTCCATCAAAAGGGGGCCTATAAAGATGCTGATAAAATTACTGAGGCCAGATTAGCTGGCGCCAAGTCCTGATAACTGGGGGGTTGGTTCATCCCGCAAGCAGAGCCCCTGCCCCCAAGCATGTGTAGAGACAAGAATAGTGACCCTACAATGACCTCTTGGCCCAATGGTAGCTGGGATCTCACTTCAAGACTACCCAGTCTCTAGGGGAGACATGCCAGATGCACATGAGGTAGTTAAGCTTCACTTGTCAATCAACCTGTCCATCAGAATTTGAGCCACACAAAGGGCATCTCATAACTAACTCTGATCTGAATAAAAACCCAGCCAAACGAAGCAGAGGTTCTTGGGTGGCTTGCTCAAACCACCTGCTCCCTAAGGTCAATCTCATGTTCACTTTATTAAAATTATTTTTATCACTTGCATTATGCTTGCACTAACAGATGGCAAGGTTTAGCTGTGTTAGCTTCTCAGTGACACTTTTATCTTGTGAAACTGCAGCTACATCCACCCCACCCTAACTCCCATCTCTTCCTCTCAACTTCACTACTCATGAAACTGCAATCCGATTGCTTTCCAGATTTCTTTCTTAGCCTGTTCATTATTGGAACATAGAAAAGCTACTTACTTAAAACATTTAAAGTGTTATTATACAGGTGATATAAAAAGGGATTCTAGTTACATAAGTCAGGTAATGAGTACACTTCTTTTTGGACAGTGTCACCTTTTCCTTTGTTCTCTCCCAGTTTTTCCCTCCCATCTCACCCACAAGTTTATTTTCAACAAAGTGCCCAGGGAGTACCATTGCTGCATTTGTTCACCCTTTGCTCTTGTATTTCTGTGTCCCCTTACCCTTACCCTCACAATGACATATAAATGAGCAAATAAGACAAAAAGAAAAGAGTAAAAATTCTTGTTTCCATTTCCTGAAGATCATTTTGACAAATACTATTTTATATGATCAGATGTGCATAGACATTGTGCCTTTGTGTTCCTCCTCTAAGAGTATCCTCTTTTGGTCTCACAGTGTGTGAAAACCTAGAGTCCTGGTAATTTATAAATCAACCTTCTGCATATGAGAGAAAGGTGCACTGTTTATCTCTCTGGGCTTGGCTTACCTCTCTTAACATGACTTATTCTAGGTCTATCCATTTCCCTGCAAATGACATAATCTTACTCTTTCTAATGGATGTGTAAAACTCCATTGTGTGTAGGTATCACATTTTTTGATTCACTCATCTGTTGTAGTATATCTGGGCTGTTTCCATAACTTGGCTATTGTGAATAGTGCAGCAATGAATATGGATATATAAGTAGATTTTATGTCTTGCTATATTGCTGAAAGAGTGTATTGGTGGAGTCTTTAGGGTGTTTTCATTATAGGGTTGACATAAACAAATAGGGTAAATTTGACTTATTCCTTTCCTGTCTGTATTCACTTAATTTCTGTGTATTGTCTTACTGGTCTGGCTAAGAATTCAAGCACTGAATCGCATAAAAGTGGACAGAGTAAAACCTTTGTTTCATTTCTGACTTTAGAAGGAATGGTTTCGATTTTTTCCCCACTTAGTATGATGTTAGCTGTTTGTCATACAAAGCCTCTATAATGCTGAGGCATGTTCTTTCTATTCCTAGTTTTTTCAGAACTTTTATCGCCAAAGGATGTTGAATTTTGCCTGCCTGCCTCCTCCTCCTTCCCCCTCCTCCTCCCTTTCCTTATCCTCCCTCCTCCTTCTTATCCTCCCTCTTCCTCATCATCCTCCTCATCCCCCTCCCCCCTCCTCCACCTTTTCTTCCTCCTCCTCCTCCTGCTCCTTCTCTTCTCTTTTGGTGCTGGTATTGGGATTTGAACTTGAGGCTTGGGTGCTGTCCTTTAGCTTTTTCACTTAAGGCTGGAACTCTACCACTTGAGACATAGCTCCACTTCTGGCTTTTTAGTCTCATAGTCTTTTCTACCTGGGTTGGCTTTGAACTGTGATCTTCAGATCTCAGCCTCCTAAGTAGCTAGGACTACAGGTGGAATGGCGGTGCCAGGCTGCCAGCTGCCTTTCTTGAAACTTACATTTGCCAGACCAAAATACATCAAACCAGTCTTTTAACAGCAGGTGCGCTGTGAAGAGAAAAACTCTGGCCAGTGCTGGGGGTCTTTGAAGGAAATGTGCCTGGTGATGAGGCCAGTGTTATATGTTTACTATTCTTTTGCTGGAGACTTTATGAAGTCCAAGTGCTCCCTAGCATTTATGGAGAGTTTACAGTACACACACACACACACACACACACACACACACACACACACACACACACACATTTATTCTGTCTCACTACACACATCCACCTTTGAAACATACCAGGAATACCAAAACTGACATTTCTCAACTGACTCTCACCTCTGGGTCAAGGTAAGTAGCCTTGGTTGGGACCTGCACTGCTTTGGAACCTTGAGGTACAGCCCAGCCATGAGGCGGGGTGTGGCCCTGCTCGTCTGCTGTCCCCAGTGACCATGTGGCTGGGCAAATGCACAGCCTGGTATCTACCTCAGCCCTGGCAAGCTCTGTTCACACACTTTTTTTTTTATATTGTAGGCATTTTTTGGCATTAAATGAATCATGAATAAGATGATAAAGTATTTAATGATGAGCTTGGCATCCTGCTCTCAACATCTTACATTCCCTGATCAGGCCTTTATTTTCTCGCGTGTAACATGAGGGAGCTGGACTAGGTGGCTTCTAAGTCTGCTGCCAGCTTTGCATCCTCTAGTTCCTGAGAATGTTCTAGGTTCTTTTATTTTCCCTCCCTTCCGTCTTTCCTTTCTTCTTCTTTTTCTGTCCTTCTCATTCATTCATTCATTCATTCATGTTTCTTTCCTTTTTTGTGTTGGTACTGGGACTCAGGGCCTGAGTGCTCTCTCTCTCTCTTTCTTTCTTTCTTTCTTTCTTTCTTTCTTTCTTTCTCTTTCTCTCTCTCTTTCTTTCTTTCTTTCCTTCCTTCCTTTTCTTCATTCCATCCCTCCTCCTCCTCCCCCTCCTCCCCCTCCCCCTCCTCCCCCTCCTCCTCCTCCTCCTCCTCCCTTCTCCTCCTCCCTCCTCCTCCTCCTCCTCCTCCTCCTCCTCCTCCTCCTCCTCCTCCCCTCCTCCTCCTCCCCCCCTCCTCCTCCCCTCCTCCTCCTCCTCCTCACTCTACCAGCCACTTCCAGATCTTCAGTAGTTAATTGGAGTTAAGGGTCTCATGGACTTTCCTGCCTGAGCAGACTTCAAACCATGATCTTCAGTCTCAGCCTCCTGAACTGCTAGGATTACAGGCGTGAACCACCATTTTCTGATCAGCTTTCAACACCTATAGCGGTGGCAGCAGTGGAGGGGGGGGGGCATTTGGAAAGCAATACAGATGATCATCTGAAAAATCCACAATCTGGGGGTATAAACCATTCACCATTTTCAGCCATATTTCAAAGAACTGAGTCGGTGTGAGCTCTGTGATCTTTCTAAAGTTATCTAGGCAGTGTGTTTTCTCATCCATGGAAAGATCCATAATCTTTCTCTCTCTCTTTCTTGTTGTTGCAGGGCCTGGGCACTGTCCCTGAATTTTTTTTTTTTCTCAAGGCTAGCACTCTACCACTTGAGTTACAGCCACACTTCTGGCCTTTTTTGGGGTAGCTAATTAGAGATAAGAGTCTCACAGTCTTTCCTGCTCAGGATGGTTTTAAACTGGGATCCTCAGATCTCAGCTTCCTGAGTCGCTAAGATTATAAGCATGAGTCACCAGTGCCCAGCTCATCTGAAGTTTCTGAATTCGCTTTGTGCACAGCTCAAAAATAACCAAGACTGAAGAAATAACAGAACTGCTCCCAATGGCCATGCCCAGGGAGGGGCCACCAGCCATGTCAGTCCCAGAGGAGCGACACTGGTCCCATGAGAACTGCTGTTGGGGAGTCCTAAATTGCCTTGGCTTTCGGTTCCTCTAGCAGTAACGTTGAATGTAGCTATCAAGTGTTACAAATATTCAATGAAGAAATTATCTTTTAATAAATGGTGTTAGGGGGCTGGGGATATGGCCTAGTGGCAAGAGTGCCTGCCTTGTATACATGAGGCCCTGGGTTCGATTCCCCAGCACCACATATACAGAAAAAACAGCCAGAAGTGGCGCTGTGGCTCAAGTGGCAGAGTGCTAGCCTTGAGCAAAAAGAAGCCAGGGACAGTGCTCAGGCCCTGAGTTCAAGGCCCAGGACTGGCCAAGAAAAAAAAATGGTGTTAGCACAACTGGATATGCCATGTGAAATAAAGTAGGCCAGGAATGGTAGCTCATAGTTATAATCCCAGCTACTCAGGAGGGAGAGTTCCAGAGAACTTGAACAAAAAGTTAGTGACCGCCTCCCCATCTCAATCAATAAACCAAGAAGGGTGGTACACATCTGTGATCCCAGCTCTGGGGGAAGCTCTAGGTAGGAAGATTTTAATCTGATACCAATCCTGGGCAGACATTTAAGACCCCATCTGAAAAAGCAAAAAGGGCAAGGGGTGTGGCTCAAATGGTAGAGCACCTGATTAGCAAACATGATATCCTGGGTTCAAACCCCAGTATCACCAAAACCAAAAACAATCAAAAGAAAGAATAAAGTAGAACCCTTCTACATCGTAAAGATTCATTCAAAATGGATCAAAGACCTCAATGTAAGTGCTCAAATCAATAAAACTCTAGAGGAAAACATAGGCAAACCCTTATGACCTTGGAGTAAGCAGTGATTTCTGAGTTATGGCACTAGTATAGGATATCAAGAGAGGTAAAGGAGGAAAAAAAAAACACCAGATAAATTCAACTTCATAAAAATGAAAAACTTGGGGAGGGGGGAATGAGGGAGGAGGTAACAAACAGTACAAGAAATGTATCCAATGCCTAACATATGAAAGTGTAACCTCTCTGTACCTCAGTTTGACAATAAAAATTTAACAATAAATAAATAAAAAAAGAAAAACTTTCGTGTTTCAAAGGCTATTATCAAGAAAGTGAGAAACAATATTTGTAGACACTGCAGTATTATCCATCATAATCAAAACATGGAAATAAGCCAAATACCCTTGGCTGACAAACAGGTTAAGCACATTCATGCGGTATGTCTTATATGCGTGCTGTTCAGCTGTGACAAGGAAAGGAAAGATTGGTACCTGTTACCAGCAGCAATGAACCTTGAAAATATAATGCTGAATATAACAAGCCAGAGGGGAAAGGCCACTTTTTTTTTGGGGGGGGGGGCAGTTGTTGGGAGCTCAGAGCCTGGTGCTATCCCTGAGCTCTTTTTGGTCTACCACTTTGAGCCACAGCACCACTTCCAGTTTCCTGGTGGAGATAAGAGTCTAACAAACTTTCCTGCCCAGGCTGGCTTCAAACTGTGATCCTCAGATCTCAGGCTCTCTGAGTAGCTAGGATTACAGGCATGAGCCACAAGCATCCCGAGAAAGACCACCTTTCTAATGATTCTATTTGTAAGGAAAGCTCAGGATCAGATAGCACACCAGGGAATGGTGCGGCTAGAGCAGGTGTGGTTTGAGGAGTCGGGGAAGAGGGGTTTATAGAGACCCAGCAACTGTAGCTTACAGGACATCTGTGCTTGTCTTGCTGGGTTATTTCCTTGGCTTTTAATTGAAAGCGGGGGTGGATTCGGGATGCTGCTTGGTGAACAGAAGGGGCTGCGTACAGCCTGATTGCAATACCCAGATCCAAAGTGGAGGCAGCCCCATTTGAGAAGGCAGAATGCCGGTTACTGTGGATTTTGTTAGCAGGCCTGGGCCTGACTTCTTCTTGCCGCTCTTTCATTGGTGACAATGTTCCAAGATCTTTGAGCTCTTCCAGCCTCAGGAAACAAATCAGAGTCATCCTCTCCAGGAGGGCCACGCCCATGTCCTCCCCAATGGAACAGCTGTTGGCCTTCGGAGTCTGGCACAGAAGGACAAACACCATGTGGAGGTCACCCAAAAAATTAATGTTTCATCTTTGCCAGGAATTATGTATGCTAATACTGGAGTCCATCATTTAATGTATTTTCTCATTTCGGGGTGTGTGTGTATACTAACGCTAGAACTTAGGGCCTCACATTCTTCCTCAGCTTTTTCTGCTTAAGACTGGCACCCGACCGCTTGAGCCACACTTGGATATAAGAATTTCATGGCGTTTTCTGCCCTGGCTGACTTTGAACTGTAATCTTCAGATCTCAGCTTCCTGGGTAGCAGGGACAATCATTGAGGGTTCTTAAAACTGCTTCACAAAGTGAACCAACAGACAAACCCCTAAGGCCCAGATGGGTTTAGTCACTTATCTTTAAGACGGCACTGGCTTTCTGATTTTTCTTTTTGTAGTCATTGTGATTTTGTTTGTAAATATTGTGATTTTTCTATTTATGATGTGCTCTTCGGTGACCAAAAATGCAGCTCTGCTCCCAATTGTCTTGGCTCTAGCATCTAAAGAAACCCCTTAGTCCTACGTGGGACTGGATGGCTGATTACAAACGGCTGTCCTCCAGTCTCTCCTCCAATCAGAACCTCGCTGCTGCTAAGCCCCTCCTCCTCCTCCAGCCTCTCCTGCCAACGCTGCTCTTCAGAAGCTCCTGTGGCATGTTCAGTTCTCTTCCCACAGACGTGTGGGTGTACACCTGGCTGCCTTTCTTTTTTTTTTTTTCTTTCTCAAATTTTTATTATCAAACTGACGTACAGAGTGGTTACAGTGTCATACGTTGGGCATTGGATACATTTCTTGTACTGTTTGTTGCCTTGTCCCTCATGCCCCCCTCCCTCCCCCCCTTTCCCTCCCCCCCCAGGTGTTCAGTTCACTTACGCCAAAGAGTTTTGCAAGTATTGCTTTTGTAGTTATTTCTCTTTTTTTTACCCTGTGTGTCTCAAATATGGTATTCCCTTTGAATTTCCTACTTCCAATACCAGTAAACACGGTTTCCAATATACTCAGATAAGATTACAGAGATAGTGTAGGTACAAACATAGGAAGGTGATACAAAACATCATCAATAATAGAAACTACACATACACATAGGACGTTGAAAGTAGTCTGGCTGCCTTTCATCCAGAGTACTTTCCCCAGTGACTAGAGCAGCAATGTTATGCGTAATTGGTACCAAAGAAAAAATTCCTGGTGGACTTAATGGGTGAATAAATGATTAACATCACCGACAGCAAATACTTTTGGATTCTTTATTATGAGTCAGGCATGGGAAATAAAGGAGCTTTATACTAAATAAATAACAGCAATGAGAACAAATCACTAACACTTTACACTTTGTGGGAGAAGCTTGTGTTATTTGTGGTGTCAATTAAAATCAATCTTTTTTTTTTTTTTTGGCCAGTCCTGGGCCTTGAACTCAGGGCCTGAGCACTGTCCCTGGCTTCCTTTTGCTCAAGGCTAGCACTCTGCCACTTGAGCCACAGCGCCATTTCTGGCCGTTTTCTGTATATGTGGTGCTGGGGAATTGAACCCAGGGCCTCATGTATACGAGGCAAGCTCTCTTGCCACTAGGCCATATTCCCAGCCCCTAAAATCAATCTTTTAAAAAATCATTTTTTAAATGATTTGAACTCAGAACCTCATGCTCTCTGCTCCACTTTCTGGCTCAGGAATAATGCTCTACTAGTTGGGCCATGCCTCTAGTCTAGTGTTTTGTTTTTCTTTTCTTTTTAGTCTGAGACCAGGACTCTAACTTGGTACCTAATGCTTTTGCTCGTTGGCGGGTACTGTACCAACTGAGTCACTGCTCCAACCCCTAGTCTAACATTTTGTTGGTTGGTTGGAGAAGGAATATTATGGACTTTTCTTCTAAGGCTCACTTTGGACCACGATTCTTCAGATCTCAGTAGCTAGGACTACAGGCAGGAGCTTAGAGGTTACATAAGAGCTGTGATAACCAGGACAGTAATTTCACTCTGCTTTGCATCCTGTACTTGACAAACCTTATCATTCACAAGATCTCATTCTCTGTCTCCCAGAAGACATCTGAGACAAGAAAATGAGACATTCAAACCCTACTTGATGAGCAGACTGTGAGCAAGAAGGAGCCACACAAATATGTAACCCCAAGCCATGATTGTAAACTCCCTGCAGGCCACAATTAGATTTTATGGTCTATGCAATTGTAAAACTCGGGTGGCAAACAGTATTTAAAGCCCGGAAGATTTTGTATAAAAATCTACTTTGTAGTTCCTTTTAACAAAATGAGAGCTATGACAACTCTGGGTTCTACTAGTGGTTATCATTTGATAACCCCTAATGCAGTAGTAGTTACTACTTGATAACTGATGCAGCAGAGAGATCTTGTTAATATCACAAGCCTCCTCTGCTCTACCCTCTGGAGTTTGCTGTCTCTCGACCATCCATTGTCCTTGGTGTGACCTTTGCTACTCCATCCTCATTCTGTTACACTGGCCTCATGTCCCTCATCTGGGGATTTCTGCTGCTCCAGCACACACAGTGAGGCTCAGGCCTCGATTTGGTACTGGCTCACTCTTTCTCTCTCCTCCCAACTTACGCAACCCTGACCACAGGCCTGGATACTTCCCTAGATACTGCCTGGGGCCCCATCCACATAGGGTGCCTCTGAGAGGCCCAAGACAAAGCCAGGGAAACACACAGGCATGGTGGAAGCAGCTGCTCACCACCAACCACACCCCTGTTCCTGCTCCATCATGGAGATCCTTCCATGCGTGGTCCCCATCTGGGGATCTGGGGACTCAAGGGGCTGGCACAGAGAGTCTGTCCTGAGTTTGGAAGTGATATGGAAGAAGAAGAAGGACCTGTCCTTTCTCATATGTGTGTGTGCGTGTGTGTGTGTGTGTGTGTGTGTGAGAGAGAGAGAGAGAGAGAGAGAGAGCGAAAGTGTGCACATGCACCAGTACTAAGACTTGAACTCAGGGCCTAGATGCTGTCCCTTAGTTTTGGGGGTTTTATTTGCTCAAAGCTCATGTTCTGCCACTTCCAGCATTCTGATGGTTAATTGGAGGTAAGAGTCTGATGGACTTTCCTGCCCAGGCTGGCTTTGAATCATGATCTTCAGATCTCAGCCTCCTCACTAGCTAGGATTACCTGTGGGAGGCACCAGCACCTGGCTTGACTTGTCCTTTCTACCTTGCAGCACTCTGGAGGAGTCAAATGACACAATGGATAAGAAATTGCCTCATAAAACACCACAAAAATTACCTCCCACTCCTCTTCCTCTGGGGAAATGCTGCTCTTCAACTCCAAAATGTCAGCACTCCTGGGGCCATGCCATTATTTGACTGGCAGATCACCAGGATAGAAGTGGGACCCAGGCTTTGCCAATCCCTTTCTGTTTTGTTTTGTTTTGTTTGTTTTTGCCAGTCCTGGGCCTTGGACTCAGGGCCTGGGCACTGTCCCTGCCTTCTTTTTGCTCAAGGCTAGCACTCTCCCACTTGGGGCACAGCGCCACCTTCGGCCTTTTCTATATATGTGGTTCTGGGGAATCAAACCCAGGGCTTCATGTATGGGAGGCAAGCACTCTTGCCACTAGGCCATATTCCCAGCCCCTCACCAATCCCTTTCTCCTGTGTCACAAAGATTGATGTCTTGAGAATCCGTGACTGAAGTCTGGTCAGTCATTGTTCTACTTGGAAATTTTGGCATCTTGAAGTAGCAAGAAAAATTCCCTTTCTGCCCCTGAAGGAGGTAGGGCAGGGCGACATCAGCAGTCTTCATCTCTTGGGGCTGTTAGGACAATGTAGTTTGGACTGAGTAACATAAGCGACAGTAATTTATTACTCATGGTTCCAGAGGCTGAGAAGTCCAAGATCAGGATGGCAGTGGATTTAATGCCTATTGAGGACCTGCTTTCTGGCCCACAGATGATGGATGCCTTTTCACTATGTCCTCACATGGTAGAGGGGCAAAGAATCTTTGTTGGGCCTCATGTATGAGAGCACTAACCCCATAATAAGGGTTTCACAGCTGGGCACAGGTGGCTCACACCTGTAATCCTAGCTACTCAGTAGGCTGAGATCTGAGGATCGTGATTTGAAGTCAGCCTGGACTGAAAGGTCTTACTGAATCTTATTTCCAAATAACCACAAGAAAACTAGAAGTGATACTGTGGGTTCAAGGTGGTAGAGCACTAGCCTTGACTGAAAAAGCTCAGAGATAATGCCCAGTCCCTGATCAAAAAGAAAAAAAAATGGTTCCACTCTCAAAACCTAATTACCTCCCAACCTCTCACATCATCACCTTGGGTGCAAAGTAGGATTTCAACATCTGAATATGGGGAACACAAATATTCACTCTATTGCTTGAGTTGTCAAGCCTTACCTTGCCTTCCATCCTCTTTAGAGAATATCTCTGCAGGTCACCCTGGGAGTTGACACTGGAAAGCAAAATCAAGAGCAGTAGAGAGAGGTTCCTCTGCTAGACCCCCTAGTCCTGACTGTCCTTGTGTTTTCCCATCTCTGGAATAACATATCCCTCTTTTCTCTAGCTATGGTGGACTATTGGCTTTTGTATCTGAAGGAATCTCAACAACATATCTGGTCATAGTGGCTCATGAGTATATTCTCAGCTACTTCAGAGTCATGTACCCAAGTGGGAGGCTATAATCCAGGCAGAAAGTTGCAAGACTGGGTGTGATAGCACCCATCTGTCACCTCAGCTCACTTAGGAGAACCAAGGTTCTAGGCCAGCCAATGCAAGGGGGGGAAAAAAGCTTGTAAGAGTCTATCTCAACAGAAAAGGCTAGATATGGTGGCACACATTTGTCTTTCCAGCTATGGTGGTAAGTGTAAATAAGAGGATCACAATCCAGGCCAGCCAGGGGGAAAAGCAATACCCTATGTCTCCCAGGAAAAAACAACCAGAGCAAAAAAGGCTGGGGGCATAGTAGAGATGGTAGAGCACTCACCTTGTAAGCACAAGGTCTTGAATTCAAAACCCCGTATTGCCAGTGATCTAATTTGGGGAAGAAACAAGGGAAATTAAAACCTTTTCTTCTGGTCTGAGATTTTTCAAATGTTGCCTAAACAACTGGGTCTTTTCCAGATACTGGCAACCATTTCTGGCAGGAAAGATTTCTTCCAAGACAAAACGGAAGTAGCAGATTGGACTCCTTGCCTATAAAGTCTGAGAAGGTAGGCAGAACGGAGTGGTATTTTGAGTGGGATAGGGTCACCAGCTGGCAAGCAGCCCAGCGAAGCTCATTAAAAAATTATCAAAATAAAACATCACCTTAAACCACTATATAAGACAATCTTCAGCAAGAAGATGGAGCCAAGTGCTGGAAGGGAGACAGATGAAAGTATTCGGAAGCTAGGATGATTCTTGGGAATTTTAGATTGCCTCACCCTTCTATCAAAGATTAAACAAATACATTGCACTTCAAGTCACGCCTGCATTTGTGCTTCTGGTAATGGAAATGCATGTCTAATGCAATGGGTATGGAAGGACTCCCATTCCCAGAGACTAAGCAGGTCTTTGTGGCTAGAGAAGCAGGATCTGGCATGCTGTTTTTGCTCAAGGTTGGAGATTTACCCCTTGAGTCACAGCCCCACTTCTGGTTTGTTTGTTTTTTTGGGGGGGGTTGTTACTTAATTGGAGATAAGTGTCATAGACTTAGCTGCCTGAGGTTGAGTTCAAACCATGATCTTCAGATCTCAGCCTTCTGAGTGGCTAGGATTATAAGCATGGGCCACCAGTGCCCAGTTGTACTCCCTATTCTTGAGGTCTGTGATGGAAGAATTCGATGTCATGATCCTGAGTCCCTTCTGGCCCTGACTCAGGCTCTCTGTGCTCTGAGAGGGCATCAAATGAGGGCTGAGTTGCTCTTGTTCATCGTGGACACTCTAGTCTTTCTTTCTGAGCCTTTTTTGACACTCTTCTGCCTCTCCTCACCTCCTTTCTTCCTTTCCAAAGCCTCTCTCTCTCTCCTAAGCAGGAAACTTCAAGGGCTTTTCTGCTTTCCCTGGGATGGTGGACTGTAATCTCCAAACCAGATTGAGTGTTTTCCCCAAACTCCCAGTTCTCCCTCGGGCTCTCTGTGCCCTGTGTATTGTATGGAGAGAGGAAGGAAGGGGCGGCAGGGCATATGTGGGCTGAGGGACAGGGCCCAGGGCTGCTCTGAGCAGCCTTGGTCCTGCAATCCTTTGTTCACATTTCTGGCTGCTGTTCTCATTCACGTTGTTTTGGGCAGAGCCAGGGATGCAGCAGCTGCTGGCTCAAGGTCACTTCTAGAGAGTGACTATTAACACCATGCTGGGTATGGGATGCATCTATTGAGTACCGTGGCGCCCAAATCTCTTCTAGAAATGTGACACTGGATATACCCAGTCTGGCATAAAGAACTTGGCTCCCAACGGAGCTGTACTTTCAGTTTTCTAGTAGTTAACTGGAGATAAGGGACTCAGGGAATTTCCTAGCTGGGCTGGCTTCGAGCCATGATCTTCAGATCTCAGCCTCCTGAGTAGCTAGGATTACAAGTGTGAGCCACCAGTACCTGGCTTCGCCACATTCCTTATCATTTGAAAGTTAGACATGCCACTTTAGTGTCCCAATGGTGTCACTCTCAATGATGAGTATTGGTCAAATTGTCAAGGGTCTTCAAATGTGGACTGTTCTAGCATTCTACAAAACACAGCAGTTTTGGAAAACCAAAAGACCAACAGATTCACTCAAATATTTGGCATTAATCTCCAGGGTAGTACAGCATGAAAACGCAAGCCTGGGCTCATGTTCAATGAATCCGCTGGCTCTTCAATAGTCTGGAAATAAGGGGTGCCTGAACACCCAAGGACTTGAAAATGCCGAGGAGACTGTAGAAGTTGTATTCTTCTTCCTTTGTTAACAACTAGCCTTCGACTTGACTTGAAATCTAAGAAAGAAGGTTTTCTTTCTAAAGACTACCAGAAAAAGTCTGTAGGATACTACGACCTGAGGAGAATCAGTTGCATGAGACAAGAGCTCAAGGGCTTTTCAATTAAAGTCAAGTCTCTGAAGGTTCTAACCAAACCCACTGGGGACTTAGGAGGTAAGCTGACAATTTAGGAAAACCACTTCCACAAAATTCTTGGGGGCATTCTAGAAAAATGGGATTTAACTATGTGTTAGTTAGGATTGTACATTTGTATCTGTTTTCTCCCAATAGAGATTGAAGTTTAAGTAACTGGATCACAGTTCAGATGAAATCTAATAACAAACCTACAAGGTTGCCAGGTCAGGCCTGTAATCCTAGCCACTAGGGAGGCCGAGATCTGAGGATCTCAGTTCAAAGCCAGCACAGGCAGGAGAATCAAGGAGATGCTTTATCTCCAATTAATCACCGAAAAGTCAGTGTATCTTGAGTGAAAAAGCTAAGGGACAGTACCCGGGCCCTGAGTTCAAGCCCCAGCATTGCTATACATGCATATGCACACATTGTGTGTGTGTGTGTGTGTGTGTGAGCTCACACACACATACATACACACACACCTATCTGCAGGGTTGCCACACAGGCTCAGGAAAGGGCTTCAGTTCAAGTTCAGTTCAGTTCAAGTCCAAAGCCATTGCTGGACGAATTCCCGCTTGCTTAGGGGAGGTCTGTCTTTATCGATGCCTTCACCTGACTAGATGAGGCTCACCCACACTGTAGATGGCTATCTTCTTTGCTCACAACCCACCATTTAAAGCCCAAACTATCCTCCTGCCTCAGACACATCCAATGTAACATCTGGACCACACATCTAGGCACTGTCACCCAGATGTGCTGAGAGACACAATTAACCATCACACCATAGATGCAAGGCTGAGACCCTTGGCTCATGGGAGGGTGCTATCTATGGCTGTGGATGGTTTGGGGTGCTGCTCGTGGCATCCAGGTGACCCCATCATTGCCTTTCAGTGGTGGGAGCAAGAAATGTGTTTCCTGGAGCACACTTTTGTGTCTTCTCTCTCCAGTGTCCAAGCTCATGTTCTTTCCTCTTGACTGAGAATAGTGAAAGAAGGTAGTGTGTATTCAATAAGTTGTCTATAGTTTCTGCTCTCTCTCGAGCTCGAAGGGTCCAGTCATGATGACTTCATTTGGCCACTTGACATCAGGGTATTTGGGACAGATTTTCTCTGCCAGTGTAACACTTGGCCACCATATAATAATTTTATGTTATGTGCAGTCCAGCTGTGAACAATGTAGCCAGTGTTATTTAATTTATGGATAGCCTTGGTGTTGAAACTGTTCATTGCCTGCTGCCCAACTCCTGAGCCTGGGAAAAAGAGCCCTTCTCTGGGCCAGACATAGGGGAATGTCCTCAGCACCTCTGCTGAGTACTGGTCAAATTGTCAAGGGTTTTCAAATCTGGACTGTGCTAGTATTCTAACAAAACACAGCAGTTTTGGAAAACCAAAAGGCCAACAGATTCACTCAAATATTTGGCATTAATCTCCAGGGTAGCACAGCATGAAAATGTAAGCTTGGGCTCACGTTGAATGAATGTGCTGGCTCTTCATAGTCTGGAAATACGGGGTGCCTGAACACCCAAGGACTTGAAGATGCCAAGGAGACTGTAGAAGATAAGTTAAGACAGTTACCAAGAGCTGGAATAAGTGTGACCCTTGCTTGGAAGGACCCAGGAGCCGAGGGTGGAAATGTGGTCACTAGAGTCAACATCAAACAAACTTTCCACAAGGCTCTCATGATTTTACAACTCATGAAAATGGTGTGGAGTGACCCACGAGTGTGACCCGAGAGCCTTGAAGAGGGGGATGGGTAATTTCAGGGTGAGCAGGTTCCTGGTGACTCAAAGTGTCCCCTGAAAAGTGTGAAAGAGGCATGGAAGTAATAGCATCCGCTCACGTGCTGCGGGAGTAGCAGGTGACTGCTGTTCTAGCCATTCCCGTAAACCCAGAGGCTCAGTCTGAAGTTGGCCAAGCAGTGGGGGAAAGAACCCCCTTCTCACCAACCCTTCCACCGCAGCACACCCAACAGGCTTGGTCTGGCCATGGGGCAGCCAGCTCCACTTCCTACGAGGTTGGTGTAGGTGCCTGGTCCCTTGCACCCATGTCCAATCCTGTTAAGCCAGACACTTAAAGGGCAAGTTATGCTCCCAGAGTTCCCAGGGCACAGTGAGGGGTCAGTGCTTGTAAGCACTTAGCACAGATAGCATGCCCTCCTCCCTCATCTTCTCCTCCCGTGGCTTTTCTCTTGCAGAAAGCCTTTGCAATCCTGAAGTACTGAACTCAGAGGCTGTTTTCTCTCTTCCCACAGGAACTCCTAAAGCAGAGATCTTAGAATAGCTTTCTAAAAAAATAATGCAGAATTTGCGATTAGTCAGAACATTCTTTGATTATGAATATGTTGGACAGATAAGCTGGCTAATAAAATCTGCAAAAGAAAAGGATTAAATATTTATGATCCTGAATAAGAAAAGACTGGACATATGTCCTATTAAGCATGGGGTGTGTGTGTGTGTGTGTGTGTGTGTGTATGTGTGTGTGTGTGTGTGTGTTTACAGGCTAAGTACATATGAGTCATGAAAAAAAAGCTGCTTTTTTTCTGGGAAAAAGCCTGGTAAAGAACTTAGCCAGGTTTATCTGAATTTGTTCTATTTTGTGTGAATTTAATCTTTCATTCTGTTCAGGTCAATAAATCAAATTTGTTATAACTTGCCTATTTTTAGACGAAAAAGGAAAGAGATAATTCATTCTTTTGCCTTCTGTTTTGTTTCATTTTCTTTTCTTTGGGACAGACAAGGCCTTGCCATGCATCTCAAGCTGGTCTTGAACTTGCTATATAGCTCAACTGGTCTCAAACTCACGATCCTACTGTCTCTTCCTCCCTAATTTTAGAGTGCTTTGTGTGTGTGAGCTACTACACTCAGCTTTCCCTCTGTTTTTTTCATTTTATATTATATTTTTATTATTCTTAAGTAGTGGCACAGAGGGGTTACCATTCAACATGTCAGATTGATATCACCCCTTTCATCATTCTTACCTACTCTTCCAACCCAACCTTTCCCTTCAATTTTCTGAGTTACATAGGCTATGTATTACATGTTACGACTGCATTATCTTCCCTTCCTCTCTTTATTCAGCTACCATCTCTCCTTGACTTCCCTCAAGTACTAGATCCCTGGTATTCATTTTGTTAAAACTGTGAACTAGGTTTTCTAAGGAATTACACCATTTGAATTCTCCCCTTCATACTTCACTTAATATGTTTGTGTACACTTGAATACAACCCTGTGTGTGTTTCCTCGCATGTTAGTAAATTAGATCTAACTTCCACATATGAGCAATAATAGATATCTTTTGTGTCATTTGTGTGATATGGTGATTTGGTCAAGAAGAACTCTAGCAAGGGAGGCCCCAAACAATTCTTGGTTCTACCACATTCTATGTGCCCTGGGACAAGTTGCCTAGACTTTCTGTTTCGTCATTTCCTCTTTTGAAATTAGGGTTAATAATGATGTCTTTCTCATACAGTTGTTTTGATGATAAATTGAGACAAAAAAGACTTTAGAAGTCTGCCTGGCATAGCAGGTATAAGATAAATGTTAGCTGGTGTTATTGTGATCATGAGTGTTATGCATGGCAAAATAAAATTCAAGGAGAGCTGAGTGCTGGTGGTTCCTATCTGTCATCCTAGCTACTCAGGAGGCTGAGATCTGAGAATCATTGTTCAAAGCCAGCCTGGGCAGGAAACTGTGTGAGATTCTTAATCTCCAATTAACCACTGAAAAGCCAGAAGTGGAGCTGTGTCTCCAGTGGTAGAACACTAGTCTTGAGAAAAACAAAAACAACTCAGGGACATTGCACAGGCCCTGAGTTCAAGCCCCAGAGCTGACACAAAAAGAAAAAGGAAAGAATTCAAGGAGAAAGAAGAAAGGAGTATGTCCACAGAACTGGTCCCCTTGGCATTCAGTCAAAGTAACAGTTACACAGGCAAATGGGAAGATATGGAAAGATGGCTAGAAAATCAGATCAGGAGATGGGAGTAAACACAGACAAGTCCTTCTGTTTTCATTCAATGCTGTTTGATCCTTGAATGTCTTAGCTGACCTTGCTTTGAAGTTTGAGCCTTGGGGCATATGCATACATGTTGATTTGGTTTTATTGTTGATCCTTAGAGCTTCTTGGGTCAGCAAATGTTGGACTTTTACAGTCATTTCCACAAATACCCCAGGACCAGAAACTCCACCTGGTCTTTCTTCCTGACTTCCTGTGGGTCACCAGACCCACAATGGGGACCTCTGGCTCAGCCACAGAGCAGTAAGAAAGGTGTCAAGCTTTTCTTGCTCAGTTTGGAGTGGAACTTGGAGCCTGTCCAAGGTAATGAACTGAACCTGAGGAAGCAACAGAGATCAAAAGCCTTTCTCTAATGAGAGAGGAAGGGAAGTCTAGCCAGGCTGGCTTGGATCCCTCCAAGCAAAGATCACACTTATTCCAGCTCTTGGTAAAATTTCTCATAATCCTCCGTAGCTTCAAGGGCTTCAAGGAGAGAGCCCCATCTTTCCTGGAGTGTTGTAAACCTCCTTGCTGTCCTAGGGCCAGTCCATCTTCTTGACTGTAACTGGGTGAGACCTAATTACAAAGTTTTTCCTGTTTCAGAAATCAAATCCAAATGGAGAAGGGGGTGGCAAATGGTCCTGTAGCTTTGAATAATTGGGTGGACCACTTGCAGGAAGGAGCCAATAGGAGTGGACCACTTGGGGAAAGGAGCCATTGGGAATGACTGATGGTGTTGGGTCTAGGGAGAGAGAATTGATAGGACAATTCTAGAAGAAACAACCTGAACTCCACAGTCAAAGGCAATGGGGCTTGAACTATTGACCAAAGCTTTAAATCCAAGCAACAACCAGAAAGAGGAGGACATCATGCCACAAGTTTCAGCTCTTCCATTAGCCCATAAGGAAGCTTAATTACCTCCCTAGAAATGGGAGAGAGAGGATATATCTGAGACATGATCTTCATTTTTTTTTCCTTCAGAGGTACTGGAAGGGCTGTATTATTTTCTGAAGGAGCTCTAACTTATCTTTTATGTGAACTGGCTCCCATGAACATGGACGTGGAAGAGCCCAGATGTGCCCTGTGTAAGGTGGGAACCTAGGAAAGAAAGTGTTGCATGTCATTCACCTGAAGGCTGAGACCCAAGGCAGCTTTTTTTTTTTTTGCTTATCCTGGGGCTTAGACTGAGTCTGGATAGTGTCCTGGAGTCTCTTTGTGCTCAAGGCTAGTGCTCTACCACTCAAGCCACATTGCCACTTCTGGCTTTTTCTGAGTAGTTTGTTGGAAATAAGAGTCTCATGAACTTTCCTGTCTGGGCTGGCTTTGAACTACAATCATCAGATCTCAGCTTCCTGAGTAGCTAGTGACAGATATTGTTGTCTGTGGATGGAGTGTTCCAGGTGTTCCTCGGTTCTCTGGGCGCAGCATCTTACATTTAGGTGCTGCCTCTTGTGCAGGACAAGAACCTCAAAGAGTAGGCTGGAAAACCACAAAGGTAGCGAGAAGTGCTGTGATAGACAAGTGAAAATATGCCTCAAAATGTGAGGTAGATAGCTCTGATTGGGGCCATCTACACTGAGGTTTCGGAGCTTGGGGTTTTATTATGTAAATAGAATAAAATTACTAGGTGGCTTGAAACTGAGACCTTGTTCTCCTGGCTTGAGGACTGCACAATGGCTGCCGGGTGTGGAAACCATCCATCTGCTCTTTTGAGGTAAATGGCAGCTCCTATGCTCTTGATCCTCCTTGGCTTCCTTCAAGTGAAGTGTTGTTATTCCCTCAAGGTGTCTAGGTGACTTGAATGTGAGCAGTGGACACAGGGCCATTATTTTAATCCTTGGTCCCAGGCCTATCTGGCTATCTGGGATTTTAAGATTCTATCTCCACAGAGGGGAATGAAATCTTAATAGCCTGGGACCTTTCCTCATTGCCACTCTGGTTTGCCAAGATGCTAGAGCTAACATTATGATGTAAAAGTTCAGCCCACGACAGGAGAAGATGAGATGAGATAATCACAGAAATTCCTCCTTCCTCCACCTTTTGTTCTAGTCTCCTGCAGTGGATGGGAGGGGGTCCAGCCAGAGTGAGGAGAAGTCCATAGCCTTTCCACTCCGCCTCACTGGCACATCCAGAGAAATGTTAGTCTGGGTGCCCCGGGGCCCACTTAAGGTGACACATAAGACTGCCTCTTACACGAGCTCTATCTAACACCTCCCTGCCCCTCCCACCACACACCATTCAACAGGTCAGAGCTCATGAGGAAGACTGGGTCAGTTACACAATATTAAGGGCTAAACTGTGTCCTCCTAAAATTCATGTGGAAGTTCAAAGCCCAGCCTCAGCATGTGACCTTATTCTGAGATAAGACATAGTTGAATCAGGATGAAGTCATAGTAGAGTTGGGTAAGGTCTTAATCTATGTGTCTTTATTTTCAACACATCAAAAGCGCCAGACTCAGAGGCTAAAACCAGGAAGTAAACTGAAAAAGAAGATACGCTCCTGACCTACTATCCCATCCTTTTAAAAAAACTCCATTTCTTATTGTTATTATAAAGGTGATATATGAGGGGTTACAGTTTTGTAAGGCAGGTAGAGTGTATTTCTTTTTGGACAATGTCACCTTTTCCCTGGCTCTTTCCCAGTTTTTCTCTCCTGTCCCCAAACACAAGTTGTACGGTTCATTTTCAACCTCGTGGCCATTGAGTGCTATTGATGCATTTGCTCATCCATTGTTCCTCCATTTCTATGCCCATCCTTTCCCTTCCAAAGACGTATAAACACAAATAGAGCAACAAGGAAAGGAAACAAAAACAGCAAATAAAGGGGAAAAAACCCTTTTGTTTCCATTTCCTGGAATTTATTGTGATAAATATTATTTCATATGGTCAAATGTACATTGTGCCTTTCTGTTCCTCTCTGAAGAGCCTACCTCCCTTTTAGTGTTAAGGTACAAGTTGCAGAAACCTAAGAGGAGCTGTCTAAATCTACCTTCTCTTTAAAATACCAAAATCTCTTATCTTTCGAAATGGTAGGAATCTGGGAGTTTTTCCTGCTTGGGTTTAGATAGAAAGAAGGAAAGGGAAAAAAGGAAGGCCCAAAAGTGTTCAGTGGGCTCCCCCCATTTACCCTCTCAAAAATATCATCTAAGGAGTCAGAGTCTTGCCCAGCTCAGAAAGTATAAAGGTCTGGATAAGAACTGCCATGGCGAGTCTCTTACTCACAGTTCATGCATGAGAAACTGGAAAGCTTTTCCCATTTCCATTTCTTTTTTCCATTTCCAGTCTCACCTTTGCCATTTCTCCCTCACCCCATCCTGTTACCCTGAAAGAAACACTTGCTAAGACTTTATTCTGTGAGACTCTCCTTTTTTTGTGAGACAAGCCGCAATGCTTTTCCTGGGTGGATCTTAACCTGTGATTTTGAGTGGAACCCGGAAGGCTGAGGGCGTGTGGCAGGACCTCCCACCCACGAGGCAAACGTTCCACCACTGAGCCCCAGCCCCCAACGGGAAACACGGACACCGATGCATGCTCTGTGGGATTTTGAGACATTGTCTCAAAGATGTTTTTGCTGGACCCTGTGATTTTTACAGTCCCCCAACTTTGTATCTGTGCCCTTTGATCTGAACCATTCTCTGCTGTAATGTTTGCAGTCATCTGGGGCTCCAGCAAAGAGAAAAATTTCACTGATAAGCATCGTATGCAGAAGGCCAACTGTCCTTCGAGCAGGCGGTGCCTTCTTATCATCTTAAAGCAGCCAAGCGCCCACATCGCCTGCCTGCCAGGCGTCTTTTTCCTGTTTCCATTCCAATGCTAAAGTCGTAATAATCTCTCCAGAATTCCTCCAGTATGGACTGAGATAATGATCAGCTAGGCCATACCTGTGATTTGGGCTGTTTTAACTTTGTATATACTTTCCTTGCTCCCTGCCCCAATTCTCAATTTATGACTTCATTGTCAGGGAAAATGAAGATCTTAGTTCAAAGTCCACTGGAGCAGCAAAGTCGAGGAAATTTATTTTTCTTTTCTTTTTCTTTTTTTTTTTAATCTTTTATTCTATACTTTTTTTTTTTTTTTTTTTTTTTTTTTTTGTGGCCGGTCCTGGGCTTTGGACTCAGGGCCTGAGCACTGTCCCTGGCTTCTTTTTGCTCAAGGCTAGCACCCTGCCACTTGAGCCACAGCGCCACTTCTGGCCATTTTCTGTATATATGGTGCTGGGGAATCGAACCTAGGGCTTCATGTATGGGAAGCAAGCATTCTTGCCACTAGGCCATATCCCCAGCCCCGGAAATTTATTTTTCAATTAAATAGAAAAAAAAAAGCCAGAAGTAGAAATGTGGTTTGAGTGGTAGAGTACCAGCCTTGAGCAAATAAGCTGAGGGACAGTACTCATTCCCTGAGTTCAAGGCTCAGAACCATTGCCTGCCCCCCAGGTCCCCTCCCCCCAAAAAAACACAACAGGTCAGGAATTTTCTTAACTCAGGAATTTTCTTAGCTTGAGGAAGGCCTGCTCATTTCCCACTTTTCAGAACTCCTAGTGAATTATAGGGATCTTTGGAGGGTGAGGTTTTCCCCAGGGGTGTTGGTATTTGAGTTACAGGTTGATTATATGCCCAAGGCAAGGTCAAGTGAGTGGGTAAACTCATGGCATTCTAGGTGTGTCACTGTGTCCAGAGACACCCCAGGGTGCTAGGTTATAGTACAACTTCATGGCTGAGATTGGAGGAAGTTGAGGTATTATCAACTGCACTTTATTACTTCATTATCACAGAAACTGCAGCCCAAAGGGAAGAGGGATTTCCTCCACATTCTCATTAGTGGTTTTGAGGTGGCATCACAGCTGACACTGGGATCTGACAAAGCCAAGTCTTAGGCTGCTGTTTCAGAAAATAGCTTAACTGGTAGACCCCTCTCTGTACTCTGTGCTTGCTTAAACTTTGATGGGACAAAAACACTTAAAAGGAACCTCAGATAGAGAGAGAGGAGACAGCCAGATAACAGTGGCACCTGCCTATCATGCTAACTATTCCAGAGGCTGAGATCAAAGGAACTTGGCTGATAAATCCTAGAATTAGAGACTCTTATTTCCTATTAATCAGCAAAAAGCTGGATGTGGAGGTGTGGATCAAGAGGCAGGGCATCGTTCATGAGTGAAGGTGTTGAATATATGTTTAACTGAATTAGAGAAGGGAAGGGGAACATCAAAATGCTGAGACAAAGGATAAAGGGGGAACCAATGCAACAGTGATACAAGACAGTATGTTGGAAATTAACTGTGCAACTTGGTGGGGGGAGGACTGGTAGGGAGTAAAGGTGGGAGAAAATGAGGGAGGGGGTAACAAGTTTGACAAGAAATGTACTCCCTACCTTATGTATGTAACTGTAACCTCTCAGTACATCCCCTTGGCAATAAAATTAAATTTAAGAAAAATCCAAGAAAAAGTGAAAGGTCCATAGTCCAAGCCCTAGTACCAGCACACTAAGAGCTAGATGTAGAGAGAGACAGAGAAACAAAAAGGAGAAAGGGAGGAAAGGGGAGGACATATTAGGGTCTTCATTTCCCAATCAACTGTGACGGAGCTGTACTGAGACTTTAACTCACAATGGGGCCAAAGAATAATCACCATGTGAAGTTCAAAGTCAAGAACAACTGGGTTGCCCCATGCTTGCTTGTGCCCGGATGAGCCGGGTCAGCTGTGAGATCCCAGGACTGGACGCTTGTGTGAGTACTCTCTAAGACCAGCTTGGATTATAGATATGTACTGCCGTGCCTGGTTCTAGACACTAGGGCTTCTGATGCTTATCACATGAGCTGTGGGGAGGACTGAGTGAGGAGCGAACTGAGGGAGATATGTTTGGAAAAGAATTAGAGCCACAAGCTGGATGGACTGGTGTCCGTCTGCTCATTTCACTGCTTTGCCAATCCTGAGGAGATTTAACAGCGGTTAAGACCTGTCATCTCCTGCCTGGAGCCAGCCGCAAGTCAAAGGTTTGTTGTCATTTTCAAGAATTTAATGATATGGGTAAGTACTGTCTCACTGAAATCTGGCTCCCTGGACACTGGGGGAAGTAGGTTAAAGTTTTACTGGGGCCTCCTGGCCTTAGGTTCTGTCTGGTACTGCTCCCGCTGGGCCGGTAGTGACCACTTAATTTCAAGGACATGGGGGGAAATACATTCTTACACAGCCTCCTGTGTGCCTGGCAAAGCAGGAGACATGCTGTACTCCGTGAAGGCTTGACTTCCTGGGAAGTAGAAACACAGATGGATGAAGCACATCTGGATTCTCTGGATTAAGAGTTTGATTGGATTGGGGGTTGGGGAAGAGGAAAATCAGGAAAAGGAGGGGAGGGATAGGCGAAGTATACAATTCAGACCCAGGATGGTATTATGCTATGCCCATAGATTAGGACGTTTTTGGCTGAAAATAAAACGTGAAGATGATTGTCTATGACTTGAAAATGGCTCATCTCTCCTACCTCCTTTAGAGTTAGTGGTTTTGAACTGATTGAGTTGATTTTGGTATTTTGCTATGGGTCAAATTCATTTCTTTCTATCAAATGGTTGGTCTGTTCAGCACATGTGTCGTGGTTTAGGCAGTGTGAGTACCATTCATCCATGTCAACACATTTCATTCAGAAAGATCCCAAATGCTTTCTCTACAGGCCTATTCTCTATGGCTTCTCCTGTTATGCTTCCAAGAAGTATGTTTCATGAATAGTATATAAAGTGATAATAAACATTACAAGTGCATTATACTTTATAATGGTGAAACTCAAGATTGTAATGATGACAAGGTTTTACTTAACAATTCCTTTATCCCTTCCCTTCCCTTCCCTTCCCTTCCCTTCCTTCCTTTCTTTCTGTTTTCATACTGAGGCCTGAACTTAGGGTCTCTTACTCTTGCTTCTTTGCTTTACCACTTGAGTCACCCCTCCACTTCCAGCTTTTTATTGGTAAGTTGGAGATCTCTCTGATTTGTCTTTCCCCAGCTGGCTTTGAAAGACAATCCTCAGGTCTCAGCCTCCTGTGTAGCTAGGATTACAGGTATGAGCCATCCTGGCCTATGTTAGCAATGTCTTCATTTGTTTTCCTTCTCAGTTCCCTTGACCTGCTTTCACAGTTAATATGTAGCAGATGGGAACCAGATCCCTGGATGCTACGATCCGGGTTCCTTGCTTTGGGCTAATAGATTGAATCCAGCCATCTGATTTGCTGTGTGGGTCTTGAATCCCTGATTTATACAATGTAGGTGAACTGTAAGCAATGACCCAGCTCAGCTGTGGGCCCAGAGGCAAGTGAGTGGTAAAACAGGACTGGTGGGGACTGTGGCACACTGGAGAGCTGTGTCTGGCTAACAGAGTGGCCATCTGGGTTCAAGATGGCAGAGCCCTGCATGAATACAGACCTGATTCTACCAGAGCCTCTCTTCCTTCTTCTCTCCTCTCCACCCCCCCTCCTTCTCTTTACCTCTCCTGTCCTTTCCTTTTCTCCTCCAAGAGAACTGAGGAATTCATATATTTTAATTTTTTATATTTAAATGTTAGCAACTATTTTTTTTGAAATGTTGCAGACCAAGCAAAGTGTAAACAGAATTTGGTCCTAAATGAGAGCTATCAGGGTCAGTGGCCGATGCTTGTAATTTTCCTAGCTATTTGAGAGTCTGTAGTCTTCTCTATTCAGGAAATGTAGGTGGGAGGGTCAAGGTGTGAGGCCAACTCAGGCAAAAAAGTATGAGACTATCTGAAAGGAAGCTGACAGGAACAGATATGTCTCTTCCAGTTATGAGGCTTCTCTGTTGGGGCTTTGGTAAAGCACATCTGACCCAGAAGACTGGCTTAGAAAAAAGGAGAAAAACGCCACTCCACCCTAGAGGGAACCTCAAGGTGCTGGAATAAGTTGGACCTTGGCTTAGGTTAGCAAACAGCAGCCTAAGGGCCTCTTCTGGATGACTGCCTGTTTTTGCAAATAAAGTTTTATTGGAACCCAGCCATGCTCATTCTCCCATGTCCACAGCTGCTTTCAAGCTGCCATGATGACACCACATGGCTTCCACAATCTACACTGTTTATTTGTCCCTGTGCAAAGAGCACCCACTGACCCCTCCTTTGGGGCATATTGGTGTTTGTGCATTCTAAAAGACAACCCTCCCCCCATGAGCCAACCACTTCAAGAGGCTCCAAATCCTGCCTTGACTATTCTACCAAACATGTGCATGTTCCAGACCCCCTACCCCCAGCTCTGATGGAAGTCGTATTGTGTATGTAAGCTCTTTATCTTTATCTGTCATGTAAGGCTACACACATCCACCTCATAGGCCACTGCAGGATGAGGTTGAACAAAGAAAGGAACAGAGAGGGAGTAGGAGGAATAAACTTCCATGCTGAGAGTTCTCTGATGTTGCGAATATATGCATGCTGTTTTCTTTCTTTCTTTTTTTTTTTTTTATGCCTGTCCTGAAGCTTGAATTCAGGGCCTGGGTGCACTATCCCTAAGCCTCTTTGTACTCAAGGCTAGTGCTCTACCACTTGAGCTACAGCTCCACTCTCTGATTTTTCTGAATAGTTTATTGGAGTAAGAGTCTCATGGACTTTCCTGCCCGAGGTTGGCTTTGAACCTCAGTTCTCAGATCTCGGGCTCCTGAGTAGCTAGGATTACAAGTGTGAGCCACTAGTGCCTGACTTGCATGCTATTTTCAATCACAGAATATTTCCCCCAAACATGACACTTGTTAAGAGCAATATTTCATCACAGACAGGGCCTCAGTGCAAATTAAGTATGCAGGCAAGAGGCAGAAGGATTAAGACAGAAAGGTATGAGTTAGGGTAGAGAAGACAGAGTTAAAAGTTCCAGACAACGTTGTGCTGGATCTAAGAGGCAAGAGGATTTAGGCTTCCAGACATTGTAAGCTCATTTTGTGATTGACAAAGATGAATCCAGATTTATGGCAGCCATTGAACACAGTAATGTTCACAAAGCAAATACATATATTAGACCATTGGTTCAACTGTTCTTGTGAAAGGCAAGTACAAAGTCAGATATTAAGTGGGATACCAAAAAGTTCTAAGTGGGCTGGAGATATGGCCTAGTGGAAAGAGTGCTTGCCTGGTATACATGAGGCCCTGGGTTCAATTCCCCAGCACCACATATACAGAAAACGGCCAGAAGTGGCGCTGTGGCTCAAGTGGCAGAGTGCTAGCCTTGAGCAAAACAGAAGCCAGGGACAGTGCTCAAGCCCTGAGTCCAAGCCCAGGACTGGCAAAAAAAAAAAAAAAAAAAAAAAGTTCTAAGTCACCATTTCCCTCCTGAAGGGCCGCACAATCCAGCTAAGACCCCAGATTTGTACACATAGAAAGACAACATGAGATCAGCGTCAATAACTGGGATTGGAGTCAGTGGTGCCTAACTAGAAACTTCACTGATACAAGTTTCGAGGCATGCCTCAGCGTGGATGGGGCAGCTGAGCTCCGTGGAGCACACGGGATGCAAGCTCCTTCCTGAGTCCTCTGTGGCCTCTAGAGTGACCTTGGTTCTTTTGGTCCATGACATAGCTGTGCTCCAGTCAGTAGAGAAAGGAGGAAGGTAAGAAGGGACGGGAGGCATCTGTGTCTGGCTCGCCATCCCTCTGCTTGTATCACATCTGGCTACGTGAAACACTGGAAAATGCAGTCTTCATTCTGGGTGGTCATGTGTCTTGCTAAAAATATTAACATTTCTTGTAATTAATATAGCACAAAAGGACTTCTTTGTTTTTAAAATGATAGACCCTTTAAACTCCTTTTGTTGAAAATTCTACATTGTTTTGATATTAATCCATTTCCTTTTTTTTCTTTTCTTTTCTTGCCAGTCCTGGGGCTTGGACTCAGGGCCTGAGCACTGTCCCTGGCTTCTTTTTTGCTCAAGGCTAGCACTCTGCCACTTGAGCCACAGCGCCACTTCTGGCCATTTTCTGTATATGTGGTGCTGAGGAATCGAACCCAGGGCCTCATGTATATGAGGCAAGCACTCTTGCCACTAGGCCATATTCCCAGCCAAGAAATAAATTTTTTTAAAAAAGAGTTTTCTTTCTAAAAATAATTTTTAAAAAAACTTAATAGGAAGAGTCAAAAGTAACGTGTAATTTAATGCCATATATTACATTTATAAAATACGTAAATGATGTTGTTTTATTTGTATCTTTATTATCCTACACCTACATTTTACTTTATACTTTGTGCCAGTATTGGGGCACTCAGGGCCTGGGCACTATATTCTTTAGCTTTTTCTGCTCACGGTTGATGCTCTACCACTTGAGTCACAGCTCCACAGATGGCATTTTTGGTGGTTGATCAGCAATAAGAGTAGCACAAGCTTTTCCGCCTGGGCTGGCTTCAAACTGTGATTCTCAGAGCTCCACCTGTGAAGCAGCTAGGATTCCAGCTATGAGTCTCTGGGCCCCTGTTCAAAGGATAGCTTTGGAAGGTGCATGATCCTGGGCAGAAGTTGGTCAGGTTAATTTCCTAGGTAAAAGGGAGCCCCACTCCAGACCCGCCTTCAAGTGAGCCCTCTCTGCTGGCTTTAAATACTTTTAGTCCCCTGCCATGCTGTCCCTGCCTGCTTCCAATGTAGCATTCTTTAGCTCTGCTCGCCACTTTGCAGTCCTATTTCTTGTGTAGAGACATGTTAATCTTGTCTTTCCATCTAGCCAAGAATTTTTGGTTATCTTTTAAACAGATTTCATCTTTCAGGTCTTAGTGATCAAAGAGTGAATGGAAACCATAATTATTTTTTTCCCAGGCAATTGATTTTATTGACTATCAAGTATTTACATGTGAGCAAAGGAGAATGAAAAGACAGCTTGGGAGGAAAATGATTAGAACTGAAAAGAAAAAATTTCCCTGTTTCTAATATTTCAAGCAAACAACTGGAGTAAAAAAAAGTCATTGCTGAAGTTCTAGAAATGATCATAATGACATGATAAATTCCATTTATTAGACTGAAACAGAAGATTTATGGGGTGTGTGTGTGTGTGTGTGTGTGTGTGTGTGTGTGTGTGTGTGTACTAGGGCTTGAATTTAGGGCCTTGAGCTCTTGCTTGGCTGGCATTCTATCACTTGAATTACAACTTCATGTCCAGCTTTTGGTGGCTAATTGGAAATGAGTCTCAGGGACTTTGCCACCTCAAGTTGTCTTTGAACTGCGAGTTCAGACTTCTGTCTCCTGAGTAGCTAGGATTGCAGGTATGAGTTTAGAAGCACCGAGTTTAGAAGTCTACAATTTCAAATCTGAGTTTATGTAGGTTTCACCACGTAGCGAAATCCTGAACTTAACTGGGGATATAGCTCAATAGTAGAGTGCTTGTACTTCTTTCACAGTCTTCTGCCATTTGGTCCTTACAGTCCTGTGAGTGGCCTTTACAGATGAGGTGCCCAGCAGGCGATGGGAAAAGGGCCAGCTTTCCCATCATCCCATGGGCCTCCTGGTGTATGGGTGTGAGGTCAGGCGTGTGCTGTAGAAGAGTGTGCTGCTCTCTGTCCTCAGCAAGCCACTCAGGACTGCGCTGGGACGGGAGCAAGGCATGCAGGGAGAGCAGGGGGGGATCTAGCTGGGCTTAGGGTGGGCGCGCCTCAGAGGACCACTTTCAGGGTGGACTCGACAGGAAGTGGATCATAGGAAAAAGCCTTGTGCTAGAGCTCTGGCAAGCTTTCTGCAGCAGCCTCTGCTACCCACACCAGGAGCCAGGAGCCCAACAGAGTCCTCAGACTCTTGGAATGTGGGCTCAGTCCCAGCACCGGGACGGAATTGGGAACCCCAGCCTCGGGTGGGGGTGAAAAAAGGGGGTCGGGAAGTGCACTTGGAAAAAGTGATGATGGTGATGGAGGAGGAGCTGCACACACACACACACACACACACACACACACACACACACACACACAAGGTCCTTTTGTGACTTTCTCTTAAGGTTTTAGTTATATACTTATCCAATTATTTATTTGTCTATTTATGTACGTATGTATTTATTTTGAATGCCTGCTGAATTACAGGCGTATGTTACCACACCAGGCTCATTTATTTATTCATTCAGTAAGTATTCATTATTGTCAACCTCTGTACCCTCTACGCTGGTCTTCCTGAATAAATGGCTGAGGAGAGGGCAATCAGGCAGGTTAGATGCTCTTTCTGCTGTGTCTTTCTCACAGGTGACCTCAAGTAAGGGCCTGCTGCCATTGGTTAGGATAGCGCTAGTGATGCCCGGACAGCTAGCCAGGCACTGGGGCCCTGCTGGGGATGAACAAGGCTCACTTTGGAGTATGTCTTTCCCTACACAAAAGACCACTGAGTCGCCATGTGTCTGTCCTTTAACCTATCTTGCAGTCCTGCCTTGCCCTGCTTGGTTTCCCTGCCCCCTGCCCCGTGCTCATGGGCCTCTCTGCTGAGCCTCTTGTTGCTGAGGCTAGCCTTCTGCTTCTAGGCCTCCAAGTCTTCCTTTCTCCCCTCTGCCCATCCACACCACCCTGCCCTTTGAGGCCCAGCTCAAAGGCCACCTCCTCCAGGGAGCTTGTCCGAATCCCCTGCTGAGAATCAGCCATGCTAGCCTCTTGACGGTCACCTTTGGGTGCTAATGCCTCTTTTTCATACTTAACCTCTATTTGTTTCGTTTTATTCTGAAAGCCAGATTTGCACCATTTTCCCTGACTCCCAGGCTGTGCTCAGATTATAAGTAAGACCAGGTCATACCCTGTGTGAACTTTTCCACAGCCACCATGACTCCCAAGGTCAAGTTGAGCCAGTGAAATCTAGTTTTCCTCTTTTACCGCCATCTGAAAATCCCCAGAGAGCAAGGATCAAATTCATGGTGATGTGTTTTGTTTATTTCATGGTGGTACTACAGACTGAACTCAGGGCTTCCCACTTGCTAGGTAAGTTCTCTAAAAAAAAACAAAACAAAGATTATTTTACAGGTAGGTTGTCATGCTTTTGCCAACGCTGGCCCTGAACCATGATCTTCCTACCTCTGCCTCCTGAGTTGCTGGGATTATAGACTCCGATCACCATACCCAGCCAGTATGGTGATGTTTTATGCCTTAGAATGTTTCTAGTACTTATCTGGCACAGACTAAGCACTTCATAAATGTGTGTCAAAATGAAATACAGTTTGAGCTGACTGGTTTGTTTTTCTTTTCTATAAGCCAAGGATAGGATTGTTTTGGCTTTTCACACAGGGAAATCCCAAACTGGCTTGCTGCTCTTCCATTATCATTCCAAATTTCTTTAGTGTCACTCAGGGGGAAAAAAACCAACAACCTCAAGTTATAATTATTTGGCAAATAGGATCTTCTCAATCTTGAGAGTTCTGCCACTAGCAAATCCTCTGCATGGTAATGGATTGGTCGCAATTGTTTTTGGAACTATGACAAGATTCTTCCAGCTTTTGACTTGGTCTTGTAAGAGAATAAGGGGAAAGTCCCTATATTGTCTTTCATTCTTCTTGAGAAGAAAAGTCCCTGGACGTAAAAGTTAAGGGCGATTATGTTGTTGGGGGCAGAGACAGAGCCCACAGACCTGGGTACATTCCACTCATCCTCACCGCCTGCTCACATTCTCTGTCTCAAAGCCTGCTGCCTCTCCTTGTCTAAGCTTCCCCTTCTAGCATGTAGAAACATAATAACCTAACTTGTGGGACAAAATAAGCCCATAAAGTCCTAAAGGAACCATTAGTAAAATTTGGAAGCCCTTGTCACTGGATATAGGTGGGGAAAATCAATAATATAAATTTAAAGAGACCTAACACAGTCAAGATTAGGACTCTATCCTTTGAGCCACAGCTCTGCTTCTGGCTCTTTTCTGGTTAATTGGAGATCAGAATCTCATGGGCTTTCCCGCCTGGGCTGTCTTTGAACACTAAACCTCAGATCTCAGCCTTTTGAGTAGCTAGGATTGAAGCGATGTAGATAATTAATCTGTTGCGATGCTAGCTTTCAACAATGAAGTATTGCTAATACTGTTCTGTAGTGTTCAATGTAAACCTTTTTCTTTTACTGTTCAGTGTTAGACTTTTCTGAAGCTGGTCCCTGTATTTACCCAACTTGCTTTGAACTTGTTTTGCTCTGTATGGATCACACCTGTAACCCCTCCTCCCCCAGTTGCATCCTGTTTTGCCACCTGATGGGTAGATGATTTTCAGTGAAGGTCAAAATGCCCTGACCTGTTTGTTGTGACTGACACTTCTTGGAAGTAATGAACCACTATTGTTAAGCTAAAGGGAAAATTCCTGTTGTTTTTGGTTTATAAGCCGCCTTCTCAGAGCGTCCTGAGGCTGCATCTTGAGATCTGACCTGCAGTCCTGGCCCGCTAGTACTTTCTCCCTCAATAAAATCTTTTTAAAATTTTCTAATCTGAATGTCTCATTACCTGTCAATCCGTGGACCCCACAACAGTCAGATCTCAGCCTCCTGAGTAGCTAGGATTACAGGCTGGAGCCACAGGTGCCAGGCTTTGATACTTTAGATTTGTCTAAGAATTGTAAAAAGAGGACTGGGGGTGTGGTCCATTATGTAGAATGCCTACCTAGCAAATGCAAGGCTCTGAGTCCAAACTGCAGGACCACCAGGCAACCATATGATAGAGAACTGTAACAAGTGCCAAACTGATTTGTTTGCAAAATGTGTTGGCTTCCTTATGAAAGACTACCAGAGAAATCTACTCAACCAAAGTTGCATAAACTCCCAAGACAACAGGGGCTGTGGTCCTAGCCACTCAGGAGGCTGAGTTCTGTGGACCTGCCTCGAAATTAGCCTGGTAGGACAAATCCATAAGATTTTTCTCTCCAATTCACCACCAAAAAGCCTAAAATGCAAGTGTGGCTCAAGTGTGAAAGCACTAGTCTTGAGGGGAGAAAGCTAAGGGATAGGACGCATGCCTGGAGATCAAACACAGCCAAAAAAAAAAAAAAAGCAAGCAAAGCATACTCCAGTAGGGCAGAGTTAGAGTATGGAAATTAATGACATTTCAGAAAGGGGTGAGAGAAGGCGCCGGGCAAGGATGAAGTTGGGGCACCTCAGCTCATGGGGCTCAACCAAGTTCTCTCAGAGGATGGGTGTGGTTGAAACCCAGGCAAATTTCTGAGAAAAAGAAGAGTTTTCCAGTAAGTTTGGTAAATAGAAAGTTGTGGGTAAGGCTAAGCAGGCTGTTATCGAAACCAAAGTGGTTCCTGTATGTGCCCAGGGCCTGGAAGCTTTCTCTTTTCACAGAACAGCCTAGGACTTAGAATGCACACTAGCAGGCTTGACCTCTCTTCCTTCCTTTCTGCAGTCCTTCCTTCCTCCCCCCATCCTCCTTCTCTCTCTTTCTTTCACTTTGTGTCTGTCATGGGGTTTACACTCAAATGCCTGGGCACTATCCTGTGTCCCTGAGCATTTTTGCTCAAAGCTAGTGCTCTACCACTTGAGCGACCTGTCGCTCTACTTCCAGGTTTTTGTGTGTGTGGTATACAAGTGTTAGGCACTTTCCTGCTCCCATATTGGCTTCAAAGCAAAATCCTCAGATCTCAGCCTCCTGAGTAGATAGGATTACAGGTATGAGTCACCAGTGTCTAGTGTATAGGAGCTCTTTGATCTTAAGTTATTGTTTTGCAGCTCAGTGATGTCATAATGTGTAAGGTTCGCCCGAAAGGAAATCCACCACATGGTTCAGGCAGAGAAGAGTTTATTGTGGGGAGAGCAAAAGATGGAGGCCTGGGGAGACAGAGGGGAAGGGAGAAGGGAAAAAGAGAAAAGGAAAGAGAGCGGGGACTGGTGTTGGGCCCGATTATATAGGGAAAGGAGGAAGATCTGGCCAGGTGGATTGGATGTGACCTCAGAGAAGGAGGAGGTAACTGCCTCCAGGTGTGCCAGTTACCTAGGTAACGTAGGCACTGGGTGCAAACGAAAACAGGTGGAGGGCATCTGCATGGAGCCCTCCCCGGGGTGGCCCTTACAATATGTATGACAAGGCTTGGGGTAGGAGAGACCAGGGAAAAGCAGGCATGTGAAACAGCACCCAGGAATTCAGAGACTAGCACTGTATTTATTTGAAGCGGCTTGACTGAAAGCACATGAGCACTATTTTCCCTGCTTTAAGCCTCACACTCCCTCATAAACGGCAACATTTAGTAAAAAGAGCAAGCTCTTCCTGACCCTGTCCATTTGTTCAGTGGACTAAGCAAGGGATCTTAACCTTTTCCTGGATATGCAGGGAGAGGGGTGCTGCAAAAACTAAACCGTAGGAAGGCACGGAGTCTGGCGGAAGGTAGAGTAACTGGGGCGGGCTGGCTGCTGATAGGTGAGATTAAATTCGGGGTTGCTTATGCAGTTAGGTATGACAGGTTTTACAGCTTGCTTGCAAAGGCAGAAGAAAGTGATTAATCACTGCTGGGAAAGTTTGTGCTGTTTTAGTTTCAGCTCCCATTGTTTTTCCGTCCTATCTCCAGGGATTTTCCATTTCTGAGGGGCAGGGTAGGGCTTGTAAAAATATCTCCTTGGGGTCCAAAATGTGTTTGAAAATGCTTATCTCAAGGATGGTCATCTGTCTTGAGGAAAGCATAATGAAGAATCCATGTGTGTGTGTGTGTGTGTGTGTGTGTGTGTGTGCGCGTGCACGCGCGCCTGGTGCTTGAACTCAGGACCTGGGCACAGGCCCTGAGCTTCTGCTCAAGGCTGGCACTCTACCACTTGAGCCACAGCACCACTTCTGGCTTTTGTTGGTTAATTGGAGATAAGAGTTTCATGGACTTTCCTGCCTGGTCTGGCTCTGAACTGCCATCCTCAGATCTCAGCCTCCTGAGTGTTAGGAACGATGATGCTGCAGACAGAAGATGCCTCAAGAGACCACAACAATCTTCATTCAGCCCTGCAGAGGGACCCCAAGTAACACCAGCAGAATTGGAGGGGGTCAGAGATACAAGGGGGGCATGGGAACCAGGCATGGGGCATGAGGGTGGGAGGCAGGGAGGAAAGAGGCTTAGGTACGAGCCAAACAAGGAAGTCATCCCAGGTGGTTGGCAAGTTTCCGGGGCAATGCATTGTTTGGGACTGGTGAGGTTTTTCCAAAAATTGCTCCAAGGTGGGGACTTTGAAGACTGGCCCTGGGGTGTGGCCATCCACATTCCATTGTGGGCCTAACCGGAAATCCCGCCTCCCCAGTCCTAGTAGCCTTTCCATAACTTCCATCTCCTTGCTGAGACCCCATAAAAGCCCAACGCCAGCCCCACCTCCATGCATAACCTTCGTCCTGAGGAAAGGTTGCTGCTGTTCACAGCTGTGCCTCAACAGTCTTCACCTGTTGAGAGTTGAGTCTACCCTGTTTCTTTCTCTTCTATCCTAACACCACTAGATCAAAGTGGGGGAGCACTTCTCCTAAGGTTGAGGCAGGATGGATTAGGGAAAACGAGGCCTGCTGGAGGGAAATCAGAAAGTAGATATTTAGAAACATAGGTGCACTGTATTTGCTTCTAAGAGAGACCCACAGGACACCTTCCTTGTTTCAACTATTACCATATTTGGTAGCGGGATGCATCCCTTCCTGAGAGAAATGCCTCCCAAAATTAAAGGGCAGACCCAAAACATAAACAACCAGAGTGGTAAAAAAAGAGCCAAGAACTTAGGAAGTGTAGCAACACCAAGAGTGATGAGAGCAGAGATAAACAGCTATCTGTCAGAGCTCAGTCTCTCCCTTTGAGAGCACCCAGTCTGTTAGCACACACCTACCTCCTCCTGATTGTCTCCCTGTCTGCTTGCCTACTCAATAAAGCTTGCCAAGTTCTCTGACATTTATGACTTGTCCAGAAACACTTATTCTGCAATGCAAGTCAAGGACCCTAAATGAAAAGTCCCTGTATTTAGAATGTAGTAAGGAGGTCATATCTGGCCAGCGCCATCATTGGCCACATGGTGAGTTGTACTATCTGGCATCTTGTCTTGATGGGTGTGCCTGAATTCCTAGAGGAGGGGAAGTCCCACTCCCAGGTGATTGGTGTTCCTGGATCCCTAGAGACAGGGAAAGGCACTTGGCCTATAGGTTACTGAACGTATCAGTCAAGTGCTTGGGACTGGACGTTTCCTATGACCCTGCCCTCTGACCTGACTCTAGTTAGGGTCAGAGGAGCTTAGGTGCCATTATGCCACATGTCTCCATGTTGGCATCCTGTGCCCTGTCTCCTGGCTCGTCTCCAGTCACCATGGCTCTCCATTGGAGCTGAATTGGTTTGTTGGTATTGTTTTTGTTATATCTTTCCTCTCTAGCCTGTTTCCTAACAGTGTTAAGGGTGTTTGTGGACTGCAGGCCTTTGTAACAACTGCCTGCCTGCAGATGGCTAAAACATAAAATAAAACAAAAATTTTAAATGAATAATAAAAAGTGGATCCTAGGATGGGCTCAGTTTGGGCCAGGCTGAGCCGCCTCATCAGCCCCGAGCACCTCGGCCTCTCTGGTTTCACAGGACTGGTGAGGTTGGCAGCCTGGGCTGAGTTTCTCAATGTATGTACAAACACTTCCTGCCATTTCCATTACAAGCCAGGCTAGCTGAAGTTTTTCTCCTGAGAAAGTTCTAGAAGGTTGAGTCTTCTTGTCTTTCTCGCCTGCTGATGCCGGTGGAAGCCAGGAAGTGGCCTTTGTGTGGTCATTGGAGGCCTTGGCATTGGTTGGGGAGGCTGCAGAGGCTCCTGTGGGGAGAGGCTCCATTGCTGGAGTGGAGCCAAGGGGTGTGGATATTTAACATTTACCCCAATTTAGCAGAGAGAGAGAGAGAGAGAGAGAGAGAGAGAGAGAGAGAGGAATGATGGCAGTGGGCCCAGGAAAGGTCACTAGAGGCCAGACCTGGAAGTTGCAGGTGTACCACTTGTGTCCAACTGTGGGGTGAACCGAAGGGTCCTAGCTCAGGAGTTGGTGCCTATGGAGCCTGTATGCTGGGGTATGCTGGAGGAAAAGCCTCCGTGTTCCTTACAGGAAGTGAGGCCAGAACGCCCCAAAGCTCGCCCTTCCTTCCAATCCTTCCGGATGAAGGACCTACCATGAGTCTGGCCCTTCCCTTCAGCCTTATTAGCCCAGACCTATGCGAGAGAGGCCTGAGGAGACCCTCTGAGGGGTTTGCTGGGGGAGCACTTTGACCTCTGGTGAACCGGAACAAGGCCCTGCTGGTCCCTTTGTTGCAATTGTCTGCCATGTTTGGCTTCATGAGCTTCTACAGGAGCTGTCCATGTGCCTGGGATATGATTCTCTGCAGTGTGATACTATCCACAGCGTCCCCATTCCCCAGAAGGCTGCCATGGCGAACGTGAAGGAAGAGGCCATGGTCAGTGGCCTCGAATCTCAGCCTAGGAAAGTACAGGCTCAGCACCTAGCCCATGTTAACCTTGGCCATGAGCGTGTGGCAATCTTGGTTTTCTTTATCTCTAAAACCATGGAGGGAGGAGGAAGTTTAGAGGGACAGCTGGGTTTTCAAACTTTTGTTTCTTGAATGTTGAAACCTTTTTTCAGAGAAAAGCTGAGAGAGTGCGATGGAAGGACACCCTGGGAGCTACTGTTGTGCTTAAGTGGGAATCGGAACACTGCACCCAACACCCTTTCTCAGCCTAGGCAGAGCCCCTAGGATTCCTCTGGGTCCTGTTTAAAAACCCACTAGTGTTAAAGAACAAACAAACAAACAAATACCTGTTTAAAACCCACGAAGTCTCAGGAGGCTGAGATCTGAAGCTCACAGTAGAAAAGCCCATGAGATTCTTATCTCCAATTAACCAGAAAAATCCAAGAAGTAGAACTGTCGCTCAAGTGTAGAGTACCAGCCTTGAATGCAAAAAGCTAAGCAAATGCGCCAGACTCTGAATTCAACAACAATACACAATAACATAGGCAACACTAATGTAGCTAAACACTAGTGGCTCACATATGTAATTCTAGATATTCTGAGGGTTGGGATCTGAGGATTAAGGTTCAAAGCCAGCCTAGGCAGACAAACCTGAGAGACACTTATCTCTAATTAAGCAATAAAAAGTCAGAAGTGGAGGTATGGTTCAAGTGGTAGGGTATCAGCTGTGAGCAAAATTGCTGACTGAGAGGATGAGGTTCTGAATCCCCCCCCCAAAAAAGCATTCACAATCCTATATAAACTGTATACTTATTACATATTATATTATTCCATTTATATGAAATTCTAGATGACACAAACCCATCTCTAGTGACAAAAAGCTGACAGGAGGTCACCTCCTGGGAGAGAGAGGGAAATAATACCACATTCAACCAGGAACCCTCAAGGGTCACAGAAGATGCTCCATGCTTTGACTAAGGTGCTGAATTTTTAGGAGCACAGAGATATCAACGCTCTTTAAGCATGTGTTCCTTATTATATTTGCTACTTACACTTCAATAAAGTTGTACAAGGGGAAAAAAAGGCACCAGACCATTTTATCTCTTGGAGAATTGACTGTAACCACATGACAATGCTTACCAAATTCTCAACAACGCTAGACCTTTTGACCTTGTTCTCTCTAGTGACCTACTATGTTCAGTGTTGAGCCCCATTCCTGTCCTGCTGGTGCTTAATAAACTCAACTAGTGAGAGGTTCTAGAGGTTTCCAGAAAAGGAACCCAGGGACCTGGCCAATCACATCAGAGCACACAGCATTCTAGGTGTGTGCAAAGCAGAGTTCCACTGTCTAACTATTTTGCTATGTCCTCACCTGTCTGCACTCCCACGAGCAAACTTTTCAATCCAATCTGACCTTTCTGCTTCTGAACTTCATTTTCATTGAATGGCACTTCCTGCCACCTGGGGCTTGTACGAGATAGGCATCTTGTGGTCCCCACCCCCTGGGACAAAGAATCAGAGTGGTCAGAAGACTGGATGCAGTGTTGGCTCCCACACTGTCCAAGGATTAGGACACACTGGAAAGTCTCACCTTTGTGTTATTGGATGTGCCGATAGCAGCGTGACAGATGAGATGAACTTGCTTCTCTGCCGAAGCTGCCCCTCATCGCAGGACTCAGAGGCTACCAGTCCTGATTGCTTTTTGTTTGATTGCTTTCTTAAAACATTTGTTTCCCCTTAGTACCTGTTATACCCTAAATGGGTTGGGTGCTCACAAAACGTTCGCAGTTAAATAAGGGAAGGAAATGGGGCAAGTCTTAGAAAAACATAAAGGAAAGAAAGAAATGATAGGAAACTCCTGTGCAAGCCTGATGCTAGTGATTCCTGCCTGTAATCCTAGCTACTCAAGAGGTTGAGCTCTGAGGATGGCAGTTCAGAACCAAGCTGGTGCAAAAGTCTGTGTGTGATACTCATCTCCAATTAACCAGTAAAAAGCCAGAAGTAAAGGTGTGGCTCAAGTGGTAGAGTGGTACCCTTGAGTGAAAAGCTAACCAAGAGCTTGATGCCCGGAGTTCAAGCCCCAGTACTGGCATGTAGACACACATACACAAAGAAAGAGAGAAAGAAAGGAAGAAAGAAAGAAAGAGAGAAAGGAAGAAAGAAAGAAAGAGAGAGAAAGAAAGAAAGAAAGAAAGAAAGAGGAAGGAAGGAAGAAAGAGAAAGAGAGAGAAAGAAAGAAAAAAGAAAGAAAGAGGAAGGAAGGAAGGAAAGAAGAAAGGAAGGAAGGAAAGGAGGGAGGGAGGGAGGAAGGAAGAAAGGAAGGAAGGAAGGAGGGAAGGAAGGAAAGAAGGAAGGAAGGAAGGAAGGAAGGAAGGAAGGAAGGAAGGAAGGAAGGAAGGAAGGAAGGAAGGAAGGAAGGGAAAGAAGAGCTTAAAGAAGGAAATCGGGACATCTTGGTTAAGGTCTCAGGAGAAGTGTGTTGCTGTCCTAGGCGATTTCCAGTTAGGGACTTTGACCTTGAAACATGGCTTACTCCGAATCTCACTATCGTTGCAATCCAGTTAAATATACAGATGTGTAGGCTCACTTATGGGAAGGACCTGCTCTTTGTCCTTTTTTCCTACCAAGGCCCATCTTCCTTGCAGAGCTTTGCTTGGCAGGTTCTGAACTACTTGTCCCTGCCCCACTTATCAGCCCCCCGAGCACCCTGAGAGCACTTAGTACGTGCTGGTGGCGTCCTGGGCGACCCTTGCACAGTGTCTGGCACAGGGGTTTCTCAGTCGGTGCCGGGGCCTCTGAGGCGCCACTTGGAGGAGGAGAGCTGAGAGAGGGGGACACATGGTGTCCTGTGCCCTCACCAAGCAACTTTGTTTCCTGGAGTGTAGGGTTTATACTAAGAAAAGCCACAGGTCTATAGCTCAGGGTGTCTTCCTAGAAACTTGAGCCTGACTCTGGACTGCACCTTGCCTGACCAGCTCTTCGGGGTCAGTTCTCTTCTGGAAGCATCCTGACTCTGGGAAAACATGGGCTTCCAGGTGCCTGGGCCAGAACTGGGCTGGGGTTGTGAGGAGATTGATGGGACACAGCTGAGGGAACGGGGCGGGGCATTGGAAGCACAGGCTCCTTCACTGTGCAGGTTGGGGAGGGGGATGAAGTCCAGAAATCCGTCATCCACCAAGTCCTGCGAGCACCTGCCCAGAGCTCCACCCAGCTCTCTGCACCTTCGCCCACCAAGAGCCATGGGCAAGACTTGGTGCAGCAGCCTTAGGCCATTTCCAGGTCAGGGACAATGTCCAGGTCCTGAGTTCAAGCCCTGGGAGCAGCACAAACATAAATAAATAAATATTTTCACTGGGTACTGTGGTGCACAACTGTAACCCTGGCCACTTGCAAGGCAGAGATTGGGATAATTGTGGTTCAAAGCCATCCTGGGCACTATGTTTGTGAGATCTCCTCCGACTCAACCAGTTGCTGGGGATGATGGCTTACATCTGTAATGTCAGATATTGGGAGGCACATGTTGGGGGAGCTTGATCCAAGGAAGGCCCCAGGTACGAATGTAAGACCTTATCTGAAACCTAACTGACACAAAGAAGGACTGGCCACTGATAACCAGAATCACAGAAAGTGAAACGTGCAAGGCAGCTGTACAGAAGACAGGAAACTTACCATATAAACCACTGGTGTACACATGTTGCTAGCACAAAGTACATTCACACTTATATACAGCCATATACATGTATACTTCCATCTATCTCCAGAACATGGCCACGAGCCCAAATGGAAATGCTGTACCCATTAAATAGCAGCTCCCCTTCCACCTTGCCCCCTGCTTCTAGAGACTTCTGTTCTACTATTGTTCCTAAGAAGGTGACTGCTCTAGGTATTTTATATGAAAGGAATCAGGTAGTATTTATGCCTTTGAATCTGGCTTATTTCACTTAGAATAAGCTCCTCAAAGTTTCAACATGTGAGAGCAGGTGTCAACACTGTTTCTTTGTTTAAGGGTGCATGCTATTTCCTTGTGTGGCCATACCACAGTCACTCTACCTACACATCCTGGGTGCGATGGAGAGTCACGTGGTTCCCATCTTTTGGCTATTGTGTATGATGCTGCTATGAATGCTGGTATACCACTTGCGCTTAGGTTTTAATTATTTCAAAAATGGAAAAAAAAAATAATTGGAATTTCAGAGATTAAAGAACTTCAAATGCTCAAGGCCAATGGGGGAGAAAACAGCATAGAGTTTGATAGATGATAAAAATATAGCAAACTTCTGCTCAAGGATACAGTTATTTTCTAGTAGATTTTTCCTCCGAGTTCCTTCATCTCATTGGCTTAATAATGGTTTTGTGGGTGGGAAAAGAGGAACAATGTGGCATTAGCTATGTCCACTTTGAGAGGAACTCCAATTTCAGAAAAGCTCAATGTGCCCCTTAATGTGGGTAGTGATCAAAGCTGGGCCAAGGGTAGGGTATGTGGAGAGCCACTGTTCTTTCATTTTGACTTGCTTTACATTTAAGTCAGGTGCTTCGGCTCATGCCTGTCAATGGCTGTCATTTTAGCTACACAGGAAGCTGAGATCTGAGGATCTCAATTTGAAGCCAGCCCAGAATTTAGGAAGGTTCATGAGAGTCTTATCTCCAATCAAACACCAAAAAGCTAAGGGTGGGACTGTGGTCCAAGTGGTAGAGTGCCAGCCTTGAGCAAAAAAAAAAAAAAGCTAAGTGACAGCACCTAGGCCCTGAGTTCAAGCCCCAATATGCCCCCCACAGCCAAAAAAAAAAAAAAGGTGTATTTGAGTCAAGAAAAGGAATTCATTCTATATTCTGATGTAATCCACCTTTTCTGGCTCAGTGTCGGTCCCTGGGAGTTGAAGACAGACTTGGTCCAGGCCCGTGGGTGTGTCCTGGAGGCTTCTTGTGCTGCTCCACCCTGGGCTTCTCCCCTTCCTGCTCATCCCTGGATCCCAGCAGAATGAACGTCCTGGGTGGGAGAAAAGAAAAGTGGCCTGAGAAACCCCTAGGCTTGTTCTCACCCAACAAGTCTGTCTTCTGTCACCCCTAGAGGGCCAACCAGAGCTGAGCTGCTGATGTGGGGGACCTCCTTCCTCCACCCCTCGGCGCCCCTCCCAGTTGTAAAATGATGCTGTTTTCAACCCACGGCCCCCATTTCCTTGTCTTAGGAATTTGAGCCAAAGAAGGAGCAATAAAGCAGATGGTGATACTCTATCTGGCTTCCAAGTGGTCCTGGAGCTGTGTTGAGAAACCACGGAGTGTGGGGTGACTCACTGGGGTCCCGCCTCCCATTGGCTGGGAGGATCTCCTGATCCTCAAGGCCAGGAAAACCGGTCCTGCTGCCAGAAAAGAGGGCAGGGAGCAAAGGCTTGGCAGTGATGCTGGAGAGAGCTCACTGCCACCATGGAGGCCTCCCTGCTTCCCCGGGCCTGCCTGCACGCGTGGCTTCCCGAAGCTGCCTGTGGAGTTTGCAAGTGAGTCTCAACTAGGTTAGAAAGAGGAAGAAAGGGCTGGACAAGCCAGCGAGAGCTGCATGAGCACTGGTCAGGTGACAACCGAGCTGCCAGGGTGGCACCTGGTTTCAATGTTCTGGCCACGGTGCCGGTGTGATTGAAACTGTGTGAAGTCCTCTTAATCCTGCAGAAAAATCACATTTTCCATGGTAACAGTTCATTCCTGCTCTAGGTCTTAAGCCCGGGCCTGGCAGGCAGCTTTTAAGCCAACCCACCAAAGACAGAGTGCTTCATGAAACCTAGAGCTGGTCTCTGCATTCTAGAAGGTGGTGTGTGGGTTTTCCCAGGGCCACTGTCTGGAAGGGAAGGGGCTGGCCACAATCACCACAAGCTCCTTCCCCGGGATCAGGCCCGCCTCTCCCCCCCTACCCCACTGCTGCCCACCTCCCTCTGCGCCATGGATATGTCTTTTCTATTTTCTGGAAATATATTTGAGAAAAAGATGCAAACATTATTGTGTGTGTGCATGCACACACACCCGCGTGCACATGTGTGCCAGTACTGGAGCTTGAACTCAGAGCCTGGGCGCTGTTCCTTGGCTTTCTGGCTTAAGCTGTACCCCACCACTTGAGCCACAGCTCTACATCTGGCTTTTGAATGATTAATCGAAGATAACAATCTCAGAGACTTTCCTGCCTGGACTGGCTTCAGACTTAGATCCTCAGCTTTCAGCCTCTTGCATAGCCAGGATTATAGATATGAGCCTCCAGGGCCTGGCTATAAAGATATTATCTGTATTCTCTGCCTACAGGGCATTTGGGACCACAGAGATGTTCCACTGGATTGGCATAAAGGGAATGTCTTACCATGTCAGAGCTGAGGGCTGGATGAGTGGTTCAAGTGGTAGAATGCCTGCCTAGCAAATGTAAAGCTTTAAGTTCAAACAACCCCTCCCCAATTAAAAAAACACGCAAAACCAAAAACGCTTTATTGGATATATTTTTCTGGATACTGGTGTTTCACATGTATAATAGTACCTACTTGGGAGGCTGAGAACAAAAGGATCATAATCTGAGGCCAGCTCTGGCAGAAAAGACTCCTTCTCAATGGAAGAGAAACTAGAGGTAACTGCATGCCTGTGATACCAGCAACAAGGGAACGCCTAGAGTCGGTGGATCTGTAAGCAGGTGTGTGTAAAGGCAGGAAGCAGGATCCAATCCTAAACATAACTTGTGAAAGGCAGGGCTAGAGGCATGGCTTAGCGGTGGTACCATGCCAGCCTAGTAAGCTTGAGGCCCTGCGTTCACACCCCAGCACCCCACTCCCTACAAAGCAAGTCAGAGCTGAAGCACTATAGTTAGTTAGCTTGAGTGCATCCACTTTGGCATGGAACGTACATGCCTGCTCCCTTTCATCCTTACTGTGGACTGTGGTCAGTGTCCTGATCCTGCAGGTGAAGTAACTGTCCAAAGTCACATAGGATAGGAAGCCCTGGGAGTCCCTCTCTGGCCTAAGCCCAAAGCCCATGTTCTGTGGCCCTTGAAGCCTCTTTACAGAGCTCCCTGCATAGGACTCACCTCACTCATGAGGCGGAGGGAAAAGTGGAGATCAAAGCCAGATGTCCTGCCTCCCCCCCCCCCCGCCTCCCTTGTCACCCTGCTGGGGTGACAAGAGCTGTGTGGATGGGGTGACCTTAGGCAAGCTGTACTGCTGAGCCTCAATCTGTACAGATCCCTGTGAGAAAGGCCCACCTCGTGGTTTGTGGCCTAAATGAAATGCAAGCATGCATGCCTAGCTTCCAGCTTTGCACAGGGCACTCTTAGGGACTTAGTAAGTCTTACTCTGGCCATGATGCTCTCTTACTTCATTCACAAAGTTCCTTCCCTCCCTCCCTCCCTCCCTCCCTTCCTCCCTCCCTCCCTCCCTCCCTCCCTCCCTCCCTCCCTCCCTCCCTCCCTCCCTTCCTTCCTTCTTTCTTTTTGGCCAGTCCTGGGGCTTGGGCTCAGAGCCTGAGCACTGTCCTTGGCTTCTTTTTGCTCAAGGCTAGTACTCTACCACTTGAGTCACAGCGTCACTATTGGCTTTTTCTATATATGTGGTGCTGAGGAATTGAACCCAGGGCTTCATGTATGCGAGGCAAGCACTCAACCACTAGGTCATATTCTCAGCCCCGGTTCCTTCTTTCTTGTTTCCTTGGCTGGGAGTGTGGAGCTGGGCTCAGGTACATCCTGGTGAGTCCCTACTGATTGGCAGATGACACCTCTTGGCCTGTGTTTAGAGACGTAACCAACATTTCAACTTTTCTTCTGAGAGCTGCACTGGGGTTTGGGCCAGAGCCCACGGAGTAGGTGGAGAAGTTGGCAGTAAGTACAGTGCCCAACGTCCTGTGTGCCCAGAACCCAGGGACTTCCTATTAACTCTCTCTCTCTCTCTCTCTCTCTCTCTGTTCTTAAACAGAGGCAGTTTGCAATATAGTTGGCCTCACAAGATGGCGGCCATTCTGGGCCAGGGTGAATATTGTTGTGGTGCTTTGGGCATTTGGGGGATGATCTTGACTTGCCAGGACTTGTGGGGTGCCAAGAATGGAGGAGGCTGGGAATGTGCGCAGCCTGCGGGGGTGAGATCTTGTCACTCCAGCCAAGGGCAAAACTCCTCACTTTCCTGAGGGAGTCCAGAAATGAACCAGGGGACCAAATGACAAAATGTAGTGGCAGTGAGTGGTGGTGGGGACAAAGACCTCGTGGCCCTCCCTGCTGCCCAGAGTCACTCTGCTCATGGCTGGTAATCATCTGCCACTTGAGCCACACTTCACCTCCTTATTTATTTATTTATTTATTTATTTATTTATTTATTTATTTATTTATTTATTTATTGCTGTTAAACTAGAGATAAGAATCTCACAGACTTTTCTGCCCAGACTGGCTTTGACACTCAATCCTCACATCTCAGCCTCCTAAGCAGCTGGGATGTCAGCTGTGAATGTCAGGTTCCCGCTGCACTTCTGCTCATCCTGTATGCTGATAATTCATGCAGGCATGCCTCCTGCCAGGGTCCTTCTTTGCGGATCACCAGGTTCAGCTAAGTGGAAAGAAGTTACTTGTTAAGCAGGAACATCACTGTGCTCCAAGTCAGGACACAGTCACTGCTTTCAAGGAATTTATAGACTCAGGACATATTATTAAATGAATCACCACACACTGTGGTGTGAGCACTTATTCAAGTCCGCACAAGGCCTAGAAACATCTAGGAAGAAGGAACCCACCTGGGAAGGGAAGGGACAGTGGAACAGGATCCAGGTGACACCATGAGAGCCAAGTAAGAAGCCAGACATTGTTGAGTGCCCGAGCGCTTCGCCACCCTTTCCTGGCCTTGCATTAAGTGACTATGACTGGTTCTTTGGCCTCCCTTCCTCCATGGATTGGCTCTTTCTGACAATAATGGCTCTGGGAGGAGCTTGGAATGGATGCCTAGAGATGAGCTAAAGACATTTAGCCACATGGGCCACACTGGGCTTTCTAGCTTAAAAAGAGATGAGGGTTTTTTGTTTTTTTGTGTGTGTGTGTGTGTGTGTGTGTGTGTGTGTGTGTGTGTGTGTTGTGTGTGTGTGAGAGAGAGAGAGAGAGAGTACTTGGACACTTGGGTTTGAACTCAGGGCCTGGGTGCTGTCCTTTAGCTTTTTAACTTAAGGCTCTATCATTGAGCCACAGCTTCCAGCTTTTTGGTGGTTAATGGAGATAAGAATCTCATGCACTTTCCTGCACAGGCTAACTTTGAGCTATGATTGTCAGAACTCAGCCTCCCGAGTAGCCAAGATTACAGGCAGGAGCCAATAGTTAGGATGTAACTGGATGTTCCCTCTAGGCTTCTCTCCCCAAGGCCAAGATGCCCCTCCCACTGACCACAGCTGAGGAGTGCCAACATTTGAAGTAGACCAAGGTTTACGCCTCAGAAATTGTTGCCATCATCAATCAAATACGAGAACACAACTGAACGGGTAAAGGGAAGTTGACCTCACTGGAGATGTGAAACCAGAAAAGAAAATAGTGAGACTTCTTAGGTCAGAAGAATCAAGAGAGAAACTGGGAAATGGAAGTGATGACAGGAAGAGTTTGAAAAGAAGTTCTTATTAGAAACTGGTCAGTTAAATTTGTAGGCATGTTTCCTGCTCCGTAGCTTGTTGCCATCCCTGTGACAAAGTGTGGTTCTGGAAGAATCTTCCTTAGCGGTGGCATGGGGTTTGGAAAGGATGCTGAGCTGGCATTTAGGGAGATGTCCATGTTTCAATGTCAGAATGTCAGAATTCATCCCTGCTGGGATGTACAGTCCCGATTCCACCTGACTTATGGGTGAACAGGTGGGCAGGTGAGGCTGCCCTGGACAGAAAAGGTTCTAGAAGGTGAGTAGGCAAATGATATACCGCAAGCATCAGATCTACATCCAAGGGGGACCAGGAGCTGTTCTTAAGATTGAGGCAAACCACATTAAGGAAATGTGATGCCACCTCACACCCGTGGGAATGGCTAACGTGATAAATTCGAACGGCAATGAACGCTGGTGGGGTTGTGGGGGATAGCCTTGAACCGAAGAGCCAACCAAGAGTGTTTGCTACTCTTACCTATCTGTTACTCTTTGGTACCTTTCGGGCATGTGTTTGCAATGTCAAATGAGGTCAGGAAGAATGGGAACTAAGCAAAATACCAGGAAAACTGCGCCTCTTCCCTGAAGAACAAAATCGCAGGAGCAGGAGCAGGTCTCATGCAGGAGAACAGTCAGGTTCTCCAGCACAGAGGGGCCAAAGATGGGAGGTGACATGATCTCTCCCAAAGAGGCTCTTGGGGACTGGGAATATGGCCTAGTGGTAAGAGTGCTCGCCCAAAGAGGCTCTTGGGGAGTCTTTTAGACTCAAAGCACTAAGATGAGAAGAGCAGAACAGCCTGTGTTTGGAGTGGTTTCTTTTGTTCAGGTGTGGGTATCAGCAAGTTTGTGAAGTGGGGCTCCATGGCTCCTGTCTGTAATCTTAGCTAATCAGGAGGCTGAGATCTGAGTATCTAAGTTAGAAATCAGCCTTGGCTAAAAATCAAGTCCGAAGACTCCATCTCCAATCAATAAACATTAAATCGGAACCAGAGGCATGGCTCAATGATAGAACACTAGCCATGAGTGAAAAAGCTGAGCAACAGGGCAAGGCCCTGAGTTCAAGCCCCAGTACACACACACACACACACACACACACACACACACACACACACACACACACACACACACACACTTGCCCCTCTGTTCCTCTGTTGGGAGAAAGGGTGCTAGAAGACAAGTGGGCTGCAGAGAAAAGTCTTAACTCCATCAGCCCCAGATTAAGCCTACCAGCTGTGAGCACTGTGTTGGGAGCCAATTTTTCCAGGTGCAGTGGTTTCCATTGCTGGGCAGTTGCCACCAACTTACTGTTGCAATGACACGGCATGGTCTAGTCCCTGGTGCCTTCCAGGGAACAGAAATCTGGAGGCAGTGCGACTCTTCTTGCTCAGCGTCTCAAGCTGGCAATGGAGTTTCCACAGTAGATTTTACCTCTCATCGGAGGCCAGGGTCTTCTCCCAAGCTCTTCTAGACATTGGTAGAATTTGGTTTCTTGTGATTTCATGGCTGAGGCCTTTGGCTTCTGGAAGTCTCCTCAGTTCCTGTTCTGTGCCCTCTCTACAGGCGATTCAAGCATGGTGGCATGCTTCATGCTTTGGGACCAGCAAGAGGCTATATCACAGGCTAGCAAGACACAGATACATATATGTGAGTGTCCATTGCACAATTGCCTCTCAAAGCATCACCGTGGAAACACATCCCATTACCACCTGTTCTACTGGGCCGAAGCAGATGACAGGGCTGGCTGCCCTCAAAGGGGAGGAGCAAACACCGGGGGCCCACATCCCATCTGCCCCTCACACCAGGCATGCAGTTCTCTAGTCAGGTTTCTAAGGCATGCACCTCAAACACTGCTCTCCCCGAAATTTCCTTCTAAGACAAATGGCACCTCAGTTGTACAACTGTGGAGTTGCTTTGGAATTGTTCTCTTTCTCACTTGGAGATTCAGAATCAACACTGGCATATTAAAGATACTAACCAGCTGGGAATGCGGCTTAGTGGTAGAGTGCTTGCCTTGCATCCATGAAGCCCTGGGTTCAATTCCACAGTACCAATATGGAAAAAGCCAGAAGTGGTGCTGTGGCTCAAGTGGTAGAGTGTTAGCCTTAAGCAAAAGAAGCTTGGGACAGGGCCCAGGCCTTGAGTTCAACAAACAAATGAACGAATAAATGTACCTTGGATATCTAATATGATTGCACAGAACATTCAACTCTAGTGCCTTCAACGTTTCCAGAAGCCTGAGGGGAGGAGGCCTTGGTTCAGTGAGGTGATCAGGCCTGTACTTGTCACTTGTATTCCAGGACTTCATCTTCAGTCACATGGTATCTGCTGTGACCTCTGAACTTACAACACCCAGGAGGAAGAAGGGAAACCCAAGTTGGCTTTCTCTGTTTCCTTTGAAGTTACAACTCCCAGGAAGAAGAAGGGAAACCCAAGTTTGCTATTTCTATTTCATTTATCACGAAAGTACAATCATCCTTCGAAACCACCATCATTTCCTTCCTTTGGAGGTTTCAGTTTAGCTCAGGCCCTGGGCACTGTCCCTTTGTAGCTTTTTTGCTTATGGCTGGAGCTACCCCTTGAGCCACAGATCCACTTCTGGCCTTTTTGGTGGTTAATTGGAGATAAGAGTCTCACAAACTTTCCTGGCCTGGCTGGCTTCAAACTGCAATACAATGCCTAGGCTAACAGGCACGAGCCCCCAGTGCCCGGCCCATCCCTTAGGTTTAAAAGGAGGGAGCGATGTGATTTTTTATGTCAAGCCCTTCCAACATGTGAATTTGGGCAACAGATTGGAGTATTTAAAAGATGTGGTTGGACCCAAATCGATTAGAACTGGAGTGACCCCAGAGGTTATCGTGCTGAGACTGCCATCTCACAGATGAGTTCAGAGGGCCATGGGAAGAAATGACCTACCCCAATGGCGCCAAAAGCCACTGCCAAAGGGGTTTCATCCGACTCACAATGTGGGGCTATCCAATAATCAACACGTTGTCAAGTTAGTTCTTCTGCCTGCCACTCTGTGTCCCTCTCTCCCACCAGCCCTCCCACTCTCCCTCCAAGGCCAGGCACAGTGTCTCACTCCTGTAATCCTAACTACTTAGGAGACAGGGATAGGCTGATGGTGGTCTGAGGCCAGCAGGGACAGAAAGGTACTTGTGGTGGTGAGCTTCTGTAGTTTCAGCTGTCAGGAGGCACAAGTAGGGGAACCAGGGTCCAATTCTGTCACAGTGAGACCTTATCTGAGAAATAACAGAAACAAAAAGGGCTGAGGACAGAGCCCCAGTGTTGAGAGTGCTGATAAGAACAAGGTCCCGAGTTCAAACTCTAGTGCTTCAATTAGTTCTCAAAGTCAATAAACTGTTTTTCTCATTGGTAAGATGCTGAATTCTGTGTAGGTACTAAATCAAACTTGCTGACTATAATATTTAGATTCTCCATATTTGTTTTTACTAGAGATTTCAAATTCAGAATTACATATATTAAAATATTTCACTACATTGTGTGTATGTACATAAGTCCTTGCATTTTCCATAGTCTTTGGTGTATGTATCTTGCCACTATATGATTTGGAATATCAAAAATTTTAGCTCTTCTGTTTTTGTCAAACTGTCTCATAACTCTGATGAAAGCTTTTGACTTCAGATTCCATTTTGTCTGCTGTTGGTACACTTATCTGCTGCTCCTTCTCTCTCCTCTCCTCTTCCCCCTCCCCCACCCCCTTTGCTGGTATTTAGGGTTTGAACTCAGGTCTTCATGCTTTCACTTAGCTTTTTTATTCACAGCTGGTGTTCTACACTTCAGTCATACCTCCAGTTCTGTCTTTTTCTGCTTACTTGGATTTCAGAGTCTCGTGGATTTGTCTGTGCAGGCTGGCTTCGAACCTCAATCTTCAGATCTCAGCCTCCTGAGTAGCTAGGATTCCAGGTGTGAGCCACCAGCAACCAGTTCCTACTTTCTCTTTTGAAAGCATCGGTTGTATATCTGTTTGCCCATCCTTTTATTTTCTTTAAGTAGGTCATTATTTTAATATAAGATACACCTGCTTATTTTTTTTACACCTGCTTATTATAAAGAATTAATGCAGTACAGAAAAAGGCAAAGAAGAAAACAATGAACCAATCACCAAGAACTCTACCTAAAGATAACGGATGATGACATTTAGTTCACCTCATTCCTGACATGGATAGAAGAGAAAGACAGATGCTTCAACCGATGAAACATTTGCATAAAGATAGAAGGTATCATGCTATAGGTTTTCCAAAAGAACTATCGTATTTGATTTTAAATGACTTTGACAGGAACAAAAATTTTTGGCAGATTGTTCTTCCCTACAAGGGCACTAAAACTTCCTTGAAGATGCCATCAAATTTAAGGGAATTTAAGAAGCTGCACTGTGTGTATGTGTGTGAGTATTTTTTGCATGTGTTTTGATGTGGATGGCATTGTTTGGTGATGTTATCTATTGATGAAGGATTAACATTTAGATACATCTCCCACTCTGCTCAATTCTGGAGCTTCTAATATTCTTCGTCAAAGTTTACAGCATTCTGTGGTGCACTGAAACTGTAATGATCTTGTATGTTCAATTGTATGCATGTACGTGAGTGGATTTCATGCTGTGCCCAGACCTATATTCTGCCCAGAATAATAGGACTTTAATTTGATTCGTTCTTTAGAAAGGGAGACTCTACCATCCTCAGATTTTTGAAGGGCTCATAGGTGCTGCTTCTTTTGATGCCTGGAAACAGGAGTTTTTGTCCTTCCACTTATATTGCAGCTGTGCTGGGGGAAAGTCCACTTGGATCATATTCTTTTTCCTTGTAGACATTTCTCCTTTGTTCTGACACAGATGGTTGCTCAAAAGACATCTGAAACCTACCTTGTTTTTCTCCTTGTTAAGTGTGGTTTGCTTTTTTTTTTTTTGTCTTGAATGTGAAAAAAAAATCCATATATTTTCCTAAGTTTAATAGTTTAGCCAGAATGTGTCTGAGGTTTGCTTTTGCAGATTTTTCCTAATAAATGGTATGCATTCCAACCTTCATGCGTCCCAGTAGATGCAGCTTCTACTTTGGAGAGATGATTTACTTTCTCCATTTCTAGACCCAGAAAATGGCAACAATATTCATCCGAATCAAGAGCTGGAAGTGCAACTCCCACCGCGGACAGTGTCACCTTGTAATTCTGGCGGGAGTTGGCAGCACACCAATGTTCTCGGAGCCTCCATCTCCCCACCCAGGGCCACTAAAATCAACTCCTAATCTCCCAAGGATGATTTCCTTTCTTGATTTCCCAGAAGCCCGACTTTCCCCTTTCTCCTACTGGCTGTCCTGGGAGGGGTGTCCAGAATGCCAGTTTGTACATGTTAACAAGCTGTAAACCAGTTCAGGTGAGTTAACTCTGGAAGAGAAAGTGGAAGTGAATTACGTTGAATGAACCTCAACTTGAGGATACAAGACTACCAAGTCTTTTGAGGGCCCCTGCTGGTACTGTATGGAGACGTTGATTTCTAGAGACTGTTGGGCCATGGTTAATTCTTCCAGTATAGGTGCTCTGGGTAGTACTTCTCAAAGTGGGTTCCCTTGAGATCATCAATGATAATGAGTCTGTTCCCAGATCACCTCCCTTTGGGAAGCTGTTACATTTGGACACCATCTCATTCATCCCCTTAGAGGTGACCCCGAAGCATTTAGTCTTTTAAAAACCCCAAGAAAACATCAAATTAAGAAAAACAATCTATGTGTTAACTTGCCATCTTCCAGCTTACTTAAGCATGAAACCTCAGTACTTGCCGAGCTCAGATCTACCGAGGGCGTGTGGATCCTTCGCATGTTGGTTAGCATTGGGGGGTCAGTAAACTCCCATGGTGGGCGGTCCATATCCTGGCTAGAGACCCAGAGGCGCGTTGTGGGGGGGAGAGGAATCCATCAATTGTGTGAGCAGCCTCCGTCTATGGGGTGCAAGGGGCGGGTCTGAGAGACCCCAGGAGATAGTCTGTCCAGGATGGAAGCAGGCATTGAACAGTGGGACAGGGTTCTTTGGCCAAGATGTCTGGTGCATGGGCCTGTGGCACTGGAAGCTTGCAGGTCAGGCTGCTGGAAGGGCCATAAAGCTTGTACTGCCCGAGGCAGGCTGGGAAGGCCAGGGGCTTCTGAGTGGGCAGCCATGTTAATGGATACGCAGGCCATTTTCATCTTCAGTGCACTTCATTGCCTTGGGGTTGGTTTTTGTTTTCTAGGCCTAGAGTGCCACTGTGCTGCCCCAGGCTGGCCTCAAACCCCTGGCCTCAAGCCACCCTCCTGCCTCAGTCTCCCAAGTAGCTGAGCTGCAGCCCTGTGCAGCTCATTGCCTTTTCTCCTGCTGAGTCATACAATGAGGACCACCCTGTGCATCCATTCTGTGATACTCTTAATGTCTAACGCTGTATAGCTGCTCACTTAACAGAAGCCAGGCTCTTCCAGGGAGGGCTGTAGTCACTCCTGCTTGGCACCCAGGGGTTCCTTGAAATTCAACAGCTTTGCTGAAGTGTAACTAATATACATCAACTGCACATAATGTGTGCAATTCGGGGAGATAGGACATAGGCACTCCTGAAATCACCACCTTCATCAAGGTAATAAATATATTTACCTAAATATACCTATCATCTTCCAAAGTACTTTCATGTTGCCCAGCTTTTGGAGTAATAGCACGAGATTTACCTTCTTAACAAAGATGTCTACCTACAATACTGGGAGTTGTCCATGTGGTTTTAACATAGTAGATTATGACTTAAAACACTTTATCGTAGAGTACCACAACTTACAGCACATCTTCCCCTCTTTTCACCAAGCTTTTAGGAGATTTGTATCTTTTACTACTGTTTGGTTGGAGCAGTTGCTTTGCAAGGAGGATTTCCATTGATTCGAAAGCTGAGTTATTAGACTTATAAAGGGGGTCCTTTGTCAGGTGGTCTTGTCTCACCCCTCCATCATCATCAGTTGTGGGGGTCCATTCACTCCGCTTCCCCAGAGCAGTGAGAAGAGGACTGGGATGCCTGTGAAAGGCCACGCATGCCGGGAACGAGAGAACGTCTCCCTCGCAGACGGCCTCTCTCAGTGCTGGGCAGATCTGCGTGGACTCAGGTGCACGTGAGGATTCAAAACGAGCCAGAGCAATGAATAGCCTGGTGTCTGTGGTCAGGAAGTGGCAGGCTAGGGTGCTGCTGGGTCTCCATGGAGGTGCAGGCCTAGGGCTTTGGGGATGCTCTGAGGAGGAACCTGTACCAGGCACGAGGTAAGACCACATAAAACCGCCCTCAGGCTGGTGTGGGATGTGATTTCTATCTGGCGTGCCCTGTGGGACATGGCACCTGAGGAAGTCTGTTTTCATCTTTGCAGTGTGGAAATACAGTCTGAGAATGATAATGATGATGGTGGTGGTGGTGGTGTGTGTGTGCGTGTGTGTGTGTTCCACAGCCAGCACAGCTTGTTCTTGGCACCATCATGTTCCCTCAGTGAGTTTTTAACTTGTATTACTCCAAGGCTCCAAAAGTATGAGTTACTCTCAAAGTGCCAGTCCAGGTTGTTACCAGGGACCTGTATGTCTGCAACGCTGGCGTCTGGCATGTTCCAGGTCCCCCCTTGTGTGGTGGTGCAGAGCCCAGGCCTTGGAGAAACCAGCCTCGGTTGTTCCCTTTCTTGGGAATGGACCCTGCATTGGGAGGTGAGGAGATGCTGCGGGGATGACAGGTGGGGACTCGTCTGGCTCATGGTCGGGTTCCTAGGAATTTCCCCAGTGGTGACAGGCTGATCTTCCACGGAGGCGCTCAGACCACAGGCACGAGGGTGTAAATGGAGCTGATGGTGGGTTCCTGTTCTCTGCGGTGGTTCATCGAGGGGAGGCAGGCATGGGTCCTGCACCCCAGCCTGCCTCCCTCCCCCCCACTGTCTTTGCTCTGTGAGTCCTAGATGCTCCCATGGGCCTCAGACCTCACGAGGTATGGCTCCTGGTCAGGTGCTGCCTAAAAGTCTGAGATGGGGTTGGTGAGCGTCCTAAGCCTTGGCTCTATGGCTGGAGGAAGGCTGGGGGCAACGGGAAGCTCTATGAAGGTAGAAGGAGCTGGGGAGCCATGACTGCTGTTTCAGCCTCTCTGCTGGCATAGACGGTGCCCCCTGCCATCTTGCCCTGGGCTCTCACTGGTGGCGATGGGTGGCGGCTGGCCTTGCTTGTCCCAGAGCTTAGCACCTTGGCCACTGGACTTTCTGGCTCGGGGTGGGGAAAGGGGGGCTTTGCCTCTATTGCATTTTCATGGAGGAGAAACAAAGGGCAGTGGCCTTGGCTAGGGGGCATTGGGGCACTGGCCAGGAAGTGGGACATTTGTCCTGTTTGCCACCCTGGGTTTCTTTACTGCTGGCTCCTTTCTTCCTTCCCTGGTTCCTAGAACCAGAAAGGACCCCAGTTCCGCCACCTTTGCAGCATCTCTGAGTTGCACTGGTGTGGGGCGCCACCCAGGGGTGGAATGCAGTCACTGCAGGCCCAAGCCGACTTCATTGCCACCTGGCTTGAGAAAACCCTTAACTTGCATTAAAATAAAGAACAAACGCAAACAAACAAAAAGAATAGGATGTAATCCTAGCTACTCAGGAGGCTGTGATTTGAGGATCATGGTTTGAAGCCACCCTAGGCAGACAAGTCCCTGTGAGACTTTTATCCAATTAATCACTCAGAAATTGGAAGTGGAGCTGTGGTTCTAAGTTGTAGAGGACTAGCGCTGAGCAGAACTGCTCAGGGACTGTGCCCAGGCCCTGAGTTCAAGCCCAACAACCGAAAAAGCAAAACAAAACAAAAACAACTATATAGCCTGGTGCCAGTGGCTCATGCTTATAATTTTAGCTACTCAAGAGGCTAAAATCTGAGGATCTGGAGTCAAAGCCAGTCTTGTCAGAAAAATCCTCGAGACTTTTATCTCCAATAAATACCAAAAAAGCTGGAAGTGGTTGAGCGCTAGCTTTGAACATAAAAGCTCAAGGATGGCACCCAGGCCTTGAGTTCAGTCCCCAGGGCAAGTACAACCCATAAGATGATGCGAAGTGAAATGAACTCCATGTTATGGAAATGAGTGTTATAGCACTGTTGTAATTACTTTCAACATGCCATGTGAAACCGTAGCTTTTTTTGTTGATGATCCTCTTGTGTCCCTGTCCTGTGGTTGTCCTCGTGCTGTCACTGCATCTCATCTGAGTACCCTGGATACTGTGTATACTGGTGTTAGAACTAGGGAAGGGAAAGGGAATATCAAAATCGAGAGACAAAGAATAAAAAGACAAATGACTCCAAAAGAAATACTTGCAAAACCATTTGGTATAAACCAACTGAACAACTCATGGGGGGGAGAGGAAAACGGGGAGGGGAAGGGGGAAATGAGGGAGGAGGTAACAAGTTATACATGAAATATACCCATTGCCTTATGTATAAAACTGTAACCCCTCTGTACATCACTCTGACAATAAATAATTATTCAGACCCCCCCCCCACTGCGCAAAGAATAGGATGGAAAGAAGGGAAAGCAGAACCGTGTGTATGTGTGTGTGTGTGTATGTGTGTGTGTGTGTGTGTGTGTGTGTTCTATCCATGATTTCTCACTTACAAAGGCATTTTTATTATTCAGTTTAGATTATAAAACATACCCCTCACACCATGGAGGTGCAGGAAATGACACCTGAGTGAAATGAGCAAAAAAGATGGGTCATCCTCCTCAACCCATGGAAGGGGCAGGTATACTTGGCTTTATGTAATATTCTTACCATTCTTGTTTGAATTTTCCTTATATCCTAAAAATGAAAATTTAGAAGTGTTAGGAGAAGCAAAAATGGATCTGCATTGCTTGTTTGGGACCATCTAGGATGGGGGCCCGCTTGTTCCTGATCAAGTCCTACTTAACAGCAGTAGCTGCCGCATCTAAATCCTCCACCCAGACTGGCTCCCAAACTGATCTTCCCCAGACCCGCTTCCAGCATGCATCGCAATGGACTGTCGTGCACATGGGAGATGAGGCCCCCTCTGCCCCGCTCCGAGCCCGTAGCAGCTCGCACTGCGCTTAGAAGAAGAGCCAATGCCTTTCCAGAGGCTGACGAGGCTCTGTGCGACCCCCACCGGGGGCTCTGACTCCCTCTCACCACCCACTCCAGCTCACACGCTCTACCCGCAGTGGCCTCCTGGCTTTCCCCCAAGCTGGTCAGGCACGTGCACCTCACACTGCGCATGGGCAGTTCCTTTGCTTTGCTCTGATGCCTGCATGGTTGCCTCTCATCGCCTTCCTCAGTTTCTTTAGAGTCTGGTGCTGGTGACCCATGTCTGTAGCCCAGGTTACTCAGGAGGTTGAGATCTGAGGATCACAGTTTGAAGCCAGTCAGGCCAGGAAAGTTCACGAGATTTTAATTTTTTTCGATCCAACACTGGGACTCCAACGCGGTAGCTAAGGCTTTCACTCATTGGCTAGTGCTCTACCAGTGGAACCACACCTCCAACCCCCCCCCCCAACTTTTATCTTCAAAACCCACCAAAATCTAGAAATGGAGCTGTGGCTCAAGTAGTGGCATACCAGCCTTTAACAAAAAACGCTGAGACACTACCTAGGCCCTGCTGAATTCAAGCCCCACAACACACACACACACACACGTATGTGCACTGCGTGCACAAAAGAAAAAGAAAAATACAAGTTTTCTCAGCCCTCAGGGAAGTCCACCTTGACTGACATCTGACCCCACGCAGATTAGCATTCTGCTTGCTCTGCTTTACCAGTGGACTTGGCCCCTGGGAAACTGACTGTGTCTGCTTGGTAGTTTGGATCTCTTCTGTGGTTTTTCAGAGGTGACCTTTGACACTCAGCGATCTCCTAGCCCTCCTCTGCCGCTGTGGGCCCAAGGCACATGACCCACTGATACCCTACTTTCTGCTGGTTCTTAGCGCCAGGCAGCTAGCACCTTTAGACTCTCCCCACTTCTCCACCCTTCCGTCTTGAACGCACATAGGCTTGTGCGTTTGCACACACACAAGCACACTTCTATGATAATCTGTGGAGACAGAGGAAGGAAATAGTGAGAGCAGTTCCTCGCTCTATTTCCCAGTGACTTGGGGTCATTTTCCTTATGCTGCCCAATCATCCATCCGTCCACTAACCATCCACCCCCTAACTGCCCATTTCCTCAACGTCACTGCATTTACCATGCCTTGGGCACTGTGCTAGGCACAGGAAATCTCTGCCTGCACGGGAGCATAAACAGTGGATGGACTAAGAATACTAACTCAAATGAGTTTCATATACTGGAGAGGCATGAGAAAAGGAATTTAGGGTGGTCGGTTATCAGGCTAGAGGAGAAAGGGGACCAGAGTATTTTGGGGACTGAGGGCTGCCACAAGTACGTAATTTGTAAGCCAAAGTCAAGATTTTATTCTGAGCATGACATAAAACTGGTGTGGGGGGTGGGGCGTGTGTGTAGGTGTATGCTCACGCAACCTAATATGTATTTTACTTTGTGTGTGTGTGTGTGTGTGTGTGTGTGTACTAGAGCTTGAACTCAGCGCCTTGCACTCTCATGAGGCTTTTTCACTCAAAGCTGGTGTTCTACCACTTCAATTACACCTCTACTTCCAGCTTTTTTCTGCTTAACTGGAGATAAGAATCTCACGGACTTTGTTGCCCAGCCTGGCTTCAAATTGTGATGGTCAACTCTCAGCCTCCTGAGCAGCTAGGATTTCCAGTGAAAACCACCAGAGCCTGGCCTAAAAGTATTACAAAGACTTCTTTAAATCTAGTTCAAAGCTTTTCTCTCCGTGTATGCATCGCTAGTGTTGGAGTGGGGATGGTCTTTACAGACTCTTGGTTCAGATGTTCTTGCTCAGCATTTCCCATTCTGTATTCTATGGTACAACCCTACAAGATTCTCCATGGAGGAGATTTCCTGTTATACATCCTGTTCCTGTCACAGTGCCCCTTAAATGTACTCTTTAAAGATGTCCTGATGACTTCTCAAAGAATGTCTGAAGAGGGGGCATGGACAGAGGCCAAGCTATTGAAGACCTGATACAACTTGCTGAGGGGTGGAGGGGAAGGTGAAGTCAAGGAAATGCCATATTTCTCACTTAAACTACTGGAATGGAGGGGAGAAGAATGGGAGGCAGTTGGGTTAGTGGGACTTGGTAAATTATTGCATGGGGCTTGCTTAAGATGCTTAAGGTGAAGGGCACAACAGTTCAAGGTAGGAGTCTGTAGCTGGAGGATAGATACTGCTGGGAGGTAAATGTGATGGTATTTAGAAATATAGGAACAGGCAGGAAATCATCCTAAACTCAAGGCTCAGTCCTGAAAAACTTATACAGACTGGCCCAGCAGAGGACCAGCTGCTAAAGAAGACCTAAAGTAGTAGCGGTGGGCGGATGGGTGGGGCAGGAAAAAAATCAGAGAGAATTCAAGAGCATTCAAGGAGTGGCAGTGGGCCACTGTATCATTACTTTGAGAAATCGGACAAGACAAAAATAGAAGAATCTTGGCTAGATCTACCAATATGTAGGGAACCAGTGGCAGAGTAATGTCTCGCTAAGCTAGATTAGAGTGGTTTAAAGGATAAATGAGTATCTGGCAGAAATTCCTAATAAAGTTAAGGATTGTTTCTTGCTTTTTGATAAAGTGCATGTATCTGAGACTGTGGTAAGCATGATGCAGACTGGTAAAGTCGTATTTGAGTGTTCCCACATTTATCTCCCCCAATACTGCTCAGAGGCCCCAGTCCAATGCAAAATAGAAACAAAAATGCACAAGGTATTGTCTACATGATTAGAATGAACACAAGGGTTCAGTAAGCTGAATACATAGTAGGATCTAAAACCTATTCATTAACAATAACCAAATAAATAGAAAACAAGTATCTCATGTGAACAAGTATGTGAAACAAGTATCTCAGGCTATGTAAGACCATGAATTTCTGGGGGAAACATTTAGCAGGGTCTGTGCCAGGTGTGCTAAGCCTTTACCCCAAGGCCTGTGGCTCAGAGATGCCTGGGCAGGGGCTGACTTCAGTTATTTCCTTGAACAGTCCTTCCTTTATCCAGAAAGACATGGGATAGATAAATTCTTACTAGTGTTTCTAGACAATAGTTACAGTAATCGTGTTCATTTTACCTTGCAGAAACATGGTTGCGTTACAGAAGGAAATACAATGTTTAAAGATTATACTGCAGACATTGTGCTTTGTTATGAAGTTACATAGGCCTCACACTCTTGAATTGTTTCTCAGAAATGCAGCAAGCCTGACCATGAGAATCCTAGAAAAGCTGGGGACTTCATGCCCACCATCTTAGTGACTCAGGAGGCTGAGATTTGGAGGATTGTTGTTCAAAGCTAGCCTGAGCAGAAAAGTCCCTGAGACTACATCTCCCAAGTAACCAGTTAAAACGCTGGGCTGGAAATGTGGCTCAAGTGGGAGTGTCAGGAAGCTGAAAGTGTGAGGCTTTGAGTTCCAACCCTGGTGTCAGAAAAGAAAAACAAATCCTGGAATAGGAAAACTAGAAAAACAGTTGTGTGTTCCTGATAGTCCCTTACCCCAATGACAAACAAGGGCTCAGCTCCCTCCTCTCACCTGACTTGGGTCGACCTCTTGCATCAGTGTCTACTGAGAGGAGAGTGGGGGATGTCTCTATGATGCGAACTTTTGTCTTGTTTCATTTTTTGATATGGGGTATCTATATCATTCATCCTATCCTTGAACTCGGGCTTACGTGATCCTCTTACCTCTGCCTACTGAGCAGCTGGGATTACAGGTATATGCCACCACGCCCAGCTTATGTAATGACATTTTAATAAAAGGAAGAAACAAGGTGAGCAAAAGGCAGAGAAACCAGGGCTGATAACTGATACTGAGCAGACAAGGCCAGGCTCTGATGAAAAGTCTATTATCAGTCTCCAAAGTGCTAAATCCTTTATTGGTTTTTTGTTTTTTTTTAGGTCTAGAAAATAGTCTCTCTGTGCTTCTATAAGAAAAACTCCTAAGTCTGGAGATATGGGTCAAGTGGTACTGCCCTTGCCTAACAAGCATGAGGTCCTACGTTCAAACCCTAGTATTACCAAAAGAAAACAAACAGACAATAAAAGGAAAAAAAAATCTTCCTAAATTGGGTCAAGTGGTGCACACTTGTAACTAAGCACTCAGGAGGCAGAGGCGTAGAGGATCCCAAATTGAAGGCCAACCTGGGCTACATACATAGCAAGAGCCTGTCTCAAAAATGAGGGCTGGGAATATAGCTCAATGGCAGGGCACTTGTCTCGCATGCATAAGGCTCTGGGTTCAATAATCCCCAAAGACTTTTTTAGATAAGAAAAAGAAAAGAAAAATCCTAAAATAAAGGGATAAAAGAACCTGAGAAAATTACAAGATAGACTATATTTATAAATAAAAAGATTAAATGTGAAGATGTTTTTTCCCTAACACATTCAAAACCTGCAAGTTCAATTTCACCTCTAGAAATTTCTAATGGACCTCTTGTGAGGTTAAATAGGAAAGTCAGTAGTTAGTATCTTAGCAGATATCCAGTCTTTGGGTGGATGATGGGTGGAAATTGTGGCTAGGTTAAATGGGGGAAATAAAGCAATAAGCAGGGACTGTAAGCAGGGACGAGGGGGCAATGGCATGTGAGTAGAATCCGAGGGCGTCAGCAGAGGGAGGTGGTAATGAGTCGCCCAGGAAAGAGAGATGTCACATTTGTATTACTATTGCATTTACTCTATCCAAATTCTCCCCTGAACCTATAAACTACTGCTTTAGAGTTACAACTGGAGAATATAGTCAGAAAGCTGTTTTTCTAATTAAAAAGCTTAGTCAGCACTGGTAGCTCACCTATAATGCTAGCTATTCAAGAGACTGAGATCAGAAGACTAATGTTCAAGCCAGGCCTGGGCCAATTAATGGGCTAAAAGCTGGAAGTGGAGGTGTGGCCCAAGTGGTAGAGAGCCAGACTTGAGCAGAAAAAGCCAAGTAAGAATACGAGGCCCTGACAGAGTTCAAGTCCTAGTACAGGCACAGAAAACAAAAAAGCTTATGCAGACAAACCCATGAAAGGGGAAGGTGGGAAGAGGGGAGAGAGGCAGCTGGGTGGAAGCGCAGTCGGCGGTCTGGGCTGGGTCACAGCTGTGTGTTGGGAGATGTTGAGCACCTGGGTGCCTAGCCATTGCGTGCAGCAGGAGCCATCCCTGGTCACCACATCCCAACAGCATTCCAGATGTTGCTGAGGACAAAGCTGCTCCCCGATGAGAACCACTGAGCAAGAGGCGAGCTCTAGAGATGGGGTGAGGGTAGTAGGTAACCTGAATAAACAAGAGAGCTGAAGAATAGGGGCAAAGTCTAGGCACAACTTTGGTTTGTGAGCCTCATGGTTTTAAATTAAGCTTCCCTAAGAGTTCGAGCAGAGTCAGTGATTGGTGCATTCCATTGTAGGGGGTATAGGCCCCCTACAATGCTAGCATCCCTCAGGTGGCAGAAACTTAAACTAGCCTTCCATTAGCCTCAAACTTTCTATTTAAAAACATGGTCCCTAAAGGGAATATAAATCATCATAAAGAGGGGTTGGGAATATGGCCTAGTGGCAAGAGCGCTTGCCTCCTATATATGAAGCTCTCGGTTCGATTCTCCAGCACCACATATATGGAAAACGGCCAGAAGGGGCGCTGTGGCTCAGGTGGCAGAGTGCTAGCCTTGAGCGGGAAGAAGCCAGGGACAGTGCTCAGGCCCTGAGTCCAAGGCCCAGGACTGCCCCCCCCCCGAAAAAAAAAATCATCATAAAGAACCTCTGCTCCTATTCAAGTGTACTTCAGGAGTGGAGAAAATATTCTGCACTGTCCTTATATAAAAGAAAACCATCTAGTATGATATCCTTTATTATTATCAATACTAAGTCCACTAATTTTATACTTCAGACATTAAGCTCAAAAGGTTTGGAAGCAACCCTCAAAAGCCGAACAATAGATGCATGGATATATAAAGCAAGGCATAGATATACATGGGAATATTATTCAACCTTAAAAAAGGAGATTCTAATCCATGAGGACATTATGCTGAGTGAAATAAGAAGTTACCTAATGACAAATACCACTGAATGGCACTTCTTACAGGTACTTAGAGGGGCGAAATACAGAGACAGGGCCTGGAAGGAGGAGGGGTAGCTTCATGGGGAGAGAGTTTCAGTTCTACAAGACAAAGGAGATCTAGACATGGGTACATGTGGGAGAATAACTTCTCTGACCAGTGGAACACTTAGCCTCAACCCAGAAGTTCTGATGCCTTATTAGCAAACTAATAGGCCTATGGGGAAACATCTCCATTCAGGGTCTCCTATGTTTGCTGGCCAAAGGAAACCACTGTTTGTTATAAGAATCTCCCCTTTCCCTGTACCAAGCCTCCCTTGGGAGACTTGTTTGACCAGCTGCCATTAGGGAAAGTCTCTTCACAGCAAATAGCAAAGTCTCTTCACAGTTAATAGAGTCTTGGTCAAAATCTTGAGCAAATAGTAGCTAGGTGGTAAAGTTTTGCCTCGACTGGTTTACTCCTCTGTCAACCATCTTTGATGTAGCTCAGCCCTTAATAGTGAACACTCTTTGAAGTAGCCACCTTTTGTAGTAGGTAAACTTTTGTATTAGTTTCCTTCCTCCCAGTAGTATCATCCTCAATTTTTGTATTTGAGATGGATATCATGCTGTATTAACTTTTACCCTGGAAGTTGTAAGTTGATTTCTAACCATATATAAACCCTGGCCCTCCTGAAATAAAGTGTGCATTGGTCCACTCGCCTCTGCATCCCCCGGGGCCTGACTACGGTTGCAGTTACCCAGGTCCAACAGGTACATAATAATGTGGATGTCCTTAATGCTGCTATACTGTACACTTAAAGATGGTTAAAGTACTAAATCTCATATACTGTACATTTTATGACAAGCAAAAAAATTTTTTTAAATGACAGGAAAAGATTAGCGAAAGTTAAGGCAACCTTTATTGCGTTTCCTTGTCATCCTGTTATTTAAGGCCGACACGGTGTGGATTTGGCAAGGACGGGCTTCCTTTAAGGCCTGGGACTGCTGAGCTGTAGCTCAGGAACACACTGAGGGCCCGGTGGCAGGGGTTCCCTCGTGGTCATGCACTTGGGCCTCGTTCAGTGGCTGGGTGTGGCAGGGTGGCAGCCGCTCTGCAGGTCCCCTGCTGTCCGGTGGCCAGGCCAGGTGGGGGAGGGGCACTGGGCTCCCAGGGCTCATCAGGCTGTGTTCTCAATGATGACGGCGATGCCCTGGCCGCCTCCAATGCAGGCAGATCCCACTGCGTACTTCCCGCCACGGCGCCTAGGAGAGCAAGCAACGGCTCAGAGCTACCCCAGTGAAGAACAACTCAATCAATGAATTAGATGAAATTAATATGTCACAGCTGCATCCTTAGCCTTTTTTATTTTCTTCTTTCTTTGCTGGTCCTGGAACTAGAGAACTTGGCCTGAGTGCTGTATCTAAATTCCTCTTTTGCTCAAGGCCAGTGCTCCACCACTTGAACCACAGCTCCACTTCGGGCCTTTTCTGTGATTGGATTGGAGGTAAGAGTCTCACAGACTCTCCTGCCCAGGCTGGCTTCAAACTGCAATCCTCAGATCTCAGCCTCCTGGGTAGCTAGGATTGCAGGCGTGAGCCTGGCTTATGCTCTTAGATTTAATCACTCAAGGCTGGTGTACTACCTATGAGTCATACCTACACTTCTGGCATTTTGCTGGTGAATTGAAAATAAGAGTCTCTTGGCTTTGTCTCTCCCAGTCTGGCTTTGAACCTTAATCCTCAGATCTCAGCCTTCTAAGTAGCTAGAATTGCAGGTATGAGCCGCCAGCACCTGGCTGTATTAATCACCTTATTTAGTTCATTTCCCCAGTCTTTTATCTTCCATGTTGGCTTACACTCACAATAGGTTCAAGAATTCTGAAAGCTGGATATCCTTATTCAAAGATAAGCAATGGAGCCAGCCTATAATCCTAGCTACTCAGGAGGCGAGATCAGAGAATTTCCACGTCCAGAAGTCCATGAGACTGTAATCTCCAATTATCCAGCAACACATGGACAAGGAGATGTGGCTCAAGTGATAGAGCATCAGGCTAAAGAGCTGGGCAAAAGTGTGAGGCCCTGAGTTCAAGTCCCAGTACCAGCACAACAAACAAATAGTGAAAAAGTAAAGGAGAGGATAAACAGATTCAGGGCTACAGGAACCAAAACAAATAGACAACTTAGGTGTGTTGTGAGGGAAGAGCAAGAAGAGGAGGTAATTCGGGGTCACTGCGGAAGGGTACAGGAAGGGTCCCTTTGATTTGTACAGTCTGGACTCATTCTGAGGTCACCTGGTCATTAATTGAGGATTTTGAGTTTCATGGGGTTTTCCTCCCAGGCTGGCTTCAAATCATGATCCCCACATTTCAGTTTCCTGAGTAACTGGGATTACAGATGTGAGCCACAACCTCCTGGATGAAAGAATTATTATTATTCATGTCCATGTTCTAGTTCAGCGCAATGACTACCTGCGAGGAGTCCACCAACCATGGAACTAGAGTGGTTTTCTTGGTTGGCATTTCATATTTGGCCTGTTTGCAATTTTCCAACAGATCAAAAGGACTCAAAAGAGAGTTGCATGGAGGCGCTCCTATCTTAGAGCTGCAGAGTATAAACACTGGAGCCTTGGGCACCGTGAAACTTAGCTCTGACTCCAACTGTCGCTTTGCTTGGTTAGGTTCCTTAAATGATGGCATCTAGATCATTAGGAACTTATTCAGTAGTTGGTTTTTTTCCCTCACACATATTTATCACACGACTACAACAGGCACTCGGATCAAGTGCCATGAGAACCAGGGCCCTGGGGAACCGGAGCCTCATTATCTGCTTATGGCGGGTCGCCGGCGCCAGGGATGGGCTTCCCTAGTGGACTCAGGGCAGACCAAAGGAAATGCTGGGTTCCCATGGCAGGGCCCGCTAAGCCATCCAGAGGCCCAGAGCACAGCACTGCCTACTCAACATGCCTCTGGTCTAAACCAGTGCCAGGACACAGGGAAGAGAATGAACTGCTCCGAGCAAGCCTACATTCCTGCACTCTGGGTGCAGCACAGCACTTGCAGAACGCAGCCACTTCCAGCAAGTACCTTAATTCATGAGCCAGATGTGCGGTGATTCTTGATCCCGATCCTCCCAGCGGGTGACCCAAGGCAATGGCTCCGCCATTCACGTTGGTTTTACTTGGGTCAAGACCCAAGCTCTTCTGAACAGCCAAGTACTGCGGAGCAAAAGCTTCATTCACCTTAGGAAAATAAGAGGACATCAATAAGACTCCTAGGTGGTCTAGTTCCATATCGACAGCTAATTCCATTATTTTTCTCTGTTTAAGTTTCCTCACAATGTTATTTGAACCTATCTTCAGTCATTCCATGTAAAGATACTAGGTTTCCAGGAAGAGAGAGAGAGAGAGAAAGAGAGATATAGCCAGCCAGCCAGCCAGAGAGTCAGAGAGAAAGATACCGACAAGAGAGAAGATGGCTTTATTAACATTAGGCAAAGTAACTATGTTCAAAGTTATCAAGAAGTATCTTCCTTTACAAAAGATGATAGGCTTAAAAATGAGTATACAGTTGGGTACTTGCCTGTAATCCCAGTATCTGAGAGGCTGAGATAGAAAGACCTCAAGTTCGAGGACTGGGCTACATAGTGAGACTTGCTTCTTATAAAAAATAATGGAGCCAGTAGCTCATGGCTCATCCCTGCAATCCTACAATACTCAGGAGCCTGAGACCTGAAAGATGGTGGTTCAAAGCCAAACCAGGCAGAAAACCTTTCAGGACTCCATTTCTACTTAGCCAGCAAAATGCAGGACTGTAGGTAAGGCTCAGTGGTAGAATATCAGTCTTGAGCAAGAAAGCCACCGAGCTAGTTGGATGATTCAGACCTAGGCTTTCTCATTTATTGGTGTGTGACCTTGTGCATCTTCTTCTAAACTCTGCTTTATAATTATATTTCCTCAACAGCAAAATTCAACGGTACTATCATGCAAGAGTCATTTTCAGGGTTAAGAACCTGGGTAGTATCTAGTGTACCAGCTGACACAGAGCAAGCACTCATTAAGTGCTGGCTATTATTATTATTATTACCTTCCAAAATAAAACTATGGGACAATAAAGATAAACAGAGACATGAATGGGATGGTTACCATGGCAAAATATGGCAGAAATGAAAAGTACCATACGGTTAGATTGACACTTACCAGGCTGGCTATGAGAATTGCCTTGCTTCACTTACCATACTTTACAAACCAGTTACAGATCTCAGTTCAGGAATTTTATTTATTTATTTATTTTTTAATTTGCCAGTCCTGGGGCTTGAACTCAGGGCCTGAGCACTGTCCCTGGCTTCTTTTTGCTCAAGGCTAGCATTCTGCCACTTGAGCCACAGCGCCACTTCTGGCCTTTTCTATATATGTGGTGCTGAGGAGTCAAACCCAGGGCTTCATGTATACGAGGCAAGCACTCTTGCCACTAGGCCATATTCCCAGCACCAAGTTCAGGAATTTTATAAAGACAATTGGTTTTGAGGAAGATTAACTTTCACAGAGCTGGGAGAGTATATTTCATTGTTTTTTTTTTCCTATTATGTTTTTGTGTTCTCCCACAATGGTGTCTTATTTGCCTTTCGATCCAATGTTATTCTTTTGTCTGATATAGTCATTCTCAAGGAGACATGAAGAGACATCAAATGTGTGGTAAAAGCAGTCTTCTGAACCCAGGAAAACTGTGCACATCTATAAATGATGATGAGCCATTTTTCAGAGTTGTTGTACTTCCACAGTTAAATGTGAAGTCAGACACAAATATGAGAGTTGAGCAGAGCCCTTGAGGCTCTGAATTATAATCTTCAAAAACTAGAAGAAGTGATTTAAGGATAAACCACGTATTTGCTTGAAATCCTGGTTTCTTGGGTAAGCGATTACCGCAGAAGAAATGAAACATGTATCTATCTCTTCTCTATCAACTTAAACAGAGATTCCCTTTGTTATGTTAGTTCCTCCTCACTGCCAAATTTAACTACCTAAAATGTTCACATACTTCCAATTAGTGGAACGTATATAATTCATTATTAAGTTTTTTCTTCTTATTTTGCACCAATCCTGGGGCTTGACTTCAGGGCCTGGGTGCTGTCTCTGAGTTTTGCTCAAAGCTAGCACTTTACCACTTGAGCCACGGCTCCACTTCGGGCTTTTTGGTGATTAACTAGAGGTAAGAGACTCAGGGACTTTCCTGCCTGGACAGGCTTTGAACTGTGATCCTCAGATCTGAGTTGCTAGGAATACAGGAGTAAGCCACCAATGCCAGGATGTCCCCTGTTTTGATTATGCTAAGCACATTTTTGTTTTAGTAATTCTTTTTAAAGTCACTCCTGGTCTGACGCTATAGATCAGTGGCAGAGTGCATGCATATGACCATGTGTCCATTTCACAAACTCTCCCCTGCCCAGACTCACTCTACCAATACACTGACATATCCAGCCTCAACCCCGGTGGCAAGGTCAAAGTTCAATCTGAAGGGCCCTCAATTGGAGGAGGGGGAAAAGTTTCCTTATTTGGCACCAGACATTGCTTTTTCTACTAGGCCAGTTCTTCTCCCTTGTACCTTTTCACTTTCATCTTTAAAATAGGGTTAACCCTAAGGCTTACTGGGCTCCTATAATACTAAATTTTGACATGCATATCAATTGTCTAAAATTAAACACAGTTCTGCAAGTCTGGAGAAGATTCCAGGAATCCATATTTCAGCAGGAGTAATCATGATATTTGAATTATTGAAATATAAGTAAAGCATTTTAACTGGGTGGGGTTAAGTACCAGCACAAAGCATGTATTACTCATGTAGATGGAACACCATTTGGAAACATTAACAGCACTAATTCAAGGAGAGCAATAAAACACCACTAATACCAGTTATGCTACCCAAGTAGGTGGCTTATTTGTGTTATAAAAAGAAAACACTAACCTCTACCAAATCCATGTCCTTAAGACTTAGACCGGCTTTCTTCAGGGCTCCGTTGATGGCAGGGACTGGACCTACATTTGAATAAAAGTCTTATGTAGATATATGTCATTTATTTGACCTCTTTTTTCTTTACTAAAGAAGAATATCGAAGAAGAAGAAGAAAGAAGTAATACTAGATAGTTACCAGCAATCATAAATCCTACTACTTTGTCAGCACACAATAAATGATGTACCAATGAACAGAAAAAGAAGCCAAGGGAAAAAGCAGTTTGCAGAAAGTAGAAATGAGAGATGCACACATGAAGACCCATCACAAATGGCTTTAGGACTCCAAAAGAGTCACGTGTGGGTCTGAGTCTGTTACAGATCATTCTGGACCTCAAACGACCAGGAAGACCATGAACTCTTGGAATCACAGGCCATGCGTGTCTAGGGTAGGGAAGGGAACACACTACACTCATATTTTCAGGTCTATTCTGGTGAGCTGGATAAAAGGAAAGAAAGTGTAGCAACACCTCCACAGGAAACAGCAGACAGGAAGCTCCTGGGCACTTCAAAGAAAAATTGTGCAAGTATGGGGCAGACAGAAAATTAAAAAACAAACCCAAAACAAAAAATGATTCCTACTGAAAAATTGCAAATCAAGCTGGGCACTGGTGGCTCCTGCTTGCAATCCTAGCTACTCAGGAGGAGCTGAGAGCTAAGGATTGCAGTTTGAAGCAAGCTCATTCAGGAAAGTCCATGAGACTACCTATAACTTCCAATCAGGTAGGGGTGGCTCAAGGGGTAGAGCACCAGCCTTAATCAAAAATACCGAGGGACGCTGCAAAGGCTCTGAGTTCAAGCACCAGGGCCAGCATAAAAAAATACAAATCAACTAAATAGACTTCTAAAATGAAGTGTAGCTCCCACATTTCTGATGATCACTGGTGATTAGTTAATACTGCTTATAATGCTTTTAAGGTAAATAGAGTAAGTTCATTTGAGAAGGCACTGAAAGGATTGAGATTCTCCAAAGAAAAGAGTCCCAAAGTGGAGTCCCAAATACTGCTCATAATTTTTTCCTGAATAATTACTTACTTATTGTCAAAGTGATATACAGAGGAGTTACAGTTTCATAGTAAGGCAGTGGGTATATTTCTTGTACAATTTGTTACCTCCTCATTTGTTACCCTCATTTCCTCCCCTTGCCCCTCCCTGCTCATAATTTTTAAGTAAATCAGTATCAGTATTTTTTCCCAAAAGGTAAAATGTCTGGCTAGAGTATCTCTGTCTCTATTCGTTCTTAAGTGCATGAAGCTACCATGAATGTCTAGTCTATTTTGTTGAATTCAAGTAGTCAAACATTCTGTAAGAATTTCCCCAAATATACTTAAAGTAAAAAGGAAGATGAGGGGCTGGGGATATAGGCTAGTGGCAAGAGTGCCTGCCTCGGATACACGAGGCCCTAGGTTCGATTCCCCAGCACCACATATACAGAAAACGGCCAGAAGCGGCGCTGTGGCTCAAGTGGCAGAGTGCTAGCCTTGAGCGGGAAGAAGCCAGGGACAGTGCTCAGGCCCTGAGTCCAAGGCCCAGGACTGGCCAAAAAAAAAAAAAAAAGGAAGATGAATCTTAGCAAGAAACACATAATGCAATGTAAATATAGTTAGAATTCACTTTGTAGGCTAGTTAAATGGTTCTTCGGACAAGTCTGCTTATTGAGCAGGAACATCCAGTAAATGTCTTTTATTGTATGTGGCAGTTCTGGGTGATAACTGACTTAATTTAATAAGGCCAAGGCATGAAGATGAGATGGCGCAACAGATTGTTAGTCATCGTTCCATGACTGTAACAAAATACTCGGGATCATTAACCTATGAGGAAGTATCCTTTGGTGGTAAAGGATACATAAAAATGAAACTTCGACCATACTAAGAGATTACATATACCTCTTTATCAGCAAGCCTCCCTCAATTTGCTCTGCTAACTCAGAATCTTCACAGTTAATTATTGCAAGGTGTTGAGCGGTAACTTGACCCTTCCCAGAACACTCATTTTATTTTCTGGCGCTCAGAAAGGTTTAGTATTCTTAAAAGGAGATCTGCTTTCTGGAAGTGGAACTTGCTACTAAAAGCTGTGTGACTCTGGGCACTTCTTAGGATCTCAAATTATAATTTAGAAATGCTTTGCCTTGGTCCACTTTTGTCTTTTAAAGCATTGGAATCTTTAGTCCAAATGAAGCCCAATAAAGATAAAGGTAGAGCTGCTTCAGCTAGAATTGGTTCAAAGTTCTTCCCATCCGCCTCCACCGGGGCCCGAGGAGGCCCAGGAAAAGGTATCTTTCGAAGATTGCGCATGTCCTCCGAGCTGTCACCATCATCTCAAGTCCTGGCCCCTCCTTCTTCTGGAGTCTGCAGCTCCTGTGCAGGGCTATGGATTGCTACATGAGGTATCCACAGATCTGAGGACGTATTGTTCTGGCACATTCAATGGCCATGTCAGTCTCCAGAAGATGTGCAATAGTCTATTCCCTCTGCTTAGTCACCTGGTGACATTCTTTAATCCCACACTACAAGTGACAGCAGCTTCTAAGGGAAGGAGGTGTTTGATGTGAGACACTGGGCAGGCCCAGAGGAAACATGCGGATCCTCTCACAGTGTTGCGAAGGCAAGCATCCAGGCCAGAACTAGCAGCCAGGAAAACACATATTCCCTGCTCACCAGCTGATGGAAATCTATCAGAACCCAAGAAAGGTAAGCTGAAAAAGCAACTATAAAATAATTACTGATCTAAATCAGAAAAGGTTTGATGGATCATCCAAACATATAGGTCATTGAAAACAAAACAAATCAACCCTGGGGCTGGGCTCTGCTCTAGCTCTACTAGAACAGAATCTTGGGGCAGAGGATAAGGTGGTGGTGGGTTTTAATTGCCAATGAAGATGGCAACTACTGCATCCAATTCTAAATGATAAATATTATTCCAATACACACAATATACAGATGTTCCTTTCTTTTCTTTCTTTGTTTCAGAGAGAACTGGGGCTTGAATTCAGAGCCTCGTGTTCTTGCCTGGCTTTCTTTTTTCTCATGATGGCGCTCTGACACTTGAGTCACATCTCCACCTCTGGCCTTTTGCTGGCTAATTGGAGATAAGAGTCTCACGAATTGTAGCTTTTCATTCAAAGCTAGCATTTTACCACTTGAGCTATAGCTCTACTCTTGAGTTTTTGGTGGTTAAGTGGAAGTCAGAGTTTCATGGCTGGCTTTGAACTGTGATCCTCAGATCTCAGCCTCCTGTGTAGCTAGGATTACAGGCAAAAGCCACCAGTGCCCGGCCTTGTGTTCATTTTAAATACTTCAAACAGAAAAATCCATTTACATAACCTCAAAAGACAAACTTCTGCCTACAGGGAGAGTGCATGGCCTTGGGGTTCTCTAGTATATCTAGGATAGTTTTTTATCAAGATGATATTGAAGTGAAGATCTCTGTGAGTTGATAGGATTTGAATCAGGACTCTAAATACCAACAAAGGGTTGTCTCCAGAAAAGTAGCTGAACTAGTTTGCTTTGCTAGAAACTTACCAATACCCATGATGGTAGGATCACAGCCAGACGCAAAGTAGCTCACAACTCTTGCCAGTGGTGTAAAGTTGTGTTTCTTAACAGCATCTTCACTAGCTATGATGATAGCTCCAGCACCATCTGATACTCCCTTAAAATCAAGTAGAAGAACCCAGTTAGTTAAGGCTTGCACTAATGGCTCAGTATTGCTAATGGAGCAGAACCAGGAAAAGGGTGGTACGAAGGAAATAATGGTAGAATTGAGAACACAACTGGCAGAACTGTGGTTCTTCTCTGGAGATTACAAGGATTTTCCTAGGCACAGAATAAAACCTCACTAAAGGACACTAGGAAAGAAAGTCAGTGAAAATCATATGGCCAGATGTGGTTCGTGTAAAAAGAAATCTGATGGACCATATACATGAGAAAGAAAAAAGTATGAAAATGAAAAATTCTGAAAAGATTAAGGAATCAAAAGAATGTTAGGGCCCAGAGCTAAATTTCTTTGTGTTGGACAATGAAAACCCAAATTACCAGATTAAATAACTAAATAACTAAAGATCAGCGTGCAAGTACTTCAACATCACTTTGCAAAGAAGACAGCAGGAAGCGCCAAGCTGGTCTGCAGTGCCACCCACCGATGCATTTCCCGCAGTGACAGTTCCGTCCTTCTTGAAAACGTTAGGAAGCTTCTGTAAGTGCTCCAGGGTTGTCTGGGGTCGGGGGTGTTCATCCATTTGCATCATCTGTTTTCCTTTCCGGGTCTTCACTTCAATTGGTGCCATTTCCTCATTAAAGTAGCCAGCATCATTTGCTGAAATAGTAGAAAAACTCTCAAAGAAGGAAAACCAGGCACTGGGAATATGACTTAGTGGTAGAGTGCTCGCCTAGCATGCATGAAGCCCTGGGTTCCATTCCTCAGCAACACATACACAGAAAAAGCCAGAAGTGGGCACTGTGGCTCAAGTGGTAGAGTGCTAGCCTTGAGCAAAAAAGAAGCCAGGGACAGTGCTCAGGCCCGGAGTTTAAGCCCTAGGACTGGCAAAAAAGAAAAGAAAAGAAAGGACAACCAAAAGGAAGAAATATAAAGAGAAAGCAAATATCCTTTAATGTCATAGTTGATCTACCCTTTGCCCACAGAGCACTTTATCATGAGCCTTTAATACTTATACAACTTGCTTCCCCCCTGGAGGACATATGCAGATGCACTTTGTATCGTGTCTTTTCTTCAGAGACTGTGGTGGTGGTTAGCTACAGGAAAAATGGCACTAAAGTACTGGGCAGGGCCAGAATGTTCTCATAGCTTTTTGTTCAAGGCTCGTACTCCACCACTGAGTCACAACTCTAAGGACTTTTTGGTGGCCAATTGCAGATAAGAGTCTCACGGTGAGATAAGTTATCAAAAAAGTTGCCAAGTTAGGATGACTATGACCAAAGTACATTATACATATGTGTGAAGTGTCAGGACAATTTACACCAATACCAACTTGTCTATGCCACTAGTAATTGATGACTGAAATTTAATAGTGATAAAACCTGAAGAAATTACTTGATCTCTCACTAACATAACTATATATAAAACATATCTACTTTGTCTCTCTAATAATCTATAGTTTTAGCAACACAAAGTAATTTAGCTCTGGGCTCCAACATTCTAAATCAGGAGTAATACCACTTTAGTCTTACTATCACTTTCCAGGGCAAAAATAGTTCCCTTATTTAGTTTGACAACTCTAATTTTAGATAAATAGGAAAGGCAATTATGGTTGTCTCTATTTTATAGATGCTCAGTGACTAACACTTGCTGAGGATGGAGAACCTGTGCATGGTAGAACTAGAAAATCAACTGGCAAGATTTGCCCTCTGGATTAAGACTGTTACACTGGAATAGGGAAATGTAAAAGGCACGGAGGAGCTGCTGGCACCAGCCCCGTGCCCTTCCCCTGTGAGATGTAAGAAGAGCCTCACCTTCACTACTTTATCACTTCACACCCATAAGGAAGAGTTTCCTTTTGCATAGAACAGCGTGTGCATGGGTGTGCGTGCGTGTGCGTGTGCGTGTGTGTGTGTGTGTGTGTGTGTGTGTATGTGTGTGTCCGTCCTAGGGCTTGAATTCAGGGTGTGGGCGCTGCCCCTAAGCTTTTTTACTTAAGGATAGCACTCTACCATGTGAGTCACAGCTTTACTTTTTGGTGGTTAATTGGAGATAAGCGTCTCATGGACTTTCCTGCATGAGATGGCTTCAAATCACAATCCTCAGATCTCAGCCTCCCCAGCAGTTAGGACTGCAGATGTGAGCCAACCACACCTAGCTATTGTATAATCCTACAGGGTAAAAACGATTCCTACAGGGTTGGGCATGTGGCTTAGTAGTAGAGTGCTTGCCTAGCATGCATGAAGTCCTGGATTCGATTCCAATTTCTAAGTACCACATAAACAGAAAAAGCCAGAGGTGGTGCTGTGGCTCAAGTGGTAGAGTGCCCTGAGCAAAAGAAGCTCGGGGCAGTGCCCAGGCCCTGAGTTCAAGTCCTAGGATTAGCAAAAAAAAAAGATGTTTCCTGCAGACACTTTTTTCTATAGCTGCTGGTGTCACCCCGTCTCACAGACCTGCCTTCCATCTCTGCTGGGACTGCAGGGCGTATCTGTCACAATCTTCTCTGCTGATTTTATGCTGTGCAGCAAGGTTTTCTGCTGTGAGTCCCATGGGGAGCTTGACGTGCTGGTCTGTCAGTCCTGCCCACAAAGTGTCTTCCAGCTGCAAACAGACATTCATAAAGGAAGTGGTTAAAGCATCGTCTCCGGGGATTGTTACCGTAAAGGTGATGTACAAAGGGGTTACAGTTATCTGTAAGTCAGGTAATGAGTACATTTCTTTTTGAACAGTGCTACCCTTCTCTCATTTTCTGGTTTTCCCTCTCAACCCTGCTCTCCCCACCAAGTTTCTTTAAATATAAGTCACAATTCCAACAAAAAGTAAAATTAAGACTTTTACATAAACTGGGAACCAGTTGCTCACGCCTATAATCCTAGCTGCATGGGAGGCTGAGACAATCCTGAAGGATTGTGGTTCAAAGCCAACATGGCCAGCAAAATCCAAGAGATACCATTTCCAATTAACCAGTCAAATGCCAGACTAGAGGCCTGGCTCAAGTGGTAGAAAGTCAACTGAATAATAGTTTACTTCCTTCAGGAAAGGGCTAACAGTGTTTTATACATTTTATCATTTTTAGGTGTGAGCCACCAGTGCCTTGCCAACTGTTCTTTTTTAAAATAAAATTGTTATAATTATCACTGTTATTCTTTATCAGAACAATGATTTTTCAGTTATAATACTAAAGATGAAAGGATCTGCTTTCATTCAACTGATTCGGGACAATATAATCTATATTCCAAGCAATGTTTTCTATGACAAAGAAGAAATCCACTTCCTGGAGATTGCCCCAGAAATATACCTTCTAGAAGTCATGGTAATGACTTAATAACTCAGATTATTAAGTATTTATTAGAAATCTTGCCTTTCTTTTTTGGCTCCTTCCATCTTTTTCTACTTCTCTTGTGCCTGTGGTCACTTATACAAGTTAAAAATCAAAATCTTTGTGGGTTCAAGGGTCAATTCTAACACCCAAAGTAGGGTTTTGAAATCGTATGAACATTCAAAAATCATTCATACCTTGCCAGCATTCCATTAACAAAACTGATCTTAAAGTTAGTTTTCTGTCCTCTAATAAGTGATTAAGATTACTCCTACCAGAGCATATGAAATAATGCAAACAATTTGAATGGTTCCAACCTTGAGATCTAGTCCCAACTTGGTTCCAAACCGCACATTTCGCACGCAGTAGGGGGACTGGCTCATGCTTTCCGTACCTCCGCATAAGACGACTTCTGCTTCTTTAACACAAATCTCCTGTTCGCAAGCAAACAGACAGTAACATCGAAGAGCATTTTTATTTTACCCAGAGTATGTATTCTGAAACATAAAGACTTGACAAAATAATGGTAATTAATAGAGACTGCATTCTAGCTTACAGTGTCGCAAAAGGAAATGCTTTTAAGTAGTTGGAGAGCTGGGCTGGGAATATGGCCAAGTGGCAAGAGTGAGTGACTTGTATACATGAAGCCCTGGGTTCAATTCCTCAGCACCACATATATAGAAAACGACCAGAAGTGGCGCTGTGGCTCAAGTGGCAGAGTGCTAGCCTTGGGCAAAAAGAAGCCAGGGACAGTGCTCAGGCCCTGAGTCCAAGACCCAGGACTGGCAAAAAGAAAAAAAAAAAAAAAGTAGTTGGAGAGCCAGCGGTACTGTATTCATTCCCAAGGAATGAGGGAAACTCGAATAGATGTCAATCATTTGTCTGAATAACACACTCTACCTACATTGTGGCTAGGAACAATCATTCTTAATATAAATCTTGAAAATCAGCACAGATTGCAATCTAACAAATGTGTCACAGACAAACCTGCTGAAACGAAGAATTATTCTACTAATGGAGAAGCTTGGGGTCAATCTCAAGGGTTCATAAAAAGGAATCCATTTCATCGTATTACACAAGACAAGACAAGCTTTGAAAGACAAATACTGCACGTTTCATTCACATATAAACTCTAGACCCAAACAAAGTAATATGATGTAAAAAGGGCATTGTTTGCAGTTGAAACCAACAGGGAGGGGAAAAGAAGAGAATGATAGGGGAGTGAAAAATTATAGAAATACATTGTCTATCTGTATATCTCTATATCTGTCTGTCTGTCTGATAATTAAACTCACCATAAATTGTTTAAAAGGAGTGAGAGGGGATAAAAAAAGAGTCATATAGGTTGGGTGAATCTGATCAAAGTTCATTATATGCATGTGATCAATTTCATAATGAAGTTCACTGTACAATTATTAACACTAATAAAATTTTTAAAAATAAATGCTTTTTAAAGAAACTATTTTCTTGCAGAAAATATTTTTCCAAAAGCCAAACTGACCTCTTTTAGTGACACTACAAAATTAAAAAGTGAAAATGTTCTACTGATGAGCAAAATTTCTTCCAATAACTATTAACATATGTTCACAGAACAAATGTCAGAAAGAAGCTGATGTTTATAAAATTAATGTTAGGAAAATTGTGAACACTTTTCAAGGCACATTGTTATACAAAATAATATGAAAATAACTTATTCATTATAGTCTGTCTTTGTCTTTTAGGTTTTAATGAAGACTTTTACAAATACAACTGTATTTTACTGTATCCTTTTCCTCAAGAACAAATGTACTTGCTCAAGTGTACTTCTTAGAGGTTATTCTAGTTTATATGCCTGCAGAACAGTATTATTTAGTTTCTCTATAATAAAGCACATTCTCTGGGATTGAATTCTTCAACAATCCTTCTTGTCTTACTGTTTCTAGTGAATATTTCAAATGGCTTCCCAGGTAACATCTTCTGACCTGTGTTCAAATTTTGCCTAAAGGACTTGGTAAATGTAATGCTTTTGATAATTTGCTTCCTTGCCCAATAAAATACCAGTGTAAGCTGGGTACTAGTGGCTCATGCCTGTAATCATACCTACTCAGGAGGCTGAGATCTGAGGATCATGGTTTGAAGCCAGACTGGGCAGAAAAGTCCCTGTGAGACTCTTATCTCCAATTAACCACTCAAAAACTGGAAGTAGAGCTATGGACTAAAGTGCTAGCCTTGAGCAAAAGAGCTCAGGGACAGCACCCAGGCTCTGAATTCAAGCCCCACAACTCAAAAAAAAAATGCTAGTAGTAATAATGTCCTTGCTTCACAAACCGGTTGTGAAGGTTAAATGGGAATTGAATGTGAACTAGCACAATTAGTCAGCATAAAGCTGGAAGCAGAACTGTAGCCTAAGTTTCAGAGCACCAGCCTTGAACAAAAAAACTAAGGGATGGTGTTCAAGACCTGAGTTCAAGCCCCAGTAGCACCACAAAGATGATATAGTCAGCCAGATACCAGTGGCTCAGGCCTGTAAACATAGCTAGTTAGGGGGATCTGAGATCTGAGGATAAGGTTTGAAGCCAGCCTGGAAAGAAAAATCCATGAGACTCTTATCTTCAATTAACTATCAAAAAGCCAGAAATGGAACTGTGGCTCAAGTGGAAGAGTGCTAGCCTTGAGCACAAAAGCTCAAGGACAGGGCCTAGGAGGAGTGCAAGCCCAGGACTAGCACAAAAAACAAAGCAAAACAAAACAAAAAGCTAGCCAAACAAACAAAAAGTATTAGTCATCACTAGCTTAAACAAATAAAAAAGTGATAAAATGCACATAACATAAGCCTTACCATTTTAACTATTTTAAGTGGTCAGTTCATTGCATTCAATGCACTGACACTCCGGTGCAATCACTAGTACCATTCACTCCAGAACTCTACATTTTGTAGAATGGAGATTCCATCTCCATTAGACACCAAACTTCCCCTCCCACCAATCCCTAGAAACCACGGCCCACTCCATCTCTATGAATGTGACCACTCCGGTACCACATAGAAGTGACATTGCACGGTGCTTGTTCTTTGTAGCAGGCTTATTACCACTTGAAAGTCTACTTATATTATTCTTCAGATTGAATCTGTGGTTTTGTTTTTGCAGTGTTGGGGATCAAATCCAGAGTGTCTCCCATGCCAGGCATGAAATCTACCACCGAGCAAGTACTCTAGCCCTAAAAGCTAAGTATGTACGTATATATATTTGTTTATGCTGGTACTGGGGAAACCTAATGTTTTTAAGAAGCTATTTTCTTGCTGTGAATATTTATTTATGCTGGCACTAGGGAAAGCAAATGTTGTTTTAAGAAACCATTTTCTTGCTGTGCATATTTTGCAACAAATGTCAAATTGACCTCTTTTAGTGGGTCCTATAAAATAAAAAAGCTATAGTGACAAGGAACATTGCTCCCAATAACCATCAGAGAATCCAATAAAATGCTGTCCATACCTGACACCCACTCACAACGGACTGGAAACCAGAGCCACAGAGCCTGTTGAGTGTCAGAGCGGGGGCCTCTGTCCGGACTCCCACTCGCAAACCAACGTGTCTCGCCAAGTACGCAGCATCTGAAGAGCTCTGCCTCGGACAGAAGGACAAGAAAAGGCATTTGTTCTATAAATCCAGGCATGTGAACAAGTGCAAAGGATATGGAAATGGTGAGTCTACCAAAACATGATAAAATTATACAGCTGTCAGGGAGGACACAATGTACACAGGTACCATATATTTTACATAAAAACTAATTTGGTCGAGTGTCCCCACCCCCCTTTTTGTGGTAAGATACATATAACAAAATGTTATCATCTTAATGTGAATTGTACATTCTTAAGTATATAATTCACTGGCATTAAAAACATTTGCCAGGCTGTACAACCCACCGTTAGATTTTTGTTGTTGTTCATGTGCTTGCTTAATTTGGAGACACAGTCTCATTTTGTAGTTCCAACTTACCACCTTCCTGTCTGGGGTCATAGGTATGTGTCACCACACCCAGCTCTCAACTATCCTTTCTTTTCCTTCCTTCCTTCCTTTCTTCCTACCTTCCTTCCTTCCTTCCTTCCTTCTTTCCTTCTTTCCTCCCTCCTTCCTTCCATCTACCTATTGTTAGTCAATCAATCAAACAATCACACTTGATATGGATATCCAGGGTCTAAGGCACTGAGCTACATCCCCAACCCCTGTGAATGTTTGACAGTAACAGTCACTCTACGCTGGCTTTCTACCAATTGATCCACACCTCCAACCCTGGATATTCTTTTTTTTTTTTTCTTTTTGCCAGTCCTGGGTTTGGACTCAGGGCCTGAGCACTGTCCCTGGCTTCTTTTTGCTCAAGGCTAGCACTCTGCCACTTGAGCCACAGCGCCACTTCTGGCCATTTTCTGTATATGTGGTGCTGGGGAATTGAACCCAGGGCTTCATGTATATAAGGCAAGCACTCTTGCCACTAGGCCATATCCCCAGCCCCATAACCCTGGATATTCTTGTAAGGCAATGTTCAGTCATTTTTTCTTACTTACTTTGATCTAAAACCAGAAATCCTATCTAGGGCAATTTGGCAGTAAAAGAAATAAAGAGAATTCCGCTTGAATTTCATTGTTTCCTAAGGCAACAGTAAAATTCATGTACTCTAAGTGATACATAACACTTACCTTAACTAGAAAACCAGCTTTCTTGAATTTGTCAAATGTTATCCAACATCTATTCTGTTCTCTCTCTTTTTTTTTTTTTCTTTTTTTGCCAGTCCTGGGGCTTGGACTCAGGGCCTAACCACTGTCCCTGGCTTCTTTTTGCTCAAGGCTAGCACTCTACCACTTCAGCCACAGCGCCACTTCTGGCTGTTTTCTGTATATGTGGTGCTGGGGAATTGAACCCAGGGCTTCATGTATATGAGGCGCGCACTCTTGCCACTAGGCCATTTCCTGGGCCTATTCTGTTCTCTTTTGTCTCAAAAACTCATCACTAAGCATTTAACAGCTAGCCAGGGAACTTAATACAGTAAAGTCTCCCTAAAGTTGGGCGTGGTGATACACATCTTTAATTCCATTCAAGAGCCTGAGGCCTGAGAACCATGAGTTTGAAGCCAGCCTAGATTATATAGGAAGATTCTGTCTAAAGAAAAAAAAAGTACAGACACAAGGAAACTGGTACCACTTATAGTGATTTTATCATAATGTTTGAGAGAGTCTGTGTAAAAGAAAAACAGAAGGATTTTAGAAAGAGTAAATTTACTATAAATAAATTCAAGGAGGGGTTGGGGATATGGCCTAGTGGAGAAAGTGCTTGCCTCGTGTACATGAGGCCCTGGGTTCAATTCCCCAGCACCACATATACAGAAAATGGCCAGAAGTGGTGCTGTGGTCAAGTGGTAGAGTGCTAGCCTTGAGCAACAGGAAGCCAGGGACAGTGCTCAGGCCCTGAGTCCAAGCCCCAGGACTGGCCAAAAAATAAATAAATAAATAAATAAATAAAATAAATTTAAGGAAAACCAAAAAATAAATGTATACTATTTCAATTTGACCTGTTATAATGCCTTCTTAGGTCAGAGGTAAAATACCCCTCACCCCCATGAGATGAACTGATATTAGTAGTTCTTTATGAAAATATTTTAATTTCAAAAAACAAAACTGACAATGGAAAGTAAGTTTCTGCTTTTTCTAGATGTAAAGCCCCACCACGGTAGGATAAATGGAATAGAATCAGCCCAGGCCACTGCTTTTCTGCCCATGGTTATGCTCTTGCCTTTTGTGGCCACCACATCACTGGCATCTGTTATGGGCTGAGTATAAAATGTCTCCCATTGGCTCATGTGCTGAATGCTTGACCCTAATTGGTGGTGTGGCACTACTTGGAGGAACCAATGGAAACCTTGGGAGGTTGGGCCTAGCTGGAGGAGGAAGGTTGTCACTGGGGCCAGACCTCTGAAGGGAAAACCTTATCCAGCCCTTTCTACTCTCAGCATTCTCCACCACACCCTTGAGCCACGAGGTCTGTCTTAGCATCAAACTTGAAAGCAATGGCACCAACCCACCATGATTCTCCTTCCTCCTTGAAGCTGTTTTCACTCAGGTATTTGTCACACAGATGAAAAGTGACTAATTCAGGGTCATTAAAAAATAGTAGTACTAGGGGCTGGGGATATGGCCTAGTGGCAAGAGAGCTTGCCTCTCATATACATGAGGCCCTGGGTTCGATTCCCCAGCACCACATATACAGAAAATGGCCAGAAGTGGCGCTGTGGCTCAAGTGGCAGAGTGCTAGCCTTGAGCAAAAGGAAGCCAGGGACAGTGCTCAGGCCCTGAGTCCAAGGCCCAGGACTGGCCAAAAAAAAAAAAAAAAAAAAAAAAAAAAAAAAAATAGTAGTACTAAAAAAATCTCAGCTTAATACTATTTTTAAAAATCTTAATTTTAGTCTGTTTAAAAGTATAATGATATTTTATGTAATGCAGGTATATGTGCATATTTTCACATTTCTTAATTCCCTCATTAGGTTATAACCTCCTTGTGGTCTACTTTGGGTCTTTCATCTCCCATGACACCTAAAATAGGTAGGCATTTAATAACTGTTGTGTTTTGAAGGAATGAACAGCTTGCAAATGTCTGCATGTGGATGATTTATTTGTGCCCCACATATCTGAAGACAGAGGTTAAGGGAGCTTCTTATTTCCTGCAAGCAGTTCTGATCTAGCTTCTGCCACATGGAAGACATTAGGGGGTGGTGTGTTTCATGACTCAGGTCTGCTACCCTTCTGCTATAGCTTGGATCTCCAATATCCGTCTCTGGCCCATGGTGCACCTGGGAGAAGATGGAGTCTTTTGAAGGTAGGGCCCCGTAGAAGGAAGTTATGTCACTGAGAGCGTGCCCTCAGAAGGATATTGGCATCTTGGCCCTTTATCTCTTTCTCTTTGCTTCCTGGCTCCTATTAATGATGCATTCCTAACAGGATGAGCTCAGTGGCCACTGGCAAATACCACAGAGCCAAGTAACCAGGCACCAAAACCTCTGAAACCATGAGCCATGACAGCCTTTTCCTCATCTAATGGTGCTTATCTTAGGTGTTTTGTCAGTTTCAGAAAGCTGACCACTAAATACACCTCCACCAGGAGGCATACTGAGAAAACCAATTTACTTCCCATAAATCCAGGAAACCAAATTGCCTTTTAAGAAGCATTGCATTTGCATCGCAAGCCTGACAGTTTCCATAATATATATTGCTCTGAATTCTGTATGCCACTGCTTCTAGAACCAGAGGATTCCTCAATTTACAAATTTTGATGATTTGTAGCTTCGGATATTTTAGTCTTCAAGACATGTGAAATCGGGGCTGGGGATATAGCCTAGTGGCAAGAGTGCCTGCCTCGGATACACGAGGCCCTAGGTTCGATTCCCCAGCACCACATATACAGAAAACGGCCAGAAGCGGCGCTGTGGCTCAAGTGGCAGAGTGCTAGCCTTGAGCGGGAAGAAGCCAGGGACAGTGCTCAGGCCCTGAGTCCAAGGCCCAGGACTGGCCAAAAAAAAAAAATAAAAAAAGACATGTGAAATTTTCCTTTGCAAAAATGATCAAAGAAAGCAAGAGAAATGGATAGCTCCCCCTACCCTACTAACCTGCATGACATTGCCCACAATGACACTGTCGATGGTTTCAGGTGGGACTTTACCAGCGGCCAGAGCAGCCTTGGCAGCAAATTCAGTCAAGTCAGTAGCAGTGAAGTCTTTCAGAAGACCGCCATAAGCTCCAAATGGTGTGCGCTTAGCAGCAACAATAAACACGCCTAATGGAAGGAGGAAAAATCTGTAAGTGATCACAGCAATCCCACTGTAAAACCTTAAAGCACAATATGCAGTTACTTAGCAGAAAATCGTTGACATGCAATAATCCCTGGCATGAGTCACACCTGTGGAAACAGAGTCTTAAAGTTATCAGTGTGCTCAACACCTTCATGCAGGTCCCAACAAGTACACTGCATACTATAAAGCAAATCTATTCCACTGGACACTGTTCTTGTCCTCCACAGCTTTACAATGTTGACAATGGAGCTATTTCTTCTGTATGCTAGAATATATTGGCTCCTATCATCCAAAAGAGATGGTCCCTTAAGATTGTGTCACGGTGTTGGACACCCATAGCTCATGCCTGTTATCCAGCTACTCAGGAGGCTGAGATCTGAGAATCTCATTTGAAACCAGCCAGGGAAGACAAGTTCAAGAGGCTCTTATCTCCAATCAGTCATCAAAAAGCCAGAAGTGGAGGCATTGTTCAAGTGGTGGAGTGCCTGCCTTGAGCAAAAGAGGCTGAGCAAGAGAATGAAGCCCTGAGTTCAAATTTTCATACTGGCTCATGCACATGCACGTGTGCACATATACACCCCCTCCAACTAATATATTTCATTATTATCTTTTATCCTGGGAATAGAATGGCAATGTCACCTTTTACATGTGAAATCCACTGCAGTTAGCTAACCCCAAACAGTCTCTCGATCTAATGAGTCTTCTCCCAGTACAACAGAAAGCATTCTTTCAATACCTTTTTAGCTGACATTAAGTCTCACTGCCTTTCTCTAAAGACACTCTAGTTTGTCAACTTACTCCTCCTCCTCCTCCTCCTTTGCCAGTTCTGGGGCTTGCAACTCAGGGCCTGTGCACTGTCCTTGGCTTCTTTTTGCTCAAGGCTAGCACTCTCCCTCTTGATCCACAGCACCACTTCTGGCTTATTCTGTTTGTGTGGTGCTGAGGAATCGAACCCAGGGCTTCATGCATGCTAGGCAAGCAATCTACCACTAAGTCACTTTGAACCTGACAAAACAGTCTCGATTTTATTTGACTGCAGTCTAGAATATACATCTATTAATACAAAATAAGATTATAAATTTGCAGCAATACTATAAATCAAATCAGTCTTCTTATACACACAAATAAAAATCATTCCAAGGAACCTACTGTCACTAGCCAAAAAACTTAGGACTATACAAATCCATGATGACTCTGATATGAGCAGTAATCACTAGTTATGGAGTGCAAAACTTGTACATGAAGCCAGGCAGCAGTGGCTCAGACCTGTCTGTAATCCTAGCTATTCAGGAGACTGACATCTAAGAATATTGGTTTGAGGATAGTTTGGGCAGAAAAATCTGTGAGATGTGTTTCTTCAACTAAGCAGTAAAAGCTGGAACTGAAGCTGTGGCTCAAGTGGTACAGCACCAGTCTAGAGTGAAAAACTCAAGAAAGAGCATGATGTCTTAAGTTTAAGCCCCAGTACTGACACAGAAAATGATGATAATAGCAACCAAATTTTCACTTTTTATCCTCACTTAGAGAAATTTACAATCAAGAGGAATGTGAGGAACAGCAGGTGAAAGTACAATTAAGACACATCTACACAATTTATCTTTATATAGATACAATACTCAGATACGAAGGGCCATGCATATTAGCTTGTCACATTGGCAGTATTTTCTTCTGGTCTCTGGGTTATTCTGCATCAGTATACCTTTCTGAATCTTTGCACATCTCCTCTAGCCCTCAGTTAATAGTCTCTGCCTTTAAAACATTTTTTTTTTTTTGGCTGCATGTCAGGGCCTTGTGCAAGGTAGGCAAAGGTTTCACCACTGATCCATATCCCCAGTCCTTTGGTCATTGCTGACTTTTATGTCAGTGTTATCTTTGCTTCTTCTTTTTTTTTTTTTTTTAACCCTTTGCATGCTTTCTTCCTAATTTATTAGTTCTGATTCTGGTCATGGCCTAGTATTCTCTTGTCTGATGAAACCTCTCAAGACAAGAAGAAACTCAGGACAATATCAAATGAACAACAACCTGGAGGTCTTGGAAATGAACAAAGGTAGGCAGACATAGAGAAAGCGGATCCTCGGGAGAAGGGAACAGTACAGGATACGTGTCCGCTTATTTATAGCATGGAATCCATGCCACACAGAATGACTGGAATTCAGAAACTCACACCAGGCTGGCTTGAAGAATCAGAGAACAAAGTTCATGGCAACCTTAATCACTGGGAAGTGGCAGAGAATCCAGGAAAGAGGAGTAGCCCAGAGGAGAGGTAGATTTTTGTTGTTGTTTTTTGTCAGCCCTGGGGCTTGAACTCAGGGCCTGAGCACTGTCTTTGGGTTCTTTTTGCTCATGGCTAGCACTCTACCACTTGAACCACAACGCCACTTCTGGCCTTTTCCCCAGCCCAAAAGGCCCATTTTACACAGAGACTCTGCCCCAGTATTTAGCTGACCTTCAGCCATGCACATGTTGACCAGACCACATACATCTCAAGGTTAAGGTTAAAAACATGGACTTTGGATTGGATCTGCTGTTTACTACAGGGAGAAACACAGTTTGTGGTTTAAGTTCAGCTAAACTAGTTGCCTGAAAAAAGGTAGCCAGTAATAATACCTTAATTAGCCCCATTCATATTAAAAAACTAGATATAATTCTTTAAAAAGACAGCAATGACCCACCTTCAGAAGACAGATTTGTAATTGCAAAGATTTAAAATAGCAGGACTGGTAATGTGGCTTAGTGGTAGAGTGCTTGCCTAGCATGCATGAAGCCCTGGGTTCGAATCCTCAGTACCACATAAACAGACCAGAAGTGGTGCTGTGGCTCAAGTAGTAGAGTTCTAGCCTTGAGCAAAAAGAAGCCAGGGACAGTGCTCAGGCCCTGAGTCCACACCCCAGGATTGGCAACAAAAACAAAACAAATAAACAAGACAGAAATTGGATGAAAATATTTGCAAAACATCTATCTGGTAAAGGACTGGTATTTAAAAATATATGAAGCATTTTTAAAACGGAATAATTGGGAAAGCAGTAAGATAAATTATAAAATGGGCCAATGATCAGAAAATAGACAGATGGCAAGATCCATATAAAAATGCTTAGCATCCTATTAATTAGGGAACTGCCATTAGGGAATCACAATTAAAGCCATGAGGCAGCACTACCAATCAATCAGAAGGGCTACAACACAGAACAATGACACCACCACAGGCAGGGAAAGAGGGAAGGCAAACGGGTATAGGAAAGCAGTCTGGCAGAGTCTTACAAAGCTAAATGTACTCTAACCATGTGACCTATCCATTAAATTCCTTTATGTTGGTTCAAATGATTTGAAAACCTACATTGGATGCTTACTCGTGACTGGCAACAACTAAAAGATACCTGGCAACAGGTGGATGAAGAAAGTATGGTATACACAATGCAATATTGAGTAGTAAAAAGAAATGAGCCAGGCACCAGTGGCTCACACCTGCAATCCTTGCTACTCAGGAGGCTGAGATCTGAGAATCATAGTTCAAAGCCAGTCCAGGCAGGAAAGTCCTTGAGATTCTTATCTCCAATTAAACACCAAAAAAGCTGCAAGTAGAGCAGAGGTTCAAGTGGTAGAGTGCTAGCTTTGAGCAAAAAAAGCTCAGGGACAGCAGTCAAGGAGTGAGTTCAAGCCGCAGGACTGGCTCACACAAAAATAAGCAAAAGAAAAGTTAAAAAGAGATGAAAAAGAAATGAGCTATCAAGCCATAAACATAAGGAATCCACACGCATATTGCTGAGTGAAAGAAGAAAATTGTGCGTTCTGTACAAGTCTTACAGTACCACATCTGGAAAAGGCCAAGCTATGGGGAAAAGATGTATGCTCCCAGAGGCACAGGTGAATAAGGGAAATATGAGATATTTGGGGGGAAGGGGGTCAGTAAAATTACTCTGCATAATGCCGTGACAGTTACATGTCATTGATACAGTTGCCAAAAGGGCACACAACTGTACCGCACAAAGAGTGACCCCTGATGTAAGCTACGGGCTTGTATAAATAATGAGCTATCAATATTAGCTCATCTACTCACAGTGGAGTCTACGGTGGGATGGGGGATGGACACTGTGTACTTCCTGATCAATACTGATGAAAACTAAGATGGCTTGAAGAAAGTTCATTGATTATTTGTTTTTAGCTTTGGACAAAACCTTAAAAACTGTCAGCGGTTATCATATCACAAGGAGGGGGATCAAGAATGGCTGGAAACATTAATTGAAGAAATAATAAGGGAAGATATAAATTTATATATTCTATCTTAGAAAACCCCAAATGAGACACGTGTACCCTGCACACTCCTATCTCTTTGCCTATTATCGTGAAACTTCTGAAACCCAAAGACAACACAAACCTTAAGAGCATTCAGAAGAAAATTACATATAACAATCATGGATATGAATATCATAGATATTCTCAGGAAAACCAGGTTCAATTCCTTGACTTCTCACAAGGTAGCTCCTTCCTTGGGGTTCTCTCCCATACTTCATAATCCCAGCAAGCACTGTGAAGGGCAATGCTGGTACGGAACTATGTAATAGCTACCAAAGAAAAGTGTGTGTGTGACACAAAAACAAAATCACAAGCTTCCCCATGACCTAGTGTCACTGCAGACGCTCCCCGCTGTAAAGAACCTCAACTGAATTACTCAATTATTACAATTATTATGAATGGGGAAAATGATGTTAAATATACTTTAAAAATATAAAAATTGGGATGTGCAGGTACAATGGTAAGACCATTTACAACTCTTTTTCCTGGAACTTCATAAGCCACTGCAATGCCAGTATTTACTTGACCTGAGGCTAAGTGTATATGGTTATCAAAGAGTCTAAAACAAAACAATCTCTAAGACCAAATTAAAACTGTGTGCCTGCTCACATGCGTGTGCGTGCGTGCACATACTAGGGCTTGAACCCAGTGCCTCAATGCTCTCACTTGGCTTTTTTGCTCAAGGTCGGCACTGTACCACTTGAGCCAAACCTTCACTTCTGACTTTTTTGCTGGTTTATTGGAGATAAAAGTCTCACAGATTTGCCTGCCCTATCTGTCTTCAAACTGAGATTCTCAGATCTCAGCCTCCCAAATAGTGAGGATTACAGGCTTGCCAACAGTGCCCAGCTCAAACCTTGATGAAAAGAAACTGAAAATTCAAGTGCTGAAGATTTCCAAAACTGTAAGATAGTGAAGAGACCACCATTGTAGAGTAGTGAAAGATCCGGTTGAGGCATGCTGATATGAACAACCCATAAAAAACAACACTGGGGGGGAAACAACATGACCTCTGACTACTACTAGGTAAATATCTACTAGTGTATATACCTGTTGTCCTAGGGCAACTGTAGATGACAACATTAAATTAAGAGAACAAATGATCATCTACCAGTGTCAGGAGTAATTTAGCAGCCCTCTCTGTCCTAAGGGGACACACAACCTTCCCATATAAGCTAATATGCAGCAGAAGTAGTATTTTTGGATGAAAATCTCCTGCCAAGCACTGAAATGGGTGTGAAAAAAATTTTTATCTAGCAATGGGCTCTTCTTCAGTGACACCCACAGTTAATTATGCTCCCATTCAAATGTGTCCTTTTCCTGACAATAATCAGTCACATGCTCTTCTTTTTCACCACCAGTCCTGTAAGCAGGTTGGCAACAGACTCAAGTGCTTATCTTTGTTGTCTTCTGACTAGTCCATAACAACTACCACTGAAACTCAAGGCTAGGGTTCTAGCCACAGCCATTAATTACCTGTACTATAGCCCCATGGGTTTTTTTGTTCTTATCCAAATTTCAAAGGAGTCTATAAGGGTACCTACCACTAATAAAATTGAAATTTAAAAAATCAGTAAAAATATGATTTCCTTTTTAAAGGACAGTTCATTCCAAGGTAGCTTCTAAGTGAATTAAGTTTTCTGAACTTTTCTGAAAAGAAAAATCAACATGTGCTTTGTTAAGTAAGTGTGGTAAGTTCTGAGCTGAGAAGGGCACGGGCAAATGAAAGCCACACTGCAGGGCACCATAACACTGCACTTTGTCCCAGAATATTTACGCTACACTTAATTCCTTCCCAGGGTTCCTGACTTCTAGAGCAGGGGTAACTTAGGGTCTGCCTGACATCTCCACTTGTCCAGCCCAGAGGCATGAAATCAATCTTCCTTTCCAAAGCTCTCCCCATCCCCTTTCCGCACTCTGAAAGTGGTATCATCCTGAACCAGTTCTTCCAGGTAGAAACCTTCCATCATTCTTGCCATTTCTTTAATTGCCACAGCCAACCCATCATCACTGCTCTAGCAAACCCACCGGCCAATGTATGCTAACAGTTCCCCGCCTTTTTTACCCTATACCGTCAAGGCCATCATTTTTTGGGCTTGGACCTTTGCAATCTTCAGCGGTCTCCTTTTGATAACAGAGGAAATAGGGACAGAGAAGAGAGCTGACTCTCGTCTTTCCCCTGTTTTATTTAAATCCCTGCATTTGCTTCCCACTGAATTTACACAGAGCCCCACTGGTCCTTGGACCTCCAAAACTATTGGCCTCAGACCCTGTCAAGTCTTTTCTTGTCTCAAGGCCTTCATATATTAGTTCTACTGAATGCTCAACTGACTTACAGGTCTTTAAGTTAACATTCCATCCACTGGGATCGCTTAGTATGAAAAGGAAGTTCACATAATTACTCAGAATAACCGGAAAACCCTGAACCTTCCATAAAAGTCATAAAAAGTTTGCACTTTCCTGGAGTCGCCGAACTTAAAGGAATGCAAGAAAGCAAGACAGGTCTTCAAGCAAATCTCCACCAAGCCCTTTAGGGGATCAGGCCCCAAGAGCGCAAATTCCCTGGAGCCCTTGGGGTGCATCACCGCCCCCACCCCAGCTGCAGTCCAGGCTGCACCTTCTATACCCAAGCGAGGCCTAGCGCGTGGGCACCGCCCCGTCTCCCCAAGGGTCAAGGTCAAGCAAACGCCTCTTGGTCTGCCATCTGTCCGCTAGAAGTGGCACCCGATCTCCTGCCGGTGTAACAGTATCGATCTCGTTCCCCACCCGAACGCCCCCCAAAGCCGATGGCTCGGAAGTGAAGCCCACCCACGACCCGGGCCTGGCCGCCCACCGGGCCCAGAGGCGGAGGCCGGACCCGAGAGGGGCGAGGGACGGCGGGGCGGCAGTCACCTCGGAGCAGGGCCATGGCTGCAGCTCGGTCGGTTGGCGCGCGGGTCTGCTCTCCACAACACCCTGACGGCCCCCGCCGAGGCCCGGCCTTTACGGGGTGGGCGGCGCCCCGCGAGGCCGCGCCCCTGCCCTTGCGCCTACTTTCCGCGGGCTCCCCCCGCCCGCCACGCCCTCCCGGCCCGGGTGACCTCGCTCGGGCTCCCCCTTCGCGCCTCTTCTGGAAAGTGGAGGAGCCGCCGGTTCCCGGGGCCGGGCTGGGGCCATCTCACATCTTTGTCCCGCCTTTGGCTAACAGCGCGGGGTTTTTATTTGACTCCACCACGGTCTTAGTCCTCGGGAGCCGCGGGCTCCCGGGACCCTGCCTGGGGGGGGGGGGGGGTGGTGCTGCTGCAGAAAATAGGCCGGAAAGCCGGGACCCCGCGACCCCGCTCATCTCAAGCTACGCAAGGATGTGAAAGTGGTGGGCGTGACCGACCGCGGCGTGGGCGTGGCCTACCGCGGCGTGGGGCGGGGCCTGGAAGTCAAATGGGCGTGGTGTATGGGGCGCCCCGTGATTGGGTAGGTGTGCGGCTGCGCACACAGTGCGCAGAGGCCTGGGCTTCTACGCGGCTCGCAAGGTGGGGTTTTGGTGGGTGCGGTGAGCGTAGTGGGGTTGGGTGCGGGACGCGTAGCCGGCAGGGTGTTCCTGAGTCCCCGATGCAGCCCCCAGTGAGCCCCCAGTATTTTCCTTATATGATCGGGCCCTTTGTGGGCGGCGCCGCTTGCCCGGGCCTGAGAGGATTATAAGACCGTGCCTGGCGAAGTGGGGCCCGGGGGACTTGGAGCGGGGAGAGAAGGGGTGTGAGGGCGAGAGGTTGGGGCTGAGACCGAGGGAGGCGTGGTGAGGGGCCCGCCACCGGGAACTGCGAGCCCTGCCGATGATGAGGTGACATCTGTGCGATCTGAGTTCTGGGAACCAGACGATGGAGTGTGCGAGCCGACTGAGGCCGGGCGAGCAGGAGTGCGGTGGAGAGCTGCGGGGCCGGGGCGGGGCTGCGGGGCCGGGGGCCGGGCTGCGGGGCTGGGGGCCGGGCTGCGGGGCTGGGAGGGGCTCAGATCCAGTGGTGGGAGCGGGATGTGGGGCAACTGATGTCTGAGTTGCCCTGCGAACTGCAGCGCAAGAATTACATACTTCGGTGATGCTCTTGTAGTGTTCACTTAAAAAAAATCTGACTTATTTTTAATTTTTTTTAAGGCTACAAATGGGGGTTGGGGTATTTTTAATGATTTTCATCATGGCACTTCCGTCTTTAACGAAAGTAACCCACTTTAAATATAAAGTAGGAATTCAGTATTATTTTTGTATGGGGAAGCATAGTCAGCATAGTTTTTCCTACTTTGCTGTAACACGCAAAGTTGAGGGCAGCTTAAATAGCAATAGTTTCAGCTTAAATAACAGTGGTCTTGGAAGTTTCAGCAATGGCAACTGGGTAAAACTTGAAGTCGGAAGGGAGGCTGAGTAATCGCCGAACTCAGGCGGCTCAGGGTCTAGACATGTTGCCTTGTCTTGAACCGCCAGTCTTCCTGTCTTAGCCTCCCACGTGCTGGGATTACACATGTGCACCTCTCCATGGTGAGGTCTTAAAACCTGCCAGGTTTACACCTTCTCTAGGAAGGTGGTTTCATCCATAAGCCTTTGCTCATCTACATAAATTTTAGAATGAGCTTGTCAGTTTTCACACAAACACCAGCATTTTGATCTTGATTTTGAACCTGTAGGCTTTCCATCACCTAATTTTGTCTATGGTAACATTTATAAATTACTTCACAGTTTTTTAAAACATTTTTCCACTAACAATGTTGTCTCTACCATATGCATGTGATTTACTCTCCCTCAGAGCTATCTCATTGATCTGCTTATTAGTTTTTTCCTACCCCCAAACTGCCTTTGAGAGGTTGAGAGTAGTTGCTCAATGGGCCTTTTGATCTTACAGGTAAAGTTCTCTTCGACCCCCAACTTTTGCACTGTTGGATAATGACATCTGGTTTAAGCAATCATCATGCAAGTTTGAATATAGCCCCACAATGAAATTTTTTTCTTTTTTCAAGAAAGCACTAAGAAACTTTTCAGCCAATGCATAAATGCAGTTTTAAATTCTGTTTAGATTTGGCACACCAATTTATTCAAAAGTATTTATTTCCACAAATTTTTATCCACAACTGAATATTACAGTGACTATTACAAGCACTTTTTTTGATAAACAAAAGTATAGTTTACAGATTTGTCCAAAATGGAAAAAATATTCTCATCAGTATTTATTCTATAGTTTACCCCTGAATATGGTGTGAACCCCCTCCAGAGAGGCAGTCCTGCATCTGAACATCAGTTGATGGCAAAATGTTATCATATTCAAATCTGGATCATTCTGTCACAGTGTCACTTTAGAAAGTAGCTTCATTCGAGTTCATTGGTTCCCTTTATTACAATTAGACTTTCTTTTCAGGAAAAACAATCTTTAATAGCTAATAACTTTTATAAGAAAAAACTCAGCCCCATGTTTGCCATTGATACTAAAATTTTAAGTTTGTATACCTTCTAATTCTCTAATTATGGCACCAATGTGTACGAACAAGTAAATCATGTTTTTTTGGCTCATGCAGCAAATTTTAGGAACTGACCATAAATATTCTGTAAAGAGAAATGAAAGGGTCCTGCCCCATGCTCGCAGTTTAACAATCATATAGTTACGTAGGCATTTTGCTGCCTTAGAATTGTTTGCAAACCATTTACTTTATGCTAAAGAAAAAAATGGATTCTAATTTGTTACTATAACCCATAATGCATTTATTAAGGCTGTAAGTATTTGATGAACTGATGGCCGATTTTCTTTTCTAACTTTCCCTAACATCTAATTGTTATAAATGCCTTGAAATTGAGTACGAGTGAAAAAAAAACCAAGGGAAGAAACTCCTATTGACATGCTCCATGGAAGGGGGGAATCTCTATGTTGGGGTGTAATATACTTCCCAGGTGGACCTACAAGTATCTTGCTGTTACTGCAGCTAGGATGGCCCAGCCATCCTAGGGGGACACATGAGAGTCGCTGGTCGGCAGTCTCGGTGACAATGAATTTGTGTGTAAATGCACACATTACGATGGGCAAAGAGACAGGTTCCACGTAACACCAATTGATTTACAAATATTTGATTCTCGTGTAATCTTTCAAGTGCCTCTGTTTCAAAAGACAAACGAGAAGACCACTGATGCTACACTGAACACTGAATTTCTTCCCAGGGCAACACTTACTTCAGAGAAACAATTGGTCAGTCAGTTAGCTCAGTAGCTGCTAAAGGCACACCGTGAGAGAAGTGACAACTAAAATTTAATAGTAAAAGAAAGGGATCTAGTGCTGACTTCAAACTTGTGCTACTTTAAGTTGCTTAAATTAAGAAATCACTATGGATTTTATGAAGTTGAGAATAAACTTTTAACAAGTACAAGAGTCCAGCTGTGCATTGGAGGCTGTAATCCTAGTTGCACAAGTGGCTGAGATCTAAGGATCATGGTTGGAAGCCAGCCCAGGCAGGAAAGTACATGAGCCTCTTATCTCCAACTAAATACACACACACACACGCGCGCGCGCGCACACACACACACACACAGTGCAGAGCAGGCTGGGAATTCAATTCCCAGCATTGGAAGAGGGAAAAGAAGTGTACAGAAAATTACTAACATAAGACTGTTTCTCTAAAGATGATTTCAGTCTCCTAGTATGAAGTTAAACAGGACAGATTTAACTATCATATAGTCAGTTACCATATTGCCAATAACCTATATCAATTACTGTTGTAGTGAAATATCTTTTTGACTTTTGGAAGAGAAATCTGCCATTTCTTTAGCTAAGAAGGGAACTATTCACAAGACTCCTCTCTGCCTGTTTACTTGCTAAGCTTCTATTCAGCAAGCCCTTGGTACTTGTTGGTGCACTGTGACAGGATAGTCGCCACCCAGAGCTGGCTGAAGGCGGTGTGTAAGGCCAGGTAGCCATTGTTTGCGGAGTGGCTGCTGGTCATAGCAGCTGACCACTTTAGTAACAAGGACTTCTTGGTTATCTCCATGGTTAAGGATAATCATCACGTAAGAAGTCAACTTCAAACTCACGTGCATCAAAAAGCAAAGCATACTTAATAAACGTGAAGAGGTAGCCACCCATCTACTTGTTTTGATCTGGCTTTCCAAAGGTGGCGTGAGAGTTGGCATGTGAATGTCAGGATGGCGTAGCTAAGAGCACAGGGAAGGGACTGCCCTGGGATGCCCAGCGGAGATGTTGAATGCAGACACAAAATGGACAGTGCCCTTGACAACTCATTTTGGACATGACTGTCAGGAGCCTAACCCAGGCCTGTGTTGTGTTCTGGCCGCAGCAGGTGGGAAGAATGACAGGATTTTAGGGCTGAGGACTGTTTAGGGCTTGGGTTATATGTCTCCCCAAGAGTCTTCTCAGAGGAGGGGCTGGGCATAAGAAAGGCAGCAGGGGTGTGGTGCACCCCTACTCCCAATGTAGGAAAACCGTTCTCAATATAACGTCAAGGTGTTTCTCACAGGATTTACAAGCCGTGTGTTCCTGTCAGAGGAACAGTATGCCCTTATTAATATGAAAAATGAAAATTAAATTATATAGTAAACGTTGAGTGGAGTAAGATTCTTTAACTGAATGCTTCCTTTTGGAGAGTCGCCCAAAAGCACCTTGAAAGAAAAAACAAGACAAAAAATTCTAAGATCAGAAAACACCTAAGAACACTCCAGTAGGCCGGAGAATGGCTACTCTTTTTATAATCTATTTCATAGCAGAGCTAATCACAGTACATTTTTGTACTCATTCTAAAAAATGTTGATGATAACCTACAATGGGAAAAGTTGGCTTAAGCTGTTTCATAATCTGCTTTATTTACCTATTTATGCTGGTACTGGGGCTTGAACTCAGGGCCTTGGCACTCTCCTTTGCCTTTTTCGATCAGAACTAGCGCTCTACTACTTTCAACCACAGCGCCATTTCCGGTTTTCTGGTGGGTGATTGGAGATAAGAATCTCATGGACTTTCCTGCCTGAGCTGGCTCTAAATCTGTCCTCAGATCTCAGCCTCCTGACAAGTTAGAATTAGAAGTGTGAGTCACCAGTGCCTGGCTTAAGTAGTTTTGTTTTCTCAAAACAATACTTCCACAATCAATAAAAACAAAACCACAAACGTTTGGTTAATAACTGAAGGATTACAGATTCCTTTTTAAAGGTTTTTTTCCCCCCTCCCTCAAATAATTGGATTCTGAAGTTTAAGTGATAGCTGATACTGGCTGTTTGCATTTTTCAGAGCTGTGTGGTATGGCCTAGGTTGATGGCATTCACACCTCAAAAGCTTTCACACTGACCTGTGTGGTTTCTACATTGATAGAGGAGACGTCCTACTCTCCTGGCTGACATGCACTTTTGTGAAAACTTTGGTGGAATTGTTAAGAGTCCAGACCAGCACTGGAAGCAGTATTTTTTCCATCTCTTCCTGATGTTTGGTGTGGAGGACAGCATTTGTAGCATAACTTTTTCCACAAACCTGAGACTACACTAGAGGGTCCTAGCCTATTGAGGCCTGGGTCTTTGTATTTTGTTTGAAAAATAAATATCAAAAATGTGTGGTTTGGAGGCCGATTACATCACTGTCTCTCATTCATTAGCCATTAACAAAACTCATTGGAGAAGCTGCTGAAAAGGCTCAGTCCTGTCCTCTTGTTTTAAAAACACCTTGTGACCTCTACCATACCTATATGGTTTGTCAACCTGGGGAACGCCAGCATGTGGCATTGTCATGTCATTGGTACCTTGTCAAAAATCCAGTGAAGGCAATGTCTGTCCCATATTTTATATATGTGCATTTTTGTTTTCTTGTGGCTGTTTGGTTTTGAAACAGGATCCAGGCTGGCTGGAACTCCCAGTTTTCCCAAGGTCTGAGACTACAAGCATGTACCACCACACTTGGCTGTGAATATGATCTTCATTTCTAATTAGTATTCTCCAGTTCTATGCAGAGATTAAAAATAAAAACAACTAGGCAGCTTCCATTTTGTAGAAGTGGCACCTGTTATCAGCCCATGGGGACAGCTTGGTGGCTACACATTATCGTGTGTACTCGTTTAGAGTAAAATCGAATCTTTAAAAAAAAATCTTCCATAATTCAAGTGTTTTTATTCTGAGCAGCAAATACAAAAAAAAAATAATGACAGAGAGGTGTCTTGTTTAGTTCTGCACACTCCAGACTCTCCATCTCTGATGCCGTCCGCTGTTACCAGGAATTCACTGGGCTGCGCTGGCCGCCTCCTCGCCCTCCTTGGGAAGCGCGCTGGCGCACGGTCACACTTCACTGAGGAACTCCAGGTTGAGACACGCTGGGATGTGGATTGAGTCCATGGTCAGAGAAGACGGATTAAACGGGAACAAGACTGGAAACATGTGTTTGGAGTCTAGCAGCAGTTGCTGAGGGTCATTTCGCTCCTGTAGTTGTGCCTGGAAGAAGGAGACCACGTGAATTCTTCATGGGCTTGAAAAGAAGTGAGCTGACCAAAGTGGCTGGCTGTATAGCATGGGACAAGTTCTTAGATACCCACTGCCTTAAGTATGAAACTGTAAGTCCTCTGTATATCACTTTGACAATAAATAAATAATTATTCAGAAAAAAAAAATTAGGGAAGAGGTTGGGACTAGGAGAACAAGCTCTCCCTACCCCTGAGGTCTTTGGCGTGGATAGAAGCCCTGGCCTAGGCTTACTGGAGATAAGAGAAAGCATTCTCTAGATTCTAGCATTATTTCAACTTTTTTTTTCCTAAGAAAGAAGGTATAAATAGGTGTGAATCATATGGATAAAACATGGTAGCTTTTGGTACTGACTTTGTTTTTTGGGGGGGCGGGGGAAGGCATGATCTCAGGGCCTTGGGCTGTCACTTAGCTTTTTCAGTCAAGGCTGGAGATCTACCACTTGAGCCACAGCTCTACTTGTGGCTTTTGGCTGGCTCATTGGAGATACGAATCACACAGATTTTGCTGCCTGGTCTGGCTTTGAACTGTAATCCTCAGCTCTCCTAAGTAGCTAAATTTCCTGAACTGTTCAATGTCCATTTTTCTTTTGTAGAATGGAATGGGAAAGAGGCACATGGCATAAAATGGCAGAATCGGAAGTCTAGGCAGGGTGCCTCCACCGAAGCAGCTGTGGGGTGATCAGTACCAAGTATCTCACCCTGAAGCCCTCTCAGACACTGGTCGCACCAGGAGGGGGCTTTGCAGGGAGAGGCTGGTCACCACCTGCTCACATGCGTGAGCCCCAGCGCATCAGTGGGGACAGAGGCCTGCATTCCCAGAGTTGCTAATGGTATCAGGACAGGCAGTGGGATCTTATCTGTCCTTCACATTTTTTTTTCCTGTGCCCAAACAACCTTTATTCCTTTTAAGTTAATCGTTTATTTATTAAAAGATTTTTTTTTTTTTTTTGCTGGTTGGTCCTGGGGCTTGAACTCTGTCCCTGAGCATCTTATTTTTTTAATTAATTAAATTTTATCGACAAGGTGTTATGCAAAGGGGGTACAGTTACATAATAAGGTAGTGAGTACATTTCTTGTGATATCTGTTACGCCCTCATTTTTCTTTCCCTTCCCTAGATTAGGTAGGCATACATACAATATCCAGTGTGCCAAAATCATATACAGTAACCATGTAGGGTACACCAAAGGAAATTCACGTAGAACATTAAACATAAAGTCAATAATAGAATCCTCCTGTGTCCTTCTCTTGGAGTTGTTTTTGCTTATCCTCATCTTATATAATCATGTATACATAGCTGTTGAGCTATTGTGATCCACTGATAGGTCTATTCTAGACCTTTTTATGTTTGTTTAGTAATTGTTTGGTTTTAGATACATAATGTAAAATTGCTGACCTAAACATGTAGAAATACCATTTGAAAAGAAGTTTGTTATTTTGCAGACCTGGTCTCTAGTGTCTCCCCCCTGCCCCCAACAGTCATATATCAAGGAGACCATGCCCCTTTGTTTTCTGTGTTCTAGGCTTGTGTCTTGCTCAACATTATTTGTTCAAGCTCTGACCATTTTCCTGCAAATGCCATTATTTTATCATTTCTAATTGCTATGTAGTATTCCATTGTATACAGGTACCGCATTTTTTGATCCATTCAACTGTAGTGGGACATCTGGGTTGTTTCCATATTTTGGCTATTGTGAATTATGCAGCGATAAACATGGATGTGCAGATGTCTTTATGGTATCCTGAGACCTGTTGTTCAGGACAGATGCCTAGGAGTGGTATGGCTGGGTCATAGAGTAGGTCTATGCTGAGCTTTTTGAGGAACCTCCATACTGTTCTCCAAAGTGGCTGTACTAATTTGCACTCCCACCAACAATGGAGAATGTCCTTCACATTTTTGAGTCTGTGTGCTTTGGTTGGTCTAGTTGGTCTCAGCATAGATGCTGGACTTGAGCTGCAATGGAGTTGCCTGGTGACATCAACCGTGACAGCTAAAAGGACCCACTCTCTCCTCCTTTTCCTGTGTACGTAAGACATTTTCTTTACAAATGTACACTAACAAGTGAAAAACCCATGGAAGGACACTTGAACAGGCATACAAAAGTGTAAGCTTACAGAATGCCCCCCCCCACACACACATAAGATCTGCCTTTTGGCAATGTGAGTCCGCCCTTGGCTGATGATACCTGAGGGGCAGGCGGAGCACCTCCCACCTTAGTTGCATGAAGGTATAAAGGTATAAAGAGAGCTCCGGCGCCATTTTCCTTTACTCCTCTGTGGGAACTTGGCCTTGCCTGCCCTGCTGGCAATAAACTCTTCTGCCCTACATGACTTCCTCTATGGTCTGTGGTTTTCTGGGATAATTTTCCTTTCAAAAAGGACCAGGGAGCTTGGGGTTAGGCTGGTTCAAATGCTTTGGTCTGGTAGAAAGAGTAAAAGCGAACAGAGCTGGAAGGTCCTGAGTTCTCGGAAGGGATTCCAGGACCGGGCCCTTTTCCATCTTTTGCTTCCCAGCTGCCACAACCACAGGCCCAAAGCAACAGGAACTGGTCTGCAACAAGTAGCCCTCAAGTCCTTTTTTCCTCTTAAGTCAATGATTTCAGTTATGTTGTCACAATAATGGAAAGTTGACAAACACGCACACTGAAAGAATCTGTCCCAGCCATCCCTGGGGACCATGCAGAGATAGTCACTAGTCACAGACAGAAGAACAAGGTTTCTAAGGAGGCTTATTAGTGGGGTCATACCTCCCACAGGGGAGAGAGCAATATGGCGTCTACATCTTAATCCAGGAGGTGGCTTATATAACTCTGGGGCTCGAGGGGAAGTAGGTAGGTCTCAGTGGTGAACGGGAATGGCCAAGTATAGCTCTAAGGCAGGGAGTTCAGGTATGGGTGGAGCTGGGGGCTAGTGGGAGTGGCTGAAGATCTGAGGTGGGGGAAATACTAACACACACAAGTGGGGATGAGAGGAGACCCTTTCTCAGAAAGTTGTAAGGATCAAGAGAGTCGGCCTGTGAGTGCTTGGTACATATGGCAAGTGCTCTATTTGTCATTAATATTAGCTTTGCAGTATGATTTCCTCTTCTTCCTGCCTGTGCATTAACCATGAGCCTCTGAACTCTGAACTGTAGGCTGGAGCTGTATTTTTACAGAGGCCACTGAACTGCTTACCAAGAGGAAAATTAATACATCCTGATTTTGAGAAATACAGGTCATTGTATACTTACTACTTTGAGGCTAGAAAATTGTTTATTCTTCTCTCTTATGAAGCTTCAATTAGTGACAATATTTTGATGTTGTAATTGTCTACAGCTTCCATGATTTCACTATTTTAGAGGTGAAAGACCTAGGGATATAAATCAGCTCAATTCCTTGGGTTTTGCAACTGGCTCTAATGCTCAGGATAGGGCTTAAACTCAGGGTCCCATGGCTTAACAGGGGAGCATCTGGAAAGTGACAGGTAACAGGCTCATAGGTGAAGTGAGTTTAAACCCAGGATTATGAGATGGCTTCACAGTCTTCACAGTAAAGGGAAAGAACTCCTTTTGTGTCTGGTGCCAATCACAATACATGTATTGTGTGTTTTAAAATGATGTGTATTAGTAGGTTAATACAGCGATACTAATATATACGTATTAATATCATATATAATTTATATATATATATATATATATATTTTGGAGGGGGGGCCAGTCCTAGGCCGTGAACTCAGGGCCTGAGCACTGTCCCTGGCTTCTTTTTTGCTCAAGGCTAGCACCCTGCCACTTGAGCCACAGCGCCACTTCTGGCCATTTTCTGTATATGTGGTGCTGGGGAATTGAACCCAGGGCCTCATGTATACAAGGCAAGCACTCTTGCCACTAGGCCATATTCCCAGCCCTATAATTTATATTTTTAAAGGTCCACATAATGCATATAGCACTTGAACAGCAGTATGCTTTAGGGAGCAGCTTGAATTTGTGATGCATGATCTAAAGTGTGGGTGAGTAAGACTGATGACCATTTCCTCTAAAACCTGCATAGTGAGAAATTAAACATGAAGCTACTATAACTGGCAGAGATATTTGATAGGATCACTGAAATCGATGCATGACTGGAGAGGGTACACGTTCTTAAGAGGACAACTGATCCTTCACCCACTAAACCTCCTGCAGCCTGACTTGGCATTTGTTCATCATCTACTTTGGGCTCAATTTCCCTTCCTGTTTTCCCAGTTACCAATTTATACTCAGTCACAGATATTCAGATATAGATGTGTGTTTGGATATTCAAAACCAAGGCAGACTTTCAAAACTTGCATGTTTACTTGTGTCATTGATTTAGCCCTCCAGTCAGGCACAGATAGTGTCCCGAGGGTCAGGAATGGCAGTGGCTTCTCTTCTGTTCAGCAGCTGGCTCATGGCTTTAGTAACTGGTTCTTTTCAGTCAGCACCTGCCCTGTATGTACTGCATCTGCATTGGCCAGCCTTGGTCTGCTTGTCTCTATGGGCTACATCTTGAATAACCTCGTGGTTTCTCAATTGCCCTTGAGAAAACAACCAGCCTGCCAAATCCGACTTGGCATTTTTACCTTGACCTTTGGCCTCTTCTCTACTTGGACAGTGGGCTAAAGTTCATTTATTCTTGCCACAGCTCTTTTCAGACCTAGGATACTCTTTCTAAATCTCTGGAGTTCTACATTTGAACACAGTCAAGTGTTCTGAGTAAAACCCCAAGTATTTTAAAAGGAGTGGCTTCAAGTGCTCTACCATTTAAGCCACAGAGTCACTTCGGCAGTTTTTCTGAGTAGTTTACTGGAGATAAGAGTCTCACAGACGTTTCTGCCAGGGCAGGCTTCAAACCGCAATCTTCAGATCTCAGTCTCCTGAGTACTAGGATTACAAGTGTTAGTGAGCAATCAGTGCCCAGCTAGGAGTTTCAGTCTTCAGCAATGATTTGATAAACTTCTATTGTGGTTCTCCTTTTCCTGCCACCTGCTCTCTGATCACTTTCCCTTGTCCTTTCTAATCCTGATAAGTACTGGCATTACTTTGCTAACGTGTCCCAGCAAAGTTATCCTGGAAAGACATGCCCTATTTGTTCTATGTTGTCATTCAGTCAGTTATTGCCATACAAGCAGGCCAGGCACTTGGCACTCCCCTTAGGCTCAGCTTGAGGATGTTCATCTTTAAGTTGAAGTTCCCAGGATAAGAGAAAACAGACCTAAACACCTCTAGGCCTAACAAGACCTGATTTCTGTCCTGGGAATGTGGCTTAGCAGTAGAGTGCTTGCCTAGCATGAATGAAGTCTTGGGTTCGATTCCTCAGCACCACATAAACAGAAAAGGCCAGAAGTGGTTCTGTGGCTCAAGAGGTAGAGTGCTAGCCTGGAGCAAAAAAGAAGCCAGGGACAGTGCTCAGGCCCTGAGTTCAAGCCCCAGGACTGGCAAAAACAAAACCCATGCTTTCTACTAAAGATATTCCTAAGGATGGATTATTATAAGTCTTAGCGATAAGATTTAAGAGTTCAAGTTATGTTCTCTCTGTCTCTCCCTTCTCCCTTTTTCCCCTCCTTCCCTCCCTCTGTCCCCCCATTGGTAGTGCTGGGGATGGAACCCAAGGCTTTTCATGTACTGAACAGCCCTCTACGACTGAGCTGTGTATCCAGCTTTTCTGGTGAATGCTTACAGAACACTGCTTAGATCTATCTTTGGGAAAGTGGATATTTAATGTCTAGGTTGAGCCCATTTGGTGTCCTGATTCATTAAGGTGCGAATTAAATACTTAGGTGATATCTAAAAGTCTGAGAGGCATAAGTGATAAAGGTTAAATCCTCAGTGTGTGTCTAGTTAATGAGTTATTCATAGATAGCAGGGTTCATATTTATTTACATAGAAAACAAAGAAATGAAAGTTCTTCTAGCACACAGCAGCATAACTAGCATTTTATAAATAAAGAGGTTAAAAACCTAAGCTTCCAGGGCTGTGGTAAAATGGCCTAGTGGTAAAATGCTTGCCTCGAATACATGAAGCCCTGGGTTCGATTCCTCAGCACCACATACATAGATAAAAGCTGGAAGTGGCGCTGTGGCTCATGTGGCAGAGTGCTAGCCTTGAGCAAAAAGAAGCCAGGGACAGTGCTTAGGCCCTGAGTTCAAGCCCCAGGACTGGCAACAAAAAAAAAAACAAAAAACAAAAACCTAAGCTTCCAATATCTTTCAGAGTTTTAGACTGTGACTTACTAAATTGATTCATGTTTTAAAACTCACCTGGATTGTTCGGATAAAGGACACTGTGACCCGTTCTTCAAATTCATTCAAGGGAGTATAAAGGTTTAAAATTTTGACAATCTATTGGAACAAAAACAAAGTTTAGCACAAAGTTATTTGAACAGAAGATAACGCTGAAGATTGTATGCTGTTAGCATAAGAGTAATCACTGGCTTAGGTAGGACCCACAACATAAATAATCCAGACTGATCATGACACTGGGAATTTACACCCATGGCTGTTCCTGGCAGATCTGAGTTCCTATATGACATTCCTATACTCTACACAAGCACGCATGTGCGTGCTCGTACATGCCCCCTGGCTTGGCTACATGGGTAATAGCTACTAGTCGAAGTTCTTGTTTAGACAAAACTGGAGGTCTTGCCCTAGATAAGGAAGAACCTGATTAACATCTACCAACTCTTCTCTCCTTTCCTACCAACAAACTTGCCTAAAAATGAGATTTTCTTCTTATTTAAGCAGGAAATAGTCTTTTGTCTATTTACCAATTGATTGGTGGCAGTAATTTGGTCCAGTGCAATGCCAGTTGCATTCCAGAAGTAAACACATGAAAGCAAAAATGGCTTTTAAAGGGGGGAAGCTGGGAAGCGCTTAGTACTTCTGCAGCAGGAAGCAGGTTTCATCTTTCAGTAGTTAGTGGAGAAGCTACAAAGAGACATAGCCATTTTGCTCTACTGAGCCTACGTGCTTTTAGGTGGTGGTTAGGAAGGAGATGTATGTGATTGGGAAAGGCTGGCTCCTGGCTCATTTCCAAATAGGTCACTCATGATGAAGGGCAAGATCTGTCCTCCTCGGGGTTTATCTTTTTATACGCTGATAATATGTCTACAACCAAGTTATAAAATTAATGTAATGGGGGGGGGGAGGACAATAATATGTAAGTACTTCTAAGCTCTTAAGGACTTCATTTAAGATAATGTTAATAGATTTCTTAGTATACTTTAGCTGCCTAAGGAGGGTTTCATTATGCCATTTTCACACATGTATTATTAAACAAGTTCCTTCTCATTTAAGGTAAGACCTCTAGTTCTGTTTGGAAGGAATCTTTAAGTGTGAGATGTATCTTGATCAACCTCCAGTCCTCTCCCCTATCTCCTCTTCCCCTTTTTAAAATAATTTCAACAACAGATTTCACTGTTTTGTAGAGTCTTAAGAGAAAACATAACCATATTTAAATGACAGTTGCAAAGTAAGCACATAATTATGAAGAAAGCAAATGAAGCAAACACCCAATGTTAACCATTTCAGCAAAAATTAAAATTTCTGGGGAGGAAGCAATCCAGAGTTTTGCTGCTTGACAAATGGTCAGCTGAACTTTGTGGGTTTGCTAGCTTATTTTCTGGATGAACAACAGGACGCAGAGATTTACAGACAGGGTAGCATCTCTCAGTGAGACCACCCGCGGACTGCAACTCCAGACCCGCATCATCAAGCCCGGGGGAGAGCACTGAGAATCCTCGGGCAGGAACAGATCAGCTGTCTGGATGGCGGGGAGAGGTCTACCATGGCCAGGCTTACCTGCTGAGTGCTGAGTGAGTTACACAGAGAGCAGATGGCCTCTGCGTCCTCCTGGGTTTTCTTCTTCAGCTGCAGAAGTTGGGCTGCCTGGATCAAAGGTTCCAGAGTTTGGACTGCCCCGCTCTGGTGAAGGTTTCTTCCCCGAAGCCATTCCTCAAGTTGGCTTATGTTATACCTTTGCCATAGTGGGGGAAAAAAACACACCAAGCTGTGTTAGTTCCTAATCCATTGGGAGGAGGACACGTGTGAGCTATGTAGGCTACTTACAGTGAGGGACAGCGCTGTCATTACCATAATTCATCATGTGGCTAAAAGCTTGAAAGGTGCCTGGCATTCAGTAACTACTGGCTGAATGAAGAAATGATTGGGTGCTTAAAATCAGGCAAAAATAAAATACTTGATGTATCTTTAGAAATTAATGGGGAGGCTGGGCATCAGTGTAATTCTAGCATGTAATTCTAGCTAATCAGGAGGCTAAGAACTGAAGATCCTGGTTCAAAGCCAGACTAGGCAGAAAAGTCTTCCAGACTCTCATTTCCAATTAACCACCAAAAAGCCAGAAGTGCAGATGTCATTCAATCATTAGACCCCCAGCCTTAAGCTGAAAAAGTTAAGGGACAGCTCCTAGGCCCCGAGTTCAAGCCCTGGTACTGATACAAAAGAAAAATAAACAGAAATTAATGGGGGAGAGGAGGCATTGGATATGTTGAGTTAAAACCATTTATATTTCAATATTCATAGACATGTTAATACTTCTTTGCAAATCTTTGGGCCTTCCTTCCCAGCAGGTGTTCTCTGACCTGGCTTCACTGTACTTAAGTCTTCAGTGTATGCAGATAGCTTTAAGCTTAGCACACGTGTTTATAAAGTTCGCCATCTCAGTGTTTGATAAATTTCATCAACCAGTAAAAAGGTGATAGGCTGGAATCACACACAGACCACGGCAAGGACCACCAGTTGGATTTGGATTGAGAGCAGCTGTGTTCTGGCTCTCGTTGGGGTTGGCCTGGCGTGTTCCGCTCACCTGAGCTGCATGCCTGTGCTCCAAGAGCAGACATCCTTCCGCAGCAGGAGGTTGTTCAGAGTCACCGCGTTGATCATGTAGAAGAGTTGCTTGAACACCTGCAGGATGATCTCGGGGTCCAGGCCCTGGTCACACATGACCGTATGGAAGGAATTCATTTGGCGGATGATGGCCTCTAGGCAGTATGAGTTCTCCCCGCCCTCCATGCTGGAGGAGCGCTTCCGGTAGCCCATTGGCTTCATACCAGACAGGCCCTGAATGCTCTCATTTTCCAACATGGCAGACACTGAAAGAAAAGAATGGATAGAGAAGCTTGTATGTTCCCCAGAACAAGCTGTGTTGTTGGGCCACCCAGGTCAAATGGTACTCTGGGCTTATGCAATAATAACATCCAGCAATCTGTGATGTGCGTACTTGGGAATGCACATCATTTGACAAATTCTAGTGTGTTGATCTTTATATGGAAAAATAGTTATGTAGCAAACTTTCACTTAAATGTATTGATGACGTGCCAACGATAGTGAATCTGCACTGGCTGCGTAGTTGTATTGCCTGTGTTAAAAGTCCAGAGTTTAAGAACTAGGCAATGTGAGTGTAGTCCTGGCCCAGCCATTGACTCTATGAATATTAGGTCAGCTGGTCCAGCATACTTATTGGGCCTAAAGAACTTAACTGTAGCGAAATGAACTCCATGTTATGGAAACAATTGTTATATCACTGTTGTAACTACTGTCAACGTGCTATGTGTAACTGTAGCTTCTATTATTGATGATCCTCTCATATCCCCTTCCTGTGGTTGTACCTACACTATCTCTGTATCTATCTGAGTATACTGGAAACCATGTATACTGGTAAACAGTGGTATATAGGGTAAAAAAAATACAAAAAACTACAAAAGCAATACTTGCAAAACTGTTTGGTGTAAATGAACTGAACAACTCATGGGGGTAAAGGGCAAGGGGGGAAGGGGGAGGGGGGAATGAGGGACAAGGTAACAAACAGTACAAGAAATGTATCCAATGCCTAACGTATGAAACTGTAACCTCTCTGTACATCAGTTTGATAATAAAAATTTGAAGAAAAAAACAAAGAACTTAACTGTAGGTGCTTTATGTTCAATACTTCATTTAATCATCTAACAACCCTATGAAGTACTTCTTATTTTACTGATGAGGAAAAACAGGGCTAGATAACTTGCCAATGGGCATGCTGCTAGGGAGTGATAAGAGTTGAATTCAGGTCTGACTTCAGAATGGGTGCTCTTAACCATCACATTACTCTGAGTTCCAATGTATCTCTAGCTTGATGTGTCACTTCTTCCTCCACTTGGTGCCTTAGAAGATGCTGGACAAAGGGAGGGTCTGCAAGGAGATTTATACCCAGGTCTGGATTGGTCCTAGCTGGGTTATAGAAGCCCAGAGAGGGCATTTCTGGCAGGTCCAGGTTTGACTTTCTCCCACCCTTTGTGGAACACAGAGTGACACATGTAAGGTGTCACTTTTCTTTGAACTTGATTGCTTTTGCCTTTCAATTCTGTTTTCATGTTCAGAAGCTTTGTATGAAGTAAATATTACCGAGAGCTTAGAGTTGTGTTCCTTTGCAAGAACACACAATGATTTCTGTTTGCATGAAGGAAGTACATACTGGGCAAGAGAATTATTTTTCCATTGCATATGCATATATGTTTTTGTTGTTGTTGTTTTTGCATCTGTAGCTGCAATGCTGGAGATTGAACCCAGGGCCTTGGTGTCTTTGGAGTTTATGTTGATTACCTATGGAAATGAATTTGTTGTACGAATATACACTACAGAAGGAGAGATAAAGAGCATCTTCTATGCTAGTACCATTATGGGATGGTGTTGAAATGTTCACACATCTTCCTAGGCACAATACACACATTTCCTAATGCCTTTACCAAGAACCAAGATACCTCTGGACTTACCACTGCTGATACATTTGCTTCCTCAAAGGCAGGGTGGCTTACCACAGCCACTTCTTTCAGACCGCCAGGATAAGTGGGGGGAGCTCTTGTAACAACTTACCTATCATAGGCTGCAACAAGCTCTCTGCAATTTTAATGAGCTGCTGGTAGATTTGAATGGAAAGGTCACTCAGCACCTGTCGGTATTCAGTGAGGTCAAAGTTCTTGAGGCAGTGCTCGTTCTGCTTCGCAGTGTTCTGGGTCATGAAGCCCTGTGGAGGAGAGGTGCGTGCTACTCATGTTCTGAGCGCTCCTGAGCTCAGAGCTGCTCACGTTGTCAATCTCTTATCCCTCACCGCCCCCATGTACACCATGTTTTCCAAAACCCCCTGTCCATTCTTGAGGCTGAAGTGATGGCCTTTGAACCTGAAGATAGTGGAAAAGTCCACACGACAGAGAAGTCGAAACTGTGGAGTTTCGAAAAGGCCTAAATCATTTAATCCAAGTCCCTGTGGTAAAGGGATTTCCCGAAGGTACCAAACCCCAGGTGTGTGCAAGGTCAAAGAAAGAGCGGTGTGTCCTTTCTATTCGTCCCCAGTCAGGTTGTTCTATGGGATGGCTCATCTTGACTGTCAACTTTGATGGATTAAGAAATGTCTAGGAGATTAGCAACACAACTCTCGGGTGTCTATGAGGGCATTCCCAGGGACAGTTAAATCCATGGGGTTCTGCTCTAATCACCATGGATTAATGCCTTGATGCATTCACGATAGGATGTTCTAACTTGGAGATGTGAAAGGTAGGAGGTGGGGTGGAGTGGGAGGAAGTAGGTTGCTGGAGAGTCTTGGTGGCGGGGGGGGGGGGCGCATCTCACTTTAGTTCCTTCCTGCATCTTCTCTTCTCTGATTCCTGACCACTGTGACATGAATGGCTCTGTTCTGCCATCCCTCCACACGATGATGGAATAAATCTTCTAAAACCATCAGCTAAAATAAAGCTTTCCTCTATTAAGTGTTTTTTCTTTGTATTTGGCCACTGCAGCACACTGACTGTGTTGCGCCTGTGTGGGCTACCCTGAGTGTTAAGAGGACTCTGGCCCCCTACAGGAGTGTGGCTGTGGCCCATACGCTATGCTTGGGTAATGAGACATTTTATACGGGTTCTATCCCTGAGTATCAGAATTAACAGATGAAGTGAAATGACTCGGTTACAATAGCCTTGTTTCCTCTTAGCTTTCTATATTAACAAGCTGAAACTAACATGTATGATAGAAGGATTGCTGACATCAAAGGACTCATGTGAGGTCCCTTGACTTCAGAGACGGTGTCATGTTGCCCTGGCTGACCTCCATGGTGTGATCCTCCTGACTCAGCCTCCTACGTGCTGGGATTTTACACATATACCATCATACCCAGCTCCAGTGTCATTTGTATTCAGGCCAAAAGAAATCAGTGGCCCCTAAAAGATCAGTGTTCTCAGACAAGTGACTGTCTAAGGCTAGGCCTCACAATGGTTCTGAGTGACAAAGTCCCCCTCCCTCTCCCTTATCCCTCCCTCCTTCTCTTCCCCTCTCCTCTTCCTCCTCCCTCCTTCCTCCTCCCTTCCTGCCTCCCTCTTTCTTTCTCTCCTTTCCTCCATTCCCTTCTCTTCCCTTCCTTCTTTCATTCTTCCTGGAACTCTTGATCCTCCTGCCTCTGCCTCCTGAGTGTAACAGGCATGTGCCAACTGCTCAAAGCAATTTCTAATGACATGAAAGCAGGCTTGGAGGGAGAGTAATTGCAATTACTGAGAGGGCCTTCCATTTGTCCTCATTCTCTGGGCTGCACAGACCTGGTTATGCCATGGTTCAAGTCTTTCCCTGAGCATGTGGAATAACAGCCTCATGTCATGGAGCCCTCGGTCCTGACCTTGCCCTACGTGATATTGGAGTATATGTAGCACCGGTAAACACACGGAACCCGCTGAAATGATATTGAATGTTATTCCATGTGTAAAGCAAGAGCTTGTGTATGCTATTATGATTATGTAACAGAAGGCATCTGGTATGAGATGAAGGCCATTTCTTCTACCTTTAACTTAGAACAAGCAGGTGAGCAACCGAAGTTCTGATTCTTCTTTGTCTTTTGCTGGTACTGGGGTTGCAACTCAGGACCTTACTTGGCCAGCACTCTCTACCACTTGCAGCTATTCCTCCTGACCGCTCTGAAGTTCTCACTCTTGGGAGAGCTATGGAGTCAAGCCACATTCCAAAGGCAAGACTTACTGGGGTGGCAGATTCTGTTACTGTCCCAGGGAGAAGAGTGTCAAAATTTGTTCTGGCACAAAGAATGGGATCAAGCTTTCAACATAATTGCACTACTTGCATTTCTGCTACATCTTCACCTTGAGAAGTGGGGGGCGGGTATTAAAAGAAAGGCAGGGGAGAAGCGGAGGAGGCCTGCAGGGATGCGGGAGCAAAAGTGCGCCATGTCACTAAGTCAAGGAGCTGGCTACAGAGTGGGGGAGAGATGGGAACGGTGCACCCTTAGATAAAGATGGAAGTTGGAGGTTCAGAGAGGAACATGAAAATGAGAGTGTCAGCTGGAGCTCAGACCAAGGAGTCTGATTAAGTTGCAAGTTTAAAGCTGGAGCTAAGGCTTCCAAGTCTAAGACAGGGCACTCCGCAGACCTTACAGACATCATCTCAGGGGCTCTTGTACCTTAGAACAATCGGTGAGCAAGGCAGGCTGTCTTTTGGACATTGATCTCACTCACCTCATCCCCACTGTACTGCTTTAAGCAGTGAAGGAGGCGGCAGGTGTTGGATAGCCAGAACGATGTCATCTCAAAGTCATCATTGTGCTTCTGCAAAAAGAGAAGAGCATTTCAGGCTTCCTATTAGGAGAAAGACTACTTAGTACCTCTCTGCCCATGTTCCCCATTATATCCCACATTCTGTAGCAGTCTTGCTACAGGAAAGTCAAAAGACTACTTGTTAGGCACAAGGAAGATATCCTTTGCTGAGGAGTTGCTCTGCTAACCTTCCCCACAATGGTACCTAGAACCACTCCCAGACCCTCTGCTGAGTGGTGTGCATGTAGTGATGCATGTAAACACGTGTTTTCTGTAGCTGAAGAAGGCGAAGCCAGGCTGCATAGCTGAGGCTCATCCTGGAGGCTCCAGGCTCTCATCTACCTCCCTGGACTGACTGAGCAGCTATCCAACACATGGGGTGCTGGGAAGCAAGACAGCAAAATGTCCTGATATCTCACTCACCTAGGGGCCATGTGCTCAATGGCAACAGAGTCATAATGAAGTGACAGGCCACTCAGCAACCTTCACAACCATGATCCGGTCTGTGGTACACTTCCTCTTCATGGAGCTGATGCTGGGATCTACGTGTTGTTATTTAAATGGCAGAGAGGGGTAGCGCTCAACCAACAGAACTAAGAGGTAGAGTGCAGTGACTGGGGGGGGGGGGGGGAGGAGACTGGTGCAAGCTAATTTAGCTTGGGATTAGGGAAGAGGTGTTTGAAATCAGTCTCAGGCTGACTTAGGCCGAATCAAAGACTCCAGCAGGAGCCCTCCAGGAGGTCAAGGTCAGACACACGCCCTTGAGAAATGGCCGCATGTAGGTGATCCATGCTTGGAGCTGTGAGGAGAGCACAGCAGGCCATGATGCTTGGAGCTCAAGGCTGGCTTGGTATTCTCCGAGCAGGGACCACAGGCTTACGGGACCCAAGTTACCAGACCCAGGGCTGCCCTCGGTGCTCCCGAGGACAGCTCCCATGCCAGCAGTGGCAGTGTGGGGGAGAGCTGGAGATGGTCTCTATGAATAGTAACACGTGGGTCTCTCCTGGCCCCTGGGACTCTGCAGACAAGCTAGTGAGGAAGTGGTGTCCATTACATGTGTGAAGAGCCTTGCACCTTTCGGTAAGCATTCTCTTTTTTAAACTGGTACTGGAGCTTAAACGCAGAGCCCAAGCCCTGTCCATTCTGTTTTGTTTTGTTTTCCTTAAGGCTGGTGCTCTGCCACTTGAACGACAGCTCTACTTCTGGCTTTTATTTATTTATTTTTTTGGTGGTCAATTGGATATAAGAGTCTCATGAACTTTCCTTGCCAGGCTATCTTTGAATCACAATCTTCAGATTTCAGCCCAAGTAGCTAGGACCCACAGGTGTGAGCCACCTAAGTGGCATTCTTGAGCTGTTAGCCCCCGTGGGCAGCCCAGGGAGCTGCATCTTACAGTTGAATGTCAGCAGCTTTCCCTGGGCCATTGTGGGCAGCATGCACCCAGCTTCCAGGTGAAATGGGAGAGGAACTAGCTTCTAGATGTGTCCTTGAACTCACTCGAGTGAGACCCATCCTTGGTTGTTGAAGGACATGTCCCTAGCATCTGAGGCGGGGGGTAGCCAGGCCTTTCGTTAGCACAGAACATCCCTAGAGGTCAGAAGGGAGGTGGCCAGAGGCCCACACTGGAGTGCTGGGCTTCCTGCTATTTTGGAGCCTGAGCATCCTTCTCTGGGAATGGCAGGCATCCTACCTACTCTAGAGGGAGAGTAGCAGAACCCAGACACAGGCAAATGACACGGGGTTGCTAGCTGTTCGGTGCATGGAGAACTGCCCCTTCTGCGCAGGTTGGTAGCTTTGCTCAGTGCGTAGAGAACTCCCCCTTCTGCACGGGCTCCTTACCTTCAGGACTTTCTTAATGCCGTTGATGGTGGAGGTGAGTAGGGAGTGCACCTTAAGGTCGTCGCTGGTGTGATCCGCATGCCTGATGCACATATAGAGGATGTATGCGGGGAGGCTGGGCACCGTGCCCGAGAGCATCTGGGGCTTCAGGTCTAACAGCAAGGAATACCATGAGTTAGATCTATGGGGGACACAATGGCTTCAAACAGAGACCTTTTGTAATGATTTCTCTATGGTTCACTGAGAATGTAACCTGCCTCTGGGGTAGAGGAGCAGAGGACAGAAGAAGAGGGCTGAGATTGCCCAGGATATGCAAATTCCTTCTGATCTGATCAGTAGCAGTGGTGTACACATGCTTGCAAATGCACAGTCATGAGTGGTAGAAAACCCAAGCCACATTTTATCCTCCATGCTTGAGCTACAACCTGGCAGCTCTGAGCCCCAATGGCTCGGCCACACTGTTCCAGCCCATCATTGCCACCCTGCCCTCTCTCCAGCACCAGCCCAGAGGCCCCTCTGCCACTTCCTCCAGCTGCTGTCTTAGACTTCGGGGACCCTGTGACTCTCCCTGATGGCTTGCAGGCCTTTTGGTTCTGCCCTACCAAAAGGCCTACCAAAACCAGCCAGGAGAAGCTGCTGTGTGCAATGTGCTCCAGAGAGCTTCGGGTTGGAAGGCCTGAGTGACAGCAGGAGCCTGGAGCCGAGGGGGGAAATGTCCAAAGGCGAGAAGAGCCTCAGAGTGTCACCTGCTCAATGGCCCTGGCTACGACCCTGCCCACAGCCTTCACTCTTATTATCCCACCCAAACAAAGCCCCGGAGCCCTCTAGGCTTGCAAAGCAGTGAGGGGAGGTTGCCTACCGTCCAAGATGTGGGCAGGGCTGATCTCGGTTGGGTGGGGGTTGTCCTGCCACCTCCAATGGCAACTTGGGTTCCATCATTCCCTTAAGTACAGCCACCTAGTGAATCCTAACTACAGGCCCTGATACTTTAGACTCATGTTTAACATTTGGGCCTTTTCTAGTTTCAACAGATGCCTGGACGTTGGTCTTGGGTTTAATTAGAATGCCACTCACATTCATTTATGCAGAAAAAAAATATATTGTATAGGCCAAGGCTTCTGGTGAGGTAAGCAGCTCCCAAGATCTCTGTATAGCAGTGCAGGAGGTGCCCCCCGTTCCCCCCGTCCCCCCGCAATATAGAACTCTCCCAAGCACAAGCCCCAGCAGCCTGCAGGGATGTCCAAGGCCCTGCTTGCTGTGCAGCCAAGAAGGGGCGGGAGGTTCTGTACTGACTCAATGGAAATCTCTCCCCTGTCAGCAGCTCTGAAGACCAAGCAGGGCACAGTTCTCACAGCTGCCTGGTAATGCTACCCAACACACAGGCAGGCCAGCTGTACCCCTGCCATGGAGGTGAATGCAGCGGAGGCTGACCACCCCGAGGGACGTGGCATGGCTGAGCCCAGCGCTCCTCCGCCGGTGAGCACGGGAGCCACCTGGCTTCTTGCCGCCACATTCCAGCTCCCGAGGTCTGCAGGGAGCGACCCTCCCCAGGGGATGCTTCCAGGGCAGCTGCTGCAGGGGACATACTGAGCAACAAATCACTGATTTCCTCATCTCCTAACTCAGGGCTACTGGCAGAGTCCCTCCCCACAATACCCACAAGCTCCCCAGTCCTTAGCCACCTGGCCAGGAAGGAAAAGGACACGCCTGCACATACGCGGGCTATCTGGCTCCAGAGGTCACGGTTATAACGAGCCGTGCTGCGGCGATTTTAACCAGTGAAGGGCGGCAGCGATGGGGGATTAGAAGCTTTGATTCACCCCTCACTGGCTGTGTGCGCTGGGCCAGTTGCTGGCGTGATCTGTGTCCTCCGGTGTGGGGTGAGAATGTAGTGCCCACCTCAAGGGGATGCTGGGAGCATTCAACAAAGCGAGGAGGCTAAGGGCTTGGCAGAGTCTCTGACCCAGACGAGGCCCACAGCCTCAGCTGCTGTGATTGCAGAGCTTTGCCAAGGGGAGGGGTGCCGTGGCTGCTGTTACAGGGGCGAGGCTGGCAGCTCCCCCTGGATCTGGCCACTGGGCGGGCACCAAGAGGCCTCTCTTTCCCAAGTTTATTTGGCACTGAGTGACTGGGATGGGACTTCCATTTGGATAAGCAGTGGGTGGTTATTAGGACAACGAACAGGCTATTCGGAGATGGTGGGTATGGGGTGGAAGAGGGAAGTGGGCTGAGCTGTGTGGGGCACGGGAGGGGGGGGCATTGTGATGTGGATGGACATGGCAGTATGGGGGAGGGTGCTCAATGACTCCTGACCTGTCACCAGGTTCCGGATGAGGAGTGCCTCGTCCTCCTTGTGGTACTCCAGCATGCCCTGGAAGTCCTTCTCTTTCCGCTGGACTGTGACTTGCCTGGTGAGCTCCTGGTGCCCTCTGTCACTCTGAGCCAATGCCTGGGTGGCTGAGGAGGAGAGAGACATCAGAAGCATGAAGAAGGATCTATGGCTGCTCCCGGAGGGAGGAGAGTGGACCTGAGTCTGGGCCCCCCCTGAGGTCCCATACTACATGATCAGTTCTGGGAGCCTGTGGCACACTCCAACAGTGGGCCAATGATGCTAGCCCTCAGTTTGGGGGTCCACAAGAGGAGGAATTCCCCAGAAGGACAACTGTGGGCCAGGGAAAACCTGTACAGGTGTGAGGCAGAGAGCGGGTGTTCAGCCCATCCAGTGGTCTTCCCCTACCAAGCTGCAAGAAAAACGGGTGCTCTTTTCCTGGGATGATGTCATAGCCATGGCCAGGCCAGCTCAGCTCAAGTCTCTGAACATGCCCCCAAAGCAGCCATCAAGACACAGCGATGGGATAACTGCCAGGCTGGACAGGGGAACAGGATGGTGCCGGTGAGGCAGGAACACCATCCTGGGCACCTGAATACAGACTCTGGCAGGGGAACTTGCTAAATGCAAGTCTGTAAGCTAATGATTTGGGAGGAGTCTGGGTGCTGCATTTGGGGTTATAAAGGCCTGGAAAACCTCACTCGGGCCTTTCCCTCAGCCTGAGTGGGTGGGAGAGTGTGGTGGTCCCCACAGATTGATCTTCACACATATCCAGTGTCTACTGCATGCAAGGTGCTTTCGCCAGCCCAGGAACAGATACGATGGGGTCAGAGACCAACTGTATCCCTGGCTTGTCTAGCTAAAGATGCGGACCTGTATATTCATGGGGAAACATGCTCCAATGCAGCTTGGCCCAGTGTCAGGCCAGGAGTAGGAACCAGCAGTTCTGACAGTGGCTGCAGCAAGAAGGACCTGACCAAGTGTGGGTGGGACCCTAACCCAGCAGAAGGGGCTTGTCCATCCACCCACTGGACCCATATCACACAAGTTCCTGTATGATGGGAGAGGAGCAGGATGACTGACCACCCAGGGGGGACATATGATCTCTGTACCATGACTGGCTGCAGGTTGTATGTGTGTATGCATATGTGTGCATGTACAGGTGCACACATGTGTAATGCAGTGAGAACAAAATCTCCAGGTGAGAGCTGGAACTTCCCTCTGCAGGCTGTGGGGAGGCCATGGAGGCCAGAAAGCTTTGTGAAGAGGGTCAGAGGGCCAGTCCTGGGAGGCTGCTCAGTCACCAGAGAGCCTGGGATGAGGCGTGGCCACAGGGAGTGGGAGGGGAAGTCACACAAGCACTCAGGAAGAGGAGTGCCTGGACTTCAGGGCCAAGTAAAAGGGAGGGGCTGGAAGCCAAGGAAAATGAGGACCTAAGGACCGACAATGAGAACTCACAGGATGAAAGGATGGGGAGGTGGGCAGGTGTGGGGACAGACCACCAGCTCAAATATAGTCAGGTATGAGATTATACCTGCCTATATATGAGTCTGTGCCTGGCGTGGGGCCCAGATATCCTTGCTGTCCCAGAGGAGCAGATGGAAACAAGGACCTGACTACAAAAATAAAGCAACATCTGAGGCCAGGGCGGTGGCATCAGGACAACATACAACAGGACTTCAGCCCTGGGTGGTGGCTATTGAGCTGATGGGGGAAGAAGGGTTCCATGCTGAGGGGCAGGCACTTGAAGAGTGGCCCATAGATTGGCAGCAGGGGGTCAGAGGACAGGACTCTCCCGGTACTTGGGGAGACAGAGCTCTGCTGGCCCTCTCTGAGCCAACTCCCCGCCCGCCCCCCCACCTCCAGTTTTAATGTTGATACTGTCTGGCATGGAATGAGGCCCCTGGGACTCGGGTGTTTGTTCTACATGTATTCTTTCACAAGCAAGAAGCTTTGCGTGCAATCTTGAGCCCTGAGAAGGTAGGGACCATGTGGTCACCTTTTCCATGTCCCATTTCTCCACCTGGCAGAGCCTGGCTCAGGGTAAACACTGAATACTTGCTCAATTCCGCGGAGAATGTGTAAGCATGAGGGGCTGAAATTCCCCTATGCCACGGCTGGCGCGGGCACGGCTGCCAGGAGCCTGGGGAAATGGACATTGCTCTGAAAGGCAGCAGGCATGGGGAGACACACTTTCGCTTCACAATGCACACTCACACCCTCTCACACACCGTACCTTCTAGGTCCTGGACTTTCTTCATGTAGATCTTCAGTTGTTTCTTCAGCTTCCGCTCATTCTTTTCCAGCTTTTCTACCAGCTCTTTAAGGTCCTGAAAGCAGAAGCAGGAAGTGTGTGAAGTAACTTGAGGCCCATGCTGGACAGAGGGGCCCAGGGAGCACTGTGGGCTCAGCCAGGCCAGGAGGGCCACCGCACACAACCTCAGCTCCCTGCTCTGGAGCCCAGGAAGCAGGCAAAGGGTCTGAGTTCATTCTTGCAGTAATGACAGGGCAAAGTCCTCCCATTCCGGCTCTCTAGCGCCTTCTGGAATCCCAGGGCTCCCCAAGCCAAGCCTCCTTAGGTTGCCATGTTGATCCCAGAGGACATACCACCTGGGTGTCCCAGAGAAGCAGCGTAGAGCCTTGGGAAAGAATAGACAGGAAAGTAGAGGTGTGGGAATGTGGGGAACCGGGCTGGAATGGTCCACGTTGGCCCAGAACCCACACAGGACAGAGAGAGGCTGTGGCTGCAATTTTTGTTGTTGTGATTGGTCATGGGGCTTGAACTCTGGGCCTGAGTGCTGTCCCTGAGCTCTTTTGCTCAGGGCTTATGCTCTACCACTTTGAGCCACAGCATAATTTCGAGTTTTCTGGTGGTTAATTGGAGATAAGAGTGTCATGGACTTTCCTGCTTGGGCTGGCTTTGAATCATGATCCTCAGATCTCAGCCTCCATCTAGGATTAGAGGCGTGAGCCACCAGTGCCTGGCCTGTGGCCCCAATTTATAGCAACTGTTGCCACTGGAAGCAAGTCATCTCATGAGGACCTAGGATAGTAAACTGTCAGGAAAAGATTTTGCCATCATTAAGTGTCACCCTGATCAAGCTAGGCACAGGAGGCAGGGAGGATGAGGACCCCACCCCTTCATTACCATTAGAGCCAAGCTTCAGTGATCAGCGAGATGAGGAAGAAAGAAGCCAACATGCCACACCAGATCCTCTAAAAATATTTTGGGGTCCTTTAGGAGGTGACTGGATCATGAGACTGTTAACCTTCATAGACAACCGATTGATGAATTAATTCACAGTTCACTGAGGGCATTTTTAGGATGGAGGGCTCCTTTGGAGGAATTAAGAGTTGCTAGCTTCATGTTTGTGAAAAGAACATTTTTTACTCTCTCTCTCTCTCACCTCTCTGCTTTCTGGCTGCCATCAGGTGAGCAGCTTTGCTCTGTGATGCACTTCCTGATCGTGAGCTGAAACGGCCAAATACATGTTTCCTCCTTTTAGGTTGTTTATGTCAGGCACTTTATTACAGGGATGAAAAGCTGACATTTTTCCTTCCTCCTTGCCAGTTGGCACAGTTCCCATCTCCTTCGTGTTTCTCTTTCTCCCCCATGCCTCTTTCTAATTCTTGCTTTAATATTTATTGTTAATTCCCATGTAGAATCATGTATTAATAGCAACTGTCCTCCTCTTAGTTTTTGAATGCTTTCCTTCTCCTGACCTGTAGTATCTTCATAGGATAGAGACTCTTCCAATTCTCTGACTTCTGCCACGGTTCCTATTTGCAAAGATGGCTGCCAACAATTTCTCCTCCATTAGGAGGTGGCCCACCTCCTCTATACCTGGCCCAGCCACGTGACTTGTCACGAAGCAAAAGTGATGTTGTGCTGTGATGGTTCTGGGACTAGAGCTGAAGAGGCTCCTCAGTTCTTGCTTTCAACCTTTCAGAAGCCAATACCAGGCAGCACGTCTCAGGCTAGATTAATGAATGAGATGAGGCTCATGGAGACAGATGGCCACCTCAGGGAAGACGAACAAGGCTCCAGGCATAGGGATAAGGCTTTCCTGGATCTTCCAGTCCCAATTAACAACAAGCAGAACAGACATGAGGCTGGCTCCACTGAGCTCAAGGTAATGGGGTCTCTGACCTCCATATTACACTCAACAATCACGGACATTGGAAGCCACTAAATTCTACAAAAGGAGATAATTCAGTTATCTCTTATCAGCAGATACACAGTGGATACTGAGCATTGGCCTATCTGGCTAATAGCCTTCCCTGATTCTATTTTCTTCCAAACATGATTTCCAAGCTGTGATTCATGAAGCCACTCACCAGGTTCTCGTTGGTCAGCCGGGATATCTCCTGCTGGACACCGAATTCCACTTGGGCCTCTGGGGAGAGCAGCAATGTCTGGCAAAAGGTCTGCTGTTGTTTGTCCATCTCTTCCTTCAGGGCCTCCACCTGGGCCTTGAGACTCTCCACCTCTTCCTCATGCTCCAGGCTCTGAGCCTGCAGCTGGGCCTCCAGCAACCTGCACGAGAAAAAAATGGGACGTGTGATCACATGACTCAGGTCAGTGTGCAAGTGAGGAGCCACAGACAGAAGCAACAGGAGGGAGGCCAAGCACACAACAGCAGCCATCTTTAAGCCCCAGTCGGGGGATGATGAAGCAGGGAGACAGCCATCATGGATCTCATCAGGCAAACAAGCCAACCTGCTCTCTCAAGAGACAGGAAACCAAGGTCAAAGAGCACTCCTGCTCTTTTTCTCCACCCTCATTCCTCATTCTGTGAGCATTGTCTGCTGGTTTGGGACTGAGAAAGCTCCCTCCATGCTGGTTAGCAGACCTGCATTCTGCATTCTGTATTTTGCTTTCTTACTCAGCAGCCTAGGCTGACTTCAAAAGTTGTGATCTTCCTGCCTTAGCCTCCTGAGTGCTGGGATACTACTTCTGTTACCATGCCAGGCCTTAAGTGAATATTTATAGTATTTCCATCTGTCCCCAAATTCACAAGACTCTTGTCATAAAGATTAAAGTGGTAAACTGGGCTAATTATATTATTTATTTTCTCCACTAGTTGCTTATTCTCTGTATGTATTTTGCCTTTCTATTCATCTCCAGTGTTACTGCTCTGATTTATCACACATGCACAAATTTTATAACCACTTTTCTCTTCAGATTCTCCCTGCTCCCAAAGTAAGACTATTTGCAAAAGCTCTGGGAAGAATTAAGATCAACTGGAGTCAAGACAAGCAGCAGACACACCTAGACCCAGAGGGGGTCTCGAAAGGCTTGGGAAGACTGTGTGAGACAGCCAGGTGCCCTCAGAGTGTGCCTGCTCCACACTGATGGAAGCTGGGGAGCCGACACTAACACAGCTACAGGTGACCACGCCATCTTCTGGGACTTAATTATGCAAGCCAGCTTTCTCATTCAGGGTAGCTGACAGAAGGAGGTGGGGGTGCTGGATGAAAGGGACCCTAGAAAGCATCTGGACATGCTCTATGTGGGTATGGGGTGCCCTGGTCTTTTCCAGGAATGCAGAGGTGGAGTTAGGAAGTGGGTAATGCCCAAGGGACAGCTACTAGAGCCCCCAGCTGCCCAGGAGGCTGGGAGCAGGCAGCCACTATGTGTTTGCAGTTCTGCTGGTTTGGGAGGCAAGAACTTCCATGGAGAGGAGGGAGCAAGAGAGGGGAAGTCTACTGTGTTCCACCAACAGCCACACTGGAGGTAGCTGAGTCAGCACCATAGCGGGCTAACACCTGCTTCCAGTGGTTCTCGACACAGTGATGCAAGTGAATGAGGAAGTGACAGAGGAATCCACTCATCCTCCACAGATCTACTACCAAAGGAAAACAACATGGGATCGTACAGGATAATTTGGTAATTTAGATAGCATATGTGATTTAGACCACATTCAATACTGGCTACAATATCTAAAAATGATCACCAGTAAGGTGAAAACTGAACTGCAGAGAACAGAAACTCGGGTTCCAGATCTGCTGTGCAGGGAACGCATTTCCCAACTCGTGCCGCATCTGCCAGGGTCTATGTGAGTGATGATTCCCTCTCAGGCCTTAGTCTGGGCTTCCCCAGCATGAGCAGAAGAAAACAAAGGCCAAGAGATGGTCATGGCCACAGCCAGGGAGAAGGCTGGTCTCATGGGCTGGGGTTCCTGATGCTATGGGCCTGTGTGTTAGTTCACAAGTGCATTCATTTATTTATTTGTTTTACTCCATCCAATCTGCTGACAAAGGGAAGAGAAAGCCCTAGTTTTGCACATGATCTCTCTTTTGATAAATTAAATTCCTCAGTAGATTAGAATTTAGTCTTGCTGAATAAGTACCAGTGCAGAAACAGAAGCAGTTAATGAACATACATACATACATACATATATATATATATATATATATTCATGTTCATTATATATACACACACATATACACACACACTTTCTCTGGTAATGACCCCATGTGGCAGGGTGTGTCCTGACCTAGTGTCTCCCATGAGGAACCTGAGCCAGTTCCCTGCTCACAGACTCTGGGGCCATATTTGAGCCAGGGAGGAGCTGGAGAGCCACAAGGCTTGCTGCCTCTCCTGTTAGCATGCAGGGTCCTTGGTAGGAGAGCATGACTGAGGGTGCTGGACTCCTATTCCAGCTCTGTCATATCACCTGCTAGGGAGCCAGGCCCGGCACCTGTGCCACCCCTCTGAACCTTGGTTTCCTCCTCTGGGAAATGAGCCAGATGACCTTGGCCCCATCTCTTGCTGGAAGGCTCAAGCAAACAAAGCTATGACTCGACCCCTCCCTGGCAACTGCTCGTCCACCGCTGAGGGCTGTGCAGTGCAAGTTCAGACTCTGGTACCAAATGCTGGGTTGTGTGCTTAACCAGCTAAAACCCACCAAGCTGTAGCACCTTCCCCACCACGAGGGTGTTGAGAGGGCCAGACACTATACCGCACACACGACACATGGCTCTTGTCAGCTCCAAGTCCCTGACGCAGGACCGGATGTGCTCTGATGGCAGATTCAGAGCCAGTCTTGGCTGATGCTGCATGGTTAGGAAGGAGGGAGCACGGGGCTGCGTGTCCCCAGAGCTTAGCTTTCTCCCCACTTTGGTTCTTAGAAATGGTGTGCCTGCTGCCTTGTAAGCGCCTGCTACTCTGTGTTTCTGCACCTGGGGCTGGAACATGTTTCTAAGATTCATGGGCCATGCTGGCAACCAGCCCCTCTGACCTCATTCACACATCCTGGACACAAAGTGATAGAAGACCCCAAGACTACCAGTCAGCAACTGGCGGGAACTGTGCCCCACGCTTCTGCCCCCCTCCCCACCCCCACTCCGGCTCAAACACAAGGAGCATGGAAGTGAGCAGACACAGGAGGACAGAACGTGTATTTGACCTGGCAACTTGCTTTAGGCCTTGGTAGGCTAAGCCGAGTTCTCCATCTTCATTCAAATATCCCCAATCCTCAGTCTGTCTAGAAATAAAGGACAGAAAAACAGAGTGTCCAGTGTAGAGGAGAGAGACAGGCAAGTAGGGAGGCCAGAAAGGGGAACGACTGTGCACTGAAGGTGGGAAGAGGGCAAAGCTGGCAAGCTCCCAGCCCCTCTTCTCTGGTCCCCAGACTTTGAATGAGTGAAGACGGCATCTCCCCGGAGTTTCCAAGGTTCCAGTTATTGTCTGTGGAAGGGGTTCAGGTACCCTCATGGGGAGCCCAGTAAGCATCGTGGGTGGGGACACATGCTCCCAACAGCAGTGTCGTACCCATTCTGCAAGCAACAGTAACCTAGCAGCACGCCGCCGCCATGCTTCCTCTTCAGAACGTGGCCTCCCCAGCTCCTGTATGTGGTACGCTGTTCCGTGGACCTGGGGGCTGAATGTGTCCCTTTTCCTCCTCAGCTGTCATCACTTGTGTTTGCATGAGGCCCTTGGGTAGCAGTGATTTAATCCAAAGGAAGAGCTGCTGGGGGAACTGAGGGTAGCGCTGCAGAAGTCCTGCAGAAGGCCTAGAATGGATTACATCAGGCCGAGTAGGAAGGGCCCCTCTCCAGCCTTCGCTCTGTGCCCAGGAAGAGATTCTGACACCTGGCTAGAAGCCCACGGGTCCACTGCTCCTTTTTTTTTCTTCTTCTGTGTATTTTTAAATTGTCAACGTGCAGAGGGGCTACAGTTATGTAAATCAGGTGAAGAGTACATTTCTTCTTGGACAATGTCACCCCTCCTCCTGCTCTTTTCTAAAAGCTTTCCCTGCTGCATGCCGAATGAATGACCTCTCCACACCCCCCAACCCTCAGCACAGAAGGGACCTCACTTTGTTGTTCTCCTAACTACAGCTGCTCTCCAGGATGGTGCAAGGGAGAGGATGAGGTAAATCCAAAGCAGCATTAATCACCCATTACCAGCCTCACGGGGAAATGCAGTTGTGAATTCTGTAATATGGCAAACACTACAGACAAAGATAAAAGACAATGATGTAGCCCAGAACTCCATAGTACTTGGAACTTTGCTCTTAGGTAAACCACATCTCCAGAGGACTGTATTATATACTCTTTACTATCTTTGCTCCTAGGGACCATGGCTGGACAGGAAGCGCCACCTGCTGGGGTAAGAAGGCAAGCACCAAACAGCTCTGCGCAGGGGGACTCGTTTTTTTCTTTGTTCCTTTCTTTTTTTTAATGCTTAATGTCAATAAATCAGTAATATTCATGGAAAACCTCCTGTGCATGAGCCCTTCTCCTGAAGAGGCTGTGCACATACACAAGAAGGAAAAGGCAGTAGGTGGTCTGTGACTTCGGAGGCAGCCAGGCCCAGTGCTTAGGACACTGGACGTTGAGCCTGGCATCCCCGGGCAGCCCCGGGCCTGGCTCTCACCAGCCCTGCCTGGGTGGGTGATTTCTCCACATGTCACGAGGAAGCAGGTATCGTCAAGGGTTTTTCCCCCTCCACCTTTCATTATTAGCTGTAGAAGTTGTGCCCTACAAAAGGCCCTGGAAAATAATTACTGTGTCTTTGTTGAGGTCTTGAAAAACAGGGCCCAGCAAACCGCTGCTCTGCCTTGAATAAGGACCTGCCTCCTTGGGTGGGAAAGCTCAGAGATGGTCAGTTTCCTGTTTCCGAAAGACACTGACCGGTGTGCCACACTGCTGCTCTCATTTCTTTCTATTCGGCAGCCTGGAATCTTTGTTGGGGCTTCTGAGAAGTGGGAGGAGGCCCCCAAATAGCAGGAGCACCTGAGAATCAGGCCTGGCCACACGGAAGGAGCTATCGCTGGGGAGCAACAGCGGTGGCTTTGTGCTGAGGACAGAAGATCGCAAGTGTGCTGTTGGCTGAGGACCAATGGAATCGTGAGGAGAACAAGGAGACAATGTTCTTCTAGAAGGAAACTCAAGAGACTCTGGCCAGGACTGGCAAGAGAGCTTCAGAACCAGAGTCTTCTGGTCACCCTTGCTACCATGAGTAAGTCATTCCCCCAGCAACAGAGCTCTAGGAGCAATGGACCTTAACATGTCAAGTACATCTGGACGGAGACCGGACACACTCCTTGTTGATCATGGTTTCCAATGTCTTGGTCAGAGTGCCATGCAGACTGTGTGCAAGAATAAAAAACCGTCTCTCTTCCTCAGTGAGGTGGCAGCTACTCTCAGTGCTGAGGGCCTCCTGCTGCTCCCTGGGTCCCAGGGGAAAGGCCCAGTAACGCACCACCGGCCTTGCTCTGGAGTTCTACAGCCCAGGCAGCGTTTCCATAGACATGGTCACAGATCCAAGGACTGAGCCTCCAGCATACTGTATTGGGCCCCACCTGGCTCTGTGGCCTTGAGGGCTGTGTAGAGGCAGGGTCGGCCTGAGAACAGCAGCCACTTGTCTCCCAACCCACTTCTTCCAGAAACAACTGAAGATGACAGACTTTCAACACCAGGCTGGGCTTTCCCAGCCCCCTCGTCATTACCTTGGCTTTTCCGTATGTAAAATGGTCATAATCAAAGTGGTTCGTCTTCTGTTCCCAAGACAGAAGTGTGAAGAGTGTACAAAAGAGCAACCCACATTCTGGGAGCTCAGGCCAGAGCAGAAGGGAGGGAGAGAGCAGAGGGAAGACAGAGTTGGAAAGACCAGAACAGGACTCCAAACAGTGACAGTCAGCGAGGAGCCTCGCACTTGGGGACCATGGCTGATGAGAGGAACCTGTGACTGCGATAGAGGTGCATTTGTGTGTGGACTCTCCCCACAGGACCAACAAAACTCAGTGAACAATGTAAATTTTTTCTAGGGTCATGACGGAGTTCATCACAATGGTAAAGGGAACACCTCATCCATCACACAGGCAGACACGGTTTATACTTAAACACTAAGGCCCCCCCCCCCCACTACAGGCCACAGGGAAGGCTGTGCAAATCTCCATCTTCACCCTTATTGGCTGGGGTCCCCAAGTCACAGGGGGCCCTCCTTCCCTGCAAGCCTGTTCTCTCTACTCGTGTGGATTCACAGTCACCACGTAGCTTCCTCAAGGCTACAGCTGAACTGGATGAGATGAACCCACCGGTAGCCTCTCTAGCACCGGGTATGGCAGGCACTGGGGCCTCAGTCATCAGGCTTCCCCAAAGGGCATGGCTCTTTTCTGTCCTTAAACCAGGTTCAAAGCTATTGTTTGCCTATTATATGCTAGGATTTCTGGGAATGGAATTATCTTAGGATATAATAGAAGCCATGTTTATTTTTATTACCACCGTTATTGCTGTAAAGAAGACAAATCCAGGGTATTGAACAGCCTCTGGGAATGCTGAGACCTAGGACTGCATCCCTGACAACCTTGCGGATGAATAGAAAGGCAGCTATCAGCTTCAGCTCTGAAGATCACAGATAAGACCACCGCAGCCCAGCTGCCCGTGCTCGCTTGCTATTTTAATATCACCTCTGCTGCTTCTCTTATTCATCTCAGGTCTTATCTTCAGCCCAAGATAATTTAAAATGAATAACCTGGACTCCAGATTTAGCTGAGTGAGTCACCTTCATTCCTTCTCTCCCTCCTTTCAGAAGAATTACTTCTCTCTTGAAACATGTTTTGTGTCCTCCAGGGGCCTGCTACACTACTTTCCTCTTCTGATTTCCTAGTGTGTGTGGGGGTGTGTGTGGGGGAGGCAACCCCCAACCTCAAAGCTGGGCCTCCTGGTTTCTATCGGGACTCAGCTACAGGCCAGATGCGCGCCTGAGCTGCTTAAGCTCTCGGGGCCTGTTTCTTCAGGCGCAGAAGAGGGACTGCATTAGGAGGTCTGGAAATCAGTCTTTTGGGATTCCGTGACAGTTAAAGAAGTTTTAGGTTGTGGCAGCAGTGCCACCTCCACCTACACTGCCGATTTCTGGAGCTGTCTGCTGTCTTGTACTTCTGAACAAATGCGGAGCAAGTCAACAATAAATTAATTGAGGTGAATGAGAAAGGAAGCCAGGGAAAAGGCCAGGTCTGATTTTGCTCTGGAAGGCAAGCATGATAAAGGTGGCAACATTTATTATGCGTTCACCACCATTAAGTGCTTCACTCAGATTAACTTACCTACCTGATGTGACCTACCATGGTCACAGACACCATGCTAACACTGTCCCAACCCGCACATGAGGCACCCAAAGCACCCATGCAGTGGTTTCTAGACAGCAGCAAATCCCACAATGGATTCCCTTTCGCCTTAACCCTCAGTCCCTTCTTGATAGGGCCAGAGATTGTTGATGAACTAAAGTCCAGGAAATCTCACGTGGGGAGCATGGCAGAGGGGACATGGACCCATTCAAGGGTGTTAGAGTCTACCTTGGGTCCTCTTTCTTCTAAAAGAGCGAGGATGGCAGCTAGAGCAGACACCTCACTGTGGCATGGACTGCTTCTGCATGGAAACCATCCTTGGCCAGCCTTTCCTGTCACTCTGCCTCCTGTCATCCTCCAAGAAAGCTCCTCGATCCTAACACTTTTCGGGGGACCTGGGTTCCAGCTGCTACAGGTATGTAGAATCAGTCTTACTAAAGCTAAGAGCCAGGTGCCTGGAGAACTTGGTGTGATTCGAATCCACTCCTTCTCTTTTACCTCCTCTAATCAACACTTCCCTGTGGCTACGCACATGGCCAGTGCCTGAGAACAGACCGGAACCGCTTAGGTTGGCAGAGCCCCCTCCCATGGACTTCTCTAGGCACAGGTTATGGTGAGGTGGGCCTTACCTGTTTGTCTGGCAGACCCCATGGTAGGCCTCGATGGCATCTTCCTGGTCTACATGCTTCTCGCTGTTAGGCCAACTTGTTCTGGCATTAATGTTTGGCTCCTAGAAGACATCAAATTAAAAAAGTAAACAACTGTACTGATACAAACTGCTGTGAAATGGCTTTACAATATAGGGAAATGAAAACATGGCTTTGGGAAAAGATGAAGGCCTGGAGGAGCTCAGGTGACTGTAGCTAAGCACAGGCAGGAACATGATGTGGTAAGGTCACCTTGGAAAGGACACAGACCAGGCCTGCTATGGGGGCACTGAGAGCAAGCAGCGGGGGAGATGGCAGGTAGAGTCCCTGGGAGGAGAAAACACACTGTGTCCAGAAGACATGATTAAAATCTGGCTCAGTCTCGCGTCTACCGCACTCATTACTACTGAGGTATCATAGCCCTCAGCCAACACCAAGGAGGCTCGGCCAATCAGAGTCCACAGGACCCTGAGAGCTTCTGTTCTCCCTCCTTTCCACTCTACACTAGGCCCCCGAGGGAACATTATTAGGGATACACACTAAGTGGAACTTTCCATCCAGGGAGGGCTTGCTAGGAATGAAATTACTTTATGGTAATAAGGGAGAAGAGGGAGGGGGAGAAGGGAAATTCTACTTCAGAAGCAAAGTAAAGAGCAAGGAGCACAAGGCAAAACAACAACAACAACAACAACAACAAAAAAAAAGGCCACCTATCTCAACCTCTTGTCTTTTTGAGTGTCTTATTCAGAAGATTCTAGAAACTTCTAGCTCCAGGTCTCGGAAAGGCTTATGTTGAAGGAGCAGCAAATTCCTTGTGCTGCCATTAGATCCCAGATCTCTCAGTTTTAAGGTCCTTACGGGTAACCTATGCAAGAGACTTGTCTGTCACCTAGGATCACCCCCAACAAGCCCAGCCATGCTACCATGGTTACCGTGTTCTTGCCGGCAAGTCTGCGCTGGTCAGCACTCATGATCTGTGTTCTGAGGATGAGCACCTCCTCCTTGCGGACCTCCAGCTCCTCATTGGTCAGTTTGAGCTGGTTCAGCAGGAGATTGTAGCTATCTGGAGAGCTGTGGGTGGAGTTGTTCTGTGTGGCTTGGTCAACTACAGCTTTCCTCAGCTCATTCAGGTCATTCTTCAGCTTCTTGTTCTCTGACTCCAGCTCTTGCCTCTGGAAGACAGACAAGAGTGAGGCAACACGTCATGATATCCAGGGCCCAGGTTACTCTTTGCCACCTTAATCAGCTCCTTCGGTCCAGGGGGAAGTGGAGAGTAATCTACTCATTTTAATGATAAAGGTTCTGACTGACATCAGCAAGCAATCAAAGCTGGAGCTTGGATTTGAATTCAGGACCCTGGGATATGAGGGAAACATCTTACACAATTCCTCTATAGAATTCCCCCAAAGTGATTCCCTATGTGGGTGCTTCTAAGCACATCTGACTATGAAACCTTCCCTTGTGGGAATATTGGGTTGATACTCATGTGTGTGTGTGTGTGTGTGCGCGCGTGCGCGTGCGCGTGCGTGTGTGTGTGTGTGTGTGTGTGTGTGTGTGTGATGCTGGGGACAGAACTCATGGTCTCATGTATGCTAGACAAGCATTCTACCACCACTCAATGGCCCACCTTGGTGCTTGCAGCTTTAAACCACTGGACTCCTGGAATCTTAGTATGCGCATGGGCTTTAAGGCCTTCCTTGGGGGGATTCTGGGATGAAGCCTTCCTCAGTTTATTTTACAGGAACACCACAGTGACTTAGGAACCCTGTGTTGTCATTCTGCGTTATCATTTAGAAACTGTTCGTGCCAGTGAAGGGAAAATTACCAGTCCTACATAGCCCCAAACGCTGTTGAAAATTAACTTTTCATATACTCTGGGTAGTATATTTGCCATGGTTGAGACATTCTGATTAAGTTAAAAATCTGACAATCACAAACTTCTGGTAAGTCTCTGACTTAAGATTCAAAATTTCTCCAAAAAAACAAACATAATAAGAAGGCATTGCTTGTCTGTTTGCTAAAGCTGCAGGATGACAGAGCAGGTCAGCACCCTGCAGAAGCCGAATCCAGGGAAGTGAAGGCTCCCAGTGAGTTTAGAGCTTGAGCCAGGACCAGAAGCTCCACCCTCCTGGTCCACGGTCTTTCTACAATCGCCCCCCCCCCCCAATCTACAGGAGACTTAGAGCCATGCACAGACAGAATAATTCTATAGACACAAAGAGGGCCCTGGGGTAAGGTGATCATTGATTAGCACATCAAGCCCCTAAGAAGTCTATTTAGTTACTCAATGCCTGGGTAATTTTCCTGTTGGAAGCTGTGTGTCATCCTGGGATTGCACAGTAGAGGAGCACTGAGCTGGGACAAAAGCCTTGGGTCCCCATCTTGGACCTCAGCTTCCTCACGGGGTGGTTTAGGAGGTAACAGCTGGTGGCTGAAGTGTTCTGCAGCTCTGAGCAGTAGTTAAATCAGAGAAAGTAGAGAGACTGGGAGTTGTCAGGAACTGGAGAGAGCAGGGAGTGGGGTGAGCTTAAATGTGAGTGGTATTTCAGTTTTGCAAGATGAAAAGAGAAATGGATCCTGCATAATATTATGAATATATTTAATATCAATCAACTGTACTCCTCGCAATAGTTAAGATGTAAATTCGATGGGTATTTTACTACAGCAAAAAATTTGGGAAGAAAGCAAGGGAAGTGATTTAGGGCTGTTTTCCTGGGCAGTGAGGTCATTAGGAGTTGTTTTGCAGGCCTGTGACTGGCAGGTTGCATGCATTATCGGGGGCGGGAACAGAGATGGGGCTGGTCCAATCTCTTTTTTTCTCTACTCTGGGTACCTGCAGCCTCCACAGGTCCACCTCACCATCAGCTGCCACGCCAGCATCCGAGGCACAAGGACACCTTTCTGTCTTCATCTGCCCATGCTAAGTTTGGATTTTTTTTTTTTGGCAGTGATTTTTATTCTAGTGGCTGTATTTCATTTACAGGAAGTATCAGGAAGATAAGTCAGAGGTTATTGTTCCTTTGAGTACGTATATATTTTCTTCCATTTTGAAGAGGAAGACACTAAAGTGTGGAGAAAGGTTCTTTGCTTGTGGCTCTACTTTACAGCAGCCTGGAGCTTAGGACCTCATTTTCTGATGTCCAGCTTTGTCATCTCTCTTCTAGTGGGGGATGGATAGCCTTACCTTCAGACTATTATAGGCCAGATCTGCATCCTGATCCAAATTGATGTCATTCTTTGGTTGTTCGATCTGCGTGGGCAAAGACAGAAAGATGAGCAGGGAGTGCAGCACACATGTTCCACAGAAATGCCTCTGAACATGGTCAATCCTGCTCAGTCTGCTTTTGTATAAACAGCCAGCAACTCCACCCTCCTCTGGTGCCTCTCCCTCCTAGCTTCCAAGGCAGTTTAATCCTCAGGCCCTCCATAAACAACTCCCTCCTGCCCTCCCTCACACAGTCCCTGCAGACACTTGTAGATGGAATATGGATAAGACACACCTTCTCCTATAAGATACGTTGCTGCAGTTCTAACCAGCTCCATCCACAAATGTGGCCTTATTTGCAAACAGGGTCTTTGCAGGTATAATCAAGATAAGTGAACTCATTAGATAAGTGATCCCTACCCCCTAGGACTGGTCCTTTCATCAGAAGATAAGGCACTCAGGGATGAAGGTCATGGGAGACAGAGGCAGGGACTAGAGCCACACAGGTGCAAGTCAGAGAAAACCACAGACCTCCTGCAATACCAGAAGCCATGAGCAAAGGCCTGGACAATGCGTCCCCTAGAGACTTCAAAGCACAGCCAGGTCAACACTTTAATTTCTGACTTCTACTCCTAGAACCATGCATGAGACAGCAATCTTTTGCTGTTCCAAGTGGTCCAGTTTACAGTGATTTGTTTCAGCCCCACAATCGCCAGGGTGAACAATGATGGCTCTATAGCAGGTTTTGCTGCTAAGCCAGGATGTCTGCAAAGCAGAGTGTATTAACACATGACTTCTGATATTTTCAGCATGCAATGAGTTTCCGGGGATGAACATCTGTATAGCATCTGATCTGTGCTTGCCTGACAGGGAGACTTTCCCTTTATAACTGAGTGAGTCATTTATAGACCTAACCCTTTCACTCTTCATTCTGAATATAGCCCACCTGAGAGATTTAAATCCACCAACAAGATTTATTTCTCCACTTAATGCTCAGTACAAAAACAAAACCCTCAAGAGTTTGATTGCAATTTAGATCAGAGTGTGCACTACATTTGACTGGAAAGGGTAGACATAAAAGATATAAAAGGTAGGACTGGGGGAGGAAGGGGTGTCAAATCTCATAATCTGCAACTCCAGCCTAAGAAGAGACCATGGGTTTGCCTATTGATATGACCCAGCTTAGAATTGATTGCTCTTGTATCCCATGGAAAGTGTGTCTCATACTTCCAAAGAAACAGAGAATGATTCTTATGTCCTCATGCTGTAATTAATGGCTCTCGACTTCTAAGACATTAATCTGTGCTCAACTTTGCCTTCACATGAGCACTACCCACATTGGTCTTTACTTTTCATCTGTGTTATATCTGATCTTCCCAATCTTCTTGGTTTGGGTTTTCTCAATGGCTGAGGAATTCTCCTGTGTTTTTAGTTCTTTCTCCTTTATTGCTGGCACATCTTGGGTGGAGCCCAGGTGTCCAACAAGTCCTTGAAATAGAGCAGCTGCCAGCTTTGCAAGTAGGGCAAAACACCTGCAGCTCCCTGCAGCTTCCCAGGGACGACTAAGGGAAGGCACCTCTGCCCAGCGGGGGCGGCGTGGGGGCTCCGTGTGACTCCAACACAGATGGAAGATGCTCTGAAACCCAGCCCCAGCACAATCCCTTGGGCCATGCCTGCCATGGGAGCTGTAGCGGGCCCGGGCCCCGTCACACACCTACCTGCACCTTCTTGCTGTCCTGCTGTTCCTTCTTCTCCAGCTGCACCTGCAGCTTCTTCTTCTCCTGCTCCAGCTCTCGCACTCTCTTCTGTAACTTCAAGAAGACGGTCATGTCCATGGCTGCTTTTTCCACCCCGATTTCCTGCAAAGGAAAAGAGGAGTCGGGAAAGGGGGTTCTTCATGGCCCGCAGGCCTCGGGGAGCGCACAGCCCTCCGCGCGCCCGCCTCAGTGCCAGCCATCTGCCTCCTCACTCCTCCTAGACAGCGATCCATGCCTCAGGCACAAACCAGTGCCAACCAACCAGCACTGCTCTAAAGGCAGTGCTCCAGGCGGAGTCTAAGAATAGATGGATACAGACCCAGCCATTGTCTTGGGAAGTTTAAAGAATTCACTTTTGGAAAACGGCATTGCACCAGGGAAACTGTAAACTCGGGGTGTAATGTTTGCTGATAAAGGATCGAGGGGTTCACGAATCACTGTCATGCCACAGAACCCATTTAGCCAGCAGATCTTAAAAATCTTAAAGCAACAGTTTCCCAGTGGATTTTTTTTTCTCTTCAAGCTCATGCCTAGGTGTGCCTTCCAGGTTTCTGCTATGTTTGGGGTCCACATGTAAACCTCGATCTATCTCTGAGGGGCTAATGTACATGAACACACCCATACAGACTATTACATATACTATATACATGCGAGGCAATAGGATCTGGTCCCACAAGCACCGAAGGAATGTTTCATGTTTGGCTGGCCTGAGTCAGTCTTGGCTTCCCACACCTGGGAATGTAGCACCCATATCTCACAGAAACAGCTGCAGACACAAATGCTGGACAGGCAGCTGTGGTTCAGGCTGAATGAAGCCTCCAGGGGCTGGACCAAAACCAAAAGGCCTTAGACCAGTGTTGTGAAAAATCTCATTTTGTGTACATGCCCTGCAGAACTGTACAAGGCCCAGGAGCCCCTTCTCCCGAGGACTACATCTTCCATGCTCCACCCTCGACTCCACTCTCTCTCTCTCTAGCATCCTTTTCCTTCATAGCACCCAGAAGCATCTGCAACTATATCACACATTCTTGCTGGTAACTGCTTAGTTTGACAAGGTGGGAACCTTCTCTGGCTTGGCCATTGCCATTTTACAGCTCTCGGCTGTGGGTGACCTAGCACAGAGACATGCTTGAAAGGCAGCTGTTGTAACCCCCCTGCTTGTGCCTATCTCCACCTGCTTTAGGAGCTGTGACTTCTTTTCAAATGCCAGAGGAAACACTGTGTGTGAGTCTATGTGTCTTTGACAAAATTACACACAGATTATAACACTCACCATATGGCATGCTGTTTCAAGGCGCTAAGAGGCCGTCCCTCGCACACAACAGCACAGTCACTCAGCATCCTTCCATTCCAAATATTTACTGTTGTTCTCTGAGTTTCAGAGCTAGCTTCTAAATCGGAGAGGAGAATTTCCCAGTATACTTACGGATACTCCTGTGTGTGCTGTGATGCTAAGTCAGGTGGCTAAACTTGCACTATGTTAGTGACTTAGGTGGACGAGAACTCATTATGTAGATGAAACTGGCCTCAAACTAGTAATCTTCCCACCTCAGCCTCCTAAATGCTGGGGTTATAGGTATGTGCCACTATCAGTTGTTCCTTCTTATGTCAGCCTTCTTCATAAACTTAATTTTTACCTCTCTGCCTCAATTCCTTAGTTCCCTTTAACAGGAATTAGGGATCTATTTTCCTCCCTCCCTCCTTTAGTGGGCATAGGAAAAGAGATGGAATGCCTGACACAGAAAATGTCCTTAAGTCCAGTACAGTTCGAACAATTCCGCACTCAGGACTAATTCCTTGCTCTCTGAAGTCACCACTGACAGAAGGGTACATTCCAGCTGGGCAGCATCACAGGTAATAAACATTCCCCCCTGGGGCAGGGCAGCCCCACGAGACCTCGGCCTTACCTCTACCTGTTGGAGGGCATCCTCAGTGTCTCCGATCTCAGAGGTGGAGATGGAAGGATAATTGGAGTCCGACTCTAAGCTACTTTGGTTGGATGGGTTCCGCCTGTGGCCTGGAGTTTGCTGTTCAAAAGAAAAAAAGGTGGCAACCCCAAATGGACTCATGTGAATGAGAACTTTTCATGGAGCAGGTCTCCTGTCTCATTCGTCAACAAGAATAAATGTCACTGTTTCTTGGAACGACAGCTAAATAGAGTTGCTCCCCCAAAGCATTTCACCTAGGTTCTTAGCCCTCCATCAAGCTCCCCAGTAGCATGATAACTAGGAGACTGCACAACTCTCCCATTAGGATTGGGTTCCCTTGTTCTTTCAATGGTATACCAACCCATAGGCCTATTTCTCTAAGTCCTAGGGGAGCAGCCCTTCACTCCCAGTCTTTCTCTCAGAATGTATGTGGGCAATCAGGTCCCCTCGCCCCTTTGAAAGGAATGCTGCAAATGAGCCCCAAATGCCCCTCCCTTCAACCTCTCAACTACATGCCATCAGTTTTGCTCATAAAAACAGTAGCCTGCTGGAAATAGCACACCATTTCTACTGTTCACTTAAAAATACATTTTGGTTTTTTTTTGGCATCTGATTTGGCTTTTAGAGGGAAAATTGAGCTCAGTGAAAAATTTTCAGATTGCTATTTAAGTTCCTATTCAGCTTCTCTTCCTGGTTTCCATGTAATTAACTTACTGATCTTGCTTGGATATACATATCTTGGAGGAATTCTTATAGAGAGTGAAGAATGACAAATCCCGCAATACCATGACAACGGTGCACATATCCTGCATTTTATCAGGGATCAGGAGGGGCTCCATATGGCATCCTGTTGCAACACAGGAATTTTCCAGAAGAAACAGGAGTAGTCCCCCACCCCGAGAGTTTCTTTCTCTCCTCTTCTCTCTCTCTCTCTCTCTCACACACACACACACACACACACACACACACACACACACACACACACACGAGATGGGGTGGGGAAGGAAGGCCTGGGAGGGATTGTCCTTAAACTTCCCAAATCTCGGTAAGACCTTGACATTGAAAGGAACCTTAGGAAGGAACCACCTCACCAGCCTGCTTCCTTAAGCTCCACAACCATGAGACTGGAAAGCAGGCACCAGCAGCCCAGCATACACAGCACTGGGCAAGGTTGGACAACACAAGGGGCTCAAAAGAAAGGGAATGCCACAGGACAGCAGAACTACCCTCCTTGCCTTTAGGATGGTCACCTCGTCCCTCAGGTTGTCATATCTCTGCTCCAAGCGGGAGTATTCCTTCACGAGGTTCTGGTACCGGGACCGTTCCTCCTCCAGCTCCTTCTTCATCAGGAGATTCTCCTCCACAGAGCTCTGAGCACATTCATCTGGAAGGAGGCAGAGGAAGCCGTGGATTTGCCATCTGTGCAGATCCCCCCACGCACTGCCACGTGCTTCCTGGCTCTGCTCTTGTTACGAAGGCTGCATATGGCAGGCGCATCCCAGAGACAGCAGCCTAGGGTGCTTCTCACCCACTGCCCAGAGCAGGGGGAGCCCATTACTCTGGCCTAAGTCTCCAGACAGGGGAGGATGGCCCTGCTTTCAGAGAGAGGAAAGTTGGCAACCTGCATGAGAACCCCCAGTTCACACACTTGCCTCTCTTGTAACAAATGTCAGTGAGACAGCAGTCCTGGCAGAACCAGGCTTTGTACTGCACTGCCGTTCCTATTCCTGATCTTTCAGATTCTTCTAGTGCAGGTAGACTAAAGGAGATTAAGCCAAAGGGCTTATGGGAGGGAGGTGGGGATGGGGGAGGCAAAGCAACCACACAGATGGCTTTCCCCTTGTCAAATCTTACTGTTCATAGCAATGCGCAGGAAATCATTTTAAAGGGCAATTTACAAGCAATCTATGTCTTCAAGATCTTACACTAGCAGGGACTGTGAGGTCATGCGGGTCACTTGTCCTGTGTCGCAGGTGAGGGCCGTTTGGTCACTGCTGGAGCATGAACAGTACTCTGGTGGCTCCCAGCGGCCTACCACATGGCGGGTGGCACATGGGGCACATGGGCCCAGGAGGTGATGGCCACTTGAGAGAGGCTGACCTGGAGTCTGGTCCGAAACCTGCTCTCCAGCTGACCATCCAGGGGGAACACATGGACACTAGAGATGCTAAGGACAGTTATAAATGCCTGTGGGAATGCTCTGGGTGCTGAATGCCAGCTTAAGCACTTCATCTGCCTACATATTGCTCGTCTTTTCCATGAAGCCTCTGGTACCTGTCCATTCTGTTCATTTTATGGGATGACCTTGAGGATCTGTGTAAGGTCACAGCACAGCACACAGCAGCATCATGATATGAGACCATGTCTCCCCCGACTTCGTGTATCTCCCGTCATCAGAGCAAAGGTCATATCAGAGGCTTAAAAAGAACTAGCTGGGCACTGGGGGCTCATACCTGCAATCCTAGCTCCTAAGCAGGCAATTAATCAGCACAAAGCCAGAAGTAGAGGTGAGGCTCATGTGGTAAAGTGCTTGTTCAATAAAGCTAAGGAAGGGCACAGGGCCTTAAGTTCAAGCCCCAGTATCTGCCCCCTCCCCCACCCCATTTTGTTATCCATATCTCCTTTATTAAAACTGCAGCATCTAGGAGTCTTTGAGAAAAACAGCCAGAAAGAAAGGCTAAAACTTGGAACTTACCTTTGCCCTGGCTCAGGATTTGGCTGTTAAGCTGTTCCTTCTCATCTTTCAACAGAGCATTTTCTCGCTCCAGGTCTGCCACACGCTGAAAGAGAGCAACACAGAAAAACGTCCCTCTGTGATGCAAGGCAGAGGAGACACTCCTTTGTGGGGTTTGGATTCCAACTGGCTATGAATAAATTCTCTTCTTAAGGAAAAACAAATTAACGAAAGCTGCTGCTTTCGTGTGAGTGGGAAAATTGTATACAAAAGAGAGAGATCTCATTAAAATAGGACAGACGAGCTCAGCCTTGCTTATGGTTAGCTAGTGTAGAAAGAAAAAAAAGGCTCAGAAAAACGACATCAGCTCTCAGGCCTTGTTGAGGGGCCCACAGGGTAACAGGCTTTAATGTGCTATTATTTGTCTATCTTGCTGAAACTTGAGCTCTCAAATCTGAGTCAGAAACTCACAATGAACAAAATCTCTAGTTTTTACTCCCAGTAATTCACCTTTTTTCCTTTCTTTCTTTCTTTTTTTTTTTTTTGCCAGTCCTGGGGCTTGGGATTCAGGGCCTGAGCACTGTCCCTGGCTTCTTTTTGCTCAAGGCTAGCACTCTACCACTTGAGCCACAGCGCCACTTCTGGCTTTTCCTATATATGTGGTGCTAAGGACTCAAACCCAGGGCTTCATGTATAGGAGGCAAGCACTCTACCACTAGGCCATATTCCCAGCCCAGTTATTCACCTTTTAAGCATAGTTTTTTTTTTATCATCTTTAGGTAGTTGTACAAAGGAATTGTCATTCAACAATGCAGTTTAAGAATACAGCATGTCTTGATCAATGTCACCCCTTTCAACACTCCCACCTGCCCTCCCAAGCCATCCCTTCCCTCACTTTTCTTCATTTTTAAGATATATATTGAAAATTTCCTTGCCATTGAACAAAGCAATTTATATATACAATGCATCTGGATCTGTGACTTCCCTTGAACATTTTCATCCCCACCTCAACACACCCCTCCCTATATTTTTCTCAATTCTGAGGCATATATAATTTATTTCAACAGCACACTCTGGGAAAGTGGAACAGATTAGCTGTTGACATTCAGATCTTCAACTCCGCTGTATGGCTTCTGCCAAAGAAGTAGGAGGTGAATATTACTGGAAAAAATAAAGCAAAAGGGAACAAGAGAAGGAAATGCTAACTAAAGAAAAAAATCCTAATCGGTTCGAAGAGTAAAAAGGATTTAGAACAGAGTGAAGTCTCTAAAACCTGAAGATTTTTGCTAATATTGGAAGCAAATATTTATGTAGATTGTAAATAAAGTGATGTGTGTCTTCAGAAATTTGGAAATTATGAGGTGGCGTAAAGGATGAGGGGTGGATGCACGTCTTTGGTAGCATGGGAGGTCCCTGCACTCCAGTCACCTTTGCACTTGGAACTCCTGGAGGTTCAGCCTGCAGGCAGCCATGGAGAAATTTTCTCTACCAACATCCTTGCTGTTGTGACATCCAAGAGGAAATATCTGGGAGAAAATATCCACGCTAGCATCCAGACCTGAGCCTGTACTTGCTTGACACTTGGCTCATCCCTCAGCCTTTACAGCACAACAAATGCTTGGGATCACGCCCTAAGTGTGTGGTGTAAGACAAAGATTGTGAGCTGCACAGTCCTCAGTTCCCCCCTCTGTGGCATGTGTTCGCCATCCTAGCCTACTGGGGGAGCACAATGGCTGGGCGTGGGGCATGCTCCTGACACTCCCAATCCAGATGGGGCAGGATTGCAGCGCAGGCAGGCTGATCAGAAAGCAAGGCGCTACCTGGAAAACAACTAATGCAAAAAAGCAGCGGGAGGCATGGCTCAAGTGGTAAAGCACCTGCCTAGCAATCAGCACCTAGCTGGAGAAGAATCCCCGGTACCATTAAAAAAAACCAACAACAAAGAAACCAAACAAACCATTCTGAGCTGGGTCCTTCCTTGTGGAGGGGAGGGGCCTGTCTATGTATTGCTGAATAATAGGCAGCACCCTGGCTTCTATCCACTAGTTGCTGGTAGAATACTACTTTAATTTGGGGCAAGGCTCAACACCAAGATCCACAGCTAAGGGGTTCTCTGAGCGAGTCAGGTCTTTCAGTGGGATGTCCTAGGCTGCATAGGAGAGGGATTTGGGGGTACACAATGGGAGGAGGGGAGAGGGCAGGGCTTTGGGGGATATGGGTGCTTCTGTACTGCAGGGCTAGGGGGAGGAGGGGGAGGAGAAAAGTCAAGGCTAGGGTCTTGAGGGTATGCAAACGAGATTATAATCAGCTTCTCTTCCTTTGTCCTGGGCTAACCCTGAGCTCCTCCTCATATCATCACCTGCCTGAGGGAGCACAGTGCCTCCTCTGGTCTCTTCCTGCACTCCAGCTCCTCCCTGAGCTTTTCCCTGATGTTTGTGGAAGGCCATGGGGTGGGCCTACTCTTTACTTGTTAGTTTTATCTCCTTAGCGAGGTGGTGAGCACCTGTAAGCCAACTTGGCAAATAATCAAAACAACCTTCAATTTCCCACACAAGGCAAGGAAAACTGCAAACCACCGCTTCTCACAGGAGAAGCCATGTGAGAAGCATGCAGGCCTCCATCAAGTTAGGCCTGGAACATGCCACCTCCCATCCGCTGTGTCACATCAAGAGGCCCCACGGAGAACAAGGCCGAACCCTCTGCAGTCTCCAGTCCTCAGGAAGTTTCCCAGCAGGCTTTGAGGTAAGCCAGCTTTACCCCTAGAACAAGACATTCCAGGAACCATCACTTTCCCCTCCCCGCTCTTACACCGCTGCCACTGTCCTGCAGAAAGGGAGCACTGCACTGGACCAGTACTGAGTTCACGTCATCACCACTAGATGGGGCCTGAAATCTCCATTGCTACCAAATGCCAACCTCAGACCAGGTAACTTCATTAGAACAACCTACCACCTAAAATCTGGGCCAAGACCACAAGCTGAGAAAGCCATAATTAACAGCATGCGTGCCATCAACACCTTCTAGAGCTTTGGAGCCCCATTTCTCCTCTGTCTCTCCCGGCTCCTCTTGGACTTTTATTAAGAATGAAGGCCTTCTGTGAACTTGGCTTTGTTATTCTAAGCCATACATCAAAGTGGCAGGCAGTAGATTTGATTTCCTGCTGCCTGAACGAAGTCATAGTGAGGCCTGGGCTGTGGATCCCTAGTGAGCTCCAGCCCCGGGAGGGCTGAAAAAGCTCCCAGACTTCCCCTGGCCTCCCCTGGTCCTCCCAGCCTCCTAGGCACATGCAGGTTCATTGGAAGGCATGGTGGGAACAGCCTTCTGCAGCTATGAGGGAGACAAAGCACAGTGAGAGTCACTAGCAACACAGAACAGGTGAGTACAACCTCCAGAGCATGACAAGTACCACCTGCCCAGGCTTCAAGACTCATTAAACACCATTCAGCGGCAACTTGTCTGGAGGAGGAGTCTTTGAACTCTTGGATCACTCTTATTTGGAGTGTTTCTTTTTTCTACAAGGTTATTTGGGACAGACCATCAGAACCAACACTGGGAGCAGGGGAAGGCGGGGGGGGGGGGGCAGGAATCCTGGAACTAGTCATTAGTAAGTTAACTGGAACAGATTATCCCAGGATCTGAAAAGCTGCCTTTGCTAATGCAACTTTAGGGGTACAAATGTTTTCATTTTTATTCTTTCAAATTGGTTACTGGTATTGCAAGGTTTCTAGTAGAAAGCCAATGGTAAACTGGTCTTTCTAACTGTGCACACACTCTAGGTAATAATAGGAATTTGCAGGCATGGTGCTTGGAAGAGACATGTCCAGGTGACCAAAGTGTTGGAAAAGATTGTGTGCCATTCTCCGAGAATAAGCAAGCAAGCACAGATGCTCTAGATAATTGGGATGTTCCATTATTTCAACAATGGAAAATGGTGGTAAGCAGAGAGCAGAGGGAAGCAGGAAAACAAAAGAAGACACAAAGCATCAGGAGTGGTACAGAAATCAAATGTGAGCTGACCTGGGCTGCGTGACTGTGTCAGTCACTGGTACAAGTTAGAGAAGGAAAGCCCGGAGTGGCCATTCTCCTCCTGCTCGGGTGAGGGAAGCATCTGGCTCACGAGAAGCACCAGGGAGGACAGGCAGGCAGCATGGAGGTCCCAGCCCCAACACCAAGGGAACTAGGATGGACTCCCAGCAGTGGAAGGCAGAGCTCAGAGCCACAGAGAGATGACAGTAAAATTGAAGAAAGTATAAGCTAATATTTATTGAGCTCTTACTATATACCTATCTCAGGCACTACCATAATTTTAGAAGCACCCTTAGGGTAGGTTCCATCATCATTTGCTTTTAAGAAAACTAAGGTATGGCTAAGTTAGACATATTGCTTAAGGCCACACAGCCTGGCATGGGTAAAACTGGGCTTTGTTCTGAGCAGTCTTTGTGCAACCCACATTCTGAGCTACTATGCCAGTAAGTTCCTGACCATTCTAATGACACAGGAAAAGCAGCAATGAATGATCTCGAGTGGGCTCTATATGACCAGTATCCAGAGCCAGTGCTGTAGGAAACAGAGCAAGACTTGTGATTCTGAGGAATGGAGGTTAAGTTCCAAGCTTGAGGGTATAGCACAATGAAGCCACCAGAAGGAAAATCACACAGAAAAGAGACAATCAGAACAAGAAGCCCATGGGAGCCAAGGCTTTGTGAAGAATGCTCATTAAGCAAAAGCAGGAACGACATCTCAGGAAGATGCTTGGCCAGTATGGTGGATGGACAGCAAACGACAGAGGATGGGGGTCAGCAAAGTCCTATGCCTTTTCCTTGGAAAATGCCCCCATGTTCCTGCACCCATGAGACTACAAGAACAACTTTTCCCACCTGTTTTGTCTTCTCAGCAGAGGGAATGCAACCTGTGTACTGTGCGCTTCCTATCTATCCACACCTGCCTCCCGCAGACAATCACAAGCCTGACACCTTAGTGACAGCCCTAGTCTTCTGGACCTTAAAGGGTTACTTGCCATTCGCTAAGAGCAAGTCTATCTTTCAAACCAGCTCAGTTTTCTTTTTTGAAACGTAGACAGGAAATGATACAGTAAAAATGAAAAGTCAACATCCTTTGACTTTTGAGGCAACAGTAAAACAATGAATAGAACTCCTTGCTTCAAAATGTTCCAGGAGATGTGTTTCAATTCACCTCTGCACCCCGCCCGCCCTCCCCACCCCCCAGCTCACAGAACCTGCAATGCCAAAGGCAGACTTGTTCATCTCTGGAGGTCTCAAGGGGTCATGGTGCCCTTGAGGCCGGGAGGCTGCCCCCACTGCCTCTCCCACCTGCCCGCATCCCCTTCTCCTTCCTCTCATCCTTCTTCTCACTCCTCGGCACCCTCTGCCGCATCTGTCTCCCGACCTCCTCCCCTCACCCAGGGGTCATCTCAGAGAGAACACCTCTGGCCATCACAAATGAATCACTCCCCTCCACCTCGGGGGTCACTCCCCATCCCCTTTAAGGGACTCCTCCTTTATAGCACATGGATAACCCGAGCGTGAGTCTTAGCTCTACCTTTCGTTCACGACTCTCCCATGGTTTAGTTTTATCCCAGTGCATCAACAGTGCCTGGCAAATGATGCTCCACAAACAGCTTCTGTATGAGTGAAAGATCACGCATCCTGCAGTGAGACATATCCTTCCACAGAAACGAGGCAGGGGCCCCATCCTGAGCTGAGAGCGTACAACCCAGAGTCTTTTCTGGCACAAGAGTCCCTGGCCCGCACCATGAGATGGCTCACACACAGCCAGATCCTTCTGCCTCTGTGCAACAAAGCTCAAACCTTGACACGGAACTGCCCAAGAGAACGAATCAGCGGCCAAGGCCGTGCGAGTGGTGACAAGACACAGTGCACTGCCCAACCCCACCAGCCTGAGTGCTCACAGCCTGGGGGCCTGCCTTAGCCACCAACCAACTTCCAGAGCAGTTGTGGATAGAGAGCTATTTCCTCCATGCCAAGGGAGCTCGGAAGACGCCTCACTTCCACCAGAAACACCAGACAGCACGGCCACACAGAACAGCACAGCTGCACAACAGCACCCAGTGGAGGGGCTACTGAGGCTTGAAGAAGGAACCAAAGGAAGGAAGCAAAGGCCTGGGAAACGACCCCGTGAGACGCCAAGGTTCTGTTTCCCTGTAGTAGAAAGGGCTGTGGCTGGGGTAAAATGGGGTGGCCCCGGGCTCTGGTAGGACACAGAATTCTTGACCCCCACAGGGCAGAACAGAACAGCCATGTGGCCTGCCAGATATTCATCACGAGTGGCAGCCCACAGGGTTCCAGGATGTCAGTTCCAATACAACATTCGCCGCTTCTGTGGACAGGGACATCAAACTCATTAATTACACACCTAGCAGCAGTCGGCTCCCTCACTGTGCTTTGCTGGGCTCATCAATCTCGCTCAGTGCAGAGCGGGCCCCTGGACACCGCCAGCAAGACACCAACTGGGTGACTACTCAGCATTTGTTAAGAGGGGACAGGGTGCCTTTCCTAAGCATTAACCCTTGGCTAGGCACAGAGACCAAAACAGCAAGAGCCAGCCAACCCTCCGCTTCCTTTTAATGACCACAACAGAAAGGTCTTTATAGACCCAGACCCAGAGAAGGAAGAATGTTTGTTTCTCCCATTTCCCTTTAGTTTTTTTTTTTTCCTGGCAAGAGTGGACTGATGGAACAACAAATTTTTATTATCAAACTGACGTGCCCGTGTCTTCTGAGTGTTACTAAGTTGGATTTGCTTCTCTTTGTGTTACTCATTTGGGGTCTCTGCTGCACTTCTGCTCCCAGTGGTCCCTTTCTTTGAAGTGTCCTTGACTTTCTTTTGCCAGTTCCAAGTTTTAGTTTTACTTAAGACATAGCTACTAGGCTAATAGCACACTCCTAGGAAATAGTATGTATGTTTATGTATATATGTATATGTATATATATATATATATAACAGAGAGATATAGAAATAGATATAGATATAGAAGAGGAGGGGCCTGCTTCTCTATTTGGTCTTCCTAGTGAGATTTCCGTATGATAAAAATCTTCTACTTCTTTGGCTGGAGACTGGGATATTAAAAAAAAAAAATCCTTGGAGTTCCCTAATTACAATGCTCAGCAGGAGGCAGGGAACAGAGGTTGGGGGGGGGGGATGAGCCCTGTGCTCACCAACCCCCCCCCCCTAGTTTTGTAGACTTCCCAGGCCTTTGATCTGCCTAGGGTACACAAGTAAGGTGTCTTTTCTTTTCTTCCAGAGTCACCAACCTCAAAAATCTGGTTGTAGATTTTTGTTGATGGTGCCAGGGATTGACACTGGAACTACCCAGTGCCTTGTCTTCTACTACTGAACTACATACAGCCCCAGGCTCCAATTCTAAACTTGATCTCTTTTTGCTGTCTCTACTTATTTATTTATTTTTGGTGCCAGTTCCGGTTCTTGAACTCAAGGCCTGGGCACTGTCAGTGAGGGTTTTTTGTTTATTCTTGAGGCTCCACTTCTACTTCTAGCTTTTTTGGTGGTTAACTGGAGATAAACAGTCTCACTGACTTTCCTGCCATGGATAGTTTCGAACCACAATCCTCAGAACTCAGCCTCCTGAGTAGCTAGGATTATGGACATGAGCCATCAGCACTCAGCTACTGTCTTGGTTTTGGTTTTTGTTTTAATCACATGGAGAGGTCAGCATCTATCCCTCTGCTCTAAGGATCATCTGAGCATAACGCAGAACCGCACTCCGTTTGTAGGTTATGAATTTGAGGCTGTATTTTGACAGGAGTTTCCTCACACTGCACACTTCACTGAAGAATAAAGTCCACTTCAGGCTTCGTGGTTGGCGTTACTGGCAGGGGTTTTACCCAAGCAGGGGACCTTATGTTCCCCAAAGCAACATATCAGCCCTTTCTATGCCAGATTGCCTACACTAGCAAGACCCATGTGTAACTTTCTTTGAGATGTTCCTGGACTGGGAAAATTATGTATAAAAGCTCAGCCCTAGCTGACTTGGCAGCTTTCATCTCAAATGGAGTAGGGGTGGGAGTCTGGTTCCCAGTGGAGAGGGCTGAGGCCAGGAGAAGAAAGCAGGGCAGCAGAGAAGCAAAAGATCACTGAGGTCTTTGATTCCTTCTAGAAGCCAGTGTAAATTCTATGGTGTCAACTGTGGCGGAAAGAGCCTTAGAGATGGCCAGGACCAACTTGTATGTGTGACACACACAGACACACACAAGGGAATTAAAGCTAGTGAGGTTCCTGCACATGTCTACTGCCATGACAGGACAGGGAGGAGGGTTGGTATTCCAATGTCTGTCCCAGGGCCCTTTATTTTGTGCCAGCTTCCAGTCTACTTCAAGTTCAGAACTGTTCTTCCAATGTCACGACCACTTGATCTCTCCTTCTTACATACTTTACCCAGTGATGGATGGAAACGCAGCACATGGGCCACGTGTTATATTCCCTGTGGCCTGTGGTTCATGAGAGCAGCAGTATCTGTGGTGGCACCTTGGGACAGTTAGTTGGGGAGTGTAGGAAATTCTGTTTCACAGGGTGGCAGTAGGCCTCTGGACCAGAGTGGGCAAGTCAGACTGGAACCAGAAATATAAACTTGGCAAAATCACAGGGTGATTTACAGATAGATGGGTAGCAGCACATAGAAGCTGGCCTCAGCCCCAGAGCAGTCAACATTTCTGTATCACACCTCTCACCCAAGTGGAGTGGGGGACTCACTCCAGACTCAGAAAGATGTGCAAAGGCATCTTTGAGTGTCCTCCCAAGGGAAGTCATGGTATCGGCCAATGGCAGTCACTGTTCAGTTGAGTGGACACATACGATGTGGCTTACTCAGAAGCCTGGCCATTTTCTAAGTGCAGAAGTGGTTGGTTTATGGGCATGAAACGCCCCTTGCTCCCCACCCCCAAAAAGTCAGGGCAATCTTTTGGTTTGAAGAAGATAAAAGTGCCCGAGTGATGCTCCATTAGCCAGCCTGAGACCAGCCCCACTGCTCCAGCCCCTGCGTACCTTTCTCAGCTCGTCCTTCTCCCGGCCGTGGGTGTCCTCCAGGACCCTGCGCTCGGAGTGGGCCTTCTGCAGCTCGGTGCGCAGGCTCTGCACTTCCTCCTGAAGTTGCAGGCTGGTGTCGGCCTCCTGGCTCTGCTGGTAATGCGCCAGCTCTCTCTTCAGCCTCTCCACCTCCATGGTGTGTGTGGAGGTGATGGCAGACAGCTGCTCCGACAGCGTCTTGAACTCTTTGTTCTGCAGAGAACACCAGCAATCAGAGAGAGGGGAGAAAAAGGTGAGATACAGAGAAGGCTAATGGGCCAGGGAAAAGCAGGAAGGCCACCCAGAAAGGACTTGCAAGGTGGAATGAAACCTCACAATCACAGGCCCAAGTGCTATCCTGCCATTTCCTGAACAAACCTCTATCATGAGCCTAAAAGTAGAGGAAAGAGAGAAGCAGCAATTCCACAGTCCAAGGAGGTCATGGGCACTTAGAACTGGCACCGGCTGACAGTAGCTTCCTCCTCGGTTGGGTAGAAACACAAAGTGATGTGATGCTGTTGCTGCCTTCCCCTCCTGGCTCACTGGATCTGCACTCTCGGCCTTTTAGGGTTCTCTGCCCTTTCACACCGAGCGCTCCCACCCTTGGACTTGCTGGCACAGGAGCTGCAACCTAATCCCTGGCTCAGAGACAAAAGACCCCGTCAGTGTCCCCTCACCCAAGGGGGCCTTCCCCAGGGCCTCGGAGCTCTCTAGCCGCCTGTCAGCAGGGCCCACCCTGTGCAACTCTGACTCAGGGGACTGAGCAGAGCACATCCTGCTGTGTCCCTACTGACTTAGGACCCAGCCACCAGCGCACCCACTGGATTTCCCTGTGTGTCCTGGGCTCTGAGAATCCACAGCCAGGGCTGGCTGCAGCCTAACAAATGTCACAGTGGAAGGAGTGCCAGGCAGAAGTGGGGAGTGGGGAGAAGAGGAAGCTCTCCAGATAAGGCAGCCTGTGTCTAATAATTATCGATTGCTCGTCGTTGCTGTGCTCGGCGGAAACTCCAAGGAGAAGAGAGCTAGAGGCAAACATGCCAGTATGCGCGGCACTAGGAATCAATGGTTAATGCACATCAGAAATTCAACTTCACAGAAAGTCCTGAGGAGCGATGGGAGAGAAGCTAGTGGACTATATACTACCATGCGGTCCACGGGCCCTCATGCGGGTGCCTGAGCGAGTGCACAAGCAGTGCGGTCCCTGTGGGGATTCGGCACGAGGAGATCCCCCGCACTGTGGAACCTCCCAGGGAAAACCTGATGAAGCATCTGTCAGGAAGACCAATATCTTTCAGAACTGTGCCTACCCTCCCCCTCCCCCCCCCCCGCCCCAGGTTCTGGGTCTCCTACAGAGGCTGAGGGTTTCTGCACAGGGGTGGAGGGGGGGAGGTGGTGGTGGAGGGGGGAGTGGCCTGGAGACCCTAGGAAGAGTTGGTGATGGAGAGACACATGCATGGCTGTGCCATGGTGTGAGAGGCGGCTCAAGTGTGTCCTGCCCTGCTATGGGTAAAGACAAGACTCAAAGTTTGGTGCCCCTGGGAGGCCCAGCTTTCCTGATCCTGACACCTGACCCAGGCACCAGGCTCAGTGTCCCAGATCCGTTCTGTCTAACCAGATTCAAGAGAACTCCCACTCTGAGCTATGGCATCCAGATGTGGTTATATACTGCATTTAGGCTGGTCCCTGGCACCCAGTGCTCAGTAGCCAGTGCTCCTCACCGGCAGAGTTCTTTAAGGGAGTCCCTTGGAGAGCTGCTCAGAGCCTCTGCTTGCTGCTTGCAGTTAGGTGGGGGGGGGGGGGGGAAGACCTTGAAACCCAGCCCAGAACACTCCTGACTCATCACCATTGCCATTCAAACAGTTCCTGAGGCTTCCAGAACCTGTACATTTCCATGTCAAGGACATGTGACAGGAAGTCCCAGGAGGGCTGAACCTGTCACAGGGATGGCACTGGGCACTGGAAACTTTCCTTGGGTTCAGGATCAACATATCAAGCTGCCCTGGTCAGGGGCCATGCAGACCCAGCCAGGCCTGTCCTGCAGCAGCGAAGGCCTTTTCCTGAAATAGGAAGCTGGCGCGCTCCCAGTAAGGGCCTAGAGCTTTGGAGACAGGCTTTTGTCACTCCCACCCTCTTGGGCCCCTCCCATATCTTGAACATGCTTGCCCTGCCTCTACCACAGCTTTTTTCTGTCATTGCCCTCCACTGGCAATAAGGAGCCTGTGTGGGAATGTGAGCTTCTGCTGTCCGCTATAAGCTCACAAAAGGCTTGACCTCATCTATCCTCAACATGCAAAGCCAGCCATCTACCTGTTCCTCCAAACACTGATTACGGGGTGTCTGTTGGCCTTTGCAGTACCTGTGGAAAACTAGAGAAAAGTTCTGTGCTGGGCAGGGAGGGATAGATCTGTTTCCCCCTTGAGTGGAGACACCCTAGGGTGCCCAATGGAGAACAAAGGACACCCCTTCTTCTTAGACAGAGCAGTGGCTGAGTTTCAGCTTTGTTCATTTCCGCAGCCACACACTCTTGAGTTCAGCCGACAGAAATGCACACAGAGAGGTGTCCAGTCAGTGCTGCGGAGGCCCTGGGGCTGGTGGAGGGGTGGGGGGCAGGCCGCACGGTGGTAGGTAGCCTGTCTTGCACGTGCTGCACTGTAGCGTGTGTTTATAGGCGTCACCTCGTTCCTGCCTCACAGAGATTCTGTTTGGTAGGGATGATTGATAGCTCCAATATTTCAGTTGAGGAAGCAGAGGCTGTAAGTTGTAACATGCTACTTTTCAAGTGTGGGAGAGGAGAACCTTCCCCCGGCCCCCATCACTGTATAGCTTAGATTGGCCTTGAACTTTTAATCATACTGTTTCAGCCTCCCAAGTACGGCATTGTAGGCGTATGTTACAATGCCCATCTTGTATGGATGTTCTTAGTCATAACATATTGACTAAATTAACTGCGTGTCTATTATATATATTGTAATCAAATTTATTTAAAGGCTAGTGACTCAATCTACTGATTTGAGTTATAGTTTTCAGATACAATGTACTTGAATGCGATTTTATATTCATAAAGGCCTAAGAAACTGACTCCCATTACATAAAAAAGGGTAGTAACAATGGGCCAAGTTACTTTCCACGTGTCTGCACAAAGCTATACTGGCGGAGGGTCCCTGGGCTCCATCATTTTGGCTGAATGTCACACTCGGCAGGGCAACACCAGGGATACTGAAAGAAATGGCCCCAGGTCCTATGCCCGCATTTCCCGCAGAAGGGTACTGAGCACGGCCCTGTGCAGGACCACAGCACCACAGACAGCTCTGATCCTCCTAAACTATGACCTTCGAGTGACCTTGTCCTCCTCTCTGTCGTTTGCTTGGCAACCTGGTATCAAGCAGCTTCTCTTCTCTCCAGTGGTGGGTATCAGCCTTAAGATGCAAATTTGGGGTATGCACCTTGATTTGACTTTACTCTTCCATTTCCTCCCTACCTCATGAGGTAGCTGGGTGCTCTTACAGAATTTCCTACTTCCAGTCTCTGAGCTGCAACCCAGGCTGGGACTTGGCCCACTGCCCTATGCTCCTCTGACAAGTACTTTGGGACAACTTTTGCCTCTGGCATCCTTGGCTCATGATGTGTTTTCCTTTTGGCTTAAGAACCTTGTATGTCAAGAGAACAGCTGGATTATCACCAGGAATGACAAGGAAGAAAGAAACCCATTCATGTCTGCGTAGCAGGTAGGCCCCATCTGCCAGGAGACAAGAAGAACACCTGCAGCTCTAAGAAGTGGTGGGGGAGGACCTTGCACCTCTTTCCCCAAACAGGGAGACACACGTGTCCTACATAGTGGGACGGTCCCACTGCTACTGTAAATGCCTACCGGTCCAAGACATGCTCCATGCATGGGCTCAAGACCAAACCAAGGTTACAGCCTTCTTTGGGCTGAGAGGGGTGACTCACCTGTCCCAAGAGTCTCCCAATGGGCAGAGATCTAACCATCTGGTCAGGAGTGATAGCACATCAACCTGAAGGCAACTGACAAGCATCAACCTCTGCCAGACTACTTACTAGCACTGTGACCTTGGGAAGGCTACTTACCCTCTCTGTGTCTCAGTGTCCTCATCTCTAAAATGGCTAAAATATTAATGCTCATCTCCTAGGGTTGTGGTAAGGATCCAGAGTTCATATCTGAGAATGATCCAGCACACAGTCGGGCCATGTGGGGAAGGGTGTGAGGGAGCAAGGGCTCCTGGGACCTATGATCACCACTGTGTGCTGGGCACCTTGCCCAGGGTGGTAACACCTACCGATGCACCCAGATGTTTTGCCGAGCAGGAAGCTTAAGGCAAAAAGCTATGGTTAAAAATAGGCCTTTCAAATCGGCTTCTTTTTTCTGTTCCAGTGTCTGAAATGTGAAACACTAGATTTATTTTTATCCTTTGGAAATCACTTCTGACATCATCAAGGCCAGTGCAGAGCCCTACACGACACCCAGGACTGGGGTGGCCCTAGCAGAGCCATGGCTGAAGCCCCCTTAGTTCTGGGGGGTTTCCTGGCTGTGACTACCAATGTCGTTTCTGGACGGCCATCAGCAGTCCTATAGCAGCAATGGGGACCTGGGCAGCAGGCCTTTGAGCTTGTGTTTTCCAAAGGCCCGGTACCTGAGAACAGACTTCTTCCTCTCCCCCTTTCTTTCTGATGGAACGTATCACTAGAGCTGACCAGACGCCAGGGCCCAGCAAGGGTTGAACGTCTCTCTGCTGCAGGACTCTCACCCTGAAGAATTCATACAGGGAACACGTCCAGGGCGACAGCTCCTCCCAGAATGCCTGGTGTCTCCCCAGAAGAGGGAGCAGGGACATTCCACCGTCACCTGTACCTTGCTCTGGGGCTCTTGTTCAGAGTAGCTGTTTTAGGTACAACATGGCTTATTTATTTTCCTGTCCTGTTGGGGTGAGGAGAAGCTTTACGAACACCCAGCATAAAATTGTACAACAAAACCACATGACTTACAAGGCCCTGCCTGGTGGCCCTACCTCTAAGTTTCCTTCTTCAATCGCATCCCATGTACATCCTCAGTGTCCTTTTTCAACCTCCCCCCTTTGCCCAGGAGGCCCCTGAAGCCCCCAGGAATCATCTGAACACCCTGCCTGAGCAGCAGGGAGCCTCTTTCCCCTCAGCAGTGACAACTCACATGTTAGAAATGTTTGGGATCAAAAGTCCAGCATTATCCTCATTCCTGCTTAGGTGGAATGCAAGATCTAGCATTTTCTAATTCTGTGGCATTGGCGAGACATTTGATGTCCTTGATCCACAATTTCCTCACCCCTAAGATGACCTCAGAGAGCCACATGGCTTGGCTCACAGTGGGCGCTCAGAAATCAAGATGGGAATTCAGGTTGTTGGATTCACTGTATTAAGATCCTTCCCCTTTAGGAAGCAAAATCTGTGAGACCCTTATCTCCAATTAACTACCCAAAGCCAGACATAGAGCTGTGCTCAAGCGGTAGAATGCTAGACGTGCAAAAAAGCTCAAGGACAGCACGCAGGCCCTGAGTTCAAGCCCCAGGATGGGCACACCCTCCCCTTAATACGACATCTAATGTATGTCAATTATGCTCTGCCCTGAACATAATAGCACCTAAAACCACCAGGCACAAAGCAAAGGTCTTCCGAGGGGAGGGAGGACTGTCCACTCAGGCCGCTTGTGAGTGGATGTTTGGGTGGGCAAGACTTGTCTTTCCAACTTGGATGCCAGACCAGGTCTGTCTGATCCCCCAGAAGGAGCTATGTCCTATGCTTGCCTTGAACCCCTTTATAGTACCTTGCACAGTCCCCACTCCCCTGCCCCAACTGCTCCCAGGCTTAATCACTGATACGTTGCTTGTTTGATTGGCTCATATGGGAAGGCAGCCAGGCAAATAGGGGGGAAAAAAATCTTAAGCATCCTAATCGTGGTGACTATTTCCTGAGTCGTGTACCAAGTCTTCTTGGTTTTTCACGTACGAGGAAAATCAGGAAGCTAATGTTTACTCGTGGGCTGCTGTGCACACAGGGGAAGGGCCAGCACAGCGTGGGCATGGTGGGTCACTCAGTAAGCACCAGCTACATTACACTGCCTCTGCAGGACCGGGTGGACAGGCCCTAGTGCTCTATCAGTTCCCTATTGCTCTGTAACATGTTACCACCAGGTTAGTGGTTCAAAACACCACAAATGGTTGTTCTGGAGGGCACCGGTCTAAAAGTGGTCAACATGGCTGCCATCCTTCTGGACCCTCAAGGGGCGAATCTGTTCTCTTGCCTTTCCCAGCTCCCACTGGCTGCCCGAGTGCCTTGGCCCACACAAGCCCACACCCCTCCCACCTGTGGTCTGTCCCCGGATCTCCTCCCCTGGATCTCACGCGCCAGCTTTTCCCTCATGAAGACCCTTGTAATCCCGCTAGACCTGCCTAGATCGCCCAGGATTCCCTTCCCACCACAAGATCCTAACTTGCCCCTTTCACCGTGTGAGGTAACGCATTCACAGACCCGCACGCACAGGTCATGGACACTTTTGGGGAGAAGACACTGCTTTGCTTGCTAGTCAGTAACTGTGCTTGCTGTGTAGAGCAACACCCCAGGAGTGCTATATCCCCCAAGGTCTCTGGTACCTGCAGTTCCCTGAGGAAGTTGTGGGTCCTTTTCAAACATTTTCTTGGTGTCTCAGAAACCCTAGTAGCTGGTATGGGAGCTCCTGGCACTGACCTGGTCATCGATCTTCCGCTGCAGCTGGACCACCTTGTTCTCCATGCCCACATTGAGGCGTTTCAGGTGCTCTGCGGAGCGGGCCTCAATCTTGAGGGCCTTTAGCTCCTGCTTGGCTTTGAGCCTGCGGAAGGCGCACTGGATGACGATGGCTGCGTCCCGCTGCTGCTGGAAACGCCTGCGCGCCATCCAGCCCCGGATGTATTTCTGGATGATGGTGGCCCTGTGCTGGATGAGGACCTGGCAGGAGACACAGGGTGGGTTTGCAGAGCAGGATGGGAGCAAGTGAAGCGACATAAGCAGTCAGTGGTGACAGCCCAGGTTGGCCTTGGTTTTAAGAGACAGAGAACATGTATTCGCACAATATTTGAGGTGTTAATGGCTGTTTATGGACAGATTTTAGCCAGCTTGTTCTCTTATAGTAAAGCACCTGTCAAATCTGTGCTTTCTTCTTGTTTTCAAGCCTCACAGGCCAGGGATCCTAGTAATTATCCTGGTGATCTCCCCTGTTTGACAAAGGAGGTTTCTGTCTTGGTGCAAGAGAGCTGCAGGATTAAGGTGAGATACTTATTTTTCAGAAATGAAAACATCATTTATGCTCTTGCCTTAATGCCCTGAAAAGTCAGTGCTGTGGAATGGATCCATAAACAGGCCACAAGGTTAGCATACTCGGTGTCACAGTTGGGAGAGAGCTGGCTGTCGCACCTAGAGTTGGCTCCTTGTGTGTGCTGCCCCCTGCTGGCTGCCTCAAAACTGCGACCTGCTCATCTCACAGGGGCATCACAAAAGGTTTGGCTAACCATGGAACATAGAACATCCTCATAGAACATCCACCTCCTGGGCTGGGATATGTGTTCCACCCTGATGGCTGACCACATTTGTTTTTTTTTTCATCATCAAGTTAGGGCTTTATTTTTATTATCTAGAAAAGCCACCTCTTCTGTGATCATTGAAGAGGTGGAAGTTTGCTTTAAGAGAACAAACATCAGACACATTTCTTCCCAACTCGTCTTTCAAGTGAGCATTGTGCTTCAGTCCCATGGGGCTACTTGAACATGTCCTCATGTAGGGCTGGGCAAGGGTGGAATGATGCAAAGGGGAATGGCAGTAGGGTTCTTCTCCTGATCTCACTTTGCAGGACCTCACATCCTTCATCTCTTTAAGGAAAGAGTAGGCATGTAGAGGCCCTTGCTCTCAAGCCTGAACCAGGTTGAGTCACCAGGCCCTGGGCTATCTGACATGTACTTTCAGGCACGTGATTCATTTCTCTGGGCAGCTCAAGTGTCAAAAGGTATGCAATGATTTACACCCGCCTTTCCTTGTGGGAACTGGGAAGGCTCCTGTGGAAGCACCCAGACCACGAGTCTGCGGCTGGGAGTTCCTCATGGGGCCTACTCACCTGGTGGTAGGTTCTGCGCACGAACATGGCCCGAGCAAAGGCCTGGATGACAATAACAGCCCTGCGGACCCTCTGGTAGGCCTGGCGGGCCCTCTGCAAGCGGTACTGCTTCTGGAACACTATGGCAGCCCGGGTCCTCCGCAGGTGTTCAGCCAGCCTGGAGACAGGAAGCCATGGGTGGCAGTAAAGAGAGAGCACTGGCCAGTTGGTAGAAGACTTTGAATTGTCAATGGTGCAAGCCTCTCCCTCCATGGACCTACCTGGACACCAGTGGCCACCTTTACTGCCCTCTAGCAATCCCTCAGGTACTTGAGACTCAGGTTCAGAGCAGCAGAGTCAGCTTTCCCATTGGGGAAAGACCTAGGTCAGATCCCCCATGACCCTTTCCTAATTGTTTCTGGTGCCTGGGCACCTTTTGCCATGGTACCTGAGCTCTCTCCTCCCTTCAGTGCCCTCTGACTCTCTGTAACTCATCAGGTGGAGATGCCCAGGCTGGGTCTTTATCACCTATGAACCCTAGCATGTAGTTCAGGGCTTTGCAGCACTGGTGGGGTCAGATTTGCTCAATGACTGGAGCATGCTTGCTCAAGGACCCCATGGATCCCCCACTTTCCTCATTTCCTGAGACCTCTGCTTGAAGGAGGGCATCTCCATTTCTTCCTTTAATTTCTGCAGTCCCCACTGCATCTCTCCCCAGTAAGACAGAACAGATGGACACCTCCTATCCTTCTTACAGGTCTCACAGCTGCCAGGCGCACATAGCAAGGGCCCAGCTAGAGTCTCAGCACGCCAAATGCTAGGACGAATGTTGGAAGTCATTTAACGCAGCCTTGGGAGGGGAGATGACCCACTGAGGTCACCTCCCATTACTGACTGAGCCATGCAGATCCCGGTGCCTTCCTCACACCTGGGTCCTGCCCACCCGCTGGGCTGCACACTCCCTCCCTTTTGGAAGAACCATGCCTAGCTCTGTTGTACCCTTACCTTGAGCCCTCTCAAGTCCCATCAACACAGCCCTTTGACGATGGTATGACTTAGCAAGGACTGTGGAGAATCACTCAGAGACAATCCTGTCTTCTCATGTCTACAGCTTGTGCTCTGGTGCTGCTTTCCACGGCTCGTGGCAGGCACCTGAGGGCTCCGGCCCGCATGCGAGGAGGGGCAAGCCTCCACTTCTACTTTATGGAGGAGGTCTGCTCTGAGCTTGGAACTCAGGCGTGTTCACCTGCTCTAGCAGAAATGGCTGAGCTGCCACTGGTGAAACTTTGGCTCCAAAACACAAGGCTTCATGGCCATTATTGTCACTTCTCCTCTCCATTTGGAGAGGGCTCTGGCTGTGAATGAAGGCAGGGCTGGCACCTGATGAGCTATGAAGAGGGCTTGAAGGGCATCTCATCAGTAGCCATGGCTTGTGCACCTGCCTCAGGGGTGACAGAGCCTGAGCTCTTATGTTCTATCAGCCTAGGGACCCCACCTAGCGAGGGAGTGGTGAGGGCAGCTTCCTCTGCATGGTGATGGGGGGAAGGAAGCCCAAGCTGCATCCCAGTTTCACTGCAAGGTAGACATTAGGGGGACAAAGTCACACCCTCTGTGCTGACTCAGTGTAGAACGTCATAAAGGTCTTTCTGGACCTTTCCAGACTAATAACCAAATGCCAAGGTATAAATAATGAGGCAATGTGTACCTTCACTATCACAAAAAAGACTTGAATAATCACTTCCTAAAATAAGCTATTTTTTTTTTCCAGGGAGGAAATGGTTTGTCTGTGTCCACACCAGCTTGTTCTAGGCTCATGTGATTGGGGAGGGGGGAGGGGGGCAGATGAGGATACTGGGAGACCTGGGAACTAGGCCTGCCTGCTCCCTGAGGGGAGGATGTGAGAGAGATGCACCCAGCCACTGACAGGAAGCCAAGGTGAAGACAGGCCTAACAGGAACCACTCTAGTTACGGAGGGTAGAGGATGCTATTGCCCACTTCCTGCCCCAGATCCACCTCTGCTTGGCTCACCTGCGGGCCAGGAATCCTCGGCAGTACCTCTGCAGGGTTAAGGTAGCCCCCTTCAGCCTGTGGTACTTCACCCTCTGCAGCCAGCCCCGGACCGTCTTCTGGATCGTGATGGTGGCTGCCCGGAACTTGTCGGCCCGCAGCTTCTCCAAGTAGGCCACCTGGCCCGCCCGGAAGAAGATCTTGGTGCGTCCAAACTGGAACTTGTCTGGATCCTTTACAAGATGGGGAGGGGAGCTGGTTGGTCGTCAGTGAGCCGTGAGGTAGCATGACCCATGCCACCACAGGCATCGAAGGAGGATTTCCATGCCAGAGATTGCATACGACTCTAGGCATGTAACAAGAACTCTCTGTATTTGTTCCACAGACACCGGAAGTCCCATTATGGAATGGGCACAGGGCTTGGCTTCAGGGATGTGGCCATGGACCTAATGCCCACTTTCCAAGAACCAACACCTCCGGGAGGGCAGAAAGATGAGCAAACAAGAATTCTAGGATTGGGGCTGGGAATATGGCCTAGTGGCAAGAGCGCTTGCCTCCTACACATGAAGCTCTCGGTTCGATTCCCCAGCACCACATATATGGAAAACGGCCAGAGGGGCGCTGTGGCTCAGGTGGCAGAGTGCTAGCCTTGAGCGGGAAGAAGCCAGGGACAGTGCTCAGGCCCTGAGTCCAAGGCCCAGGACTGGCAAAAAAAAAAAAAAAAAATTGTAGGATTTTAAGTCATGGTGTGAAATAGAAGAAAACGAAACTGGGGATGTTTGGAAAGGATGGTCATGGAAAGCCCCTCTGTAGAGCAAAGACCAGCATGAACTGAAGAAGGCTGCCCAGAGAAGAAGTGTGGAGGAGGGCCATTTCAGAAAAGCAAAGCAAATGTAAATGTTATGTGGGGTCAGGGCGCCACTATGGAGGAGCTGGAGATCCTGAGCTGGTGGCTGCAGCTATCGCAGCTTCCTTGCACATCTGAGAGCGGAAGCAGCTCCATTTTTCTGTGTGCACTGAGGTATGAAAAAGGCTAGCAGGTGCGCTAGGTAGGGGAGGGGCCTTGTCCTTGCCAGTCACTGATGTAGAAAATGGATGAACATGCAAGAAGCAGTTTCTTAAGATGAAAGCAAAATCCCATGTTCTCACAGCTCCAGGCCACCCCTCGCTCCCCTCCCTCTAATCTCAGCTCACCTTGATGAGGCTTTCCAGGACAGACTTGCAAATGGCCTTCTTGTCTGTGTTGGCAAGCTCTTTCTTCTTGACCAGCACCCGATACCGGTTGAAGAAGTCATGGTAGGTCCACCTGGAGGGAAAGCAAAGCTCTGGTGACCTCTGATGGCATCTCGTGGGTTGATGCTAAGGCATAAAGCCAAGCACAGTACCAACCAGTCCCACGGGATTTTCATCCTTCCCACAGTTCTTTGCAAATTCGTGTGAGGTGATTGTTGGATGGGGCCACCTCCTAGAGGATACACCCCTGTACCCAGAGCCCACCCTTTGCTGCCACCGCCAAAAGAGGAGGTACTCCTTTTTTCTTTCTTTATATTTATTAATTTTTTAAATATTCATTTATTTTTGTGCCATTACCGGGGCTTGCATTCAGGGCCTTGAGCTCTTCCTCAGCTTTTTGCTCACGGTCGTCTTGCTGTCTTGCTACTAGTTGAGCCATACTGCTGCTTCCAGCTTTATGCTAGTTAACTGGAAGTAAGAGTCTATTGGGGTTTATCTGCCAGGGTTGGCTTTGAACCAGGATCCTCAGGTCTCAGCCTCCCCAATAGCTAAGATTACAGGTAAAAGCCACTGGTGCTTGTCTCTGCTTTATTTTTATTTTTATTTTTTTTGCCAGTCCTGGGCCTTGGACTCAGGGCCTGAGCACTGTCCCTGGCTTCTTCCCGCTCAAGGCTAGCACTCTGCCGCTTGAGCCACAGCACCGCTTCTGGCGGTTTTCTGTATATGTGGTGCTGGGGAATCGAACCTAGGGCCTCGTGTATCCAAGGCAGGCACTCTTGCCACTAGGCCATATCCCCAGCCCTCTGCTTTATTTTTAAATGCTGGCTTTCTTCTATAGAATCATTTATTTTTAACCATGAAGGAGATTTTCAGACTAAAGCCCTCCAAAGGTCCCTGTAGCCCACCTCTACCTTTTCTAAGTCCTTGGCTAGCAGAGGTACACAGTCAGGCCCAGTGTGTGCCTTCAGAGGTCTCAGGCAGGGCTGACATGTCCTATGTCCAGGACATGCGCTGTTTGCACCTTGTTTGCATCTGCTCTTTCCCACTGCTGGTGGCATTGTTGAGAAACTGTCCAGCTACTCAGATCAGCTCACTCTCATACTAGTGGAGAAGCTAATGGGTGGTCTCCCTTCCTCTAGGGCTCATCTGCCTTGAAGAGGCACTTTAAGAAACTTTATTCAGAGAAAGGCGTGTCATGGTGTATCAGGAACTCTGGAGTTGGATGCAGTGCTTCAACAGCAGAATATCACAACACCTGAGCCTCCACACATTTGGGGAGATATTTCTATCTTAGCTGTGGGTCTCAGAGCAAATAACAAAATGCATTTTTTTCCATATCATCTTTTTTTCCTCTCGATGTAACAAGGTTGGCTTAGAGGCAGTTCCTCACTTTTCTGAAAGTAATGGCTTTCTGAGATATCATTCACGTACCATAAAATTTACCTTTCAAAATACTCAACTGGATAGAAAATATGCTAATATTTGCAATGTTGCGCGATCATCCCAGTATTGAATTCCAGACCATTTCCACAACACCCCAAAAGAATCCCATGCCTATGCCCCGCTCCTTGCAGAAACTGGCAACTGCTAATATACTTTGCTCTGTGCTTCAAAGCTTTTAAACTGTTGCTCTCTTTCACAATGGTAGTGGCACTGGGGAATGAGTTCATGTCTTCTGCACAGAGCTTCTGGGGCTTTCCCATGCCTGCGCACATCTGCATGGATGCTCTTCGGGAGTGCAGGTAGAGATTTCTGGAGACCTCAAGTGTTTGATGGCCAGGAAAGGATCCTCTTGCCATCTTTCCTCTCCTCACTGATCAGAAAGTGTTCCACATTCGAGTTATGGAGGGACTACGGTCTTAGGCTTTTGGCAGGAGTGGGAGCTGAGGAAGCTTGGAATCTTTCCAGAAAACACCACTTTGTCTTTATGAGGCTGACGAGATGAAGTAAAGGGGAGCTGAAGTGTAGGCCGGGTTTTATTCCCGTTCTTTCATCTTCTCTGCAAACACTGCACATTGGACCCTCTAATACTTGTGTTGGGTCAGCGGTACTTGCCTCATGGTTTCTCCAGACACAAAGCTGTACAAGCCCCAGAGAGAGAGAGAGAGAGAGGTGGGTGACGAGCAGACCTGAGCTCTGGGGAGCTGGTGCTGGGCAGGTCTCCCTCCCAGACAGTGCATTCATCACCATGCTTTATGCACATTACAATGAACATATTTCTTGGCCACTGCACAGCATTTCGAATTGAATGGTACATTTCCATTTTAAGCCAGCCTCCCAGAAAGCTACAATTCTTAGGGAGGATAAAAATAGACAGGAGTCCTGAAGCCAGTGGGAGAGAGGTAGTTCCAGACAACTGCTCTGGTAGCCATGCCACAGTCATCCCTTCTGGCTGGTGGACTGTAGGGGCATGGGTGGTGTTCACATTTTTGAACACAAGTAAGAATTTTCCAAGGAACCAGGAGACAGAATGGAGGACTTCAAGCCCTTGGGCCCTTAGAGAATAGTTTTGTGGAAGACTCGGCACAGCTCCCTGCGATCATGGACTCCGCATTTTCTTCCCTTTCGCTGCCTTGCACAGAGAAATGTAAGAAGATGCAAACTGGGATCCTCCTAATCAAAGAAGAAAACTCTTGAAGCCTCCTTGGTAAACACCTGTGCAAAGTTGTACAGCTACTTGAAAGGTAATAGAAATGAATTCACTTTTTTTTTTTTTTGCACCAGTCCTGGGACTTGTACTCAGGTCCTGAGCACTGTCCCTGTGATTTTGTGCTCAAGGCTAGTGCTCTACCACTTAGGCCACAGCTCCATTCCCAGATTCCTTAGTGCTTAACTGGAGGTAAGAGTCTCACAGACTTTGCTGTTCAGGCTGGGTTCAAACCACAATCCTCAGATCTCAGCCCCCCGAGTAGCTAGGATCACAGACGTGAGCCACTGGAGCCTGGCGAAGACACTGTTCAATGTTTTCAGCAGCCGAGGTGGTTAATTCTTCCTATAGATGACTCCCAGGGGCCCAGGTCCCACTCAGGCCTCCCTCAGTCAGGTCAACAAAATTCCTGCTCAGCACTCCACCCCGACACTTGCACACTTCACACTCTTTGTGTATTGTCCTCCATAGATGACATATTGCCTGCATGTGGCGTCCATAAAAACCTCACTTGGTTCATCCCTGGGTTTAGAAGACATACATAAACCTCCTGAATTAAGCAGTTAGGTAATTCTCTTTATTTCTTTCTGGTCAGTGACATTACTTCCAAATGGTTACCACGGTTGGCAAGTGAAAAAGATTAACCAATAGGGATGAGCCAAAAGATTGCAAGAGCAGAAGCTTTGTCCTCTCCCTTACCACTCATCTTCCAAGCAAATGCTACCCTACTAGGGGCTTGGTAGTAACAAGAGGACTAGAATCTAGAGGAAATAGTATGACAATATGACCCTATCTCGGTAGTATCAGAAGTGCTGCTTTCCAGACTAGAGATCTGCCATTTTCAATGGCAGTGTGGGGAGGGACTCCTCTCTCAATCCTTTTAGTGAAATGTGCTAAGGCAGCAGACATAAGTAGGACATACAGAGCGCATCCTGGATGTAGGCCCACACATTAAATCATGGCACTAGGCAATGTTTCTGTGATACCAGAAATAAATCTTTTCTTTCCTCCCTACACTTTCTATAATCCCTATAATGACAAAAACAGAAGGTGCAGATGCACTTGTAATTACCTGTTAGGTTGAAGCCTGAAAACAATTAGGATGACAAGTAAAGACATTTGTCAGGCACTCTGTAAGAGGCCGGGAAGTTGTGGCATGCTGACCCGGATGGCAGCTGACTGCAGGCAGGTGGAATGAGCAGCAGGAGAAGCCATTTTCCATATGGGGCTAAAGACTTGGCAGGCATGCACTCTTATACCTGCCTAGATGAAGTGAAAGCATGTCTCCAGTCCCAGATTGCTGTGACTGGGAGATCGAGTAGTCACCATGGGGCCCTAAGTGGGCAGAGAAGGGCTCCTTCACCTCTGTCCAGCCCTGGAGAGCACAATGCACCATCAAATGAATCCTCCTCTCTCTTCGAGACCCAGCTCAAGTCTCACCTTCAAGAAGCCACAACTGCTCCCACACTTGCGCTACAACCTTGCACCTGGGCTTGTGTTGTTCCCTAACTGCTTGAGTCACTTTGAGCTGTGAGCTGCTGGTAGACCAAGGCCAGCACAGGGCGGGATCCTCAGTACAGCATGAGATAAGGAGGAGGAAGATTGAGAGAAGAACCCAGGAGAGGCCAATAGCTGCTCTCAGGTTACCTAAAGTTCATGTGAGACTCAAGAAATAAAACCACCTCTGGCGTGCTCTATGTCTAAATCAGAAAATGCCCTAGGAGTGGATGGCACACAGTCATCTGATTTCCTGGGTGAGCTGTGAGGAAGCGTAGCGGTGAATCAGCATGGGTATGTACGTACAGACCACCTGCGTAGGCCGTCTCATGGCCACGTGCTTCCCTGTGTCTTCCCCATAGCTGGACATGGTCTTGTAGATGCCTCCTGCTTTATAAGCCATCGTCAGTCTAATGATAACTGACCCACAAGGCCACGTTGAGTTTTTCCACTCACCTCCAAGCCTCTGCACTGTTCAGCACAGGTATGTACAGCTGTGAGAATCTGTGACCTTAAGTTTATTACACAATTTGCATGAGATACTTAGCTCCATGTTGTTTTGGTGCTGGGGATTGAACCCTGAACCTCATGCATGTTAGGCAGGTTCAGTAACACTCTGTTACTGAGCTTTTATGTAACTTCATATAAACTACAGACTGGCATTTACAGTTGCTTAGAGAGTCTTGGAATTTTTAGAATGGGCTTTTGAGGTAGCTACACCCAATGGAATTTCACCAAAAAACAAATATAGACATTTTTGGTTTAGACATGTTCTACTCAGATAAGGAAGAAGGTTCTTGCGTGTGTGTGTGTGTGTGTGTGTGTGTGTGTGTGTGTGTGTGTGTGTGTGTGTACTGGAGCTTGAACTCAGGGACTGCAGACTGTCTTTAGCATTTTTGCTCAAGGTTGGCACTGTACCACTCGAGCAGGAGCTTCACTACAGCTTTTTGGTGATTAACTACAGATAAGAGTCTCATGGATATTCATACTTGGGCTGGCTTTGAACCTCCATCTTCTGATCTTAACCTTCTAGGATTACAGGTATGTACTGGCTTATATCTTAATGAGTATTAAATGCTTAAATGCACTGCATTATGCTGAAGACTTCAGATAGAATACACTGTCTCATTCCTCACAGTAACTTAAGAAGTATGATTAGTCCACTGAAAGATAAGGAAACTCAGGCTCAGAAGGATTAACTTGCCTAAGGGCCCAGACAAGAAAGGTGGGAAACAACACCCGAATAAGAGCCTGACTCCAAAGCTAGGCTGTTTCTGCTCTCACCCAAGTCATGGTTCTGAAGTACACACTTGCTCACAAGCTGGACAGAAGAAAGTCTGGGCACACACAGGGGATGGACTGTCACTCAGGCCCACACCGTCCCTTCCTCCTCTGATAAACCTGTGTGGAGGATGATGCTTCACTGACTGGAGCTGTAAGGTGTATGGCAGAAGTGTACTGGCTCTGGACCCAACTCAACCAGGAGCTGGTGACTCAGAGCTGTTTCTGGGTTTCACTGTGAAAAATACATTTTAGATGAACAATACCTTACCTATCCAAAACACTCAGACATGGTCACACCACAACATCCACACTGCCCTCGAACAATTTCCAACCCAATCAGTCATAATCCACTAAACTGATTTACTGAGCCTCTAGCGGTTTGCAAAGCACAATTCTGAAAAACAGTGGAGTCTAGAGAGCCCAATAGATACAGAAGCCAGGAGCAGGGGCAGAGCTATCCTATGGCCACTGAGACTTGATGTCTTCAAGCTACTTCTTCAGTTCAGTGAAACTAAGCTGGATATGAAGCCTGGGCCTGTAGTGGGCACTAAAAGGCAATGGAGTGATGAAACCACAGCAGACCTGAACCACTGGGCCTGAGCCCCACAGGTCATAGGATACTTAGGGCAGACTGGAGTCAGAGCCTTTATGAGAGGCATGACCAGGTACACTGCATTAATAGTGTGTGGGCAGCTATTTGTGTTCAGAACCAAGAGTCAAAAAATTAAGATAAGATCCAAGGCCTTCTACCTTTTGTTCCCAGGCAACGAGGGATGTGATGGAGAAAAGAATAATCGCAGCCTGCAACTTGGCTCCAGCAATCACCCTGAGCAATGCTTGAACCCACTGGGTTTGAAAAGATGACTGTATGAATTAGAGACAGGTCTTATCTTTCCCATGACAAATACAAATTACTAATCCAACCAGCAACTTCCCTCCAAGGCCTTAACAATTAGGGAATCGTTTATAGTTAAGAGGTTAATGGACAATTAATCACAGCCCAGCAATTGATCTCTCTTGCAGGGAGAAGCACGAGGTGGTCTGTGGGGAACCAGTATTATGTCCATCTCCAGACACACAGCAGTACCACAGGCCCTAGGCTGCCCAGGCCCAGTCAACAGCAGACATGTTTGGTTTTTGTGACACTGGTTAGTATGTTGGATGGTTTTGGAAGAGCTTGTGGGATTGCCAACCATTCTCTAGCTCTATTTCAGATGCAACTGTTATGACAACTATATGGGAGGCTGAGCATGGGAGGACTGTGGCTTGAGGCCATCCTTAGGTAGAAAATTCTGCCAATACGCCATCTCAGTGGAAGAAGATGGATATGGCAGCATGCACTTATCCCATTTACAGCATTAGGCAAAACACAGGACAGCCGCTTGGGAACACAGCTGGGCAGGAATCAACAGAAGGTGAAGCGCAGCTCAGCGGAATAGTGCCTTCGAAGCAAGCACAAGTCTCTGAATGAAAACCCTGGTACCGTACACATGTGGAAAGTTAGAGAGTAAGTGTATCACCATATTTTACCACAATAATAAAATGAGAAAAAGATAAAGGGGTTGGTGAGAGTTGAATAAAGGCAATCTATCTTGCAACTCTAGCTAGTTCATCTTACAGAGTAACACCAATGTGAGTTTTTTTTTTTCTTTGCCAGTCCTGGGGCTTGTACTCAGGGCCTGAGCACTGTCCCTGGCTTCCTTTTGCTCAAGGCTAGCACTCTACCACTTGAACCACAGAGCCACTTCCGGCTCTTTCTGTTTGTGTGGTGCTGAGGAATCAAACCCAGGGCTTCATGCATACTAGGAAAGCTTCTATTCCCAGCCCTGCCAATGTGAAATTTGAAAAACTGCCCCAAAGTACGTCACCGGTGACTCCGTAGGTACTTCTTAGGTAACTGAAATTCTTATTTCTCTCAGCATCCTTCCTGGGCCCTTGGGCTGTGGGAACTCAGTTGAGGGTCTGTCTCTGAGGGCTTCTGGTAGCTCTGCACTCTGGAAACGTGAGGCTGGTGATACGTTACCTGGACGGATAGCCTGCCGCGCTGATACGAATCGTCTCCAGTACCCCACACGCTCTGAGCTGCTGCACAGCTCTCTTTGGATCAAAGCTGCCAAACAAGAAGATAAGCAATGAGCAGCCACCCTGGCAAATAAGCAGAACATGAGAGAAAGAAAGCGTTCCTCTAACGGAAGCCCACAAGGCACCTGCTGCTACTGAGCTACAGAAGGGCATACACAATGTCAGGAGCCATTCCAGCAGCTTTGGTCTGTGGCGAGGCACATGTGCATGTTCTTAATCTCACCAGGGTGATGATCTCTTTTTTCTTTGCCCAAGTCCTGCCCAGCCTCCAAGACTCATAAGCCCTCTCTCCTAAGCTTGCCATCCACATTGGCGTGACCTATTTCAGTGTTGGTAACCTCGATACTGGGCACCATAAGCATCCTTTGGCTCAGCAGCGGAGAGGGTGAATTTCATGGCAGGTTGCCACACTCACCTTATGGTGTGGACTCACCAGCTGCACATGCACTATGGAGAAAGTAACTTAATCTCTTTGGGTCGCGATATATTCATCCATGAAATGGGTATAGCTTTCGTGTTACTCATTTTCTATGGTTATGAAGTGGAAATGTCATGGATAGATCATGAAAGCAAACACAACAGCCTTCCACATGAGATAAAGGCACACTTACCATGAGCTAGCATCACCACAGCTGCTCAATTAAGAGTCTTATAGATGAAAAGCATTATCTCCCTGCCCTTAGAGAGATGGGCGCCACCTTTAATTGCTCCCATGTTCTCTAATGCTAAGCCTAGTACTGAAACCAAGTACCTGTTCACCTCCCTGCCCTCCCCCTCACACAAAGGGCACAGCACTGCCAAAGAAGTCAGCCCGTGACTGAAGGGCCTCTGTGCTGGGAGAGGAGAGCAGAGGGCACAGGAGTACACTGTAGAAAATGTGGCATAAATGCTGAAGGAAACTCAAGGGAAAGGCAACAGGGTGGCTAGCTGTGCAGTGAATCTTCATGGAGGGACTGGAGGCATGGCTCAATGTGGTAAATTACCTGCCTAACATGTGCAAGACCTTGAGTTCAAAATTCAATTAAAAAAAAAAGAATTAAGCCAACTTAGAATGAATCATTCTAATTGACAAGGCCTATTGTTCTCTGTAGAAGAAATGCCGCCTTTCTTTCTGACAGCACATAGCTCAACCAAAGCGAGGGCTAGGCTTCTTTTGTTGTTTCTACTGGAATAGAAGGGCAGGAGCCAAGACCTAGCAGGCTCCCAGGAGATCCAGGAGATCACAGTATCTTTGGCAGGAACTTGGCCGGGCTGCTGAGCAGCTAGCTGGCTCGCTCCCATGGATAAAGGAAGATGGCTGCTATATCAGCGTAGGACCTACCTCTGCCCAGTGGGCAGCTGCTGTGATGAAGTAATGAAAAATGGAGGGATGGATATCATAGAGAAACACAAGATGATACGCAGAAAATACTTCCATCTTTCTTCCCTGCTCACACACCCAGAGGGAACTGGGAACTGTACAGCCATGCAGCTTTCTGTTCTCTAATCTTATCTCCCTAGCAGTAAAGAAAACTACTGTCAAGCCCTCTCATCTTGCCTGTCTGTTGTCACCATGAGGTGACGAGGAATGGAACACCAGCCTTTCTGCTCTTACGTTTTGAAGAATACTGATGATAATAATTAGCATCTAACTCAACTGGAAAACCACTAGATACATAGGACCTTCTGAGCACCAAGTTTACCGTCTCGGTCTTTTTCCACTATAAGACCTGTGGTGGGGATGTTGAGCTATATTCCGGGAGAGGAGCTGCAGAGGTAGCAGAAATCCAATGTTTAGACTGAATTCGAGCTGCCAAAGTGATGGCTTCCCAGAAAGATGGTATACTAGAACTGAAAAGAAATCATGGAAAGATAGAACTAGGTGCTTAGAGAATTGAAAAACACACCAGTGGCTAGAAAGAATGGCAGGTGTGAAGGATCAGAATAAGGGACAAGGCATTATTCCAGGCAAGAATGCTGGGGGTCTGGCCACCAGAGTCTTATACTGAGTGAGCATGGGGCGGGAGGATAGTTAGATAAAGGGAGGCTGCACTTGAGTGCACACTGCAGACATGTGTTCAAAATCACACCAACCCCCACTGATATGTATAGTTGATACATGATCACTCCAAACCAAAAGAAATAATGAAGAGGATCCGTAACATGATATTGGGAGAAGAAAGTAAGACTAATGGGGCAGGCAAGTTCTCATGCAGATTTCATGGGACTTTGACAATGAACAGAGTGAGGGAGAGGGAGGAATCAAGGGCTCTGCTGTTCAAAACGGCAGCCAGTAGCCACGTAAGACTGCAAGATTAATTAAAAAGAAACAGAATGAACTCAGTTGCTCAACCACAGCAGCCACATTGGCAGCTCCCTTGTTGGCTGATGCTGACTGTAGAACACTTCCAGGATCACAAAAAGGGTCTCCTGGACAGCACTGGTTTAGAGTGACTTTCTAGAAGTTTGACTTCTAGTTTGGGAGATGGAGGCTAGTGAGGAGAAGAAATGACAGGAATTGTTATGCATATTACTAAAAGAGAGACCAAAGGAAGAGGAACCACTGGAGGTGAAAGATGAAGAGTCGGGTCTCGGCTCTGTGGAATGTGGGGGTGGTGTGCTGTTGTAGGTATACAGAAATGCTGCTCTGGATATGGAAGAATCCAGTGATGGGCAAGGAAAACTGAGACTTCATGGTACCTGGCTTTGGATGAGGTTAACCACGTGAACATGGACAGAACTGCAAGGAGTAGTGTCAAAGCAGGGACAGAGGTGGAGAGAGGGGAGGTGGGAATCGTAAGTGGATGCATGCTGGCAGCAGCTATATGGGAAGCAAGACCAGCGGTGTAATTTATCACTCAATGGGACAATCTAGGGCTGGTTTCCTGGATGCCAGGAAAGCCTGTCTTCACCACTTCCATCCTTGCTTGTTTGAACTTAGTGCGTGCCGAGAGAGGCACCGCTTCTACCTGTTTAATTCAGGCATACATGCTGCTTAACAGCAAGAAAAGTTCCAGAGGACTAGGGAATTCACCTTCTTATCCTCTCCTATCTAGGAGAGCAGAGGTGGGACCCAGCCAATGTCTGTTGGTCTTTGCTCAGCCCGTAACTTAACCCCCTGGGAAGTGAATGATCAGACAACATGCTAAGCCACGGAGCCTCACAGGCTGCTCCCCTCTGCTCTCCCCTTAGTTGTAGCTGAACCACTGAGTTCAGAGAGATAGGGAAGCAGGGCTGGCCACATGCAGCAGGCACTTACTGGAAGGGGAGCTTCTCATCATTGGGCTTGATGCAGCGGACGTAGTGCGGTGTGGTGGCATTCAGGGTCTCCATGAGCAGATGCAAGGAGGTACGGAACTGGGGACGCAAAAATCAATGGTTGGTTGGTTGGTTGGTTGGTTAACAGCTTGTTGAACATACAGTAAAGGGTAACTCACATATGGGTGGTGATAGTAGCAGTTGTTACTGTTCCCACACCCACCCCCCCTTTGAACTCTGGACTTGAACTCTCGGCCTGGGTACTGGACCCTGAGCTTTTTTGTCTTCAAGGCTAGCACTCTACCACTTGAGCCACAGCTCTACTTCTGGATGACTCTACTTTTGGTAGTTTATTGGGGATAGGAGTCTCACAGACTTTCCTATCTGAGCTGGTTTCAAACTGTGATCCTCAGATCTCAGCCTCTCAAGTACAGGCATGAGCCACCGGCATCATGCTTAGTGTTGTTACTCTTCTTACTGTGGTTAATCTAACCTGTAGTCAGATTCTAGCCAACACGATCACCTTGCTCCTCAAACTGATTAGGGCCTAGCCTGTCTGGGACCCAGTGAGACTGAAAGGTGAGGAATGCCCAACTATCCTAGAAATAGATAATGTCCAGCATTGGCAAATCAGAAGACCAAAAGAGGTGATGTTGCCAGGTGCCCTCTTTGGAGACCCTGGAGCAGAAGTTGTTCTTTAATCTTCTGGTCCCCTGAATTAACCGTCCTCTGTACTCTACAGATCTGATGCGACCTACCCCCTAAGCTCTGCCTCAGGGATTAACAAGTCATCAGTTCCTCTTTCTTCTGTTAGTCCCTCTAGGAGGCTCATGAGTTTCCTCTCAAAGGACACAAAACTTCAGCTGGGCAGCCAGAGCTGCTGATGCTGAGACCTTCATGTTCTCCTGACCTCATACCTAGCCATTTCCCTTCTACAGAGAGGCTGGACTGTCACTTGTGATACATAGCCCACAGCTTCTGCCCAGGACTGACCTGGTGGCCCACAGATTTCTTGTGCTCCTTGTTGGAGGCCTTCATGGGGGTCCTGGCAGAGCGAATGTTGATCTTTGAAGATGATCCCTTCCCAGAGGTCGCGGAGGCAGGGGCAGGGTCTTTATCATCCCGAAACAAGTCAGCCACTAGTGGGAACTAGAAACAGTCAAGGAAGAACAAGGAAAAGGAGATCACGTGTGCTTTAAGTTGTTTACATACTTCTAAAATAACTTTCTAATATGTGCCACTAAGAAATAAAAACGTGTCCACATTGAACTTTGCTCCGTATACTGTAATGTTCATGGCAGCGTTATTTGTGCGCTACAAAGCATAAATGACTCAAATAGCCAGCACCTGATGAATAGACAAAATCTAAAAAGTGATATATTAATTCAATGGAATATTATCCAATGATATAAAGGAATGAGATCCTCACAGGTGGGACAAAATAGGTAAACTTTGAAAACATTATGCTAAGTGAATGAAGCCATACACAAAAAGAATGTGAAGTGTGTGATTCATTTATATGAAATATCCAGGGAATAGAATGAGGCTTAGTTGTTGCCAAGGGCTGAGAGAGAGGGAAAGAAAGCAATTGCTAATGGGTACAGGGCTTCTTTATGCAGGAACAAAAATAATGTCAAATTTACAGTGTTGACAGTTGTACAATTTTGTTAGTATATTAAAACCCACTGAATTTTATAGTTGTACAATTCTGCTAGCATATTAAAACCTACTAAATTTTATACTTCAGAAGGATAAGTTTTATCATACATATTTTAACATCTTGATTTTTTAAATGGTTGGAGAAAATCACTTTTTCTGACACTCATGTAATTTTTACACCTGCAAACATGGATATAACTTCATTTCTTTATGGTGTGGCAGAAAGAAGAGCTATGTTCTCATGGCATTGTGTTTCAATGCGATTTCCCCTGCTTGTTATTAATACTGCACAGCTTCCCTGCCTTTCCATTCATAAAATGAAGATGACTGCCCATTATAGAGGCTGTCATGAGATTTCCCAGGTTAATGTCCTGGTAACAAAGTGCAGATGCAAACTTTGGACAAGAAGCCAGTTGGATAGAGGGGTCTCAGCCATCGAGACACTCAGTCTGATGGGGACAAATCTTCCATCATCCCCTGGGGAAGTCAGTGTTGATATTAGAACAAAGTACTATGCCTTCAGCGCATGCTGTCTGTGTGGAGGGCAAAGAAGTGTTGAAGATGTCTTTGACAATCTTGCCACATTCTGTCTCAACAGAAAATAAGTGAAGTCCAGTGCCTCAGACTCCAGGTCCTGCTCTTTCTAACCCTCTCTGTATTAACTTCCTTGAACCCCTACTTAAATGTGTGATCCATCTCTCCTACCATTGTGCCTGGATGCCCTGTTCTATTGTCCAAGAGTCCCACGATCTGATCTCATTCACATCGTCCCACAGAAGATACTTCATCCTCTTCTTTTTCAATGGTAGGCAAGTGCCCATCATGGAGCAAAGTACCCCAAAGACACTTTGTAAAGCAATCAAGCAGATCCCCTTGCTGTCCCATGAGGCATCATGCTCCGGCCTTTATACCTGTGCTCACTGTGCTGAAACACACCATTCCTTTCTCCTCTCTGCTTATCCCAAGGCCCATCTCTTCAGGCCCCCCTATGAGCCTTTCTCGAGCATTCCAGCCCCAACGGGGTTTCCCACAGTCTGTGACACCTGGTAGCCCCCTGAGGCCCGTGCTGGACTCTGAGCCTCTGCTTCACCTCTCCCTCCACAGAGATGAGGGGTGTGTGTGTGTGTGTGTGTGTGTGTGTGTGTGTGTGTGTGATAATTATCCACGTGAGCAAATGGAAGAGTATCTGTACTCACACATTCCCTACTTCCATCATTTTTATTAGGCTATAAGAAATGAGAAAATATCTGCCTAGATAATGAAAATTTAGATACTTGAGGAAACGGCAGCATAGAATTTTAGATGTGAAACTGTGAAAATCAGCTCCTAGTTGCATGTGGCAGGTAACAGCAGGAGTCTGGGGAGAAAGGGCCTCCCAGAACCCTGTTTCCACCTGTCTTCCCTCCAGCACAGTGGTCAGCATCAGCCCACAGGGGCCAAGCCCAGGATGGACCCCAGGAGCCCAGGATAGAACCTGGGAGCCTGGACATGCCAATCAGAGCTTCATGCAGCACACGGACATCCTCATCAATAGCAAGACAGTGGAAACACAACAGGGTTGAGGACATAGCCTTTATCTCTCAGATGCCTGCAGCCATGGTCCAATACACAAAGGGCAGGCACTCATAAGACCATCCTCTAACTGGTAATGTCCCCTGCAGTTCACAGGAGATTTAGGTGAAGGGGAACTACATAACTCAGGTGCAAACTCAACTTCATATAAGGCTACAGGTCCTAAAGGGCAGTGATGGTCATCTGTGCTCTGACCGTATTCTGCATTGAATTTCCCAGACTCTCAGTTTGACTACTCCCTCGTCACCTACAGGACAATTGTAAGAAGTGTATCATGCCAATAGCTTGGAAAGCAAAAGGATTATATAATGATTCAGTGGCACATTCCCTTGGTATTCACATCCATGATTCAAGTGTAAGAGTCCTGAAGCCAATCAAACATAGGCAACACACCATGACTTTTCATGTGACAGCCTCGGGAGCCCTGGCTCAGCTCCGTCACCCACAGTACAGTCATGATGTCACGCAATCACGTGAGCTTCAACATGAGCACCACACAGTGTTCAGGAGAAGCAGCAGGGTGGTGCTGGTGGCACACCAGAGCCGTTCTCAGCCCCTCATGCTAGACTTGGCTGGCTTTGTTCACGCTGGGGCAGGTTCTACTCCCTCACTGTGTAACTATGTGAGTGGCAGGCTGATGCCTCTGGGGGTATAAAACAGATATGACAATCTCATCCCTTTAGGACTTCTTGTAACCCAAACAGGCATAGAACACAGCCACAGCCTCAAGCATGCCCAAGGAGAAACTGGGGACAAATAGGCCACTCTTCATCTAGATACTCTTCTAACAGTCCAAGTTTCCTCTGAATGAAAACCCACCTATTTGCCAAGAGGGGTGGGAAGGTAAGAATTTTCTTTCTCTAAAGGTGCCCAACTATAAACAAAACTACAATCCCAATAAAAAGCAGTTATTCCACAAGAAACTTAGGCTACCCTCCCCTCCCCACACCCCGACCCCCCCGCCACACACATAATGAGACTTTTTGTTTTTTCCTTTAACTGACTAGCACCCTAAATGGATGAGATGTACTGAAAGCCTGTTGATAAGCTGGCTAGCCATGGAAATGAATGGAAGTCCTTTGACCTTGTCTTTGGGCAGCCCTGGGAAATATCTATGTGGGTCTTTCAAAAAGTTGTTCCCTTGGAACTCGAAAACAGTCACCTCAGCAACATATAGACAGGGACAAAAGCCCGTGTCTGCCACTTGTCTGCAGCGTGCCCATAGGCCGTGCCTTGAGCTTCTCTGCCATCTGAGCCTATAGAGAGACCTTTCAAACCCAAGGCAAATCTGCTTGAAAAAGGATTAAGTATGGAGACTGTATAAGAAAATATCACAGTTGTATACATTTCTGTTTCCTTGGAAATATTAACTAGTCACTTGAGTACATAATACAAGAAATTCTTTTTTAAAAATGTATTGTTTTCTGAGCAACCAATTCTCTCTCTCTCTCTCTCAGCAGTACTGGAGTTTGAACTAAGGTCTTGTGCTCACTGAACTTACTTGTTTAGCTGCTGTGGTTACCATTTGAGCCACATCACCAGCCTCAATCAATTCTCTTACGTGATTCATGCTACCCTTTGGTGTGTGTGGTGGGGGAGATCTCCAAGGTATACATAAGAAATACTTTCTGTAATCTGGTTTTCAACAGGCTTTGAGGGAAAGATTCAGCCCTTCGTTGGGGAAGATGATACACAGGTGGCTTCCTGCACAGGAAGAGGAAGGAAACACTGCCCATCACCTGAAAGATTCCACACAGCTGCGGCTTGTTTAGTATGTCGGAAGACTTTCCAACTGCTGTTACACTCATCAACGAACACTCCCAGTACATTGACTATGTGTTTTATCATATAGGATTTTTTTTTTGCCAGTCCTGGGGCTTAAACTCAGGGCCCCAGGGCTTCATGCATGCTAGGCAAGCACTCTACCACTATGCCACATTCCCAGCCCACCATATGCGTTTTTTAAGTTTAAAAATGCATTTAATACAAACAAACATTTGTTCTAAACAGCCTGTGGATAGCCATTTAGAAGCAAGTTAGTATGGGAGGCAGGGGAACACTTGGTGGTTAAGGTTGAGCCATGTAATGCGGAAAGAAGATGGAGGAGGGGCTCATGTGCACTGGGCACTGCTGCACCACAGAGGCTGTCAGGACTCAGGTCTCAGGGTACGTAGCTCCAGGACCACATTGGTGTCAAGATCCCTTCTCTGCCGGCATGCAGCGGAGAGCTAGCATCAGGCTTCCTTGTCCAGGGACACAGACCTGGCTGTCTAGGATGGCCTGGTGGCTGAGCCTGTACTGGCACCAGGTCCCAACCTACAATGCTCGTCTCTGGCTTAACACATAGTGGTGCCCTGGAATAGGACATCTTCAAAGGAAAACCATTTTCCTGTGAGTTGTTACGCCTCAGCTTAACAACATAGTCTGTCTTACAATAAACAAAACAAAACAAAAAAACACGAGGGGGAAAATACTATTCTTGGGCATTTAAAATGAATGTGTTAATATGTTTTAGAGCACGTCTTCAGCCTCTATTTATAGCTTTGTAATAGGTGATAGGGAGAAAGCAATTAGCTCCATTAACATGGCCTCAGCAGCATAACGGGCTTCACTAATTACATTCTCATTAACACCACTTTATCTTGCTGCTCTTGGGGGAGCTCCTCAAACATCCTCTGGCTGGTAGGCAGGTGGGGGTCTTGTCTCATACAGCTTAATTATTCATGACAAGATGATCATTTTTTTTTAATCAGGGATGACACAAAGGAAGACAATTCAGTTTCCTATAAAAGTACTTTAAACAAAATCAGGAATTTACACAAAGATCTGAGATTCAGCTGTGCTGACAATCAATTATGAAAATTAGGCATTAAATATTAAATGAATAGCACAGGGCCTTGTATCTATTTTCCTTTTCATTATTTTTCTGTATTTGACATGGAGGTAGAAACACTACCTCAGAGGATTGCTGTGAACACTAAAACTTTTAAGAGAATGATAGAGGATTGGTAAACAAGGACCTACAAAAATGCCATGGTGACAGATGAGGCTAGATGTGCCCATTGGCCCCGATGATTTAAAGTGCAGTTAGAATCACTCTCTGCTCTGCAGCCACATCTGTGGACAGCCCATCTGTGGGGTTATGGGTAACTTGGCATCAGTCTTTACCGTCTGTCTCTGGTCCTATCTGAGCTGAACTGGAATGGCTCAAGTAGCAAGCTCTCAAAAATCCTCCCATTAAGAACTGGCAACTCAACAGTGCCTGAAGACCCAAGTGCTGACACATTCACTACATAACAGGCCCGCACGATTGGGGAATGGCGGTGCTGACATTGTCACTGGTTGGACAGAAGGATGTGCTGGCGAAGGGAACACTAACTATGGGGTGGGGTGGGAAGACAACACCTATTTTGCCCTCCAATACAGCCACATCTATAAACTGTTGATGTACACCGTTCCACTTCTAGAGTTTTGCCCCAAAGACACAATAGCGCAAGCAGGCAATGATATGCGTAAGACATTCATTGCCTCATTATTTGAAATAGCAAACTGCACTTCCCTGATGAACATAGACACAAAAATTCTCAACAAAATTCTGGCCAATCGACTTTAACAGGTCATCAAAAAAATCATACACCATGATCAAACTGGATTCATCCCAGGGATGCAAAGTTGGTTTAATATACACAAGTCAATTAATGTAATCCACCACATCAACCGGAGCAAGCTAAAGAACCATATGGTTTTATCTCTGGATGCGGAAAAAGCGATCGATAAAATCCAGCACCCATTTATGCTAAAAGCCCTGGAAAAACTGGGATTCCAGGGAACATTCCTGAATATAATCAAGGCAGTTTATGACAAACCAACAGCAAGCATAACTCTAAATGGTGAAAAACTAAAGCCATTCCCTTTAAAATCAGGAACAAGGCAGGGATGTCCACTCTCTCCCCTGCTCTTCAACATAGTACTAGAATTCCTAGCCAGAGCAATTAGGCAAGAAGAAAATATAAAGGGGATCTAAATAGGAAAAGATGAAGTTAAACTTTCTCTCTTCGCAGATGACATGATCCTATACCTAAAGAATCCCATAGACTCTACCCCCAAGCTACTAGAGCTGATCCAAAACTTTGGCAAAGTTGCAGGATATAAAATAAACCTTCAAAAATCAACGGCCTTTTTCTATGCTAACGACCCGAAGACCGAGGCTGAAATCAGGAAAGCAACTCCTTTTGCAATAGCCCCCCAAAACATAAAATACCTAGGAATAACCTTAACCAAAGAAGTGAAAGACTTCTTTGAGGAGAACTTTAAAACCTTGAAAAACGTAATTAAGTCAGAACTAAGGAAATGGAAAAACCTCCCATGCTCCTGGATTAGGAGGATTAATATAAGCAAAATGGCAATATTGCCAAAGGCTATCTACAAATTCAATTCAATACCCATTAATATCCCAACGCCATTTTTTAATGAAATAGAGGAAGCAATCCAGAAATTCATATGGAACAATAAAAGACCTAGAATAGCAAAAACAATCCTAAGCAGAAAGAACAGTGCTGGAGGAATTACAATACCCAACTTCAAGCTGTATTATAAAGCTATAGTAATAAAAACAGCTTGGTATTGGCACCGGAACAGGCCTGAAGACCAATGGAACAGAATTGAAGACCCAGAAATGAACCCACAGAACTACGCCTACTTAATCTTTGATAAAGGAGCTAAAACAATAGTATGGAAGAAAGATAGCCTCTTTAACAAATGGTGCTGGCAAAACTGGCTCAACACATGCAACAAACTAAAACTAGATCCTTATATATCACCCTGCACCAAAATCAATTCCAAATGGATTAAAGACCTCGAAATCAAAACAGTAAACAGTAAAGGAAGGAGTAGGAGAAACACTTTGGCTCCTTAGCACAGGATGGAACTTCCTTAACAAAGACCCAGAAAGGCTACAAATCAAAGAAAGGTTGGACAAATGGGACTGCATCAAACTGCAGAGCTTCTGCACGGCAAAGGACATAGCTCGTAAGATAAACAGAAAGCCCACAGACTGGGAGAAGATCTTTATCGGCCATTCAACGGACAAAGGCCTCGTATCTAAAATATATGCAGAACTAAAAGAATTACCTTCTTCCAAAACAAAACTGCAAAGAACCAATAGCCCCCTCATCAAGTGGGCTAAAGACTTACAAAGATACTTCTCTGATGAGGAAATGAGAATGGCCAAGAGACATAGGAAAAAGTGCTCTACATCACTGGCCATAAAAGAAATGCAAATCAAAACAACATTGAGATTCCATCTCACCCCAGTAAGAATGTCATATATCAAGAAAACTAACAATAACAATTGTTGGAGGGGATGTGGCCAAAAGGGAACCCTATTTCATTGTTGGTGGGAATATAAACTGGTTCAGCCACTCTGGCAAGCAGTATGGAGATTCCTCAGAAGGCTAAATATAGAACTCCCCTATGACCCAGCAGCCCCACTTTTGGGTATCTATCCAAAAGACCACAAACAAAATCACAGTAATGCCACCAGCACAACAATGTTCATTGCAGCACAATTTGTCATAGTGAGAATCTGGAACCAACCCAGATGCCACTCAGTAGACGAATGGATCAGGAAAATGTGGTACATATACACAATGGAATTTTATGCCTCTATCAGAAATAATGACATTGTCCCATTTGTAAGGAAATGGAAGGACTTGGAAAAAAATTATACTAAGTGAAGTGAGCCAGACCCAAAGAAACATGGACTCTATGCTCTCCCTTACTAGGAATAATTAGTACAGGTTTAGGCAAGTCATAGCAGAGCATCACAAGGCCCAATAGCTATACCCTTATGAACACATAAGATGATGCTAAGTGAAATGAACTCCATGTTATGGAAACGATTGTTATATCACAGTTGTAACTACTTTCAACGTCCCATGTGTATCTGTAGCTTCTTTTATTGATGATGTTCTTGTATCACCTTCCTGTGGTTGTACCTACACTATCTCTGTAATCTTATCTGAGTATACTGGAAACCATGTATACTGGTATTGAAACTAGGAAATTAAAAGGGAATACCAAAATCGAGAGACACAGGGTAAAAAAAGACAAACAACTACAAAAGCAATACTTGCAAAATTGTTTGGTGTAAATGAACTGAACACCTTAGGGGGGGAAAGGGAAAGGGGGAGGAGGGAGGGGGGTATGATGGACAAGGTAACAAACAGTACAAGAAATGTATCCAATGCCTAACGTATGAAACTGTAACCTCTCTGTACATCAGTTTGATAATAAAAATTTGAAAAAAAAAAAAGAAATAGCAAACTCTAGCCAGTGATTAACAACGACAACAACAAAAAGATGTATGTTCACGTGGAAAGATGGCCAAGACACAAGGGTGATTTTAAAAAAGTTAGAAGATGAGGCATTCATACTGTGATTATTTCGATCTTAAAAAGTGATTACTGTGTGCTTGTGCATGCAGGATAGGCGCTCATCAGAGGATAGGTCACAGAGCAGGAGAGGGTGCTTCTAGGTAGTTCTGCACTATTTGATTTTTTATGACATTTCATTTCCAATAAAAACCAAGTATCCACAATCTAAAACAATATCTCTGTATATAAAAGAGCTAACACTGCGGATTGGTGAGACTGCTATCCTCAGAATGTCCTAGTTACAAGGTCAGGAATTAGCTGGCACCTGGGAACTTGGATTTCACAGTGTTTGGCATTCCCTGATAAAGCTCACTGAGCTTAAACTCCTGGTACATACATGGTTAATGTCAGGTATTTGCCTTCCTGTTGGGAATCTAGAGTTTGGGTGAAGGGAATTTTGGTTCATGCTGTTGTAAAGGATGCCTGGACCTTGGGCTCAGGCGGCATCTTCTGAGAGGTATTTCACAGTCTTGTCAGGCTTGTTCCTTGGGGAGAATTCAGGGCTCCTCCAGGCTCACCTGTCTTTTTTTTTTTTTTGGCCAGTCCTGGGCCTTGGACTCAGGGCCTGAGCACTGTCCCTGGCTTCTTCCCGCTCAAGGCTAGCACTCTGCCACTTGAGCCACAGCGCCGCTTCTGGCCGTTTTCTGTATATGTGGTGCTGGGGAATCGAACCTAGGGCCTCGTGTATCCGAGGCAGGCACTCTTGCCACTAGGCTATATCCCCAGCCCCTCACCTGTCTTTTGATGGGGTTGCTTTGTATCCTTTTGCTGTCATCGATCACAATCCTAAACACCATGATAACCTGACATCTGTGAAGTCTTTCTCTGGCAAACCTCTGACACTGAGAGTGGTTTTGGGGATTCCAGCATACTCCTTATTCCCACTGTATCTTCTTCACACTGACAGCATTCGCACAGGGTGCTCACCATGGTAACCTGTAACCGCATCCTGTCTCTATATGGTAACTATGTCTTTTTCACTAGACTACAATCTATGAGGTTGACAATATGTCTTGGTTACCACTATACATACTACAAAACAGTTAATGAAGTTGTTAAATAAAAATAATAGAAGGTCTACCAGACAGCATTTTATTAGCAATAGTGATTGCCAGGTGTGGGCATCCCTGAGTAACTCAGATGATGATGCATAGAACATGTGGTCCAGAATCAAGCTCTGTGCTACATGAGAAGTGACCATGTTGCCCACCCCCCACCCTGGGAACCTGCATTCTTTTGTGCATTCCTCTCATGAAGGAGACACTTATACCTAGTCAACAGAGGTTTCTAGGCATGATGGGCCATTAGATTTATAGGGGAGAATCTAAAGGTCTCTTAGCAAGCATTCCAGGACACAAGGATGGGGTCCTCTCCCACCCTGGTAAAAAGTGGCAAATCTCCTATAAACTACCATGGACCAGAGATCTGGGAAGTTGGGAAGCTCCCGTTTACTCAAAGCCAATTGTCTCTGTGATTATTTCCCTGATGTTCTAGACATACAGTGACAACAGGCAAAAACCTACCTTGGTTCAAGGACCATGGGATGTAATAGGGTTTACTTGGCTTTATGTCCTTGAGCCTGTTTTGCTGGGTGTATTTCCCCCCTTCTATATCACATTCTATTAAAGCTTATCACAAAGAAAAATTAATCTGCCATTCTCCAATGTTATCTGGCCCTTGCAGTGAGTTCTGTGCCACATGGTCTGGGAGAAAGCCTCTTAAGTCCTGCAGAATCTTCTCTTGGGTTCCTCTGAAGGGCTAAAGATGGCAGCAGCATCTGCTTCTAGGTGGCCATTAGCATGTTGCTGGGTTGGCCTCTCCAGGCCTTCCCAACTTCAAGCTACCTATGTGTCTCTTCTTTATCTACTCACTCAGAGCACTGAGAATGCAGCAACCAGAAGGGAAGCTTTGCCTTGCTCATCTCTGAACAAGAACAGGTGGGTTTAGAAACACGACTCAGAGGCAGGCACTTAACAAATGTGTATGATAAATGGGGACCTTCTTTGTTTCTATGCTCATGAGAGGGAAACATCTGAAATCCGGCGATAACAAAGATTCAAATGTAGACTTAAATGTCCCTTAAACCTCACCAGTTCCATGAAGGTGTGTATGCGCGCGCGCGCGTGTGTGTGTGTGTGTGTGTGTGTGTACTAGTACTAATGCTTGAACTTAAGGTTTTTCACTCAAGATTAGTGCTCTACCATTTGAGCGACAGCTCCACTTTTGGCTTTTTGCTGGATATCTGGAGTTAAGAGACATGGACTTTCCTGCCCGGGCTGGCTTTGAAATGTGATCCTTGAATCTCAGCCTCCTAAGTAACTAGGATTAAGGCATGAGCCTTGGCTATCGTGAAGTTTTTGCTTACAGAAAGGTTTTGGAGACTACGGAATAGACACAAAGTGCATTAAGGGGTGGAAATAATTTCACATCTGCAACCCGGGGATGGAGGGGGTGACTTGGACACCAGGCAAGTCCAAATTGTCACACTCTCTGCTGTGCCTCTCCCTGGTTGTCACTTCTCTGGCACCTCCCCCACGTCGTTCTACTACCAGCCGTCTCTTCCTGTCCCCTGTTCCCTGACTCTTTCCTTCCATCAATCCATACCCAAATGTTTTCAGACTGAAGTAACCAACAACCCCCTTTGCTCTTCCCTGGCCCAACATCCCTTCCTTTCTGAAACTACACCAGCCACCCAGTGGCCTGTGGAAGCTCTTACTGCACTCTCCATTTCTTTTCTTTTCCTGTAATGCTGGAGATTAAACTGAGGGCCCTGTGCATGCTAGGCAGGCTCTCTACCACTAAGTCATGCCCTTTACCTTGCTAGCCTTCAGGATGTTGATCTGCTCCTCATATACTGTGTCCCGGTTTTTCTCCAGAAAACCATCTGAAAGGTACTCCACCTGGGGCCAAAACAGCGGAAGAAGAAAGCTTGTTAGTGCTTCAGCCTGACCACACGCCTCCAGCAGTTTTAGTTTCTTCTCATCGATGTCAGGTTGTCTACAAAAAGAGCTGTGAGTAGGGGGTTCCATAGATGTCCCCATTCAAAATGCAAATGCGAGAAGCCATCCGTATTTACGCAGAGGGAGCTGAGTATTCATTTTGCAGAAGAAAACACTATCTCAACATGGAGTTCCCATGATAAAAGGCTTCTTTAGGGCTCTATGAATGCAGCTTCTAAACCTCTCATACAACATATACCCCAGACCCTGCATCAGGCTGTTTTGTGGGGGCAGGGGTATGCCAACACTGGAGCTTGAACTTAAGCCCTTAGTATTTTTGCATCAGGCTGGCACTCTACCACACTAGCTAGCTACAACTTCACTTCCATTTTTTTAAATGGTTAATTGGAGATAAGAATCTCATGGATTTTCCTGCCCAGGCTGGTTTTGAACCACAATCCTCAGGTCTCAGCCTCTGAGTAGCTAAGATTACAGGTGTGAGCCACTGGTGCCCGGCTAGGCTGTGCATTTTCTTTTCTGGTCCTGGGGCTTGAACTCAGTGCCTGAGCACTGTCCCTGGCTTCCCTTTGCTCAAGGCTAGCACTCTACCACTTGAGCCACAGTGCCACTTCTGGCTTTTTCTGTTTATGTGGTGCTGAGGAATGGAACCCAGGGCTTCATGCATGCTAGGCAAGCACTCTACCACTAGGCCACATGCCCAGTCCTAGGCTGTGTATTTTAACAAGACACTAATGCACATTACAACCTGAGAATAAAAGAGAAATCCATTGAACAAAGTTCTATGTCTACACCTGTCACTGGGAAGGGAACCCCTAAGGAAGGGTGACCCATTCCATGAAACGCAGAACACGGAAAACCCCATCTTCCTCCTCCTCTTTCTGCTCCACACAGACTTACATGCTGCTCTCTTTCGAACTGCCACCTGCTGTGCATGTGAAAGGCAACAGCCTGGAAGTGTGTGCCAAGTCCTGACAGTCTGACATAGCAGAGACAGGGGCAGGGTGGGGAAGAAAGGAGGGAGGGGAACTTACCTGAGACCCCAACTTGAACTCATACAGAAAGCTCCCACTTAGCCCAGAAAGGGGCTAAGATTTTTTCCCTCTTGGCCTACCTAACATGGGGCTAAGGGAATGCCAAAGCCAGAGAAAAGGCCGGCCACCTTATCTGCAAAGTGGACGACGATGAAGGATGTATTGGACATGCGGGGTTTCTGGAAGTGCTGGCTGCTGGAATGCCGGTCATAGAGCTTCTGAGCCCAGTTCTGGTCTGTTCCTTTTGGCACCTGGAGAAACACAAAATAGGACAGGGTTCTTTGGAAAGGAAGTACAGCATTAGCTGAGAGGTATGTGGTCTGCCAGTGAATTGGCTCCATGATAGAGACTCAGCTCTCAGACCAGGAACTTAATTGGACCACAAGAGAATGATTCCCCCATGGTGGGTGTTCAGGATTCTGCCACAGCAGGGCCTTGATCTGCCACCTGTGGGCTGGAGCCTGAGGAAGCTTCCTGAGCTTCAAAGGACCAGCTGGCTGGCAAAAGCAGGGTGTGCAGGAGAAGGTGATGGTGAAGCTCCTCTAGCACCACGCACTCCATTGCTCGGTGGTCCCTGCTGCAGGACAGCCCACCTGCCTCCCTGAGTTCACCACACTGATGCTCTGTCGCCACCCTTTTCTGTGAAGGTTTTTCCAGATCACTCTTGTCCTCACGTGTGTCATCCTTGGGGTTCTTCAGGACTAAGCTATGACACATATCATTGGCTTCTGGGTATTATCCTTACATACCGTAAGGCTGTTGGGATAATGGGCTGACTTCTCCTTACTGCTTTCTTTCTCTGACTCAGAAAAGGACATAGACTTGGGCTCTAGCCACACATTTGGGTTCTAAGTACCAAGTGATGGTCTGCCTGATGATCATCTCTGCTTCCCAGGAAATGGAGTTTCAGAACTATGGGTTCTGTGACAAGGACAATTCTGAAGGACAGCCCTATCCCTGCCTTTCTGAATGACTTCAAAAGGAAGTTAAGCATCTTGTTTCACTGAAAACAGAACACAGTGTCACTGTGACCATTCAAGGTGGTCAACAATGACCAGGCTGAATCCTGTGGAGTGTTGGTCCCGCTGTCCTCTTTGCTATCACCTACCAGAACAGGGCTGGACTCGGTTATGTGTCACTAACTGACATATCCTTCACTACTTCAGATTGTACATTTGGCTCAGGCAGAGTTGAAGGTGACCCTTACAGTAGCCATTTAAAAAGGGCTTTGGTTATTAGATGAACCCCATTGGTGCCAAAAGGAAAATGCTCACATACTGGGGAGCAAACTTCTTAAGATCCTTTGTAAGCAAACTGAAAACAATTTTTTTCCTCAAGATTCAAAGCAACTAATATTGAATCTTCTGTGCTACGTGCCCCAGGAAATTCAAGGAGAGGAAACGGCTTTCTTGAAGGAGACTATTAATTATACTGGGCAGGCAGTAAAATATATTTAATTCAGCATTTTCTATTTAAATTGTTTTATATTTATCTCCGAGTGTTCTGTTTTAGAACCACCAGGTGTGGGAGAGAGACGGGCCAGCCCCGCGGCACTGTGAGGCCCAAGAGCTATGTGAGGAGGGGACAACGAGGGACAACCCGGTGGTAGCAGCAGCGGCAGCAGCAGAAGTCCCAACTAAGCAGTCACTGAGCTCAGCTGGTAACAAAATCACCTTGCCTAGGAAACAAAATTGGACTTCTTTGAGATGATCCCATGATCCTGCACAATCACCAATACAGACAGACAGGAACTAGTCAGCAGAGGAGACCAGCAGTAAAATTCAGCTGCATGCGTTTTCTGACCAGGGTCTGTTCCTGAACTCTGCCCCTATGCCCAGCCACATGTAAAGGCCAACAGGATGCCACACAATGAGGATTCTCAGATAATGCTAAGAGCTGATGTCCACAGTGCTTTGTATTTACCACATAGTGTTCTACACATTTCAAATGCATTGACTCGTTTAATCTTCATTATCCTCTTCCTAGGGAGCTAAGCACTTACATGCTTATAAATATTTCAGAGAAAGGAAACTTGAGACAGTACTTGCCCAAGGTCACACAGCTAGGAAGGAGCAGAACTGGGTTCAAACCAGGACAGGCTGGCTGTAGGGTATGCGTGCTTCCCTCTTAGGCTTTTAGGCCTGACAACAGGCTTTTCTTGTTTTGTTTTTGGTACGTGAGTGGGGCTTGAACTCAGGGCCTTGAGTTCTCCATTGGCTTTTACCCTCACACCTGGTATTCTACCACTTGCGTCGCATCTCCACTTCCAGCTTTTTTTGCTGGTTAATTGGATTTATTATCTGATTCAGCTTGCTCAGAACCAAGATCCTCCAATCTCAGCCTCCTGAGTAGTTAAGATCATAGGCATGAAGCACCTGGCTTGACAACAGTTTTAAAAGCAGCCACAAAGGCACAGTCAGCTAGAAAGCATTTATCTCAAAACATCTTTCCATAAAAGTAGATTGTGTTCTCTTTCTCTCTTTCTCTCTCTCTCTCTCTCTCTCTCTCTTCCTCTCTCTCTCTCTCTCTTCCTCTCTCTCTCTCTCTCTTCCCTCCCTACCTCCTCCTCCTCTCCCTCTTCCCCCTCCTCCTTCTTTTTCGCTGGTACTGGGGTTTGACCTCATGTCCTTGCATTCTACCAGCCTTTATATTATTTTTTTCCATAAAAATAGAGCTTAATCAGTCACAGGAAAAAGAAAATTGACAATCCAAATTATGGCCAGGAGTAGCTCTGGAATAATGCAGCTGAAATGGAATCCTTTACAAGGAACTTGCATGTGGCTTTATACTTCACACGGGCATCTCTGTACTCCTTAGAGCAATGCGGGGAGCACTGGACACAGCTCCGGCTCTGTCATCGTTGGGCTGGCTCTGTCCCTCAGAGGCCCGCTCCCTCTGAGCTGTGGTGCTGGTTTCTAAAGAAATGCTCAGAACAGGCAATTCTATGGAGACGGCTAGAAGCATGAGACAGAGGCTATCAAAGGGCATCTTCAAGAGGCAGTGAAGATTGCCTGACAAAATTGATTGAGGAATGTGTGCAACTCTGAATGCGCCAAGACCCACTGAACTGCATGCTTCAAGTGGGTGAGTTGTGCGATGTGAATTATGTCTCAATAGAGCTGTTAAAAGGGTATCAAACCTGATTTTACTCTTGACTATTCAAAGTCCTCAGGCTTACTATGACCCTTCTTCACCAACAGCCTGGGGACTCATCCTACTTCTGAAAACTTTCCAGAATGTTCTTTCTGGACCTTGAGCAGCAGCTATTCCATCACAGATGCTGCCTCAGGCCCCAGACATCACCTAGGGAGCAACAAAACAGCTGACAGAGCCAGGCTGGGTGGCATATACTGTTAATCCCAGTTACTGGGGAGGCAAAGGCGGGAAGATTTTGAGTTCAAGTGTAGCCTAGGAAAAGTGAGCAAGACCCTCTTTCAAAAAACAAAATACAAAACAAATAGGCTGGCATCATGGCTCAAGTAGTAGAGTGCTTGCTTTCAGTCCTTAGAGATATTTTTCCTTATCCTATACTCCCTTCCTCCAAATGTACAGCAGATGGAATGTGAGTGCTAAGGACCCCCATGGCCTCTTTTCCTGTTCTGAGCCACTGTCACCAATCAGCGCTACTTCAGTTACTCCCTATCCAGTTCCACCCATACCCCTGAGGCACGCTGGGGCCTCCCCCAGCCCTGCTGCTCTCTCAGGTCCCCGAGAGAGCACCCTCTGACCAGTCCCTGCTGTGCCAGAACTCTGTAGTCCTAACAGCTTGGTAGGGAGGAGGGAGAGGGCTCCTTTGCCACACCTGGCAGCATCCCAAGAGCCACCGGGCACCTCGACCTCCACCCTGCACTCAGCAGGAAAACTCCATGCAGGCCCAACACCATCCAAGCCCTCCTTTCCTTTATCCAGGGGCTGGCAGAGCTCATTCATCAACTCCTCCCTCCCAGAAGCCCTGCTGATCTAACTTAGAATAACAAAATATAAAAAGTAATAAATAAAAGACCAGGTTTCCCTCGGAGGAGAATGAATGCCTTCAATGGATTAACACACGGCCCCGCGCTCTAAGGGGGAGTTGACCTGGCGATTCCTCTATCTCATCAATGCCCTTGACCTCAGCAAGCACGCTGGAGACCCAATTACTCTCTCTGGCAGCACAGGGCAGCCAGTCCCACCTGCCTCCATCCTCCACAGGCCTCCCTGCCTTCCCTCACAGATGCCCCATTTCCTCCTTCATGGGAAAATAGAGGTTGTCAAGCAGAAAATCACAAATTCCGGCTCTAACGTCCAACTCCACTGCTTCCAGGCACTTACCTACCTCCTTTCCCTCTCAGCCAACATTACACCCCAGTACCCCTGCCTCCTGGAAGGCCTCACCCCCAGCCTCTGCTCCCGCTTCTCAGAGCCATGCCTCCAGCAAGGAGGCCTGGAATTGAGTCTTTGTCCAAGGACTTCCCTGGGACTGTTCCACCCACCAGGCTCCAGGAGGCCTTTCCTCCTGCATGGCTGCTGAAAACGCTCTGCCCTCTGCTTTCTCTTGCGGCTGCCCACACCAGGCTCTCTCTGTAGCCTGGCTTCTGGAGACTTTCAGGGCCTCTGACAAGATCAGGATTGGAATAGTCGACTCTGAGAGCAAGCGGACCCTGGTGAGGAAGGAGGAGGGCAGTGAGCCCCCGACCCGTCCTTCAGCCCATGTCGCCACAGAGCCCTAGCAATGGTAGGACTCACTAGGGAGGCCTGCTCTACCCATCTCTCCAGGCTGGGTTTTGTGAAAGGAAAGAATCCTGGCCAGGCCTGCCTTTGAGTGCCCCCGGGCACTCTCCGGCAGTGGCCATATATATTTCATTCACTACAGTTTCCCCCAGGAACCAGGGATCATGACCAGGATGTTTCTTCTACCCACAAGGAAGAGGAAGCACATGCAGTGACCTCTCATGTCTAACTAGCCTCACCGAGTTTGTTACCCCCAGGAGGTATCAGTGTGTTACACAGCACCCCAGAGGAGAGAAGATGGCCAGTCTGAATGCAGCTTAGGGGAGGGCGGGCATGGGGCCCCACGAGGCAGCTTTAAAGGGTAGATTTTTGGTCAGAGGAGCGTGGAAAGGAGTATCTCCCACACACTCACACCCTCGCGCTGCCCTCTGGGATAACCAAGGGACAGCTGTATCGTCTGTGACTTGGCTGGGGTCTGATTGTAAATACTGAGGCTTTCCCACTGGAAGGAACCTGAGCAACTTAATGTTCTGGCTCCCATGCGATCCCAACAGCTCACAGCACCCTTTTCAGGGGGAGAACTTCCCCCAGTGCTGCCCCTGTAAGCCCGCAGAGCCAGTCCACACCCACACTTCTAAGGGAAAGCCCAGCTCTCGGGAAGCCTGCCCCCACACATCTTCCCCAGAATGGTGATTTCTCCCTGGCTGCCTGGCACATGAGTCCAACTCTCACACGGCTTTGCATCCAGTCACGTGGAGGTCACAGAGCTCAGGTCTTCACAGCATGGCCTCAGTATTCTGTCTCACCCTGCACAGGAGCTGAGAGACAAGGGATGTGTCTCAGGAAGCCCCTGCCATCAACCGCGCTGGTCCCAAGAGATGCCAAGGGGCCCGGATGCAACCAACTCTATGAACCAGTTTTCCAACCTACTTTGGCTCTGGCTCTGTTGGCACTCTCAGAAGGGCCTAGAAGGGCCTAGAAGGGCCTCAGTTTGTCTCAACTCAGATTTATTATAGTATGATCTCCATAACCTGAAAAAGCACTTTTCATTCAGGGTTCATTTTGACAAATGCAGTGACAACTGCTGGCTTAAAAGTCAGCAGTTACTAGAGGCTGGGTCAGATCATCCTCACCACCACCCCCATTCCCCAGATCAAGAACAACTGCACTCCATTTTCCATACTGCAGACTTTTCTCTTAGTCCTTAACTTGGTGCTCACCACGCCTCCTCTGCCACACCTGTGGCCTCAGCCACTGGTAAATTTAGAGGAGTAATTTTGCAGAACTACCTGGCATCCTGGCACTCTGAAACCCCACCAGCTCAAATAGCAGGAAGCCCAGGACTTGGCAAACCTCAGTTCATGCATGGGGTAGGGAAGCCTTGTGTGGAAACAATATGGCTGTCTATAGGTTAAGACTGGTCTGAATTAGCAGCTCTGCCCTGATGCTGCTCAGCTGTCATTGTGCTATCCCTGGAAGTGGCCCATGTCCCTTTCAGCTGCTAGGAGCCCCTGACTCCAAACAAACTCAGGTTCTGCCCACAGACTTCCCTGGTCCCTACCTGGGCAGAGCACCTCAAAATGTGATCACTGCTTCTCTGTCACTGTCCAGCAGTGAGGTCCCTTCCCTCTCTCCTGAGGGCTTTCCAATCAAGATGGGACATCCAGTCAGTGTATACCACGTGCTTAGTGTATAATGGATTGCAGCAGGAATATAAAACAATTTGTGTGCGTGTGCGTGCGCGTGCGTGTGCGTGTGCGTGTGCATGTGTGTGTGTGTGTGTGTGTGTGTGTGTGTGTGTGTGTGCTGGGGTTTGAAGTCAGGACCTGGAGCTATCTCTCAGCTTTTTTGCTTATAGCTGGTACTCTACAACTTGAGCTACACCTCCAGTTATTTGTTTTCCTGGTTATAAGAAGAGTTTTCATCTCAATTCTCAGGCCTTAGCCTTCTGAGTAGCTAGGATAATAGGTGTGAACCAATTACGTCTGGCTGAAACATACTTTTATTTCCCCATAACTTCCACAAAATAAACTCCAGTAAGGACCCGAAGTGGACTCAGAAAGAAGGCAGATGACAAGGCTTGCCAATATCCCAGGCTGCAAAGTCTAGGGATGGAGGAGGTTATGTTTATTGTTTGCATCTGGCAACTTGTTTCCACAACTTCTGGCTGCTATGCACCGTCTCCTCCTCTCAGAAACATAAGTTCCCAGGCCAGCTCCGGGGTCCCTGAAGGGGCTGTGTCCTCCCCTGAGGACAGCAGTCTACAGTCTGACCATCTGACTCCACGTAGCTGTGCATTGAGATCAGTGCTCCCACTGCTCTGGTTTGACATTTTGTGAGATGCACCTTTGGAAAGTGGCAAATCTCAAATCCTCAAATGACAAGGTAAAAGAAATCCACAAGCATCCTTCCCTTGCTGGCTGAGATCAGGGCAAAGCACTTCAAATCAGAGTCATGGGGCAGCTGGAGAAGCCAGGATGCCAGCAGTCATGGTTTACAATTAACACTTTGATCACACAATCAGGTAGCCTGGTGTAGAGTAAGCTGCCCATACCATGGATCTCAGTTATGCATGACCTTGATCTTGACCTTCACCACAAGAGAGGAGAGTGAAGAACTGGAGACTATTTTGAGCAAAATTAAGAGTGGTACGCCAGCCGAGTACGATACAAAGATGATGACTGCTGGGAATCTCAAAAGAGCATGTTCCTGTCTGAGCACGCTCAGAAGGAGACTGAGTGGACAATGACCTAGGGAAGTGAGTGAGGAGGGAAGACAGGAGGAACGGGGTTGTGACTATGTCCATTTAACCAGTGCCACTCAGCTCAGGGACAATTGTTTTACCTTGTGTGGAACTTCTCATGTTGAAAAGGCCTATGCAAGCACCTGACACACTGAGAAATTATCCTTGCGGTGACACTGACTTGGAAGATAAAGCTGGTGTTTCTAAGATAGTGAAAAGCAGTTAGGAGATAAGAACGTGCCAGCTGTAGATTCTGTGTATTTTCAATGTCTTCTGCTGTTTTGTTAACCTTCCCTTTTCATTTCAAAGACAGTGAAATAAGAAGGACCCTTCAGGAAAAGAAATTCTTCCTCTTTCCTTACCATTAAGCCACATTCAACATTCCACTTTTATCAGCAAGATTTGAGAGTAGTCAGAGCAATGGGTTCTTCCCTTTCAAGGGCTAAAATCATGTGGCATCCATACCCTCTGTTAGATTTTCTATCACTAAAAAGTGTGTGTGTGTGTGTGTGTGTGTGTGTGTGTGTGTGTGTGTGTGTGTGTGTCCCTCAGGCACCAAACAAAGAGAGATTGGGAAAATCACCAAGCCCATTCACCTGCAGTTCATAGAATAGGAAACCACAGGCCAAAGAAGCTAGGTGGTGGTTGACAAAAATCACACCAAATTGTCCTACGTTCTCAAAGGGTACAAGTGTTTTTGCTGCTGATGGCTCACCACTTTCCCGGTCACACAAGGTAAAATGCATAAAATCCTGATGGGGGACATCTATGGATCCTGCCTGCTCCTATACCATCTGGTCCTGCAAAGGTTAATTGTGGGCTTTTGAACCCTGATTCTCTAGGGGCATCCATGACATCTTCTGGCATATAGGGCAGCTAAAGGATCAACTCCATTCCCCTGTCATATCATGCCAACCCCTACCATGTGTTTTCTATAAAAGGAGGGCCACATTTACCAGTACCACAACACCTGCCAGTCACACTCAACATGTTACCCTCTACAGGTATTGGTGCTTCTTCTAGAACACCAAGGCCAGAAAATCACAGACTAAATTCTATCTTTGAAATCTCATATGTTCCTTGCTGTACACACCAAATCTAGAACTGAACCAGTTCAACGATGGTACTATCATTTTACCTTGCATTCTTCATCCAGCAGATCCAGGATACCCAGCTTAGCTTCTATGAGGTCAATACAAGGTTGATTATCATAAAAATCAATCAAGGTCCAAGGGATCTGCTCCTTCATGTATTCTTCTTGCTCCAACTTGAACACATGCTGGGATAGGAAGTGGAAGGTCAAGGTGAGTGAACTACAGACAGACTGACCTTCTCTTCCCTCAGTTCTGAGTGAGTTCTGAGTTCTGGAGGATGGCAGGTAACTAACAGAAAAGGGTTGGGCACTAAGTCATTGTTCGGACTGCAAAGCAGAAAATCTCAGTGGCACAACTTCTGAGCCCTATGTGATCCCTGTAGTACTGAGGATTGCATTTTGGGCCTTCTATTCATTCAGTTAGGGTCTTGGGCTTTTGCCCAGGCTGGCCTTAGACTGTAATCCTCTGTCTCCATCTCCCAAGTAGCTGGGATAGTAGTTGTAAGCCACTGAACTCTGCTGATTCTAGGATATTTTAACCATCCCATTTTTTTGTGTGTGGTGCCCCAACTAATCACAAGAAGCTCCATAGCTGACCTGTAGTTGCTACATACTCTGGGAGCACAGGCTAAGAGGAGTGGGGTCAAATCTGAGGAAAGGATCATTAACCCTTCAACACAGCTGCCTGAGTCATACTTCTTCCCTAGATGAGAAGAGCCAGTTCCAAAGGTTGGGGGTACCAGGCTGGGAAGGGGAGGTCTGGGAAGAGCTGGAGTCCACTAAACTCAGAGAAGCAGCAGGCCAGACATCACTAGAAGCAGAAAGCAAGGCCTGCTCTATCCCCATCTCCCAAGACTGTAAGCCCAGCCTACCGAGTTGAACTGCTGCTGGAGCTTTTCATTGGCATAGTTGATACAAAACTGCTCAAAGCTGTTTACCTCAAAGGTCTCAAACCTGGGGACAGAAAGAGATGACAGAGAGACTTTTTTTAATGGAGAGACTAAAATAGGAGACATTTTTTTACTGGAAGGAATTACAAAAACTGTCCTTAAACAAGGGTACTTTCTGCACCCCCCCCACCTGCCGCGTGTGAGCTGCTAACAAAGGCACATCAATCAGAAACATGTCTTCAACTTCATGATTCTTTCCTGAGGATGTTATCCTAGAAGGAGAATGACTATGTCAAAGAACTCTGCTTCTTAAAAGGCAAAAGTTAATTTCCAGAAAGGGAGAACTAATTGACATGATCACTCTTACCTTCCCTGTGTACCAAAGTATCATTCTAACCCTGGTCAATGTTGTTTTAATGCTCTTTATTAAGAGCTTACACATAATATAATCATCAATGCTTTTACATGTTTCAGCACATTTTCACAAAATGTCATAGATTCTACTGCAGATAGAGATGCACCTAGAAACATTTTGCTTACAGAGAATGCTTTCATTACCTGGAAAGTTTCCCTTGTGATCCATTTAGGTCAGCCCACCTGTTCACACTGACTGAGAGTACTCATGTACCACAGTTCTTTGGTCAACAGTGCATATTAACTTTTAAAAACTAGCAGGTTACTTGGGATAGAAATATGTCCTTGAATGCCCATTTCTTTAGGAATTAATAAAAGTTCAACATTTCCTGGTCCACCCAAACTAGTCATCTGTGTTTTGTGGACTGTCTGGGATCCTTGGCCAGTTGTGTTGGTTTTAGCATTACAGATGGACATATTTGAGCTCTTCGCACTTTTCCTTGCTCAGCTCAGCTGTTTGCATTGTCGCTGAAGGCTGGACTCGGAGAGGCATCGATGCTAAGAAGGGCAGGTGGGGTGAGATATGGCACTGAAGGATGAGGGAGCGGCATTCTGGGTTTGGATTTTCCCCTAGGCAGCAGGGAGATTCTGGAGGATTTGAATTATGACATTCAGATATACACCGCAGAGACTGAAAAGAGAAAAAGTGATGGGGGAAGGTGTGCAGATCTGGAGGCAGGATGTGGAGTGAGGGAGTCACTCCTGGAGTAAGAAGCCAGACAAGATGCAATGAGGGCCTGGTCTAAGTTAGTGCTGGCCACACAACAGTAAACTCTCAATTTGGAAATGTTGGGGGCAAGTAGACTTCAAATGACCCTTGGGGTATGCAGATAAAACTCATGCAACTAAAGGGATGGGTGTCGCTCACCAAGCCAGCAACATGAACGGCACTGGGAGTCTGAAGTTTCACGTGGGCTGGGCCCACCTTATGCAATGAATAGTGACATGTGGCCAAGGGTGTGATGAAAGGCAGAAGTCTGAGAGGAAGAGGCGCCTTTGCCTCATTCACACAGTGAACTGGAAGAGCCTGCAGTGGCCCTGCTTGAGAGCCTACAGGACACTGAGGGAAAGGACTTCCTGAGCTCTTCTTTAAAGCTCACAACCAAGAGTGAGAGCCTGTTATTAATCCCTCCCTATAGTTCAGGAACCTCAGGCCTGTGGAAATTTAGTAACCTACCCAAAGTCAGGGGAAGTAGACAGAAGAATAGCTGCACCTAGAGAGTCTGACTTCTGAAAACAGTCTTATTGATTCAGAGAGAGGCAAAAACTTCACCAAAAAGGAAGAGAGCTGGACAATGTTGGCTCACTATAATTCTAGTTACTCAGGAGGCTGAGATCTGAGGATTATAGTTTGAAGCCAGCTCAGACAGGAAAGTGAATGAGACTCTTCAATAAACTATCAAAAAGCCAGAAGTGGTGCTATGGCTCAAATAGTAGAGCACTAGCCTTGAGAAAAAGAAGCTTAGAGACAGCACCTAGACCCCGAGTTCAAGCCCCAGGGCTTGCACCAAAAAAAAACAAACAAACAAACAAACACTAAAACAAAACCAAGGAAGAGAAGCAGAGCACTGATGGCCCACATGTCTAATACTAGCTACCCAGAGTGCTGAGATCAGAGAAGTGTGACTTAGAACCAACCAGCCTAAGTGAACAAACCTGTGAGACTCTTATATCCAAATAATCACCAGCAAAAAGCTAGAAAGTGGAGGCCATGACTGAAGTGGTAACGTGCCAGCCATGAGTGAAAAAGCCACGAGTGAGGGCTCAAGGCCCTGAGTCTAATAAGCCCCAGTACTGGCACAAAAAAGGAAGAGAAGATGACTCGGAAGAGTTGTAGACAAGGATGGGTTCTCAGAAGGTGAGGTACCCAAGATATGGAGTATGAAAGCGGCAATGAAACTACAAAGGCCTTCATCCTCTTCATGCGTCCACTTGTTCCTGTTCTTCAACAGAGTCAACTACATTTTCTCAGTCTTATACATGGCGTCGCGCATGCCCTTCCAAATGCTGTCTTCGCCAAGTGCTGTTCCCACATAGAAACATGCTGCTGCTCTGGGGATGGACATGGTGCTGGGCCCCTGTACAGAGCCGACACAAACAGATGCAGCAGACTCCCAACCAGGCTGGGTCAGTGCCCGCAACTTATCACGCCTCCCCACACTCACCTCTGCACCTCCATGGTAAGACATGGGAAAGGAGGAAACTATCTTGAGGTCAAAGGCATCAACTGCTGGGAGACAACCACATTGAAACACAGCCTTTGCCAGGCCCATGTGGAAAAAATAATTCTAGGTGACTAAAGCAAGATCAAAGATCCAAGTCTGTGCTAGGACAAGGAACACTCGGAACAGTCACCAGAGAGGTGCTGTCTCACAGTCATCACAATCATTACTATGTTGATTGTAATATGCGCCAACCCCCCCCCCCCCCCAGATGGCAGTCCTACACAGGCTGAGTTATGTCACTTAGAACCTCATTCCAGCCCTTCTTCTACCTAGCAAGAGCCGGGTGATGGGAGCTATGCCCAGAGGAAATTGAATTAACATAACCTACGAGGAAGAAAAAAAAGAGCCACTCTAGCAACTGGTCAGATGACTGTGCCAGGCTCCACAGACAGAGGAATTATGCATCTCCTTCTTGTCATTTTCAAAAGGTTTACCTTGGTAGCCCTGCGCACAGAACACTCTCATTGATTTGAGATGGCTGAAATTAGCTCATAATTTCTGTACTTCTAAGACGCCTGGAAACGGTTCTTCTGCCATCTAGCACAATTACTGCAGTGCTGCAGGGCCTATGATGCACGAGGTGCTCAGCCAGCTCGGAAACCGGTGAAGACGACTGACCTCAGCGAGACATAGCTGGGGGGGAGGGGAGGGGAGGGGCGGAGACACAGCAATCTCTTGACAATGGAATTATATTTGAAGTAATCCTTCCTATCTATTGAGACAACTTTTAAAAAATAAACACAGTGGATCAATTTCTAGTTTGTAGCATTAAAATGTCACAGGCAATTGATACACGCGAGAGAATTAGATGTTGCCTGTTCAGTCAGTGTTGAAATAGTTAGACCCAAATCCTTAGAAGGCAGGCCAGTCAAAAGCCAGGACAAGGCTGAGGGGTGTGGGATCGGCACCCCTGGTGGTGTACTCGCTACTCTACTCCAATTTCCTTCTATCCTCAAGATTTAAATGGAAAAGCATGCCATTCCCTTTTTATTCCATCCCAATTTCAGGGTGCAGAGACATCTGCCAGTGCCTCTAAAAGTAAGACTGCAAAGTGAAGCCTCAATAAAAAGACATTAGTCACTCCAAGTTACTGATGTGCCCCCAGGACTCTCTTGCTCCGTGGTCTGGAGAGCTAGTAGAGCAGCCGCAGGCCCCGCCTGAAGCCCCTGGCCTGTGGGTCAAAAGAACAGGGGTCTCCTGGCTTAGCAATGTAAAAACATGGGATATAGTGTGCACCTGCAAGGGTGGAGGGGGTCAGACACACACAAAGAATAACATGGGGGGGGGGATTCTAGATGAGTCTTTTAAAACAGAATCCTCATGTGCTGAAGTAACCCAAACATCATTTCCATCTTCAAGCCCATGACTTCTCACAAAGACACCAGGGGTCTCTTAGAGAGGCCTACTCCTCTGATCTGTCTACTGTATTATCTGGGGTTTCTGCCTGCAGGAGTTGGCAGGGCTTGAATTGTGCTCCTGTGCCTCTCTGTGCCTAGGTGCCCCTCCCCCTGCCTCCCCCAAGGCTTGTCTTTCAGAGAGAACAGTCCAAGGGTGAGTGCCCACACACAAAACCGAGAGCAGCCATTCCTCAGGATTTTGATCCATTCTGTTTGCCATATGACCTGATTCCTAGCTCCTCTTCTTCATTCCCAGGTCTCTGGTGGGGACAAACAGTGCCCACGGTGTGGCAATCCTCTCGTAAGCCACCAGCTGACTGTCCCAAGAATTCTGAGAGCTGGTAAGAAGAGCAAGTTATGGTTTCTGTCCCATGTATTGTAGGTCATTTAGTGAGAAAACAGGACTTCATCTGAGCCTTAGAAGCATGTGGGCACGTCATATCTAAGGGCTGGCTAGCTCAGTCCTGAACTTGGCTTTGGAGATCAACTTGAAGGCTGGGAGAGTAAAGGGTAAGGCCCATAGAATCATGTCTGTGTGGTCTGAGAACATAGGGTCAGCCACGAATATCCACCTTGAAGTAGGCCTGGCCATCTTTTAGGCCATCCAAGTCTGGCCAGTATCCATAGGATAGGAGATAAATACAGTGAGCTTCTTCTCTTTCATTTTCCAGCACATCTTTTCTATTCATCAGAGAAGAGCTCTGAGTAACTATACCTAGGACGTAAAATTACTTATAACTACTTTGGAGAAAAGCACCAAGAAAATAATAATACCTTCCCTCTATTTCCTTCAAAATAATGAAGGCAAAAGTGGATCTAGGAAGTTTACTTAAAATATATCCATCTATATTTGCAAAAATATGTTTGCAAATCACATTTCTAATCAATATCCAGTGTAGATAAGAAACAACTACAACTTAATACTAAAATACTGAGCTAAAAATGGGCAACTCTCCCAAAATTTCTCCAAAGAAGTTGTACAAATGGTCAAGAGGCACATAACAAGATAGCCAACACCACTATCTATTAAAGAAATGCAAATGACAATCCAGTGTTACCTCACACCCAGCAGGTTATTATCAGAAAATAACAAGTGTAGGCAAAAATGTGGAGAAACTAGATCTTTGTTCACAGTTAGTGAGAATGGAGAATGGTATAGCATCTATGGGAAACAATATGAAAGTTCCCCCCCAATTAAAAACCAAATTATCATATAACTCAGCAACACAATTTCTAAGCATTTCTAAGCAAAAAATTTCTAAGCAAAAAACTAAACGACAGAACCTTGAAGACATTTCTCCATATCCATGTGCATTTAAGCACTATTCACAACAGCCTAGAGATGGGAACAACCCCAAATAATGTGCACTGTTGGAAATGGACAGACTTAAACCGAATGCTGTATATATAAATGCTATGTCTAGCATGAGGCCATGAGTCCAAACCCCAGGACTGCAGGCAGGCAGGAAGAAAAGAAGGAAGGACGGACAATCAGATGGATGGATGAGAATGGTGTGCTAATTTACAATTAGGAAGTAACACAGGATTGAAAAGTGCATAATATCCTAGAAAAATCTCATTTTCTTCTTCCCAGTGTCCAAACTTCCCTATTTCCTGGCCTCCACTGAGCCTCTCCTCCACTGTTTCTCAGTATACTGCATCAGTCTATTACACTCCGCTTCAGTCTGAAAGTCTCCCAAGTAACGGCCCTCAGCAAGAACAGGCTGGCCAGAGCTAAAGCCCCCTACCATCGTGGCACTTTAAAAGACTGAAGCCAAAAACAAATAAAAAAACTGTATTTTCCCTAAATTGAAGCCATTTATTTCTTGTTGCCTCAGGAAAGAAGAGGAATAAAGGATTAAGCTTGCAACTAATCGAGCCCATAGAGGCAAATGCTAGCTAAGACAACACGAAAAGGAAACTCCAGCCAAAGGCTGCCGGCTCTCCTCTATTAATATCCATCCCTCCCTGATAAGTTATCCCTGTAGGCAGGCTCACAGATCCTTAGTTAAGGAGAACAGCTTGCTTGGCTAAATTGCTTTGGGTATTGCTAGCTTTGCATATTTTTGGAGCTGGGATAGGGGAGCAGGATAAAGAAAGGCCATCCTTATACCAAGACACTGGGTATAAGGTCTGAAATCGCTTAGGAGGTCATGGGATACTGTACTTTTCCTGGAGGCATCTGTGGTCCATGCTTGCTTCTTTCGGAGTCCACAGCAGTTTCTCATCTACCAGTTGGAACAGGAAAACGGGAAGAGATGTGTGGCACAGTGCTGGCTTGTGTACGGCTTGCTTACTCATACATATGTGTGCATGTGAGGGTTTACTCACTATGGGCATTTAATAACATTTTAAACATTCATAGCAAAGTGGGGGCAGCTCAACCATAAATCACTCTTTTTAGTTCCACCTCTAGAATTAACTTGACTGGTGGGTCAATAATACCCCAGTCAGGCACTGTAGATCATCTAAAGACAGTTATATCAATGGGAAAAAAAATTAATGTCCACGCATTGGTGGTGACAGAAGAACAAATCATTCCATTCTCATTTCCTAGCTTTGTGCATTTCTAACCTGAGGAGGGAGATAACGCCTTAGTCTTTCCCTCTTAACAAATAGGGCTTAACTGGACACAGAAACACATCCTGCCATCCCTCATCATCTCTCTGGTTTCCATTCTTGACATTCTTTTTTTTTGGGGGGGGGGGTTCTTCGTGTGTTTTTAAAATTTTCTTTATTGTCAAAGTGATGTACAGAGGGGTTATAGTTTCATACGGAAGGCAGTGCTATGGCCTAGTAGCAGAGCACTTGCCTCATGTACATTCTTGACACTTTTTTAACAGGAGTAAAAAAAAATCAAACATGTCAGCCCAAAGGCATCCTTTATGGGTACTACTATATGCTATTAAAGAATGAGAGATCGTAGATAGGTGTTCTCTCTTTCCAGTGGTTGGTAGTTAGAGATATGGACAGAACCCTTGGCCTCCAAAGTAATAAGGCTCTAGTCTCCTGATGCTTCCTAGAGAGAATTACTTCCCACAGAAGCCTAATAACTGGGATTAGGTCCAAAAGAGGAGGACTATAGAGAAGGTGCAAGATGGGGCATCCAGTGTTCTGTTCTCTTCCAGAAATGACCACATTAAAAGCAAGACATATTGGGTAGATTTCTGAAGTCCACAATATACAGGGCACATAAGACAGCATGGCTGAAAAGGGAGTGCCCGCTTTGCATACTTTGTTCCCAGTTTCTACTGATGTCCTTCATTTTCTCCCAGAGTCAGAAATTATGTTGTGCTGGGAGCATGGTTCCAGAGGTAGAACATTTCCCTAGCAAGCTCAAGGTCCTGGGTTCAAGATTGCCAAAAAGAAAAAAGAAAAGGGAAAAATGATGGCATTGATCTAATTAGACCTGATTGACCCGATTAGTACCTGCCTCTGTTTTAACAGCTGGGTTTTGATCTCCAGAGTTCCTTAACCATTCTCTGACTAGAAGAAAGAGGCTGAAGCAGTCCATGTGTATGTAGTAACTTCCTGCAGACAGACCAGCTGCTAAGGAGCATGTGCACACATGCTTATTAGCTTTTCCAAGTAGCCTTATGGTACCCATAGAGAATGCCCTTGAGCCAACATGAAGTATTTTTCCTCTTCTTCCTAGTCAAGAGAGTGTCGAGAATAGAAACCAGTGAGAAGATGAAAGATGGAAGACGTTTTCTTGAGTACAGTTAACCCTCAAATGGACAGATGTCTTCTTCACTCTGGTCCTGGCTTAGATTCAACTCATTCCCGTCTTGACCTCTTCTTACAGAGCTTGACTTTTCTCCAGGAGGAGAGGAGATCACTTCATGACAGGGTTTGAAAGAAAGAGATTAGCTTTACAGAGAGAAGAAGCACAGATTGCCTAGAAGGTAAGAGCTCCCCACATACCCATTGGTGGCCATGTGCTGTGTGGCCTGTGCTAGGAGCTCCTCTCCTGAGAAGCTGGCAGATGCTCCAAAATGATGGACACACATTGGTTAAGGAGTTGGCACTAAAACCAGGACAATGACCTTCTGGGCTGCTGCCGATTGTGTTTTCCTAACCATAGATCAGCCTTCCATTTGTATAGTTGCAGGATCTTAGAGAAAATAAGCTCAATTGGAAAAATAAATGCAAGTATAAGCACAAAAGCCCAGCTTTGTACAAGCCCAAGTGAAGCCTGAAGCCCTGCTCCTGGGGACCCCCATGGACGGACAGACAGATTGTCCCTGAACTTCCCCGGGAAGGAAGCGACTGCCTATTTAAATTCAAGGCGCTGGGATGAGAATCCACAGGCACGGCACTTTTCACATCAGCAGCATGAAGTCATAATATTTTTACATGCGATTAACAAAAGTGAGTCTCTGTGCTAGTCTTTATGAACCAAAATTTCAATAGAATTAAGATTTTTGCCCAGGCTGAAGGAGGGAACAAGACCATACAGTACAGTCTGGGTTTCTCCAGTTCCTCCTTCAGAAATGTAGCACTACGGATCAGTGTTTTGGGAAACCCACACTAATATTTGAGGTAGGTGGAATAATAATTCAGGATCGATTATTGGTAGCCAGGTGGTAAGTTCCTAGAGAGTAAGACTGTTCTGTGCCCTGCAGGAACAAGGAGAAGGACTGAGCACAAAGCAATGTGCTCCACTGGCCGGAAGGGGAAAGGGCAGGGACTTGGTCACTCAGCTCAAACCCAAAGATCTCAGAGAGAACATACACCTGCATCTTCTCTAACCTCCCTTCAACAGCAACATTTCCAGTGCCTCCCCTCTCCTCTGAGTACTGGGGTTTGAACTCAAGCCAGAGTTTCTCTCCCTCAGCTTTTTTACTTTACCACTTTAACCACACCTCTATTTTAGATTTTTGATGGTTATTGGGAGATAAGAGAGTCTCACTGAGACTTCTGGATGGGGCTAGTTTTGAAATGTAATTCTCAGATCTCAGTTTCCTCAGTAGCCACATTCTATTTCCCTCCCTTTAAGAATCCAGTTTAAATCTCACCTTCCCTCATAAAGCTTCCCTTACCTATGAAAACAAGTATGCTCATTCCGGCCTTCAAATTTGATCAGCATAAAGTGCCTGAATCTTGAGAGGGGCCCTTCTACCATCTCCTCTGATGCTTCTTGCAATAGTTAGCTCGTGCATGCGACTTAACTTCAGCCTGTGGCCTTGGCAGCACCATAAATCGAGTTTCAGTCTTCCTCTCCATAACATATGACATGGCTGGCTGAATGTAAAGCCCAGTGCTGAGCAAAGCAGCAGAGACGTACTGGGAGAGCCTCCCCTGTGTGGGGAAGAGGCCGTCTCATCACGAGGCAGATACCCACTAAACAGGGCTGAAACTCAGCATTGCTTTTCTTACTGACCTGTACTTTGGCAGGTCTGGATTTCTATTTTAAGATGGGGCCAAAGATCCTGAAGGATTTAATCTATTATGTGCTTAAATGAAAGAAGGAAGGACATTAATAAGAAAAAAGTACCAGAGTATTGCAACCCTGTTCACCTAACTTCCAACAATCCTAGATGGATATGAAAAGTGCCTCAGCGAGGGTGTACTGCGGTGCAAAGCTTCATGCGAAGCTACAGAAACAGGAGGATGGAGAGAGAGGGGCTGTGATGTGTAGACCCATTCAGCTAGTGGTGACAGCCAACATTCAGAAAGGCCGTCTTCTGATGGCTAGGCACGTATGCTTTCCGTGGCCACGCTGGCTCTCCTTGTGTAAAGTCCTTATCAATACTAGCCCTTTCAGTTTACCTTGGGTTGCAAATGGAAGAGAAACCTCAAGTACAGTGCTGGGCAAAAATGGCAGTATTTAAATAACCACCCTAGCTGCTGACAGTCAGTGAGGCTTACCCATAGATGTCCAGGACCCCAATGAAGGAGTGCTGCTTCAGGGTGGTATGCAGGGCCTTGTTGATGTGCTCAACAATCCAGCCGAAAAGCTGGGCGTAGATGTGCTTGGCCAGGGCATTGCGCGCGTTGACCACCTGCTGCACGGACATGGTCTTGACATAGGTCTCCGAGGTGGTGACCAGCTTGCGATGGCACAGCCAGTGCTCCATCTGACTGTGCTCTACCCCTAGCAGGCGGCAGAAGTTGTTCAGGTGTGCATCCTCGGGCTGGGGGGAGGGAGGACAGGATCAGGAAGGGTGTGGAAGGCAAGCCCCTTTCTCATGTTCTCTCTCTGCCCAAGGGAAAACAAACTGAACTCCAGGTCATCCCAACACTGTGGAATCCCTCTCTTCTCTGCCCACTGCAGTAACTGTCAACACACTCTGTGAAGCTTCAAGCCTGTACAGTGTTGCTCTAACTGACTGTTACACCTGCTAATGAATAAAATACCAGGGTTTTATTTATTTATTTTGGCCAGTCCTGGGGCTTGAGCTCAGGGCCTAGGCACTGTCCCTGAGCTTCTTTTGCTCAAGGCTAGCACTCTACCACTTGAGCCACGGCGCTACTTCCAGCTTCATGTATGCTAGGCAAGCACTCTACCATTAAGCCCCACTAGCAGCCCACTAGCAGGGTTTTAAACAGCAAAACACCACCCTCCTCCCAGCACCCCCCTGCACTGCCAGGCCGTGGCTGAGTAGCCAGTAGGAGGGGCTGGCTGGAGTGAAGGGAGCAGACTGAGAACAGACAGCTCAGGAGTGGAGCACACAGAGCCAGGAGCCAGAAGGCAGCAGGTGCGCACCGAACAGACGGTTCACATCTGCCAAGGGCCACGGGTATCATTCAGCCACAGCCCAGGAAGAAGTTCTCATCTTCCCACTCAGAATCCTTCACGTACAAGCCCCAGGTCTTCCTGGCAGGACACTGGAACTAAACCTCTGGCTAAGGCTGGGGGGAATTTTGAAGGCAGATGGTCACCTGCCCCCATCCTCAAACCTTCAGATTCCTTCTGGGCTAGCAGGATATGGACAATCAATCTGGGGTTTTTACATGCCTCTCCTTCAAGTGAGTGGTGATGCGGATGAGTGTGTTCAGATGTGCTGGGTGAGAAACAGGCTGCTAGCCAGCTCACAACATTACCTCCTAGCAGTGATGGGAACACCCCTTCTCCCACCACTGCCAAGCAGTGTACCTTCTATGTTAGCCACAACACGGAGCTTTGTTTACATTCTTAAAGTACTTACTGCTTGGGGAAAAAAAAAGTTAATCAGTAAGGAAATCAACAATGCCTGTGCACATAGCAAAAATAGGAGTCAGAGTTCAGCTTGAGATCATGTGTAACACTCTACATCACATACGTATATATACATGTATACGTCTATGTGTATAAATGTATACATGTATGTCCATATATATGGAACTGGAAAGAAGCTGAGAGTACTCTAGCATACGACTGTTCTATCCAGATGAAGCTGAGCCACAGCAGGGTGATGGTTGCTTCCCCAGGCCCCTGGAGCCTGCCTACTTACTCCTCTTCCCACTAGCTGTTTCCCAGGGCCACACTTGAATCTTGACCCTAGTGTCCCCAAACACCAGGAATAATACCTAGCCTTTCAGCCCAGGGGAAAATCAAAAGTTTCCACAGGGTCTTGTCTTTGCAAAAACATGTTAAGTTTTTTCAAAAATTCCTGCTGCCCCCCTCTCACTCAGGACACCCCACACAACACCTCACAGACTCCTCGTCCCAGTGATTCCCACCCTCAGCCTTGAACCTTGGAAAAGCTGCTATCCCAGCCTCCACTCTTCAGGGGAGTTCATTAACAGACCCTAAAGTGCCTGCAGGACTCATTTTCTGAGAGACCACCTATAGGATTTAAATGGAGACTTGTTCAATGAACAGTAACACCAAATAGCTACCATTTTCCCCACGTAACTTCATATTGTTCCATCATTTTTTTGTCCTACAGGTATCTAAATTCTATCTATCCCCCCCAAAAAAAAGTGAAATAGAATTTTGTGTGTGTGTTGTGTGTTTGTGTGTGTGCCAGAACTGGGGCTTGAACTCAAGGCCTTGTGCTCTCATTTGGCTTTTTTACCCAAGACTGGGGCTTTATCACTTGAGTCACATCTCCCCTTCTGGCTTTTTGGTGGGTAGAGATAAGAGTCTTATGGACCTTTCCATTCTGGGTTGGCTCTGAACCTCTATCCTCAGATCTCATCCTTCTAAGTTAGGATAATAGACATGAGCCACCAATGTCCAGAAAAATAGTAGAATTTTAGAGCAGACCCTCTCCAAACCACAAAGACCAGTGTTTTTCTACTCATGTGGAACAGTAATCACAGAGAATACCAACCGGATTTACTCTCACCGGGGTAAATGCCACTGAACTGGTCACAGTTAATGGGCCACGTGAGGGAGGGAGAGAGGGAGGGAGAACATCACTCATCCAACCAAAGAAACCTTATGTTTCCAGTGTGGGGCTCCCTGGAAAACTACTTTGGAACTTCTTCACCTCATTATTCAGATGAGGAAAATGAGGCTCAGTTGAGATGCCCTGAAATGCCCTCAAAGCCTGGCTGGGTATGGCGAGCCCTACCATTCCTCCCCACTCAGAAATGAGGGGTCGGCAGCCCTTTCCTGGGCAGCTACTCCCTCCTCCCTCCCCACCCTACTGACTTCAACATATGGGGTACAGTTTAGGCCCTGGGGACTGTTTGGCAGGAAACAAGTTCAGAAGTGGCAAGTGTCCAATTTACTACTCTGACCTATTTCCAAGAAATTCTTAATTGCTAGGCACAGCTTTGCAGTTGGATTCCCTCACATTTAAATGGCCTGCCAGCAGCAAACACAAGCAATCCAAGGCCTGCTCCCAGGCACCCTCCTCTCCCCGATGGGGCCCACTGTGAGTGTGTGTGTTGCAGAAGGACCCACAAGGGAACTTTTTAATAAACACCCAGGGACAGGTTTCCAGCCTGCTCCCACCGCTTCTGACTGTTGATTAAAGGTGCTCACAGAAACTGATTTAACAACCTGCAATTACATTTAAGTATAATTAAGTGATGCTAAATCCATTAAAAAATAGCCAGCATTATAGGTAGGAGATTAGTTTTATGGGCTCATATTGCCAAATTCGAGGGACAAGTAATTGGATGCTACTGAATCTCCAAGGTAACTCTGGCAATCAGGGAACACATTCTCATGCTTTAATTAAGCATCAGAACTACCGAGCAGAAGGTACACTGCTTATGAGTAGACAGCCTTTCCAACAGGAGACCCACGTCAGCCTGAGAGTGCACAAGACCTGAGCGTGGCCACCAGCAGCAACCATGTCATGATGCATTCCTGGAGCTCATCCTTGCGGGAGGCATCAGGTTCAGCGCCACCAGCAAGTGGAGGATGGCCCGGCTCAAAGGTGGAAAGTCTGAGTAAGAAGTGACACTGAGGCTTAGTATGGTGGCTCATGCCTATAATTCTAGCTACTCAGGAAATAAAGAAAATTGTGGTTTTACACAAGCCTGGTCCAAGAGCTCATGAGAGCCCCCGCCTCAACCAATAAAGGATGGGTGTGGTGGCAAGCACCTGTCATTCCAACTATGCTGGAAGCACAGATGGAGTTGCACAAGCCAGGCCAGCCTGGGCATGGATGTGAGACAATATCTGAAGAATAACTAAAGAAAAAAGGCTGAACTCATGGCTCAAGTGGTGGAAAGCCTGCCCAGCAAGCATGAGACTCTAAGTTCCAAACCCACTACTGCCAACAAAAGACTGCTATAGGAGAAAACCACCGGCTGCATCACTAGCCATTTTGACCATGGAGAAAGACAATTTATTCTCTAAGTCATAGATTTCCCTCCCCTGTACAATGAGGGGAGCTCTCAAGGTCCATTGGGGCTCAAACAAGAAGGGTAATTGTCAATACCTCAGTCACCAAGGGCTCTGAGCCCTTCCAATGCAGGGCTGCACCTACTTTCCCACTCACACTGTGCAGAGTAGGAAACAGACCCAGGAGGGAGAGAGCTTTCCTGAGGCACACATTTGGAAAGTGTCAAAAGCAGTCCTTAAACTCAGAATCATCACTCCCATAGTTCTTCCCATAGCTTAGAACTTGGGCCTGAGCTCTCAAGTCTCCTTTGTGAGAATAGAGTTGTACTCCATGGGCTCCAAACCTCTCCATCCCAGGCCTCATCCCACCACCCATCACCACCTGCATCCTCTGTCCACTCATCTGCCAAGGGTGTCTTGATGGTCCCACCTTTGAACAGACACTACATGAACAACTCATGAGTCCTAGTGGGGAACGGGAAGAACAGGGAGCACAACAGACTTAGTTCTAATGCTTAGTGGGGAAAACAGACACTCAGCAATCACGGAGGAACACTCACTTTCCCCTGTTTCTGCATGTCCTCAGATGTCAGGTGTGGAGGATCAGGTGCAAGATCAGAGACGCCAGGCTCACAGGCCCACAGCTGGCATTTCCAAAGACACACCAGCTCTGTGGAGGTGCCTAGGACTTTGCTGCCTCCCCACTGACCTCTGACTAGCTAAGTCCTCTGGCTGCCTCATCCATGCTGACTCTTGTTTGTGCCACCACTGAAGTCTAGAGGGCCTCCATCAATTGCCTGTCTGTCCCTCATGGAGTCCTATGAAGACCCAGACAATAGGCAAGTGACATATTAATGAGCAATAGTTCCTGGTCTCATAGTCTGGAAGTGGGAAGAAGAGAAGTGGAAATAGGCAAATAATCCCACAGTCAATACATGTAACTCTACTAAATGCCAGGGAGGGGCTGTAAGAATCCATGATAGGGACTGGGTGGAGCTCAGTGGTAGAGTACATGCTTAGCATAGTCAAGTTCAATCTCCCCCCACCACACCCCAAACACACCATAAGCCAGACACTATGATGGGAGCTATATGTGAAGAGAAAAGCACTGGAAAGGAGAGGGGGCACTGAGTGAGCTGGAGGCCAGGCTAGGGGAGCACTGGTCACCTTTCTCGCATCACACCTGCCTACAACTGTAGTTTGTCTATACAGGGGGCATTTATCTGGGCATGTGTGCATAGGAAAGGCTCAGATTCTCTCTTGCTAGGGAAATAAACCTCATGGGCAAAGTTCCTTGGCCTTCCTCAGACAAGGGCAGGTTTGGCCTGAACTGAAGGCTCATCCATCATCTGGCCAAGCCATAGGTCCTTGGTACAACCTGCTTGATCTCATAGCGTCACTACTACCAGACCATGCACCATATGCCCCTCTCTTCATGGTGGGCGCACACACACAGGCATATGAACATCAGATGTCCGAAACTGGCAGGAGCACCCAACTACCATTTCCAACATCCTGTCCTTCTCATCTAGGCCCAGGTGACAGTGTGGAGCTCTCACCATACTGCATGGTCTGTGCTGAGGATGGCAGAAGACCTGGGGGCCCTCTGGGACCTAAGAGCATTCCTTTCTTGGGGGAAGAAGGGGGGGTGGTGTAAGGGAACGAACACAGGTGACAAACGCCACCTAATCCCAGCTAGATTTCAGTCTCTTTCTCCCTAAGGGCAGGGCAGGCTTAAACTTCTGATGACTCCTCACCCCTCACAAATGGTAGAAAATTAACACATGTCCACTCTGGTGGAAAAGCTTATCAACTTGTGAATGGCCATGTTTCTTATTTTGTGGTGTTGTCTTTTTCTACCTCCTTGGGAAACAAGAATTCATCTCATTTTGTGCCTCCCAGGACTTAGTCGTGAATGTGCACAGAAGTGTAGACACAGGTACAGGCTCGTCCATTCCAAGTCAGCATGCCAGGTTTAGCCTAGGCCAGCAGCACTAAATTCTAGAAAGGACACAGCAACTCTGCCTACCTCTTTGCACTGGGACTTATTCCAGCAATTGCCCATCTGCCCCAAATCAGCTGCTACATTGGGCACCAGGAAAATAACCTCCATCATAAGTCTTTATGGAGCACTTTACAGCCTGAGGGACTTTGACACAGATGTCTCACTTAATATTCTATCTCAGATTGGCACAGCTTGGTACGTGTTATCATTGTTATCACCTGTCTTGTCTACTCAGACCATAAGCTCCTTTGAGGCAGTCATCAAGAATGGCGTCCAATACTGCTTCATCTCTTTGCTACAGAAACCTCAGTTGAGCTCAAACAGTGCTCAGTGGATTGATGACAAGTTGTAGGATTCCATGTACCTCAGGGGTCTTGGAAAACCAACCCATCAAAAAGAATTTATCGAATAGCCACTATATCCCTTGCCTTCCATGACAAAAATGTAATGGCAGCCTATTTGAAATGGATTGGTTCTTTAGAAAAAAATTATCAGTGAATGAACAGGTGCTGTTACTGTAAAGAATAAATAACTTAGGGGTGCCCTCTAAGTGCAAAAGGCACATTTTGGTTAAGTGCAAAAGGCACATTTTGGTTAAGTGCAAAAGGCACATTTTGGTTGTATCAGGCTGCAGGCATTGAGTGAACTGTGTACATTTTATCTCCAGCACTGGGTGCAACTTACTGATATGCTGCAGGAGTCTCCATCCCGCTCAGCCTGAATCTCCACGCTTCCAAGGTGTAAGATGGAAGCAATTATCTTAAAAATGCTTATCTGATGGGACTCTCGCACTCCTGGAAGGGAAAAAAAGGAGAGAATGAATGACACTCAATAACCGTGCTTTGATAGAAAGGACATTTCACCCTTATTAAGGATTTTTTAAAGAAGTCTGATGTTTCTTCCTGAGCCAATGACTCCTAAAATGGTCCAGGCTGCAAACCAAGTAATTACCACTCACAGAAATGGCTCAGAGGGCAAAGGGGCTCTGAGGCTAAAAGGGAAATCTCCTCACTTTGATTGTCTCCATCACTCCAGCTGGGGCACGCTACCATTTACACTTCCCCAAGAGCACAGGCGGGGTGGCAGTCACCCAGACTCATTTTAGACTTCATTTCAGCCACTTTATGGATGTTTTTAGGAGTTTAGTAAGAATGGTTATTTATCTGTTGTCATTTTTATCCTGGCATGATATCCAACAAACATCTGTGACATGCATCCAGTGCCAATTGGGAAAGGGGGGGAAGACCCCCAGAAACGGAATGTTCCATGGGCTGGCCACGCCGCTGGTTCATGGCCAGTGCCAGCAGGGTGGTGGTTACTGGTCCCACTACTTAGGTCCTCATATGTGGGACAGACAGACATACCTCATCCAGAACCATTGTGCCAGCAAATACAATGGTCAAATTTGTTATTGCCCTATGGGAATTATCAAGGCATAAACAATCTCTTAACATTTAGATTTAGCTTGAAGGCATCAGTCATTTCTTTTCGAATTTCAACCTTATAACAAAAGCTATAGAAAGATATAATGGACATTAGTAAACTGTCAATTTAAGAAATGAAACAAGTTGTTCCATTTCCTCATCAGCTAAAGCTATTTATCTTTAAGGTAATAGTTTACTGCAGCTGAAAAAGGTGAGTAAACGCTTGCACAAAAGAGAGGCACAAACATGTCATGCCAGGATTAAAAATTTCCCCAGATAAAGCCAGGTACTGGTGGATCACACCTGTAATCCTAGCTAATCAGAAGGCTGAAATCTGAGAACAGAGGTTCAAAGCCAGCCTTGGCATGAAAGTCCATAAGATTCTTATCTCCAATTACCTCCCAACAAAGCTGAAAGTGGGGCTGTGGCTCAAGTGGCAGAGTGCTAAGCTTGAGAAAAGGGGCTGGGGGGACAGACTGAGGGACAGAGCCCAAGCCCCGAGTTCTATTTGGGAAGAGAGAGAAGTAGTGGGAGGGAGGAGGAGGGGCAAGTGGAGGTAAGATGTGGAGATTATGTGTGATCAAAACATGGTATACATGGGCTGGGAATATAGCCTAGTGGCAAGAGTGCTTGCCTCGTATACATGAAGCCCCAGGTTCAATTCCTCAGCACCACATAAATAGGAAAAAAAAAAAAAAAGGCCAGAAGTGGTGCTGTGGCTCAAGTTGGAAGAGTGGTAGCCTTGAGCAAAAAGAAGCCAGAAACAGTGCTCAGGCCCTGAGTTGAAGCCCCAGGACTGACCAAAAAAAAAAAAAAACAAGCCAAAACAAAACATGGTATACATATACAAAGAAAGGTCCATTCTGTACCACTTGCTGGGTTTCAGGCTGACTTCTCATACTTTCCCTTTTCTTGGCTATAGGTCCCAGGAGCTGACACTTCAATTTCTTTTCTTTTACTTTGTTTTCAACCCACATTAAAAATTCACATCACTTAATTGTATGAGGAATTTTCAGTGTTGACATGTTGAACTGAACACTCCAATTTCCAATTAAGAAAGGGTTACCAACTGGGTGCTGGTGACTTATGCCTGTAATCCTAGATACTCAGGAGGCTGAGATCTGAGGATTGCAGTCTGAAGCCAGCCCAGGCAGGAAAGTCTGAGACTCTATCTCTAATTAATCAGCAAAAAGCCAGGAGTGGGGCTGTGGTTCAAGTGATAGGATGCTAGCCTTCAGCAAAAATAACAACAAAAAACAACTCAGGAACAGTGCTCACTCAGACCCTAAGTTCAAGCTCTTGAATCAGCACTAAAAAAAGAAAAGAACAGAAGAGAAAGGGTTACTTTCTATTTTGCTACCTGGAGTCTCTTTTTCCCCAAATAAGCAGAAGAAGTGCAATTTCCTCCAGCTCTACCATCTCTACCTGTCCCTGAAGGACAAAGAGAACTTCTTGCTTTCTGGGTTTCAATGCTAAGCTTTAAGGGAAACAGCTAACACTTAGCACTATCTGTGTACGTGTGATGGAGCTACCAGACTCATGGTCTGCTTCCTGATCAGATTCCATAACTAGTACAGAGGTGATCTGGCCCCAGTAGAGGTGTCTTTCTTTGCAGGAACACTGCTTCAGAACCCAAGCTTTAGCACAGAAACACAGAACTATTCAGATTTTCCTCTAGGGTTTTGTTTTTTAAATGGGTTTAATAAGGGATACTTTCCAGTGCCTGGAAAAAGACCCTCAAAATCTTCTATTATTTTTGTGTCTGTGCCAGGGCTTGAACTTAGAACCTCATACTCTCACTTGCCTTTTGTTGCCTAACACTGGTGCTCTATCATTGGGACCACAGCTCCATTCCTGGATTTTTGGTAGTTAAGTAGAGATAAGAGTCTAATGGATTTTCCTGCCTGGGCTGCCTTCAAACTGTGATCCTCAGATCTCGACTCCCTGAGTAGCTGAGATTACAGACATGAGCCACCAGCACCTCACCTCAAAATCTTATCTTAAAGAATTCTAACAAATCTCTAAATTTTCAGCTTTGGGGCCTGAAAGTTAGAATGACTCTGTAAGAAAACATTCACCAAGGGCAAAAGCGCTTTTCCCCCTTAGCTCATGAAGGTTGGCAAGCTAAGTGGATATCACCCTGCTTCCTCCCCTGGATGGGCTCAGCCCCTGGCCTGTTTCTCCCACTAGCAGGCCCCTTACCAAGGAGTGTGAAGGCTTGTCGAGTCTTCTCAAAGTCCTCTGCATCATCTACACCCTCGATCCATGTGTCTCCTCCTTGTGACGTGTAGAAAAAGTCCTCTGCACAAGCTGGGAGTGGCGAGCAAGTAAGAAGTGAGACAGTGGCCCAGAGTCATCCACAGACCCAAAGATAATGACCCTGGAGGATTTCTACAACCTGAACATGTATCCCAGACTACATTTTGGTCCCAGAGCATTTAAAATATTATTTACGCACAACAGCAAATGGAGAGAAAACCGAACAATGAAAACTACGTTACAGTATCTCAATGTGCTGCTGTCCATATGAGGAAAAACATATTACTGAAAAGGATAAATTGGTCCCTGGTAGTTCAGTTTAATAGGATTCACTCCAAATTTCTTTTTGAAGAGGATCTGGCATTCCCAAGTACACTGTATGCTTAGAGGAATCACCCCTCTACTTCTGGTTTTTTGTTTGGTAGTCAGTTGGAGATAAGGGTCTCACAGACTTTCTTGCCCAGGATGGCTTACAACCACAATCCTCAGATCTCAGCCTCCTGAGAAGCTAAGATGACAGGCATGAGCCACTGACATCTGTCTCAGAAGTGAATTTTTATGAAACGTCAAATCACATCAGATCTTCGTTGAAGACAGCATATTTAATACTTTCATAGCCAATTACTCTGCAAGCTCCAGAATTGAACAATGTAACAATTTAAAGCCTTTGATAAAAGCAAACGTTCTCATTTTTAGGTCATTTCATCTGACAACTTTCATAGTGACACCTGAAGTTGACTGAGTGAATCTGCCCCCAATCTTCACTAGGAAAACTGAGGAACATGGGTCTCTGGGGCTACACAGGCTTACCAGGGGCTGGTCAAGCCTGGGTGCCAACTACTTGATGCTCTTATTGTAGACATGATCATTTATCTTTGCCATCAATCAAACCTAACTCATCAAGCAGCAGCCAAGCATGTCGGCATCACCCTGATGTCATAGGAGGACACTGGGTTTCCACAAGGAGGAAGGCATATTCAGCAGCTTTCAAAGACTCACTATCAACACCCTGGGTCCTACTAACTGATGCTCTAAGCTGAACTCAAGCTCAGCTTGAGTTCCTGAACTCAAGCTCAGCTGGATCACTTGTTCAGACTGAGGCTTATCAGGCTGAGGCCACCTGGGACAGCAATAGCATTCCCATCAATCCCACTGATCACATTCTGATCAACGTGGTCATCTCCTTAAGAAGACAGAATCCACCTTAAAGCCTGCAATCAATACCACACAGAAGACCCTTGCAATGGGAATTATGCAATGGCACGTAGTCAGCTCTCCTCCACCCACCCAATCTACCTGCAAGTCAGGCTTGCAGGCCAGTGAAGCCGGAACTTAACTGCTTCACCTGGCAGATACTGGCTCAGGCAGTTAACAGTCCACGGAGGAGACATAAACCAATGTTATAAGTGCCAGACCATCAAGGTCAAAATCACAGGCTTGTGACCAGAGGAGGCTGTGTTCTAAGCTGTATAAGGCAAGAGGTGCTTTACTAAACTGATCAACACACCTGCAGAGGCAAACAAGGAAAAGGAAAAGAAACGTACTGCTTAATTGCTGGAGGGACATATAAGGGAAAATGGACCCCTTGCATCTGTGTGGGTTTTGCCCATAATGTGTTCACTTACAAATTATTCATTGGGATTGGAAAAGAAGGGTGTGAGGCAGGTCTAAAAAAATCACTTGGAGCCAATGGCTAGTCCTTCATGAGTTTAACTTTTCAGCTACTTGACCAGGGTTATCAGTGGAACCAAACACCAAGCCTCAGAGCTCAAAGCCAAACTACGCAGAGCACAAGAGCTTATCAAAGCCTCTCTATTTTACTCCAAGATGCTAAGATGTAAGAAATGGATCAAATTGGGTAGTTTTCAAGGGTTCCGGTTGGGAGTCCAAGGAGTCTGCACCTTTCTCAGACATGAGATAAGGAAAAGTCATTTGGCCCTCAATATAACTTGTTGGGGATTATTATGGCCTGGGAAAGGCTGCCCTTCCACCAGCCTTGGGACAATAGAAGTCCCTCCCACCTTCTGGCCTCCACCCCTTGGGAGGTGAACACGTGGGTGCCACCATGATGGGGTTGTCCCGCCCACAAAGGGAAGTTTCGTGAGGTCACTTGATGAACGTGATCCCTAGCCTATGACTGGCCCTTTGGCCAGCCCCCTTTCTTTCCCGCCATTACTTCTATATAAGTGCCCTTCCATATTAAAGTCTTTGAGACGCTTCCCACCACCGCAGCGTGTCCCTGATGCCTTCCTTTTCGCCTCCGCCCTCGGTAACATGTGGGGGGACTGGGGGGAGGGGAAGCTTCAGCAACCCGTCCTCAACTTAGCGCTTGCCCATGTGAGCACGCCTTTGGCCTTCCGCTGGCGGAGGGCCAGGCTGAGTGCTCTTTCATAGAGTTTGTGGTTACCATTCTCCCCGTGGGGGGAGAAAGGGATCGTCCAGATCCCAACAATAACTTATTTGAGTGGAGAGAAACTGGGATTTCTTCCCTATTAAAGTATGGGACCAAGTAGTTCAAAAATAGCCAGGTAGATCTTGACACTAGTTGGTCATTCTTTATAAAATTGGCCTTGTTTGTGGGTGTGGGTGTCCCATTTCCTGCAGACTGAACTTGAAAAGATCCACTGGGCCCAGGCCTACTCTGGGAAGGCAGAGAAAGATGGCAGTGGTCCATAATGTGGCTGTCTATCTGGCCATATGTGATTCAGAGCCAGAGTTAGAGCCACATGGCACCAGATCAGGACAATTCTCAAACAAGGAGCACGTGGCACCTGCTCTCTCAAGCAGGTAACATGCAGTCCTTGTCCTCGAGGAGGTTATGATGACCCTGGGAGAATGTGGCTCACAAGCTACAGGACACACTGTCACAGCAGATGTCATTCACAGTGAAAGACGACTTCCCAGCACACCTTCTGGCCTGCCTGGAAGGCTAAGCGAGAGCAGGACTCACAGTTGTTTTGTTCAATCCTGTATCTCCAGTGACCACAACTAACTGATATTCATTATCTTAAATTTCTAGAGTCTCGTGGCCATCACGCATTTTTCTTATGATGCCTGAAATAGAAAACAGCCTTTTCTTCTTCCTTCCCTTCTTTCTTTTTCTTTTCTTTTCTTTTTTTAATGTTTGCAGTACTAGGGTTTGAACTGAGTCTTTATGCTTGTTAGGCAAGCACTGTTACTTAGGTGACACTTCCAGACCTTTCCGCTTGGCTATTTTTCAAATAAGATATTGCACTTATGCCTGGGCTGCCCTGGATAGTCCTATTTATGCTTCCTACATAGTTGGGATGACAGGCACTCACCATCCTGCTCAGCTTTTTATTGGTTGAGATGGGAAGGTCTCATCAATTTTTGCCCAGGCTGGCATTGAACCAGGACCCTCCCAACCTCTGCCTCCCTAGTGGCTAGGATTAGAGGCATGAGCCACTGCACCCGGCTGAAAACATAGACATGAAATGTAAGCATATCCTGTGCAGAACAGGCCTCCACCTCTACCACTTATTCCCTCATACATGTATTATGACAGGTGGCCTGGGTACAGTCAACCCTATTTTACTAGTTGTGCAATGGAGTTCAGATCTAAGGACCTAAGGATCAAGGCCCATTCAGGGATAGACCTGAAACAATAACCTACAATGGAGGGCTTCTATGAGTAACACTAGCTGCTCCAAATGCAGCTCCTCCCCTCTCCCACACACCTCGCGGAACAGCAGGAACCTATTGACTTACTTAGTGCCAGCTCTTTAAATTCCGGGAGATTGGCAACTGCACAGAGCTGGTAAAAAATGTGGTAATTTCTCTCATCATCTGCCTGGAGGAGGAAAAAGTGAAGCAGTTTAGGGCAGTGACTCTCCCCACTCCCATCACCCTCAATGTTCCCAAGTGCTGCAGGAGGTAGGAGCTGAGTCCAGACCTTCTCTCAGGTTTCTTCCCTCTCACATCAGTTCCCACTGGCTGACTTTCTGTTCTCTGTCATGGGGTCTAATCCCCTGAGGAGGTTTCCTTCCTGATTTATGCAAAAGCATCTATACAGAGCATCATTCCTATGCCAGGAATGGTGGGAAGTCAGTCACTGCACAAATATTTATTCAGCCATGCTCTTGAGCAATGCTCTGCAAAGTATCCTGCTCTGGGCTTCTCTTATCTGCTGGAGACTTGGAGCTAAATTAAAGCTGCCCTGGCCCATTCTGTCAGGCTGGGCAATCAGAAATTCTACCACTGAGAGGAAGCTAGCAGACACTCATGGCCAGACTGGTCCTGCACTGACAGGTAGCCATGACGGTCTGAACAGAGAGCCAAAGGCCGAGGAAAGCTCAGGAATGAGTGCCACGGGCAACATCTCACAGTCATCTATAGCTGCTCCTGCACAGAGGTGAAGGATGTGGGCTTGTCAACCCAGCGCATGAGCTGCAAACAAAGTTGGGCAACAAAATGAAGAGTGGAGATAGCAAAGGTTGAAGGGTTTGTTTGTTGTTGTTTTTGTTTCTACTTTGTAAGTATCAGCATGGAGCTGCCACCAGGAAACCAACAGCAGAGGCAGCCCTGAGGTCTCTGTCTGAAGGCAGCAGAAACATGAGGACCAGGAAGCCACTGCGCCCAGAGGAAGAACGGGACAGCAACTCAAACCAGGACAAGTACTTGCCGCCTTGGTTCAGGGGTCTGAGGACAGTGGTGGAATGGGGTGTGGTACTGATCACCACCAAAAGCAAGTGGAGGAGGAAAAGGGGCACAAATAGACAGGACTCAGATGGGCAGGAGGACATGGACCATAAGGAGAGAAAGAGCAAGGCTCAAGCCAAAGGAAAGACTCAGTTTACTTGAAAAGAAAACTAAATAGAAGGCTAAGTATGTGCGTGTATATATGTATGTATATACACACATGCATATATACACACATATGCATATATACACACATATACATGTACCTGTACATATATGTGTATGTATCTTCAACCCATCAAATGAAAAAGTTCCTGTGAAAACAGAACCCACAGACTCTGACATTCTCCAATCACAAGACTATAAAATCCACAAGGAAAAGGACTGCCTTATTCCTTGCTGATACACAAAAGGCCTTCAATATGTGTTACTGGTTGAATCAAAAAGCAATATTGTATCTGGTACAGTGGCTTATGCCTCTAATCCCAGCTACATGGGAGGTAGAGGTCAGGAAGATTATGGAGCAAGGCCAGTCCAAAAGAAATTAGCAAGAGTCCTATCTCAATAAGTAAGTTGTGTGTGGTGGCATATGCCTGTGTTCCCAGCTACTGGAGACCACAAATAGGAGGATCATGGTACAGGGAGCCCCCTAGGTAAAAATATGAGACCTTATCTTAAAAAAAAAAAAAAGAAGGCTGGGAATGTGGCTTAGTGGCAGAGTACTTGCCTAGCATGCATGAAGCCCTGGGTTCGATTCCTAAGTACCACATAAACAGAAAAAGCCAGAAGTGGCGCTGTGGCTCAAGTGGTAGAGTGCTAGCCTTGAGCAAAAAGAAGCCAGGGACAATGCTCAGGCCCTGAGTTCAAGTCCCAGGAAAGAAAGAAGGAAGGAAGGAAGGAAGGAAGGAAGGAAGGAAGGAAGGAAGGAAGGAAGGAAGGAAGGAAGGAAGGAAGGAAGGAAAAGGGACAGAGACAGAGACAGAGACAGAGAGAAGGGGCTGGAGTTGTGGCTCCAGGGGCAGAGAACATGCTTAACAAGTACAAGGCCTTGAGTTCAAACCCCAGTTACCACGAAGAACAAAATAAGAAATGATAATATTGTGCAACATGTTTTGGTAGCCTACTTATTACCTTTATTTTTTCCATTTCAAGGAACACTTACGATGAAAGAAAACCCAATAAGAAGAAAATGCAAATTCCAGACTCAAAAGATGGACTGCTGCCAGGGCACGGGGAGCGGGGAGGGACAACAGTAAAGCATGGTTAGTTCATTCATGAGGTGCAATGGAAAAGAGCCTGAGTCCAGCGCTCACCTGAAAGACCACCCTGGACTTCTCCAGCAGGTAGGTCCTCATGTTGGCCCCGATGATGTGGTACCTTTTGTCGAAGCCGATCTGAATGTACTTCCCAAAGCGACTGCTGTTGTCATTGCGGGTGGTTTTGGCATTCCCAATGGCCTGGACAGAACCATAACAATAGGAAGGAGGAAAAAAAAGGGATGGCTTTCTGGATTTCCGGACAGTAGATCTCTGGTCGCCTCTGTCCCCTTTTCTCTTGCCTCCTCACTTGCTGAACATCTCTACTATTGTGATGGCAAAGGGCCCAGTTAGAAATTCTGTTAGCTTACTTTAAAAAAAAAAAAAAAAACACTCCATTTCCCAGCCTCCTTCACTCCTAAGGAAGGCCAGTGGGAGTAATAAGTTGATTAAGGACTCCTGGAAGGAGAAAAACCAGCTAGGAATTACACCCATTGTCCTCTCTTCCTCCTGCCTTTCTGCCTGGAATGCACATAGGATGGCTACAGCCATAACAGTTATATTGGGACCATGAAGGAAAGGCCTAGAGAAGCAGAGAACTAAGCTCTTAAACTAGAAAGCAGTGGCGCTGCCCAGTTCAGAAAGTTCTGAACTTTCTGTGAGGAAGAACCAACCTTCCTGTGTTTAATCAACTGTGAAGAGATCTACAATTAGGCTGTCAAGTGTTATTCCCAGCTGATAAATGGAATTTCCTAGAAACAGACCACAAGTATACACACACACACACACACACACGCATGCACGCATGCACACACACACACAAACACTAATTTTACAAATCAGGAGCTGTCACCCTTTTGGTATCATTTCTTATATAAGGATACAATTCAAAAAGCACTTTCTGTACCTTTATAAATGGCTGGTCTCACATGAATATTCAATTCAATATTAAAACATTGGTAATAAATTAATATTTTAATCCCTTTTATATATTTACATTTTGAGATAGCTCAAACACTTGAAAAATTACCAGCTATACCTTTCTGGTGGGCTATGAAATAGGAAGTACAAAAGCCAAATTCCCAATCTGCTCTGGCCCAATAGAGTCCCAGCCAAAGAACTTCTAGTATCTGCCGATACCCAAACCCCAAAAGCATAGCCAGCATCAATAGCTAACCAGCTAGCAGCCCAGCTGAAGGCTCATCACTACTGCTTCAGAAAACTGACCTCTAATACTCATGAAAACATCCTGTTAAGTCTCCACAAACAAAACCTTGGAAGTTAGACCTGGGGTCATGTGGTCTGTTCACATAAGTCTAGGCCTCACTCTGCACTAGAGAAGTGGTTCAGCCCAGAACCGGCCCACTATCCTCTACCTACCCACTGGCTTATAGCTCAGATACAGCCAATATGAATGTCCAAAATAGTAGAGAAAATTCCTACGTCTCTCTGTCCTACTACCATAGCCTTAGTCCATGTCAGCATCATCTCTGTTCTAGACAAGTTCTTCAGAAGACTGGTCACCCTCTTGTCTCCCACTTCCAAGTCTCCTCTTGACCGCCTAGGGATTCTTTTAAAGTGTGAACCCAATCATATTTCAGGTGTAAAACGGTTCAGTGGCCTCCATTACCCTTTGAGCTACTTGTAAATCCTCAGCAGAGCTTACATGCCTGGCAGGATCCAGCCCAGCCTTGCCTCCCATCACTGTTGTCCTTGGTCCTCAGCTTCTAACAACCTTGGATGCCTCTTTTCTTTCTTGAAAGCCCTATATGCTCCCTGGCCCACCCAAGTTTCACATATGTAGCTCCTTCTGCCAGGAACATTCGCCAAGGCTCCCGGAAACTGAACAGCAATTCTTCCTTCAAGTCTCAGCCTTAAGGCGGTCAGGCCAAACTTCCCTGACCACACCTGGTCACCTAGACTCAGACAAAAGGAGCTCCTCTTGCTCTCTCAGACCCTAGGTATCTCTTGTTCCTGCTCCATGCCATATGAAATTGGCTATGTCCAGGGAAGCAGGGATGTATAATTCCTTCCACAGGGCTGCTCCAGCACGATTCCCACTGTCTGTCGCATACTGGGTTTTGTCCATAGACTGTTGCACATCAGTGAGCCAGTTCTGTCTGGGTGATAGGAAGACAGGCTGCATTCCCTAAAATGTTAGTACAAGTTACCAAGAACTCAACGAGTTAGTTCTTATTACTCTTCATCATACTTAGGGGAAAAACATAGACGCCGGAAGTTGAAGTAATGTGTCTAGGGTTACATGGCTGGGAAATAGCCATGCCAAAACCAAAGTTCAGACACAGTTGGGTCTGAAGTGGGTGCTCACTCTCTGGGGATTCATAGTCCCCCATATTGTCCTCTATCTCCACCTTCACCACCCACACCAGACAGGATGTTGCCACAGACACAGGGAACTTCTACAGCTCAAATGGCTGAGTGGAATTCAAAGGTAAAGACAGAAATGCCAATTCTCACTTTAGCCTTTCATGAAAGGGGATGAGGAAGCATCTCAGAAGATTACTGGGGAAACCCATTACCCTGGAACTAGTAAATAAAGAATCAAACCATGTGCCTTAACACTCCTGTGTAAGCTGCAGTTTAGGGCCTCTCTGCCACATGAGGTGAGTTTAGAACCTTCTCCACCATACACTCCTGCTGCCAAAGTGTTCTGCCAAGGCACAAGAGGTCGAGAGGCCATCTAGTAAACTCTCTGAAGGCATGAGAAAAATAAATCTCTCCCTTCCTTAAAATAAAACAAAGCACCATCTCTGAGGAACTAAGTGGTTGGCAAGGAGACGTTTTCTTCATAGATTGATTCCACCTAATAAATGCAGAAGGAATAACAGTAAGAATATCACCACAGCGGCTAGGGATATGGCCTAGTGGCAAAGTGTGCTTACCTCATATACATGAAGCCCTGGGTTCAATTCCCCAGCATCACATATACAGAAAAGGGCCAGAAGTGGTGCTGTGGCTCAAGTGGCAGAGTGCTAGCCTTGAGCAAAAAGAAGCCAGGCCCTGAGAAGCCAGTGCTCAGGCCCTGAGTCCAAGCCCCAAGACTAGCAAAAAAAAAAAAAAAAAAAAAAAAAAAAAAAAAAAAATAGAGTATCACTGCAGTACAACCTCAGATGGGTTAAAAGATGGAGGCATAACAGTGTATGGATGCCAATATCATAAAAAAGACAGACACTCTGTGCCTCTTGATGAAGGCCACAGGACTGCTATCTAAATAAGCCATCTAAACAAGCATCTAAACTTCTATCCTTTTACAGGAAAGGGTCAAAGGGACATGTTGATCTTCATGGGTATGCAACGAGCAAAAGCTAGTTTCTGGAAGGTTCTAAGGGACTGCCTAGTTTCAATGACATAAGGTTAAAATCCCACAAAAAGCTCAAATGTCTTAATTTGTAAGAAGACAGTAAGACCCTTTAACGCACTCTTTATTATTTAGACATGAAAATATACACAAGAACAGCAATATGTTGGGATAGTTTCAACATGATTAGATGATTGGGTTGTACAATAATAAAGAAGTAGCTATTTCTAAGTATGGAAATAGAGAAGGTAGCAATTAGCTATACTTGGCAGAAAGGGAAACCGGAAGTGAGTCTTGGAGTGGAACTGTATCAGTGGGGAAGCAAAAGGGACAAACTTATGAATACAGGGTGGACAAAGAGGGTAAGGGGTACCAGAGCTCAGACAAGTGTGAGGTGCACAACGTATACTGAGGCAGGGACGAACACAAGGAGATAAATGAGTAGGGTATGCAGGTGGGCAGAGTCTTGTTTGGATGGGTTAATACTTTAGGCTTTCTTATTTATCCTTTATTTATTTATGCCGGTACTGGGGCTTGAACTCAGGGCTCTGCACTCTCACTTGGCTTTTTCACTCAAGGCTGGCACTCTACCACTTGAGCCATTCCTGTACTTCCAACTTGTTGCTGGTTGAGGATAAATGCCTCAGAGATTTTCCTGCTCAGGCTAGTTTTGAACTGAGCTCCTAAGATCTCAGCCTCCTGAGTAGCTGGATTCCAAGTGTCACCCATAAGTACCTAGATTATTTATCTTAAAAACATGAAATTACCTTTCTAGACATTGTTCCTAACATTTTGCTCACTAACTCCCTGTTCCTTCTCTTCCTCTCAGTAGGTGGTGGGGCTCTCTTTGGCTCCCAGGTTTTAAGCCTGTAGATTTCTTTAACCCCAAGCAGCCCTGTGATCCTCTGGCATGGACTTGGGTTCTATCCCTGGTCCTACAGTATCTTGATTAGCAATGTTCTTTTAATCAGTGAAGACTTGTGAACAAATCATGCCTGCGATGCTGACAAGCCCTTAAACAGAATAAGGTCAGAACGCACTGGCACTGATAATAAATCACCCTAATCTGTCCCAGCCAATCCCAGTGGGTCTTCTAGTTGCCTTAATTTCAACAGCTGCCACTTAGCACAGCCTGCTAGGAATTCTACCTCCTTGGACAGTCCTCAGTCTCCCCAGGAGGTGCCTGCCCTTGCTGGACTGTTGTGGAAGCAAGGAGACATTACATAAGTGTAACTGATTGCTCATGGAGAGGTGCAACCCTTCCTGGGGACTGGGGCATAGTAATCAGTAATCAGCTCTCCCTGATTAAGCTTTGAGGAGGGACAGGCTGATAGGACTTCCCCAAACAAGGGCCCAGATCAATTCTGAAAGCTGGCAAAATTGAATTTTACTCTGGCAGTACAAAAGTTTCTCAATCTCTATCTGGCAACATTCTTTAGAATCCTTCTCAGGCTTCTGCCTGGCTACAGGTCTTCCTCTCCCTGTCGATAGCCAAGCTTCTCTCAAAGCTACCGCTGCCCAGCAGCTCAGGAACTCAAAAAAAATGGGCGGGGGGAGGACATACAGCAAAACATGGAATGATTATCAGCTGGCAATAGTGCTATGCTGGATTTTCTCTCTCACTGTCTCTCCCTCCTCCTTCTCTCCCTTTCTGTCCCTCCCTCCCTCTTCCCCCTTCTCTCTGTACTAGGGCTTGAACTCAGGTACTCATGATCAAGGCTGGTATTCTAGTACATGATCCACAGCTTTACTTCTGGCTTCTTGCTTTTATGATCTGCTAAGTGACAGGATAGCAGCTATTGGAAAGAAGTTAACTAAAGCTAGTCTTGGCATCACCCAGGAACTCTGGAGGAACATGCACTCTCAGATCTCTTTCCAGACCTTGTGAATCAGACTTCAAGTGTGAAGCCCAGCAACATTTACGCATCTTCGGTTTTCAGAAATGTGTTTTGTTTTTTTTTAACAATAAAGAGATGTATCTCATTTTGTTTATATGTTTGGTAAAAGTACTTTCAATTATATCAGATATTTTCCAATTTCTGTAAGAACAGATACTGAAACCTGCATTTGTTTATTTCTTGCAAACAGATGGTTAGCTTCTCATTCAGTAGTCCCATAAAAGTTCTTCAGATAATACAACTCTGAGGCAGGAGATTTTGCTTAGATAACCAATGATTTTTTTTTAGGAACTGAATTATAAATTTACTGCTGCACTTGGTAAAGGAAAAAGGAGACAGGAGACTAAGGAGATCCAAGAAGTTATTGTTTCAAACTAACCTGAAAGACCAACCCACAGTGACTTGTGTCTTAATTGATGGGGTTGAGAGCTCCTCAAGGAAATGGGAAGCTATCTTGTGGTTGATGTTTTAACTGTATTTCTCCTTACACAAAGGGGCTGCCTAAGTCTGGCAGAAGGATCTCTCCTAACCAGCATGGCACCTAAGCAATAACAAACTGACTTCAAAGGTGAGGCTTCAAAGTTGGCCCAGGAGCTGCGAGGCCTAAATGTGCTATTCTATCAGAATTAATCTTCTATCAAGAAAACCAACAGAGAGAAATGGCATTCTAACCCTAAAAGAGAATTAAGCTATAGCAAGATCGAATTTTTAGGAGAAATCTCTGGCTTGCACTCATCAACCCAATTGCTCTGAGCCCGCCTAGCCCAGGATCCATTTCAAGAGCCCCTGGCAGGTTCAGACAGGAGATAAAGACCTAGGCGGGTCCAGCCCTGCCAGTGGCTCCAGTACCGATTCCTGAGGATCTTCAGCAGATGCCATTCTTACACAGGTGGTGACTCTTCCTTGCTCTTCCTTCCAATTAAGGATAGAATGTCTGATACTTTTTGGAGAGAAGAAACAATATTCTACCCAGACTTTCTTGTTATCCTTCTCTTCCCCCACAAGCTTGCCTTCCTGATTCATTCAGTGGCCCCTTCAAGGCATCTGTCCACTTTAGTGACATGCTGGGATACATAATGGCCATGGGGAAAGGGGCAGCGGCAGGGAGGGCACAGGTAGGGAAGGGTCTTCACCACAATATGCAATACAGAACTTGAGGACAATCCACCCAATACTGGGGACCTAAATGACAACGGGTGGATCAGAACACCCTGCCCCACCCCAAATCTGGGGGTTTGGAGGTGCCACCATCATTTCTTCCTCAGCAGTGGACCTGGGCTCTCTAAGGGCTCCAGCAATGCTTTGAGGATACTCTGGTCAGTCATTCCATCTCTCATGCCCAACACACACCCAGGAGAAGCTTTACCTCCATGATGGGACTAGATGCCAGGACCTTCTCTTCAATATTGGTCTCGCTGGCTGAGCCACCGACTGTGGCAAAATAACGCATGGCATACTTGGCTGACACTGTCTTCCCAGCTCCGGACTCCCCGCTGACGATGATGGACTGGTTCTTTTCATCTCTGGAAGAGAACAAGTGCAGTCAGTCACCGGCAATGGAAAGGCTCTGCTCCCTTCCAGGGAACTCTGTCTGACAAGGGGTTGAACCTGCTGAGGGGTATCTCTCCTGCTTTCAAGGATGAATGTGGAGCACTAGTGTAAAAATAGTCTTCCTGAGCTCACAGGCCCACATCAGAGCTGACAGTGGGAGGGAGAAAGCGGATCTGAGCAGGGCGGACAAGTGGCACATGGCCTCTTTTATCATCCAGAGGAAGGGGGGCTCAGCCAGCAGGCCATGATCCTGATGCTGAGTGCAGCGTCCTGTAGCATTCCCTTACACACATCCTGAGAAATTCCACATACAGGCTTTCTGCAATATAATAATATCACCATTGTTTCTCTAATTTGCCCAACCTGTGCTTCAGTGTAAACTATGATTTCTTCAAAAGCAAGGGTCTTTCCTTCTTCTGCCCTGATCCCAGCACTAGCAGTCATAAATGTGAGCATTTCTGGTCACACAGATACATCACAAAGAACATATTAGTAACCACCAGCAAAAACAAAAAAACTAACAGATAAAATAACTCAATTGTAAGAGAGATTTGAGTAGGCTAAATGGAAGAAAGAATACATGCATCCTATATTAGATAAACACATTTCTATAGTTATCCCTTTAACACAAAGTAGGGGACCATGCGTGGTGGTACATACCTGTAATGCCAGCTATTTGGGAGGTGAAGATGGTTATTATCAGAGTTCAAGCCTGGGCAAAGTGAAAGTCTATGTGAAAAATAACTAAAAAGTGCTAGCCACGTAGTTCAAGTGCTAGAGTACCTACATGACAAGTATAAGGCCTCAGGGGAAAACTCTAGTACTGTAAAGCATAAATAAAATAGAGAGTAGGTAGACAGATAAGTAATGCAAAGAGCAAGCCATCAGATTTCCAAGAAACTAGGATGTTCAAACCAAAGAGTAATGACAAACACTTGGCCCACAGTCTGAAGAAATAAATTTCTTGTCAAGGCTGGACCTGAGCATCCCTGTGCAGTTCACCAACTCACCCCCAAGGAGGAGCTGGCACTGCTTTCAAAGCCCAGGGATGGTAACCATGCCTGGCACGGAATTGCACTTAATACATTCTGTTGGACTAGAAACAACCTACAGCTAGACAAAGTTGATCCTCTCTTCCCGTAGATGAGGTTTGGAGCTCAGGACTCCTGGCTCTATCTCCCGTGGCTCCCTAGGCGGAGGCAGCTAAGGAAGAACTGGGAAGCCATCATGGTGGCTGCCCTATCTTGCAAGTTACTGACATGGGTAGGCTGCAGCTTATTGGCTTAAGTGAATGAGTGCCAGCCTCTCTGCACCTCTGGCCAACAGCCAAGAAGCTAGACAAGTCAGGTGACAAAGAAAGCTGTACAATTTAAGATGAGAAAGCCCAGCTGTTAGGGGAGCACCGGGGGAGTCAGGTGGATGGGGAGAGGGATGGGAAGAAGAAACCTCAGGAGCTGCTCTTCAAGGTCAGCAAGGAGCTGTGTGATATCAGCTCCTAAACCCTAAACTGTGTGTGAGAGTTGGGGGAGGGCGGTGGGGTGGGGGAAGAGGGCTCTGATTGGTGAATAGGCTCAGTGGAGAAAATGGAGCAGAAAATAACCATCGAGAAACAATTTCTTAGGAAATTAGGTAGTCTCCCATCTAATATTTGGGAGATGGAATTCCCAGTGCCTTTCAGAGATGCCTCATAGCTTGCTGTCATCAATGTGTCTATTTCTTCTTTCCTTGCCCCTGTTGACATCTTTACATTGAAAGGCAGCCTCTAAACAAACCTGTGAATTTTAATAGCTCCTGTGCTTCTTCATTTTAACATTTCATATTACATCAACTTGACCCAGAGGACAATATCAGGTGTCATCTCTATTCTTAATTCTTTCACTCATTCCCAAGCCCCTGAACATGCAACTATTTTAGATGACAGAGCACATAATAAGGTGGGCTTTACATCTCTGAAACAGACATGCATTTGATAGCACCTAAGAGCTTCCTGTGTGCCTGTAACACAAAGAGGACTTGAGTAGCTGTCTCCAAAAGTTGTGGAGTTCTGTCTAAGCTCTTTCTGTGCATTTAAGCTATGTAAATGAGTATGTGTAGGGTATGACAGAGCCTTGATCCCTAGTAGAGGGCCACTTTGAATGGAGAGGTCCATACTATCAGGGCCCTTGACAGGGATCCTGGGAAGCAATGAATAGAGGTCTGGAGACAAGGAAGCAGATTGGTGAGGGGAATGTGTGAGTTCTGTCAGGCTCCATCACAACACAAAATACACAGGGAATTAGACTACAGGGAGCCCCAGGTAGCATGTTATACTTGGAAGAGACAAATAAGGCACACACTAGTGACCCTTATCACTTTTCCCTGTCAACATCAAGGTGCAAACTGCTCTATAAGTCATCAGAGAATGACTGAAAAGTCCCTCAGGAAAGAGGATGCCTCATACGAGAGATAGGTAAGCTTGAAGTACAAGCAGGTTATTCTAGGGACAAGTGGTGTCTGTCTGTCTGACTACCTACCTACCTACTTACCTGTGTCTTTCTGTCTATCTACCTGAAAGGCTAGGTTATATAACAAGTGTCAAGAATGAGGGCTGGGGATATAGCCTAGTGGCAAGAGTGCCTGCCTCGGATACACGAGGCCCTAGGTTCGATTCCCCAGCACCACATATACAGAAAACGGCCAGAAGCGGCGCTGTGGCTCAAGTGGCAGAGTGCTAGCCTTGAGCGGGAAGAAGCCAGGGACAGTGCACAGGCCCTGAGTCCAAGGCCCAGGACTGGCCAAAAAAAAAAAAAAAGAATGAAAAAGAATGAGGATTCAAAGTAGTGGAACAATAGAAGAGAGGTTGTAAGCACATAGCTGAGGTAGTTACAAATACCCCCATCTTTACACTTGAGGCTCTTTGAAAGAATAAGCATGAGAAATGACCACAAGTGCTAGCACTTGCCTAATTTGGTGGTTATTAGAGCTGATACTGACATGTAAGCTAAAACCTGACAAAGTTACCCCTTAGATCAACAAATACCTATTAAGAAGCACATCACTTCTGGGAGGTTACATGTAGTAGGGATGGTGCTCAATGACACTCTAGACCATGTGCCACCCCAGTTAGTGTTCCTCCCAACTCTGGAGAATTGCAATCCAGAGTGCCAGGGAACTTGGACTTGAACCTCAATGGTAGCACTGGATTGGCTATCTGACCTTATTTGACCTTCAGGTCATCTTATCAGAGTCTCTTAGGACTTGGATCCCTGAAGCCCTCTGAGTGCTTCCCTTGATAGTGGGGTCTCCAATTCATCCTAACACCCTTGCTGTCTCACTTTCTAAAGCACAGCTCTAATTATATTTTTCCCCACTGAAGAAAGGGAAATAGCCAAATAGTCATTCATAGTTTGCTTACTCAATTAAGTCCAAACTCCCTGGTCAAACATTTGAATCCCTCCACAATACATAATATTGGGAGCAAACTAAACATCGGGTCTGCCAAGTTCTGACTCTGCTACCAATAGACCTGAGGCACTTAACCACATTACAGAGAAAATGTCACAACTTATGCAGAGGTGGCTGCAAAACTATATAAGAGGATCTCTACGTTTCTTGTAAGATGATGGCTTTATGCTTCCACCACAATTGAGTCATTTCTGAAGAATGTTCACCTAACGGCCATGACATTTATAGTATTCCTCTATCTGAAACTGTAAATACATACTCTTCTACTCAAGTCCTACCCACGTCCAGTGCCAGGATACTTTGTCTTGAGTCCCTCCACTGGACATTCCAGAAGGCAATTATTGATTGCCTGAGAGGATCATCTCCAAGAGTTTCCTACTGCTGGCTTTGGGCCACTTTTTAACATCTTGTCACATTCACCTCACGTGGCTCAGTCCCTACACGACTGTTTTGCTGGCTGTCTGGCTTTGGGTCACTTGCTATTCCAGGCTCTCTGTCTTTTCATCTCTGAAGTAGAAGGTTGTGGTGTGGACTCTTCAAGTGATCTTGTCCATCTTTGACATTCAATAAATAAATCCCATGACTAAAATCATAACAGAAGATACAGATAAAGAATGCCTTGTGGTTGTTGTTGTTGATCATGGGCTTGAACTCAGGGCCTGGGCACTGTCTCTGAGCTTTTCTGCTCAAGTCTAGTGCTCTATCACTTTGAGCCACAGCTCTTAACTCCACAACTTGCAGCCCAGTCATCGTCCCCTGTCAAGTATCCAACAGCAGCTTGCTGGCCTCTACTCTTTCCTCCTCGAATCAGTCCTTCTCCTGTGACTCTCTCAAAGCCAAAACAGATCTGCCTCACCTTGCTGAGTTCAAGGCTCAGGAGGCAGGGCCCCTCCTCCCGGCTCTACTCACTGCCAAGCTTCCCGCTACTGACTAGGTCCCACACATCCTGGTTTTCCTTCTTCACTCTCTCCTGCTGTGCATGGCCCAAAGCATTCGAAGCTCAAACTGATTTCTACCTTCTCTGACCCCACAGCTCGTAATGCTGGTACACAATCACCTTCTGCCTTACGGCCATGCACATGTAACTGCTTTTTCATTTAATGACTTATTCACATGGAGCTTGGATAAGCTATTAAACTCTTAACTATGTATCCCATGCTTAATAGTCATAAAACAAATTGAGTTTCGGTCTTCCCACTGTAAAGAGGAAAAAAAGGAAAAGTTGGGAAAGGCCAAGTCATGTGCCTAGAATGTCTCTGTTCGTAAGACATGGAGCTGAAACCTGAACACAGGCTTCCATCTCCTGGTACAGCTCCCTACCCCGCCATCATCTCTGGAGTTCTGCTGCTATTTCTCTGAATTACCACTAGCTATCTCATGTAACAGAGCAACCATGAACAAATTGTGCTCCAGTACAAGACAAAATATGAGTTCGTGGTCCTCAGTACTGATGGGCTTACCTTAAACTCTACAGCTAAACCATCACTTCTTCAGAAGCTCTTCCTCAGCGCCCTCATCTCATGGAACTTTTTAAAACTCAAATTTTACTCATATACCTAACTTTTCCCCACCCTGATCTCCTTGGCTAGAAGCTAAGTCTCCTTACATCCCATCTCAGATACGAAGACTTGGATGGGCCAGCTAGCACTCTGATTGGGTGGAGAGGCTGAAAACAGGGGCATCATGTGCTATCCCAGGCAAAGCCCAGTGGCCACCGCCCTCTACAGCTGTACAATGTCCTGATTATAAAAACCAAACCTGGTGGTCTCTGCCCTAAGATTAGTCTTCTTCCAGATCACCTTCAGGAAGGAGATCAACTGCATGGAGCTTGACCCTTATAACAGTACAAAATCTACTTTCCTGAACAGACACTGAGACGGTCAAGAGGTGAACCCTGCCTGCTTGGGCCCTGGGGAAGCTTGGCTTACCCACACACAGCTCCATCTCTGAACACATCATTAAGCCCCTCTGTTGTTTCCCACTGTAATGACAAATCACCTGAAAACTGGGGTGTGTCAGAATATATTCTGTTCACTGTGGGGATAATCAATCTATTCTTTCTTGCCTGACTGTGTCTGTCTACTTTCCAATTATACTGTCAACACCACCACTGAAATACAGATCATCTACAGTGGTATAAGTGTGTGTGAGAGAGACACTATGCTAGAGAATAGGAAACAATTTTTTAAAAATAATGTCTGTTCAGCAAAGATGTGTGTCAGTACCATGGACAGTGTAACTGTGAAACAAAGCCACAGTGAAATACAGGGGAAAATACTACAAAATGATAATACTGTATGTGGTTTGAGACATTTCTTTTATAAATTCAAATGAGCAAAAAGAAGTATTGCTTAGAGATATAAACATAAAACGGCATTAAAATGAAGCCTCTCAGAACCGATTATGCAGTTAGGGAAGTTATGCTGGGAGAACTACCTGGTTCTGACCCAGAAGAAAGATGATTATGTGGGGAACAGAAGGTACAGTTGGGGAGCAGAGACCATGGCTTGGAGTAGGGCTAGGTAAGGGGGAACATAGAAAATTTCAGCAAGGCAGCTGGGGCTTGGAATGGAGCTGCACATGTATCCTGATTTTTTTTTTTTTTTTTGGCCAGTCCTGGGGCTTGGACTCAGGGTCTGAGCACTATCCCTGGCTTATTTTTTGCTCAAGGCTAGCACTCTGCCACTTGAGCCACAGCACCACTTCTGGCCATTTTCTATATATGTGGTGCTGGGGAATTGAACCCAGGGCTTCATGTGTGGGAGGCAAGCACTCTTGCCACTAGGCCATATTCCCAGCCCTGTATCCTGATATTCTGTGAAGCATAAGCCCTAACATCAGGAGCACTGTGGAGGGCATTTGTGCTGAGCAGAGGCTGGGCCTGGATGTTCCAAGCAAGAGCTCCCCAGAACCCTTCTACCAGACCAGCCAGACCTGTGGTAGGAAAGGGTGCACCCTGGACACCTGAAGGAAGGGCACTGGGTGAGGGTTCTGCAGGCTCGGGTTGCAGGTGTGGGGGTGGCATCTCTGAACACCTCAGCCACCTGCACTGCTCCTCTTTCCCTCCATGACAGATATGTGCTCAGGCCCAGCTTAGAATTCAGCACCAGTCATTCAGGGAGACTGTCATAAGTACTCACTGAAACTGCTTAATCAGTCAGAGTCCTAAATGTCTGCTTGGGGAGATGGAAAGGAACTTAGTGTAGGAGGTAAGTACTTAGCACATTTCATATCCAAACATCATTTTCCCACTTCAGTTCCACAGTGGCCTCTGGAGCTCCTAAGTGTAGCATGGTGGAGGTGGCAGTGAGATGAACTCATCCCTCTTACCTGCTGCTCCCAGGATGGACTGTTTCCACCTAGGCATCGAAGGCAGCACTGAAGAAAGGACTGCAGCATCCTTCATCCAGCCCATCCCCTTCCTGGCAGACAAGCAGGGATAGACTTGAGTCCCAGCCGTGGTAAAGGCTCCTTGGTCTGAATGGGAAGTCATCGCCTTGTCTGCTCTTAAAACAAGGCCTGGAAGATGATCCCTAAGATCTCCTGTTGCTCCTTATATTCTGTGAGTCCAGACCCAGGCTGTAGCTGAGCTGCAGGATACCTCCCAGGCCATCAACACTTGCCTGGTCATCTCCAAAAGACACTGTGGAACTCAAACACCTGTGGGTTTGGGTGAGTGTGTGTGCGTGATGGAGTTAAACTTTTGCTATCATTTTATACTTTATGGCCTTGCTCTGGTTAATGTCTCTAGCTGGGTGTGAACTGTGATATACACACATAATATGTACACTATTTCATTTGGTCCTAAAACTAGTTTATAGTACAGCATGTGCTCGATAAAATGACTTTTCCTTGGACTCCTTTTTCTCTTCCTCCATTAAGTCAGGATGACATTTGGGTATTTCTTCCTCCAAGCCACATCCCCTCTTCTCTCTCCTTTGGCTCACAGCTAGCATAACTAGCCCTTCAGTGCCCATTTTATCCTCCCCTCAAACCATTCCTTCTCTTTGCTGCTGGAAAGTGACTTCCACTCATCTAAATGGGTCTTTGACTCTGCTCAGGAAGCTTTTGCATTGAAATCCCTTGTCCTGATGTCTCCCACACTCCAGGTCTTCATCACCCATTCCCAGAGACGAGTCCAGCCAGGAGTGCCAGGCTGTGCAAGGGCTGGAAAGGACAAGCTGCGGTCATGGAAGAGGCTGGCATGAAGGGCGTTCAGATCCCAACAGTTAGGCCATAGTCCCTGGCAGCGCTTGTGGTTCTTGGCTGCCCTGGCATCTGAACTCAGCCTTGCACGTGAAAGGCGGGTGCTCTGCTACTCTTTGCCAGTTGTATAGAAGATGGAATGTAGTTAACTTTTGGGGGGGCTGGCCTCAAACCACTATCCTCTAGATCTCAAGCTTCCCAAGTGGCTAGGATTACAGGCATGAGGCAGTAGGTACCTAGCTTTTGGCAACACTTCGATCACAAAATATCATCATCTGCTTACTGCAAAGTGGTTTCTCCATCCTAGCCATTCACTTGGGACATCCAGGTTACTTAAGAAATCACCCCTTGCAGGGTCAGTTCTGCACCGGACCAGCTGGATGGGGGTGGGGCTTGGAGACAGATTTGAAAATGCCACAAGTGATTCTACTGCCTGCTAAAACATTAGCCCTGTTGGGGTGAAGAACAACTGCTGGAAACTCAAAGAGCCTAGTTAAATGAGCTACTATACAAATATGTATGGGTATGTGTAGCAACTCAAATACCCTGCAACTTACTATATATAGTTGGCCTATATATAATGTAATACAATGTAAAGATTTGCTTGAAAAATGAAACAGTGTTAAAGCTGTGAAAGCATAAACTGCTTCCAACAATAGGAACCTTTCCTTTGAAATCCAAGCTGCAGCTAATGACTTATAACAAGTCACCTTGAAATCAAAGCCATTTCCTCATTAAGGGGATTTGCATTGTTGACTCCCCACAGATTGGAGCAGCCGCTACCTGGTCATGTTACACACACAGATGGACATTCATTAGGAAGAAAATCCTACCGCCTGCTACAGCCAACAGGACGAATAAATATAAGTTTCAAATTAGCTCCTACTTTGGGGGGTCCTTAACCAGGGGACCGCAGATTGCTGGCAAGTCCTCAGGTAGAACTAAGGGGAACCCTGGTAGAATAAAGGGCATATATTGAGTTGTGGTTAAAAAAAAAAACAAACCAAAAATCTACAACTTTAGACTTTCTTTCATTTAAAAATTCACCACATGAGTCGGGTGAGGCTCTGTGGAAGAACACTTGCCTGGCATGCTTGATCTCCAGCACCACAAAACCCCACAAATAATAACATATTTCCAAAGAAAGCCACAGCACTGTTAGTGGAATGTGTGATTTTGTAACGATGAGGGTGCAGTTGCTGCAGGTACCATTAAATGCTTAGCACTATCATTACTTCCAAGTGATGGGCATTAATTTCACTATATGCATAAGAACCCCTTTCATTTACGGTATCACAAACACCAAAAATATTTTGATAACTTTCTATATAATCTGTTGCTTTTGAAAACTACATAAGTCTTAATCTTGCCTCTTGGCCAACACGTCTAAAATGTTTTTAATTGCATCCTTTACAGAAAAATTGCATCAACTCCTAAGCTAAGATTTTTTCCTTAGTTCTCCACTTGAGACAGAAGAAAATGTGATGCCATTTACACACATCGTTACTAGGGAACACTAGCACAGACCTTAAGATCACGAGTAGGATCGAGTACTCTAGGCAATAAGTAGCATTTTAAAAGTTTAGCTCTTGCAGTGTGCCAGTCACCCATGCCTGTAATCATAGCTACTCAGGAGACTGAGATCTGAGGATCGTGTTTTGGAGCCAGCCTGGGAAGTAAAGTCCATGAGACTCTTATATCCAATTAACCATCAAAAAAGCTGGAAGGGGAACTGTATTTCAAGTGGGAGAGCCTTGAGCTAAGGGACAATGCCTAGACCCGAGATTCAAGTTTTAGTACCAGCACAACAACAGCAACAACAAAATTTAACTCTTGATGGGTCTTTTGGGAAGCAGGAGAAAGTTGAGGAATATTCTGCCTGAGAGGCAGCTGACTGCAGCTAACTGAAGCAGCACATCAGGCTAAGTCCCCATCTGCCATCTGGACTTCAAGTGCAGGGTTGGGCTGGACCATTGCTTCTCCCACTGAAGTGTACATCCATCTTTCCTGGTGAGCTCAGTCAACCAGAGGCTCTGGGAGTCCATGTCCAGGGTGTGATTCAGCAGCGAAGGCAGGGCCTGGGAACCTGCATTTCTAATAAGACCTGGGCAGTGATGCTCCCTACTGGTGTGCAGAACTAGCCTAGATGATTTCCCTAGCCTTGTGATTTCATGGTTCTCTTCCAGTTGGAGGCTTGGAGCTGGATATGCCTTGGTTGTGTAGGGGTGTCTCCTCTAAAGGTAAGAGGCTAGATCAGGAGGACAGGGCTCATGGGCCACTTCCCTCCTCTCATTTGGCTGCCATAGGCTCTTACATGCTATAATTTAGAGACATTCCCTTTGAGCTATGCTTTCTTATTCCCCTTGCTCTAAAAGCAAGGGACCATAGACTTTTGGCCCAGAAACTGTTTCTTCCTGGTGAAATCAGTGACGTATTTGAGTCACTGCGGGACCGGAGGGCTGTGAGGACAGGTGGTCAGCACTGGATGGTGTCCACAGCAGACAGGCCACTAAGGACATGTGATCACATTTAAATGAGACAGAGCACAAGGGCACTCTGTGGAAAATGGCTAGAATCAGGTGCATGCTAAGTTCTCAAACATTTCATGATGAATGAATGTGGGTAAAAAAAAAAAAGAGAACTCAAAAAAATATAGTTTAGCCCAGGAAAAATACTAATTGTAAACATTCATGTCAACCGTCTAATATTTATGGGCCGAAAGATTATGCATATCATGAAATACTTTACACCAATTCTACTGCTGGCTTGATTTAATTGCAAAAATAAATGCTCTGTCTTCATACTCTGTCGCTTTTAAAATGAGATCACTCCTTCTAGACACAGATCCACGCCTATAACTCAATGTTCCAGGCAGAAAATGAAATTCTAGAGGCAGATAAAAGAAGGGAATCTCAAGTAGCCTTGTAAAGCTTCTGGGGGCAGGAGGGAGCATGGTAGGAGAAACAAGAAAGGCTCAGGCCAAACCAGGTATTTGAAACTTAATTTTTGATGCCTCAAAATGAATAGCAAAGCTTGCTAGAGTATCCAGATTAAGAGAATGGGAATTTGGTTCAAAGGAGTGCTGAAAATGAGATCTGATATGGGATAAAGGACTTATGGGTTTCAGGGGGGCATGGGGACTCAGCTAGGGAGTAGTATAACAACAAGACTGGCAGGAAGAAGCTTGGAGCCAACAGTGCCTTCATGTTCTGATAATAGATCTGGAGCATTTCTAAGAGCACTTCTACTTTCCTCCTTTCCATGAAGATTCCAGTCAGATCAGAAGTGTCTCTAGGACTCTCAGTGAGTAGGGGTTGGGAATAAAGAACAACACTTACTTTACTTTTCTTTAGTTTTCTGTGTCAAGCAGCTAAGACTCCCCTCCCCTAAAAAATAAACATACACCAGTTTCCACAAGATTACATATGAGCTGGCTCTTTAGTCTGGGTTTTCTGTCTATTCCTTTCACCCATCTTCATCTCTACTGTTGAACCCCCTGCCCCAGCTCTCTCCCACTTCGTAAGTCCTCTGAAAGGCAGAGTTCAAGAGCAGAAAGTGAGAGAGACATCGGAACAGGTGGCTGCCATGGGCTGGGGCTGGGCTACAACGCATCAGTAGGGACCCTGTGGAAAGCATAGACACAAGTCTGTAACACACAACGCTGTCCAGAGCAAGAGCAGGAGGACCATGAGAAGCCAGGGAATGAAACGGAGGCTGCAAACACTTGTAAGGTCTAAGGTAGGATGGGAGGGAAAGGAGCCTGACCCAGTGAGCATCACCCTCCACACCTGCTGTCAGTTGTAAGTAACACAAAAGCCTGGTGACTCCATCATTCAGATACTTTTCCTGTACCTCTATGTCTTCTCTTTCCCATGCCCATTTCACAGGCAAATTCTATCTATTACTTGAAGTCAGATTCTAAGGCCATCTTAGGAAACTTGTCTTGAAATTTTTCAACGTATTAGGTCTTTTCCACTCCAGTGGGGAAGGCTCTGCATCTGGATAGCTCTTAGGTGGCCATCTTCTTTTCTCATGGGCAAAATGAGTGCAAAGGGGAGCAAACTGTTGAGAGTCACACTAAGCTGCAGAGCTCATAGTCCAGCATTCTCTCCTTTTACCTTACCAGGCTCCTTCACACGTAGCACACAGCCAGCCACAAAGCCGCTCTGTGAAACACCTGCTTCCGACCAAGATGTTCAAGCAAACACATAACCAGTCTTATGTAGCTTAGTAGATAATTCATGTAACTGTGGAGCTCAGAGCAGGCCCACATCGAAGTCAGCTCAATTCATCAACAGCACTCTTTTATTCATGGATCTCCTTGGTACAATGTCCCAAATCTGTGGATTCTGGGATACAAATGAATTCTATCCATAAGGTCTCTGAACACATCTGAGTTCTCAAAAGACAGACTCGCTTTAATGGGCTGGAAAAGAGCCAATCACGGAAAGCAAATCAATCATTCATTAGGCTGGCAGGAAAACTTGCCGACTCTCAGATACATCTCTAACAAAACGAAATTCAAAGAACATTGTTCCTTTCTCAGCCAGGCAGGCTTTGGATTGAGTCTGTCATCCATCTAAGAAATGCAGCCTCCCCAGGTAAGAGAGTGTAGTCTCCAGTTCCTCAGCTGCGCCCCCTCCCCCAGCTGCCTCGGATGGCAAATGAAGCTGCTTCAAGAGAACCATACACAGAGTACACATTCCTGAACTCCTGCAACAACAGCCCCAGGCCCAAACCAGTCAGCTTTCTGAAAGAATCAAAAGGATCACTCAATTATGTAGACTGAGCAGGAGAATAGCCAAGATCTTGGTCCTATTGGGAAATTTCTATCAATTGTCCATCTTCCTGATCTCTCTTGAGTGCCTTTTTATATGGAGTTGAGATGGCTGAGAGTTAGCAATAAGACAGTAGATTCGAGCCACACAGATAACCAAATTCCACAAGAATCAATAGCAATTCTATTGTATTTCAAGACCATATCCCAAATCTCCATTTACCCTTCTATTGATGATGGGAGGTAGAGCAAGGAATACCTCATCTCTTCACAGGGACCAGAACTGGCAAAGCCTTGGTTTCCATGGCTGGACTAAGTCTTGCTCTTTCCCCTCCACTGGCAGGCCCAGCCAGGAGGCTGTGGCTGGGCTATTTCCACAGGCCCTAGGTGCTCTTGGGGATGGCTGGGACTCACCACGGAAAAGGATAGTTCGACTTCCAGGTCATTATAGTCAGTTCTTCCACTTTCCTCCTTCAAATGGTTTACCATTTGTGTATATGTCATAAAATGATGGTCATAAGATGGTCAGTGTGAGGAAGAGAAGGCAGAGGCCTAAACAACTCACATATAAGAGAAGCAGAACTTTCAAAGAGGATTGACTGCTAAATGCTTTGTATTTTTCTGTTAACAAATCCACCAAGACTGGGTGCTGGTAGTGCATGCCTAGCTACGTAGGAGGCTGAGATCTGAGAATCGTGGTTCATGGCAGCCCAGGCAAACAAATCCAAGAAACTCTTATCTCCAATTAACTAGGAAAATGATAGAAATGGAGGTGTGAGACAAGTGGTAGAGTGATAGCCTTGAGTAAAAAGCTAAGGAAAAGCTAGTACCAGAGTTACTGGTACACTGGTCACTAGAAACCAGTGTAAGGCTCAAGACCAAGCTAGGAGGCCCATTGCATCCACTTGTTCAGTAACCATAACTTGGTGCTCCCTAGCAGAGCCATCTAGATTACCAACTAGAGGAAAAGGGCCATAGAGAAAGGGCCAAAGACTGGGGCTGGCAAGTACTGGACAAAGCCCTAAGACTCCAGCAAAGATCAGAGTGCTAGGCAACCCTCATCTAGAGATAGGATTTTTTTCTCTGCTGGTCCTGGGGCTTGAACTCAAGGCCTGGGTGCTATCCCTAAGCTTCTTTTACTAAAGGCTACCAGTCTACCACTTGACTTGAGCTACAGCACCACTTCTGGCTTTTCCTGAGTAGCTTATTGGAGATAAGAGTCTCACAGACTTTCTTGTCCAGGCTGACTTCAAACCATGATCCTCAGATCTCAGCATTCTGAGTACAGAGATGGGCTTTGCCACTTAGGTGCTCAAATGCTTCATTATTGTTGCGCCAATACCAGGGCTTGAACTCAATTTTTATCCTACTGGGTGGTGTGTTCTCTTCCATTTGACCCATGTTTCTACTGTGGCATTTTGCTGGTTAATTGGAGATAAGAGACTCTTGACTATTCTGTCCAAGCTGGCCTCAAATCTCAATCTTCAAATCTTCATTTCTTAAGTAGTTAATATTACAGGTGTGAGCTGTCAGCACCCACTTAAATGATTCTCTTCTTATCTCACTCTTCATTACATCTTATTTCTTACCTCTCTTTATTTCATTCTACTAAGACACTTATCAGGCCAGGATCCAATCTTATAGGAACCTAATTCCTAAGAGGTTTCTGTGAAATTCTCATTTTATATTTAATAAAGCTTAGATTTAAAAGGTTTCTAATGTAGGGGGGGGACCAATAAAAATGAAACATCTTTATGTTAAAAAGAAAGCAGGTTTATTTGCATGTGTGTTAGTAGTGTGTGTGACATGAAATTATGTATCCATAGAAATACAAATAAATCTTGGATAGGTTTTGTTTTGAGGCACTGTGGCTTGAACTCAGGGTCTTGTGCTTTCTACGCAAGTGCTCTTCCAGACGTTTGGATGTAATTCTTAACACTGTAAAATTATTATGGTGTCTCTGTCTCAACTTGACTTTCTCAGATCTCAGCCCAAATGATGTCATCCAAAAGACCCATTCCGCTCCACCTTCTCTAAAGTATCTCCAAATCGTCCGTATTCTCGCCTTATTCACAGTTTTATTACATAAGGCACATGCCATACAATTCACCCAGAGTTCAAAGGTTTTCCATATGTTCAGAGCTGTGTCAGCATGGCAGCAGTTGTAGAACATTTCCATCACCCTCAAAAAAAGTAATAAACACTTGTCCAATGTCACCTGGCCCCCACTTCGCCCATTCCATTCTCTACCAGGATCTACTCTCCAAATACACAGACGTGCCTATTCTGAGGTCTTTTGTGACCAGCTTATTTCCCTAGGATTTGTTCTAAGGTTTGTCCATATTGTGGTGCTTCATTCCTTTATAGAGCTGAATGGTATAGCTCATGGTGTGGAGAGATTCTATCTTGTTTATTTCTTTCTCAGCTGATGGGTAAACATCCTCATTGGGGGTGATTGTGAATAATGCTGCTGAGAATATCTGGACAATTTTGTATGGGTATGCATTTTCATTTTTTTTCTTGGGTTTAATGTTTCACAAGCATAATAACCAGCTTTAGAAATTTTCTGGAAGAATACTTAAAAAACATTTTGCTTGAAACCCATCAAACTATATAACTTCACTCAAAAGACAAGACATATTCTGAAACAATCCCAAGTCCTATGTTCCTCCAAAATTTGTTTGTTTTTAAGAAACCAGTGTTTTATTTGACAAATAGGATTTTTTAACCTTAAATGTTTATCAAAAGAAATACTTTAAGAACAGACTTACCACTAGACTTTTGACTCCTAACAATGTCAGTTAGCATTAAATTTTAATTAACTTCCTATAGAAATGTTGATAAATTCAAGTGTCACTTAACACAGAAATTGATTTGGGAATTTCCACGACTTTCCAGGCAGCTGGTTTTGTGTCTGTTTCTTCTATATGACCTTAAGTGGGCCTGCTTTAAGAGTGGGTTTTTTTTCCAGTCACTTTATGCTTTTGCTTGATGGTAAGTCTCCATGCTTTTACACTTACATGTCTATTTTGTGCGTATTCTTTTAACAGGTGTGTTGATAAAGATCTTAGGCTGTTCTTTCCTTATATGCTACACAACCAACAACAGAATCTGTCTTTAAAAGTCTTTGAACTATTTATAATATCAATGTGAACATTTAATATTGGATTCATATGGCCAGTCAAGAGATGTTTTATGAAAATAGTGGTAAGAGCTCTTAGAGGATCTCTTCCATATGCGAGGCATTTTATACCTATCAACCAATTCCCGTAACAATCCTTGGAATGAAGCCCCATTAACAAGCACACAGAGCTGACGTGACCTGTTTGAGGCCACACACAGGTTAGCCAGGCTCAGAGCACCACAATCACAGTGCTGGCCCAGCAAGGTGACATCACAGCACATGCGCCAGTGGACAGCTATTTCAACAACTTCTCTTGAGTTAGTGAATGATAGATTGAACAGTCAAGAATGAGGGAGGTGGGTAGCTCTCCTAAACTAACTAAAGATAGAACACTTCTCTGACAGGCTCAGATGAAGATCCATGCCCTGCGCTCTGTGGTTGCCTGGCTTGCACTACTATGCAATAAATCAAATGCAACAAAATCAAACACAAACACACAGTCCTATCTGGACCCTAAAACAAAACCTTATATTTGGAAAAGGTTAAGTTCATAAATGTGCTCTTAAAACTACTATGAGGAAGTAGTTAGCGGAGGAGATTGAAGTAATTGTATCTCATAAATATGTAGAAGTTGAAGTTCTTAGTATCCTTCCTTTATGACGATTAAACTTCAAAAGAAAGGGCACAAGGCTCAGTGGGCAGCCTGGCTCTGCCGACTGACTCCTGCTTTCTTTGTGGGTTGTTAGGGAATCTAACGACACCTGCCCTTCTCCTATTGGCCACTCCATTTTATATTTCTATGAAACAGCAGTTTCTATTTTCATTCTCTTACTCACCAAAACTCATCGTGATGGGGTCTAGTCTCTTCTAGAGCTCAAGTAGCCACTTCATGGGGAAACATTCTCATACACAAATTCACCCTTATGGCTCAAAACCATATCCATTCTGGCCAAACACCAAGTGGTGTTTGGTGCCCTCCTCAGTTCACGTCAAGGCACAGTGTAAACGCGGCCCGGGACAGATTAGTTTAGAAGGTGCCTGGTACCCATCAGAGTTTTACAAACTGAAACCATTTTCCTTCAAGCAGACATCCATTCCAACTTCTCAGCACTGTGGAGGCTGGACCTGACACATAAGCAAGGCCAAGGCCTGCTCAGAGGCTGCAGCAGAGCCGGCGGGACGGGGGACAGGGCTCCCGAACTCAAGCAGGAGGAGAAGTCGGAAACAACAGACCTGAGTCACATTTCAGAGGCGTGATATAAATGACATTTTCTCTCTGGGAGAAGGTATGCAAATTTTTTTTAACTCAGAGCTGACAGGGAAGGTAGCACTTTAAACAAAGTGACAGGCCATGGAGATGGATATTTTCGGATGGGAGAATCTTTGAGCAGGCATCAAGTTAATATGACATTGTTACTTATCTACTCTGTGAAGGTCTAGAGCTGCTCCTGCCTGCAGGGTGGACAGTCTGGTACCCAGGGCACTTACTGAGCTCAACTTTTATGCCCACCAGTAGCCACTCTCAGGGGATGCAGCATCGGCAGGGAGATGCTCAAATGGGGAAAAGCAAAGGCTCTACCTATCCAAACCCCAGTGCATACATGACGGCACGTATGCCAGGGAGGATGCTTAGATATACCAGCATGCTCAGTACACTGAAGGTTGTTCTGTGCCCTTGACGATGACCAATTAATCTGCCCCACTCTATCACTGTCAACCAAAAATGTGACATACATTTCCAACTGCTACTGAGGAGGACACATCAGCCCAGTGGAGATTTACTCACTAGCCTGCATTTCTTTGTAGGTTCCTCCTTCTCAACCAGATCTTCAAGTGCTAATGTCCCTCAGGTCCAGATCTGAGCTACAGCTTCCTCTTCCCCGCACTCTCTTCTTGGTGAACATCACAAGGCTAAGTACAGTCCAGCAGCCAAGACTTTACAACTGCACCATACATTCAGCTACTTGACAGCTCTACTTAAGTATATTCAGCTACTAGACAGCTCTACTTAAGTGACAGGATGTAAACATCCCAAGAAAACACTTCATCTTCTCTGTCCCCAACGAGTGTCTCCTCTCTTCTCTTCCCACCATCCTTGTACCAGCAGACATCTTTGATCCACCCAGTTCCCAAGCGAGAAATCCAGGCATGCACCCAAGTGCACAGGGGGCTGAAGTTATAGTACCCAGATTCGTATCACCTCTGCCAACTGCCAGCCATGTGCCTTAGGCAAAATGGGTAATTTGTCTATGGTTCCACTGCCAAACCTATAAAACAGAGACAGTATTCCAGTGGCAATTACATGATACGTGTATAAGTGTATCAGGGGACATTTCCTCTTCTTATCATGCAAAGCAACGAAGCAGGGAAATACTTCTGAAGTTTATGCTTCTCCCATGTTATTTTACATGACTTTCTCCTTCAAATGGAGGTATTAGTTTGTTTCAGGAGGATAAAGGTTATACTACTGGGTAGGCAGATATAGAAGAACTGCCATATGGTTCAGCTTTTGGTCATCAAAGCAAGATTTCTGGGTTTCTGCAGGCCTGCCTGTTGCTGTGAGTCAATTAATCAACAGCTTAGATAGCATGAACTGGGTCTGCGATGTGAATGTCAGCGCTAACGGACACCATGGTCAGTAACAGGTCAAGAAGGGGTGGAATGCAGTCCCTCTGCTAAGGAAAACCTGAAGAGGAAGCCTGGGGCTGGAACACAAGGGAAACAAGGGGAGGCCCACGGGGTCATCTCTCCACAGCTGCACCCACCATCCCCATTTCACAGGCCTGGGGAGCCCCTGGTGCAGATGAGGGAGGAAGCTGAGCCTCAAAGGGAAACCCTCATTCAGCTTTAGTATCCTGTGGCTAATGTATGACAGCCACCCAGGCTCCCTGGAGGATCAGAAGGTAGAATCAGATGCTTTGTCAGAGTTACAGAGCCCTTTCAGGCTCCTTCCTCAAGAGTAAGCCATCAGTTCTGTTCTGACTAGGCACTGTTCAATGAAGATGTCATTTTGCCAATTTACCACTGTGTTAGCATGCTTTTGTTAGCTCTAAGAACATCTCAGTATAGAAGAAAGTGACCTGGAGGCCAGGAAAAACTGGATTCTAGGCTCACAGTGGCCACTCAATTCTGCATCCTAGACAAGTTCTACAACCTACAGGCCCATAACACCAACACACAACAGTGCTCTCTGCCAAACCAACATGATGGGGTGGCCACAGCTCAGAAAAGCAGTAGAGTATTTTGGCTGGCATATTATTTGCAACCATCGTAGCAGCCAACTACTAGTAATACCCTTAAGTGCAGCTCTGAAGTGTCGCTTCCCAGGAGAATAGAAGAGGACCATGATCCTCTGCTGTGGTCAGGCTAGATCTAGAATCCTGGCTCAAGTATGGATATCACATTTTACAGGATAGTTACAAAAACTAGAGCTTATTCCCCGTTTCTTATGGAATGATAAATTGTCATATGCCAACTGCTAGTCTGACTAGCAAGACTTTAGCTTGGAGAAAATACTAATGCTCATTCCCAGAAAATTCCAGAAAAGAGGCTGGCCTCTTTCTGCCTCAGAGTGGCAGAAAGGAATGAGGAGGCAGATACTTGATTGCTTCTAGACATTTCCAAACAGCACAATGGTTGCTTCTAGAGGGAACTAAAAGTTTCCATTGCAGATATTACTACACACTCAACATTCTGTAAAAGGAATGAGATCTTCTACAGGATTTGCTCTCAGGAGCCTTCCAGGTCCAAGAAGGGGAATCTTAATCATTCTTTGCATCACGTCAACATACTCTGCAAAATAAAATCTAAGGGGCTCTATAAATATATAAAAGTAAAATGATCAAAACTGTAGAAGTGACAAGCCCTCACAAGTGGGAAGACAGATCTCTGCTTTGGATTGCTGAGCTAGAGTTTATATGTGTCAGGTAATTATGATGGATCAATATATGCAATGACAAATGGAGTAAAACTCTAGGAGCCCAAGGACCCAGTGGTGAAGCAGAGCCAACCGGAGTGAGCATATATTGATCCCCAATACCCGAACTGAAAATCAGCACCTCACATTTCAACTACAGGCAGCTAGAGAGGGCCTGAATAATTCCCACACCTATATTACCAGGCTCTCAGCAATCTCTCAGGAACACAAAGTTAGCATGTAGCTATTCTTAGTCAGATGGGGTGACTAATCAGAGAAGTGCTCAGATTTCCCCTTTTCCATCTTTGCTACTAGGATCAAGGCATTTTTCTAAAAAGATAGCCACCGCATCATTCTAAATATTCTTGGTACTTTCTCTTCTAAAGAATGTTAATTCCCTTTTAACCAAAAGGACATATTTTTTTTAAAGCAAGTCATCGATCATGAAGCATTTTATTATCTAGTTCTGGGAATACGGAGGACCAAATTAATTTGTGTCATCTTTTGGCTGCGGATTTCCCTCCTTTAGCCTCCTACATCATTGCTCTCCAACAGAGGCAGGAGCCAGGCAGGCATAAGAGACATTTGCTTTCAAGCCGGTCTATTGAGGCTGCAGACGATGTCAACATAGGTTTTTTCCTGACCATGAGTTACTATCTTCAGCCCTTTCTGTACCACAGCTACTCACAGGTGTTCTCTCACTCCTCAAGTCTCTGGTGCTGACAAAAACCAGGTAGGCTACCTGGGCTGCACAGGTGGTATCGGCACAGCTCTCCACCTTGCCTCACACACACAACACTTGGGAGTGTTTAAGAAATATCCTCTAAATGGTTTTGTATCTTTATTATTAAGTAAATCATGTAAAATTTCTCAATTAAAAAAAAAAGAAATACCACACCTAAGGTCCAATCGAATCACAATTGGTAGGGTAAGGGCTGGACAGGGGTAGTTCAAAGCCTTCCCCAGGTGACTGCCCTGTTCAGCCCAGACTGAGAACAACTGCAGACAAGGCAAGGTACCCCCTAAAAAAATGAAGGGCGCTCCCCCTCCACCCAACAGGCTTTCGAGTTCTTTAACTTTTTCCCTGAACAAAAGACACTCTCGGGTAGACCCTTACTTCACACTGCCAGGTCAAAAGCAGCCCAATGGAGCTTAAGGGCAGTCTCTTCAAAGGGACTATCAAAACCAGATTCTTGTTTGTGATTGAGTACCAGTTCTAAGTCCCTTGAATCAAAGATTCTTGTCTATTTCCGAAGTTTCCCAAACACTGGTCTCAAAACTCCCCGCTCTCTGAGTCACTTGTGGAGCTTTCAGACAAAATGGTTTGGTTCCACCCTCAAGATTCTGATTCGGACCTAGAGACAGAGACTTCTGTGGGGAACCTCTGCTTACTCCAGCTGGGCAAGCCAGGCATAGTCAGGTGCTGGGACTTAATTTGCCAGTCTCCATGATAAATACATAAATACCTCCATAACCCTGCCTTTTATTGTTTAAAGCTCAGACACTGTTGCGTACTTGTGGCCTAATATAATTAACAGCTTCTAAAAAAGAGCAGTGTTCTCTAACCTAGCCTTAGACCAAGCACACTAACAGAGCAGCAATGTCAATGTACTCTTAATTATAGCTAATTTAATGGGGGATGTGTTTCCCTGAATCAGCTGCCTTCTCTCTTTCTCCAGAGTATCAGGAGTGCTGATAAGAACATCACAGCAAGTGCCTGAGGGACAGCTTTTCCCATGTGAAACACAAGCTAGTCTACAAAGATTATTGCATATGTGGCTGTAAATGCAACTGTCAATAATTAAAACTGAGCATGCTCTCACAAAATATATAGCTATAAATTATATTCTGTGTTACTATACTGTCATGCAAATTAGAAAACATGCACAAATGATATCTTAAACTTTAAAGGGATATGGCGAGACCAATGTTTGTATGTGTATATGTATGTGTATATCTATATAGATATACACACACACACATATATATATATACATATATTCATTGCCCACGACAATATGCCATTTTCCAAAAAGTGGCACATGCCAGTAGGTTGAAGACTGCAGCTCTAACCAATAGTCATTACTGCAGGCAACAGAAATGACTGTCACCTGTGCCACTTGTAAGAAGCTGCTTTCTGGCCGTCACTATGTGCTAGGTCAGTGAGTGATATTTGACTAGGCGTATCTCAAGCAAAAGGCTAGGAGCCAGCCCAACAATGATGTGGTTCCTGTGGTGGAATGCACTATTTCTCTTTGCTTAGGATTACTGACAGTGTCACCCAGGGGCAGCACTGTCCATGTTCTGACAATACTGCCAGGTTGCCAGGCCACTGATGCAATTTATCAGAGTGCAGATCTGAATGCAGATGGTCTTTCATTACAACAATCAATATACTTAAACATAGTGCAGTTGGTGCTGTACTCCCTCTAGACTGATTGAAACTGGAATTATAGTCATGATAGGTGATTGCCAAACACAAGTCCATGAGTAAGTCCACAAGAACTTACTAAGCACATAGGGCTAACCATGTCTCCCTTGGCCAGAAAGTATTATCTGTCCTGAGGATGATCAATGGGAATCTCACTCAACTCTTAGTTCTCCTCATATCACTTCCTTCTGGACACCATGATATGAGTGACAGGTATGACACAGTGTTGATCAGTCTCTCTTCTACCGCCACCATGTCTGACATCCATTGAACATTTCATGCTGGACACCACACCAAGCCCTTCATCAACCTGTTTTGTCCTAACAGTCATATGAGTCAGACATCACATCTAGCTCCCCAAGACAGCGGCAGACACTACATCTACCAAGTAAGGTGAACTCAAGGGGCTGCCTCAGGATCACACAGCTTCTGTTTTGAGACATTGCTCTTGTTCCTCACACCCAAGCTCTTAATTGCCTTACTTCATGTTTTCCTCCTTTGCCACTGAGCTCAGAATTGGCACATGAAGTTTGTGGCTTCTCTTTCTTTCCTCTGGGATACAAATATGAAAATGTGCAGTTGGAAAAAAGAAGGGTTAACATGGCGTGAAAGGCATTACTACGTTGTAAATAGAAATGCCATTGCATCCTGCTAGGCTTCACATTCTATTAGTTCTTTTCAGTGAAAATCATCTCTGACACCTTGAAGAACTAAATTCCATTCACATGTCACTAGCTGTATTAATTCTAGAAGAAACCCACATGAGGTGACAAGTTTGACTTTGACACTAGAAAAAGGTGAGGTGTAATCTCAACAGCCCACCTCTACTGACTGCAGCCTATTGCCAGACTCAGCTCAGCTCAGAGCACACACTACAGGAATCTGAGAAGACAAAGGCACACACATGCATGCTCTTGTTGTGCTTAGGAAACAGGGACCCCTAATATAGAAACTTGACAGGGTGGAGCTAGGCTAGTGAGGTCTGTGCTAGCCCACCTGCTCTGACACAACCAAAAGCAATCCAAGAACAAGCCGCATCTGATCAAGCCATTGTGCACAGGCTTTAGCAAGACCTACCACATTAAATGATTGGTACCTGGAGAAAAATAAACACATAATGGGAACTCATCCAGATTAATGGGGCTAGGGATCAAACCTAGAACCTTATGTATGCTAGGCAAGGTTTCTATCACTAAGCTAATTCCCAACCCTATCGCTTCTTAATAACAAATAAGAATTAATGTGACTATGTTGTCAAAGTTGAATATACACGAAGCTAGGGATACCTGATCTATCAGATGCAAAAAGATATACTTGTGGAAACATCGACTGCATGTAGAAGGGTAGAATGCAATGCAGATAACTGGAAAATCTTGCTCAGAGAAGAAAACCAAATATACAAATGCAGAATGAGGGTAACAAGTTTTAAAGGCAGTCATGAGTTTACAATGACAGCTTCAATGGTTTCTGGGGAATGGTTTCAATGGTTTTTGGGAAGAAGGCAAAAGAAATGTCTGTTACCTTGATTTTGGTGGTTGTCTTACAGGTTCACGCATGTATCAAAATATGTGTAACTGAATTTTAAATATGCATATTACTGCCAGTCAATTAAATCTAGTTAAAACTGCAATACAAAGAGGTATGGGACAGGCACATGAACACAAGGGGGTAGAAATTTAGCACCTTGCAAATTAACTAAAAGAAACACAAATACCTGCCCAAAGTAAATGCACTCACAGGTTCTTCTAGCAGACACTGTGTAAGGACTAATCATACCTCATGCAGGAAACAGCTTCCAATGTCCATCAAGGCCAGAGAGAAAGACCAGCCAGTGCCCACTGGTGACACGAATCGAGGAGTGCCTGCAAAGCCATACTCATAAGGAGAGGGAGGTCTTGGGAGCAAGGATGCATGTGGCCCAGAGTCAGGGGCAGAGAAAGATGACACGTGTTGGGAAGTGTCCACTCTTGCACAGTTGCACAGGCCAGAGCACTGGCCTACAGGTAAAGGCAAATGGAGACTGCGCAGAGCAACAGCTGCTCAAAATGGAGCCTATCTGAGCACCAGAGATGCCTGGTCAGGGGACCACCTGCTGGCCACAGCGTCTGACATCTCACTTCTTGTGACCATGACTTCCGGTTCTCTCCTTTCTGGCATGCTATGATTCTCCAGGGAAAACAGAGCGAATATTAATGAGCTCATTTCTTTTAGCTTTATGATTTAGCATCGTAAGCACACTGAGTCAGTTGCAGATATACAACTGTTACTAATACTTAGAATCTCTGCAGGGTCACGGAAGTTGGATAAGGGAAACTGCCAGACCTATTCCTTTTCCACACAGACAATTCCAAAAGGAGATGACAAATATACACAATTATTTTCTTTTAAAATACAGATGCCATCACCAGTCACATTCACTGCACAGAACATCCCCCTTCACTTGGACATTTAAATATACTAGAAACCAAAACATGACAGGTAGATATACATATATATATATATTTTTTTTTTAAATGACAGTGCCTAAGATTTGACAAGATCACAATGACACTGCAGCATCCCTCGGCGAGAAAGATCAGTGTGCACTAAAAGGCAGAGCAGGAGGTGACTGGGAAGATGCTCGGGGGACCAGGGCAGAAAAGGTTCAGGAGAATATCCCAGGGAGGAACTAGAGGGGAGCTTGACACTTAGGACATGAACAAGAAATCAAACACAAAGCAAGAGAGGAAAAGGAAGAACTGTTCTCAGATCACGTATCCCAAGTGTCTCCTCACTCATGCCCTGATGCAACTGAAGACGAGTCCTTACTTGAAATCCAGTGAATGCTAAGACAAGCCAAACCTCAGCCAACAACCGGCTGCCTGAGTCATGATTTCAGGGTTACTATAAAAACTCAGGCAATCGCGGTTCCTGACACACAGACCTCCCCAGGGATGCCTTCATCGACTGTACACAACTAGTCATGCTGTCTGTCAGCATTAACATCCACACCTCAAAGACATCAACAGTTTCAACAACTCCTAACACCTTCTCACCGATTTCAACCCCTCACGGAGACAAGGCCAGGGTGAGGACGCTGCCGCCACAGAGGCTGGGGTTTTGCCCGACTATGCTCGGTAGGTCCAGAGGGAAAAGAATATGCACAGAACTGTGGCTCATCCTGCACAGCAAACAAATCAAAAGATGCCCTTGCTCTCAGGAGGTTCTCAGTGATAGCATGAGATTCTGCCTGAAAACTTTACAACCCTAACTTCCTCCAACTGTCAAGAACTCAGGATAACAAGTCATCAAACATCAAAAAATTAAGGAAGAGATGAGTGCAGAGTTCACACCTGTAATCCTAGCTACATGGGAGGCTGAAATTGTGAAGATGACAATTCAAGGCTAGCCTGGACACAGTTTGCAAGACCTCATCTCAACCAATAAAGAGCTCGATATGATAGCATATGCCTGTCACCCCAGTCATGCAGGCTGAGATTGGGATAATCAGAGCTCCTGGCCAGCTTGGGCAAAAAAAGGTCAAGAAAAAGCTGAGCATGGTGGCATGTGCCTGCCACCCCAGGTAGAGCAAGAAGCATAAAATATAAGAAGACTGTAATTCAAGCCAGGAAAGCTTCCCCCCCACCCCCGCGCCCCAAGCAAGTCCCTATCTAAGAAAGATGTGACTCAAGAGGTAGAGTGCCTACCCAGCAAACACAAAGCCCTAATACCACAAAATAATTAAACAGCTGTCATTTGATCTAACAATTATTCTCAAAATGGAAATAGTTCACCTATTTTATTTTTAAAAAATCCAAGTTCCTTATAATTGGAAGCTTTGGAGACATATTAGAAAGTCCTAATCTATTGTCATGCATACTCCGCGAGTGTGAAGACGAAGTTGTTCTATGTTTGATCTCTAGAGATAAGTGATTGCATAACTTCCTTACTACCTAGGAATATATGCATACACAGACCTTTCTCATTGTCCTTACAGGAGCGCGCGCGGGCGCGCGTGTGCGTGCGTGCGTGCGTGTGTGTGTGTCCGTCCATGCACACACACATATGCTCACTCTGGGTTGCAATAGAGACAAACCTTTCCTTCTGTGCACCAAAGTGGAACACGTTTAGCTTCTCTCACCATGGACACTCACGGACACCCAGCTTTACACTGCTCCCCTGAGGCCTCTCAAGCTTTCTCTACACTTTCTGCAGGGGTGAGGATCCAAACTGAGCCAGACATTCTTTCTCAAGAGCCCAAGAAAGGCTTTGAATTCAAATGCCTATCCCCTACCCCATGAACAGGCCTTCATGCTTATGCACTCGAAACCCTGCCTCTAGGAAGGCAAGAGCCAGTGTCATTTCAGTCACCATTTTGGTCATGTGCCACAGGTGTACCTAGCCGCACGCTTCACCCCAGGCATTAGCAATCCCAGCTGTCATTGTTAGTCACACCTTGGCAACACAGGAGGGACAGATGAAGAATATGAGTGCTCAATTACTTTGGCTACCTGAGCAAATAGATTTGCTTTGCAGTATTCTTATTCTCTTTCAGAAAAAGCAAGAAAAATGAAATATAAACAGCTTCCAAAGAAAAAGAAAAGAGAAAAAGGAATAGAAGTAGCTAGTCCAATAAGATGGCTTCCTCCTACCATGGCTGGGAAATGTACAGAATTCTAATCCCACAACAGAATCTAAGTTACTTCTGAGCAGTAAGAGATGGGTCCAGTCTATGGGCTCCCAGTGTTTCCCTGAGGGTTAGACTGCTCTGGTCTGACAAGGACCAGAGAATAGTCCACAGCAATGAGGAGTTTGTCTGGCTTCTTGAGCCATGCAGGAGGCTTTGGGTAAACACTGAGTCGAAGTTCCATCTCTACCTGTTCACTTGTTCCTTGACCTTGCAAATTGTTCAGTGCCATGGGGAAAAGCAATCTTGTGTGGCAACTATGGGAAGTAAATGCACTTGTGTATCAATTAATTTTATTCTTCTTTGAGCAATAATCATACACCCTAGGGGTCAAGTATGGATGGTACAAAAGATAGAACACTGTATGTACCACAGAGCCTCACACTACTTAACTCCTGGGAGCTCTGTTTTTATTCTACTTGTCTCAGGACAAGTTATTTCCACAACAAACTCATCTCTGCACAAGAAGGGATTCTTATCCTTGGAAATGTATCAGATTATGAAGGACAAGATCATTATGAAATAGGGCTCATCAGGAAAAATTGTTCTTTGAACATCCCCTGTATCATATTACATTCTTATTCAATAAGCTCTAAAATGTCTCCATTGCTTTAGGCCAGAATTTCCTAAACAGTGTTGCATAGAACATTAGTCCCCTGAGATTATTGTTATGTCTATGTATGATTTGTGGCCCCAGCATACTGCATCCCTGTCTTGGAAATTCAGAAGGCATAAAGGCTCTGAGAAGCACTTCCTTGTAACTAAGGGGGTGTTTTAAGTAGACTAATCCAGGGCATCGCAAGCTCCACTGACCCCGTGTGCGCCTCTTATAGCGCACACGTCTCTCCGTTCACCACAGCGGCCAAAGGCCTTTGCAATGTGGCCTCGCTCACCTCTGCGGTAGGCCCACACGTGTCTGACTCACTCACCACATAGGACACATATGCCTGGGTGCCATCTGCTAACCATGCCTGCTTATAATGCCTTTACTTGCATTAGTTCCAATCACAAAGTCCACTCATTTGAAGTGAGTAATGTAATGGGTATCAGTGTGTTTGCGGGGGTGTGCATCCATCACCACGCATTTTTAAACATGTTCACCCCACCATGCACACATTTGAGAACACTTGTTATCACTTATCTTGGGGATATATGAGTGTGGAATTGTCGAGTAATATGGAAAATCGACCTAAAGTGCCCAAGAGGCTGCACTAATTTATATTTCCAGTGACCACGTGTGAGTATTTCTAATTTTTCAGCATCCTCACCAGCGCTGGTTCTGCCCTCTGGTTACAGCTTTTGCAGTGGGTGGGGAGGACTGTGCCACTGAAACGGTGTGGCCAGGCCTTCCATGGCCTCCTCCTGAGATCCAGGTTCCAACATTGCACTCTCACCTCTCACCTGTACATCCTATCAAGTCTTTAGGACCCAGCTAAAACCCTACAGTTTTCTGGAACCATCTGGAAACACGGTCTCCAAACTCAACTGAATGGACACAGCTTCTATGTAGACTTCCGCAGTTAAGCAGGTCAGGCCGGCACCTGCTGTCTCCAGATAGTGAGCTTGCTCCTTAACAAGTGGGGTAAAGGTCTTAAATTCCACAGTGGCCACAAGGAACCACCAAATAATTGGTGCTTCATAGTCCCTAAGGGTCCTAGTTTAACGTGAAAGATGTGGGAATTAAGGCAGGTTAAAAAAATGAAACAGAGGGGCTGGGGATATGGCCTAATGGCAACAGTGCCTGCCTCGTATACATGAGGCCCTGGGTTCGATTCCCCAGGTTCGATTTCCCAGCACCACATATACAGAAAATGGCCAGAAGTGGCGCTGTGGCTCAAGTGGCAGAGTGCTAGCCTTGAGCAAAAGGAAGCCAGGGACAGTGCTCAGGCCCTGAGTTCAAGGTCCAGGACTGGCCAAAAAAAAAAAAAAATGAAACAGAGGGAACTTAGGGTCTTAGACCAGGAGAGAAGAGTAAAACATATCAAGTTAAGCAAGCGGTGGAGATGAGCCCCCTGCCAATGTGCAGAGGACAGAATCCATACACGTGGTGTGTGCAGGAGTTTATTAATGTGTGTGAGAGGAACAGTTAACCCTTCTCTCTTACTAGTGTCTCCCCCCTTCTTTCTTGGGGCACTAGCAGTGCTCAGCTGTAAGTCTCAGGACGGGACAAAGCTCTGCACTAAGGAAGAGCTGGGTGCTGGAGGCTTCTACCTGCAATCTTAGTTACTTGGGAGAGTGAGATCTGGCAGACTATATTCTGCCTGGGAAGACAGGAAGAACAAGGTCACTATATTTCATCTCCAAAACAGCTAGCAAAAGCAGGGCTGGAGGGATGGCTCAAGTGATAAAAGTGCTAGAGTAGTGAGCATGGGGCCTTGAGTTCAAACCCCAGTACTGTACTTTTTTTAAAAAAGATGTACATCAAGCCTCTCATACTTTAACCAAGTCACTCATCCTGTCAACACATCTAGTGTTGAAAACTGTATGTGAACCCTCCTCCTATCCATTAAAGAATCACTGAAAGGAAGGCCAACTGCACTGCTTGAAAACAGAACTCATTCAGAGAGCTCTCTACTGAGACCACAAACCTTGGGTACAATACTTCTTATGTATGCCATGAGAAAATACTGCATTAAAACTTCAGCAAAAGGCCAGGTGCTGGTGGCTCACGCCTGTAATCCTAGCTACTCAGGAGGCTCAGATCTGAGTATTGTGGTTCAAAGCGAGCCCAGGCAGAAAAGTCTGTGAGATTCTTATCACTGATTAACCACCAGAAAACCAGAAGTGGCACTGTAGTTCGAAGTGATAGAACGCTAGCTTTGAGCAAAAGAGTTTCAGGGACAGCGCCCAGGCCCTGAGTTCAAGCCCCATGACCAACAACAATGACAAACCACACACAACAACAACAACAAACATCAGCAAAACTATTTGGATACACCCTAGAATTTATTGGGTACAGCAAGTATAAACCTTGGAACTTTAAAGCAAACCCTCAGTAATGCAAAAATCCTGGCTCAGTTGATGAATATCCATACCCCTTCGCCATCAAGTTCATTACCCTTGGCAAGATAGCTTATCACCACCATGACCCTCAACTCCCACATCTTCCTCTCTCCGGTGGGTGTGAACAAGACCCCAAACCAGCAAAATAACCCAAGTACTACGGCAGGGCCGGAAGTCAGGTACTGGCGATGGGGGGAGGGAGAACAGAGGCATCCAAATAGACTCACCAGGTACATAAAAACTGGAGGCTAGAAGACTTGTAATGGGGGTCCCAAGAAGCCTTTGAAAATAAAAAGAAGGAAAAGAAGAAGGAAAGGAGAGGAGAGGAAAGAGAAGAAAAAGAAGAAGAAGAGAAAAAGAAGAAGAGAAGAGGAGCACTCCAGCTCCAGAGATATCCACGGAAGAACAATGTACAAGGGCAGGAAGTCTTCAGCACCAAGCAAACTTCTGCTTTAGGACCATAAGAAAAAAAAACACCCAAAAACCTGTCCTTGAAGGGAGGAGGGGCGGTCATTGTCCTCAAATGAAGCAAGTGTGGCTCTCACAGGAACCTCCCTGCATTGTGCCATGTGCATACCCTCCGGTTGCCACACATGACAGGGCAGAGGAAGACAGAACACACCGCCACTCCCAGTGTCCCCACAACCTGCCTGGAACCTCCCTGGTGGACAGGAGGTACACAGCAACAAGTCTGCCATGCTGCCTTCTGGCGAAACCCTACTGGCAGATGAATACCTATGGTCCCTGTGACAGAATGAGAGAGGTCAAAGGTCGCAATCACTTTAGCTCCCAGATCATCATTTATGAACTTTCACAGTTCTCTAAGCACTGCTTAAATATATCTGTAATAGGCTTTCCTACTATTTTACATCATCAAAGCCTTTCCTCATGGAAACGAAAAAGTTTCCATTGACTGAAAAATTACACTCAGAAATCCACTGAAGAACGGATTTCCTGTCAAACAATGAGAAGACTCCTCTCATTGGCCTGAACAGTCCCTCCTGTGCTAGCTCCATGAAAGCACTGGCTAGAGGAGGTAAGGAGGAGGAGATGTTTGACAACTCACTACCTTACATATGTAACTGTAACCCCTTCTTTACATTATCTCGACAATAAAATTAAATTTTAAAAAGAAAGAATGCAACACTTACCTCCTAACTGATAAAACTATCTTCCCCCCTTCACACCTGAAAAGTTAAAGACCGTCACCAAGCCCACTTTCTGGTGAACCAGATTTGCACTTGTCTTTCTGAGCTATGAAAAGGGAGGGCTGACAAAGTAGCTCAGTGATGCACACTTGCCCACTAGAAAGCACAAGGCTCTGGGTTCAATCCCTAGCATGGCAGGAAACAAACTTCTAGGCTGAGCACTAGTGGTTCCTTCCTACAATCATAGCTACTGAGGAGGCTAAGTTCTGAGGACCCTGCTTCAAAGCCAGCTCTGCAGGCAAGTCTGTGAGACTCTTATCTCCAGGTAACCACCAGAAAAGCTGCAAGTGGAGCTGTGGCTCAAGTGACAGAGTGCCAGCCTTGAATGAAAAAGCTGAGACAGCATCCAGACCCTGAGTTGAAGCCCCCATACTTGCAGAAAAAAGAGGGAGGGAAGGAAAGGAAGAGAGAAGGTGGAAGGCAAGGAGAGAAGGAGATAGAGTGAGAATAAGAGAGAGCCCCTAATGTTGCCACCTCAAGAAGCTGTCTTCTGATTGGAGTCCTCGTGAATGTATGGAACTAGGAAGGATACATGAATGGGGAGGTGATAAGGTGGTTCTGTTAAACCACCAAAGGAAGAAAGAGGGTCAATAAAAGCCATCTGAGAGAGATGAAAGGCACGGAATGGACTCTGTTGCTCAGAAAGTGAATTAAATGCAAGGAGCCACTGCCATTATTCTACAACTCTAGGTTCAAGTCCACAAGAGCAAACACAGACCTGAGGTGGTGAGGCAGCAAACAGAACTGAGGATGCATTATTTCTAAGCCATTTCTTCATCCCCGGGCTCAGCACCTCTCCATGTGAACAGCAGCAGCAAAGGAAAGTAGCAACTTCCTTCCTGTCCCGATTCCCAGGAGCACTCCTGGGCTGAGTCTGTTCTCACCTGGCCATCTGCTTATACGCTTCTTCTGCCACAGCAAAGATGTGAGGGTCCATGTCGCCCATGTTTTGGCCACTGTAGGCATAGATGACATCTTGTCCGTAGATTGGCAGCTGTTCATAGGGGTTAATGGCAACAAGCACAATTCCTGCAAACAAACAAGGAAGTCAGAACCTGGGTGTGGCAACTCAACATTGTAATAGTCTTAGCTACTTAGGAAACCAGGATCACAATTTGAGGCCAGCCCAAAGCAAAGCTCATGAAATTCCATCTCAACCAAGTTTGTATATATCTGTCATCCAAGCTATGGGAAAGGAACAATAGAGGGCGAGGTGGCATTTGCTTGTCAGCCCAGTGACAGAATGAAGCATAAATAGGAGGATTACAGTGCAGGTCAGCCTCAGGCATAAAATAAGAAACCATATCTCAAAAACAATCAACACAGTTGAGTGCCATTGGCTCATATCTGTAACACAACCAACTGAAGAATCTGAGATCTGAGGACTGAAGTTTGAAGTTAGACAGGTCAAGAAAGCCCACAAGACTCCATTTCTACCTGGCTAGCAAAGAAAAGCTGGACTAGGACTAGAAGCATGGCTCAAGTAGCAGAGTGCCAGCAAAAGAAGAAAATAAATCCAAGTCAAAGCATGAGGATCTGGATTTCATTCCAGTAAGTACACACACACACACACACACACACACACACACACACACACACACACGCGACATAAAGGGTTGGTGGAGTGCCATTAGAGCTCCTACATAGTAAATACAAGGCCTTGAGTTCAACTCCTACTATCATCCAAATCCCCCCCAAATCTAAAGAATGAGAGGATAACAGAATGAGTCTTCACCATTCAACTAAAGAAATGATCTATGTGTTTCTGTGGTGAGCTATTGTGGAAAAAGAATACAAATATTTAGGTAGGTCTCTGATTATTCTGTATACACATACACTTATTACAAATGTTCAGCAAACTGAGTTCAGAAAACAGATACATGTACTATGTGAAATTATTTCTTTTTTCTTCCCCATGGTTTATCCCCTGTTGTCATTGAATTTGATTTTCGTACCCTGGGTATTATATATATTTATCTGAACTAGGGAAGGCAAGGGGAACATCAAAATGCTGAGACAAAGGATAAACGGTGAACCAATGCAACAGTGATACTTACAAGACAATGTTTTAAACTAACTGTACAACTCGGGGTGTGGGGGGGTTTGGGGAGGAGGGAAGGTGGGAGAAAAATGAGGGAGGTAATAAGTTTGACAAGAAATGTACTCACGGGCTGGGGATATGGCCTAGTGGCAAGAGTGCTCGCCTCGTATGCATGAAGCCCTGGGTTCAATTCCCCAGCACCACATATACAGAAAATGGCCAGAAGTGGCGCTGTGGTTCAAGTGGCAGAGTGCTAGCCTTGAGCAAAAAGAAGCCAGGGACAGTGCTCAGGCCCTGAGTCCTAGCCCCAGGACTGGCCAAAAAAAAAAAAGAAATGTACTCACTACCTTACGTATGTAACTATAACCCCTCTGTACATCACCTTGACAAAAAAATTAAAATAAAACAGATATAGCCCTGTACCTGTGGCTCATACCTATAATCCTGGCTACTGAGGAGACTGAGCCAGACAAGGTAGGAAGATCTGTGAGATCTTTATCTCCAATTAATCACCAAAAAGCTTGAAGTATAGCTACAGCTGAAGTGGTAAAGCACTATCCTTGAACAAGAAAAGGCAAGGGATAGCACCAAGACTATCCCAGGTCACAGACTTAAAAACTCACCTTAAAATTAAAATCTGGGAAAGCTTGAAATTGTTTTAAGAATGGAGGTGGAATAAGGAAGAATCATCGAGAGGGTGAATTTGATCACGGAACATCGTATGCATGTGTGGAAATCTCATAATGAAACCTCCTCAAACAGACTATGTTAGTAACAGTAAATTAGTAAACAAAATGTCTGGGAATAGAATTTTCACACTTGTGTGTGGGTTACCTTAAGTATAAGCAATGGTTGGACAGAGTACCATTTAAGTACTCAAATCCAACACTGGCTCAATCCCCAGTTGTGATTCAGGCATTCGTTTCTCAGTGCCTCCACTGCTTCAGCAAGTGCGCTTGCCGGAGATGTCCTTAGGGCAGCGGTAATGATGGAAGGAACCTCAGAATGATGTCTGCTTTTTTATATTATTATTATTATTATACTGGAGTACATATTTCTTTTTTTCTCTTCTTACAACTGTATTTCCCCAAAGGAGGTAGTACAAAGATGGACTCAACAGATATGCTGATTGAGCAATCAGAGAATCCTACAATATAATACAATCCTACATAGACGGGTGAGACAAGTTGATATTTGAGAACTTACGAAGAAAACCACCACCTGTAGTCTTTGAGATAAAACAGAAAAATCTGTTTGGGGTCTAAAACACAAACACTTTTCCAGTCATCTGGGAAAAAAGGCACAAGATGAGAAGTCTCCTACACTGTATTCCCTTCTGCTTTTGAAAGGAGACAGGAGGAACCTAAAGTAGAATAGACTTGGTTATTTCAAGTAAAGCAGAAAAGGCCAACAGAGCAAAGAGTTCCTGAGGTCCTGTTTTAATAAGATATTGCTTGAAAAGATAATCTGGAACAACAACAAAAGGTGAGGTCCTAATGAATTTCCACCAAAGCTAAGCTCTTGGAGAATCATCTTAGGAGCAGCCACACAAGTTTTCCTGGTTAGTAGAGGGTTCGATTTCAGGTGGTCTTTATTTCAAATTTTGATCTCAAACCCTGAGGCCAAAGATTTTCTTACAAGACTCCAGCTCCTTCTGGGGCAGCGGGAATGCAGTCTGGAGCAGGTGACAGGCACCCTGAATGGCTGATGCTGCAGGAGGGATTCCTTCAAATTGGAAGATGATGGCCATTTATCCTTTTGTACTAAAAGGGGAGATCTTCTCCGTGTGGAATAAAAAGGTAAAAAGGCTCCAGGCACCTCAGCATCACTGTGGTCACAAACATGACCAGGACAACCAGCACACAGGCAGCCCTGTGCTCTCTCTGTTGCTCACCAGGCCCTCAATTTGTCTGCTTCTCGAACAACAGTCTGTGCTGTTGTGCTTTGTTCCCACTATTAAATAATGCTTAAAGGTGGGGGATAAGAAACCCAAATTTTGGCTATGGGAAGAGGAGAAGCTTCAAGAAAAACAACTATGACAATTTCAGGACTTTCTGGTGTGAGCCTTTATTAGAGAGCAAAAGCTCACCAATTCAATAACCATGTTTGTATGCAGGAAAAAGAAAGTCACAGAGGAAGGAGGACCATTGTGCAAGCCAGGTGCACGTGTGCAGTGATGAAGGCATGCTCAGCCAGGACGCCAGAATGGGCTTACTGTTCTCCTGCAACTCCAAGCAGGAGCTCCACCAGCTGCCCCACTGTGTACGGCCCATTTCCTCCCTATTGAGCTGTGATTATAGACGAGTCAACCCGCAGAGACTAGGGCAAGCTAATTAAGCCACTTTCACTGTCTGCAAACATTTGGAGGGGCTCTGATGAGACTGAAGGCAGGATGCTAAATGGTTTGAGCTAAAAACTCATCTCAAGATGGTAACCACTTCCAAACACACAAGGCCAACAGACGTCTCCACTTACCACAGTAAGTATAGATATGGTTGGACTCCAGAAAACGGACCTTCAGGTTATGCAAAACTGCAGGCTCGTGAAGGTAGCTGAGGGCAGTGAGGTCATTTTCTCCCACCAAGATGTCTGGATTCCGCAGGAAGGGCAGCTGGTTGCTTTGCACATCCACTGGGTATTCCCGAATCTAAAGAAAAGCAGGCAGCACACACAGAGGCACAGTTCTTATGAAGTGTTCAGCTTGTATGCAATATCCTGTCTTCTTGGTTGGGATCACTATCCTAGCATGAGCATTTAAGATGAAGATAAGTAATATTTTTGGCTTGTTTTGTGTTAGTACTGGGGACTTGAACTCATGGCCTGGGTGTTGTCTCTTAGCTTTTTCACTCAGAACTGGTGCTCTACCCACTTGGGCCATTTCTGGCTTTCTGGTGGTGAATAGGAGATAAGAATCTGCTGGACTTTTCTGCTGGGGCTGGAGTTGAACTGCAATCCTCATATCTCAGTCCCTAAGTAGCTAGAATTACAGGCATAGGCCACTGGTGTCTGGCAATAATGTCTTAAAGAAAGGTAGATGAACAAGATACCTGTGGTTCCCATAAGATATAAGCCTCAGTGGAGATTTTGCTAGTGACATAATCCTAGTACATCAACATAAGAGACTAACATAAGAAATTCAGGCAGCACAATTAGATACGAGTATTCTACAACTTTTTTTTTAGAAGAAAATAACCTCCAGTTGCCACAGGAATATGATTTCTCCCATCTAAGAGACCTTTCTAGATTGTCCCATCTGCAAGAGTTTATCTCCCTGCAAGCCACTCTCCCTTTTAAAAATTATTCTTACAACTGATGAACTATCCTTTTTAAGTGGCCCCAAGTTGTGCTATTTGCATACATATTACTCTATATCCTCACTGCAGGCTCAGGGGAAGTAATTTTGCTCTGACCTAATGTACAGTAGGCACTTGGGAACAGCATTATATATCTTAAAGTCTAATCCCGATGCCTGCATCCTTACTTGGCATAGCATTTAGATGATCTGAGTGCTTGACAGGACACATTAACAATCGCACCGCGCACGCGCGCACACACACACACACTCACACACACACGTAATTTATTAAAGCTGGTGATATGTAAATATTTAAACAGTAGAAGCTTGGTGTTTTTAAACATTTGAACAGGAGGAACTTGGCTACTGGTCACCACGTGTTACCCAAGTGTTACATTTCTTACGGTGTTCTTAAGAATCATTTGTGGAGCTGGTGAACATAGTTTCTTGAGCCTAATTTATGTCAGGAGCTCTAATGGAGGGCCTAGGAATCTGAAATTTAAAAAATAATCTCAAGTAATTTTGATATACACAGTCTATGGATTTTAAAAATCACTTATGTTAAAACTTACGTTAATTGAAACATTGTATAAACAATTTTAGGAAATGCCACGGACATAGTTGTGATAACAGTCCATTCTTGAGAGTATAAATATCATTGTTCCCTACACTCTACTTTCAGAGGTACTTGTCCTAAGAATATGCCAATAAGTACTACAGTACTTATTGTACTTAAGTAGTACAGTACCCATGGCTGTGGGTGCTAACATAAGCAGATAAATAAAATGCAATCAACAGATCCAGAAACAAATGCAAGTACATATGGAAAACATATGTGACAGCATTAAAGTTTCAAAAAAGAATTTTTCACATAGTATCAAAAAGAAACTAAATGCCCATTTAGGAAACAAAATGATGCCAGTATTCTACTCTTATTTAAACTAACAAATTATAGATTGAACCAACTTAACAATAAAGCCAAAATGAAAAATGAGTACTAGATAAAATAAGAAAAATATGAAATATTTGTGCTAAGTTTTAGAAGGATGACGGAAAACCAAAACCATTTACAAAATATTCCTAAACTTAACTATAATAAAGAACTTTGAACTGTCATAAATCATATCATCTGAAAGTCAAATAGGAGAAAGGAATAAGTATTCTGCATTGCAATGATATAAATCACCTTATTAATATCAGGCTTTCAAAAATCAAGAAAATTGACATAAAAACCGGAAGCTAGTCACAGAACAGAAATCACATATAAGCAACAAATAGAGGATATATGAAAATGATTCAATCTGACCACTAACCACAAAGATGGATATAAAGGCTTTATTTAGCACACGCTGTGCATGGAAGTACATGGCTATAATCCCAAACCTAGTTGGGCTGAAGCAGGGCAACCATGAGTTGGAGGCCAGATTGGGCTACAACAGTAAGATGCTGCCTTAACCGGGGAGGAGGGGGGATTCAGCATCAATAGTGTTCATTAGATAAACGTCTAAAGACAGATAAGATGCTCAACGAGAAGAAGTATATGGGCAAGTAGGTTTTCTGTTCCCGGGAACATACTGGCTCTGGGCCATTTGAGCCATACCTCCACCCTCAACAGACTTTTCTTTCTTAGCCTAAGAATCACACAAGTGAGCAATGATAGAGACTTACTGAACTATGACTACTGAATGTAAAAAGACAGACCAATAGAGATGGCAATGGTCATGCAGCAGTCACCCCATTTTTTTCCAGCATGAGGTATATGGAATGAATTACACTATCTGCAATGACATCTCTCAAAATATCACTGTTTATCTCTGTGGGATTTTCTTCTGTCTATACTTTTTAATCCCATTTATTATTAGTCAAGGACGTTATTCCTGCGGAAAACTATTTGCATTCAACTTTCTACTAGTTTTCACTAGTAAAGAACTACTATAAAGATGAAGCAGACCAAGCTGGGAAGGTGGCTTAGTGGTAGAGTGTTTTCCTAGTATTCAAAAACTCCTGGGTTCCATTCCTCAGCACCACATAAACAGAAAAAGCTGGAAATGGCACTGTGGCTCCAGAGGTAGAATGCTAGCCTTGAACAAAAAGAAGCCAGGGACAGTGCTCAGGCCCTGAGTTCAAGCCCCAGGACTACCAAAAAAAAAAAAAGATGAAGCAGACCACAATTACAGAAGTGAGAACTTCCTTTTCACTAGGCTCTACTTTCTTTTTTTTTTCAAGATGTAATTGTAAGCTATATTTCACCTCACAAAACCTCTCTCAGTCAGAGAATTGTATACAGTCTATGTGTATCACATTTTTGGGAGGTTTATATTTCCTAAGTGGTAAAGAATGAGCCAGAGTGAATCATGGCTCTCGAGCAAACTTGACTCAAGTTCACTGACTCCACTGAACTTCAAGTTTTCATCTGGGAAACAAGGGCATTAATAGTGGTCTCTACAGAGAATTATTTGGCAGTCCCTAGGAAAGGCCTTGCCCAGTGCCTGTCACAAAGAGCTCCTACAGGGAACAGCATGTGCAGTTTGCTGAGATGTTGCAGAGGAGCCTGAGGCTCTGGCCTTGAGCTCTTCCCAGTGCCCATGGTGTTCTGGTCGAGGCCCCACCTTGTAAAGGTTCTACCACTTCCCAATAATGCTGCAGGCAGTGGCCAAACCACTGACACATGGGCCTTTGTAGGGTACTAAAGATCAAACTTCAGCAGTACTTTCCTTGAGTTAGTGTGTTGGAACTCTGTCAGATCTCCCTTCCAAGAGGCATTCTACTGGCATCGGAAGAGACGTCCCCAAGTCTCCGAGTCACCCTCCTCAGCAGCAGCCCAGTGTGGGATGGAGCCCTCACCTGGCCCTTTGATTTTCCGAGGCCTAGTGTCTTCACACCTGAGACAGAAACCCTGGCACTCCATCTTTTCTCAGCTGAAGCTCCTTTCAGACCTCTTTAAGCATATAGAGGCACTCACATATGCAATTTTGTGAAAACACATCCACAAGGATGCTACTGGCATTCGTTACAGTAAAATTGATAAGGGGTGAAAAATGCCCAGTATAGCAGAAAAGAGGTAAGAGCTGCAAGCTCAGCACTCCGAGCCACAGATCTCTCCACGTGTGGGCATCCAGAGGGAAGGAGACTTAACATTGTGGTTGTTATTGACAACATCGATTGGAATTTAACACCGCTACTAGTGTCCAACACAACATTTATAGCTAATTGTGGCTCCAGAAGGGCTCAAGATAACAGATGAGGAACATGTTGCAATATTTAATGAGCCATATTACTCCTAGACATTTGTCCAGAAGTGTAAGATGCTAGATCTTTGCACCAGCACCTAGGTAGAAATTGAATGCACCTCTAACTAGGATTTTTTTTTATACTGAGAGTGTCTGGTTCACTTAAATACTTTTTGTAAACTATACTTGAACAGATGTTGCTTTACATTCTCTCCATTCAGCCCCACAAACATCAGGGTAGTCTTGGAGACACTAAAACAAGTAGAGCATGTTAACACTAAATAAAGCTCTTCTGTCCCTCTATCCTCCTAACCATGAGCACGAAGGCAGGTCGTGCAAACAGGAAGCGCAGGTCATCTTGGTGGCTGCTGGCCACTGAACACACACTGTGGGCAAACAGGGGCAGGAAAGCAAAAGCAGGAAACCAGAACTCTGCCAGCCACTTGAGGGCAGAGTGGAGCAGTTTGGCCAGGGAGGTGGGGCCAAGAAAGAGACCACACGATCTGCACACAACTCTGCTCCAGGCAAAGCTGGGGGTGCCACACTTGCCCAACATTAGCATCCCCAGGTGTCTAATCTGTTTAAAGATAGAGCCCTGTGCTAAGGATGAGCACACAGATAACTTATACCTATTATGGCTCTAGGGAGAGGAAAAAAATAGGAGACAGTATTTATTTATCTCCAAAATAAGTTACCATGTTCTCATTGACTATGAAATAGAACATCTTACACTATGGCGGGAGAAATAAGTCAGACACAAAAGCACAAATATTGTATGATCCCACTTCTCTGAAGCCCCTAGGCCAGTCAAAGTCAGAGACAGAAGGTAGAATGGTGGCTGCCAAGAGCTAAAGGCAGGGGGTAAAGAGAATGGAAGGACAGCACCGAAATGGGGCCAAATTTCTGTTGTGCAAGATGAAGAGCTCTGGAGAAAAATTATGGTGACACCTGTAAAACAGTGGAAAAGCAACCAAACTGTCTACCTAAAAACAGTTTATATGTTTTACCAAGTAAAAATATAAATAAGCAAGCAAGTAAGCAAGTAAAAGCAGGGGGAAGACATCTTAGAGGGCAGTGAGAACCCTTAATTGGAGGGACAAGTTGGCAGTGAGTTGAAGGTCTTGTCATATGACAGCCCAGGACTGGGAGTAGTGCTTTTTCAGCAGAGAATCTGACTTTCCCTTTGCTGCTGCACTGAAACTAACCCCATTAGACTTTGGGGGCCCAGGGAACAGGATGAGGGAGGCTGGAAAGCTGTGCAACCAGCTTGAGGCATCAAGGATGGTTTCAGCTCCAGAGGAGCTGCTCTTCAAGCATCCAATGTTAGCCACGCTTCCAGTGATGCTGACAGCCAGCTGCCGGCGAGGCACAGCTCACGAGCGACCTGGAAAGACTCAAGCACCCAGTGCTCTCATTGCCGATCTCTAGGCCCCGGGTTGTTTCTGATTCCATGCTGACTGGCTTCCTAGCCCGGGAGGTTGGAGCTGGAATCTGGACAGCTGTCAGGATTAGTCATGCAGGACCGAACGCCCTGTGCGGCAGGAGAGGCAAGCATCTGCTCTGTTTGAGCAGCATGGAAGATCATTGCTCACTGCCTCCACACAGCTCTCCACAACACCCACCCACTTGAAAAGATCAACTGAAATGAAATCTGTTCCAGTAGAAGACACACCATTCAAGTGGGTGGAATAATTTCATTTTGTTTCTGGTGTGGGAGGGGAAGTTATTCAACACGATCAACAAGATTTTCATCTGGCAACAGTTTTGCTTCTCACCTCCAAACTAAGAAGGGACTAGCAAAGCCTGCCTGCCAGCTAGGGGACAGCAAAAGAGGTCCACCTTCTAGGCAATCCAACGTCCTGCCCCAGCTCTACCAAGTCACACACGCTCACGTTGATACCGAGGAAGGTAATGGTAGGAAATGTCCAACAAACAGGTTAATCACCAACCATCTAGAAAAGAGTACCAAGACCAAAATGCTTAAAAAGGATTTTGGAAAAAAAAAACAAACACCAGTCAGAAAGTAGTCTAAGGCTAAAGGACATTATACGGACTTTTAGTGCACTCAAAATCAGAGGGAGACAATAATCACACCAACTCAATCCCTTTCTCCATGTGATCCCCAGTGCACTGGCCTTCCTTGCTCCAAAGGGCCACTGAGGTGTCAGGCATTGGCACCCATGTCTCTTTCAGTGTGGGGAGCTCTCAGCTTACTGCAGTGACTGATTTCCTTCTCAAGAAGCCTGGTAGCTGCACAGCTTTGCTTCAGCAGCAAGCTCCTCCCCTGCCCCATGCCCCGTGCCTCGTGCCCCCTAACCCCTGCCCCCGCCCCATCCCATCCTCAGCCACCTGTTCCCCTACCTACTATAACCGCTCACAACCTCCAGTCTCACTTCTCTTTCAGGTTCACTGTCCCCCCCCAGCATGGAGCTCCTTGAAAAGGCAGGGCCCCAATAGTCTACCCATCTACTCTCATAGTTTTCCACAGTGAGCACTGCCAGTATTAAAATACATGAAACATGCACCGATTACAGAAAAGACTGGTCACATAGAAGACTCATTAAAAAGGAAAATGAATAGGCTTCCCCTTCTCCCACCTCCTATAGATACTACTACTTTGTATCCTTGGGGAAGGAAGCAGCCTGAAAGTCAGTAAAAAAACGATGGTCTCAGGCCAGGTGCTGGTTATCTCATACCCGTCATCCTAGTTATGCAAGAGGCTGAGATCTTAAGATCACAGTTCAAATCCAGCCCAGGCAATAAAGTCTGTAAGACTCTTATCTCCAGTTAACCACCAGAAAACCAGAAGTGGAGCTGAGTCTCAAAGTGGCAGAGTACTGGCCTTGAGCAGAAAAGCTCAGAGACAGTGCTCAAGCCCTGAGTTCAAGCCTCAGTGCCAACACACACACACACACACACATACACACACAGCTCTCTACATATATGAAGATCCTACTTGCCAAGTACAATCTTGAAGACTTGTTACATCTTAACCAATTCTATTCCCCCAAATAGTTCTGTAAAAGCTGACCTCTATCAGTTGGAGGCATCCAAAAGGCACAAAAAAAGTGCTTACTTGTCTAGGGTTACAAAGCCAATAATGACTGAGCCAGGATCCCACTGCAGATGGGTCCGTGCTCAAGAACCCATGAACTGTTCTTTATGGTCAATCACCTCCCACATGCCCCACAGATACAGAAGATTCTTGCCTCCGCCACCAGGGTCACTCGGTGGGCACTTGTTTCTCATGTGACAGCCACAGAGTGGCCTCATGGTTTAGCACTTTCACATAGATCATCAACAGCTTCAATGGCCAAGAAAACCTTCAGTGCACATAAAACACTGCGTCCCGATCACGACATGCCTCAGCTCCCCACCCCAACCGGCACTCACCGTCTCATCTTCCAGTTTGAGCTGGAGGCTCTTCTCTCCTTCTTTGTAGTTCTTGGTTAGTTCAGCTGAGCGCCATACTTCATCTGGATCGGGGATCCAGACCCTCGTGTACTGAAAAATGAGAAGCGAAGAGACTTAATACAAAATTGTAAAGCAATGGAAAGACTTGGGGGGAAAAATAATGTTAAAGGAAATCAGGCCCAGTGAGACAAAAGATACATGTTTTCCCTTATATGGGGAAGCTAGATTGAACTTATAAACTTATAAGTAAATATACTGGGTGGTATGCACGTGTGTGCAAATGCATTAACTGAAGTGCAACAATCACACTCAATTGGTGTAATTCCTTAGGAAGGTAAAGTCAAAGTTCAGCAAAATAAAACACCGGGAAGCAAGTACTTGAAAGGGGTGGGGTGGGGACAAAGGTGGACAAATGAAGAAGAGAGGGAGAACGCAGCCAAGAATCCAGTGTACATCCTAAACAATTAAGAAGAGTGAGGGAAGGGATGTGGAGGGGAGGGATGACTGAGAATGTTGAAAGGGGTGACATTGATCAAGATAGATCATATTCATAAACTGCTTTGGTAAATGACAACTCCTTTGTACAACTACTTGAAAATAATTTTTTAAAAAGAAAAATGCGAAGCAGTGAGTTTTCAAAATACATATGAGTATCTAGGAAGGGTCTTGGCCAGCGAAGTTTTAAAGCAATGTGTTCATATTTTTCCCCTTGTCTCAAGATATCCTGCCATCCAGTGCTGTAACAGATAAGTAACTCATAGGACTGATAAAGATGGTATCCTGTAGATTTGTAAGACAACATGACAAATCAGTGGAATTAAAATACTGCTAGAGATGCCAGGTGCCTGTAATCCTAGCTAACCCCAGCGGCTGAGATCTGAGGACTGCAGTTTGTGGCCCAGACAGGAAAGTCTGAGACTCTCATACTTCCATGGAAAAGCCGAAAGCAGAGCTGTGGCTCAAGTGGCAGAATACCAGCCTCCAGTGAAAATGCTGAGGGACAGTGTCCAAGCCTTGAGTTAAGCCCCAGTACCAGTACACACACACACACACACACACACACACACACACACACACACACACACACACACACAGAGAGAGAGAGAGAGAGAGAGAGAGAGAGAACAGATGGTCACTAAACAGTCACTGGGGACAGGATTGATGAACAGAACTTATGGGACACCTGGCTTATACCTAATGATAGATTGGCAAATAATCCCTATAAAAATGTAATGTAAGTAGGTGGTATGACCAATTCCTAAGGAGAACAATGGCTTTCAATGTGTCAAATCAATGCCAACACAGAAAGAGGAAAGTTTAGTAGCCAAATTCTTGTATAACTTTTAGACAGACATAGGGAATGTCAATCTGCTCAAGCAAGCTTTATGCTCAACTCAAGTAAATATTCGACACCTACCACATACCTGTCTATGTAGATGCTGCTACACATTTCTTCAGTCTCCACAATGACAATGCATGTAGACACACATTGAGCTTATTGCAGCTCACTGTGTAAACAGAATGGTAGCAGCCCTCTGTGCTTCCTGAATGCTGTTCATCTTACTTCATGGATTCTCAGTTCAGAGGTACTACAAATTACTTACAGGGATATTCACTCAGCATCATGCTTATTACAGATATGCTTATCACAGACATAGTTTTTGTACTATGTCCAAGGTTACAAGGTTATTTTAATGATGATCAAATTTTGCATTCTGGTTTTGCGAACTATCTCCTAACCCTCTCCCTACCACCACCTCAAGGAAGATGCATGGCTCTTTTTATGGTTTAGTAGAAAGCAATAAATGATCTGTGCAAGAGAAATAGCCAAGCAGACAGACACACAAGTAGGAAGGGAGAGACAAGTGAGGGGGAAGGAAGGTTCAGAGGGGAAGAGCTCCCTCTTAGGGTGATGAAAATGTCTGGTAAGCAGACTGAGGTTGTAACTATACAACATTGTGAGCTCTTCACTTTGAAATGGCTAATCCTATGTGCTTTTTGCTAAAAGCCAACACAACACACACTGCTGGTTTGCAGAAGACACAAAGAGCATGTTGTTCACATGCCTTCTTCTGCATGCGCTTCTAATGTCAGCCTGTGGTGACACATGGCTATCATTTTATAAGCCAAATGGAAACTCTCCAGAGAGATTCTGAGTTGCCTCTTAATTTTCTCTCACCTGAAATGAATTCCTTCCTGCAAATCTGACTCCCTCCAGCTTTTCTATTAGCAGACAACTTAAAAGCCAAACTCATTCATAAAACCCAAGTAGAGGGCTACACTACTTGTCTCTATCCTGTTTGAATAATGCTTATCCCTATCATGTGGACATAAATGAAACAGCCAGTCTGACCTAAATTATCAAAAAAGAGCTGCATATAGTTAGTAGTGAAAGCAGAGGCCCGCCACACATGCATTTGCACTCAACTGTTGTTTTAGCCCCCTCCCAGCCCCCTTCCTTCCTCTTGTCTTCCCCAGAAGCCCCTCATTCAGCTAGAGGGATGACTGTCTATGACAATACAATCCCTGGGGAGCCCTTATTCTTTCCCATGCCAGGCAATACCTGATGACTTATATTGATCTCTAGGGCGGGGACCAGGCAATGTTTCTGAAGCTCCCCACTTAAACCACATGTGCCCGCAGGTGGAGAACCAGCAGTGCAGGTGGCTCAACTGCATAGCTGACTAAAAGGACATCGTGGGCCCTGTGGTGCCTAAAGGTCTCTGTGCCCCAGTTTGCAGTATTCTCTGCCCAGAAGCCCCAGGCAGAAAGCAAAGACACTGTCCAGAAGAACACACTACTAACGTATTTGTATAAATCCCAGGTACTATAGTTCAGGGTTAAGTTAACAGGCTTGGTCAGCTTTGATGAGATTTCATTATCAGCTTGAGTAAAGTTGAGGCATGGATCTGAGCCTCAGTTTCCTCAGTTGAACAAAGGGATAAAAGTTATGCCTACTTCATGAAGGGTCCCAATAGTTAAAACAGAGCCCAGAGGCAGAGCACATGAGCAACTAGAAAGTATGGTCCTCGTGGGAGTCTGGACAGGATTAAGGGAATGGGAAAATAAGAAGTACTGTAATACTTTTTTCGGGGGGGAGGGGGTCAGTTATGGGCTTGAACTCAGTGCCTGGGCACTATCTCTGGACTTTTCTGTTCAAGGCTAGTTGACCACTCTGCCACAGCGCCACTTCTGGTTTTCTGGTGGTTAATTAGAGGTAAGAGTCTCACAAACTTTCCTGCCTGGGTTGGCATTGAATGGCAATCCTCAGATCTCAGCCTCCTGAGTAGCTAAGATTATAAGAATGAACCACCAGCACCCATCAACTGCAATACTTTTAATGTCCTGCTGGTTCTAATATTTAGGTAGCCAAACCTTGCCTTGAGTAGTTGGATCCAAACACTCCAAACACTGAGAGAAGAGATTCTGGCTGGCATAACAATTAGCTACAGATCTTTACAAACAAAAGTATCAGCATCCACATCCCACAATTGAATAAGATTAAATCTCTAGGAGCAAACAACAGAGCACTATACCAACAATAATAACTTGGGGGAAAAAACACCACTTTTCTTTTCCACATGTTGAATGTCATAATAAAACCAGTTTTTCATAGTAGCCTTAGTGCACAGGTGAAACTTAGGGAACAAAATAGGGGCAGTTGAACCATTAATTCCCTGGCATTATTAAAAGCGTCCTTTATAACCTCATATACAAGCATAAGTAATATTAAGTACAGTAATTATTTCAACTTAAATTCAAAACTGAATTAAGGTGAGCAGGGCTATCATTCCTTCTTTATACAGGAGAAACCAAGTGCTTGACAATGTCTCTGCTTGCCAAGAGCTGAGTGGAGAGACAGAACTAGAACAAAGATCTCAGACTAACACTCTTAATCCTTCCACTGTCCAACCCTCTTGGAGAAATAGGATTTTCTTAGAGCAGCCTCGGTCCTGCTGAATATGTATTCTAAACAGATAAAATGTTGTGTAATTACACATTAAAAAATGAAAACGATGCAAATGTCCATTTGCAATGGCAGGCCAAGAGAAACCAGCAGGCACTTTCTGTGATAAGTATCAGACAGATTAAAGTTTTAGTTGCAATGAAGCCTTGCCTAAAGCAAGGCAGCCTGGACTGAGTTACCTGCAAAGGGACAAAAAGAGACTCCAAGGCCCATCTTGGTGGCTGCCCAGATCATTTACTTACTCATCCTTGCCTGTGTTTTGGGAACCAAGAGCAGAAATGCTATGTGATGCAGATTTGTTCACTGCTGCATCCTTAGCACTAACTCCATGCCCACAGGCTAGTGGGCACTCCAGTCTATGCTATGTAACTGTTACTGGGGCTCTCATCAAGTGCAGGTGAGGAGAGCTCCTAACAGAACAGAAAATGCAGTCGGCAGGCACTACCTCAAGACAGGAATTCTTGCTTAAGATCACTGGGGAAGATAGAGGTATGTGTTCACTGACATCCACCCCTCAAGGGGCACAGAAGCCGCTGAGCTTTCCCAGCCAGGACCAGTCTGAGCTTAGCCATTCGGTGTCTCATTAGAGACAAAAGCTACCAGCAAAGAAATGGATAACTGGACAGTGAGTTTCTAGGGGAAACGGAGCCAAGCCAAGCCTGGGCATCAGACCCAGCAAAGAAGCCACTTTCCCCATCTTGGCTGGAGCCTCAGGTCCAGATACAAAGTGACAGAAGGGAGAGCTTGAGAATCCAATGGTAAGAGGCTTGGAAAACCCTCTATGCCAATATGAGACTCCTCAAAAATGGAGATATTCATGTTTGCTTCTTCAAGGAGGTTATGCACACACTAAGAATGTCCTAAGTCATGTATTCCCTTTGGTGTAAGTGCATCCAGTTTGAAGCTTCACCTACTAAAGCAATAACTCCATAGAGGAGGGAGGGAGGAGGGAGGGAGAGGGAGGGGGAGGGAGGGAGGAGGGGAGGGAGGGAGCACCTATCCAGACTAAGCCTGTGGTTTAATTTCAGTGCTACCACAATGGCAGCCTGCCCAGCTGCTGAGTACCTGGCAGGTACTGCGTTTGAAAATAATGCAAGCACCCTGCCTGGCACGGTCTGCACAAAGGGGGACACATTCCATTGTCTTCCAAATTCTGCTAACTTTGCAGAAGAAAAATTAGGCCTTTTACTTCCACTGAGCAGAACTTTTCCCAATCATTCCCACATTTACTGACATCTGAAGACTGGCTCCATGGCCCAGACACCAACTACATCTGAAAGCCAGAGATGATTAATTTTGGAGGTCAGTGTCAAGAAGTGCCCACGGTTCAGCTGCCAGTCATCTTCCTTTCCCACTTACTGGACTCCCACTGTGGGAGACAAGCGACAAGGAGGTCAAAAAACAACTAAGAGTAGTTCCCATTCCCAAATCCCATCAGCTGATTAGGTTCTAAGTTCTGAGGCTCAACTTCCTCATCTGGAAGTGGAAGGAGTCTGCTCTATGGGAGTTTGCTAGGATTAAGTAATGTAGACAAAACACTTAGCACAGCAAGTGCTGTGTACTTATCATTCCTGTGCAGGAACTCAGGGCCTGGGCTGATTCTACATAGAGAACCCTCCACGAGTGTCCCACAGTCAATGATCAAGGATGTGTGCACAAGGTATCTTGGGTACCTCCAGGTCCCTTGCTTTATTTACTGAGTTACTTCCTCCTTTTCCTCCTCCTCCTCCTCCCCCTCCTCCCTTTAGCAATAATCCAAGCTTTCTAATCTCCCTCTTTATTCATCCCCCACAAAAGCTTTCTGAATTATTGATACCTTCCCAGTCCTCCAATGCTCTTCAGGAGCAGTTCCCTAGAATTTATTGTCGGAGGAATCCTATGCAAACTGTGCACGGCTCACTGCACCAAGTAAAAACTCCATCAAATGTTGCCTGCCATCCAACCCAGCTCCCTCCCCGCCCTGCTCCAGGTTCTTCCTTAAATGAAAGCAAACCAGGATAATCAGAAAGCCAGAGCAAACCCTAATAGTCCCACAGATTGGAACAGCCTCTCAAACCTGGAACCTGCAGGGGTGAAGGACAGAAGAAAAGCAAAGAAGTTTCATTCTACATAGTTAGGTAGCAAAGTCATGATAAAAATCTAGTACTTCCTATCACGGCAGTGGAACAAGTCAATTATACCAAAAGGCAAATCCACCTACAGATATCTGGAACTGTCTATCACAATCTTCTTTTTTCTTTTTTTCTTTCACATTTGCTGTCTTCATCTTCATGGCATCACATTCTCAACCTCGGCCTTTGGAGAAAAGAGCCAGCTCACTGTGCTATCTGATTCTATCGCCAGTCACAATCCCATCTTAATCCACATTCTAAATCTGAATCTCAACTAATAAAGAATCACATCTCTGTGGAGCTGGAGGTAAAATTTACTGCCATGCAGGTGTAGTTAGCAGAGTGCGCAGTATGTCCTCCAGTGACAAGGGAAGGGCAGGACGTGCCTGGTATACTGGGAAACTGGCCATTTTATCAAGCTGGTTAATCCAGCCATCCACCTAGTGATGAGGAAGCTGTGAGACTGAGAACAGGCACCTAGGCCAAGAGCACACTGTGCCCTAGAATCCAGAAAGGGAAGGAAAAGAAGTTCAGGCTAAAAAGTCACCACTGAGTGTTTTCAACAGGCCATTTACTGATCATCCTTCTCCCGTGAGATCCACCATCTGCTTGTGTCAGACACAGAACCTCCATACGTAGAGAGTTAGTTTTAACTGCTAATGTAAACTACACTGTCAACCACCAAAATACCAGCAAACTTTCCCTACCACTTCCCAACATCCCATTCTCTACCTTAAAGAACAGTGACAGGAGGGTGGGGTGCTACTGCCAAGCAATAGGCAGACTTAGAGGTGCTACTAAACATCCTATCCCACACAGCAAAGCCTCTACACACACACACACACACACACACACACACACACACACACACACACACACACACGTTATCCAGCCCCCAATGTTACCAGTACCCAGTTTATAAGAAATTGAATTCTGTGGGGGAGGCTGTCACAGAGAGGAGGGTAGACACATCAAGAGAGGAAGGTGGGGAGAGTACAGTCATAATATTCACTACATCTCCTATGAAACTAAGAAACTTGAGAGGAGGGGTAGGATTGGGAGGGAGAGGGGAGAATGATCAGAAGGGTGATACTGATCAAGATGCTGTACTTATAAAATGACATGATAAATGGTAAAACCTTTGCACAACTACTTAGAGAACATTAAATTAGGCTGGGAATATGGCCTAGTGGCAGAGTGCTTGCCTCATGTACATGAAGCCCTGGGTTCGATTCCCCAGCACCACATATATAGAAAATGGCCAGAAGTGGAGCTGTGGCTCAAGTGGCAGAGTGCTAGCCTTGAGCAAAAAGAAGCCAGGGACAGTGCTCAAGCCCTGAGTCCAAAAAAAAAAAAAAGCAAAAAAAACCCAGAATATTAATAATTCCATCCAGAAAAAAATAAGACACATCCTCTTAAATGTTGGGAAACAATTTAAATCCACAAAATACTTCATCCTTCAGCATCACTCTTTTGTCGTACACATGTCCAGTTCATTTATAGGATCAAATTCAAGGCAAGACTGTTCACAATCTAGGGCAAATGATTCTTCTGGCCACATTCCTTTGTGCCCACTATTCCTCTTCTCTAGCCACACCAATCTATGTTCAAGTATTTTCGAGAGCATGTCTGCATACCTTTGGCTTCCACTTCTCTCTGCCTCGAATGTCTCTCTTCCTCTCACCTTCCCCCTGTGAGGCTACTTCTCTGAGGGTCAGCTGAAATGTGGCTTCCTGTGTCAAGCCTTTCTGTTCACACTGGCCCCATCTTGATTTCTCATCTTTGATTTCTCTACCAAAGCCTTGATGTTCACTTGCATAGATGTTTCTCAGCCCTCCATTCTCTCGGGTAGTAATTAACGCATAATTCATCTTTGCGTCCCATGCACAGAGGAAAGTGCTTCAGTGCTGGCTGAATGGATGAATGCATACACACACTCTCTAGCATTGAGGATTCTTGCTTCCCATAGCAAGAAACTTCAGCCTCTCTCCCACCAGAAATGCTAAATATAGCATTATCTAAATGACCCATCAGTGCAGGGCTGTCACCAGCTCCAGAACATCTGGCCACGAGGACCAGCAGCTTTGTCCCCAAGTCTCAGTATGGAGTTTGATGATGCTGCATTTCTTTCTGCTGCTTGCACAGCCAAGGCTCCTGTGGGGTCTTATCTGTTAGACCTTCTGGCTCTGGGAAACTTCTGGAACCTGCACACTCAAGGCTTTGTGGCAATCATGTATTAGGTAAATGCATTCTTTGATGTTTCTGTAAAACTAAAGAGAAGACTATCAAAAGCACGATTTTTAGCACCAGTCTAACGGCTACAGGAGAGAGTCCAAAAGACATTCTGCTGCTTTAGGTTCCTGCCTGGTTTCTGCTAACAACAAGGGACAAATCCATAGCTGACTTCTAGAATACTCCGTGTCACACAGCCCACCCATCTCATCTTCTATCACTGGAGGCAAGCAACCCACAAGGCTTGGGCTAAAGGGAAGTGGACAGGAACCAGATGCCACGATGGTCTCTGATGGCATCGCTGGGCCCTGGCGACTCCATGGGGAATCCCTTCAAAAGCTCTCCACGGGCCCCAGAGAAACACTGATGTTAGCCCTGTGGGAACTAATGCTAGGAAGGAGAGGCGCTGTGAATGTCAAAGGGGAAATGGTGGGAAAGAATGCACTCACCACCTCCATCACCAGGAACCATTAACCAAAAAGAAAAAGAGAATAGTTAAACAACATTTAACATTTCCCTTTGACCAAGAAGGATAGAAGCAAGATGAGACTCTGAAGCTTCAGGGATCCAAACCAAAGCCTGCCAAATACCTGCAGTGGGGGACAAAATCCCCTGATGGAACAGAGGCCCACAATGAAGGAGGGGTATTGTGCACAGGGTGTGTTGGGTGAGCTGGAAACAGGAGTGAGTGATGTGAATGAATATTCATCCCAGGCTCATCGCTAACTGCTGTGTTCCTGGCATAAACTGCCCACCCATTCTTTCTCACTTTCCTCATTCACAGGAGCTGTCTAACTCACAAGGGCATCAAAAGAAACCGACTCCAGTCAGACACTAAACACCACCACCACATATGGGCCTATAATGATGCCCCCTACAGGTCTATAACGTCTTTTTCCCCCTGGGGAGCTAACAGTAATACCAGCTGGGAGAGATGCTGAACAATGAATGGGCCGGCTCCCATTCTTTGGAGGAGGCCATGCAGGAAGCCCTAGGAGAGAACCTGACTGGTGTGAGCAGAAGCAGGAGTGGAATAAGTCTGATGGTCCAGGCAGCAGTGTACAGAAGTGTTGCAGACAGTTTGGGTGAAGCCAGGGCTTTGTGGAGAAGAATGAGGAGAGGTGAGTTCAAAAGGCAGGCTAGAGTCTCATCCTAGCATCACTACAAGTTTCACAAAACCCTTTGTTAGGAAGAAGCCAGAGGAAGTTCATGGGCCATTGAGGGAATAGTACAAAAGAGAGATGTTTAAAAGGATCAGATGCCTGTCTTCCAGGCCCTGGTGGTTCGTGCCTGCAATCCTCGCTACCTCAGAGGCTGAGATCTGAGGATAGCAGTTCAAAGTCAGCATGGGAAGGAAAGTCTACAAAACTCCAATTAACCATCTAAAAACCGGAAATGGAGCTATGGCTCAAAGTGGAAGAATCCTAGCCTTGAGTAAAAGAGCTCAGGGGCAGCACTCAGACCCCCGAGTTCAAGCCCCACAGCCAACAACAACAACAAGAACAAAAGATCACACATCATCACAAAAACAAAGTGTCACCATTGCTATTCTTGGCACCTACAACTGAAGCCTGGAACCATGGGAGGGGTACCCAGATGGCAGAACTGAAAACATTAAAAATCAAGAGCAGACCAGTGCATAATTTATATCTACTTAATCACTCGCCAATTCTCTGTGCGCACTATGGAACTGGAAAGATAGGAAAAGAGCCTCTGGAAAGTAAGCAAACAAAATTGCAGGGAAGCGAATTTAGGATCATTAAGGGATCACCATTAAAACCAGGTTTCCAGAACAACCCAGCTCTCTCACACACAGCCCTGGGCTCCCCCATCCATAATGGACACCATTCAGTTCACAGGTTCCTCTTTCTCACTTAGTCCTCCTCTTTGCTGCATGTCCTCTGTAGTCTTAATATCTTGTTCAGCCATGGGGCCACTAACTTTCACCGATATGACTCAGCCCGACCTGACCACTGAGATCCACATTCATTCATTAATTCAGCTCACCAGAGTCTATTTTTTTATAGTAAAAAGTTTAAAATGTCAAAAGTGAATGCCTGAGTTCTTGCCTACCTTTCACCCGTCTCTTCTCTCCTAGTCTTCCTACGTCATTCTTTCCTAATCTAGTTGGTCGCTCAAGCAAGAAGCTGAGAAATTAGCCTGGCTTCTAATTTTCTCCTCATACTCTCAGCTCTATCTCCAAAGGACTTACTGGGTCTGTCACTTCTCCAGTCGCCTGTCCCTTCTAGCCTGAATATCTTGCTTAGCCTCTGCTTCCTCCACTCACCGCAGACTAGTTCTGAACAGCATCCAGTGTCTTCTTGAAAGGACCCTCTCATTTCCCGGTTTACAATCTTCCACTGCAGCAATGGAATCTAAGCTCTGGTGTAAGCTCCAAAGTCCTACATGTTCTCTCCACTCTCCTCTCTTCATCCATATGGGCCAATAATAGCTATACCTATTTCCTTTTCTCCCCTTGAAGCCTTTGATTTCATGACTCAACTTCATCCTCTCCCAGGTATTTCTTTTGGACTCCCCCACCCCAGCATGAAAATGTCAGCTAAGATGCCATCTTCTTCAGGAGCCATTCGTAACCAATTAGTACAAACAACTAGTACTGCCAGGCGCCAGTAGCACACGCTGCAATCCTAGCTACTCAGGAGGCTGAGATCTGAGGATCATGATTTAAAGCTCAGCTCAGGCAGAAAAGTCTGTGGGACTCCAATCTTCAATTAACCACCAAAAAGAGAGAAGTGGAGCTACGGTTCAAGTGGCAAAGTGCTCGCCTTGAGCAAAAAAGATTCAGGGACACCATCCAGGCCCTGAGTTCAAACCCCAGGACCAGCAAACACACATGAAAATAGGCCTCTTAATCACTTTCTTTCTGTTTCTCTGTTTCTATCTCCCTATCTCTGTCTCTGTCTCTGTTTCTCCCTCCCCTCCCCTCTCCTCCCTTCCCCTCCCCTTCCCTTCCTTTCTTTCTTATTGAGATACTGGGGTTTGAAGTCAGGGCCTTACACTTGCTAGCTCAGTTGGCACTCTGCCACTTGATTAGTGCTTCTGGCCCAGGTTTTTGCTAGTTATTTTCTATCCAGGGTGGCTTTTAATTTGATCTTCCAGATCTCAGCCACCTGAATAGGTAGGATTACAGCCACCAGCAGCGGGCTTCCCTGCCCTATTTTCTTCATTGCAATTGTCTGGATTCATCAGGTTCATTTCCTGCCCCTAAATGTAAACTCAAGAAGGAAAGAGTCACGTTTACTGTTTCATCTCCTATGCCAAGAACAGTGCCTGGTGTATGGCGGGCACTTGGGAATTTGTCAGGGAGAACTCATTGAAGCTAGAATAGCCTATTTACATGCTTCACTTCTGGATGGAACGGTAACATTCCAGTTCTCCTAATTCTTGGGCTAGTATGCAAAGGAGAGAACTCTCTGGATCCTAAGGCTCTGGGAGGAATTCAAAGGAAAAAAGGAGACAGAGTAGAGAATGAAAGAAAGTATTTCCTCTGTGCCCTGGCACACACAGTAATCCAAGTTTAAGTTTTTATTATAAAACTGATGTACAGAGAGGTTACAGTTTCATACGTTAGACATTGGATACATTTCTTGTACTGTTTGTTACCTTGTCCCTCATACCCCCAGTAATCCAAGTTTTAAGCATCTATTGGATAGTGAAGGAGTCATAGGAAAAGTTCATACTCATGAGAGGCATCTCTAATTCCACACTGGAAATTAGTCTATCACTTTTCTTCTTGGCAACAAGTTATAGAAAGAGACCAACGTGTGCATTACTATGCATCAGCCCCCACAGCCATTGAACCCTCATAAGTCTGCCAGTAAAGCATTCATGTTCTTGTTTCTGTGAATTCTGCACCCTATAGCTCATAGGCTTGTCTTTCCCTGCCCAAGGCTATTCAGCAATGGCAGTGCAAGACTAGATCTCTCTACACATGAGAGAGATTTGTTCTTATCTACCCACAGGATTCTGAGTTTCTCAAGAGAGATGAAAGACTCCAGGCTTTTAGGCTCAAGAATGTAGGTAGTAAAAGCAAAGAGAGAAACATGAGTCAGAAAAGCTAAGTCCTTACAAATAAGACGTGAGTGACTTTGAATCTTTCCCAAGGAGCCTGAAGGAAAACTATGGGCCAGAGACTTCCAGCTCTTGGCACTATTTCCTGCCACCACTGCCCTCTTCAAAAGTTTAGTATCAGGGAATCACGAAGCTCTACCAGTAAATGCACATCACAGGCCAAGGCGTGGGTGTGGTGAGACCATAAGAAGGGTGGACTTTGATTCAGCAAGTCTGACTACAAATTGCAATCTGATCTCCAAAGGCCTCAAGAATACCCCATGACCACATCTGGATGAGCTCATTCTTTGAGAACCTGTCTCAAATAAAGCCACAGCTGGGAGGGCAATAAGAAGGGTTGGCATAACGTTTCCTTTCTTCCTTTTTAATTGCCAAAGATGTGGCAGAGAGTGATCTTTAGCCAGATGCAGAACCCATTCATTACTAACAGAAAACACTTGGGAGAAAGTCAAAATCTTTCCCCAGCCTGTGGGAACAAAATGGCAAATGAGCTTAATTACGAGCTAAGCACTTAAGTAGTCAGGTTGCAATGGACAAGCCTGCAGTATTCCCACTGACGCCAAACACCCCAAGAGTGGCACTAGACTTGAGGAATGTCTAACTTACATCAATAGTGTTGGGGGGAGAAAGGAAATAAAAGGAATTTTTTAATGCATTCATTCCAAGCAAAAGAGTCATCTCCTTATAGTTGGGCAGTTAACACCCTTCTACACTAAGGAAATAAAGACAAGTATACTGGTATTCTAACCAAGGACATACTCAGATTCCAAGACATCCACAGAGCCAATTCTCCAGACCATCCCAAAGTATGAGATACACAGACTATACAGAGAGATCAGAGTGCCCATTCATCAGCCATCTCACCCTTCACAACTTTCCAGTGCAAATCAAGCATCCATCTCTGCCTGTCCCTACTACAACACAGCTTATCCTAGAAATAAGCAAAGGGACCCTCCAGTTGGATAGGTAAGATTAAATCCTTAAGTTGGCCAACAAATGACCTTCAATAGCTCCTGGCATCCTTCTACTAACTGGCCTTGAGCAGGCACAACTTGGAATTTTACCCACTACTCTCCATATCCAGATACCAGAATTATCACCCTGGCTGCTTCTTGCCTCTCAGGAAAAGTCAGATAAGTATACAAAAATGTTTATGATGAGTTCAATCTTTATTTTGAAATGATGCAACTTCTGGAGAGACACTTGCAGTCCAAGAAAGGCATTTTGGCAAACAAAAGCTCAAGGACAGGAAGTCAAACAGTAGTCAGGAGCCTATTGCCTCTCCCCTGCAACAGGTAGCAAAACTAAATTTCACCTATAACCCAAACCCAATCCCCACTATAAATATGAACATAAGAATGCATTCAAAGTTCTTCTACTTACGGAAACTTCTAAAAGAGGCAAGGATGGGCAATTGTATTACAAGTTAGCTTTACTTTGGGTAAGGTATAGTGACTGTAAGAACCCAGAAGGGACATTTCTGGTGTTTACTTGGGCGGTGGTGAAATGGCTCCCTCAGTATGTGATAATACCTCACATTGTACATTTTAGACAAGTTTTTTTAATATATTTTATTTCAATAGCGTTTACAAGAAAGGAGAGAAAACCTTTCATTAAAATTCAAGTTCCATGAGTAGGGTATGGCAGTCAACACCTGTAACCCTAAGCACTCAAGAGGCTGAGGAAAGATCTGCCTCACCTGCAGAGCAGTATTGTCTCAAAACAAACAACGACAACAAAAACATTGAGGGCTGAGTACTGCTAACTCATGCCTATAATTCTAGCTACTTGGAAGCTGGGAAGGGGAGGATCTCAATTCAAAACCAGCTGGGGAAGAAAAGTTTAGAAACCTCTCTTTAACATGAAGTGGGCACCTGTAGTTCTAGGTAAACATCCCACACTTACTCCATGACTTTTCTTCCTCCACAGGACGACTTCCACGTAAACTGGTGGCTGCTGCCAGAAATCTGATCTCAAAAGGCCTCAAGGATAACCCTTGACCATATCTGGATGAACTTAGTCTTTGGAAAACTTGTTTCAAATAAAGCCACAGCTCGGAGGGCAGTAACAAGGGTTGACATAATTTTTTCCTTTCTTTTTAAATGCAAAAAAAAAATGTGGCCCAAAGTGATTAGCTAGTTGTAGAACCCATTCATTTGGAATCAAATCTATATGGTCAAGGACTTTTTCCATGCTTGCTCTACAGGTAATGAAAACCAATTGGTTTATTGTTTGAAGAACTTGACAACCATCATGTTTGAACATCACAATTCCTTTGAGATACAAGTAGCAACTCTTATTCCATTTCTAGAAAAAGAAAATGGGCTAGAAGCCCAATAGCTATACCCTTATGAACACAAAAGATGATGCTAAGTGAAATGAACTCCATGTTATAGAAACGATTGTTATATCACTGTTGTAACTACTTTCAACGTGCTATGTGTAACTGTAGCTTCTATTATTGATGATCTTCTTGTATCCCCTTCCTGTGTTGTACCTACACTATCTCTGTATCTTATCTGAGTATATTGGAAACCGTGTATACTGGTATTAGAAGTAGGAAATTAAAAGGGAATACCAAAATCGAGAGACACAGGGTAAAAAAAGACAAACAACTACAAAAGCAATACTTGCAAAACTGTTTGGTGTAAATGAACTGAACAATTCATGGGGGGGAAAGGGAGAGGGGGGAGGGGGAATGAGGGACAAGGTAACAAACAGTACAAGAAATGGATCCAATGCCTAACGTATGAAACTGTAACCTCTCTGTACATCAGCTTGATAATAAAAATTTGAAAAAAATAGAAATGTATCCAATGTCTACGTATGAAACTGTAACCTCTCTGTACATCAGTTTGATAATAAAATTTTTTTTTAAAAATGGGCTAGAGGGCTGGGGATATGGCCTAGTGGCAAGAGTGCCTGCCTCAGATACACGAGGCCCTAGGTTCGATTCCCCAGCACCACATATACAGAAAACGGCCAGAAGCGGCGCTGTGGCTCAAGTGGCAGAGTGCTAGCCTTGAGCGGGAAGAAGCCAGGGACAGTGCTCAGGCCCTGAGTCCAAGGCCCAGGACTGGCAAAAAAAAAAAAAAAAAAAAAAATGGGCTAGAGATCAAGCTTAAGTAGCTCTACCCAGTCTTCCTATGAAATTGCAGTCTGGATCCAGGTCTTCTAACTTTGAACTTTGACTTGAAGACCTTCTTTACTCACTTTTTGTCAGTTCAGAACCATAAAATGTCCAAGCAGCCTCCAGACATAACAGACAGTATCAACAGTCCTACCCTTTCCTGCTATCAGTTAGATAATTCATTCTGATTGGTCAGGTGGTCTATGGTCATTTTTCCAGCCCACAACAGCTTAGAACATTATTTTCATTAACAAAGCCTACTTGGAAAAGCAACCACACAACATATATTTGTTAGAACTTCATGAATGTCTAAATCTTTAACATCTGAAGGAAAGATGAGCTGATAACCAGTCAGTTACTTCCAGCTAAACAAAGGATGTTTTTATCCGGTTCTTTTTCCAGCCACTCACCCAGCACCACCTTTTCGTAATTGTACATGGTATGAAACTGGGATGATTAAGCTAGTTGCAACTTTAAGTTATAGGATGATGTAATGGGCTATAAAAGTTCACAAAGATCACTTAACACACAAAAGCTGTTTAGGACAACAGTTTACCGCAGCAGAACCCTGCCCAGTTTTATTGCCTGAGAGCATTTCTTAATCCAGCTGTTGTCCCTTTGACTATAGAAACAGTTCACAGAGAAGTCGTGGAAGGGGAAGACAGACAGAACATCCCCAGCCCCATCAACTGCAGTAAAACGCTGCAGTGGCCATTTTGTGGGAAAGTGGCCCTTCTTTTCCACAAGTCTTTGGGACAGTACAACTTTGGACAGTATTTAACAGCACAGTAAGGGCAGAGGGGCGGGGGGGGGGGGGGCGGGCGGAGAGAGAAATCTTCTTGTATGAAATGGTGCCAGCAAAGGAACTGTGGCTACCTGCCCATTGTAAGTTGGGGTGAGCGGCTTGCAGCTACTACCAGCACCCGTAGAACGCCAAATTCTCCCACAAAGGAATCACCGCAGTTTCTCCCAGGAAACTACCTGTAGGTGAAAAAGTCTTCCTAGTTCCTTGTTACTACTTTTTAAAAAACCGAATACATCATATTTTATGCTCAGCCTACAAGGAGAAAGCCTCATCCTCAACCTGGTTAACAATGCCACATTAATAAAACATTCTAGGTTCCATTAATTCACATGAATATTTAAGCACTAATGTGGCAGGTGCCAAGACATGTGGACAGTTAAGACACAGTCCCTAGGGTTGCCACAAGGTCCTTCCCACAGCCCCTTTCTCCACAGCCCTCTTAAGTTATAAACAATGTCACATTGCAGATACCTGCTAAACAACTCTGTCAAAGGCCAATGGCTATAGAGTCTCCTGAAAGAGGTATCAAAACACTTGTTCAAGTAAATTAGGCCCTAAGTATCAGTTGGTCAGAGCCTGACCAACACATGCAGTAGGCAGTCACTATCAATGTGACTAAAAAAATGACTGATTTTGCAAGACATTTGAGTCTGAGTAGATCAGGATGACACTGGGCACAGGGAAGATCAGCAGGCCAGGAGCCCTGTGATCTGGGCTCTAATCTGTGATCCTTACCAGGTCCTAAATGAACTTCTCATCAAGGCATAGGGAACTAACTTGCTGCTGCTCAACCCTGATATATCACTGCCATTTTTTTTCCCTTAAAGATTTTAATTCCGGGGTCAGGTAGCTATAGTTCACTCCTATTATTTCTAGCTATTCAGTAGGATGAGAGCTGAGGATGGAGGTTCAAAGCCAGCTAAGGCAGACAAATATGAGAGATTCTTGTCTCCAATTACCAGCACAAAGCCAGAACTTGAGGTGTGGCTCAAGTGGTAAGGTGCCAGCCATGAGTGCAAAACGCCTACAGCCCTAAGTCTGAGCGTTGTAACTGATCAAATACACAGATAAGCTTTAATTACAGACTAAACTTGTCCAAAAAACAGAAGAGTTACAATATACACCATATCCTCAACATTGTTTTAATGTATTTTGTACCCTATTCCTACTTTCTTTTGAAAGATATATTTGTTCCATTCCATTGCTCTCTCTACCCCAAAAGGCAATCATAATGTATTGACAATTTACCAACTCTTTCATATCTGTGTATCACGACTACATGAACCGATCCAAAAATACATAGTATTTGGCTTGTGTCCTGAATAAATGACAGCATAAACTGTACATTCTCTCTATTTTTTTTTTTTTTGTACTCACGACTGCTTTTATCCTCGGGGATACGTGCAGATCTGGTTTGCTCCTCTCGGTATTCCATCAGGTGTGGGTGGGTCACCGCATGCCTGCGCGCCCTCTCTCGGTGGGCCTTGGCTCACCAGTGTTCATTCACTTATCAGTTCTGCAGGCTCTACTATGTGCCATACACTGTGAGGCAACTAGAGACACACGGAGAAAGTCTGCGATCCTTGCATTTGCAACCATAGAGAAAGAGCTGTTTTGTGGAGATGCCAAAGTTCAGGAGTATCACTGACTATGTGAGTAGTTAGCTAGGTCTTCAAGTGCAAAACTCTCAAAGAGTAAGGCTTAAGAAATAAACGTAGAAGTGTATGTGCACTGTGGAGATTGGAGCCACAAGAATAGACCAGTAGGTCATGAGAAGAGATGTTGACTGGTCAACTTACAGAAAGAGATAGAAAAACTGACGCCCCCCAAGCCCCCCCAAACAAACAACAACAAAGATGCATAGGATGGTTTTGTATGCTACAGTAATTAAAAGAAGGTGTCATGCTAGATCCATTCCCTTGGCCTTGTCATGATTAATAGTTACCTTCTTTTTTTGTTTCCCTGCCACTCTAAAGCAAATAATAATTTTAAAAAAATAATTAAAGAAAACCTGACCATTCCAATATCCCACATCAGACCAAATGGGAGGAGCAGCCCTTCACTGCAAACTGGAACAAAGATCCGTGCCTGGACCTTTTAGTGTGTGTGATAGCTGGGGCCAGGTACCAACTATGCCATGGATATTACCTGTGCTCAACACCACAGCATCACTCAGATAGGGACACGTCCTCCCACTTTAGCTCTCTGACTGCCTCCTTTATGCTACAGCCAGGCAAGAGGATTCCAATGCTGGCAAGGTGTCTTTAATGATATCCTGTTTACTTCTCAGCTAGTCTGGGATCTCTACCTCAAACTCCATCTTGGGAACTACTACATGGTAGAAAACACACACACACACACACACACACACACACACACACACACATCACCTGTACATGTCTATTATCTATTCAGACATCAGCATAATTCACCAAATGAAACAACAGAAGAGACCCAATGGTTACAAAGGGAACCCCAGGATAACTACTGAGCTGCCTGCGTTCTGTAAGGCACCCCTCAGAGAGGCAAGGCCACCTGGGTGCAGGACCCAGATGATGGCAGGAGCAGGAACACCAAGAAGAGAAGGGTATGGGGCTCTTCCCTCACTCCAGCAGGGCGAACGAAGCATGGTTGTATGCGGACCAACAATACCACAAGGAGAAGATTAGGTGCCAATGGACTCCTAGGATTGGGTGCCTAGAAACAGAGGTGGCAGGAACTCTTTTGCCTAGAAGATTAAGGTAGGCTTCGTGGAAGCAGCAACATTTGAGCAAACCTTCGAAGGACATGCAAGCCTTGACTGTGCTGATGGAACAGGCAGAGCAGGTAAAGCGGCCTCCCTGTGAGATTCGTAGCAACAGCCAGGGCAGGGGTGGACTGTGAGTTTGGCATATAAAGGCAAGGAAGAGGAAAGAGAGCTGAAAAATCAAGATTATAAATGCACTGTGGAGGACTTGAATACCCTAGGGAGAAAGGACATCAGGCCATGAATTACACAAAGTTACTGACAGTTTCTGAGTTAAACCAGAGACAGCTGGGAGCTGAGTCCCAGGAAACAAGGCTAGGCAGATAGGTATTTGTGGAAACAGCTACCATACTTACCAAGAAAAATAAGGACAAGAATTCATCTCTATCACCATCCAAGACACTGCTTGCAACCAGGCAACACTGGTAAAAGCAGAGGCCTACTACATTGCAGTCAATGTTTAACTTTGTGCGATGTTGAGAATCAAAGCTAGGATCTTATACATGCTAGGCAAGTGCTCTATCACTGAGCCCCAGATCTTTAAAACACCCCTAACTCCAGATTAGTTCATAAGGAATAAAATGAACATAGCAATGAAATCTTAGAATTTGCATTTTGCACACTCTTACTTTCAACCTCTTGTACAACCCCTGATTTCACCCTCTGAGGACCAGTTCTGGCCGGTACTTTCAGAAATTACCAATTTTGACTAATTGCCTGGATTATGCATTTGAATACACTGCCATTTAAAAAGTATGCATTCAAACATATATAATTTATATTTTCTATCTTCCAAAATGATTTATAGCATAGTAGTTATTTCATACTGCTTTTTCCAGTCATTGTTTTGCATCTCAAGCTTATCTATGCATCTCTATTATAAACTAAGTCTTTTGAAGGTGGCTTGTGCCTTAGGCATCTTTGGGTCTTCCAAAATTCTTGGTCCAGAAGGTAGCCTATGTCAGTTCCTGACAGGTTCCATGTTCACAGATTTTTCTTGCTCCCGATCTTCCCTCTTCTTCAGAGGGAAAAGTGGCCCTACACTGCTTATGTCTCCTGATCAGTCATCTATCCAAAGTGACCTTTGGGAAAGTTTTTAGTATTCATTTTTAAGTCAAGACATAGTGATTGTACATATTTATGGAGTACGGTGTGACATTTCAATCCATGTATCTAGAGTATAATGACCCGATAAAGATAACTGACATCTAACTCTGCAGACATTTATGTTGGGAACACTCAAATTTCTCCCCAATAGCTATTTTTAAATGGTGTTGCTAATCACAATTTTTCTTTTGTGGTGCAGAACACTAGAAGTTATTCTTCCCATCCAACAGCATCCTGTCTTTCATCTCTGTCTTATCCTGCCCCTCCCCCATCCCCTGCCCAGACCTCTCCTAGAATCTGAAAAAGTACTCTTCTATTCTCTGAAAGTATTTATCTGAAGCTTTAGTTATTGGGATCCCTTACAGAATAAGAGACAGGAAAGGCAAATCGTAAAGGGACATTCTTCAACTTGAGACTCTGTTGGGTCCACCCAAGAGAATGAGTCCTTTGCTTGTGAACAAACTTTCTAGTCCTATGATATGAATGAATATCCTTCATTGGGGTTGTCTTTGCATCCATCTGGAACTCACAAAAAATACTCATGGGCTCTGCAATCAGCACTTTGACTGATTTGGGAGTCACCAGCCCACACCACGGTGTTCTCCACTACTACTGCCTCCTCTTTCTAAAATTTCTTTGGAAGCAGAGGAGGATATGGTACTTGGAATTGAATTCCATATTTCTTTAAGCCAAGATCTGAAAAGTCTAACTTTAAAAATCAGAATAAATGGGCTGGGGATATAGCCTAGTGGCAAGAGTGCCTGCCTCGGATACACGAGGCCCTAGGTTCGATTCCCCAGCACCACATATACAGAAAACGGCCAGAAGCGGCGCTGTGGCTCAAGTGGCAGAGTGCTAGCCTTGAGCGGGAAGAAGCCAGGGACAGTGCTCGGGCCCTGAGTCCAAGGCCCAGGACTGGCCAAAAAAAAAAAAATCAGAATAATGTCCTTGCCTTTTACATACTAAAGTTTCCTACAACTGACCTGACGTGTATAATGATGCAGCATACTGAAACTGCCACACCTTGGATCCATGACCATTACCATTTTGCCTGTATCACAGTCCCATGACAAGATATTGCACCGAGAGCTCCTGTTATCAAAACGCAAACAAGCTGAGTTCCAAAGTCTAAATCTGGAACTCAGAACTTGCTTTGCCCATAAGAACAATCTTGGAAATGCTAGGTTCTACCAGGCACCTGGTAGCTCATGCCTGTAATCCTCATTCTCAGGAGGCTGAGATCTGAGAACCAGGGTTGGACACCAGATTGGTCAAGAAAAAGTCCAGAGACACTCTTATCTTGCCAATTCACCCCTGCCCCCCCCCAAAAAAAAGCACCAAAGCTGGAGCTGAGGCTCCAAGTGGCAGAGCATTGGCCTTGAGCAAAAGAAGCTCAGGGACAACATCCACACCCTAAGTTCAAGCCTCAGGACTGGAACCAAAAAAAAAAGGGGAAAGGGAAAGGGAAAAAGGGAAAGGGAAAGGGAAAAAGGGAAAGGGAAAGGGAGGAGAAAGGGAAAGGGAAAAAGGGAAAGGGAAAAAGGGAAAGGGAGGAGAAAGGGAAAGGGAAAAAGGGAAAGGGAAAGGGAAGGGAAGGGAAGGGATGGGAAGGGAAGGGGGAAAGAAAAGAAAAGAAAAGAAAAGAAAAGAAAAAACAGTGCTAAGCTCCTAGGATAACCCACACAGCCTGCACGGTTACAACAGTATGTGAAAATGCATCTCAAATCACTTATCAGCATGTGTGTGCCTAGACATTCCATGCCACCAGCACAAGCAATTTCCCCCATTTAGTGGGGGCACCTACCTGAAGTCAAGGGCAGAAAAATGCCCCACCATGCATTGGGTGCACCGTGACTACTTGTCCAGGGAAGCAGGAACATGGTCCCCTACCATTATTCTGATGCATACAGAGGGGGTTAGAAAGGACATTTTAAGTATTTTAAGTATCTGGAGGCCTATCTAAAAACCTTAATCGATCAACAAGGTTTACTAACTAATGTTCCATATTGCCCTCTTACATCCTTATTGACAGATGCTCTTCTTTCAAGTTCTTTAGCACTTCATCAGAATCCTCTCTTAGGGCATTTACAAGTTTCATTCATATCCAGCTTATTTTTTCAGACCTATTCTTGTGTTCTGGAAATTCAGTCACTATCATCACCATAGAAAAGCTACCATCACTAATTACAGGAGATGTTTAATAGTAGTGAACAGTCACAGATTTCATTCCTTAATCTTTGCAGCCATGCTGATGAGGTAGGTAAACTCAGAATTTAAGACGTGTACTTATGCCGTGTGCCCATGGATCATGCCTGTAATCTTAGCTACTCAGCAGGCTGAGATAGGAGGATTTTTGGTGCCGGCGTAGGCAGAAAAGGAACTACCAAAAAGATAGAAATGAGGTGTAGCTCAGGTGGTATAATGTCAGCCTTGAGCAAAAAAAAGGTAAGAAACAGCACCGTGGCCTAGAGTTCAAGCCCCAATATAGACACCGAAGAGAGATTTACATAATGCAAAAAGAACTGATCACCTCCAAACTTTCACTTGAATTTGGCAACTCTTTGGCCTCATCATCACTCAATACCATTCCCACCACTGCACAACCGATTGTCAGGGCAACAATTTGTTTTAAAAATGAGCTACTTGTCCCAGAGCCATCGAATACCACACTCAGCACCCCAACTTCTGTTCAGCTTCTTTAGATCGAAACTCCTAGTTGTATATATGCTGGCACTGAAAACTTCCTAAAGGTTTTAATATGGGGCAGGGAGGAGGGTAAGAGGAATGGAACGAGGAATGGCAAGGATTTGGACAAAAGGATAACAATCTACTGAGGCCATCCCAGTAGACCAATGGAATTACCTAGTCAGGGCAGCCCCATAGCAAACCGTCACTGGAACCATAACCCAACTCTCTGCCAGTGGACTTAGACTATTTCCAGGCTGGTCCTCCTCAAGATGTGGGCATCTGGTATGTTTCGGCAGCTTTCTAATTTCAGCTGCAGAGACACAGTCCAGGAAATGAGGCAGACACATCTAAGGGCCTGAAGAAACAAAGAAGACTCCAAATGAATAACTGCCTGCCTTGAAGGGATTTCAAATAAGAGGCTCAAAGATGGAAAGAAAAGATTAGAAAAAATGGCGGGGGGGGGGGGGGGCGCGATGCAGAAGCAGACACAGCCTTAAGCTGAAATTCAGAAGAATCATGCAGGCAAGAATATGGATGAAAAAGATATTAAAAGGGATGGTTGGGTTTTACATTTTAAAATGTGAATACAGGGGACTAGAAAGGTTAGGGGGACAAGCTCAAGGTCACACAGTGTAATGAGGAGGAAAGATAAGAGTGTGGATTCAAGAAACAGCCATTAAATGATTATACCATCTTTAACTAATGGATTGCTTCTGGGTTCTTCCTAACATACCTCATTCGTGCAGAAGTGTCTGCAGCCTGCTGCTTTGGTAAGAATCCATTTTAATGAAGACATACCCAGTCACCCCAACAAACTATAAAAGAATTGCAAAGTTACCATGGAAACCAGGGGGTTCTAGGAAAAGGCTGGTCAGCTGCACAGCTGCCATAGATGGACCATAACTTTCAGGCTTTCCAAGATGATGATACTCTGAAAAAAAATCATGCTATGAATGAATGAGACATTCCAGAACTCGAATGTGAAATGGAGAAATGGAAGGAAGAGAGGGGCATAGGCATTCTACTGTCACTTAACTCACTGAATAAATGTCCAAACTGTTGGCCTACAAAAATACTTTAAGATGTTGAAATCCTAAGCATGACATAAAATTCAGAATCCATAAAGTAAAAGACCAACAGATTGGCCAAAAAGACTCCATAGGGGCTGGGAATATGGTCTAGTGGGTAGAGTGCTTGCCTTGCAAAAAGACTCCGTACACAAGCTTAAAAAAAAACTGGTAGAAGATGTGAGGAAAGAAAAAAAAAACTTCCCAAACACAGAGAAAGGTTTTAAATATTGATCATTTTCAATGTTCCTATAAACCACTAAGAAAATATGAACAATCTATAAAGAACTCCAAGAAACATTTCTTTGAGATCAACATAGGAAAAGATGCTCAACCTCATTATGATTCAAGAATGGCCATTAAAGGATGAGATACCATTCTTTAATCTACAAGCTTTTAAAAAAAAATTAAAAGACTGCTAACTCCCAAGGTATGAAGAAACAAGCGTGCTACCACTGTTGACAGAGTACAAAATGGATTCTGTGTGGAGAGCACTGTGACCGTAGCTTACCACGCCCAGGACTTTCACCTGCAAATGTACCAGCTTGAGGGTGAAGAAAGGAAGTAAAAATGGATGCTAAACTGGTTGACACGTCCATCAACAGGAGGATAGCAACAAATCAACACCGGCTGCCAGCATAAATCTTGCTGTTACTAATGGGTACCGAATTGATATGTATTGATTTGGGAAGAAAATCAAGGTGTATTAACATACAACATAAGTTACAAAATACTACATTGTTTATTGCATAGGCATTGTTTTTATTTTTAAAATGCCATCCATCTACTGACACTCATATTTCACAAAAGCAAATGGCTAGTCTGGAAATATTCCCACCAAAACTTAAGAGTGCTTCTGAGCAAGTGAGTTTAGAGGAGGGGACACAATCTTAAAAAAAAAAAAAAAAAGTAAGTCAGGCTACGGTAACTCATACCTGTAGTCCTAGCTACTGAAGAGGCTGATATTTGAGGCTCATGGGTCAAAGCCAGCCTCAGCCAGAAAGTCTATGAAACTTTCATGTCCAGCCAACCAGCAAAAAGCCAGAAGCAGAGCTGTGGCTCAAGTGGTAGACTGTTATCCTGGAGCACAAAAGGCAAGAGAAAGTGCCCAGGCTCTGAGTTCAAGTCTCAATACCAGCACAAGAAACAAAGAAACAAAAACAGTATGATGATCCTCCTAGTTATTGCTTCCTGCACTTCTCTAGTTTTCTGTAATACTCGAGTTCTTTCTTGATCAAAAATAATTCAATTAAACTGAAGATATGATGATGAAACAGATTTAAAAGCAGTATTGTATTCTAGAGGAGAGACGTACAGGAATGACCGGCTCACTACACTACTGCCCTGTGAGGACATTTATCAAAGAAGGGGAGGGAGACACAGCCGGCACCAGGGGAGCAGGCCCGTCATCCTAGCTGCTCAAGAAGCTGAGATCTGAGGATAAGACTTTAAAATCTGAAGGCAGAAAAATCAGAGAGACTCTTCTCTCCAATTAACCAACAAAAAGCAGGATGCGGAGGTGTGGATCAAGTGGTATAGTGCCGACCTTAAGCAGAAAAAGTCAAGCAGGAATGCAAGCCCCAGTACAGGCATGAGAACGGTATGTATGTATGCACATGTCTGCGTGCGTGCATGCACGCGCACGCGCGCGCGCACACACACACACGGAGGCAGGGCCACAGGCGACAATGCAGATCAGTAATGCTTTCAACAGAAACAACACAGACTGAGACACTGAGCTGTTTGTTCTTACACTTCATCTGTAAACCTGTATGAATCCTGCAGGCCTTCCATTGTGGCACAGACTCTTTCTGTAAAGATTTCTAGCAGCTCCGTGATCTAAGGCTATGTCCCGCTGCCCATGGGCCTGCCGGCAAGAGAAGCCTGCAGCCTGCACTGCAGGCCCCATGGCATCCCTTCTCGAGAGCTTCCACAAAAACATCTTCTGTGACAGTTGGCTATCCAGAGCCATTTCTGCTCTGGGGACCAGTGTGCTGACAGGGTCAGTGATTCCACATCAGGTGGAGAAATGACCTACATTTACCTCCTCACATACTCAGGCCTGCAGTGAGCCCATGAAATCAAGGGTCTGGTGCCAGGTCTTGGGTAAAACAACTAAGGAGCTGCTTTACCATGGTGACATTTGTTTCGCCAGCAGGTAGTCACTGAAATGAAGGAGGCATGTGTGTCGACCACCCAGCAGCTAAGCTGCTCCTAACTCATGTACAGCCACCCAGTCCCCATTTGAAGCATCTTGGTTCACACATTTACTTATTTCTTGCTTTTAAATTAGGCTGCAAGAGCCATGGTCTTCTGGTCTTCAAACTTCCACCTTGACAACCCATCCTACCAACAGGTAGCAGACACCTTCCCATACTTGGGGGAGCCATCTCACTCCCTGTTGGAGCTTCCTCTTAAGGCTGCATTTCTCAGTTTATATCCAAAGCCATCAGGGCCCCATTTTCCTCTCCCTATCAGCCTGACTTTTTTTTTTTATATATAACATGTTCATTTGTTCTGGCAGCAGTTGGTCCTACTCTAAGCTTGGCCACTGGCTAGCAGCATATCTTAACTTGAAATAATCCCTCCCATGCCCTGCCTTGTACTCCTGCTTCCTGGTCTGCCCAGACTTCCTCCTCTAGTCTCTAACTTCCTGATATCCACTAGATTCTTGCTGGCTCCCAGACAGACACTCTGCCTCTCAACAACGGCCATTTCCAGTTCCTGCAGGGAGAACCCAGCTGAACCTCTACAGACCCTCAGCCCTCAGGGCTAATGTTTGTGCTGGGCAACTCCACCTGTGCAAAGGGCAGAGTAGACACTGTCAAATGGAAGTGTGTTCCTCTGTCCAGGGAAACCTGATTTTCAAAATGTGGTCGAGGATATGGTTTTCCTTCATACTTCGTTCTGCCTAACCATGTTGAAGGTCTCCCCATACTCATGACTTATGCTCTTCCCACTGCTTCTTACACTCTCATTCCCCACAAATGTCCCCACCTCTACAGTCCACCCTTCTCTTTTGTGTCCTACCACAGTATCTGGACCACCACTGCTCTTATCTCATCCACAATGTGGACTCCATGAAAGTAGTCACAGTGACATTCCATTGTTGGTTGTTTCTTTGTTTTTTGGTTGGGGGGGCTTGAACTTAGGCCTAGCACTGTCCCTGAGCTTTTGTGCTCAAGGCTAGTGCTCTACCACTTTGAGCCACAGCTCCACTTCCAGTGTTCTGGTGGTTAACTGGAGATAGTGTCTTGCTTACAGCCTTTCCTGACCCAACTGGCTTTGAACCACGATCCTCAGATCTCAGCCTCCTGAGTAGCTAGGATTACAGGTGTGAGCCATCAGCACCTGAACACCTTGCCATTCTTTCAAGTCCCAGTCTTAATACATTACTTGGACTCAATCATAAATTCCTCAACTTCTTGAGTAATTTCACTGCTACTGGAGTATTCCTAAATCAAGTAACTTTATACAACAAAATTTATTTAGAAAGTATTTATTTGAGTTTCTATCTGCTAAAAATCATTCTTTTAGAGCAGAACACAGGCAATAAGCATGATGGGAATGCAGACTTCACAGGCAGTAATCTTCAGGTTCTAGTAAGCAGTCATTGAATGTCAGCCAGTGCTCAGGAAGGACAGAAAAGTTCTGTAAAAATCCCAAAATTCACAAGGTCTCTGCACAAACCCTTGACAGCTCGTGCCACAGCTGCAGGTGCCAAAAGAACCAGGGCAGTGGATCACAGGTCTGTGAGAGCAGAGAAGGAAGCAGAAAGAACAGAGGGAAATGGGGCTAGTACAACCTGGGAATAGAAGAATAGCTACCAGCTCAGAAACTTTTTGCCAGTCCTGGGGCTTGAACTCAGGGCCTGAACACTGTCCCTGGCTTCTTTTTGCTCAAGGCTAGCACTCTACTACTTGAGCCACAGCACCACTCACAGCTTTTTCTGTGTGGTGCTGAGGAATCAAACCCAGGGCCTCAAGCATGCTAGACAAGCACTCTATCACTAAGCCACATTCCCAGCCCCACCAGCTAGGAAGTGGATATTCAATCAGAAACAAAGGAGGAACTACAACTGTTTTGTTTTGTTTTTAACAGGCTAGTGGTGTGAGTCAGGAAAGGGCAAGCAGGCCAGCTTCTCACAGGCAAAAACCAAGAGAGCCCCTCTCAAGTTCAGGGTAAATAATATCCCATGGCATCTATTATTTTAACATTGCCTCCACAAAATAATTTGTCTATATTTAACATCCTCGGTCAATTACATATTAGTTAATATCAACAGATTCGTGGAGATACCACATTGCCTAAAGCAACCTGTTTGCTCATTTAATGGCCCACATGTCAAAGGGCAAATATTATTTTGAAGCTAACTAGGCAGCAACCCTCATTGTCATGTTATACAGATTCCAATCAAATTGTAACATTCACAGTAAGTGTCCCATTAAATCAACACTAAAGTAATCAACCAGGCAATTTGTTGAGATGAAGAACATTCACAGCAAGGAGACTGCTCTTATTCCCTGTGTCCTGTAGATTGCAACAGAGCTTTGAAAATAGTCCATCATTCAGCTGGGTGGTGCAGATGGAAAGTGCAATAGCACAGAACTGGATGACCAGGAAATGGCTCCCAGAGATGAGAGGATCTCAACAGAGGGAAAAGAAAGGCTGAGAAACAGAAATGAAGTCACATAGACAAAGTGAGGTAGTAGATGCTGTAGCAAGCTCTTCCATCTAACCCACAGGGTGACGCCCTGTCTATGCGAGTGGAATACAATGACCCAGAACAGCAGAGGCTCATGCTGATCAGCTCCTGTCACTCCAGGAAACCCCCAGGGGCCAAACTATCTGCGTCCTACGCCCCATCTTCAGCACTCAGGCCACTGTCAAAACTGAAAATCTTTATGCAGACCTGAATAAATCTGAAGAATGAGAGCGGTGACCTTTCTGTGAACAACTGAAGCACAAGGACAAAGCAAATGACCTTCCCGAGGGCGGTGAGACTTCACACACCTGTGCTCCATTTTGCTTCCCTAAGTCCATCTTATCTGACCACGGACTCCACCCACACCCCAGTGGTTCTCAATCTGGAGTTCCTCAGTGAGGTCTAAAGAGTTGAGCTTCCAACCTAAGAGACATCTTCGTCCTAACTTTCAGATCTACTACTCTGAATAAAAGGCAATTCAAACATGCAAGTAACAAAACACTCAAAATACCTAAAATAGAAAATATCAAGAGGGAGATGAGTGCCCTCAGGTGGAGTCGAACAATGATGAAGGCTTCTCATCACAGGAAGTGGCTGGAGGCTGTAGCTTTCAGGGGAAGGGGTAGCAGGGTGACAAGATGCTTGAGGTTCCTGCTACTCCTGGCTTGGCAGCAGGGCTATTGCCCTGCCAGGAGTAAAATGTGGTTGGCTGCTTGGAGTTCTCAGCTCTAATGGATTGCTTAGAACAGAAGATCTTATGGTGAGAGGTTCTCAGGTAGGAGAACCACCATCGACCCCTAAGACACACCTGAACTTTGAGCTATTTTAACAGATGGGATTTGGCTTCTATCTCCTCTAAGTAGCATAAAGATAAAGTGCATTTGCAGGTTTAGTTGAGAAATACAAGCCCTCTACCCCTTCCCCTGAAAGCTAGCTTGCCCATCCACCATTGCAAATATACAATTAATGCTCTACCAAAGGTCGAAATGCAAATCTGGAATACCTGTGTGTCCGCCCCTCCCCCGCCCCGGTCTTCCACTGGCTTACTGGGCCAGTCTGGGACACTGAACATAGAGCCAAGGTGCCACAGACCCTCTGTGTCCTGGGCAATCTTCAGAGACTTACCTCCCACAACCCAGTGGGTGCATTCCAAATTCAGAGCTAAGACACACCATCTAGGTGCAGCCAAGCTCTGGCTGGAAACTAGAGAAACAACATGAGGTCATATTCAAGTGTAGGCCAATGACAGACGGAGGAGTGTATATTATTTTCTACACAAGCACATCTGTTTGGATATTCACTAGAGTAAATTCTTAAATGACTAGCTCACAGTTTTGCTTTGTCAGGATTAAATCCAAGTATTTTATGTGACATCTGCTTCTGCTAAATCAAGATCTTGTTGGATCCCAAGCTGTCAGACTGAAGACAGGGTGTGTGACAGCCTTGAGAGAAAAAAAAAAATCACCTTTTGTTCAGACATAGAAATCCCAGCTTCTTTGATCACCTATGAAGCGTCAACAGGTTTATGGGTAATAAAATGACCTCATCTGATAGGCACAGACATGCTTAAATTATCTCCAAGCAGGAAACCAGCTGTATAGTATGAAAGGAAGAGACTTTAGCCCTCTGCCTACCGCCCTCTCCACACACTTCCTTACTCTGATCCCAAAGCACACAATATTGACTGAGTCAGGTTTCAGGATATCAATGGCTACTAGTTCTTACTGGGTCACACCTGTTGGAGCCTAAAGCACACAGTGCTTCGCCCCTCTCTTCACTTCCCTTCTTTCAGGTCTATAGGAACTAGCAAGCTGAACCAGGGCTCCAGGCTTCTCCATGCTGGGCAATCCTGGTTCTCGCTTCCCTGTCATTGCTTTTCAGGGGCTATGACTTTGAAGAACACAGTAAGACTTTTAAACATTGATGTTTCAGAAGATCATAGGTGGTGGTGGAAAGATGATCAGTGGACGGATGAGTGGAGGAAAGCTAAAGGACTAAGTACCATGATAAACAATACTGAATTCTATCTGGGAAACTAGCTAAGAGGGAAGATCTTGTGTTCAACACATACAAGAAAATGGAACCTGTGGGAGGTGATGGGTTCAGCTTAGGCTGCCAGTGTCCTGTGGTCAGCCAACCTGGCTACCTGCTTTGCGGGCTCAGGCATCTTGTCACTTTGGCAAGGCAATGGTCTCAAGAGTTTACCAAAGGCCTTAAATTTGAGGGTAGCTTAGGGGCCCTAAACTCAGTTTCATTTTTAACCAGTGATTTTGTTGTTTCTGTGGACACTCTATGAAGCCAATTTATAGAGCCTAGGAAAGTTAAGAGCTTCTTGCTAGTAACGTTATGGTGCTATCCCATGATTGTTCAAAATCCACAGGATGGGTTCATCATCTCAATCCTTCTTTTACTTCATCCTTCCTGGAAAACACTCACTTTCTAACATTATACCTGAAGTTCCAAAGGGATGGAGCAGGCACACATCATTGTTTATGGAACATGGCTTTCAGGCCATGTTGACCTAAGAATCTTCTTCTTAGTTAAAAAGTTGCCATTTTCTAAATGCTTTCCTTTAGTTTTTGTTTCTACCATGAAAAATATCCCATTCATTTACTTATGGTCATTAATTTATTCAATAAGGTTAAACTAATTTTTAAAACTAATAATTAAGTTAAAGGACAAGCATTCGTAAGCCTGGGCAATTAAATTGTTTACCTTTGTGGTAGTTCTTGTCTTTTTTTTTGGGGGGGGGGTCAGTTGTGAGGCTTGAACTCTGGGCCTGGGCTCTTTCCCTCAGCTCTTAAGCTCAAGGCTAGCTCTCTACCTCTTGAACCACAGCACAACTTCTGGTTTTCTGGTGGCTTACTGGAGATAAAGAGTCTCACAGATTTTCCTGCCCAGGCTGGCTTTGAACCATGATCTGCAGATCTCAGCCTCCTGAGTAGCTGGGATCACAGGCGTGAGCCACCAGCACCCAGCAGTTCTTCTCTTTCTTTGAGCTGAAGGGTAAGGTTAAGTAGCATACTTCACACTATGCTCTTTTAAGTTATAGCTAATCCAATAAAAACCACTAGAAGCCTTCCACCAAGCTTTAAACAACAACAACAACAACAACAACAACAACAACAAAAACCCAAGCAATTCACAACCTTTGGCACCAAATTTTGTTTCCATAATACTGGGATTCTGTCCTGTGGCTTTTTTTGCCTGGCCTTGTATACCTACCTGGTTCTAGGAATCTAGCAGGTGAGTGTGGTTCTCTGAGACATACATAAACAGACCAGAAAACCAGAAGTAGCACTGTGGCTCAAAGTAGTACAACACTAGCCTTGAACATAAAAGCTCAGGGACAGCATCCAGGCACAAAGTTAAAGCTCCAAGACACAAAAAAAATTCAGACCCAGATAAAGCTGAAAGACAGAACAGAAACAAGTCACTATTAGACATGCATCTCAATGGTAAGACATAAACAAACACCTTCTGGAGTCGGAGCTAGTAAGCAGCCAGAATGTTACACAGGCATTCTGTCACAAAGTTCAGGGAGGTGTTGATGGCAAGATTTCATTGTACTCTGAGGTCTTGAACCATTATTTATCCACCAATCCAAACAACGTGGCTCTGGAACAATATCCACTTCTGTATCATCCTCAGTGTTGGTTTCTGATAGGAGGTAAGTTTTGCCATCCAATAATCTGATCTTCTCTCATTCTTGTGAATAAAGCATCACCTCATAGTTCTCCTCTGTCTCTCTGTCTCATATAGGTAAGCCCTGGAGAAATGATCACTGTGAAAAGTCTCTTTTTCACCTTTACTAAGAAGACATACAAGGAGAGGACCCCTGCCTTACAAAAAAACAGGCAATGGGAATTCGTGAAGGAAACTCATCTGCCCCAATTCCGCATCTGTGCCTTTGGCAGGTGGAGAGATGGTAGAGACCACCTGACCCACAGCTTCCTAATCCCTTCAGGCAACTCCATAATGCCGATACCTATCCAATAGACAAATAGGACAACCGGAGGAAGTCGAACTTCTTCCATTGGGACCTCACTAATGAAAGGAAAAAGTTGGGGGGTGAGGTGGGTACAATGTGGCCCTTCGTGTTTTAGAATAAAGGCCTGCAAGTCACTGCCAAAAAAAAAAAAGACTGCATTTGAGAAAGTGCATCAAGGCTCAGATTTGACAAGACCCCAAATTACATTACACTCCCCTCAGTTTACAGAGGCAAAACTAAAACCCAAACCAAAACAGGGTAGAGAAGTGGCTCCACGCACACATTTATTCCATGTTAGAAGCTGGCTTCAGGCTTCCAGGATGCCATTCAGGTTTTTAAGCCACATGGAACTACACAGGCATATAACAGTACAGAGAGCCAGAAAGTGGCCAATGCCCTCCTCCTCCTGCTTTGTTCTACATGTCTCTTGTCACACAGCACACATGTATACAGAGTACAATTATTAGAAGTAAATGTCTGCATAGCCAGGAAGCCAACACCACCACACCATGGAGTTCTCAGCTCCTCCCAGTCTCCTGCCCCATGCTCCACAGGCGAGTCATTACCCTGTCTTTCCACATCATTCCCTGGCTTCTCCTTATAATTTTCCCACCTACATAAGACTCCGTGTATAACAGAGCTGAGCTTTGCCTATAGTTGAGTTCTGTAGAAATGTGCATTGTTTTGTGGCTGGTCTTTTGTTCCACACTGAGGTTCATTCATGTCACCTCCTGTTGCCAGAGCTCATTCTTTTAGCTATTGTGTGCACTTACTTCCATTGCATGAACATACTGTGATGTACTTGTTTACTGATGGATATGTCTCTGATGTTTTTAATATTAATGTTGAATCAACTGAGCCCACATAATTTTAATATGATTAGAGTGAAAATCTCTCAGTACCCAGAGCATAAACATAACTTCTCTAGAAAGCCTATATTGGCTAAAGAGTCCACAAAGGCCAGGGAATAGGAAATTATGCAGATGGGCCTCCTACAAACATGAATCTTTGGAAATCCACAGTGCTTCACTAGCAAGTATACAGCCTTTGTCTCGGGTCCTGTAAATAAAGCCTTACTATTTGCTGATGTCTGAATCAGGAGAGAGAGAGAGAGAGGGGAGAGAGAGAGAGAGAGAGAGAGAGAGAGAGAGAGAGAGAGAGAGAGAGAGAGAGAGAGTAGCAACTGTGCTGCTGACACCAGCCATGTAGATAAAAGTTGTGATTACTTTCTTCCTAACCAGTTGTGAATTACTCCAGTCCAACAGGAGGCTGATCAAGCAGCTGTCAACCAGCCAAATCTAACACAAGGCTGAACCTGTTCCTCCCATGTACAGCCATGTTTCCTAGTGAGGTATTCTTTCCTCTCAAACAACACAGTGGGTTTGAATTGTCCCACATGCCAAAACTGTAACTAAGGCTCCAGGAAGAACCAAGAACCAGGATGGTAATCTTAAGATTCTCCACATGCTTCAGTACCAATGGTTCATGCCTATATCCTAAGGCCTAAGGATTGAGGTTTGGAGCCAAACTGTGGGAGGTCTTAAATCCAGCTAACTGGAGATGTGGCTCAAGAAGAGAGCACTAGCTGTGACTGAAAAAGTTAAGTGAGAATGTGAGGCCCCAAGTTCAAGCTCCAGTACCAGCATGCATGCACACACAAAAGATTCCCTACGCCGACTACGATGGGTGATCTCTGCTTACCCTCCCATCCACACTTCCACCATAATAGAATAAGGGACCATAATAGAATAAGAAAAGCATCCGATGTCATCCTAAAAGAGGAGTCAGGAAAAGCCAGCCATAGTCAAGACTGACTACACGCCTTTCTATGAGAACAGAATTTGTTACTGGATACAAGAGGGGAACCACGAATGCTAGGCACCTATAAAGGAAAAGAGATGACCATAAGCTTTGAGGAAAAACTTTAAAGTGTTAAGAGGATATTCCCTAAGGCATGCTCTGTACACCATCCGCTTGCTAACCTTGTCCCCTGGCCAGCTGACAACCAGTTTTCCAAAGGTAGAAGTAGACAGGACAACCTCCTCCTAAATAGTGTAACAGCAACAAGCTCCATCGCTGAATATCTTCCTCCCTTAGGATTCCAGTGCAAGTCCTCCAAACAAGCCCAAAGTCCTGTGACCTGCTCCAAATCCTCCACTGATTCCCACCTCAGAGGAAAAGTCAAACCTTCACGGTGCCCTCACAGGCTGCACCCAGTCTGCGGCTCCCAGCCTCAGATCCTGCCCTCTTCCAATTCTCCCACCTGAGCTCCAGCTACAGGCTTCCTCCCCATCACCAGGCCCACTGCACCTCAGGCCTGGGCAGCTGCTGTTCCCTGTCTGTGACATTCCTCTTCAGATAGCTATGTCACTCATCCACCTGCTTCAAGTTGCCCAAGGGGGAACTTCTCATGTCATAGCCCTTCTGTCATTCTGTCTTCCTGGCACCAAGCAGTCTCTGTGGATGACAAACTTCATTGGCTTATCTTTCTCACTGTAGGTTCCCTGTGGCCTGGAGCCACACACACACCCTAACTCTAGGGACAATAATTTGTAAACACTTATGCATTTGAATGAACAGGACAGCACTTACTTTGATTTCACACAAGAAAGCAGGTTATTTCCTCAGCAAAATTGTGCACCTTGCAAAGCATGTGTATGTTACTAAAAAAAAAAAAAAAAACCCAAAGCTAAGCTTTGATGCTAGATCTGTAGGACTCCACAGCAACTCTGAATCTCTGTTCTGACATCCAAGTGCTCTTTTTCTTATCCCTCAATATGTGTCACTCAAGCCAGCCGGGTACACTCCATAAATGCAGAATCACAAGGCACAGAGCATACTAAGGACAAGGAAGGAAACTTCCATTAGTTAAGTAGATTCCAGAGATGTCTGTAGTAGAGACTGGTGAGAATAATGAGTTCATTGGGGCCATTAGCTATCTACCTGAATAGATTATCTTGACAGTGCAGAATGAGAATGTACTTGAAAGCAAAAATGAGTCTACCCAGAACATCACAAATTAGGATACCATAAAGATACTTGCACATCTATGTTCATTGCTGCGCTATTCGTGATAGCCAAGTTATAGAGACAGCTCAGATACTCTACAATAGATGAGTAGATTTTAAAAAATTGTATCAATGCACAATGGATTTTCACAGCCATTTGAAAGAATAATATTATGTCATTTGCAAGGGAAATGGATGGACCTAGAACAAATCATGTTAAGTGAGGTAAGCCAAGCTCAGAGACATGAAGAGCATATGTTTTCTCTCCTATGCAAAAGCTAGATCTAAAATACACTGGGACACAATAAAGTATACAAGACTCTAGGCAATCACACACAATGAGACCAGAGAAAAATACTCCTAGGAGAGGAAAACAAAGGTGCAATGCCTATGTACAGCATCTGATATGTAAAATATTTTTTCCTTTGTTTCTGTATTCAGGTTCTTTTGTCTTCATTCATGTTTCATGTATCTGTCTTTGGGAGGGCAAGGGGGCACAGAAATGGAGGGAGAAGGGTGAACAAATGCAGCAGTGGTACTCACTAGACACTGTTAAAAATGAACTATACAACTTGTGGGTGGAAATGAGAAAGAAAAACTGGGAGTGAGGGAAGGAGTGACATTGTCCTACAAGAAATGTACTCTTTACCTCACTTATACCCCTCTGCACATCATCTTTATGATAACACCTAAAAAATGTAAAGAATAAAATTGAAAAATATGGATAGGAGGAAGGGAGAAACTCACAAACACCTACAGATTAGAGAATGCCTTACAAAATACCAACGCTATTATTAGGTGATCCTGCGATGAGTACAGGATCTGAGGATCGTGTAACAGACAGCAGCAGATAGAAAAGCAGAGACGGAATAATCCCCACAATACTGAGTTGAGATAGGTCATAGAATTCCCTCTGGCACCGCTGTGTTAAGATTTTCACCTTTGAGTGGAGATCACATTAAGGACATGACAGAAAGCAGGAATAATTCCTAAATTTGCCCCAAGATCCCTGAGGTGGGAGCCCCAGCTGTGCTTTCTATTCCCAGGGATGCCCGGCCGCAGCTTATTACCAATTCAAAGGCTGGCAGGGAGGCTGGCACTGAAGGAAGTTTGCCACCATCATGAACAGTCAGTAGTACTATCTTTGCTAGACAAGTCAAACTGTGATTATTTTACAGAGGGTAACCCCAGTCATGAGATGACAAATTTCCTACTCTGCAAAGGCACTGAGCAGAAAGTTATTTTGTTAGGTGAGTCACAGATTGAAACAGGTATGCACCCAACTTTAAGATCAGACAGAAGCCTTTCTGGGTTCTACCCACTTTGCAATCTTAGGAGCAAATTCTCCAGATAGATTGCATCGTTCACTCAAATATGTATTATATTCTCTGAGTTCATTTAGGTAAAGAGAGAACTGGGAAGGAACCAAGCACCTGTTCCACCCAATCTTCCCTAAGAGGTCAGTATTAAGTAAGATCTCTAGTGGACATTATTGCTATTTCCACTGCTGCACGTTTGCAGATTTTACAATTATCACCAGTAGTTATTAAAGTCCTTAAACAACTCGCTATGGTTTACACTGATAAAGAAAATCTCATTAAAGTAAAACTAACTTTACTGAGTAAACATTAAAACTGGGATATCTAAGTCTTAGGGGTTTTGGTAAATGCTAAGGACTCACTTCTTTATTCACTCCTCTCTCCTTCCTACAACACAACTGGGGATATATGGGCAGTTAGCTGGAGATGTCATGTGATGTGTTTACAGAGCACCTACTAAGTTACATGCTAGGCGGGCTTTAGGGTACACAGGAGAACAGTACTGGGTGTCTGCCCTCAGATAACTCATATTCTAGTAGGAAGACAGACAAAAGCAGGTGCAAAGGTCCCTGCCATGAAACAAAGCAAAGCATGGTAAGGGTTCAGAAGCAACTTCAGGAAAGTAACCAAGTGAACTATGCAGACAGAATGGTCAAGAAAACCTTTCCAAGGAAGTGGCAATTCAGGACAGAAAGGCTGAACAGGCAAATCCCATACATGCTAAGTAGGAGAACACATAATAAAAGAAGAAGCCCTGCTCCAGAGAGTTCTGGGATAATCAACAAGGCAACTTCATTACAAGTGCCACAAGAGTCTCGTTTTGAAAAACAATGCTATTTGGATAAATGCGGAGTCCTCTGGACAGGACAGAGACGATGCTGACCCATCGCTGCACACAGGGAGTCCACAAAGGGACGTGCCCAGCAAGAGGTCAAGGCCAAGCCCCATCAGACTGTGTTCCGAAGGCAGAGGAGGAAGTGGTCCCCGCCTCAGGGCACATAGCTTCTTTGCAAACTAAGTACCAACAGCAACAGTGTTCTCCTTTGAGTGTGGCACTTGACACACTATGCCCAGCAATGGAATCTTTCCTGTTGGCCCCAACAACACAGGACAGATCCCTTCTTCCTCCAGTACCAGCTGAACAGAATGTTTTCAAGCTGGCACACAGTAAGAGCTTAATAATCATTTGGTAATGACAACAGCATCTCTATTGTCAAGATGCTTTTGAAAATGAACCAATTTTCAGCAGCCTAACATCTACCAGTGCTTTCTTTTACTACAGCAATGTTAAAACAAACCAAGCCATTAATTTCAGTGAGACATTTATTAACACAATCGTCAAATCACAAAACCAAGTCCTATCACCCACATTAAAGTTTAAGATTCTTCTGTTTAAGAAAAGTTGCACAGATGTGGGTGATTGCTGAGGAATAATGCACCATTTGAATGTTTTCTCATTACCAGGAATTAGTAGTTGAACCTCAAGAGCTGTCTGAACTGAGCCTCAGTCTCCACGTCTGTATCCCATCACCCACACTGTTGAGTGAAGGGAGATTTTTCTGTCTTTGCCCATCCATTATCCCCAAAGAGCATCTGCTCAGCACCTAAGCAGTCAGCATTGTTCTAAGTATTATCTATGGAACAGCAAGCAAAAGCTACAAAACAAACCCCATCTCCCCCTCTTTCAGGAAGCTTATCATTCTAATGCCAGCCTAAGGGACACTGTGACACAAAACCATGGACCTCACCTGGCCTCACAGGCCTGACACTTCTGTCAAGACTTGGGGTCACATGACTTGGATGGGGTGGGGAGTAACTACATTTTTGTATTAATGAGGGACAACTAAAAATCAGGGAAGTTCTTCATCCCTGGGCCATGGAGTGCTGGTTTTATTATTCAAGTCAGAGAGCTGCTATTTTCTCTTCCTTATGTGTGAACAGCACGTGTGGCCTCGTAATTACCAGGCTCAGAGAGGCCCTTGCAATTCGTTTCTGTACATTAATGAACGTCCCCAAAAAGCATTAACGGCCCAAAGACAGATATGGTAGGGCCTTAAAGACTGAAGTGCATGTGGAGGTCTTGTACCCTGGCGGACTCCGTGGGGGCGAGGGACCTCCTGACAGCCCCTCTCATAGGCTCTCAGCACTTTGATTGTTCCCCTCAATGGAAGTAATTCAGGTGGCTGTTCTTATCTCTCAGGCATCTCAGATGCTATTTTAGCTAAAAGAGCATGGAAGTTGAGCTTTTGTCCAAATCCTCAAGAGCTGCTACAACCAATTGCAAAAGAGAGCGCACAATTAACTCATTTTATTGATTTCCCAGGCTCATTCCTTACACTGGGCAAATGGAATCAGATTTCAAAAGATTAAACTTCCATTTCACAGGCCCATTTATAGCATTTAAAAAACAATCTATCTGCCACCCGAGGTTTGTTTCGTGCTCCTGTGCCTCTCTCTTCTAAAACACCAGGATACCTGGCTACTTCATCTGGCTTGATATCCACCCTATGAAGTAAAAAGCAGTAGTGTTGGGTCAGAGCTCTCATGACCATTTTCCAGAAGAGGAAACTGAGACACAGCCCAGCTGAGAAAAATGTAACATTTGGTGTTTTAATATGGTGTGTGTATGTGTGCGTGTGCTGGTCCTAGAGCTAGAACTTAGGGCCACAGCTCCACTTCCAGCATTGTGGGGGGTTCGTTTATTGACAATAAGAGTCTCACAGACTTTCCTGCCGGGCTAGTTTTGAACTGCCATCTTCAGATCTCAGCTTCCTGAGTAGCTAAGATTACAGGTATGAGCCACTGGTGCCTGACTAAGTACTTTTTTTTTTATGTCATAATGTTGTTATAATATTGAGTGAGTGCTGTTTACAGTATGGAAAAACATACAGAAAGCCCTGTCATGGGTGATTACGCAAATAGAAAGGAAACCAATGTCTCAACTGTAACCAAGGCTTCAGCTTACAGAATCATTAGTTCAAAAAAAGGTTGGAAAGCCTTTTCCCTGTTTTTGCGTAAGTCCTCCCCAGATCAGACTTGCGACCCACTGACAGAAAGGAAAACAGTCTAGGCCTCAGAGAGGTGGGGAAAGTGGGCCCACTGCCAGCTTACCATTTCCACGGAGGACTATGTTCCCCCAAATTCCAATGTTTAGCAGCAGCATTTGTCAAAAATGTGCTCAGAGAGCATGAGTGGCAATGCCATATTTAAACCAACAGAATCAATCGGCCAGCAACATATTTCATGAGCACAAGCCAGGGTGGCTGGAAGAGACTAAAGAGGAGGAGGAAATGAAAGGCAGAAGCTCCCCCACCCAGGAAGTCCCAGGCCACATGGGGTTGACATCCACTAGCTTCCTAGAGCCAGAGAGGCTCCTGATGCCGAACCACACAGAGCTCAGCCCTGACCAGGTTTGAGGAACAGAAGATGTTTCTAGGCCCTGCCCTGCTGCTTGCTGTCTGACTCCTGCTGAGCCGTGGGCTCTCCAGGACCAGACTCCTCATTTCCAAAGCAGGCCCACTGGCACACGGGAGTGTCACCCCACCACACCGTCATCCTGAGGATTAAGCAATACGCTCAAAGCAACGGCAGTAAAGCCCAATATGTTAGCCGCTATAGGCAAATATAAAACAGGACTTTGATGCCTTAAGCCTTCTCAAACTATCTGCAATGAGAAAACCATTTACATTTCCAAAGCATCACAAGCTGAAATTTTTGTAACATGTGATAGAATTGTTCTAAGCATGTGCTCGAACCTCACAGAAATGGCCAATTATCCAACTCCTTGGGCACTTTCTGAAGCTGCCCCGAGCCCTGCAGGTAACTAAGGTGTCTTAGGAGGTTCATTGTGAGAAAGGCACCTGATGAACCTCAAGAGCCCAGAGGGACAGCTGGGCCTCCAAAGACAGCAGGTTTCTAATTAAGGGGTAACTTAGGCCTTGGGGAGAATCGAGTTTATATAATAAAGTTACATAACCCATCCTCAATTCAGACATGTGTCTTAACAGGACAAGCAAGTTCAGGTACCTGCTGACTGTGACAGAAAGCCTCAATTCCCACTGCTCAGAGGGAAGCAGGCAAAAAGCTAGAGGGCCAGAACAGGAACAAGAGCTTGGCTTTTGACCTGAGAAGACAAAACCATAGTGGTGGAAGGGTGGGATGTAGACTGGCAATGCTGGCATTTCCTCAATAAGGCTGGAGTGGCTGCTCCTCAGTGAAGCCCATGGCTAGATGTCATGCGAGCCAAGACCCTGTGCAGTGGAACCCTCCTTAGACCAACACTGAGTAGGAAGGCATCCATGGACATTTTCCTGCCCCCTTCTGCTTTCAGGAGGCTCCTCCATGCTTCAAAACCACATTTGGAAACTGTGCTGGTTCACTTTTCATCACTGCAACAGAATACCTAGGAAAAGCATCATCACAGAGGAAAGATTGAGCATGGTTTCAGTCCAGTTGTCTGGCTCCACTGCCCTGGGACTATGATGATGTGGTAGGAGCCCGCAGCAGAGATTCACCTCGTGGTGGCTGGGAAGCAGAGAGAAGAGACTGGGAACAAGATGAAGTCTTCAAAGGCAAGCCCCAGAAACCCACTTCCCCTAAGCGGGTCCTACCTTCGACAGCTGCCACCACTTCTCAGTCGTCTGCGCCATTTATCAGTGGAGTCCCATTATCCATTTGCTTCCCCAAAGCCCCAACAAGCTGTCAACCATGCTTTTTTTTTTTTTTTTTTTTTTTTGGCCAGTCCTGGGCCTTGGACTCAGGGCCTGAGCACTGTCCCTGGCTTCTTCCCGCTCAAGGCTAGCACTCTGCCACTTGAGCCACAGCGCCGCTTCTGGCCATTTTCTCTATATGTGGTGCTGGGGAATCGAACCTAGGGCCTTGTGTATCCAAGGCAGGCACTCTTGCCACTAGGCTATATCCCCAGCCCTCAACCATGCTTTTAACACATGAGTCTTCAGGCGATGTTTCAGATTCAAACCCAACAGAAAGCCACAAGAAAACCAGGAGACCAGGAAAACCTGGATTCTAGTATCCAGCACCAATAGGTTGTTTGGTCCTGGTCCAGTCACTTTCATGCTCATAGCCCTGTTTCTTATTTGTGCTTAGAGCTGCCCAAGCAAGCACTACTGGAGTCTCCGAGTCTACAATTTGCTGGCCCTCTCAGGGGCTGTGCCTGGGTAAGCACTTGCCCATCATTTATGTATGTGCTTCTGTCCTCTGCTCCATCACAGCTGTCCCCTGGGGCCAACAGCTTTCCAGCAGTGCAGAACCCAACTCGCCATCTCTGCATGCCCTCTACTAGCCTCGTAGGCCTGGCTCAACTCCTCACCATGGCTCCTCACCTTGGCTTCTTGTTCCCACATGTCACCATAATCAGACACAAGGAGTCCTGGCGAATCTTCAAATTATCTATGGAATCCTGTCTGTGGACTCATTGCCACATAATGGAAGTCCACCATCACATAACTTTCCCCCTTCAGAGGGAACTGCTATTCCTCAAGCATGTCCTATGTGACTGCCACAGTGAGGCCCTGTAGCTGGCTCTAGGAAGACAGTGACAATAAGAAAACACGCTCTCAAACAGAGTTGACAGTTTGCTACTGAAGCTTGTCAAACCTTTAGCACAACTTCAAGAAACTCATAGGACATGAGAGTACAGAACCATTTGATAGCCTATTGCAATGCTTAAGTCATCACTGTCAGATAGAGCTCTCAGAACACATTAGGAGATTCTGAAAGTCAGCAACTGTTTCTCTGGTGAGGAGCTCTGGTGTAAAGTTTGAGGTTCTTTTTGCTTTCTCTTTAAAGGGGGGCAGTTAACAGATGCCTTCTTTTCACTGCAACCCACCCCCACCAAGCCCTGGAGGTAGAAGCCAGAATCTCCTGCGAGTTAGGCAAGTGCTCTACCACCGAGCTACATTCCCAGTCCTCCTTTCACTTCTAAAGAAACAGTTCTTGAACATTTCAACCCTTGCTAGGCATAAACACAAGAGAAAATAAACTCACGGGTGCCACAGCTTTGGCCCTCCGTCCCTATGTGGGTTCCTTCCCATCTACCCCATCTCTTTAAGACATCAGACACTAAATGAAAATATGTTCACTTTCCTAGTAAGTAGGCCAATGTTTTCCGGGAAGAAAGTATTAAATGAATTTCCAAACAAATTTTACTGAAGAAAAATGGAAAGCCTAGGATATAATCCCTAAGAACAACTGTGCCATATATTTCTATTTGCCTGAGATCAAAGTGCTTAGCCATAGGCCAAGAATAATTGGTGTCATTCCCAGGAAGATCTAGCAGCTATCTTTCCACTCTTGTCCTCATGACACCATCATGTATGTCTTGTGGGGAGCCTCGTCCTGACAGCCCCTTTCTCTGTGATAGGGATGGGGATGTCAGGGTAAAGTAACCTCTGTCATTTATTTTCTAGTCTACAACCAGTACCTAGGCCTCCACAATCTGTTTTTACCATATACTTGGAGCAAGGGACACTCAGGTGCTGAAAAGCAATTTGTTGATACAGGATGTAGACTTTTTTACTGACTCAGAGTGGAATCATTCACTTCTGTAACCAGAGAGCATCACATTTAACTCCAAAAATGACCTGCTGCATTTAATGAGGTCTCTGGTATGTCAGGTGCTCAACTAACATGGTGGGCAAAAGAAAGGCAAACCAGATGGCCCCTGAGCTCAAGGAGGCTTCAAGACACACACACACACACACACACACACGCACGCACGCACGCACGCACGCACACATGCACGCACCCACGCATGCACACATGCACGCACGTGTTCTTGGGCCAAGAGCATCAGTAGTACTTGAGACTTGCCAAGGAAGCAAATTCTCAAGCCCCATCTGAGAACTACTAAATTGCAAGTATTGATATGGGACTTGGAACCTGTGCTTAACAAGTCCTCTGGGCAATTCAGATACACAATAAAGTCCGAGACTTATGTCCCCAAAATAAGACAAGACCAACAACATGGCATCTGTGATGCCTCTTTGCCATGAACAAGTTCCATGTATACCCACACAGCATTTGCTTAGTAGTAAAGCACCATGAAGGCCTTACCAGCAACAGACATTTTATTAAAAGATGAACATTAGTCCTATCCTCTGATAAGTAATATCTGAATATTTTCCTGTGTATTCAGTATCTCATGTAAAAAATCCCCCCTTTGATTAAGTATGCTCTATTGGTCCTGATTGGAGAGTTAAATAAAACAACTAGTATGAATGTGACTAAGCCTCCATACAAAGTAGAAGACAACAGTTAATTTCTAATTTCCTCTGGACAAAAGAAATCACACTGCCCAGGAGGCTGAACTTTGAGCAGGAAAATCCATGAGACTATTTAACCACCAAAAAATGGCATGGGGCTGGGGTATAGCCTAGTGGCAAGAGTGCCTGCCTCGGGTACACGAGGCCCTAGGTTCGATTCCCCAGCACCACATATACAGAAAACGGCCAGAAGCGGCGCTGTGGCTCAAGTGGCAGAGTGCTAGCCTTGAGTGGGAAGAAGCCAGGGACAGTGCTCAGGCCCTGAGTCCAAGGCCCAGGACTGGCCAAAAAAAAAAAAAAAAAATGGCAGGGTAGAGCTGTGGCTCAATTGGTAGAGCACTAGCAAAAAAAAAAAAAAAAAAAAAATCTCAGGAACGGTACACAGGCCCTGAGTTCAAGCCCCAAGACTGGCACAGAAAGAAAAGAGCAGAAGGGAGGGAATAGAAGGGAAGAAGAAAGGAGAAAGGAGAAAGAAGAAGGGAGAGGAAGGGAGAAGAGAAGAAAGGAGAAGGAAGGCAGAGGAGGGGAGGGGAGGAGAAGGGAAACGATGTGTCCTTGAATCCTAAGCTCTTTGATTTTACTTCTTCAGGCTCATTCCAGAAAGATCCTGATGTAGGAAAAGCCAGTCTCCTAAGGCCTAGGACAGTACTTCCAGCCCCATTAAGAGACCAGGAACAGGCCCTTGTGATCTCTAAGCCCAGCATGAGAAACAAGAGTTAGGAAAAATTTCGAAGTTTGAGTTATATAATTCTACACATCACACCATCACACACACACACCCTTCACCATGGGAACCTAGTTTTCTTTCTCTCTAGAACCTGAACGTATAATCTATAATGGGGAAATTAACAATACCTACTTGCTCCTTAAGTGTTCTGAAAAAAAAAAAATGAGTGCATTACCAAGGGGCATTCTTCTTGGCTGACAGGCACCGCCCAGCAGAGCAGGAGAGAAAAGAAAAGCAAGAGCCAGAACGGCTTCCCAGCTTCAGCTACTGATGGAAATGAGTTGGTTACTAAAAACAGCACTTCCTTTGTCAGACCCCTCCTGCCTCAGGTCCAAGGCCACACAATGGGTCTCTGTGGCTTATATAATATCACCATCCCGTGGCACTTCATGCCTGGGCTCACCACCCAGCATTGCAACAGGAAGCATTCCATGCACACAAGAGCAAAGCTGAGTGCCAGCCCCCCCACCCTTCTCCTCCCCAAACTACCCCTGCACTGCCAGGTTCCACACAGAAATGAAAGAAGGATAATGGGCTCAAGGGCACCACAACTACATATTACCAAGGACCTAATGAAAATGGCCTTTTCATTACTGCCCTGGCCTCCTCTCTTTAAAGCAATCAAGAAAGTATTTGTCAAAGCACTGCAGCTCAGTAGGATACAACTTTTCTTTTTCTTTTTTAAGGCTGAAACTAGTTGGCACAACCAACTGTCACAGTTTGCCAGGGATATGTTCTGGCTCAGCTTTGAAAGACCCAGGTCCTGGCAAACCAGGTACCAACAGAAGTCTAGTAGCAACGACCCTACAAGGCTTCATGACCTCCAACTTCATTTGTTTTAACCCTCGACAAATTCTATCATTTCTTTTTCTGACAAATTCTATTTTCTGTCCACACTCATTACACAACAGCTGCATTCCACTTCCCTCAACTTTTGTCTGTGGATTTTGCGACTGCTCTTGCTGCAAATGGGGCAATCTGGTGGGCTAGGGAAATTTTTTGTTTGATGTTCTATGCAGACTCAACTGGAAAGGACACTGAAGATGAAGAGACAGAAACCTGGTACCTTGCTGTACATCCCAGAGCCACTGAGCACGAACAACTTGCTCACTTGTACTAGATGGCAATATTTACACAGCTCTTTTGCTCTCTAAGGAAGAATATTCTAAAGGGAAAATCTATGACCATCAGTCAACTCAAGTTGTTTGCAGGGCAATCCACCCCTGACAACACCCCTGGCTCCTTTTTCAAAAGTGTCTCCCAGGGATTTGAGAACATTTTAAAGGAAAATAGAATTCTCTGGAGGGGTTTAAAAAAATCTTAGTGCATATCTTTAAATGATACAAACAGGGCTGGGGATATAGCCTAGTGGCAAGAGTGCCTGCCTCGGATAAACGAGGCCCTAGGTTCGATTCCCCAGCACCACATATACAGAAAACGGCCAGAAGCGGTGCTGTGGCTCAAGTGGCAGAGTGCTAGTGCTCAGGCCCTGAGTCCAAGGCCCAGGACTGGCCAAAAAAGAAAAAAAAAATGATACAAACATTTTCAATGAGCTGGTTAACTAGCCACTGTCCCTTCATTAGTCTATAACCAGGGATGCGGGAAGGGGAAAGCCTGTCTTAGCTACGATGTTAGATTTGCCAAAAAGACTTTTTGTTGTGTTTGGTTTTTATTTTTATTATCTTTAAGTATTTGTACAAAGCAGTTGACATTCAACAAAGAAATTTCTGAATACAAGCCTTTATAATATCTACTTTCTGTTATACCAGGGACTATAAGGTGTTAAACAAGAAGTACCACTTTGTAACAAGGTAACAAACAGTACAAGAAATGTATCCAATGCCTAACATATGAAACTGTAACTTCTCTGTACATCAGTTTGATAATAAAAATTTGAAAAAAAAACAAAAATAAAAACAGAATGCTGCATGTTTGCAAAACACCTTAAATATTTCAATGATCCCCTTCCACACTTCTGACACAGACAGCTGTGCTTCCTACCGTCATTTCTTTGGGGCCAGGAAGAATCTGGGTGATGGGTCAGCCTCCTGACCTTCGCAGTCAGAATTCTTTCCTTGAGGCAGCACTCTACTGAGTCTAGCTGTGCAAATGTCTCAAGCACGGTTTGGAGACCAGGTGTGCTGGAAACCAGGTTCACGCAGCCATTTTGGGTGACTGTTCTGGATCCCTTCCCTAACTCACAGAAGGCGGTGACAGTAGGGTTACACTTCAAGCCTTAGGGGTGGCGCTGCTGTGTGGCCCCATGTGAGGGCTCAACCAATGTGTCAGTTCTAAGGAAACATACCTGGTAGGCACCAAGTGTCTCTGCACTCAGGCTGGTGGGGCAGGGTCCAGCCTGCCCTCATTCAGAGTACAGCATCTAATCTTATACCGGCCATGTCACACATGAACCTCTGGAGATAAAATCCCTGGGGGTGGGGAAGACTTGTGGCAGAGCCAGGGACTGCCCCTGCTGTGGGAAAGCCCCCTCCACAAGTCACACCTTGAGATCAGCCCACCTCTAGAATAGTAGTGATGAGGACTATGACTTCCGGATCATCTGGGAGATGGTGAACACTGCCATAAACATTATTGTTCCAAGAGCTCCTCCACCAGACTCAGCTGGGTGCTAGGGGTGTCTTCTGTCTACCATGCATCCGCCCTCTAGCCCGAAGGTCAGCAAGTCCAGCATCTTCCTGCCAGCTTAGTTGCAGCCTCTCTCCTCTGGGGAAAGTTTTCAAACACCACTCCCCATACTTGAAATATTTTCCCTCCTCCTGGCTTCGCACATTCTTCTAGCACTAATCTAGAGCCCTCCTCAAGAATTCATCTTCTCAAGAATTCTGTCTTCTTCCCAAAGTGCCTTCCTGAAACCTTCTCTGAACTCCTCTGGCACTTTTAGCTTCCACCTTGAGGCACCCTTGTGCACCTTGGTATTCACAGAGGGTCTATATTTCACCATGCAAATATCTACTGGCCTTCTAGATTACAAACTCCTCCAGGCCCCATTCACTGCTTCATCCCCAGCTTGCAATTCTCACAGGGTTTTAGTAAATGTTGCTAGAGTAGATGCTAGAATAGATGCTGACCTTTTAAAGTAAAAATCCAATTCCAGTGTACCTCACTCTAAACAAACTAAGTATGTGAAAATCAGACTTATCTAGAAGATACATTAAAGCACTATTGCAATAGAATTCACCATAGGACTTTTTTTTTTTTAATATCAGGTTCCCATGCACTTAAAGTAGGGCTCAGTGTTTTTTTTTTTGTTGTTGTTGTTGTTGTTTCCGGGAACTTGCATTCAATCCCACCCAGCAAACATTTACTAAGCACCATGACCTACTAGGAGGGATTCGTGAGAGCTCACTGTAGTTGGAGCTTGTCTTGTGTGCTTCCTCCTCAACTTCACTGTTGAAGGTAATAACAAAGCATCTACTTGAAATCTCCAGGAGAAGAAAAAAAACCCATAGTTCTACCAACTAAATCTAGTAAGGAACCCAGTGCAACTCCCTTCACTAATGCCCCTGCCCTCAGCCCAGGATTCTCCTGGAACAGGTCCCAGCTCACAGATACCTCAACCAACACCCATAGTCCTTTTTCATTACATTCTGTACAGTCTTTATCTTGGACTGAAATATTTGAAATGGACATTGCCTTTTGTTTCTTTCTCCTACTTTCCAGATTCAAATTCTCCATGGAAAGTTTATGAGACCCCCCTAAACTTAACCTCAAAGCATTACTTATATGCTGTGTAACTTCAAGTGCATAATTTAAATCTTTCTAGTTCTTTCTCATGTAAAAAGCAAGGTGGAATGATATACACAAAGGTGCAAAAAGCACTAGAACACTGGATACAAAGGAGGCAGGCACTCAACAATTTTCATCATCACCAAGCTACCTTCTCCAGGTCACATAAAATTCACCTCAAGAGCCACTTCTCAAAGTAAAAGTGTGGTTCTTCTTTGATGTCACTTAATTGGAAAGAGAACCCAAGGAGATATCATTTTCAGCCACTAGACTGGCTATCAGAAAAATGGAAAAGGTCAAGAAGGATGTAAAAACTTGTACCCACAAGACATTGCTGATATGAATAAAATGATTATGGCTGTTAGGGAAAACTGAAAAAAAATGAGCAAATGACAGTCACATGACCTAGCAATTCTGCTCCTAAGCATATTCCTACAAGAACAGAAAACACACTCAAATGCTTTTCTGTGAGTATAAATAGTAGCACTGCTTTGTGAAAGCTAAAAAATGGACACAACTCAAATGTGTATCATCTGCGGAATGGGTAAACAAAATGTGGCATGTTAATGCAACTGCTAGTCACAAAGAAATCTAGTTCCCTCAGGTACTCCACTGGGAAGGAATCTGGAAAATAAGCTAAGTTGAGAGGGGCTAAACACAAAAGGTATTGCAGGACTCCATTTCATGGAGGGTCTAGTAGGCAAATCCACAGAGTAAGAAAGCAGATTAGGTGTTGCCAGGGGCCTAGCAGGACAGAGAAATAAGAAACAAGTTTCTATGGATGATAAAAAAAATATTTTGAAACTAGATAGAGGTAATTGTTGCATAACACTGTGAATATTCTGGAAGCCACTAACTCATTTAAAATGATTATATATTATGTGAACATCACCTCAACGAAAAACTAAATTGAAGTCTTAAAAGACCAAAAAAAAAATAACCATTAAAAAATTAGAGTCAAGCCTGGTGTTGGTGGCTCATACCTGTAATCCTAGCTATTTGAGGAGGCTACAATCTGAGAATTGCCGTTCAAAGCAAGACTGGGCAAATAAATCGGAGAGACTCCTATCTCCAATTAACCAGCAAAAAACTGGAGGCGAAGATGTGGCTCAAGTGGCAGAGCACCAGCCTTGAGCAGAAAAAAAAAATCTAAGGAACAGCGCCTAGGCCCTGAATTGAAGCCAAGTACTGGCGTTCCCCCCCCCCCCCCACCCCCCGCCACACACACAAAGGAGTCAAAAGTATCACTGCTATCACTGTATGGTACATCATTCCTCAAATACCTACAGGAAGCCTGCTGCATGTCAGGTATCACATTTGATTCAGATCTCTGCCTTCATATATCCCAAGACCTAGTATAGCATGCGTGTGTGTGTGTGTGTGTGTGTGTGTGTGTGTGTGTGTACAGTACACACATACAGACATGTACCAGCCATGGAGTCTGTAGTTTTTGATACTGAAAGGTTATCATTTACATGACTCAAAAATATATATGTACATACCTATATATGTATATGTACATATACATATAACCATTTCCATGATATCACATTATTTGTGTTTTCTCCTTACTTAGTAAATTGATCCAACTCCCATCTCAAAATTCATCAGAGCCACACCATGAGCCATGACTGGCACAAAACATCCTTGTGTCCAATGTGCAAAGGTCAGGTGTAGCCTTCTGACAACAGTGAGTTTAATGATGTAGAGAGGCTCTGACAAGTGAACACTTTATCCTCAAAGCTTCAGCACTTCATTGAAAAAACCATGAGTTTCTCTTTTAAGCCCTTTGCAATGTACAGTGCTAAAACCTATTTTCATCAAGATGTGGCACCATTAGTTGGGTAGCCACTCATTCCCAGAGGGGAGGCGGGACTGTCCTCTCTGTGCCTGGTCTCATCAGCCTCTCTCTCTAGTTACAGATACTGGCATCTCCATTATCAAAATCATGGCTGTGCTCTATGCCCTATTTTCTAAACAAAAAAAGAAAGAAAGAAAAGAAAAGACTTATAGGGAAAGTGTGAATGTTTTTCTATCTCAATTCTGTTTTCAAGTGAACATTAAAGAGAAAAAAAAATCCTTTGAAAGCTCAGGAGTCCTGTGCAAGCCAAAGGAGAGGGTGTGTTTGAACTGAGGGGAATCCCTGCACAAACTTCTGGCCCAGAATATTCTTTTTTGGGGGGGGGGGCGGGTATTTTTTCTTTATTGTCAAAGTGAAGTACAGAGGGGTTACAGTTTCGTATGTAAGGCAGTGAGTACATTTCTTATCCACCTTGTTACTTCCTCCCTCATTTACCCCCGCCTGCTCCCTCCCCCTTCCCTTCTCCCCCCATGAGTTGTACAGTTGTTTACACCAAATGGTTTTGCAAGTATTGCTTTTGGAATGGTTTCTCTTTTTATCCTTTGTCTCTCGATTTTGGTATTCCCTTTCCCTTCCCTTGTTCTAATACATGTATATACAGTATCCAGGGTACTAAGATCAAATACAGTGATAGCAGGGGTGTAACCATGGGAAGGGAATACAAGAGATTAAAAAAAAGGGAACTGTTTCACATGGCATGTTCAAAATAATTACAACAATGATATACCACTTGTTTCCATAACATGGAGTTCATTTCACTTAGCATCACCTTATGTGTTCATACAGGCTATTGAGCTATTATGATCTTCTGCTATGACTATCCTAGAGATGAACTAATTATTCCCTATGAGGAAAACCATAGAGTCCATGATTCTTTGGGGCTGGCTCACTTCACTTAGTATGATTATTTCCAAGTCCTTCCATTTCCTTACAAATGGTGCAGTGTCATTCTTTCTGATAGAGGCATAGAATTCCATTGTGTATATGTACCACATTTTCCTGACCCACTAGTCTACTGAGGTAGCCCAGAATATTCTTTAAAGCTGGGAACAAACCTTCACAAGAGTCCCGCCTGTCATGGGATACTCATCACTGTTTGCTTTGGACATCTCCCTCCTAGGGACTGATTTTGAAAAGTATGCAATACTTTGAAGGTGAACTTTAATTAGAAGTATTCCTGGAATGTTCTAGTGAACTTCTTGGAAACGTTTCTCACTTTCATTGCAATACTATTCACAATAGCAAAGATATGTTATCGACCTAAGGGCCCACCAATGGATGCATGTAAGAAAATGTGATAAATACACACCAATGGAATACTATGCAATCAAAAAGAGAGATGCCATCATTTTTCAGCAGCATGGATGGAGCTGGAGGACAGTGTGGTAAGTGAAGTTAAGCCAGGCACAGAAAGAGGAATGTGAAGTCTAAAAACCTGATCTCGTAGAAAAAGAAACAAGAAGCACTTAGGGTTAGGAGTAAGGAAAGGGAGAGATCGGACAAAGTTAGATAGGAAGAGTAGGTTCTGGTTTCCTATTGCACATCTGTTGCTATAGATAATAACATGTTAGATATTCATAGTTACAACAGAGGATTTTGAATGTTTAAACCACCAAGAAATAAGTGCATGAGTTGACAGATAAGTTAAATATGCTGATTCAATTATCACACTCCATATGTAATATATACACACCTACCAGAACATGACATCTAAACCCATAAATATGTATAATTATACATAAATTTAAAACACAATTTTTAAATGCAGTCTTCAATAAGGAGAAAAAATTTCATAATTAAGAGAGAGATGTGGTGAAGTACTCACGAGTGAGGAGACCGGGATAATTGAGGTTCAATGCCAGCCAACGAGGAAAAAATTAGCAAGACTCCCTTATCAAGAAAAAAGCCATTCCTAGTGGCATATACCTGTGACCCCAGGTATGAAGGAGGCATTAGGCAAAGGGATCACAGTGTGAGGCCAGCCAAACAAGTCAGCAAGACTCCATCCCAAAATACAAACCAGGAAAGGTAATGTGTACCTGTAAACCAAGCTACTGGGAGGCATGGGAAGGAGAATTATGGAGTGAGGACAGACTAGGGCAAAAATGAGAGACCCCTAACTGAAAAGTAACTGAAGCAAAAAAGTACTGAGGTCTTGGCTGAAGCAGTAGGAAGCCTGCCTAGCAAGCACAAGGCTCTGATTTCAAACCCCAGTATAGATGGTGGGGTAGGGGGAGAGTGCAGGCACTATTTCAATTTCTCAATTTTTGACAGAAGCTAGAGCCAAAGCTACAAGGTGTGGGGCAATGAGGAGTCTAGTGCTGCAAGTTAGACTCAAATCAAGGACTAGAGATGCGCAGTAAAAGCTGTGAGAAACCAGGGCTACGGACTCCCAGCCCCAGGCTGGCTAGGCCACTGCTCTGAGGTTGGAGGGGCCTGCTGCAGACAACATCCCTACTAAACTCACAGCTGGGGCAACTCCCAGCCCTCTGGGTGGGAGCTAGAAGGGGCAAAACTCACTTTCATTCCTTTCTCAGAGGCCCTGTGCTACACAGCTTCCTCAAAATTACACTGCAAAGAAACTCTGGATTTTAACAGATGCATCAAGATAACGGAAACATTCAGACAAACATTTCTATGTAATGCTTGCTGAGGTCCTATCTGAAGAACAAAAGCAACAAGAATTGGTGGTGTGGCTCAAGTGGTAAGCACCTGCCTAACGAGCATAACACCCTGAATTAAAATTCCAGTAACATCAAAGTAAATATGTACATACATATCTACCTTACGTACAAGATACATATATATGACATAAAATATATAGGTATGATATCCTTTCAAAATACATATATGTATCTACATATATAGGTGTATATATCTATATATGTATACTATATACTGTTTGAAATATATGCATATATGTATTTTATATATATGTTCATTATGAATATTATGCTATATATGTATATACACTACATGTATGTTTGATATAGGTATGAAAGGTAATATGTGTCTATACGTATACCTATGTCAAACATACATATACTGTATGCATGTATATATGTATACAAATATGCATAATGTTTATATATACAAGCATATATATATATGTGTGTGTGTGTGTATACACACACACATATGCTTTTCAAAATGATGAGACAGGAGAGATACGCCAGAAGTTCTTGAGAGATTTATACTACATGAAATAAGCCAGCCATAAAAGAACAAATATTGTATGGTTCCAGCTAGAATAGACAGATTCATAGAGACAGAAAGTAGACAGCTGTCACAGGCTGGGACAGGGAAAGATGGGGAGTTTCAATCTGGAAAGATGAAAACCTCCTGTAATGGCTCCACAACAATATGAATGTAGTTAAGGCCACTGAACTCAAGACTGGTTAAACTATGGCTAAGATTCATTTCACAATTAAAGACTTAGGAGAGCTCATTTAGCATCATGCTTTGGTCCCAAATGTGAGTCCTTTGACTTGACCAGGTCAGATAGAGCCTACACACCAGGGTTACGATGGCAAACCCAGACTGCCAGAGCCAGTCCTCCAGTGGAGAGACCCATATCTACCACTGCCTAATTACCACTGAGGCAGAGGCCGAAGAAATGAGGAGCAGAGCTGAGAGGACAGGTCACAGGAGAGCCTAAGGGTGAAGCCACCAGAAAGCAGCAGAATCCCAAGTTGTCTGTAGCAAATCCAGCTGCCGCTCTGGTGAGCAAAGGCCATGACAAACCAAATTCATTCTTGCTCTCAATTGGTATGTGGCCCAGGCTCACCAAGCTCCCTGCTGACAGCAGTCATGCGTGAGTCATCTCAGGGACTTTGCTCAGATGGATCCTGACACAGCAGCCTGGCTCTCCACATCTTCCCCACATTCTCACAGCACACCATGGGAGGGAAAGAAGGAGGGAGGGAAGGGAGGGAGGACTGTGTGATCCAGAACCTCACATATCCTGGGTTTGAATTCCAATCCTGCTGCTCTCTGGCTTTGTAACTTTAAACAAGTCATTAAATCTCTGAACCTCAGTTCCTCCTCTGCAAAATGGGAAAATATGTGCCTCAAAGAATTGTGAATGTCAGTAGTTGATACATGGGAAGTTTTTAGAACACCTCTTGCCATACATAATACATTTCTTGGGGTTGGGGATTAGGCTCAGCGGAAGAGTGCCTGCCCTGGTGAGTGCAAGGCCCCAAGTTTGGTCCTCAGCTCTGGAAAAAAAAACAACTATAAAAGATGACACACTTCTCTGTTATTATTATCCTCATCTTAGGCTACTCTCAATAGACCCAAGAGGCAGGTGGAGCATGATCAACTATATCCATTTAACATAGGGAATGACAAAGAAAGCAAATGACATGAGGTTATTCAGCTCTTTGGAGTTCACTGCTCTCCCCACCAGACCCTGGACCTTCAATAATGATGAAAACATCAAGCTTCTCAACATTTGGACACTGTGATATTGCCAACCATCTTTTTTCTGGTGCCTGTAGGAAGGTATATTCAGGATCTCCAAACTGGTCACTTTGATCTGTAATCTGAGCAGTCAAGGTAAGCAGCCTTCATTTAAATAATAGAGCAAATGTTTCATTGGCGGAGGGCGGGGGGGCAGGGGTTAGGACCAGCATTTTATACCAAAGGGAAAAGAAAAGTGCTATCTGCCCTTCAAAGCTGGCAGAGGGAGCAAGAACGACTCAGAAGTAATTAAAAGGAATGAAAGGGTGGGTACCACTAAATGCTGAGCCAACAAGAGTAAGGAAAATCCAGCTAAGCTGAGCCAAATACCAGCTGGTGCAATCTAGGCAATCTCTAGAGCAGGTAGAAATTAGGCGAGGCTTTAAAGATTGCTTCATGTGATGGTCAGCTCACTTGCAGTAAGTATAAACACTTTATTACATCAGAGCTGTGGCTTCCATGACTTTGCCCAAGTATGGGTTAGTAGAAGTGTTTCAAGCACATTTCAGGTAGGTAAAGCTAAGCTATGATGCCTAATAAGTGTATGAAATACATTTTCAGCTTTTGGTGTTTTCAACTTATATTGATTGATTGGGGTGTCCCCATCATGGTAAAGAAACATCCACGTGGGCACACACTTCCCTGCTGGCTCTCTTTCTTTGGAGAATCCTGATTCACACACTACTGGATTGGCAGGCAGGAAAAGAAAAGAATGCTTGCCAGAGTCTAAGGAAAAACTAGAGTAAAATGTGGTAAGAGGCAACGGGGTGGGAGCAGATGAGTGAAGCGGTCCACAAGGAGTAGTTCTGAAGGAGAGAAAGGCGATGTAGGATGAGGACAGGAGCCGGACAATTGATGGATGCTCTGTGACCCCCCATGCAGGCGAGCAGATGCCAGTGATGGTGTGAGTTTTTAAAAGAGTAATTTTCTATGCCTGTGAGTGGAAAAGGCTGGAGCCCAGGAGGAAGCTGGGTGGCACAGAGACAGGTAGGGGAAGATGAAGTACAGGACAACTCTTGCCTTTGAAAACAGACTCTCACACGCCCTTTGACTCAACCAACATCTCAGGGAGCAGTTTCATACCCTGCCCAGGTACAAAGGCCAAATGGCCAGTGGGGGAGAAGACTTTAAGAAGCAGAGATTCTTTATACTTCCAAAGCCTGCCATTACTCTTCTGACCCTCTGTTTCTCCCTCCGAGAGATTGAGTGCCATGCTATTCACCTCACAGAAGGGCTGTAAGGAAGAGACCCAGTGAGCAGGCAGGCACCAGTAGGAACCACCCTAGGGTGAAGCTTTAAAGCACTCAATTTTTCTATGGCCTACTAGAAAAGCAGGCTTTTTATAGACTAGCACTGGAGGGCTACCTCTAGTCCATAAAACACTCAGGGCCTTGTTAAAGTCACCTCTAACAACTGAGTTTCAGAGATTAACCACTACCCAAAACTTTTCCCTTCCAAGCTAACACACTCCATCACGGCCCTCTCAGGCACGGTGAGGTGCCTGGGTAAGGTAAAAGGGAACACCCAGACTTTGCTCCATGGAGATGGAGCTGAAGAGCAAGGATCAACGGATGGGAGCCTGAGCTCTTAGAGCAGGACACTGGATAAGGCAAACAAAACAAAACAAAACAAAACAAAAAACACCCTTCCATTATGGCCGTTCTTGGAACTATGGCTAAAAATCCTAGTGACCAAGCCATGGACTTCAATAAACATAGTTCACAATAGCATTTTTAACCACAAATCCAAGGCAGCCCTAATGATCTCTAATGGATCAGATTATGCCCTACAGATGAATGCTGTCAGGCATGGCCACAGTAACTAAGACACTATAAATGTTCTTGCGTGTCTGGGCAGGCACAGGAGCTAAGCTCTGATTAGAACAGAAAACTCGCCAGGTGCTGGTGGCTCATACCTGTGATCCTAGCTGCTCAGGAGGCTGAGACCTGAAGATCCCAGGGCAAAGCCAATCTGAGCTACAAAGTCCATGAGACTTCTCTATATCCAATCAACCAGCAAAAACCCAGAAGTGGAGGTGTGTTTCAAGTGGTAGAGTACGGAAAAAAAGCACAGCAAGTGTGTGAGGCTCTGAGTTCAAGCCCCAGTACCAGGGGAGGAAAAGAAGAAAAGGAAGAGGAGGAAGAAGAAGAGGAGGCAATGACAACAACTTGAATAATTGAAGCTCTTTTCCTACAAAATGATCTAGGAGCAGGTTAAAAGAACTGTTGGTTCTCAAAAGCCTTCCAATGTGCCTTTTATGTATGTACTCCTTTCACTCCCACACCCTATGACATATACCATTTCCATTTTGCTGATGAGAAAGCTGAAGCAGGAAGGAGTGAAATCCCTTACCCAACATGCCTAAGGAGCAGCAGAGCTAGGATTTCAAATCTGGCCAGAGTCTCACTCCCAAATCTGAAGCCAATAGTGAGTATCAACGTTCAAACATTCTCTACCTCCCATTCCTAAAGCAATTGAACACAAGACAAGAACGAGAGTCTCCGCCCAACTACAAGTCAGGTCAGAAGAGGGGTTCTAGTCTGTCTGATTTTCCCAAATGAACAAGATAATGCTTCTTTAGCCAGAAAAATCAAACTCAATCTCCCCAGATCTCCCCATCGTCCTTCACATCTCTCCTTCACAGTCCCTGAGAGACACATGATAACACCATCTCTGCCCACCTGAACCTTCCTCTTGGGCCAGCACAGCTGGCACTGAATTCGCTCCTGGGGAATAGAACTGCCATGCAACCACTGCAAGCCTGAGCATCAGGCAGGGTGCCGAGCGGCTCCACTGGAATCAGCTGTCAGCTACCTAGTGATCCGATTAAAGAAATGTTGGTTAATACTAGGAATAGAATTAAAAATACATCAGCCAATCTTTAAAAAAAAAAAAAAGACAAAAGCAAAAACTTGTTCAACGAAGCAAAACAGCTCCACTGTTGGGCACTTCGAGTCTTTCTGGGTGAGGATCACCCTCACCGGCTGCCCTGTGCAATCTGATGGGTGGGGATCATGAAAGCCTACCTAGCTGCCCTAAAACATGCCCTACACTGTTCAATACCCAGGTCCTCCTGATGCTGGCAAAGCTCCCTCCGAAGAAGAGAACTGGCAGTGCCCATCCAGCCTGGATGGGTGGATACCGATGGAAACTAAAGGACTTCCTGTAACGTTATTGTGAAGTTATGAACACCTTAAAAGTGATCACCACCCACCCTACCATACACCTAAGTTCCAAATGAGCCGCCAGAAATCATCCACACCAGATGGGCCACCAACCCTTTCCTGGCCATTATTCTATCCACTCAAGCTTCCACAAAACTAACTTCACCAAGTTTCTGGGATCTGCTTTGCCAATATAAACTAGCTTTGGAATCCCAACTGATGTCAACTCTGTGAGGGCCGAAGATAATGTCTCTTTGGTCTTCAGAGCCCTGCCTGACTAAGCTCCCTGCTGGAGCCCAGTGGCTTCCAGGGACTCTACAGCCCTTGCAACTCTAAGAGTATGGCAGGAAGAACTCATAGGCCTCCCGTGTTCTAGCCATGAGTGTGGGATGAGCCTCTTCCTCCAGCCTGCAGTGCTTACCACTGCTGAACAAGGCCCACATTCTGTTCAGCTCACAGGCAGGCATCTTTGTGATAACCAAATGAGATGACATAGGTCAGAGCACTTTAAAAACATTACACCCTTATCCTTCTATTTCACACTAATTACATCAAGTCCTGGAATGGAATGCACACAAACAGTTCTGAAAGGGACTAATCCTCAAACCATTCAGTGCAAGTCAGGCTGCAGGCTCTAACCCTCCAATCCCTGACCTTTGTTCTGAGGCTTTAGATACAGGAATTGACATTCCACTCCACTCAAGCACAATGTGTTCCCTGAGTCCTTAAACATGGAGTAGGGCTCTGCCACAGGCAGGCAGACCCCTGTCATAAATGGCCTCCTGATCCATATCTACAATCAGAGCTACTGGGAAAAGTAATAGACATTGAGTCCCATCTCTATTTGCCACCCCCAGGAAGTACCCACCAAGCCAAGCTTCCTTTCTGACAGTGGCCCTATGCACTTATAACAACAGCATGACACTTAGTATAGTGTTTTGCACTTCCTGGAGCTAAATTATCATCATCATTATTATTATTCTTTGATAGCAAGGTAGGCTGAATAGTGTTTTAAAGGCATTTGAAACCAATAGGCAACAGATGGTTTGCCACCCTTTAGCTACTCAGATCAGTGCAAAAGTGTATTTGTCACAACAGGAGGTGATAATGTGACATTTCACAAGTTTCAAAACAGCAGGGGGAAACACGTCCCCCCTATTATTTGTGGCATGGCTGGGCTTCCAAGTACACACTCTGTGTGAACTCTAAATCATTCTAATTATTCAACAGGCTACACACCAACCAACCTCCATCCCCAATCAGAGCTGTGATTTTGAACTTCTTGTGAGGAGAACGTTTCTAGTTTCTGTACCTGCAGTTTTCTCCTTAAACACTATTTTTATCAAGAAACAATATATTTTGCAGAATTCTTTATGGAAAGAGGCTCTTGCTTCGACAATGGGCAGTGGGAAGACCTATCACATTTCATGTTTTCCTCCCAGCTCCCAAGTGCACTACCTCCTCCCCATCTCAAGAAGAAAAAAAAAAAAAAAGTCAGCCAGGTCCCACTGGCCCACACAAAGAATTCTAGCTACTCAGGAGGCCAAGTTTGAAGCTGGCCCAGGCTTGGAAGTCCATGAGACTCTTATTCCCCAATGCACCCCCCAAAAAACCAGAAGTGGAGCTGTGGCTCAAGTGGTTGAGTGCTAGCTTGGGCAGAAAAGCTAAGAGGCAGCACCCAGGACCTGAGTTTCAAGCCCCAATACTGGAACAAAAACAAAAATCAAAGACAGGATAGAAATGTGGATCCCATGGTATTTTCTTAGCAAACACTAGGTCCTGAGTTCAAACTCCAATACTACCATAACAAAGGGGGAAAAGTCAAAGACAAAAAGCAAGCATTATTTCTAAACCATCAACTATTTTCACTTTGAAACAGTGGCCACAGTGGTCCTTCAAGCATCCTCCAGAAGTTTAAAAGCACAGGACATAAGAACATGTTGGGAAAACATTTGTTTGCATGTCAGGGATTCAAATCTTGATTCAGCTACTTCCCAGCTGTGTGACATTATTCAAATTAATAAGCCTGCCTGGGCTTCACTATCCAATCATATAAAATAACAGAAAGTTCCATCCTCCTATAGTTGTAAGGATTGCATATGAAATGTACATCAGGCACTGTGATATGATTCACAATGCAATCGTCCAATGTCAATTTTAAGAGCTAATGATAATAATGTATTAACTGTCAAGCCTAGTCCACAGCATTGTGTTGACAGGCTGGGAAAGGAAATGAGCACTGACTCTTTTCTGTGGCTGGGGAGGCGGTTACCGCTGTCCTACTTCCCCCGTCTTGGGGAAGATTGCCTACTCTGAAGTTGTCCAAGGATAGATTGTGGTGGTCATCACAGAACAAATGATGAGAGGAAATGGGCACAGGTTGGATCTCCAATGTTGAAAGGAGACCTAAATGGAAGCATGATATCCAGGCATGTTAAAAACCCCAGCTGAAACCTGAAAGGCAGGTGAACTCTCAACTTGGGTTCCTTACACTCATGTCACATTGATTCCCTCCACCTCTTTGTCATAACCCCCTGGTTATATACGAATCCACTCCTTCAACCACTGTCATGGATTTAAAAGCATTCTTAACTTAAATCAATGGGAGGGGAAAATAGTTTCTATTGATTTATAGGGACCTAAGTTCACTGTTACCTTTTTGATAAGTCCAAAAAATGATTCTAAACCAGCTTATGTTGCTAAATCAGAATTCATCTAGAATCTGTTTCCTTTCTGTAAATCAAAAGTACCAGTGAGGAGGGGTACATCTCAAGTCATTCCTTATTCTGTCCCCTCTTAAAAGTGCTTCACTATAGACCACCATCCCAGGTAACTTCAGATAAATCAGGCTAGACAGATCTGTCTTCTTTCTGTATTCACTTAGCACAAAGAGCAGAGCACCAGTGGCTCATGCCTGTACTCCTAGCTACTTGGGGGGGCTGAGATCTGAGGATCATGGTTCTAAGCCAACACGGGCAGGAAATTCCATGAGATTCATTTCCAATTAACCACCAGAAAACCAGAAGTGGTGCTGTGGCTCAAGTAGTAGAATCCTAGACTTGAGCAAAAGAAGCTCAAAGACAGTGCCTAGACCCATAGTTCAAGCCTTAGGATTGGCAATAAATAAATAACCTCAAAGATGGTTCTACAGCTCAATATAAGATCAGGAAGAAAATGCTGACTGCCTTAAGTAAAATTAATGTCTAAGTCTTAATCCTATTCCAAGGTATTGAAAGAGCCTACACTAGAAACACTTACCACCCTCGGATACCCTGGAAGATCCCAAACCATATGTGCCAGGAACACAGTAGCCACTGTGAAATCTAGAAGACAGAGCAAGCCCTATCCATGCTCTGCAATTTTCATCATTTATCTTTCTGCAACACTTGCCTATCACATATGAGCAGACAGGAGACACTCTGGAAAGACTTAACTTTGTGACAGGCTATAGGATCCCCTTCATTTGGAGGGGCACCAACCTGTCACACTGGGGGCTTTTAATGTGGAATAGTTACAAAGATTAAGCACTTGGCTTAGGTAAGTTTCAGACTTCCGCTTACTACTGAATAAACATTTCTCCCTCTATTTTCCACAGCCACAGGGAAGAATTGCTCTAGGGGATTTCAACATCACCTCCAAATGGTGCCCCACGGGATAAAGGTGTGGGGAGTGTTTGGCAATGGGGAAGGAAAATAGCCTCCTCCCAGTATTGTTTAGAAAGGTAGACAAAAGCCTGGAATAAGACGGCAAAGGGTGACTCAGAAGAAGGTTCATTTGCTGCACACGTCAACATCATGTTCTCCATGGCAAAAGCAGGCTCACACCCCACCACAGAAACTGCCAAATGATGGTTCACTCAACTGCTCAGAACCCACGGAAATCACTCCATCCCTCCCTAGAGGTGCCTCACATGGATGCGCCCTTGATTAGGCCTCAGTGGGAGGCCTCAGGGGAGTTGCACACAGAGAGCAGTAGAATGTCTCCTTTCCAAACCCACATCCTCACCAGAATCACTGGGGAAATTTGAGCAAAGCAAAGGGGCAGGCTCTCCTTCAAGAGGCCTAAGGCTCTGCATTCTTAATTATCTCTGAGTGATACTATACACCATATGCCAAAGCTTGAGAACCACGGACACGTAGCCATTAAAAAGGGTCATCCAGTTTTTCCCCTCCCGACCACGCAAGTTGTATAGTTCATTTCTAACATGGAGTCTAGTGCAGAACTGGTTCAACCTTTGACCTGGTGGCTCATACCTGTAATCTTATCTACTCAGGAAGCAGAGTTCTGAAGATCTCGGGTCTCCAGAAAAAAAGAAAGCCTATGCAGGAAAGACCTTGAGATTTTTATCTCCAATTCACTACCAAAAAGCCAGAAATGGAGCTGTGGCTCCAGTGGTAGAGTTTTAGCTTTGAGCAGAAAAGCTCAAGAACAGAGCCTAAGCTTTGAGTTCAAGCCCCCAGGGTAGTCACAAAAAGAGAAAAAAAAAAGAAAAAGAATCCACAATGGTTTTAAACAAAAAGGAGCCATCTTTAACACACATTGGTAATAAAGCTAGAGCTAGGGTAGAACAGCATATTCCCTGATCTATGAGGGAAGATTGGGGCAGTAAGAGGAATTCTTACTATCAAAATCAGGAGGCTTTCACAAGCAACTGCAGATATACAGATGAGAGACACAGACCAATTCTAGAAGAGCTAGCAGAGTCTGGTCATCCTACTTGCTTCGGAGACAGGAACTGCCCCAGTAGGACCAAAGGTAGAAAATAGTCACCACATATTCTTCCTTTTCAACCACACTGGATTTTGCAGTATGTGAATACATTATCTAATACATTCTTTATTGTTGCTTAAGCTTTGAAGAGGCAGAAAGACAGACATAACAAAACCAAGTAAAAAATAGGGATTCAGGAATAAAAATAGCAGCCTTAAGGGTTGGTTTCCCGGTAATCCAATGATGTTCTGCACACCGCACATGCACCCTGTGAGCATTGGCCCCCACGTACCCTGTGAGCTTCCACAGCTGCTGCCTAGGCTCCAGAAAGCAAGGAGGGCACAGGGTCCCCACTCGCTAAGAGGCAGAGGGCCAGGCACTGCCCAGGCCACACCACAACTACCTGTGTCCTGCACTTGGTCTCCCAAAGCAACTGCCACCTCTTTAAAGGAAAGATTCTGCCTTAATCTCACCCTTGATGTTGGAAGTCAGTTAATCAATGCCTCCAGCAGCTTACTCAGAAATCCACCTTCACGTGAAACGGTCATTTAGAAACAGGATCTGAGCTTTAGAATTAAATTTCTCCAAATTGTTGAGGGGGCTTTGGATTGCTCTGTCCAACTGAAGTGTACACACCACCCACCCCTGCTCTTCCTGTTTAAATCTACATAACAGATCACAGCAGTCTTTATTCTGCCAGACCCATGTCCCAGCAAACTTCAGCACCCACATGTTAGTAGTGGGTCTCATATTCCCAAGGCCATTTCCTGCTTCTTGTACCCTGTATTCTTAGGCGAGACAAAAACAGCCACATTTCCTTCCAGTGTCACCTTGACATATTTCAAGGTATACCATTACCAGTTGATAGGCAAGACAAAAAACACCCAGCGAAGTGTAGGGAAAAACTAAATTATACAATTGTGTAATGATGGAAAAATGAATAACCTAATAATAGCAAGAGGGGTTGAGTCTGTCCACCTGCCAGAGTCAAAACCCACCTCACAGCTTACATCAAGGTTGCTTGTGTACACGCACACACATGCACACACACACCTTTCCTCGGACAGATTGGCACCTATAGGAACAAAGTTTCCAAGGATGTTCCAAAGCCACTATTCTGGGTCAACCAAGGCTTCCTTTAAAAAAAAAATGAAGAGCAGGAAGAGGAGGAGAGAGAGAGAAGAGGAAAGGAGAAGAGAGGGAGAGGAAAGACAGACGAAGAGTGGCAGGAAAGAGAAGAAGAGGGAGGGGGACAGTAGAGAGGGAAGGAGAGGGAGAGGAGAAAAAAAGGAGTCAATCAAGATATATCATTCCCAAATAGCAGAGAGTGTATGCATTTGAATTGCAAATTTGGTGATTCTATTTTTCTTAACACAAGTGGGGTTGTTAAAAATAATTGATTTCTGGAACATTACCAGTCTCCATATTGGAAAACTGGATTCTTAAATGCCTGGCTGCAGTGAGAACCTGTTGTGAGGTGCCCGGGCCAGGTTGTGCACAAGACAGAGGCAGTGCCGCACAGGGCCAGGACCAAGGACACACAAGAGGCCCTGACAATGTTTTAGGATTTGGGCAGTACCAGGGTTTGAACTCAGAGCTTAGTACTCATTTCAGCTGGCTTGCTAGGTTGGTGCTCTACCTCACTTGAGCCATACCTCCTGTCTGCTCTATTTGCTGGAAGTGGCATCTCAAGACTTTTCTGTCCAGGCTGGCTTCAAACCACAACCCTCCAGACCTGTCTCCCAAAGAGTTAGGATTATAGACATGAACAGAAAGCCAGCTGAAGATGTGTTTAAGGGATCTAGCAGTTTTCTAGCATATCAAACATACAAAAGGGCTTTCATACATAGATTCCATGGTTTCCCTCATTGGTAATAATTAGTATATATCTAGGATAGTCCTAGCAGAGGATCACAACAGCTCAATAGCTATGTACATATGATCATGTAAGATGATGCTAAGCGAAATGAACTCCAAGATAAGGAAACAAAAGATGTGTTTCTTTGTTGTTGTTTATAATGTACTATGTGAAATTATTTTTTTTGTTTTTCTTTCCTATGGTTTATCCCCTGTTGTCAATGTATTTGATTTTGGTACCCTGGGTATTGTATATACATTTACCTGAGTTAAGGAAGGGAAGGGGAACATCAAAATGGTGAGTCAAAGGACAAAGGGTGAACCAAATCAACAGCAATACTCACAAGACAATATGTTGGAAATTAACTGTCCAACTCAGGGAGAGGGTGAGGAGAGGGAAGGTGGGAGAAAAATGAGGGAAGGGGTAACAAGTATGACAAGAAATGTACTCACTACCTTACATATGTAACTCTAACCCCTTTGTAAATCCCCTTGACAATAAAACTAAATTTAAAAGAGGGGGGGCGGGATTTCATGTTGTCTCTCTTCACCGAACCTGTCCACATTTGGGAGTCCATGTCAAACAGAAGTTCCTTTTTCTTGAAGACTGAAATATCCCAATGTTCCCAGGTGGCTCAGCAGGGGATTATTTCAGGGGCTAATGAAGCAGGCTGGGCCATTTTAAACCTCTTCTAAAGGAGACCAAGAGCCATGTAACACTCTGTTCTTGTGCCTCTCTTGAATGCAGCTCTCTCCTGAGCTGCCACTGCTCACTGCATTCTGCTCCTGTCAGAGCAGCATCCACCTGCTGCTTCTCCTCGGTGGGCCATCCTTCACATGCCCCCTTACTCCCTCCCCCATCCCACAAATAACTACACCATTTCCTGTGTGGGAGAGATGGCAGAAAGATTCCTTTCTGAATCCAGTAACCGGGGGCGGGGGGGTGTACAGTTGATACAACAGCCATCCAGCTCCTACATGAAAAACATTCCTTTAATACGAATGTATCACTAAGTGACACTTAGCAATACATACTTGGCAGAGGCAATTTGTTGATAGACTAAAGACAGAGCTGCAATAGTAGAGATAATCTGTCCAACATACTCATTTCCAGCTGAAAAACTGAACCCAGCTGTAGGTGGAAGAACAGGCCCTGTCTCCCCTCCTTTGTGAGTGTGTACACTTTCAGTCGATGTCTTTCTATGACATGATTATTTGTTTGGAAGGTGAGTTCTGCGTCTTAGCCATTTGGGTTAGCTGCAGCCTGCACAGTGCCGGCAAACAGCAGACTGTGGAATAATGTCAATGGCAAATGTAAGTGGAGAGTGAAGACTTTTCTCTTTCAGTAGACAGTGTAGTATGGAGGTCAGATCTGGCTAGCGCCATCATTGGCCACATGGTGAGTTGTACTATCTGACATCTTGTCTTGACAGGTGTGCCTGAATTCCTAGAGGAAGGGAAGTCCCATCCCCAGGTGAGGAGGTGTTCCCAAATCCCTGGAGAAAGGGGTGGACTCTTGGCCTATAGGTTACTGAACCTGTCAGTCATGTGTTTAAGACTGGGAGCTTCCTGAAACCCTGCCCCCTGACCTGACCCTATTTAGAGTCAGACCAGCCCAGGCACCATTATGCCATGCCACATGTCTCCATGTTCGAGTCCTGTGTCCTGTCTCCTGGCTCATCTTCAATGACCATGGCGTCCCAAGTCAGCTCTCCATTAGAGCTGAATTGGTTTGTTGGTATTGTTTGTATTCTTTCTTTCCTCTCTGGCCTGTTTCCTGACAGTATTAAGTGTATTTGCAGGCTGCAGGCCTTTTGTAACAACTGGCTGCCTGAAGATTGCTAATGCTCTAATAGAGACTCCAAGATTTGATCCTTCAAAATGTGACTTCTCAGATAATTTACCATATAACAACAGGAATAATAATTCTTCAGAGGAACCTGAGTTGCACCAATCCTGCAGAACCTTTGGCTATCTATACAACCACGAGCCTATTATACCATTTCTTGAGGTTACATTGAGAAAGTTTCCATTATTCGCTGTATTTAGCCAGTCCCAGAGCCCAGCCAACTCCCTCAGAGGTCAGCATTCAGAGGCATGGAGTTGTGATTCTTCACACTGAGGTCCAGGTGTCTGAGAGACAGTGGGCTGGCATCACTGTCCCTGCACAATGACCAGCCCAGGCTTGGACCTGAAACCGTCACCCTCATAAACACCTGCCCTCTAAATTCCATTTTCTTAAGACCTCATTCTTAATTCATAAAGTCTAATTAATTTCCACCAGTAAATTCCTGTGCTACCTTTCCCCTAATTCCATATTTATAATACTAAAACCTCTCAACTAATTGGAGGAGGCCAGAGTAAGGTAGCACCCTAGAGTACTAGAAATACTTAGGCCCACAGGTCCAAACTCTTGAGGAAGCATGCCGACTGCAGGGTCAGAGTTGTGTAGGGGCTCTGCAGGGCTGTGGCCAGGACTCTAGCAGTGCAACAGGAAGGTAAATTGATGCTCATTTCAGAAAAAAAAAAACACCTTGGACTGGGTCCTGGCAGATCATCAGCTCCTCTAACTTCTCTAGATGTATGACACCCTCCTGGCTTTACTTTTGTTCCAAAGATTAAAAATTCTAAGTAACTCCTTAAGGAGAGGCTTAAGTCTTAAGTTTCAAATCAGCTTCCTTCACAGGATTTATGCTCCGGCAAGATGCGAATGGGTGGAGAAGGCTCCCCTGAACAGGCCAACTTAAGAGTCCTCTACCCTGCAGAGGACACTTAGCCACTTTGGCTGAGGCCTCACTGTCCAGGAACAAGGCCCCCCAGAGCCCCCTGGAGTCCGAAGAGGATCTGTGCTTGGCCCATCGCCCACTTCCTGACAAGATGCAACCAGAAGCTGCCAGGTAAGGCTGCAGGTGCACCCAGCATAGTCACGGCTCCCTCCATCCCCCAGCCAATACATCCCCTTCTCTTCACAGCCCTATTCACTAGCTGCGTAAGTCCGTATATACACTGGATGAACACCATCACCGCTGACAGTAAATTCCCCCAGCATCTTGATAGGAGAGCGCAATTCAGGAAAGTTCACAATTTGGGAATACACTTAAAAAAAAAACTAATTAGCTGAGTCCTTAAGAAATTGTGCCCCCCTCCTAATATTCAATGCATATCCTATAAAACTAGGAAAACTGAACAGAGAGGTTGGGTTGGGAGGGACGGGGGGAGGTGGCGGGGGAGAATGATGAGAGTGGGTGGTACCAATAAAAATGCATTGTAATTACAGATGAACATGTGTTAAATAAAAATATAATTTTTAAGTAAGTAATTACTGGGTATACAATTTTTTACCTCTATCGTCTGCTATCTGCAGTTAGGTTATCCCAGTAAGCCTCACAGTAATTAGAAGAGACTCAAATTTCATGTGTGCTTCTAGATACAACATTAAAATGATGTTACACTGCTTGCTTGAGGCTACATATTAGTTAACATTTGGGGAAAGTGAGAGACCATTTTCCTATTTGCAAAATACCCAAAGAAAGCAACATGTGCTTTCTCTTCCTAAGAGGTGGCAACTCTTCCCAAATATGAGGTTAAGTGAGAACACAGGGAGGAAAGCCTAAGCAATGCCTCAGTACATCACCACTGTTGGCTAATACTAGAGAGAAGTCTTGAGTGATTGGGGTTGTTGGGCACTCTATAGAAAAACTGCCTCCCATATGGGGCTGGTGGCTCCACAGAGGAAAAGGACAAGAGTTATGTGTTTATTCTCACAGCTACATAAGAAAGAAAATCCTTCACATAGAAAATAATACCTAGGCCATTCTTTCTGACATTTACAATCAAAGAAACAAACAAGATCCAAAGGAATGAAAGACAAATCTATTATCAGAGAAGCAAGATGTGAAGCTAGTGAAGTCAGTATATTTTTCCAGCCTGGGGACCAAACCCGGGCCCCCAGATGGTAGGCCAAATGGTCTACCATTGAGCTACATGCCCAAACCCCAAGGAGAGTCATATGGCAGAAGGAAGTAAGTAATGCCATCTTTCTAGTTACAGGGCATGTAGTCCAGGTGTTGACTTGCATTCAGTTCTCATACCAACTACAAACTCAAGGAATGAAAGATGTACCATTCGCTAGAAAATCTCCCAGAACTCAGTGAAATCTGGTATAATCATGGACGATTCATTTCAGGGAAAGGACAAGATTACACTCAGCCAGAGAAGGAAAGACACAAAGCAGAGGCCAGAAAAACTACCATGTGTGTTGCCTTTATGGGATAAATTGCAACAAGATGCATAGAATACTCCTAAGAAGGAGCCCAACGGAGCGCCTCAGTGTTCAGAGTTTTTATTGAGGCTCTATTGTGTGTAACTGTGATTGCCCACATGAGTGATTTCAGTGTCCAACCCCTCCTCAAATATGACCCAAAGTTCTTATCCTAAATCCCAACAGGAGAGCTGGGAATATGGCCTAGTGGCAAGAGTGCTTGCCTTGTATACATGAAGCCCTGGGTTCGATTCCCCAGCACCACATATATAGAAAACGGCCAGAAGTGGCGCTGTGGCTCAAGTGGCAGAGTGCTAGCCTTGAGCAAAAAGAAGCCAGGAACAGTGGTCAGGCCCTGAGTCCAAGGCCCATGACTGGCCAAAAAAAAAAACAAACAAACAAACTAAATCCCAACAGGTAATTTTCCTAGTATGTTCACATGCCACCCTCTGGTGAAACCAGCTCCCACTCTAAATCTTATCAGCTGTCTTTCTGGTATTCCCAGCCCCCACTCTGAATCACACTGCTAGCCCACAACAAAGGCCAGACCTCATTGTAGGCAAGGTTAAATTCTTTACCACAGGGTTGGCAAATGACTGCCCTGGCATGAAGTCAGATGTCCAGTAACAGAGAATCAAGAAGCAAGGTTAGCTAGCCTGCTGGAGGTGAAGTCACTGACCGCTCACATTCTGACCACACAACTCTTATCTAAATGAGTAGAGCCAGGCATCAACAATGACATGAAATGACAAGGTGGTATACATTCCTGTGATCCCACATTCTCAGGAGGCTGAGGCAAGAGGAATACAAGTTCAATACCAGCCTGGAATGACAGAGAGAGAGAGAGAGAGAGAGAGAGAGAGAGAGAGAGAGAGAGAGAGAGAGAGAGAGAGAGAGAGAGAGAGAGAGAGAGAGAGAGAGAGAGAGAGAGAGAGAGAGAGAGAGAGATTTAATGAGGTCACAGACCATTTCTTCTTTGAAAAAGGATAATTCCCCATGGGAATACTGGTGTTTTTAGGGCCAAAGGGTCTTGTTTGCTCAGATTTAATCTACTACCTTTTCCAATGCTGACCCAGAAGGCTGCTCAATGAATGCATCCATTAGAACAGACCAAAATTTCACATACATCCAACATACATCATCTTCTTCTCACTTCTGCACCCTTTCAGTTGTGGGTTGACTGGAGTTTCAGGGGGATATAAGCCTCATTCTCAAATTCAGGTGGATGGAGCAGGCCCCATCTGGATCAGAGCTGGTTACTAGGTCAAGGAGGAATGAGAACTTGTTAAAAGTATGAGTCATCTGAAATGGAAGCAGCTTAGGTTCACATTTCCTTAAGGAAGTCAAAGCTCAAGGTCATTCAACTGAGTGAGGATATGCAATCTTACCATGTGGTCAGGGGGTACCAGTGCAGGAAGTATGAGCAGGTAAATGACTTCTACATGTATAGAAAATCCTGTGTTCTCATCTGTGTCACTGACAGGAGCTTAAGAGATCTTGACTGGAAATTTGAAGATTTCTGCTGTTCATTTTTGTTTCTGGTGGTGGTACTAAACTCAGAGCCTAGCTCTTGCCAGGCAGATGCTCTACAATCTGAGTCATGTCCCATTCTTAGGTTATTCACTTTTTCACTCAGGTATAGGGAATGTTTCCAGAGTTCAAGGAGTAATATGGAATCATTTCATAATTAAATGTTCAGCTTCACATGTCTGCCTTGCATCACAGCATGCCTACAGGTTAGTAGATTCACCTCAACCTCCACAGATCATCACCACACAATACACACAAACTATCAGGAATGAAATACGCACTTGAAGGGTAATCTGAGTCTAACAATCACCAACAAAGTACACTCCAATATCCTTAATCTGCAAATTCGAGTACACTGAGATGTATCATGCAAAATCACAACAGTATCCTTCAGGCGTGCAGACAGTGCCAGAGGAAATTATATGAAAATATGGCTTTTCATTTGAGTGGGAGGAAAAAAAGGTGAAGCGTAAGCTAGACTAAAACCCCATTATCTCTCTAAAAAGAGTCCTTTTCAGCCAAAGGAGAATTTGGTACTTGTGTTATTGAATGTTCTATATCTAAATGAAGCATTTAATGTTTCTATTAAGTTTTACCTTGCCTATTTCAATTCATCGAGGCAAGTGTATTTAGCCCTCAGCACTACACATTAGGAAGATCATTGGCTCAGGAAGATACAGTAGGATCATGAGTTCAAGGCTAGTCTAGACTAAACAGAAATAGTCTGTCTCTAAAAAGAATTCCATAGAGAGGGTTGGGGGTGTAGCTTAGTGATAGAGCATTTGCTGGGCTGTGTGCAGCCCTAGGTTCAATCTCCATCGCTGAAGGAAAGCAAAGGTCACTGGCAAACCTGAGTACCAGGAGGTACTAACAGGTCTGTTAAATGAGTTGTAGCAAAGGGAATTGGACATATTAATCCATAGAGGTATTGGAAGATAACTCCAACAACAAATGAATTGCACTCCTGAAAACACAACCAGCATTCTCTAACTCCAAGAAGCAGAAGTAGAGCTGATGGACAGGAGCACCTTTAATAATGGGATGTATCCTGTGGACTCAGCCATCACACCATTATACCATTAGGGGATGGCATGCAGTACACCCTGGCCAACACCAGTCATGGAAATGTGTATTGGAGTGGTTGATCCATATAGGCAAAAGAATTCTGATGACTAATTACATTAATATTTAATCTAAGTTCATGAATGTTTGGAATAAGGATATATGAAAGACTTCTATACTACTGGGACCAGAGTCAGAAAACCCCTAAAGATCTGCATGTAGATAAAGAGACAGGCCTTTATGCACAAAGAAAAACTTAGGGGCTACCCATGAACACAAACAGGAAGATCTTTTTTTTTTATTAGTACTGTGGTAAACACAGCAGGAAAGTCGGACCGTAGCAGCATCTGTGTATAGACTTGTTCCATTATTTCCTATGCACCTGCCTTAGCCCTATGGGTGATCTTTGTGATACACTCTACTCTCCACTGCTTCCGTGAGGGTCTGAGCACAATGTAAGCATTCCAAGGGTCACCATTTTCTGGAGACCTTCAATCCCCCATGCAAACAGGTTATCACTTTCTTGTGCCTTGGCATGTATTGTGACGGTGATGAGCATTGAAAACTCAGGTATTGTGAAAACATGTTCTTGGTAGGTAACTAACTGCAAAGTTGCTGGACTCAGTGGTGACGAGGGAACCAAGATAACTGAAATGATCTGGAACATTCCTTCTCTGTAAGAACATTGCCTGGGGGCTGGGGATATGGCCTAGTGGCAAGAGAGCTTGCCTCGTATACATGAGGCCCTGGGTTCAATTCCCCAGCACCACATATACAGAAAACGGCCAGAAGTGGCGCTGTGGCTCAAGTGGCAGAGTGCCAGCCTTGAGCACAAGGAAGCCAGGGACAGTGCTCAGGCCCTGAGTCCAAGGCCCAGAACTGGCCAAAAAAAAAAAAAAAAAGAACATTGCCTGGATTGCAACCTGAAGTGTCCTGCTTCTGTTCAACCTGAGATCAGGGTGGTCCTTGAGGGGCATTTGCCCAGCACCAGGCTTTCTCAACATTCATGTTTCATTCTCCCATCCAGAAGCAGGACTTATGTAGAGAAAATGTAACAAGAGTTCCTGGAAGGTGTTCTCTAGGAACTATGAACTTGTGGAACAGCACCAAACAAATCCAATGATTTATTTCCCTCAAGAGAATTCAAAGGAAGAGAAATTTATTCTTCCATGAGATAAACACCAATACTTAGAGCTGCTGAAGGAAGAGTATGATCTTCTGCATGAAAGTCAGATAGCAAGAAGTTGTTCATGAGTTATATAAATTAATGGCCTTTTGCCTTACTGACATAGGCCTAACTGATACACAGCATACCCATCCTCTAAACTAATACCACATTCACCTACTAGGCCTTTAGAAGAGGAGAATCAACTTCTCCCAGTCATATCACAGGCACAGTTGGTAAAATCTAAATCTCAGGCAAAAAGAAGTCCTGGCAGCAGGACTCACACCTACACTGCCTCAAAGTCCTCTCAGCGTTGGGGACACATCCACATCAAGGTTCAATCCATGCTTCCAACCCATCACCTACTTGCCCTGTTGCATGGGCCTTGCAGCAGGGGCAGTTATGGGAGTGCCACTGTACTGGGGAGTTGCCTGGAATTTCCACAACTTTCTCAGCATGGGAGGAAGTTGAGGTGACTACTCCCTCCAAGATGCAAAAAAGTTCACCTGGTTACAAAGTGACCCACTTTAAAAGTTTTAAGAGCAGCAATCATCTCCCAAAGTGAAATATTTAAATAAAAAATGCTGATGGGGCGAGCAAGCATTAAAAATGCACTTCGTTCATCATAAAGAATATATTTTTCCATTAGTGTAGTAAAAAAAGTTTAACCAACAACAAAATCTCTAAGGATTATTCAACCAGCTTTAACCTAAGGTCAAGAGAAAGAATAATGTCACTTAAAAGAAACAAACACAAAAGGCTGGCTTTCCATTGCCATGTGTTTTAGAAATTCTAACTCATTCCAATTAGATCTGCAAACCTGTTATACTGCTGATCTTCACTGGAGCCTGTAACATTGATAAAGGGAATCATTTACCAAAACCTAATACACTTTTTTCTATGGACTCCCCCCCACACACTTTTTGCTTCCTACATCACTTCCTTAGACGGCAGAGAAGGCAACTGAAGACAGTGGTTTCCATTTAATTATGGTTTATTGAGAACAGACTATATTGTAGGTGGAAGATTACATGCTCTGCCTTCATTCAGCCTAGCACCAGGTCAATATGGCAGGTGGGCCAGGAACTGTGAAGTATCTGTATGAGACAGAAACAATCTTGGAGGTCTTAGTCCAACCTCACTTTAGCTGTTTTTGTTTTGGTCCTGGGGATAGAACCGGGATGTTGCACTTGGTAGGCAAATACCTTGTCACTGAGCTACAACCCATTCCAGTCCAACCTCACTTTAGAGAAGGGAAACTGAAATCCAGGGAGGTAAAGTCATTTGCCTGAAGTCACACAGCCAGTGAATGGCACATTCTTATCCAGTCAGGAGAACTTTGGAAATCCCTAGCCCTGGCTCACCTGACAGCCTTATTTATTTATTTTTGCCAGTCCTGGGCCTTGGACTCAGGGCCTGAGCACTGTCCCTGGCTTCTTTTTGTTCAAGGCTAGCACTCTGACACTTGAGCCACAGCACCACTTCTAGCCTTTTCTATATATGTGGTGCTGGGGAATCGAACCCAGGGCTTCATGTATACAAGGAGTGCTTATACCAGTAGGCCATATTCCCAGCCCCCCGACAGGCTTATTGAAGTAGTCTGCATCAGGATCCATGTGACAGGGAGAAAGAAGCCACAGAGACGCTGGCCACTTCTGGTCACCTGGGTCCCTGTGTCTCAACACATCCCATGAAGAAACTCAAGTCCCAAAGAAGCCAGTCTTCGCTGCTCGGGACAAGTATTTTTAAGTTCTGCACTTTCATCAAGAGCTATTAAATCTGAATTAACTCTGTCCTAATACTCAACCTGTATTTTTATGAGATCTCTTTAAATGTTTTTTCTATATGAATCATAGATTCATAGAACTGAAAGGGGATGTTATAAAAACCAAATCCATCTGGGTAAAAATAAAAAGCTTACATATTTAGAGTTGTTTAGGCCTAGAAAACAGCTGTAAGGATATGTGGGAGAAAATTTTTCTGCAGCTAATTTTGGGGAGGGATGGAGGGAGGGGAGAGACAGACTTTTCACTGTCCGCCAGGAGCTTTGTTTACTACCCTGAACAACTTCTCTCTCCTTTCCTGGGCTCCGTTGACCACAGCCACCCCATGTCCTCACAGACCCTATACCTGATAAATCCCTAATCCCCTGACTTTTGGTCCAAAAGCTTACTGTCCAGTCCTACCAGTGACTTCTCAACCAAACCCGCCCAAACAGAACTCACTGCCCACACCAGACTCCTCCTTCCCAGGGCTGACTCAGAGTCCTGGGAGTCTAGCCTCAGCTCTTTCCCTTCTCCTGCCACTCCAGCCAGGCTGGGCATCTTCCTGGAACTTCTTGGAGCAAGCTTCTTCTTCAGTTAGGGCTCCTACTTTCTGTGGGAGCACCATGACTACTGCCATGACCCCCTCATTTCCCCCTACTCCATGCCTCTTCTTGTACTCAGGCCACCATGATCTACACAATGGACAATGCTAAAGAAGTCTGTTCATCCATTGTGGCTTCACTGAGCAACTACTTTGCGCCTCATGCTGCTCTAATCCCTGAGGATACAACTATGAGCAAAAAAATTCTCCCCCCTTCACCCCCCACCATGCCCATAAGCATGTCCAATGAGGAAAATAGATTGACGACCCATTTCTGGCTTCCCATTGCCTCAAAGAAGATGTAACCTCCACCACTAGGCCTTTCCTGATCTGGACACCCACTATGTGTCTCCCTATCGCACACATTTTGAACAATGTTTACTTATGCCTCTGAACATCACTCCACTGCCCAGCACCACCATCTTTTTTCTGTTCCATTGCATTATTCCTCAAGCCTAAAGGTCACCTCCTCCAGGAAGCCCTCCCTAACAGGACTCAGAAAGGCATCTTTACCGGAGTCCCTGGGCAGACTCCATCACATCACCTTGCACATAGCCTGCCTTTGTGGATTTATTCACCACCACCAGACTATAGGTGCTGCAGGCACACTATCTTCTCTGTCCCTCCTCTCTCTTCTATGTCTGGCACTGTGGGTAGCCATTAAGGAACCCACTTCTGAAGGAGCTCAATAAATCACTATACTGCCAAACCCTAGGATCCTGTGAGGTAGACAAAGGCAGATGCTTGCCACCAGCAGTGATGGATGTGAAAAAATGAAGAAGAAACCACAGCATATAACCTAAACTAGAGCTCTGTCCCAACTCCAGGCCCAACCGTCCCCTGCATGCATCCCCTTCTGACACCATCCAGTGTCCAACACACAGACATGACTCTGCCCCTACCTGGTTGCCAGTCATCCCCAGTGTGAGGGTCACATTCTGTGGTTCGCTTTTGAGGTCAGATCTCAGGAGGCTGCCCCAGTCCTGGGTGCCATCTAAGATCAAGCTTTCCTTGGATGTGGTCAAGGGAGATCTTGGCTTTCTCTTGGGGCTCAGTTCTGCTTTGGGCTTGTTCCTGGTCCTCTTGCCTTCCACCTTCCCTACAGTGAAAGCAGCTCACAATCTAAACCCGCCAAGGCTTCTGAGGTCAGAAACAGCCTGTAATCTAGCATTTGAAATGTGAGCAGCACACGATGACCCACCATGGAACTTCCTAGGAATGACTGCCTGGATGCCACCCAGTTCTTCCCCCCAGCTCTGCCAGCTGGAGTGGCTGAGAAACTAAGGCCACCGCTGGGCCACTGGCTCCCGGTCTCCGAGCCCTCAGAGCAAGCAGCTGGATTCCAAGGATCATATTCAAACAATATCACCTTAGATTTCTGTTATCAAGCCTTCTTGGATATTTGTGGGCTTTGATGTCAGGCTGATCTGGACCTAAATATAGGCTCCAACACTTTCTCACCCTTTGGTTCCATTTAACTACTTGTAAAACTGGGGGAGACCTGTTTTGCAAATAAATTAGACTAGCCAAGAAATATGCTTGGTTCCAGGAAAAGTGCAACACATATGCTTGTTTATATTCTCTTCCCAAAATAACTGATTTGTGTGTGATGAGTGTGTGTGTGTGTGAGAGAGAGAGAGAGAGACAGAGAGAGAGACAGAGAGAGACAGAAGGGGGAAGGAGGGAAGGAGGAAGGGAGAGAGAGAATGTATGTATATACTGGGCTTGAACTTGGAACTTATGCTCTTGCTTAGCTTTTTCACTCAAGGCTGGTACTACACCATTTGAGCCGTACCTCCACCTCAAACTTTTTGCTGGTTGGACTGGAGATAAGAGTCTCTCAGCTATGTCTGCCTGGGCTGGCTTTGAACTGTGGTCCTCAGAGCTCAGCCTCTTGAGAGTAGCTAGGATTATAGGTATGAGTCACTATTCCCAGGCTTTGATGAAAGGAGGTAGGATTGTACTGTAAGAGAGAACTCCCTTCTGATACCTTAGAGTACATAGTTTGCTTTTCAGTGACCGTGCAGGTCAGCTCTCTGTCCTGACCTCTTGGAATCAGTGATCTGGCCTAGCCGGATCCCACCACCTCTTGGGTTCCAGCTTCCTCAGCCTGACTCTAGACAGCCTGCTTCTGGGGGAACTTCCACCCCGTCCCCAGCCTCCCTGGTCTCTGAGCTAAGGCAGCGAGGGCCGAGTGGATGCAGTGATTGCAATGAAGGATTATGTAAACAAGAGTGCCGAGTCATCACATAGCTGTGTCCTCTCTGAACCCCAGTCCCTCAGCCAAAGGCCAATACATCAAGCAGCCAGCTTCTGTGAACAGCAAGCCTGCCATTCCAAGCCCCAGGAAAGCCACTCATGCTCCCTACTAAGGGAGCGGGCAATTACTGAGAGGCATCTGCTAGTCATAGCACAAACTGCTTCAGAGAATTGCTGGGGCTTCCTTAGGCATTCAAGGGTTTCCCCCACCAAAAAGGTGTCCTGAATGGAAGCAGAGTATTCTGGGATGACGGGCATTCCTCCTGGAGTGAAACAGATGAAAGCTGACAGATGTACTTGAACAAATGAGAGGTGTCATTGCTTGCAGCATGATTTAATAAGCAATATTTTGGTGATTTTTATTTCAGAACTTATTAACACCTCTGAGCATTCCCTTCTGGTACCAGAAGGGAATTTTAAAAGCACGCTTCTCTTATGCATAGTTACATTCAAGACTGACAGCTCACAGTGCTTGATACCACAAAGAGCTGCGACATAAAAGGAGTTGCTGGGTTTAGCAGACCACAATCAGGTCCCCATTACCTAACAAAGGTGCTTTAGGTATTCTTATGGTGATTGTTTTCTATTCTAACTTTAAAACCCAAGAAGGCCAAGCAAGGCAAACACCGATAATCCTACTCAGGAGGGTGAGATAGGAGGGTTCTGGCTTAAGGCCAGTCCAGGCAAAAAGTTCTTGAAAGAGACTCATTTCAACAGAAAAGGCTGAGCATGGTGGTCATACCTATCATCCCAGCTCCGAAAAGAAGCATAAATAAGAGAATTATAGTCTAGAACAGCTTAGGAAAAAGAATGTGACCCCAAACAACCATAAGCCAAAAGGGCTGGAGGCATGGCTAAAGTGGTAGGTGGAGCACCTGCCTAGTAATAAGCACCAAGGCCCTAAGTTCAAACTCCAGGGCCACCAAAACAAAAGCAAGCAACAACAACAAAACTCTCAGGAAGGCTAAAATAATCCTACATTCTGATACTTACATTCTTAAAACCTACCAGGATTGAGGTAGAGGAGGGAGCCTTCCATTGTACAATTCTAGCTACTCAGAATCATGGTTTGAAGCCAGCCCAGGTAGAGAAATCTAAGAAACTCTTTATCTCCAATCAACTAGCCATGAGTTAAAAAGCCGAGTAAAAGCATGAGGTACAGAGTTCAAGTCCCAATACCAGCACAAAACACACACACACACACACACACACACACACACACACACACACACACACACTATTGTATATTACACTGAAAAGTAATTTAAGCCCCTCATTCACACATTTCCAGATTTTGGATTCTACCCTTAGGAATGTAGCAAGGAAAATTTACCTTCCTCATGAAAAAAATGCAGAAAACTCCACTATAGCTACTGCTCATATCTGTGCCAATTTCATTTAGAAGTATCTGTCTAATTGCTGTGGCTGAACAGTATAACGGGAAATTTTGATTTCTGATTAGGTCTTTCTCCAGACTATTATCACATTTCTCTCGTATGCTCTAATTTCATATAAGTTATGATCTTGTCTGGTTTTCTATATAGTAAAAGCTTCAAAGTTGTGTCTTTACCACTCAGTGAGCTCTCATCTGGGCAGTGATTCATTGCAATCATGACACAGGACGGTAGATGGAATACATTCTGGATATTTATAGGCCAAAGCAGCAAGAGCAAGAAGAGGAATATCTTATACCCACTGCAGGTCAGCCTGCGAGTGGGGTCCTGAGTAAAGCAGATGTTCAAAACATAGCGTCTGTTTTCCCAACCCCAGGAGCCCAAGTTCAAGCTCCAGCACTGGCACACGCACACGTACACGTACGCACCCACACACAAACACAAACACACACACTTCCTAAAGGTTTGTACTCCTATTGCAGCTTCTAGCTAGCTCCTGGTAGTTTATCTACATGTTAATAAAAGAGACTTGATTGCTCCCAAATTAATCTGAAAACAATCACCAAATTGCCTTGCCTGGAGGAATGAGTTGTTTCATTCTGTTTCTCTTACCAGAGCAGATATATTAAAAGGAGAAGGAAAAGGCCAACTGCGTTTGGCAATTAATGCCATCATGCTATTCATATATACTGTGTGGAAAATGGCATGCATAACCTGTGGGCAGAAATAGGAGGGGGAGATTGGGAGTAAGCAAAGGAAGGGATGACACTGTCCAAAAAAACAAAAGCATTCACTACCTGACTTATGAAACGGTAACACCTCTGAACAACACCTTAATAATGATAAAACTATATTTTAAAAACAACTTAGCACTCTGAATATATAGAACAATATTGACCAAAATGAACTCCAAGAAATGGAAACAAGAAGTATTTCCTTTGCTGTTGCGTTTGTTTTCTTTTTGTCTTATTTTTCTGTCTTTGGAAAAGACACAGAGGCACCAAAATGGGGGGACAAAGGGTGAACAGATGCAGCAGTGGTACTTACCTCACTAAACACTACGTTGAAAATGAACTATATAACGTGTGAGTGGAGACGAGAGGGAAACTCTGGGCAAGAGCGAGGGAAGGAGTGGCATTGTCCACAAAGAAATGTACTCTTTAGCTGACAAAGGCAATAGCAACCCCTCTGCGCATCCTTGGACTTAGCAATTCTGTGTATAGAAATAACTATCTAGTAGATGTTTGTGAAGGCTTAGTCAACACGCATGCTGTGGTGTCTATTGTGGTGAGAAACGGGGAAGAGCCAAGCATGTGACAATAGGGATTTCATGAAGTCAATACAAGCACAGCCACTCAGAGGCCCACAAAGCAGTTAGTGTAAACAATATCGTTCCAAGTATATGTGTTGGTGTAGATACAAAGGCAGTTTTAAAAAGATCAGAGAAAGATAAGTAAGAATTAGCAATTGTCCTTTTTCCCATCAGAAAATCAAGTCTCTCTCAGACCAGTAAATGAGGACTAGCAACTTCTGAAGATTAAAAAAAATTCAGTGCTGGGAATATGGCCTAGTGGTAGAGTCCTTGCCTCATATACATGAAGCCCTGGGTTCGATTCCTCAGCACCACAATATATAGAAAAAGCCAGAAGTGGCACTTGTGGCTCAAGTGGTAGAGTGTGTTAGCCTTGAGCAAAAAGAAGCCAGGGACAGTGTTCAGGCCCTGAGTTCAAACTCCAGGACTGGCAAAAATAAATACATACATAAGTAAAGGAAGTAAGTAAATAAATAAATAAAAATTCAGAAACTAATACTATAAGCTAAGATCCCAAACTACTTTACCCAAAATCATAGCATTGACAAAGATGCCTCCAGCATAAGTTCATGAGAACCTCAGCCCTCCCTGGAGCAGGAGGCCAAAGAGAAAAGTAGCATCTGCTGGTGCCCACACAGGAGCCCCCAGCAAGGAGGCACGCTCTCCTGGGACCCCATCTCATAAAGGTACCTCTGTGTCCCAATTTGAAGAAAAATCTCAACTGATGACAACCCAACCCACTGGAACCAGATCACAGAGTTCCAGAATAAAGGTGGATTTAAAGAGCATATATTCAGAAGCCAAATGCTAGTAGCTCATGCCTATCCTAGCCACTCAGGAGGCTCAGATTGGAGGATTAAAGTTAGAGCTAGCTCAAGTAGAAAAGTCCTATCTCCAATTAGCTAGCAAAATGCTGGAAATGGAGATGTGTCTCAAGTGGTAGAGTACCAGCCTTCAATGGAAAAAGCTAAGTGAGAAGGTAAACCTCTGAGGTCAAGGCCCAGGACCAGCACAAAAAGTAAAATAACAAAAACTTCTGGAGGCCTACTAGTCTCTGCATGCTCAGTTATTAATTATACTCACATATGCCAATGCCATGTACCAAACAAAGCATAAACAAGATGCCAATACCCACATCCAAACAAGTGGTTGTCTTGAGTTCTACTTCCAGAGGTGTAGAGCGGGCCAATCAAAGAGTTTTCTCACATCAGTCAGATCTTAAATTAAGTGTTTTGATTCTGATGATAAAACAAAAAGTGAACCCAGAGATCTCTCCTCATGAGCTTTTCCACCCCAGCCCTCACACCAACTTCCTTCACCTTCACCTTTGATGAGCACCTGAACCCCTTCAGTTGTCTCAGGTGATGCTGCCACCCTCCAAATCAACGTGTCACCTCTTACCAGAGCCACAGCTACCCCGACTCTCACCTCCTGGCTCCAGTCTTTACAATGCAGCCAGAATGATTGCATGTACATGGAGTGGTATCCCTACCCATCTTTAGAATCATCCATGAATTTCCTTTGAATATAGGATAAAATCTAAAGTTCTCCCTTGCCAAAAGTCCTATGTGAGATGACCAGGGCTTATCAACCTATCTTCATTAAAAGCTCTCTTTCCTCTTATTTGTAACAGCTCTGTTCCTCTGACCTTTCTTCCAGCTATCTCAACTTAAAAGAAGCACTTAAGAACCCATTATGACATGCTTCCTTGCCTGAATTCTAGGATCTGTACTACTAATGTATTCACAATTTTATCATGTACTACCTCAGTTCATGGAGAATCACAGAGTCCTATAACACAGAAAAGACCTGGGAAGACCCCGCAGGAGCACTGGAGCCAAACTCCTCCTCCGCAAGGGGAAATCCCAGGTTAGCATCCACAGCTGAAAGAGCTAAAATGAGATGAGGTCCCTGGCTCTCAACCTAAGAGCTGTCTGGTGATTGTCTCCCCCAAACCCGTTGTTCTGTGGGGCTGGATCTACAGCAATCAACCTTGGGCCTGCATAGAAACGTATTCAACTTCTATGAATCACCGTGGAGTCCTCCAGATTAAACAGATATGACCCATGCCATCATATTTGCTATTCTTGTCAATGAACATTTCCAACAGAGCACTGTAACTTCTACAGCTCCCCTCATGCGTGAAGACATGAGACAAAAGGAGACAAAAGTTTGAATTCATCACCCTGGGGAGACGCCTAAAGAGGTGGAACAGGTTTGTCTACAGCCATCAGTTATTTTTCAAAACAAGCAGACCCTATGAGTGGAAAAGGTGTACCAACTGTGCAATTAGTTTTGGCCCTCTCCTCCCTTCCCCTCTGAAGTCAAGGAAAAGATGTTGCCTCTACCTTCTGCCTTTGATAGACAAGGGTCCAAATCCCCTCAAAATGCCTCCCATATACATACCAACCCTTGACATTTTCAAGGGATCTTTACATGTCTGTTATGTCTTTGACTTTCACAACCAGCCACCAAGTCTAGACCTGAATGTGTAGTCCAGGGCACTCAAGCTGAGAGACCTTAAGTGATACTGTAAGCCACCTAATTAAAGAGCAGCAGAGCAAGGCTCCAGGCTCCCAGATGCTCTCTTGCCCGCTATTCATGTGGCTTCCCCATCAACCCACGTTGCACGACAACTCTTTTCCCTGCCCCACACAGACTCAGCTCCCAAGTGCTCCAACAGAAAGCTGCTACTCAACCAAGTCCCTCTCTCCACGATACCATGGGCCCCCACACCTCCTAAAATGCCCTTTCCTCTTCTCTTAACTCTTAAGAGTCCACCACCTCCTGAACCCATTTAGTGGCCCTGCCACTTAAGCTGCCTGTCCCACCGGGTATCATCTGTGTGACCATGGCCTTACTCAAGACAGCATCAGAAGACAGAAGCCCTCATCCCTCCTTGCGGACTATGGCAGGCCTGCACACATGTTCCACAGACAAATACAACTAGGATGGGTCCAGAGACTCACGATGTGACAGTGTTTACACAGCCCTGTTTGCTCACCGTGATGGAACCGTGTGCTAACACATACAGTGGACCATGGCCAGCAATTCCCAGGTAAGGATGAAACCTCATGCAAAGAGAAAGAGCATAAGCATAAAAAGTGGAAGCAATCATTGGGCCAGTGAGGGGTCTGGAGCCACCCTCCAGATCCATCCAGCTGCTCCTCTGACAATTCTTCCCATGAGTGGCCCTCTTTAATGCTTCCATGCTGTGTACAGAGGTCAAGGCTGAGCAGCAGGCTCTGAGCTCCCTGCTCAGGAGGCACAGTCATGGGAACTTAACACGGAGTGGGGCTCTGTCTAGAGTAGGGCTTGGTGCAGACCTGTTGGGCAAGGGGATGATCAGAATCAGAGTGTCTCCGACCTCTACAGTGTATCAACCAGTTTTTACTTAATTTCAGAGACTATTACCCATGTTTTCCAAAAGAATAAACATTGTAAATTCCCTTCGAAAAATAAAAATGACTTCAGAAAAAAAGATGATCCCTTGGCTGAATTCAGTCCCGAGGACACAGCCTGGAGCAGGGCTTGAGAAGAAACTCAGGGTACCACTCCGAGTTACCTGAAAGATGAGTCCTTAAGATTGAGCTGGAATCTCCCCGCAAATATTCATTCACTCCCCACCGTTGTTGGCTTCGCCTTCACAAGAATATGCATGTTTCTCTAGGGCCTGGCATGAAGTAAATCCTCAATCATTAACTCCCTCTCCCTTCCTCACCCACTCTCCATCCCCAAATAAATGGAAACTCTGCAGAGACAGCAGTCAAACTGCACCTCCAGCCACAATCAACTAACCCCTTCTGCACTCATTCTCTCCTCAGTGGCTTTGGATTGTCCCCCGAGTGACTAATATTGTTCACAAAATGCTGTCCCAACTCCAGCATCATCCTTGCCTCTCTCAAGATAATCTGCAAGGGGTGAGCTTCCCTCAGAGGGGGTGGGGGCTGGGCACACAACTCTAATCACTCACAAGCTAACTAAGGAAAAATACTAACTCACAGTAAACAATGAAAGAAGCCCTTGCTCCCCACCAAAATGAAAAACAGAATAAGAAAAGAGCTGGGGATGTAGCTCCATGGTAGGGCACTTGCCTAGCATACACAAGGCCCTGGGAGTGATCCCTAATGCCACCACCACCACTGCCACAACACAGGAACTACCGAAACTCTAAATTATCTGACCAGACACAGGACTTAGAGGAGTGTGAATAAGGAAGCACTTATTACCAATAAGTTATTATTATTAACAATAACTGTTCTCATTCCATTCTGCCTCCTCCCACACACACACAAAAAAAATTACAAAAAGCACCTGTAGCGCGGTGCTCGGCCGGATACAGCCCCATTGCCTGGGCTATTCTGGGTCCTCTGAGGGGGGAATCTCAGTGCATGCCAGAAAGCATCTTTGGAGGCAATCCAGACAGCTCTCAGTATAGGAAACCAGGAGGCCCAGGCAAGTTTAGAGTCCCGAATACTGAAGACAGTTCTCAAGCAAAAGCACCTGCCTGCTACCCAGCAAAACCAGTCCTGGACTGTGATAATCAACTACAGGCACAGGGAGGAAGTTTCTAGAGGAAAGACAGCACGAAGCTTTATATTTGAAGTCAAAGATGTCCTATTCAGGCAGCTGGAGGCCTTAGGAAGCCAGCCAAGGGCTGTGCCACCCAGCTTTTTGCCAAACTGGTTTGGCACCTGGCTTTGTTTTTGTTTGCTTGAAGCTTATGGTAATGATTTCCTAGGCACCAGGGCACAATGCAAATGGCCAAGGACTGCTCCTTAGATAGCATGCCCCAGCCGAGGACAGCACAGGAACCCTCCCCAAGGGTGCTTCCCTAAGGTCTTCAATCCCGCTGGGCTTTGAGCCTGCAGGAAAAGTACCCTTTCTAAAGCATTTCTGCTCAGCTCAATCTCTTCTAACCAGTTCTGAAAAGTATCTCTATATCTTAACAAGCTCCAGTAGCAAAGGAGTGAGGAAAACGACCTTCAGAGCCCTGACTGGTCCCTCCTTCCCACCTTCAGCAAGTGCTCGCCAAATGCCAGCACTCTGCCACTCATCACCGGAATCCCTGTGTCCTATTTCTTTTTAAATTTTTTTTTTGGTTTAGTTTTTGCACTGGTACTGGGGCTTGAACTCAGGGCCTGGGTGCTGTCCCTTAGCTTTCTGGACCAAGCCTGGTACCCTACCACTTGAGCCACAGCTGTATTTCCAACTTTTTAGTAGTTAACTAGAGATATGGGCCTCAGGGACTTTCCTGCCTGGATTGGTTTCAAACCAGGATCTTCAGATCTCAGCCACCAGGCATGAGCCACCAGTGCCCAGCTCTGTGCCTGGTTTTTAACAATGCAAGGAAAGTAGACTTCGTGATAGGTGGCTCAACCATCCGGAAGGGCTATCCTTAGCTACGAGCAAGTCAGCCTCCATAGACTCAACCTCTGTCTTGAAAGAGTTTGTGGCCAACATGGCTCAGCCATGGCTGTGCGTTGGTAGCCAATTTAAAAAAAAAAAAAAAGACTTTGTAGAGTATAATCAGAAGATCATCTACCAAGGTTGCCAGCTTTCCAAGACACAAGACGATCCAAGGCTTCAGGTAGACAAACCTCCAGTGGAGGCAAAACCCACCCAATCTGCTAATATTTATTCCTTCCCGCGCTTCCTCATTCCTCTCCAAAGCGGGGCACATTCTAGAGAGGCATGTAGCCAGCCTGACACAGAGCTTGCAGTCCACTCGTTCCTATAGGTGTCTTCCACTCTCCCAGGAGCTGGGCGTACAAGGACGCCATTCATTCCCCCTGTGGTTTCCCCTCCAGCCCTGCAGAGCCGTCACTGCAAGGCCTTTCTCAACCTGCCATGCTAAGGAAGAAGAGAGAAAACCCCGGCAGCAGCTCAGGCACAAACTAAGCACAGCTCTCCTGAGGGCTCTCAAACTTCATTGCTCTGCCTATCTCATTTCCTGAGGGCCAGGCCCCAAGGATGGCCTGGGTGCTGGATACTGTGGGGGACATCCCCGCGTTGCATTTCTGATCGCACCTTCCCAATGAAGACAGTATCCCAAGGCCCGTGACAGCCTCCTTCTTTAAGCAAATTGGGTAGAAACAACTTTACTGAGCAGAGACCAGGAACTTGTCACAGCCAGGGTTGATCAAACTGTAGCAGGATGGGCCAGCACTCCCCGGCCAGCCTGGATGCCTGGGCTCCCACCTGGTCCACGTGCATCAGTAGCGAGGGAAGAGGAGGAGGTGCCATCATGATGCCAATTCTAATTTGTTCTGAGCGCCCAGATAAGTTGGAATGACCTCAAACATCCTACCCAGAGAATCCTATTTTTAAAAATACACAAATACCATCAAAAATAGATCAAGTTATTGGAAGTATAGCAAAGAACATTTTCAAGTAGCTCTTTTGTACATGCAACCACAAAATGTGTTTTAGCACTGGAGCTAAGAGATCCTCGTGCAGGGTTCAAGGGCCACTTGGCCCACAGCAGCCTTTTAGTTCCATCTATACCACTCCCAGCTTAGAGCACCTTGAGTGTTCTTATTCTTGATAGAGTAGTATTAATCTGGAAACTGAGACTCCATTTCACCCTCTATGTCAGACTTTAAATGTGTCTTCTAGACTCTACTCCTTACCATGGGTGCCTTCTCAATTGAAACATGACCTCCTAGGTTGGGATGTGGCACTGCTATTCATAGCTACTAATATAGCCACCTGCTTCAGTGAGAGAGTACTGTGAGAGACCACTTAAATGACAGCAGAGTCACTGACTCACACCTATTCAGCAGCACTTCTGCTGCGGGGAGGGGCATAATCTCAAAACACACACACACACACACACACACACACACACATTATACATAGGATCTACAGCTTGATGCCTCTCATGGAATTGGATCTTGATAAAAAATGACAAGGTGTTCACATTGTGAAGGCTTTAAAATTTTAAGTTTCTATTAAGATAGACAACACAAAATAGCCCTTCCTAATTGGAGCTGCATCCCAGTTATGAAACATGAAGATGGCTGAGCCAATTCAGCAATGGCAGATGATTGCTGAGTTTGGCTGCTCCCTGGCTGTCCAACAAGCCTCGTTCTTTCTGGAGAAATGTTCGGCTCATCAGGTACCTGGAGGCATTGTGGGGTATCTAAAGTGTGTTGGGCATGCCCCCAACCTGCAGGGAGAGCAACAGAGAGCCAGAGTTGGGGTGCAGTTTGCAGATCTGGAAAGTTAACTGCTAACACACCTACCAGAATGTTACTGATTTAAATACTTGAAAAAAAAATCTGGCTGGGACCAGGAATATAGAGCTTAGTAGTAGAACATTTGTCTAGCATGCAAAAAGCTCAGGGTTTAATCCTCAGCACCACAAAAAGAAAAATAAATGAATAAATAACCGGGCTAGAAAATCGGGAGAGCCATATTCTTATCCCCAGGACTCAAGGTACCATGACTGTTCGGTACCTCTGGGTGATTCCAGAGGCTTCTCCTCCAGCCCAGATTTTGGGTAGTGTGAGGGTTCCTCTTGATTGTCAATTTGTTTGGATGGAGAAGTGCCTAGGAGATTAGTAAAACACTCCTTTGTGGATTTGAGGCAGGATTTTCTAGAGAGGATTAACTAAAGGGAAAAAAGACCTGCTCCAAATGTGGGTGGCAGTATCCCATACAGAAGGTCAGAAGGAATTAAATGGGGGGATTAAAAGAAGACAACTCCAAATGCAAACATCCCCCTACCTCACTCCTTCCATTTCCTGGCTGCCATGATGTAAGCTACAATGTTCCACTCTCTCCACCATGATTGGTGGAAACCATGAGCAAAACTAATCTTTTCTCCCTTAAATTGTTCACGTCAGGTACTTGGTCACAGTGAAGATAAAAGTACCTAAACCACATGGCTCATGAACAATGCAAAGCACCCTTTCACAAAGAGACAGTTAAATGACAGTTGTCCCCATCCTCTTCCTTGGACTGGTAATACAGCAGTGATACCATGTACATCAGGTAAATCATAGCAGACCGGAACATGTGATTCTTTGTACCCGTTACCTTGCCATTCACAGCTCCCCAGGAATACTCACTGGCTTTGAGACATACTCTTTATGAGCCACCTCCGAGGCCGTTACATCCCCTGACTGACAGGGAACTACAGAATTGCTGACCTTGTCCTCAGATTCCATCTGACACCCTAGAACTCTTATGTCCTGCCCTGGATACTGCTAACAACAGCCTAGGTAACTTTCAGCAATGTTCACACTCAATGTTTTGTTTTTATTTTGCTGGGAACTGAGGGCCGTGTACATGCTTATCTTTTTTTTTTAAGTTAAACCTCAAAAAAGACAGGTACAACAAATTTTTAAAACTCCTATGAAAGCAAGTTTTGTGTTGTTGTTTTTTTTTTAAGGAAAAACCACACACTAGATGCTATATCTCAGTTCCAGAATATATAGCACCTTTAAAACATTTCTCATTTATTGGCACTTTTATTTTAGAAGTTATAGATTTGTGATAAAGTAAATTTAAACTGTGTATGTACAAAATAAGCAGAGTTTTCTTCCTTCCTCCAACCTACTGGGAAAAGGCACTTCACAACTCCAAGTTTCAACTTAATGAGATTCCTTAGCATCCAGGTGTAGTGGTACATACTTGTGATCATAGCCTTTGGGAGGCATTTCAAGTTCAAGGCCAGCCTGGGCAATTTAAAGAGACCCTATCTCAAAATATGTTTTTAAAAAGGACTGGGAATATTAGCTTAATGGTAGAACACTTTTATAACATGGGAGAAAACCTGGGTCTACATTCCAGTAGTAGGCCAAGTAGAGGAATATTCCTTACAAGGTAATTAGTTAAATCAAAATTCCAATGGAAACATAATATACCACTCAGAGGGGACCCAAAAGTTACGGCCATTTTTGCAACCAAGTATAAGTGTACAACATTTTATTTCTGGAAGATCACAATCTTGGCTCTTAGTTTTGATTGAATTTGGGGAGAACTGCCCATCCTGAATGCACATACTGATTCAATGGCTCCAATATTTTTAAGTGAACATAAAAGATGTCAAGAAAGTTTTAAAGAACTCAGTCCCTTGAAAGGAGATTTACGACCTACACAGCGAAGTGCGGCTTGAAAGCACACTCGCAGGGACTGGGCCTTGGCAAGCCAACTCCAGCTGGGGAAGGGCTCCAGCCACCACAGCGCTCGAACAAAGACATTTCAGCAAGGATTGTCCTGTGGCTGTCGGAAGATTCCCTCTCCTTCAGTCCCCCATCCCGCTGTAAACATTCCTGATTTGAAAATTCTGAGAGGATCCTCTGAGCACCCTGGAATGGCCTTTCTTTCCACGCCTGAGACTTTCTATTACCCACCCCCTGGGAGAAAAAGAGGCCGTCACGTAAGTGGCAGCGACAAAGGACTTGTAGTGTCAACGTCCATCCATCTCTTTCCGATCCACATTCTGCTCCATACCACTCCACCTCCCCTTCAATCCCAGGATAGTTGAGCAGCCCCTCAAGACTTGATTTCTAGCAGATGAAAAAATAAGACAGAGAAGGCAAACAGCTGAAAGAAAGAAGAGGAAAGGAAAACAGAGCTGGCTGGCTCCATGAAAGGTCACAGAGGTGCCTTCTCTCCTTTTCCTCACCCGAATCCCATTGGCTGGTCCAGCACCAACCCCTTTAAGGACCCATCTCTTCCCCTGCCTCTGCAGACATCCCAGCGGAGACAGGCAATGGTCCATAGGAAAGAGATTATCTCCTGTGCCCAGGGCGCTCTGCATCGATTGTTTTAAAACAGTATATGTATATAATTTGAATGTTCGAGTCCTCAAAATAAATGGAGCCAAGCCCATCTGCCATCTGGCCCCATGGGTGAAGCCAAAACACTGGACTATCATTTGTAGAATCCTACGCATTCAGCATAAAGGCCACTCCTGCCCTGGGGGCTTACAGTCTAGGTTAAACAACCAACTCTGAAATCAAATATACCATTAGAACAAGTTGTTAAATTTCACACAGGGCCAAGCTTCTGTGGGATTTATATTGCTCTTACATGAAGTGCCACATGGGGTCTTGGCTGGCTTTTGTTAATTCTAAATTATTCAGCACTGCATTGATAGATGGCTGATTAAAATACTAACCCTGAAGGCATAGGCCCAGCGTTTAAAAAAAAAAAAGTCCTCTCAGCTTCATTACTCCCTTTAACAGCATCACAGCCAAGCCTCCTAACTGCCTCTGCACACCAAGGGCCTTCAATCTAAGCAGTAAACTTGTTCAACAGCTAAAGACTTAACATGGAATACCTGTGACAGGTGATTTACCGAGGCCCTTTGAGAGGCCTAGGAGAGCCAGGAAAGACAGTTCGGACACCTGGCATTTTAGAAAGTAGGCTGTTTCTTCCTGGAATATTTCTCATGTCTCTGTGCTTCTCAGCCTGTAGGGAACAGAAGCTCTCCTTCCATTTCCCCTACATTCTACAGTCCCCACTCCCTGCTCCTGGGGGGACTGGGTGTGCGCTGGACAGGTACGAGACAGCTGCAGGGAGAAGAGGTCTCTGAGACCCTGGACCAGATTGCTCCTACAACGTGAGGGGAATCTCACACAGTACAGCTCACTCCTACTACGTGAGGGGAATCTCACACTCCATCTCTTATTCAAGGTTTTACTTGGGTCTTCAACAGCTCAACACTGAGACTACAATTTTGAGGGTTTTGTTTTTGTTTTTGTTTTTTTAAGGAACACACACACACACACACACACACACACACACATTGTAAGCACACACACAAAGCCACCAGCATGCATATCAGAAACATCCCAGAAGGCCCCCACCTATGTCCCCTTACATTTTCAGCCAAATCCAAGTGATTTTTTGTTCAGTCCTCTAAGAGGCTATCACTTGTGGGTGATCTGTCTTTATGATGTCTCAGAAAGAAGAGGACAATGGCTATAGAGGGAATTCAGGAGACAGTGATAATAGCCTGAGGACCAGATGGCATGGCAGGTAGAGAGACCTGGCATACACCATCATAGCTAAGTGATCTGAGCTCCCACCACCATTAACACGGCAAGTTAGACCTAATGGGCCACCCAACAGCTTACACTGATCAGAGCATCTGACACATGGCTCAAATAGAAGACTGATGTTGCCTAAACTGTGACCTTAAAACCATCCAAGCCACGTAGGTTATGAGAAACTGAGGAAAGATTCCCGTCAGAAAGAGAGTAGAGAGATAACAAGCAGGGATATACAGCCCTGGCTTAGATCCTTTACTGTAAGGTATATTACTGAGTGACCTAGCAAGACTGGATGCCCAAATCAAAGCATATAAAAGTTCCTAGGATTATTCTTGCAACTTTCCATACACTAGAAATAGTTTCAAAATGAAGTTATTGTTATGCCAGATTTTCGGTCCCCAAAGACCACCAAGGAGCCAATACTGATGCAAGCGCACTAGAGTCTTTATTGCAAGCTCGAGCCTGGACTCCCAACCGTCACTGACACAGCAGATCTGGATTGAGAGCCCCGACCCTCAGATAGGCAGGGTTTTTATTGTGATTACAACAGGGGAAGGGTATTTCCAACTTGGCAGATACTTGATTGGATGGCATTTAGCAAGCAAGTCTTGTCCTATTTCTATTGGCTATCTACCCTTTCAGTTATCTATTTTGGCTTTGATATCAGGAACTGGCCTCGCTATCAGGAATTGACAACAGGTGGTCACGTAGCACTGATGCAAGAGGTTAGTGCAGGGGGTAGAGCAAGTCACAAATGGGTTAAGCAAGCCGTTTACAGAAGCAGAATATTGCGGTCAGGCTGACCTAGTACCAACTTTATTTTAACAATTACGACCATGTCGCACTAAGCAAGCTTGAGCGGGCTAAAACAATCCAGTACTCAATCATAAGTAAACCAGCCCAACAGTTACCATGGCATTTCTACTACTATTATGGTTATTTCTATAGTCTATGACTATGATCATTTTTTACTGTCTGTTACCATGGTTGCTACCCAGGTATAGAGGTGAACAAGTGCTCCCTACTATTTTAAATGTCAAACTATAAGAAAGTAGTCTCACGGGTGGGAGTCATCACCAGAATTTAGAAGCTGTTATAATTTTAACACTAAAACTTATATTTAGTTACTCCAGTTTTCAGGTCAGCCCTAACATTATTAGAGTTTTTTTTTATTTCTTTTTGGTTTAGGGGTGCTAGGTATACAGGACCTTGTATAATGTGTGTTTATGTGTGTGTGCACATGCATGCACGTGTACACACATGCACTAATATTGGGGCTTGAACTCAGTGCCTCATTCTCTCACCTGGCTCTTTTCCCCTCAGCTCTGGCACTCTATCACTTGAGCCATACCTCTTTGACTGGCTTTTTGCTAAAAATAAAAAAAATAAAAAATAAATGAGTCTCATGGACTTTTCTGCCCATGCTGATTTTAAAATGCAGTCCTCAAATCTTAGCCTCCTAAGTAGCTAGGATTACAGGAGAGAGCCACTAGCTACCCAGCTCTAGAGCACTTTTTTTTTTTTTTTGGCCAGTCCTGGGCCTTGGACTCAGGGCCCGAGCACTGTCCCTGGCTTCTTCCCGCTCAAGGCTAGCACTCTGCCACTTGAGCCACAGCGCCGCTTCTGGTCGTTTTCTGTATATGTGGTGCTGGGGTATCAAACCTAGGGCCTCGTGTATCCGAGGCAGGCACTCTTGCCACTAGGCTATATCCCCAGCCCCATAGAGCACTTTTTATAAAAGACATAGCCTTTTCTCTTTACTCTTCTGCCTTCTTCCTGCCTGGAATTTAGACATGGTGATGAAAGCCTGGGACATAAAAGCAATGGAACCATGAGACTGGAGCATCATACCTTCCCACCGGTCCAGACTGCCTACCTCAAATGTGCAAAAGAGTATAAACCTGCTGATAGTTCATATCACTGTGCTAGAGTTTTCTATTACAGCCAAGCCAATCAATATATGTAAGATATAGAAGACTATTGCTCTGTTCCTATTTTCCACTTTTGCTTTTCGTGGAAAGGACTTGTTTCAGGACAGGAAGGCAGAAAGGATATGAGGATGGGAGATGTGAAGAATCTCCGCCAGCAATGGGCAGTGAAGAAGTGGGCTGGCCAGAAACAAGAGCTGAGGATCCACAGGCACACAGCACCTGCTTCAGATACCTGCTGAGTCCAGCAAGCTTTCCCGTGCTCAACTGCAACAGTACCACCTAGATACTAGGTACTGCCTCCAAGATACTGGCTACCTGCCTGGCTTCAAGTAACTTTCATCTTCAAATAAACTGGGGACTTCTGTGAAAATGTATACACTTATAATTCAACTTTGTCTCCTAGTATCATTCTGCATTTCACTTCCTAATTGCACTGATTTTTATGGTCATAAAAATGAAATACATGGACCTGAGTGTCTTTCTTTAAGTTTTCTTCTTACTATTTTACTCTCATTTGTAACAATACTGGGAGTTGCTTCCTTAGGCCAGGTGCCAATGGCTCAGTGTTTGTAATCCTATCTCATCAGAAGGCTGAAACCTGAAGACTGTGGTTCAAAGCCAGCCTAGGCAGCAAAGTCCATAAGACTCCTATTCCCAATTAACCATCAAAAAGCCAGAAATGGAACTGGGCAGACTGGGAGACTGGGCACTTGCCCAACTTCTCACATCAAGGAACTAGCATAATTGGAACAACAATTTGGAGCCAGGACTCCCAACCCAGTGTTATTATCCTAAATCACACAGAGCACTGTTCAAAATACTATCAGTTTTTTTTAACATTTCCTTCCTTACTCTGTCATAAGATTATGTAATAAATCATTATAACAAGCTGGGTATTGGTAGCTCATCCTGTATTTCTAGCTCCTCAGGAGGCTGAGTTCCAAGGATCACAGTTTGAAGCCACCTGAAGCAGAGAAATCTGAAAGATCTTTACCTCTAGTTAACAACAACCACAAAATACTAAGCAAGAGGACAAAGTCCTGAGTTCAAACCCCAATATAGGTACAAAAAAATAAAAAGACTAGAACAAGAGGTTAGGTAGGAGTAAGCCAGGGAAAATGCACATCTTTTTCTCAGCCTTAGAGAAATAAACACACAGGAAGGTCTGCACTCCTCTACTCTATCTTGGCTTGCTCACATTTGTTTCAGAGGTGAAGCGGTACACTGCGCTGCTCCCCACAGTAGCCCACATCTGCCTTCCTGAGGACCCCTTCACAGCCGGCATGCCTCAGCTGAGATCTGCCAGGCCCTCCAAGAGCACACCATGGAATTGCTAGCATTTCAAATGCGCTCACTGCCAGTCCCACCCAGGTCTGCCCTTCAGATTCACAAGTAGCAAGTTCCTGCCCTGCCCTTCCAATAAAGTTGAGTTAGAGCCATTACGTAAAAGTAAGGAAATCAATCATCCAAGAGATAAAGAGCAGTACGGGCCAATGACAGGAGTGAGGGCCAAAGAGGAGATTGTGAGCAAAAGCCAAGACCATGTAATGGGTGGACATTATTTATGTAAGTGCCTAAGTATAGAGAAGTGAGGAAGGGTTACAGGAAAGCTACATTATAACCTTGGTCTTGGGAAACAATCTTACAGCTAAGATGCTGGTGGTTCATGCCTATAATCCTAGCTACTCAGGAGGCTGAGATCTGAGAATCAAGGTTCAAAACCAGCCTAGGCAGGAAAAAATCTGCGGGACTCTTATTTCCAATTAACCATCTAAAATCCTGAATTAGGGCTGGGGATATGGCCTAGTGGCAAGAACGCTTGCCTCATATACTTGAAGCCCTGGGTTCAATTCCCCAGCACCACATATACAGGAAACGGCCAGAAGTGGCGCTGTGACTCAAGTGGCAGAGTGCTAGCCTTGAGCAAAAAGCCAGGGACAGTGCTCAGGCCCTGAGTCCAAGGCCCAGGACTGGCAAAAAATTAAAATTAAAATAAAAAAAAATCCTGAATTAGAGCTGTAGCTCAAGTGGTAAAGCATTGGCCTTGAGTGAAAAAGCCAACCAGCTTCTGGCCCTGACTTCAAGCCCCAGTACTAGTGTGCACATGCACACGTACACACACACAAGAGACAGAGATAGAAACAGAGTCAGAGTGAGGGAGAGAATAATCTTAGAAATGATAGATAATCCCAACAGATATAGCATGGGCACAGCAAACTCAAGGTACATTCAGAAACTAACAGACTGACTGCCAGGGAGAAAGGGAATCCTAAGAAATGACTGAGTGCTCATCAGTACTGTGCTGTCTGATCAGTACTGCACTCTCTCTAATCAGTACTGAGCTTGGTCTAAACAGTACTGAACTCTGTCTTATCATTACTGAGCTGTCTGATCGGTACTGAGCTCTCTCTCTTGTCAGTACTGAGCTCTGCCTAATCAGTACTGTACTCTGGCTTAGACAGAAGAGCACTTCTACCTCATGTACCAGAAATGCAGAGTTCTGGTGTGTTCTAGTGTTAGTTCTTTCAGCCCGAGCCACCTGGCTGTACAGACAGGCTGCACAATCTGTGGAGAAGTTAATATGAGGGTATGAATAATCCTGAATGGACAAGCAATCATTGCACATGTATTTCACCCTTAAACCTGAAAGATTGCCATACTCAGTAAGAGTCTATCTCCTTGGCTAGTACAAAAAAAAAAAAAAAAGCTGTACTATGATCTAGATTTTTCTCAGCACATGTAGGGAGCCTTTATCTGTCAAGGGCCATTTGGATATTTATACCTCCATTCAAGGAACATATAAAATTATCAAGACAAGCAGACAGGCCACTGGCACACTCTAGATCCATCCACTAATGTGCACTTGATATAGAGCTAAGTCATCAGTGCCCAGTGTGACAGAGCTGCATCTCCAGGATACCATAGAGAACTGACACCCAAGTAAGGCATCCTGGACCTCACCAGCCTCCCAAAGGATTTGCTAACCATCACTTCGGCCTCCGTTCTTCCTCTGGGCAAGGGGACCACAAGCACCAGGCCACCCACTGTTTGCAGCACCCACACACCTCCTCCCTCTTATCCTGCCCCTTTCCCCGCTTCCCTTGTTGCCCTTCCTCTCCCTAATCCCCTGTACTCACTGACATCCCTTCCTGTCTTCTTCCAAACGCAGCCCACACTGATGAGGATAACAGGTGGGACCTTTCATGTGTCTCTTCTTCACCCCAGCTCAAAATAATCACCGCGATCTCAGAACCAAAACACATGGTAATCTGCCTTATGCTGACTTGCGAGAGCTTCATAATTCCCATTTTTAAAACCAAGTGAGTTGGAAACCTATTTCCTCAAAGAAACCAAAAGTAAAAACTTTTTTCTTGAGGTTTACTTTTCATGGAAAAGTAGATTCTCAAGTACAAATGGCATTGCCATTTGTTCTTGTTAATCTTAATACACCTTATTTTTATATTCCTTCCCAATAAACAAGTCATTTCTAGCCCTCTTTCAGATAGACACAAGGTTTCAAGGTCCTAAGAGTCCGATTCCTATTCACTAACATCCTCCAAGACACTCGGTGGCATTCCTGGATAGTACACAGCCTACTCAGACAGACAGACACCTCTTACACAGAGGGCAGCATGCCACACTGCAGACAGGGCTCTGAGCAACCACGTGCTCCTGCAACAGCCTAAATCTATTTCCTCACAGCATACACCCACTGCTGATCAATCCTCTTCAGAAGAATCCACAGAGGAGACATACACATTGGACAAGGGGAAAGGAGGAACACGGGGTCTCACCTTGCAGTCCAAGCTGGTATCAAACTTGAGATCAGCCTACCTCCACCTCCCAAGTCTGGGATTACAAGCATGTGCCACTATACCCATATAAAATTATAATCTCCTCTTCCCAGGTCAGTAAGTCCTTGTCTTCTGTACAGTCCAAGCATTTCTATGCCAAGCCTCTACCTCTAGATAAGCTCCATTTATTGAGGTAAAAATTCAGTACCGTGAAGACATGTCTAATGGGTCAAGGTAGACTCGACTCTTGAGTCAGTAATTCAGCAAAAGACACACAGAACTTAAAGTACCCTCAAAAATCCCTCATACTGACAATCCTGCCATCTCAGTGAGATATCTCTACTTTTTAAAAAATCTTTTTAACCAACCATAAACTGAAAGTCCCCTAGTGATGCCAGTCACCACAAGCAATCTGTGATTCTAGACAGAGGACTTTGTCCTCCTACGTGTTTGAAGGCAGAAAGAAGAAAAGGCATGCTGAAGGACTGATGGGAAAAGCAGGTACCAAGCCACAAAGGGAAGAGCAACAGGTGAGCCTCCCAGACCACTGACAGCTGCCATGATGCCTGAGAAGCCTCAGCAACCCTGCCCAGAAAGGTGCCACCCCCCAGCCTTGTCAGATCCAAAAGGCAAGGATACTGGCAAAATACCTCCTTTTTACACTACTCCCTACAGTGTGATTGCCACCCTCCAGACTTATTACACTGTCACCGTCAGCAACAGTGATGACACCTTACCACTGACTCCCCCACGGCTGTGCTTGGCAACAAGCAGTCTCGAGTGAGCATGTGTCTGTCATTCATCACTGCTCCCAAGACTAAGCTGCCCACGATGAAGCATGGAGGACATTTCAGCTGTGGGGATAGGAGTTTGTGTCATGCACAATATACTACACAACAGAACCTCAGATGGACCACTGGATATCACCCACCAACTTCACAGAGTCAGGTGGCCCAGAGCAAAACCCATGTCTCTTCACACCTGTGTAACACCTGTTAGTATACTGCTGAATATCATCACACACTTCCCTGGTGTGGTGCCATGACCTAACCACTAACCACTGTTTCCCATGGTGAATAATTAGGTGAAAACCACAATTCCTTAGGTTGTCTACTTTACACAGTAATTTGACAAAACAAAACCTGGAAATGCATAAACACAGCTTTGTGACCACTGGTAATACACAAGTAGAATAAAGTGAAGTATTATTGGAGTGGAAGGGGATTACTGCAGCTTGAACTCAGGATCTGTGCACTGTTCCCTTAGCTTTTTTTGCTCAAGGCAGGCACTCCACCACTTGAGCCACAGATCCACTTCTGAGTTTGTGCTGATTAATTGGAGATAAGTGTCTCATCAACTTTCCTGCATGGGCTGGACTCAGAACATGATCCTCAGGTCTTAGCCCCCCGAGTTGCAAGTCTGATTGCAAGCAGGAACCACTAATGCCAGGCCTTAACATGGGACTGTAACTCCTAGTACTCAGCCAAGAGTCTACTTATCACCTGTGACAAATGTGGTAACAGGGAAAGGCTCGATTCATTTGGCTGGCACTGAGCTGTGCCATTTCAGATGCACGAGTCACTGTTCTAGGTCTTCAGGTTTTTTGTCCAGCCCCAAACACATTATTTCTTGGCAAGCATTTAAGTAGTTTCTGATTTCTGAGATGTTCACATTGCAACCTGAGCACAATTCAGACAGTGCCCTCAGCTACTGTCCCAGTGCATAGAACTCTCCACATGGCTGAGTCTTGTGTAACCTGCAGCCTGCACAGTGGGGTTCAGTTACAGTCAGAGTTCAGGGACATTAACACAAGGGGTGACCCCCAAAGGCTGTTAGGATGGATTACAGAAGGTTAAGTAATGTAAGGCTAGGAAGGAAGGAGAAGGTGCCAATGGAGAAGAAGGAAAGACCTAGAACTTTTAGTAGAGATAGACAAAAATCTAAGACAAATGAAGACCAGGCTTGGGCTGGGGATGTGGCTTAGTAGTACAGTGCTTGCCTAGCATGCATGAAGCCCTGGGTTCAATTCCTCAGCACCACGTAAACAGAAAAAGCCAGAAGTGGCACTGGGGCTCAAGTGACAGAGGCTAGCTGTGAGCAAAAAGAAGCCAGGGACAGTGCTCAGGCCCTGAGTTCAAGCCCCAGAACTGGCAAAAAAAAAAAAAAGACCAGGCTCTTTCTACTGACCAGAGTTAGCCCATCTCCAGCATTCTTTTTAGAGTGAGCAAAAGCAGATTTCAGCTCTTCCAGACATAGAAACTACCACCAGTATGTGCAGCAGAGATTGAGGTGAGTCAGAAACTAGATGAGAAACTATAGGAAAAAATATGAACTCCACAAATAAACACAGCCATGCAAGAAAAGATGTCATCAAACCTCCAAACCATACTGCATGGGGTAAAATGTAGCAACGATTTTTCACTCCTTCTCTGGAAATGTTGACACACCTGGGTAGGTGCTTGTAACATCCACACTTCTCGTGGAGACACATGACTCCCAGAAAAGGTATAACCTCAGGAAGATCCTGAGGCTAAAGGGGGCCAAGCCTCCTAGACCAGGGACAGTCGCCTGCTCCGAAGAGGTCGATCTAAAGGCTCAACACTAGCTTTAGAGGTTTGGTCCTCTGTGGCAGGGAGAACAGTTGATCATGGAGCCAATCTAAACAGGAACTGGAGATTCAGAAAAGGTATCAACTCCACGGCTAAGGCAAGGAGACAGAGAGAAGCCAAGGCCCAAAGAAACCAGATCTTCCTGATGACAATGGCAAGGATGAAATTCTGCTAACACCATAATCACAGTCTCAAAGCCACAGCATCTTTCTTTTTTTTTTTTTTTCTGGCTAGTCCTGGGCCTTGGACTCAGGGCCTGAGCACTGTCCCTGGCTTCTTTTTTTGCTCAAGGCTAGCACTCTGCCACTTGAGCCACAGCGCCACTTCTGGCCATTTTCTGTATATGTGGTGCTGGGGAATCGAACCCAGGGCCTCATGTATATGAGGCAGGCACTCTTGCCACTAGGCCATATCCCCAGCCCCCACAGCATCTTTCTGGTCCCCTAATCTAGTGCTGGCCTACTAGGCCAGGCTATCACCAAGTAAGGCTGGTTCCTAAGAGATCCCCATCTCTATTAATACTGAAAACATTCTTAGAATAGAGCTTGTATCATGAGGTGACCTTTCCCCTAAAATAGCCAGGAAGATCAGACTGGTAAAGGCATACCTAGAGTATCAGCATGAGATGCTCTTAGAACCAAGGGGAAAGCCCACCGCCATGCTCTGCAGGGACTCGGATGACAAGGGAACCTCAGAGTTAGGACCTTAGAATCCCTGTTTGTTCTTTTCTCCATGCTTGAAAGACAAGCATGGGGAAACCCAGGTTTCTCTACTGGTGCTAGTGCTTTGTAGGGTTAGAGGGCTCAAGCCAAGGCGGACATCTAGCCCAAGGTTAACCAGCACCCAACATTCCCTTCTCAGCCCTGGGGCTCTCGTCCCACAAGGCTCTGAACTGGAGTATGGCTCCCTAAGACAAGACCTCCTACTACAATGGGCCATCACCAGCTAAGTTGGCTCCTGTTATCTCATTCCAGGTCATCAACAAACCTCTGGGAGGCATATCCATTTTTATTCTTGCCTTCGAGCTAACGGAAGCCTTGAGGGTAGGGCTAAGATTACAGAGCAGGGAAGTGTAGGCCACGGAAAATAATATTCTGAGCCAGTGGCTGTAATCCTGGCTGTTCAGGAGGCTGAGAACTGAGGATCGTGGTTCAAAGTCAGTCAAAGCAGAGAAATCCAAGAGATGCTTACCTCTTATCAGCAAAAATGTGGGGCTCAAGAAGTAGAGCACCAGCCTTGAACAGAGAAAAGTGAAGCAAGACTGTGAGGCCCTGAGTTCAAGCCCTACACTGACACGCATACACCCCTCAAAAAAGATTATATTCTTAATTGCTATAAGATATTTCTTTAATCATGGGAAAATATATACGACAACACAACACCATAAGCATTTTAAGCCTCCCATTCAGTGGCATTCACATAGTGGTGGAAACATCTCCAACATGCATGTCATGCTTTTCATCCTGCAATACCGAAACTCTGAGCCCATTAAATATCAACTGTTGACTCCCGTCTGGCTCCTGTTTGGCTTCATGATTTTGACTACTCTAGATGATTTATCTCTTTCAAACTGGCTTATTTCACTTAGCAAAATGCACTTGTGTTTGCAGCTAATGTCAGAAATTCATTTCTTTTAAGGCTGAATATTCTACTGGAAAGACATATTCCATCTTGTCAATCCATCTAGCCTTATGATAGATACTTGGGTGCCTCCTACCTACTGGCCGCCATGAAAAAATGTTGCTCTGCACCCTCTTTTCATATCGTACCTCCACTTATACTTGGTACCTAACATCCTTTCTGCCACAGTGGAAGTACAATGTACCCTTCCATCTTTCAAAGGAACATTTTAGGGAAGTAGGTGGACACGTTTTCCATGATTTTTAAATCAATAGGTATTTTTTCTTGCTATTGTACAAGTCTTAATATGAGGCAATCACATATCCATGTATGAAGTTAACTGCTTAACATATATAAAATTTAAATGGACTGCAAGTCAATGTAACAATAAAATTCTATGTGTCTTAAAATTTTTAGCTCAGTGAGCCAGAGATGCGTCATTTAGAGTATTTCCCTGACGGCCTCCAAGGCTTTGCGTATATTGGCCATTGAGAAAGTTCAGAGCTCAACTTTAACTCCAGAGGATGAGCAGTAGTTAAGATCACAAAACTAGCATCCACACTTGCAAATCACACGTTGTCTATAGAAGCCGTTAGGTCAGTAAACCTGTGCCTTACTCCACTAGTCCCAGTTTTTTAATGACCTTAGGCCCTTTCTGAACAGAAAGTCTGTCTTCCAAGCATAATGATATTGCCACTGGAGAGCTGGACCACAAGAATGCATCAGACTGGAAGGCCACTTCAGAAGAGGCGTTGGAAAGCTGCAACCTCCCCATCCCTCTGCCCTCCCAGCCGCCCGAGAGAAGCCATTCACTCCGAGGTGAACCATCGGGCACGTTGGTCACAAACAGCACATCTTAAAAGCACTGCCACCATTGTAGTGTATCAGGAGTGTCTCCATCATGCACAGACACACAATAAAGTAACGCCAATTAAAAGAGCAAACAGCTTGATAGCTAGGAAACATCAGTGTCTGGGGAAGGAGACACCTATTTTCCTTATTTTACAAATAAACATTATTAGCCCTCATTAAGGAACACAGGCAAACTGAAGAAGTAATTAAATCTGATGAAAAGTGGTAAAGCAATTTATCTCCTTCCAATGTACTAATAGTCCCTAATGCTTACATGGTAAGAGAACCACTGGAAGAGCCCAAGGTCAAAAGACTACTTGGGGGGAGGGGTTCTTCCTCCCATCTCCCAGACTCGAACCCAGGCAGCAGGAAGATGCTCTCTGTGTGTAGTTCAAGTGATAAATATAAAAGGCACTCTGATGAAAACTAAGATGAATACCACATTTTCCTGTGGATGTCTGAAAACTGACCCAGTTGCTACTTTTTCTCCCCTGATTTTCTCTGTGGTGCCTCTAAAATCCACGTTTGCTCTACTCAATCAATGTAAAAAATGGAGATTTACATTTGTTCCTACCCACACCAGGCAAATACCCATGATTCTGGATAAGACTAAGACCTTGTGAGGTAACCAGGGAAGTAACAAATGATACTTTTCACATAAGTGATAACCTTGGAAAAGTTAAAGACAGAAATATACAGAGACATAGACACAGATATAGATATAGTTGACCAGATGGGTAAAGTGCTAAAGTGCTAGCTGGGAGAAAAAAAAGCTGAGATCACAAAGCTCAGAGTTCAGGCCTCAGCATGGGTGTTCACACATGCACCACCTCCTACCACCCCCACACACATACATACATACACATACATACACATACACACACACACACTTGCGCGTGCGGTAGAATTATTCTTAAAACACAAAAATAAATGTTAAAAATAAATCCCACAGAGGTTAGTATGGCTCAATGGTAGAGTGCTTATCTACAAGGCCCTAAAACACACAAATACACACACACACACACACACACACACACACACACACACAATTTCAGTGATTTAAAAATGAAGACATTTACCATGATTTGTTTGCAGAAAGTGAATCAGAGCTGCAATTAAAATGTCGGGCACCCGTGTCTCACATCTGTAATCCCAGCTACTCAGGAGCCAAAAATCCTAAGGATTCAGATGGCCAAGAAACTACACCAGGTAGAAAAGTCAGTGAGCCTCCACCATTGAAGACACCAGCAAAAAGCCAGTCTGGAGTTCTGATTCAAGTGGTAAAGTGCCAGCAGAGTAAGCAGGCTCAAAATCTTGAGTAACCCAGTATCACCAAAAGCAAAAATGAAGGAAAAAATATACACATATATGATCAAAATTGCATGTAACACTGGGATATTCAAACACATAGATTGCTTTATTAGTTTTCACATCCCCCAATGTTACTCTGCTGTAATTCCACATTCATACCATGTGCTGAGCCTTAGAGGTATGCAATAAAAAAGAAAAACATGTGTAATTATCTCTTGACAAGGCCCCTGTTCCATGGACTTCCACAAGTACCAGAGGAAATAGATCGTCTTTCCACTGGGCCTTTAAACCAATAGGCCCTCAAAAGTCACAGGAGAATATTACAGTAAAGTTGGGTCCTAGTTGAAGAAGGAGGGGCCTGGAAATGGGGGGAGGTAGGGAGTGAGATTTAAATCAAGTCAATGACATTTGTTGAGTGCCTATTGTATGCCAAACCCATTTTGAGACTTACGCAGAGCATGGGCATTTCCAACCTAGGTTTTCAATGAGAATAATTCTTCAAATCCAGACATTCAATCATCAACTGCAACTGTGATCTCAAAAGCTTTCAATTTGATTTTGTAACTTTATTTTGCCTCGTTGCTCATTCTATTCTCAGCAACATCGCCTATGATGGTGCAGAGTAACAAAACAGGTATCTGTGAACACGGCATCCAAAATATTAGATGGTTAATAGTACTGTCCCTGACTCTGAATCCACGATGCCACAAGTTCCTAGATATGTTAGATTCTTTTTCCCTTGTTCCTAAGTTTTCATCACAATTTTGTCATAGTTTTATCATGAACAATACTGTTCATCTTGTCTTAGAAATTTGCAAAAATGTTACTATTCGGTATATGTTCTCCAATGACACCTAAACAGGGCACCACAGGAAGGACGGTAATACTTCCTATGAACATGTCACTGGGCTGTGGATCTGTGCTAAGATCTAGGTGGGAAGTTAGGAAAAGGAAGTTGAATCTGTTGGGAATGAATGACTAGGACATGCAAAGTATAGACTGTGAAATCTAGTACAATTGATCATTTCCTGGGGCAACTTGTCATTCCCAATGCTTTCTCCTCTCAACTTCCCCAAGACACCCAGGAATCAAGTCCCACTGCGAATGGAAACAGCAATCTACTGCCCAGTGTCCTTTCTATCCTTGCTTGTAAGCTGGTCTCCATCCCTGAGGACTTGTGCTTCTTGAGTCTTTTAGCTGAATGCTGAAGGCATCTAGATGTTCTTACTCCTCTCGGGACTTTAGGCCATACTGCATTTGAGTCCTACAAGAGCAAAAACACTTGGGCAAATCATTCCCTTTTCAGGGTGGGCCCCTGCACTACTACTCAAGCCACAGTGATATGAGCACTCGTGTCCCCATCTCCAAGTGGACTGACATTGGGAGTTCAAAGCTACCTGACACCTTGGCGAGGCTTCTGCTCACTGCTTTGCTGCCTTCCACAAGGTTATTTCCCTTGATGGAGGCTCTGGAACACCATGTGTGCTTAAAGGATGCTGAAATGTGCAGGGTCCTTTCTATCTAAGTGCTGTTTACCTATCATTGCCCCCTCCTTCCTTGGCAGTCCAGGAAATCCCACCCATATCAGAGGAGGAGTGAACCAGTTATGGATAAAAGAAGGCAGATGGTCTATCCTGCAGTACTTTCTTTAGGCCATCTGCTGCTTTGGATTTCTTTGCCATCAACACACCAACCCTGTGGGCATCTTGGTGATTCTTAAGACTATTCCAGGACTAGGGGTATAGCGCAGAGGTAGAACACCTGTCCAGCAAGACGGAAGCTCTGATTTCAAATGCAGGTATCATCCCCGCCCCCCCAAAAAGGGCCTCTAAAAGAATCTGATCAATTTCCTTAGGCCAGATAGTTCAAAGAGATTCACAACTTCAAGAGCCTAAATGTAGCAAGGAAAAAGGAGTCCCTAGCATTCAAGGTGTAGACACATGCACACCTGTCATTCTAGCTACGGGAGCAAGGGAACAGTCTAGAGGTCAGACTGGGCAAAAAGGTCAAAAATATCCACAGCAAAACAATAAACTAAGGCTACATACAGTTCTGCAGCATTTCCTCTACAATACCAAGAAATTGAAACCAACTTAAATGCTCAACAAAATGAGAATGGTTTAAAAACAAACGTCACGTCACATGTCATACAGACAACAAAATGGTAAAATTGGCCTGGTGCTGATGGCTCACACTTGTTATCCTAGCTACTCAGGAGGGTGAGATGTGAGAATCACAGTTCAAAGTCAGCCCAGGCAAAAAAATCGGTGAACTCTTTATTTCCAATTAACCACTAAGAAGTCAGAAGTGGAGCTGTGGCTTAAGTGCTAGAGTGCTAGCCTCAAGCAAAAAAGCTCAGAGACAGCACCCAGGCCCTGAGTTCAAGCCCAAGGATCAGTGTTTAAAAAAAAAAAAAAGATAAAATTGTCTTTCTATGTCACCGGGGGTGGGGGGAAGGGGAAGGTATCTACAGATAGATTCAGAAAAGGGAGTACAGGATCCCAATCTTCTTAAAATACACATTGTCTATAAGTCCAAAGCAGCTTAACTCAATAGAAATAAACTGCAAAGCACGGTGCAGCAGATATGGCCCAGTGGCCCAGCACTTGACTGTCATGCTCAATCTGTCATCCCCAATACTGTCAAACTCAACAAAGAACTAGAACCCAGATGTGGTGATACACATCACACCGTCACACAGGAAGCTGGGGTGGGAAGATTGTGAATTTAAGGGCAGCCTGGGCTACCTGGCAAAACAGTGTACCCCAAAATAAAAATAAGTAAAATACAAACCACAAATATAAGGCACATATGTAGCATTACATTTTCTATTAACACCTTAAAAATGTTTAAGAGGAAAGTTGGGTAAAATGGTTTAGCCCAATTTATACAATATCAAGATATGATTGGTGAATTAAAAGAGATATTTACATTCACTTTCCTTAGTAAGCCTTCTGGTACTTTCTACTTACAGCCGGGCTCTCAGGGGCTTGGCGGCCTTGCAGTGTGACAGCACTGGACAGCACTGGCCCAGAGAACAGGCTGACGCTCATGGGAGAGGTTTCTGAGACTGGGACAAAGAGCCTTTGTCTTTCTGGTAGTGTATGAATTGCTTCAATAATCATTTGTATTAAGAGGAAAAAGGAGCATGGTTAAAAAAATGCTTTTACATTTTGCTTCTAAGTGATAATAAGAGAGCAGAAAGTAATGCTTACATTTACCACTTTCTTTTCCAAGTGTTTCTGCTCCTGCCGGGGAGGAAGTGCGTGCAGATCCCGGGTCGTCTGCTGCTCTGGCAGTGGTGTGTGCACAGCGACCCTTCCGTCATCTCTCATCAAGGCCCTGGCCATCACTGCCCATGCTGAGGAGAGGCGAGAGGAAAGCCTCCAGCGCCCAAACCAGCCACCAGCCAGCAGTTACCAGGCTCACACGGTGTGCCGGACACAACACGTGGAGTATGGACATTTCATGTGGGTTCCATCAGGTCATTGAACCTACATCCACACTCCTCCCACAGAGAGGGCAGCTCCCCAGTGCTTCAGGTCTAGAAATCAAGACTGAGAACGTGTCTGCTGATTGCTAAAGGGCACTAGGGGATCCTAAATGGAATCTTGGCCCAGAAAAAAGGCTATGAATGGAAAAGCTAGTGACATTGCAGTAAGGTCCATACATATCCTGTAGTATCATGTGAACATTCATTTCCTAGTTTCGCTCACTGCACTTTGGGTATATGAAGTGCTAACGTTAGAGAAAGCTGGGGAATGCACAATGAAGTGTGCTATTTTGGTAGCGCTTCTGGAAGTCTAAAATTACTTCAAAATAGTTTTAAAAAATAGTGTTATTACTAGGCCCAAAATATGCCTAGATCATAGCCCTGTTCCCACACATTACACAGTCTCCCATATCCTCTTCTGACACAATTCTTCCCAGCCACTTCCCAGATTCAAATCCCATTGGTTCTTCAAGGACCAATCATGTCCTATTGCCCTGAGGGAAGCCTGCCCTCTACTGACTCCCTCCAGAAATAAACCCACAGAGAGCCTGTAACTCCTAGTACCCCTCTCCTCTCCTGACACACAGAGAATCCTGCATTGTTAGTTGACTTTGTATGTTTAGGTTTTATCACTAAACCCACTGGGAGCACCACAAATGTTTGCTAATGGCCTCTGTGCTCCTGACAGCCAGCCAGGGAGATGAAATGTCACCTAAACTACCCAGGGGAAGGCAAAGCAGGGCAAAAGCCTACTCGTGGACGCAAGTACTGGCAGTCAGGATGTGCCACGAAAACTGGTGACAACTTTGTGCAAATTGGAATCCTAATGGTTACCATCAGGATGAAGAAGGGCCCAAAGGAGCACAAAGGAAAGGTAAGGTATTCAGAGAAGACTTGGGAGGAAGAAAGCAACATTCGCAGTAGACTGTGGTGTCTGGGAACCCACAGGGCCACAGTCCTTGAGCTTCCTTATGCCCTGCTCTGCCAAGCCATATGACTTATAGGTTCATTCAGGTTCCTGGAATCAGATCCTGAGATGAGAATGCCTGCCCAAGACATTGTTTAGGCACTGTTCCCAGGAATGACTGGAAGAGACATAGGACAGGACAAAAGGAATGTAAAGCAAGGGTGTGACCCTGAAAAAAATCCCCAAGTAAAGTAACTCCAGCTCATCCCTGCAAAAGACTTCTGGAATCAATACAGGCCATGCTTTGGAGCTGTCCCACAACCAAGTGGGGAAGAAGAAGCTAAGGTTGTTACACAGCCACCATTTGGGGACAGCTTCCCTGAACAGGATGCAAGTTCTCAGGCCTCCCTGTGCACAGAGGCACACGACTGCAGGAAGTGTTGGTCAAGTGACACAGAAGCAGGCTATTGAGAGAGGATGGAGAGGAGGAGAGGGCCACATTAACAGCATCTCCTACCACAGCCCTTCAAATCCTCAGGGCTTTAACACCAACACTACTGGTTGGAAAGAGCATCTCAGAGGCCAACAGTAAAAGATCATCAGTCACTCCCAGTGAGATGGGGGAAGAGGAAACAGGGCTCTGGCTGCCTTAGGGACTGCTACTTGAGAAAAACCTGCTTATCTGGTGCACAGGTAAGGGAAAGGCAGAGGACACCTGTCTTTTGTCAAAGGATTGGCACACACACCAGTGCTCTAAGACTCCTGGCTCTGAAGCTGCCAGACACAGAGTGTGTTGGCCAGTGAAGTGACGTCCTAGTAGCACTCAGAAATGCACGGCTAGGGTGTGGCCTGGTATGCATAAGGCCCTGGGATCCAACCCCAGCACCAGTACCACCACCAACCAACACACAAAAAATGAAAAATCTCTGCTCACATGCTAGCTGTTAATTAAAAGCCAAGTGGAAAAATAAGAACTATTTGAAGGCACTAGTTTAAGTCTAAGAACTTCCCAGTCACCCTGCTGACTAGAATCAAAGGTATATCCTGAATGTGGCATTTTAAAAAGCAATATGTAAATTTTTCATCCAGAAGAACCTATTATTCTCTCTAAAGGAAAGGCGATGTATATTTTTAAATCAGACTATTTTCTGCAGTCATCAAAATCAAATCATATTCACCGTGCCAGCTCATGCTTGTATGTTTTCCTGGAACCTGTACAAATCAAGCTCACTGTCTTTTCTGGTGGTTGGAGTCAAATACTGACACTTGCCACATCTATACCTTGTGTGACAACAGAGCCCACAGTCAACTCCACCTTCTGTGACAGCAAGTGAGGGTGATTCACCTTGACATCACCCTGAAAGTTGTCTTTCTCCACCTTCACTACAAAGAAAGCAATTTCTTACCAGGCCTGCTGGTGTTCACCTGTAATCCCAGGTGGAGACATAGGAGAAAAGATCATGAGTTTGAGGCCAGCCTGGGCAAAGGTTGTGGGAAAATTGAGTCTCAAAAATAAAATAAAACAAAACACCTGGGGATGTAGCTCAAGTGATAGAGCATTTGCCCAAAATATACAAAGCCCTGGGTGCAATCCTCACCACTGACAAAAGAATAAAAAGCAATTTATCTAAAGTGAGGTGCTGCATCTCCTAGAAAAGGACTATCTTTGTCAATGGGAAGGGCCTTGTGCCCATGACAAAAATCCATCCCTCCAGCCCAAAACAGCGACATAGCATATGAGGCTGCAATAGAGGAGAAAAAATTGTAACAGCAAATTAGATGAAGAAAAATCTTTTCTTGGCTAGGAGTACACCAGCATACCAAAGTCTCACTCAAACTGTGTAATATTTACAGGCTTAATCCCTTATATGTTTCATATTCTGATTAATAATGTCTTCCAATGACATCACTAAAGCAACAAGAATGATTCAAGAGGTCCAAATTTTCCACTCCCAAACACTTAAAAAAATCTGTTTGCATAATGGTTAACTATTTCTACCATGAATAATACATTACAGTGTGTGTCTGGACCCAGGGTTCATTAGGAAAGCCCACCCTACAGGTTAAAAATAAAAAGGAACAGGAAAATAAGCTAATCATCTCTAAGAAACAAAGTAAATCTGGGTGGCAAGCACAATTTCTCTGTGTAATTTATGATTCATCAGCACACTTGAGAATCTGGCCCAGCAAGCTGGGTTAGAATGGTCAGGAAACAGCGCAACTGTTTCTTGGAGCAAGGAGCAAGTGTGTTGATCTCTCTCCACACAGAACTAGAAGGTCCTGCTAAGCCACTGCCAAGTTCTAGGACGGTACAGATTCAAACCCCTAAAAATAATGAACTAGAAACCCTTCAGCAAGGTGTGGCAGAGTCCACTAGCCCTACGGAGGAAGTATATGCTATTCCTTCTGGTTTAATTATGTCAAACTCTTGCACCAACAAAGATCTTTAAAAAAAAAAATCTTGTGTGTCTAATAACTTTTTCTGTTCCCCCAAGGTTTCCCATCAGTCCATAATGAAAGAAAAGATACACTGCAACCCCTTGAGTTCAGACTCCCACTAAGTTGCTGCTGAGTACACGGACATGCAATATAGTTACTTCTAACTAAAACATGAGCAGTTTCCCCTGGAAATGTTCTGTCTCTAAAACCAATACAATGGAGGCTAGACGTGGTGGCACATGGCTCCAACTCAAGCTCCAAGGGAGATTGAGATTCCGAGGATCATGGCTAGAGGCCAGCCAGGTTTAAAAGTTAGACTCTATTTCAACCAGCAAGTTGGCCATAGTGGATTTCATACGTAGTTCCTTCTACTGGGATGCATAGGTAAGAGAATCACTGTCTGAGCCCAGCACCTAGACAGAGACAGACAGACAGACAGACACACAGACACACAGACACACACACAAGACACACATACGACTCTATCAGAAAAATAAAGCAAAAGGAGTTGAGGACATAGCTCAAGTGTTAAAGGCACTGCCTAGCAAACGGGATGTCCAGAGTCCCTGCATCACTAATTTAAATATATAAATATGTTATACATATGCAATCCAATAAAAGCATTTTTGTTTTTCAAAGCAGCAGCAGCAGGCTGGGGATGGGATCTGTAGTAGAGCACTTGCCTAGTACGTGCAAGCCCCTGGGTTCCATGCTCAGCCCAGCCAGAGAACAAAAAGCAAAATGCTGCGTTCAATAGCTTTATACAATACAGCAGTTAAGTGCTGTTTGCGAAAGTACTCCGTGATGCGCTGCACCTGTATTTAGTTGGGTCATTCATCTTCCTTAGAATACAGGTGCATTGCCATGCACTTTCACAGAACACAGTTGCAGCTCTGAACACTGGTTCGGGTGGATTTTCCCCGGCCTCACTGGTTTCCACACTCCAGTGAGGAACTGAAAGCCTGACTTTCTACAGACTTCTCCCCAAAGCCCCATAGGCAAAGAGAGAATGAGAGGTCCCCAAATCAGCACTGCCAGAATCCATGCCCTGGCTGGCACCTTCTCCCGCAAGGTGGTGCCCATCTGTAACAACAACAACAACAATACCAGCAAGGGATGAGGGTGGAAGGGAGGAAGCAAAGCGCAGGCGGTGCGAATCCCAAGCAACGGAGGCCCCGCCCCCAGCCAGGTGACACTCCACGCGCCAAACCCTTATGAGCCTCGCCCCCACCAGGGGAAGGAAACGATATTTAAGTTTCAGAGGAAGAATAATTGGGGAGTCCGATGTGCTGAGGGGCGCCCTCCCCCACCCCGCCCTACGCGCTGGACAGGTGCGCACAGCCGCCCGGTGAGGATGCGGAAGTAGCTCTTCCACCCGGCCTGCCTGGATCTGCTGGCCCAGCCGGAGTCTCAGGAACGGCTCGGCCACCCACGCGGTGCGCGGACCCGGCGCGCACGGCCCTCAACACGGACACGCGCGCACCAGGCACTGTGGACGGACGGGAACCCAGGCCGCTGCGTATTTCAAACTTGTTTGCGAAGACGCCAGGGGCAGGCGGTTCAAGGTCCCTCCTTCCCGGCTCACCTCACCCTTAGCAACAGGCTGAAATCACAGGGGACCCGAAGGAAGGCTGCGGCGCCGGGGTGCGCGCTCGCGGAAGCGGCGGCTGCTCCCGAACTTTAACCACTGCACCTGCCACGGAAACCCCCGCGAAAGCGCCCCGGGCCACCCAACTCTGACTTCCGAGGTGGCTGTCCTCCGCATGCCCATTCTGACCTTGAAGACATTCTGGAAATCCACACCCCAACCCATGATTCACCGTGACTCCAACCCCCTCCCCGCAATGGATGGCATAGCTTGGCACCCATCCAGACGGCTCCCCCCTCACACTGACAACCCTCAGAAAACGAGGATGCCCTTCCTTGGGGGGGAGGGGGGTCTCCAGAAGTCCCACCAGCATCTCCTTTCCCCTCTCCACCGCCAAGTTCAAGTTTTCCGCGAGTTGCTGCGCAGCAGCAGCAAAGGAAGCCCGAGGGGCGCCCGGAGCCGGACTCCTGGGGCGGGGTGCCCCGATAGGGGCTGATCCCCTGCGCTAGGCTCCCAGCCGGCGGAGCCGCCCCCGAGGTTCAGGGAACTCGGCTGGAACCCAGGCCGAGGACCGGGGACTTGGAAGGGGGCAGAGACGCGGCGGCGCCCGGGGATGCTGCGGGGTCGCCAGTCCGCACGGGGCGCTCCCCCCGCCCCCCAAAACAGCCAAACTTTCTCCACCCCCGAAGTTGGGGGCGCCCAGGTTGGAGATAAAGGCGAGGCCCGCGGGAGTCTCCCATTCCCCTTCCCCGTCAGGGGACTGCGGGAGAAGGTGGCCCGGCGCGCGCCTCACCTGTGCCCGCGAGGCCACGCACCCCGCCCGCACTCACCTGGCTGTAGAGCTCGCTGACCGACATGACGGCGCGAGCCGGGCCGGAGCCCGGGACGCCGCGCCGGCCCGGTGTCCCTCGCTGGTGTCCGGGTGGGCGGGACAGCGTGTCCCGGCTCCTCGCTGCCCCGGCGGCTCTCAGTCCACGGCCCGCCTGCCTGGCGCCATCTTCCTGGACGGGCCGAGAGTTTCGCTCGGTCTTTTCCCCTTTTGCCCACACTCTGCCCCGCGAGCTTCCTGAAGACGCCGCAGCCGGCTGGATCTCGGCGCGCGCGACCTTTACTCCCGCGGCGGCGGCGGCGGCGTAGCCGCGGCCCAGCAGGAGTTGCGAGCGAGCTGGGGAGGAGGCCGGGCGACGCCGCTCCCCGCCCAGGTAGGGAGAGGGGGTGCGGGCGCCCGCGGGAGCGCGAGGCCGGCAGCGCAGCGGGGAGGACGGGCGCGTCCCCGCGGGCCGCCCCTGCGCCCCCGCCGCCCCTGGGTCCTCGGGCCGGGGGCGGGGCCGGCGAGGAGTGGCGCCCGGGGAGCTGGCACGGGCCGCCCCCTGCTGGACGCCGGGCGCACGCGGGCGCAGGTGCGCTCGGGGCGTCTGCACCTGCCGCCTCATGAGCCTGTTCCACGGGGGGGGGGGGGGGGGGGCGGGGGGTGCCCCACCGAGGCTGCGCGAGGGGGTGGCGAGGCCACGGACAGGGGGCAGGAAAGGAAAAGGGAAGAACATTAAAAAAAAAAATCTTTTTTCAAAGTGGGAACGATTTGTGAGTGTAAGGCCCGTGCATTTCCCCCCTCAAAGCCATGTGACTAGAGTCATCATCGTTTCCACGCACTAGTCAAATCCAATTGTGCCACACCTCCCTATGGAGGCACGCCAGACCCTCTTCACACGGAGCGCCCCGCGCTGCAGGGAGTTTTCCGATCGGAAGAGGGGTTCACTACGAGCCTCTCCAACAGTTCCAAGGAGGCTCCCGCCCCGCCCCGCCGGGGTCCACGGCTCTTCGGGGGAAGCCTCACGCTCCTCCGGGCGCTGGGACCAGCGCACGCTCGGCTCTGCGGCAGCTCCCGGGCCTCGTTGGCCCCTGGTCTTCCTGCCCGCGGCGCTTGGCTGTCTACGACTTGGGTTCCTATCCAACTTCCAGCAAAACGTAAGCCAAGAAAGGAAACGAACAAGCTCTATTTGGAGGAGATAGCAAGACCCTGAGCGCAAAAAGAAGAAATGTTTTCAAGCAGCAAAAGGTGTTTCTCAGGTGCGTCGCATTTAAAACCTTCCTACTGAAATGCAAAACCCCTCATTGTAACTCGCCGCCGGTGTAGTGCTTTACATAGCTACCTCAATAATAAGGATCACCTTGGGGAATTTCCAGCCGCCAAGGAAGAGGTTTCTTTCCTGGGGAACTCTAACGTATAGTTGAAAGCTGGGCGCCTAGAATGTGACTTTTTCAGCTCCTCTGACATTACAAAGAATGGTACATGCAGGGTTCACAAATGCAGTGACTAAAGCTCAGGCAACTCTTAGTAGATCTATGAAACTATGCACATCATTGCCAAGAGCAAAAGGAAAATGATTCCCTTTTTAATTCTCTCTCTCCTTCAAAATCTCTGTGTGCAAGGCTCAGTAGTAGAGTTCTTTGCCTAGCATTCCTGAGAGTGTTTCAGTTCTTAACATTGAACAAATGTTTGTTATTGTTGTTTTGTCAGTTGTGGGAATTGGACTCAAGGCCTGGGTGCTGTCCCAGAGCTTTTTGACTCAGGGCTATCTCTCTTCCACTTTCAGCCATAAGGCCACTAACAGTTATCTAGTGATTAATTACAGATAAGGGTCTCACTGACATTCCTACCTGGGCTCTCTTTGAACCACACTCCAAATAACTCAAGGCCTCCTAAGTAGCTAAGATTACAAGAGTGAGACATCAACAGCCAGCAAAACTTTTTTTTTTTTACACAATTCTCATTTTATTTCAAAATGGAGAAGTTACAAGCTTTACTGTCAGTGGTTGCTTCACACAAGCACTGCCATTTTAAGGGTAGCTACTATCTTACAAAAGTTAGTTCAGTTAAGATATATCCTTCTATTAAAAAGCAACAGAAGTGGTAGTGTGGCTCAAGTGGTAGAGCACTAGCCTTGAGCTGAATAGCTCAGGGACAGGGCACAGGTAAGCTCCATGACCAACAGGAAAAAAAAAAAATAACACTTGTCTAAAGGCTGGAAGCCTAGCTCAAATGGTAGAAAACCAACTAAGCAAAAGTTTTTTTTAATTGTTAGCCATGGTTGTCCTGGTTTTAGTCATTAACTTTTTAACTCCTTTCAAGTTAGCCAGCCACACAAGATTGAGAACCTCAGTCAGACCAATCAGAACAAAGGACAGTGGTGCACTAAAGATAAAACCTGGACACAAGTTTACTTGGCTTGTTGAAAGTAGCATGCCCTTCTACAGAAGTGACTTCACATTGCCGAATTCCTTTCCAGTTGGTCACCTTACTATGTGAGACCTCAATATAACAAGACATTTCCAACAATTTGGGGATTTGTCTGCAATCTTTCATGTCACTAGATGAAACCTTAGGGAGGCCCTTCTTATAAGAGATGGGTCTTACACCCAGGTTGAGCTAAAACTGGGCTCCTTTGGGTCTGAAAACAGAGTGGAAATCGGTTGTTAATGGGCAAAATGGAAAACTGGACCAAACAAGCACCTGGATAACAAGGTAACCTCATTCATAGGTCAAAGCAGGGGGGAAAAAATCAAGCTATTTTAGTACAGCCTTGGTGATTGGCTATTTGGGGGAGACAACTATGGCTGACTGAGACACATCATACATGTGGAACATTGGCAGAGTCCCAACCTAGTTTTGTTCTCAGTGGAAGAACAAAATGTGGGACATGGAGGAAGCCATTTTGGGTTACGTGAGGAAACTTGGATGACGAGGTTGGGTTTAGATGACAAAAAGGATGCACAGAAACATCTCCAACGTGGAAGGGATTGAGTGGACAAGAGAACAGTCACATGGACACCTGCTGAAAGTGGGAATAAGAATCAAGGCCTAGGGAAAACTAAGGAAGCTCCCTTAGCTATTCTCTGGAGAGTGCACTGGGGAGAATGCAGAGAAATGGTCTGAAGATATTCCAAAATAATGATGGCCAAGTTTTGGACTTCACCTTTTTTGGGTGCTTGAACTCATGGCCTATGCACTGTCCCTGAGATTCTTTGTGCTCAAGGCTATTACTCTGCCACTTGAGCCACAATGACACTTCCTGTTTTTAAGTGATTAATTGGATAGTAGTCTCTTGGGAACTTTTCTGCCCTGGCTTGCTTCCTACCTCCATCCTCAGATCTCAGCCTCCTGAGTAGCTAGGACTGCAAGTATGAGCTATGGTCACCTAGTTTGAGCTCACTTTTTATGAATGAGTCTTAAGTTAAAATTTACTGTGGACGAGTAGGTCATCTATGTATGAATGTGAGAAAATATCATTAGAAGTGTCTCGTCTCTTACTACTAAAGGTTATCACTTTAAAAGATTTTTGTCTTATCTAATTGGTGTCTAACCCACTACAGCCATTCAGGAATAAACTGGCCCAAGCCAAATTAAAAAGGACTGTTTAAACTCAAATGGCAACAAGGTGTTGAAATTGTTTTATTTACAATGTATGGGCTTCAACACTTGCAGCTGTTATTGCATAGAAAAAAAGTTTAGGATTGCTTTCCTTCCTGAATAGAGTATTTTATTTTTATTGAAATTCAAATGTTTTATAAAAGTCATTTCAAAACACAAATTACAAGGGGGAAAATCAGCAAGCAAGAAAAATATGGGAAGGTATGAGTACACATCTTGCAATTAAGTAACAAGCATATCAAGGATCAGCCACAGCCCAGGGGTTGTGGGGAAGAAACAGAAAAGGAAAGATCTAATAGTTTCAATGGCTGTCTAAACTCACCCAAATTCTTCAAAGAAGGGCAACTGCCAAACTGAATTAAGTAGGGATGCCAGATGGAAGTCAGACTGGACTTATGGAAAACCACTGTGATAGGAGTGATAAAGTTTGTGGACAGCTCTTCTCAGGCCAACAGCAAAGGGAAAGACATTGTCCACATGATCCTTTAAAGTCCTGAAAGTTGCCTAAAGGATTATGTGTTGGGCCTCTCTAGTACTTTGCTCTCTCGCGTTGTGCAGCCTTTTGGATTAAACCCCTCCTCCTTCAGTTTGGAGCTCACCTTTACACACCTGGAGAATCCAGTTCTGATAAAAGGCTGGAAGGATATCAAGCATGGAAGCCAACGCCCTGGGTAGACTGAAAACTTCATAAAATTTCCCACAATAATGCGTGTTCCTATGCATGCAACTCCAGCCCTTTTGAGAGAGGGAAATCCTAGTACTCCCTCAAATGACCGCAATGAAGTAACCAGAGTGGAGGGAACAGCTATGAAACAGACCATACAAATTAAGACTGGATATGGAGACACTAAGGCTTGGTGAAATGAATTAAATCATCTGTCCACACATTGAATAACTATTGAGTTTATGCACCAGGGAAGTAAGGGACTCAAGGCCCATTCCTCCTGGTATAGACCTCGAAGCCTAAGAGAATGGTATGTATGAATTCTACCAGGAACAGTCAGACCTAACTATACATATACAAAGGAGATGTGTGCCACTACTACAGAGGACTGCTTAGGGCAACCTGTGGTGGAGCCTGTACTTTCACAGGTAAGGAGAATTGAGGCAAAGTGATACAAGAAAGGTATATCTATTAACATGCTATTAACATCTTAACTTTAGCAACACTAAGGCCAACTTTTCTTCTTATACTTTACCTAAACAACTTTCAGCAGAGAAACAGAAGTGAAAATGTATCTGTCTGTATTTAAAGTCAGACATTCAAGATATTTTCAAATATATATACCAAAGGCATTTTCGATGATGCTTATTTTGCAAAAATGCCGTTCACCAAAAAGTAATTGATTTTAATTTTGTTTAAATCTTATGAACATTAAAAAAAATTTCAATTATCTTACTTTTTGCTTCTCAGACAATCAGTATGCTCTAAACACCCACACTTTCTGATAACTGTGTGCATAAGGAAGGGAAGAGCTAATATAGACTGTAATAACTTCTAACAACCAGAGTTGACCTAAATTTCACAGCACATATTCTCCACAAACATGACCTTACTTTACCAGCTGTGAGTTCCAGCATCTCCAACTCACATGCACCACGGACTAGCTGACTATAATTTCATTCTAAGGGTTCTTATGACATCCTCAGGTTCAATTACTCACTAGAATAATGCTTAGAGCAAGGAATAGCAAGGTCTGTTCAGCTAACACCCTAAGTGTTTAACCTAGGGTCCCTGAAGAGACCATGTTAGCTTCAAATCATATGTGTATTGTGTAATATATAAGTTTTCTTGCTAATTCAAAACTTCTAATGCAGCAAGGAACAATCTCAGGATCATTGCATGACCTAATGTAAAGATTCAAAAGCTTTTTTTGTTTTTTAAATTTCAGTCCTAAGGCTTGAACTCGGGTCCTGGGCTCTGTCTATGAGCTCTTTTACTCAAGGCTAGTGCTCTACCATTTAAGCCACAGCACCACTTCTGGCTTTTTGGTAGTTTATTACAGACAAAAGTCATGCGGACTTTCATGCCCTGGCTGGCTTCAAATCATGATCCTCTAATCTCAGCCTTATGAGTAGCTATCATGATATGCATAAGCCAATGGTGCCTGGCTCTACATCTAACTAACTATAACTGTTGAATCTGAATCATATTTTTAAATATGATATGGATGTCATGATTTTAAAATGAAAACCAAAAAAAAGTCACTTAAAAACAACCAAGTTTGTTTTTGAAAAATGTATTAATTCAAATATAACATAAACATACTGAGTTGACAATATTTTATGGTCACATGTTTTACATAAGTACATATGGGGGGCAAGGGAAAAGGAATATTCTAGAAAGTAGAAGACAGAAGAAAGAGTCAAAGCCTCAATGCTGGTTGCTGACAGATGCCATGTCTGCTGCCCTTGGAAATGTGTCCATTCTGGTCATCTGACACTTGGTCAAATGTCAAAAAACAAGAGCATCAATTAGAAAACTTGTTTGGAATTTGACGTAAACCCACTTATATTCCCATAAGCTCATATACCTGTAATTCCAGCTGAAATTGGAAGGGTACGATGGGAGGATTTTGGTACTTGAGTACTACAGAGAAGACACTTGTAGAATGAACACACTCCATGATTTCAAGGAAACTGTTTTTTGGAACACAGTGAGCTTTTGTATCAAGTTAGATTTTTCCATTGGTGTAATAAATGACAGGAAAGTTACCTTCCCCAGCCCATGCCACTTTCCCACTCCCATTCACTCCTGGCTTCGTAGTAGAACAGGGTGAGGGTGAAGGGAGCCACCTGGGTAAAAGCAAACAGAAGAAATTCTCTATGTAACACACACACACACACACACACACACACATCCACAGTCCCAGGCCTCATGCCTGTTAGGCAAATGCTCTACCATAAAGCGATACCCCAGAATTTAACTTTCTTGAAGTCATTCATCTGAATACTGTATTTGAGTTCAGTATTTCCATACCCCGTAGGTAGAAGTCTCTATCTGTGGTTCCAGCTACAGTTTGATGTACTCTAGGCAAGAGGAAGCAGGTGTCCTCAAGTTAAGCAAACAAGGGCCAAACGTGAGTATTCTAACAAAGGAAACCCAAGAGCAGAATTGTCTGTTAGAAGCTTGAGTCAGAGGCATCAGGCTTGTTCCTGGCTCTCTGGAGAAGTGGGTGAAGGAAAGGCAAGAGGACAAGTTTCTGTCCAGTTGGAAGTAGACAGGTGTGGGCATCCGGTAGCCATGCTTAGGAACCATTTCATCTTCAGCTCTCTGCTTTAGTTACATTTGAAAGAGAGCACAAGTGACTCCATTTGGAATCTAACACGTGTCTCCACAGTGTTTCCCAGCTGTTTCCGTACCATCCCTCCTCCCCTGAGTCCAGTTGGTTTTTATCTCATTGCTGCGATGCTGAGCTCAGGGTAGGTTCCAGTCTGGTCCTCTAAGATATTGTTTGGCCAAATATAAACAGACAGATTCATGTAAAAGTAGTTTCCAATCAGATCTTACCTAGAACCAGCGAAGCGTAGAAAATAGTTACTTGCAAGAGTCATTCTCTGTGGGGCTCACTGCAAATCCAGAGGTTCAGATGTGCAGACTTCAAACAGCCAGGGTAAAAAAAAAACCAAAAAACTAAATGGCTAGCTATTGCCTTCACAATCTACTTATATCCACTGCATCTAGCATTTTAGGCTGCTAATTAAAACTGACAGCTTTGTTAGGCCCACTAAGCTTTCTCAGTACAAGCACAAGTGTGAACATAGGAACATCACCACGTAATGGGCTGGTATCATTCATTTAGAGGACACCTACTTTTAGTGCATGTCTTCCTCACCTTTATATCCTAGAAGGCTTACATACTTAGGGAACAGAACTAAAGATAGAACAGAAATAAAAAGAAAGGAGTCACCAGCAATAATTAGATCACAGCTTTGTGACATAAAGTGGCCGTTTAAAAGGTCATAACCTGGGGCTGGGGATATGGCCTAGTGGCAAGAGAGCTTGCCTGGTATACATGAGGCACTGGGTTCGATTCCCCAGCACCACATATACAGAAAACGGCCAGAAGTGGTGCTGTGGCTCTAGTGGCAGAGTGCTAGCCTTGAGCAAAAGGAAGCCAGGGACAGTGCTCAGGCCCTGAGTTCAAGGCCCAGGACTGGCCAAAAATAAAAAATTAAAAAATAATAAAAGGTCATAACCCATTGGCTGCCTGAATTTACAAAGGCCACTTGTTTTTTCTTTGAAGGCCAGAGGAATCTCAGTGTCTCAGGATGCGTCTCAACAGAGCGCATGCCCAAGAGGGGATGTGACCGACCGAAAAGGCCAGGAAAAGATCTCTCCGCATTTTCCTGTGTCTCCTGTGTTCAGAGCTGCTTAGACTAACAATAGACAAGACATCCCTTCGTCATTTGCTGCCACTCGGCCTCCTAATGAACCCAGCAGTCGCTTTGTACCAGGCCTGCCAGGGTCCAGTGCGCTCTCACCTGTGCACGGCCCACCCGTGACCTACTTGAGATAACGGCACTCCCTACTTGTCCCCGAACTTAGCAAGGAATAGAAATGTGATCCGCAGGCCCGCATCGGCAGACGGCCCTGAGCCCCTGCCCAAAGGGCCCTCCCTACATGACACTCCTCTATTTTTCCTTTAAAATCCGTCTATAATGCACTCTAGAACACACAAGTTTAGGCCTCTCATATAAATTATAAGAAAAAGACTTGATGACACAAAGACCACTATAGTTTTTAGGTAAAAATATACCTTACATATAAAGCACTTATCTAATTTAAACTGATGCAAGCCAAGCTACCAAAGGCAGAACATTCCAGAAAGAACCTTGACTAAAGAAATTACTTTTACATTAGCATATTGAATTGACCTCTGGATACCCTCTAGGCAATTTCCAAATTACAACCAATCTAATCTCACACAAATCCTCCTGGCAGATGTTCTAGTCTCCATTCTCCAAGACCTGTTTATACCTTCCAAACCTTTTTCTGTCATCCTTTTTATTTCTACTCTGAACTCTCCTTGCCTCCCCTCCCCCATATATACACCTTTTGAAACAATCACCAGGACAAAACACTAACGTGTGTGTGTGTGTATCGTGGGACTTGAACTCAAGGCCTGGGCATTGTCCCTGAGCTCTTTTGTTCAAGGCTAGTGCTCTACCACTTTTGCTGGCTATTTTCTGAGTAGGTTTTTAGAGTCTCATAGACTTTCCTGCCCAGGCTGGCTTTAAACTGCAAGCCTCAGATCTCAACCTCCCGAGTAGCTAGGATTGTGGGGGTGAGCCACCAGTGCCTAGCTTTTTTTTTTTTAACTGTACCCCTTGAAGTTAGCCTTTGTCCCTACTCTTTCCTATGTGTTTAAAGAGAAGTTGAAACCACTTGAAGAAGTCACCCTAACAATGGCCATAAACCTGGAGCAGCTGGGGCTAACACAAAATACTGCAGACCAGGATCTCAAAGTCAGAGGTCAAAACCCCAGACACCATGGTGCCTTGTGCGTGCTTTGTCAGGGAGAACAACGCCCACCGAAAGGACCTGTGTAAGTGCACGCCATCTCAAGTCCTACGATACTGATTCAAAGTTCCCATCCTCCTCCTTCCTTCCTTCCTTCCTTCCTTCCTTCCTTCCTTCCTTCCTTCCTTCCTTCCTTCCTTCCTTCCTTCCTTCCTGTTGTTGTTTTTTCTTGCTTGCTTGCTTGCTTTTTGCTGGTCCTGGGACTTGAACTCTGGGCCTGGGCACTGCCCCTGCGCTCCTTTTGCTCAAGGCTCATGCTTTATCTCTTAATCCACAGTGCCACTTCTGGCTTTTCCTGTGATTAATTGGAGATTAGAGTCTCAAGGACTTTCCTGCTGAAGCTGGCTTTGAACCACAATCCTCAGCTCTCAGCCTCCTGAGTAGCTGGGATTATAGGCATGAGCTACCAGGGTCTGGCCTAGACAATGTTCTGGCCAACAATTGTTTCATTCTGTGTCCCAATTTGGAAGAAAGAAAATCTTCACAAAGACTCTCTAAAACAATCACTTGCAAGAGTTTCTAAAAAGTAGACTTAGTAAGTGTCTGAACTAATCTGGAAAAATACATCAAAGCATGGTTAATTACATGGCTCAGAGGTAAATGTCCCGAAGTTAGGTCCCCAGCACTACAAAAAAAAAAAAAAAAAACACACACACACACACAAAAGAATGAAATAAAATCTAAATAAAGCTGAAAAATAAAAACATACCAGATCTATCTCAGTGCTGGTGGCTCATACCCATAATCCTTGCTTGTCAGGAGGCTTAGGTCTGAGGCTTGCCATTAGAAGCCAGGCCACGCTTTGAACCACAATCCTTAGATCTTAGCCTCCTGAGTAGATAGGATTATAGGCACAATCAATCTTTGCCCAGCTATATATTTTTTTATTGATTTTATTTTGGCCTGGGCTGGAGCCACAACTCAGGGCCTGGGCTCTATGTCTTAATTTGTTTTGCTCAGGACTGGTGCTCTATTAATTGAGCCACAGCTCCACTTCTGGTTTGTTGGTACTTAATTGGAGATAGAGCTATGATCTTCCCTACCCTGGCCTTGAATTAGGTATCGCCAGGTATCAGACTTCTAAGTAGCTATGATTATAAATGTGGGTCACCTATGCCACACTAGAAACAACTATCTATAACTGTTGCTTTTCTTATCAGAAGCCTGGGCAATTGCTAACACAAGCAATGGCACATTCAGCATCTTTAAAGATCTACATTCTTCACATAGAATATTGTGTGTAAAATATTTTCTACTCAAGAAAGTCTAGTAGTAAACTGTTTTTCAAAAACAAAACAAAAGGGGCGGGGAAGGTGGCTTAGTGGTAGTGTGTTTGCCTAGCATGCATGAAGCCCTGGGTTCGATTCCTCAGCACCACATATATAGAAAATGGCCAGAAGTGGTGCTGTGGCTCAAGTAGCAGAGTGCTAGCCTTGAGCAAAAAGAAGCTAAGGACAGTGCTCAGGCCCTGAGTTCAAGGCCCAGGACTGGGGAAGAAAAAAAAAGCCTTTCAGTCTGTAGAAACTTCAAAACAAGTTTTTATCAAATGATCAAATGTTTAAGGAAGAGTGTAAGTGGGTATCTGTTTTTTCTTTTTTTATTATTTCACAAATTAGCTCAGGTTTTAGTTGTTGTTAGTCCTAGGATTTGAACTCAAAGCCTGAACACTGTCTCTGAGCTCTTGTGTTGAAGGCTAGCACTCTACCACTTTGACTCACAGATCCACTTCTAGTTTTCTAGTGGTTAGTTGGCGTTAAGAGTCTCACAGACTTTTCTGCCCAGGCTGGCTTTGTACCATGATCCTCAGATCTCAGCCTCCTGAGTAGCTAGGAGTATGGGTCTGAGATACCAGTGCCCAGCTGTCATTCTTTTGTTATTTTGTTTTATTTTTGCACAGAATCTTCCTATGTACCGCAGGCTCACCTAAGACTCCTGATTCTCTTTAACTAGCCTCCTAAGTGCTGGGATTACAGGCATGTAGCTCCTGACTTCTTGAAGCATTTGTAACAGCTGAGAGGGCACTGGTTACTAAAAACTTCAAAGATGTGCTGCTAAAAACATGTCCATCAAATTAATGCTACATATTACTCTGGTAATGCTGATAACCATAATGAATAATGGTTAGTAGTATCCTTACAATTGCATTTGCTATTGATTATTCTGGCAGTTAAGCACAATTTATTTTTTTTAAAGCCTATCACAATTTAAGCAGCACTGCAATTATTTTTAAGGTAATATTGTTCTTTTTCATTCCATCTTAAAAAACTATACTCAGCACATTTTGTAGGCTGATAAAATAAACTGCTCAAAACAATGCTGGCATCTGTAGCATGCATATCAATAAACCTGTTTTATTTCCAATCAGGCAATTCCCTCATTTAAGCTATATCCCATTCTGTTCAAATAGCAATTGCAATTTGATTACAAACTCTTTGTGTGTGTGTGTGTGTGTGTGTGTGTGTGTGTGTGTACTAGGGAGATGTTTCTTAGTTCTCTTCATTCATGCTGGCACTCTACCGCTTGAGCCACAGTCCCAATTTCAGCTTTTCTATGGTTCCTTGGAGATAAGAATCTCATAGACTTTACTGTCTAGGATAGCTTCGAACTTTGATGCTCAGATCTCAACCTCCTGGGTAACTAGGATTACAGGTGTGAGCTACAAGCACCTGGCAATAGGGTTGGTTTCCAGGGAAGTCACTTTTTTTGGCTCTTCTGATTCCTTCCTAACTTCCTTCCTTCCTTCCTTCCTTCCTTCCTTCCTTCCTTCCTTCCTTCCTTCCTTCCTCCTTTCTTTTTTCCTGTCTTCCTTCCTTCCTTCCTTTCTTCCTTCCTTCCTTTTTTAAAAGTTTTATCTCATTTAATTTTCACATTGGTTCTTCATATGATTTGTCAGTTACAGAAACCGTCAGTCAGAAAACCATTGAAAGTTATTTTCCACATCAAAAATAGATGTGTCTGCTTTATTTTAAAATGATGATAAAATTTTGTGACAAACCTAAGCATTGCTTATGAAAAACTTATACATAAGCTCTAGGCTAAGAGAGACTGGTTTTATTTGTGCAGCAAATGTTTACAACCACTCTAATCTTTTTAGCACTCAGCGTTTGTGAGTCTCTGTCCAAAGGCTTTTTTTATTTTGTGTGTATGTCAGTTTTGTTGGTGGGTTGTGGGTTTTTTTTTTCTTTTTCCCAGAGCTGAGGACCTAACTCGGGGCCTTGCACTCGCCAGGCAGGCACTTTTCTGCTGAGCTGAGCCCCCAGCCCCTTTGGGTGTGTGTGTGTGTGTGTGTGTGTGTGTGTGTGTGTGTGTGTGTGTGTGTGTGTGTGTGTGTGGTTTTTGTTTTGTTTTGTTTTGTGCCAGTCCAGGGGCTTGAACTCGGGGCCTGGGCACTGTTCAAGCTTTTATTCTCAAACCTATTGCTCTACCATTTTGAGCCACAGCACCATTTCCAGATTTGGGGTAATTAATTGGAGACAAGAGTCTCATAGGCTTTTCTGCCCAGGCTGGCTTTGAACCATGATCCTCAGATCTCAGCCTCCTGAGTAGCTATGATGACAGGCATAAACAGCCAGCCCCCGTCTTACTTTTAAAGTTTTAAAGTTACTTTATAAAGTGAATTAAAACATAGAATACCTTTCTGTTTATAATAATGAAAAAGTCTAAGAATCTGTTTCTCTTGCTGTTTTCTCTAAGTGCATACCTCCCTCTTTTGGTAACTAGGCATTTCACAGGTCCTTTGGTCAACAAGACCTGTCTCCAGTCCCAGATGAAGTCGATGCTCCACTCACTCCTTATCCATCCCCCAAGGTGGACGCTCATCTAGGATGACAAGGTTCAAGAGCAATGATGGAGCTGCTCCAGCCACCCGTGTTCTAGAGCAGACAGACCGTCCTTAAGACTGCAACCCGGGTGCCCGCAGCTCTGCTGATAGGGAGCAGTCTCCATGCTGATTGTTTGGGCTCTTCTTTTCTTCTTTGGACTATATCATACTTTTCCAGTAAGGAGTTTACACATATACATATATATATATACATACATATATATATTATACATATATAGAAAGAGTTTATAGTTAATCTAGAATCTACTTCTATTGAACATTAAGGGATAGAAGGACTCTAATAATGGATGACAGAGATGGAAATTCACTTAAAGAAATTCACATCATCTGAGCCCTGATGGCTCATAAGTACAATCCCAGCTACTCAGGCGGAGTAAACTCCAGAGGATCAAGTCTCTAGTCCAGTTGGGGCAGAAAAGTAAGTGAGCTACATGACATTTCCCAAATAACAAGCAACAAGAGGTTGACAGTCATAGCTAACAGCCTTTAGCTGTTGGTATAGCAACAGTCTAACCGAGCATGAGACTATGGGTTCAAGGACCGGTATCACCACAGAAGAGAGCCCAATCAGCTCCCAAAGGGGATAAGAACACGGACAGAAGCCCAGACTTTATCCTCTGACAGGTATGTGTGTGTGCCTGTGTGTGCTTGTGCCACCTTGTGGTCAAAGCTTTTCCCTTGCTCATTCCCAATCCCTCAACCACAGAGAAGCCGAGGAAAAACTTCACCCACGGAGGAAGCTCGGTCCCGGTGCCCCTCATCAGCCTGGCTAACCAGTTGCTGTGCTTTCGCTTGAGAGCCCTGGAATTGATGCTGGCATCTAGAGGTGTAGCAGAAGCAGACATACAGATCACCAGCCTTGGGCATGTAGTCATGATGTGTATTATTCTTGCTTTTCCAGTAGAGAAAGACAATGTGTAATGGCCTCAGGGAGATTCCAGAGCCTCTCCCCTCTTCAGTGACAATATCCAAGACTACTGGAAGCTACTAGAGGCTTCTTAAACTGCAAACTGCAGAAAAGTTCAAGAGTGACAAACTCCTATCATTTTCTCCTGGTCCAACTGCCTACCTGCGCCTTATATCTGGTACTAGCCGTTCCCAGCATGCTTTGCGGCCTGTCTCCCTCACTCTTCATCTTTTCCTCTTTCAGTATCACTTGGCTCTCTAGGATGCTGAAGAACCAGGAAAAAATTTCCATGTTCTTCCATCCACTCTGGAGGATGATTCTGTCATTTCTTTTTTTTTTTTTTTTTTTGGCCAGTCCTGGGCCTTGGACTCAGGGCCTGAGCACTGTCCCTGGCTTCTTCCCGCTCAAGGCTAGCACTCCGCCACTTGAGCCACAGCGCCGCTTCTGGCCGTTTTCTGTATATGTGGTGCTGGGGAATCGAACCTAGGGCCTCGTATATCCAAGGCAGGCACTCTTGCCACTAGGCTATATCCCCAGCCCTCTGTCATTTCTTTGCTAGAGCAAAGTAAGAAAATTTTCTGAGGATTTGTTTGGGGTAAAGCCTCATGCTAAAAACTGGGTGCTGCCAAAGTTGTTTAAAATTTGGTTTCTGCTATAATGAACTCAGACTTGAACGGCAGAGAAAACACACACAGTAGAGTATGTAAAAACAATGGAACCAATCTAGATGAGTTTCAGCTCTGTGCTATGGGCCAAATCCTCCGTCCATATAAAACGTCTATGGCCTTGCTGCTGCCAATCTGATTTCAGCCTTCCTCCCACCTCACGCATCCATACCTCACTCTGGCCTGTTGCCTCAGGACTTTCCCTGCAGCCTCCTTGGCCCCTCTACTGGGTGCTGGGGTGAGTCTGCACCTCTAGGGCCAGCTCTCCACAGGAGATGAGACCTGGGGATAAAGGCTTAGGCCTCCACCCTGTATGATCCTTCCAAAGGTCTCCATGCATTGGGACGCTTCTCCCTCCGCCTGGCCCTCCTTCTCAGATCGCCTGTGTCCTTAGCTCCCACTGCCTTCCTGAGAACCAAACTCAAGATGGTTTCCCGTGGATAAAAGGAAGGGCTTAGGGTAGACAGAATCTTGGGTCCCTTCTAGCTCCAAATGCACCCATGTTGAGGGAAAAAGGAGTGTAATCCTAACCTGAAGTCACTTACAGTTAATTATTGGGACATGGAGCCAGAACCCAGCCTGAAACTGTCCTGCTATGTCGGCTTTCCCAGAACCATAGCCACAAAGTCATTTCAAATAAAAGTCCCACATGACAGTGCTTGGCAGCACGAAGCTAATAGCCCTCGGCTTCTGTCCATAACACATGTCTGAGAACTTTACAGAAAGAATTGACATTTGGAGACTGTTGAGACTCTAGAGGCTTGGTTCAGCCAACAGCTTTATAAGCAGCAGCAGTGAAATCACACCATTTTATGGTTCCCAAAACCGTAGTGTGATAAAATACCCATTTCCAGTCATCTCAAGGGACTTCTCGCTATAGAAAGCTGTTGTTTTTCTTAGATGAAACTCTCATCTTTTTTTTGAGAGGCTGATTACTCCTGTTTATATGAACTAATAGAACTATGAGAAGCTGGGCGCTGGTGGCTCAGACCTGTAATCCTAGCTACTCAGGAAGCTGAGATCTGAGGATCACAGTTCAAAACCAGCCTAGGCAGAAAAGGCCCTGAGACTCTTATCTCCAGTTAACTACCAGAAAACAGGAATAAAGATGTGGTTCAAAGTGGTAGAGTGCTAGCCTTGAGCAAAAAGAGCTCAGGGACAGTGCCCAGACCCTGAGTTCAAGTCCCATGACCGACAAACAGCAACTTTTTACCAAAAAAAAAAGAGAAATAACAGAAAGAAAGAAAGAGAAATAACAGAAAGAAAGAAACTAGCCTCAAAGCTGTTGTTATTGTTGTCTCACCCAGAGAGAAAAAAAAATCATTTATGCCCATGTGTGAATGCATTTGTATCTGGTAGATTTGTACCAAAATACGACATTAGCTAACTTGAAATTTGGACAGAGACAACTTGCAAGGCAATCAGGGCAAAGGCTCCCCTCATAGAGGGCTTCTGCAATCCTCACCATGCCCTGAGCAGTCCTGTATGCAGAACCTTAGCTGTGAGATCACCATGGTCTTGAGCAACCATGCACGCAGGTCTCTGTGCATCCCATTATGGCCCCTGGAAGACTTGCACATAAACAATAGGCCGGTTGGACCCAGAGCCATGCATCAGAATGGGAACCCAGTCAGAAGGGCTAAAGGATGCATGAAGAGCTCAGGAAGGCTGTGTGGAGCCTCTGTTTGGGTCTGGGGACTCATGTGACCCTCAGGCTATCTAATGATCTCGAGAGTCGCATAGGGCTTTCCTAGAGATACATCCTATTAACCCACACACAATACACCACAGATGAACCCTAGTGGTGCTCTCCCTTGGGTTCTCTCCTATCTAGAGGAAGCTCTGCTTATCTTTTTCTTCAATAAATCTTCCCTGTTTTACTTCTCCTCTGTGTCCGTGGTCCATGGAGACAAAGGACTCAATCTAGGTGTTGCAGTTTTTTGGTATCTCTGCATGATGGAAACTGAGTGAAAATAACCTATTGAGCTCAAACAACAAGCCTTAAAGGGCACCATTAAGAACACTGATACCAAAGTCGATTTTGGTGAGAAATCACAGTGGTATGGAATAGAGTGCTGAATCAAGATGTTAACATAAAGACTCTGTGTTAGACATAATAATTTATTCAGAGTCAGCTATGAGGGATTGTACCTTGGGCATGGATTCAAGTTATTTAGCCAATTGAGTTCTTCGTTTCCAGGATTTGATTTCTTTCAAGATTTCCATATCTTTATTAATTTCCTCTTTCATATCCTGTACTACCTTCTTTTTCATTCAAATGTTTGTATTCTCTTGTTGTTTGATCTACTTTGAATTCATTCAGGTGTCTAAATATCAGTTCTTATTTCATTAACCATTCTTTTTTTATGTGTATAAAGCAGTACTGGGCTAGGACTCTGGGCTTGGCAACTATCCCTGAGCTCTTTTGCTCAAGGCTAGTGCTCTACCACTTGAGTCGCACTTCCACTTCTGGCTTTTGGAGGTTAATTGGAGTTAGGGAGTCTCACAGACTTTTCCTGCCTGGGCTGGCATTGAACCAAGATAATTAGATCTCAGCCACCTGAGTAACTAAGATTACAGGCTTGGGCCACCACACAGCTTCATTAGCCATTCTTGAGACTTTTTTTTCCATTGGTCATGTTATGGTGGGTAGGGAGGGAGAGGTGAAGGAAGAGGTTGAATAGATGTATACACACACACACACACACACACACACAAATAAAACATTTAGCAACAGCAATGAGCAAAAAAGAGAAAAAAAAGAAAAGAAAAAAGGAATTCAAAGCAACTAGCATAAAAAGTAATAAATGACATTGTATGAGCTGGTTACCAAAGTATGGCTGTAGGTATTCAGGAAGAATTAGAGAAAATGATAGAACAACGTATGACTGAGAAAAGAGCTCTATTTGTAGGTAGAAGAAAAGGCATAAATAGGTAAGAGATAGGAGAGGGGATCACATGATTTGAAAGAGAATACTAAAAGGTAGGTATTGTCATTAAGTATGATGATTTCAGAGATACTGAAGATAAGGAGAAAACTGCCAACTTAAATGGTAGAGGGTAATAGTACAGGCCTATGCTACAAAGAAGAAATTAAGTGTCTCTTGTATAATTTGCAGAAGAGAAAAACTACAGAGAATGATCAAAATAATCAAACTAGAACAGCAACTAACACAGAGATACACAACAAAATATAATTTATTTTCTGGTTGTAGCTTGAACTCAGGGTCTGGGTACTGTCCCTGAGATCTTTTTGCTCAAGTCTAGCACTCTACCACTTTAAAGCCACACCTTTACTACCAGATTTATTTTTTGTTGGTTGGTTTGTTTAAGTGATTAATTGGAGATAAGAATTTTGAACAGCAGTCCTCAGATCTCAACCTCCTGAGTAGCTAGGATTACAGGCATGGGCCACTGGTACCTGGCAAAATATCAAGTTTTATTGTTATTATGTGTCTGTATACGCATATTTATATATAGGCCTATCCAGGGAACAGGTGGCTTTATAGCTAGGTATAAGTACTTTTTTCCCCTCAACAGACTTCACATGGAACCAGGGGCAAGCCTTTCAGAGTCTTAGTGCCTGCTGAGGTGAGGCTGATGTCTCCATTGATTGACACAATAAAGATTCCCCAGGCTACTTCTCTGCCAAGTATCTGGAGTGGCTATAGGCTTTTGAGCTGCCACTTCACTTCCCTCTGTTGTACAAGCTACAGTCACCAGCCTGGTGTACATAGCTGGGCAGAGTCCCATGTATATGCCAGTTTTCTGAGGAGCTACAGTGTGGTGAGAACTAAAGCTCAAGTACCTCTGGTATCCAGCTTTGCAGGAACTCCCATTCCTCCATCTCCTGGTTCTGCCATTGACTGGGCTTCTCCAGGCTCTGGCTTTTAGGTTGGCAGGAAGAGGAAATGGTCACGTGGGTCAGAAAGTACATCTATTACCATGTGAATAAGGAGCCATGGGACATGTCAAGAAAAAACTGTGATATGATTCAGATTTGTAAATTTATCATGATGGTTAATCTGGATTTCCAACTTGGATTGAGACACACCTGGAACCACCCCTGGATGAGGTTTCCTGTGACAATTTGGTCACAAGGGGACCAACTTAAAAGTTGAATCCATTGATGGATTAAAAATCTGAGTAGACTGCTGGGAGATGGTTGGCTGTGGAATGTAGAGCCCGGATCCCTTTCAGGTATCACATCTGTTTCCTGGCTGCCATGAGTTGAGGAGCTCTCTTCTGCCTTGATGCTTTGTCTCAACACAGGCCCCCTAATATGCTGTCAGTCAACCTTGGACTGAAGCCTCTGAAACCATGAGCCAGAATTAATCTTGCCTCCTTGTAAGTTGCTTAATGACAGTGATGAAAACTTTAACTAACATGTCTATGAAATCTAAAAGCAGTGAACACATATATTTAAGGAAAACATTTATGCCTAATAAATTATATAAACTCAGGGAATTAAAAAAAAACAGTTTAATCGTACATGAAGTGAACACACAAGCACACTGTACTTCATAATATGAAAAGAGCAAGAAAAGTACATTGATGTTCGTGAAACTACAATGGGAGCTTGTTGGGGCAAGCTCTCCGCATGGGGTGGATGTTTTGGGGCCGCACAGGTTGGAACGACAGGATCTTCTGGATCTTCTCCTCATAGGCCTTCTGTGCTGCCATTCCTTCCTCATACTCTCGGCGCTGCTCTGCCTTCTCAGCTTCTCGGATCTGCTGCTGGTGAGCCACTTGCATCTGAAGATGTTCCTTGTATTCCTGGGCTAACTCACACCGCCTGACGTATTAGAAAAGTCAACGTGTCAAATTAATAAATAGAATAATTAGAATTTGTGAAGCCAAATTAAGATTACCATTAAGATCAAGAAGAAGATTTCTGTTTGTTTCATCTGATTTCTTGTTTTATGAGACAGGGATCTTGTTATATAACAAGAACTCACCTGAAACTTGAGATTCTCCTGCCTCAACCTCCCAGGTGCTGAAATTACAGGTGTGTACCACAATGGATAGTACTAATAACAAGTACTCATATGTGTGAAAAATGTTCACACTAAAATATTTGGGGGGGGAGATCAAGGTGAATGGTGAAGAAATAGGTAAAAAAAAATCCATAATATATTTCTTACACAACCATCTTTAATATAATCTTAGAACAAATGATGATTTTAGAGAAGGTACATCATCTCTTTTCAAAATAATTACTGGTGGGTAGAGCAAATCCTTTCCTTACTCTTCTCCCAGGAAGAAATGATTTATCAAAAAGTTGGAGAGAATACATGGGCATATTATATAGACAGCCATGCCCTATACTGAGTAGCTCCATTTTCTAAATCTTTTTGTTTTGTTTTTGGAAGTATTATAATTTTGACCTCAGGGCCTTACAGTCACAAATCAAATGCTTTACCACTTAAGCCATGCTAGAATGCTTTCTTCCTCCTATGCTTCCCCTGAGTAACTCCAGTGTGTGTGTGTGTGTGTGTGTGTGTGTGTGTGTGTGTGTGTGTGTGTGTGTGTGTGAGAGAGAGAGAGAGAGAGAGAGAGGGAGAGATTTGTGTGCTTGTGTGTGCATGCATGCACATGTACACATGCTAGTACTGGGGCTTGAACTCAGGGCCTTGTGCTCTCTGATTCAGATTGCCTGGTCATGGCACTCTACTACTCGAGCCACACCTGCGGTTCAGCCTTTGGCTGTTAATGGGAGATGGAGTCTTAAAGATTTTTTTTGCTCAGCTCAGCTTCAAATTTTGATCCTCTAGGTCCCTGCTTCTATAGTGGGGTACACAATAAGGAGCTAAGAGGGTATCAGGTTTGGAGAGGGCAGACCATTTGGTCTTCCATTTGGTTTTCTCTCAGTTGTACCCTTTATGGTAAGCACATATGAAGTGTGGTCCTGCATTCTGTGAGAAGGTCTGTGAGAAGGCACAATGAATAGTAACAGCTGTTAGATTTAGAGCTTGTTGGTCAGAAGTGGCCTGGACTTGTGATTGGTGTCTTACATAGAAACAATACTACACAATTGAGCCCTTCATCTGTGAGGTCTGAATTAACTCAAGACAGTTAACATCAGAACTGAAAATTACTGTTGGATAAGTCCTGGGGCTTGAACTCAGGCCTGTGTACTGTCCCTTGCATTTTTGCTCAAGGCTGGTGCTCTATCACTTGAGCCACAACTCCACTTACAGCTGTTTGCTGATTAATTGGACTTTCCTGACCAGCTGGCTTCAAGCTTCAATCCTCAGATCACAGCCTCATGAGTAGTTAGGATTTCAAGTGTGAACCACTGGCACCCAGCTGTCTTCTTTTTGTAAACTTTACAAAGATTGTTGGTGCCTTTTTATGTGAAATTTTATAAAATGGTTTGAGCTTCTAGGACAAGTGCAATATTAATGTAAAATAATGTCAATAATGTATTCATTAGTAGCACATTATCATCTATGTTTTAAAAACCAGGGTTTTGGTAAGAAATGCTATTAAAGAAAACAAAATCATACCTTGCATAATTCTCCTCCCCATCAAAGTAAAGTTCTCTAAGGCCTTCGGCTATGCGTTTCTGTTCCATGGCGCGGTCTTCCTGTTCCTTGGCTTTCCGTTGTACTATGAAAGGGAAGACAAATCACTTGCCAAATGCCTTTTGCACACAAGACATGCTAGTACCTTAAGATCTGCCAGCACCACTCTTGAGTGCCAAAGCCACACAGTCTGGCAGGACATGCCAATGGGCCTGACCTGCGTGCTGGGACTACAGCCACGTGCCAGCAAGGGTTAACACCTGGGGCACTCGTGTGTGTGTGTGTGTGTGTGTGTGTGTGTGTGTGTGTGTTGGTCCTGGGGCTTGAACTCAGGGCCTAGGTGCTATTCCCAGGAGCTTCTTTGGCTCACGGCTTTACCACTTGGGCCCCAGAGCTACTTCAGGCTTTTTCTGATTAGCTATGTAGAGATAAAAAGAGTCTCACAGAGTTTACTGGCTTGATTTTCTTCATGAAAGAAATAACTAGTAACTGATACAGACTGAGTGCAGAAAAGGGGGAAGAAATCCTTGAACTTGAGATTAGGTTCTGGCTAGAGACCCTCTGGTCAGCTGCTGGTGTGAGATGTCAATGGACAGTAGTGAGACCCCTGGAAAGAGGAGTCATTACCAACGAGGGAATGCAGAGAGCCTCTGCCAGGATGAGACATCTCAGCTGGCCTTGAAGGTCTAGGATTTCTCAAGAGAAGAGTACCATAGACAGAAGAAACCACCTGAAACCACAAAAAGAAAAGGACAGCCAGGCACCTTTGGCTCACACCTGTAATCCTAGCTGCTCAGGAGGCTGAGATCAGAGGATCACAGTTTGAAGCCAGCCAGGTAGGAAAGGCCCCTGACACTCTTATCTCCAATTAACCACCAAAAAGATGGAAGTGGTTCAACTGGTAAAGCATTAGCCTTGAGAGAAAAAACTAAAGACAAAGGGCTCAGACACTGCATTCGAGACCTAGTACTGATATATATATATGTTTGGAATCGTGAAATGAGCTTGGAACCCTGGCTCCTCAGGAGGCTGGCAGGTGGCTCTGTAGTAGAGCACTTGCCTAGCATGCTTGAGGTCGTGGATTCATTGCCAACACAAAACAACACAAAACAACAGAGGGGAATTATAAAAAGGAGGCATGTATTATACTGCTCCATTATCTTTGAAAACATCTTTCCTGGTACTGCTTTGAATTGGTTGAAATATAACATTATATTTTTTCCTTTTCCTTTTTTTCTTTTTAGTGCCTGTCCTGGGGCTTGAACTCAGGACTTAAGCACTGTTGTTGAGTTTATTTGCTCAAGTTTAGCACTCTACCACTTGAGCTACAGATCTACTTCTGCTTTTTGTGGTTAATTGCAGATATGAGTCACATGAATTTTCTTGCTGGGCTGACTTCGAACTGCAATCCTCAGATCTCAGGCTCCTGAGTAGCTAGGATTACAGGCGTGAGCCACTGGCACCCAGCCTATAAAATTCTTCCTATGTATATGTCTCATATATACAATATATTACACTTTTCAAAAGCAAAACCTTGCCTTCGTTTTTTTTGTACTTCTCATGGTGTTTCACACATACTAAAATATTTTTGTTGTTGCTTTGGAGTTAGGAGTTGAATCTAGGAGTTGGAGTTAGGACAAGTATAAAATAAAATAAGTATCATTCAGTTCCTTACACTTTTCCTGTACTTGGAGTTGTCTTGTACACATGACCTCGTCCAAGAGTTGTTTCCTCGCCTCCCTTTCAAGCCGTAGCTGTTTGTCCTTCTCAGCCCACTTCTTTTCCTTCTCTTCCTCTAATATTCTGTCCAGTTCTTTCTCCTGAGCTTTTTCTTCCTCGTGTTGCTGTGCCAAATATTCAAGATACATCTTCTGTTCTCTCATCATATTTTCCTACATGATATAGAAATTAATTGATCTCATTACAATTTTTCCATGTGATGATAGAATTAAAGTTAAGTTTAAGCCAGGCACTGGTGGCTCACGCCTGTCATCCTAGCAACTCAGGAGGCTGAGGGCTGAGAATCGCAGTTCAAAGTCAACCCAGGCAGCAAAGTCTGTGAGACTCGTAACTTCAGTTAACCACCAGAAAACCAAAGTGGTGCTGTGCCTCAAAGTGGCAAAACACTAGCCATGGGCAAAAAAGCTCAAGAACAGTGCCCAGGCCCTGAGTTCAAGCCCCACATTGATAAAGGAAAAAAAAAAGAGTTAAGTTTAAGAGCAAACTTTTAAAGTTAGAATCCCAGCCTAAAACATTTACAAACAATTATGTCAAAAGACTGAGAATGGTAGCGAGGATGGGGGAAACAGAATGGTCATTCGTTGGTTTTCTTAAGCTAATATGAGGCTTCACCTCTCCAGTACAGAGCCTTGTGCTCTTGCCAGACTTTTTCACTCACAGCTTGCTCTCCGCCAGAAGACAATACTCTTCACATGTCAGCACTACTGAAACTGGTGCAGAGAGTCAACTCAACTTCTATGGAAATTCTATTGGCTTCTTTGCAGAAATCGATGGGAAATTAATATAGAAATGCACATCGGAAGCTTTACATTTCCTAATTTCAAACTTACTACAGCGTTATAGCAGTGACGTTATGTGTTACATAGCAGTTATATGTGATGCCGATAAACTTACAGTTAACAGAATCAAACTCAAAGTCCAAGACTAAACCTTCATTTTTACTCTAACTCATTTTTGACCAAGGGGCCCAAGATAATTAATTCAGTAGGGAAAAATGGTCTTTCCAACAAAGGGGCTGGGACAAGGGGAAATTTCATACAGAATAATTAACTGGGTCCTTATTTTACACCATATACAAACTGAACTCAAAATTCATCAAAGACCTAAATGTAAGTCCAAAAGTGGATCTCTAGTAAGGAGTATATCTTTGCAACCCTGGAGCAGCCAGGAAATAGTGCTGTAAGCACAAGACCCAAAGCACAAAAAAACATAAACACAGCCAGGTGCCACTGGCTCATGCCTGTAATCCTAGCTACTCAGGAGGATGAGGTATGAAAACTGCAGTTCAAAGCCAGCCCAGGAAGAAGTCTGTGAGACTCTTATCAACAATTAACCACCAAAATGCCAGATTTGGAGCTGGGGCTCAAAGTGGTAGAGTGCTGTCCTTCAGCTCCAAAACTCAGGAACAGCACCCAGGCCCTGAGTTCAGGCCCCAGGACCACACACACACACACACACACACACACACACACACACACACACACACACACACACACACTAAATACAGATAAATTAGACTTCATGAAAATTATCCAGGTATTGGTGGCCCACTTTTATAATCCTAGATACTTCGGAGGTAGGTCCAGAGGGATCCTGGTTCCAGGCCAACCCAGGAAAACACTGCCATGCCAACCAGCTATTCAGAAGGCAGAGATCAGTAGGATCATGGCTTGAGATAGGCCCCGGGCAAAACACACACGCATACACACGCGCGCGCGCGCGCGCGCACACACACACACACACACACCCCTGAAAACCCAAGACACAACAACTAAATCAAATCAAACATTAGGAACACATCGTAACAATTTAAAAAAAAAACACCTGTAGAGCAAGTGCAAAATCCTTAAAAGTTCAACCAAATTCCAAATGTACAGGTATCTGTCCTGATACAGAATGCTTTTCCTTAATCTCTGCCTGACACTAGGCCTTCGCGTGTCTTCTAAGGACTGACTCAAACACTACTGTCTCAGTATGTCTTCCTCAAAAATTCTAGGAGCTCTTAAACTTCATTGATTGCTAGAATCAACCCAGACTACTCATTTAAAAATACACATTATCCCTGCCAAAATTTTGGTTTGAAAAGTATGACTCTGCAGCCTCTGTATTTCTGTTTCCAACCCCCAAGATGTCACTGGCTCTTGCTGCTGCCAGAGCACAGTGTACTCTTCGCACCCTTGTACTGAGGGCTGCTTTCTACAAGACTGGGCACTCAACCGGGAATCTTCTCCAGGACTGAGAAGTGGCCACTAAATGTCTTACTTTTCTTTGCTTATTTTTTTCTGTCTCTTCCTTTAAGTTTTGATGGGCCTTTTGCACAAGTTTCATGTTCAAGTCCTGCTCTTCTCTGAATTCCTGCTGAATATGCTCCATCTTCTCTTGTAAGGCTTTTTGCAAAATGCTCCTCATTTCCTCTTTTGCCTTCTGTTTCTTCATCTTATCTTGTTCATCCTCAAATTTAATCTTTGCCTTCTCATATTCCTAAGGTAGAACAAGAATGAAGATGATGCATTAGTAGTTAGACAAATTAAGTTTGTGCATTTGCTAGACAAGATGAAACTAGGGGATTTCTTGGAAATATGCATGTATGCATGCACATGAACACACATAAACACTTGGGGATTATAAGAAACAAAACTTGGCTTTTTATGGCTGGGTTAGTAATAAAGACGTGTGTAAATTCTTGTGTGAGGAAAATCATAAAGTAGTTATAGAGTTAAAAAATGCAGATTATTTTTAAAATCTCTTTTAATCCCAGTACCCATAACCCAACACTGCTATTAGCATTTTGGTCCACTGGCCTTCCAGTCTTTATAGTTTTATGCACATCTGCACAGCCAGATTTGGATACATTATATTTGGGGGTGGGTGTGCAGGTACTGGGGCCTTAACTCAGGGTCTGGGTGCTGTTGCTTAGCTGTTCATTCAAAGCTAGTGCTCTACCAGTTGAGTCACAGTTCCACTTTGGGTTTTCTGGTAGTTAATTGGATATAAGAGTATCACAGAGTTTCCTGCCCAGGCTGGCTTCAAACCATGATCCTCAGATCTCAGCCTCCTGAGGAGTTGGGATTACAAGTGTGAGCCACCAGTGCCAGACATGGTACATTACTAAGCGGCACTGAAAGTCTCGACTAGAAATGTGCCTTGTGAAGCCCCCAGTCCCCGGGCAGACTGAGCAGTTACAGAGGACGTGGCGGCTGTGGACCCTCCCCGCCTTGGCAAGAGTCATCACCAGCAGGCGCATCTCCTCTTTCTTCAGCCGCTGAGCCTCCTGCCTTTGTGCCAGGTGGCTCGTGATCTGCGTGGTCAGCCCCAGGCGTGTGTTCTCCATCAGCTCCCTCTGTCTCCTCTCCTCTTGGGCTTCTCGCTTCTCCTTCGCTAAGCGGTCTTCCTCCCAGAGCTGGGCGAACATCTTCTCTTCTACCAGCTTTCGTTTCCGCAGCTCCTCATTGAATTCTACCTGTGCTTTCCTCTCCTCCGACACTGCCTTTTCATGGATGGAATACAACTGCGTGCGGAGATCCTCGCAGTGTTCCCTGAAAGGAGAATTGGGTTTGAAAGCTTTACACGAGGCCCTACTCTATTATTCCATCTCTACACAGTCAGGGATGAGAAAAGCCAAAGATCTGGATAAGGCCATCTGCAGAGAAGCAGCAGGAGGGAGCGGGGAGGCAAGCTCCAGGAAGCCATCGCTAAGGTGCACACCGAGGAGTCAGTCACTGTGAATCCTAGCTCTATTTCCTGTGTGGCCTTGGATCAAATATTCAACTTATCTGAAGCTCTTTCCTCAGCTGCAGAAGATCTGCCTTCAAGGTTCTGGTGAGGCAAGCGATAATGGGATGAGAATGCTTGCTAGATAACTTGGCCTCAGTAAGTGGTAACCACGACATCATGGCACTGGAAACAGAAGTGAGGTACCTGTAAGGCCACGGTGCATTCAGGGTCGCTTAGAAGACACTGACCGCATGCAGCGCCTAGGAAAAGCTCTGTGGGCGGTGCTGGCTAACCATCCGGAGGCTTCTCCTGCACCTGCATTCCCCGGACAGCACACATGCCCACAGAGGGGGCCCTGCCCTCTGGCTGTTCCCCCCCTCCCCTGCTCTTTTACATCCATGCTGATGCAACCCATGGAGTCATCTCTCTCAACACAGTTCAGACTCCATCCTCCCCTTCTCTCACAGGCATTCGATGTCTTCAGAGGCTTTTCACTGGGCTTGCTACGGTTTGAATCTGCTTCACAAAGGGTTTATGAGAGAAGCTTGGTCCTTCATGTGGTGTGGTGCATTGTGGTAGGCGTGGTGGAGCCTTTACAGTCTCACCACAGGTGGGACCCGGGGCCACAAGCCTCTTGAATGGCCTAGTGCCCTCTTCCGTTATAAAAGAGTAAGCCCAGCCCTTCCCCTTCCCTGGTTCCTTTGCTCATGTGCTCCTTTCACATGCAGCTTGTCCCTTCCCCCCTCTCCATCACATTGTGACACAGCCAGAGGGGTCCTTGTTAGGATGTTGGCTTCATACCATTTTGGACCTTCCAGCCACCACAGTTGGAAGGCAAATATGGATTTTTCTAAGTTACCAAGTCTTGAGTATTTTGTTAAAGCAACACAAACCAGACTAAGACAGGGTCCATTTTTAAAGGGTTATAGTTCCCAATAGTCTTTGTACTTTAGAATTACCTAGGGACATTTTTTAAAATTCCAATATTCTATTCCTCTCTCCTTTTCTCTTCTTAGCCAGATGAGTAAAATCAGATATGTGGGGTTGGATAACCAGGTATCAGTATTTTTTTTTTAAAGAACACTCCAAGAAGTTTGGGTATACAACCAAGTATGAGAACCTTTGATTGAAAGCAATGCTGAAAGCCAGGTCCTCCTGGTTTCTAAGCCCAATGCAGCGACAGGAAGCTGAAGTTATGAAACAAGCTCAAAGAATTTTGGAGATATTTGAGTGGCTAACATGAAGACTAAGGTCATGACAACAGTAGATAATACCACACACATCAGATATTGCTGAGTGTTTTGATCATTTAATGAAGACTAGTCTCGTTTCTCCAAGCAAGCTGGAATCTCTTTAAGGGTTGGGACTCACAAATGGCTCTGTCTCATTGGTCTGGAACTCACAATCCCCTGGCCTTAGCCTCCTGACTCCTGAGATTATAGGTGTGCCACCACCCTTGGGTAGAAATGTACCTTTTTGGTATGTTCCATACTATGTACTCACTTACAACAAATAATGTTGGTTTAGCTGATATGCAATCATGCTCACTAGCAACATAAGTGATTACCAACACAGTTACCCAGTCTCAATGGAAACCTGAACAAGGTAGCAAGCCAAAAGTACCACGGTACCAAAATATACAAATAAACAAAATAAGGAAGGAACACATAATTATTAAAAACTGAATTCACATCTCAAATTCATCAGTAAAGGGGGCTGGGAATAAATCCTAGTGGCAAGAGTGCTTGCCTCGTATACATGAAGCCCTAGGTTCGATTCCTCAGCACCACTTATATAGAAAAAAAAAGGCCAGAAGTGGTGCTGTGGCTCAAGTGGCAGAGTGCTAGCCTTGAGCAAAAAGAAGCCAGGGACAGTGCTCAGGCCCTGAGTTCAAGCCCCAGGACTGGCCAAAAAAAAAAAATCATCAGTAAAATTATACTAGAATTGGCCCAAGGTGTGTTATTAAAGTCCTTCCCAATCCTATCATTCATACTTCAGCAAAGTAATTAATAAAAACTAAAAGCCTATAAACAGAATGAGTATAAATTATGACATTTCTTTTTCTAACTACAAAATTTTATGTTTATTGATGAAAAGCTAGAAAATACTGAAATTGTCCTTAATAACACTATCAAGTGGTAACTATTACCTACTAGTCTTTTTGCTTCCAGTCTTATGTATGTACCTCATACCAGAAGTAGGGTCAGTCTTTGTATGTGTATATGTATACATGGGATATACAAATATGTACACAAGGATATATATATATATATGCACACACACATACATACATACATACACACAAGGTTATCTATTTTGTATCATATATGTATATATAAACACAAGATCTCTTGTATCTTTAATATACATATATACATACATTAAACATATTGTGAATAATTCCTCAGAAAGTCTTAAAAATAATTCCTTAGTTCAAAACTTTATTATGGTTTAATATGATATATCATAGGGTCTGGGAATGTGGCCTGTGGTAGAGTATTTGCCTAGCATGCATGAGGCTCCTGGTTCGATTCCTCAGTACCACATAAACAGAAAAAGTCAGAAGTCACCTGTGGCTCTAGCCTTGAGCAAAAGAAGCTCAGGGACAGTGCCTAGGCCTTAGTTCAAGCCCCAGGACTGGTAAAAAAAAATTAATAATAAGTTGTGTAATAAAGGCTATAGCCTATAAACATACCAAAGTTGGTTTTGTTTTGTTTTGTTTTGTTTTTTCCAATCCTGGGGCTTGAACTCTCGACGGGGGCACTGTCCCTGAGCTTCTTTTGCTCAAGAGTGGCACTCTACCACTTGAAGTACAGTGCCACTTCTGGCTTTTTATGAGTAGTTTATTGGAGATAAGAGTCTCACGGACCTTCTTGCCCATGCTGGCTTTGAACCACGATCCTCAAATCTCAGCCTCCAGCTCAATACCACAGTTTAAAAAAAAAAATGAATGTGTGGTACTTCTGTAACCTATTTTTATTTTTAAAAGACAGATATCAATTGTATTTACTTATTTGTTTGTCTTGCAGTGTGAGGATCGAACTCAAGGCCTTGCACTCTCTAGGCAAGTGTTCTTTCATGAAGCTAAATACCTGACCCCACTATTTTTAATGTAGCTCTTTCTGATGATTCTCTTAAAACAATTCTCTTCCTTATACAAAATCAAGGAGTAAAAGTACTGTTGAGGCACTGATGATGGATGCTGCTAAAACAGGCCAAATTGATAGTGTGAAGAGATATCACTGTACCACATGTGTCTGAGGAAAACCATAGGCCTTCACATTTTTGTCAATTATTTATTCTGTTCAGGAAGAAAAATTCTAAGCACCAGCAAACAAATATGATTATTAGTTATATGCTATCATATGCTATAAAAGTTAATGGATGCATGTACAATAAAAATTAGAGAAAAGATTGAAAAAGTAAAATGTCAACTGTTGGGTCCCTATATGCTAATGATTCCCCTGTACACTGGATTTCAGGCATCCCTGATGGAGGAATACTTGCTTTTATCTATAAAGAGCAAGAAAGAGAGGAGAGAGATAATAAGCACTGATAAGGCGAAAGTCTGAAGGTTTGAGCCCTTTACCGTTTACAGATTACTTTTACACATGATAACTTATTGGATCCTCTCAAGTGCCCTACAGTTTAGTGTCCTGGTTTCAGAATTCAAGCCACAGAGACTCAAGAAACCTAAGTATCTCCCCATGCCACAGAGCCAGCAATACCATTCGCAACTGTTACTGAGTGCTCATCTTCTAGACATTCTACTCACTTTGCCATGTGCAAATGCTTGCAGTCTTCATAGCAATTAATGTCACAATGAACACTAGTGTGAATTCATTATTTTATCTTTGGTTTATAGTTAATTGGGAGACAAGTATAGAATACTACAGCAGAATTTTCAGATAAACTCAATATTTGTACTTACCCACATCTATAATATAATTACCAAGACTTGAAAGTATGATCACCGTGTCCACACACCTAAGGCTATAATTTACTATAAATTAGCACTCGTAACATACCAATTTCATATTCTGCTTATGTGTTTTTCCATTACCTGAATTGCTGGTCTAATTTTTCAGCCACAAAATCCTGTCTCTCCTTTTCTTTTTTCTCTCTTAATAATTTGGTTTTCTCTCTCATTTTATCCTTTTTCTCTTCAATGGTTTCTCCTTTTGATTGCATTTCACTAAAATACTCATACTCTTCTGCTGCTAAAAGTTCACGTAGCCTGAAACAAGAAAAATTATTACACATGATTTCACTGCATGATTTTTATTTGTTAAACTCAACTTCAGAATTAATGTCTAATCATAAATTCCATAAGAAAAAGATCATTGGAATTCTCCACAAAATAAGACACTAGTCTGTGTCCTACTGTATTTGACCATACACAAGTGAAACATAAGTTTATCTTCAATAAAAGTAGGAAATAGGAACTGGAGGTATGGCTCAAGTAGTAGACTGGCAGCCAGTGAAAGCGTGAGGCCCTCCATTCAAGCGCCGGTATTGGCACGAGAAAGCAAACAAAATAAAAAAAAACAAAAAAAAATTCACATTATGAAGTATATTGGGCTGGGACTATGGCCTAGTGGCAAGAGTGCTTGCTTCATATATATGAAGCCCTCGGTTCAATTCTCCAGCACCACATATACAGAAAACGGCCAGAAGTGGTGCTGTGGCTCAAGTGGTACAGTGCTAGCCTTGAGCAAAAAGAAGCCAGGGACAGTGCTCAGGCCCTGAGTCCAAGGCCCAGAACTGGCCAAAAAAAAAAAAAAAAAAGAAATATATTAACATTTTTACTTCTGTTAACCTATATTGTAATGGAAAACAAAAGGATATATATAGTTTTATAATTTACTTAAAATATGTTTGCCAGACACCTATCAGTTCAAAGCCAGCTGGTACAGACAAATCTGAGAGATTTTTATCTCCAATTAACAAGCAAAACATCTCAAGTTTAAAACTATATCTCCATTTGTTTTCCATTGAAATATAGGTAAACACAAGTAAAAATATCAATAAGCAATAACTATTGAATCTGAGTAAGTCAGCCATGGTCTTTATTACACTTGAAGGTTTTCACTGGCCAATATCAAATTGCAGTTTCAGGGGCTGGGAATGTAACTCAGTGATAGAGAGCTTGTCTAGCATTTATGTTGCCCTGAATTTAATCCCCAGCACTGAAAGAAAATAATTGCAGTTTCATTCCTATTTCATAGTCTGGTCTACCAGGCTTTTGAGCCTTACTTGTTTCGTCTTTCTTCAGTATTGATGAGAAATTCTTGCATTGCACAATTGATTCTTGCTTGCACAATGCTGGCAAAAGACCTGCGGTCACTGTGCTCATTCCAATCAACTTTCAGGCGATCCCATTCCCGTGACTTAATGTTAGCCAAAGTGGCATGATACTTCTGGTGTTTGCGTTGGATTTTTTCCACTTGCTGCTCAGTTCCTCGGGGCTTAGGAGGCTTGGCTCTCTGCAAACAAAACAAAACCAAAAATTAAAAAAACAACGATCACTTACAACTAAGCTAAAAATTGAAAGTGTGTCTTCAATGAATCCTGACCTCTATCAACACTTAAGACTAAATAAAATTGGGTACAATCCATTACAACTAAAAACAGTGTAAGTACTTGAGGAGTCATTTTTTTGGACTTTCTGAGTTTATGCTTAGGATTTAACAAATGATGGGACTGCAGTCTGATAAACCTATCATAAGTTGAAAATATTGTTAATCAAAAAATGCATTTAACGGGGGCTGGGGATATAGCCTAGTGGCAAGAGTGCCTGCCTCGGATACACGAGGCCCTAGGTTCGATTCCCCAGCACCACATATGCAGAAAACGGCCAGAAGCGGCGCTGTGGCTCACGTGGCAGAGTGCTAGCCTTGAGCGGGAAGAAGCCAGGGACAGTGCTCAGGCCCTGAGTCCAAGGCCCAGGACTGGCCAAAAAAAAAACAAAAAAAACACAAAAAATGCATTTAACGTATCCAACCTACCAAACATCACAGTGCACTGTAGAATGTCTATTATTCACTCCCAAGATCCTATGCTGGCCTGGGACCTGGGGCTCAATGATAATTTACATAAGATAGGAAAACATCTCTATTCAAAGTACAGTTTCTATTGAATGCCTATCACTTTCGTACCATCATAAAATAAAATAGAAATCACAAATTGAATCATTAGTTGGGGATTGTATTTCTATAGTATCCCTTGGATAAAAGTGGGTAGTAAAATTAAAATTTTAAAAAGGGCTCTAGAAATTAGTTAACCAGAGTCTAGGTCTGGGGTGAAGTTTGTGAGATCTCATCTCAGCCAATAAGGCCGAGCATATTCCATGATGCCTGTTATCTCAGCTACTCAGAATATTAAGAGGGGGGGCTGGGAATATGGCCTAGTGGCAAGAGTGCTTGCCTCCCATACATGAAGCCCTGGGTTCAATTCCCCAGCACCACATATACAGAAAATGGCCAGAAGTGGCGCTGTGGCTCAAGTGGCAGAGTACTAGCCTTGAGCAAAAAGAAGCCAGGGACAGTGCTCAGGCCCTGAGTCCAAGCCCCAGGACTGGCAAAAAAAACCCTACAAAAAACACAAAAAAAAACATAAAGAGGAAGGGCATGGCCCATATCTGCCAGGGCATAAATGCAGGATACTATTGAGAAGAAAATAACTAAAGCAAAAAAGGTTGGGGATGTGGCTTGAGTGGTAGAATACCTGCCTAGCAATCAACAAGCCCTGAGTTCAAATTCCACTACTAATAATAAAAATAATAATGGCTTAAGGTACATATATGTACAATGAAGTAGAAGGTGACACAAAGATGATGTTAGGGGATTATCTAATCCATATCAAAATTATTTGGATCTTTCTGTTAATCAGACTGCTGTTCTCTTATTATTTCTAGAAGATTGGGAATGCAGATGTGACAGAAAGCAGAGCAGGACCACTGGTGCATGATAGGCAAGAGACACAGCAGGAAGTTGGGACTCTTAGTGGAACATGGGCTGAGAATAGGAACCATATTCCAGGACCATGCAGAAGCAATCATCTGCAGGATGATTTCCTGCCAGGGCAGGAAATGCTCTCTGAGGTACTTTTTGTCTGAAGAAAGGAATGGGAGTTAGAGGTCCTGAGACACAGAGTAACAGTAGCTACTGGGCTGTGAGGCCTTGTTATGCTATGTGCATCTTGTATAGGAAACTACTAGGAAGGGTCTGAACTTTATGAATAAAATATGACTTGGAATTCTTTGAAAAAGCAATCCAATCTAAGTACAGTCTTGATACAGTCCAAAATCCATATTGTTCAACAAGACTATACTGCAAAACAGGTATGAAAATTTACATTTCCCAGTAACAGAAAAGAAACAGGAAATTAATGTTGCTAATATATTTTATTTAACCAATACAAGCAAAATATTATCATTTCAAAATGTGAGAAGCACATTTCAAGCGGTCAAAAGTCATGAGTGGCTAGTGACTTCTATATTGAAGTTCTGGAACATGCTAAAGGCAAAACAAGACAGGATTCATGAAGAATCTTGTCACTGAAGAATTTCATTACTGTAATATGTCAGATTATAGTTTCAAGAAACACTTTACAGTTTGTCTTTTAAAAACAACACAAAAAAATCAGTAGCAAGCTACTGACAGATCACACCTGTAATCCCTAGCTATTTGGGAGACAGATATTGAGATGACTGGAGTTCCAGGCCAGCCCAAACAAACAAACAAAAAGAGCTCAAAATTCTATCTCAATAGAAAAAACACTAGGCCTGGTGGTTCACCTCTGACATTCCATCTACAGTGGAAAACATAAAATAGGTGGCTCGTAGTCCAGGCTGGTCTATGCAATATCTCAAGAGGAACCAAGGTAAAAAGGGGCTGGAGGTGTGGCTCAATAGTAGAACATCTTTCTAGCAAGCACAAAGTCATCAAGTTCAATCCTCATTATCAACCAATAAATCTAAAGCCTCATTCTGGATTTGATTCTGGCTTCCATGTGTTACTGTGCTGAGTCAATCTCTGAGTCTCACTTTCTTACCTGTCAAATGAGAAAAATATACGTCTTTACCAGTGAGCATGCATGTACATTTTTATTGTTCTCTCCTAGGGAATTGCTTGTTCAAATCTCATCAATTTGTGATTTTGATTTTTCCTCTCTCTACCGTTTCTTATTACACTAGGACATCTGAGGAGCAGATGCACCGAGTCTGACCTCTTCCTTTTCCTCTTGTCATCAACCTGTAAGTAGCAAATATTTAACAAACCTGCTTCTGTGTTATGGTCCCAGATAATAATGCCCATCAAATGACACCCCCTGGTGGCAATTTGAATACAGGACCCCAGAGTACATTACTTTTTGTCCCTCAGTCTGAATACTACAGCCATAGAAGCTTCCTGCCTATTGTTTTGCAGCTCCAGATCCTGTAGTCAGGACTGAGAAAAGAAAGAACAAGTCTATAAATGAACCAAAATTTGCAAAGTGCACTGTGGACTATAATCCAACTGTAAACTTCAATTATCCCTTATCTTCTAGAATCATCCATCATAGAGAATATAGGCTATACCCACTTTCAATGGTATATATGCGAGTTGTTGCTGAAACCAGAGTATAAACTCTTTGAAGGCAGGAATCAGCTTCTAATTAGGTGGCAGCCTACAGGGTCATAGAACTTAGCCCAGTATCTTCTAGTGCTATGCACGCAAGAGCCCAAGCAATGACTTGGAGCCCAGAGCTGGCTTTGAATCTCCCTCCTCAGATCTCAGCCTCCTAAGTAGCTAGGAATATAGGTATGAACCTAAGTCCTGACAAGAGGGGTAGTAATGCAGTAAGAATAAAACCTGGAGCCAGGTGCAGGTGGCTCACACAAGTAATCCTAACTATGCAGGAGGCGGAGATCTGAGGATGGGGATTTGAAGTCAGCTCCGGTAGGAAAGTCCATGCTTTGTCTCCAATGAACCACCAGAAAACCAGAAGTGGCTCTGTGGCTCAAAGTGGTAGAGAGCCAGCCTCGTTGGGATAAAGCTCAGAAACAAGTACCCAGGCCTCAGTTCAAGCCCCGTGACCAACAAAGCTAAATCAAGCCTGGGAGGCCTGGGTCTGCTTGCATGTTTGGCTTTCAGGTGGCTAGCACCTCCTCCTGCCTTGCTGAGGGCCTCCCAAGATGCTTCTGCTTGTTACTCATGAGTTGGTGCAGGAAAGTCCTAATCTGTGCACAACCCTTTCCAGTCAAATTCGCCTTCCATAGATGGCTTTCCTAGGAGCATAGGGCCAGCCCGGGGTGTACTAGCGAACCGTGGCCGGCCCAGACTCCAGATGTGCCTCCAGGCTCACGACCCTCTACCTCCCCACCCCTGCCTTACTGCAGATTTCCATTAGGGACCTAGGAAAGTGAAACCCCGACCCGCCCCCCCCCCCCCATTGGTGAGTCTTCAAATGTTTACTAGAGATTGGAGATTGGGAGAAAGAGAATGGTAGGGCTTGAGGGGGTAAGGGGAACTGGAGAACGACCTTGTTTTTCCTTTTTCCAAAAATCAACTCGTCACATCAGGAACAGGTTCCCCTGGTGACTGTGGTGCTGGGAGAGGGGTTGGGCTCGGTGAGGGCTGAGAGCTGAGAGCAAGCTACAGGATCGGGCACGCAGGCCCTCCGCTTACCACGGACACCACCTTGGGAGTGGGTCCCTTAATCTCCCGCTGTATGACTCCAAACCGCTGGCTGTACATTTTCAAACCTCAACGAGAGACCTGCGGGCCTGTTCTGCAGATTTGGGTCTGGTTGCCAGGGTGCGCCTGCTGTTTGGGCGAAGGTGGGGGGGGGGGGATGAGCCGGAAGTTGTTCCTGTTGCCATGGGAGCCACAGACGCAGCACAAGCCGGCACTAGCAACTTCCGGTTGCTGCAGTGAAGCCCGGTCTGCATCTACATCCTGCCGGTCCTTCAGCTCCTGGCCAGAGCCTAGGGCTCCCTTCCTCTCGGCAGGCGGGGAGTAAAATAAAAACCTCTTTAAACCCCAAGAACCCCAAAGGTCTAATTTCGGACGGCTTTGTTATTTATAGCCTGTAATGGGCCTAAAAGCAAAAGTTTTATGGGAAGGTTAAATTTCATCCCACACACATTGTTCATGATGACCACAATAATCACAAGACAACCTTATACTGGTGTAGTGCTTTACAATTTGCAGTTCTTTTCAGATACAGTCTTTGAGCCTGACAATCAGGGTTGATGGAACTTTGGGTAGTATCTTATCTTACAGAGTAGTTAAGGCTCAGGGAGCTTAAGTGCTTTATCAAACCACCCAATTCGTATAATAAAATCAGTAAAAAAAAAAAAAAAAAAAAAAAAAAAAAAAAGTTTCCTACAGCACTGGGCAGAAACCAGGGCTTAGACTTAGGTTTACCATAGGAAAGGGGCAGATCAAATGGAGCCAGTGGTGTGACCTGGCTGGGCACAGTAAAGATTGGGAGTCTTGAGTTGGGGCATCAAAGCAGACAAAGGCTCTTCAGATCCAAAGTCCAGGTAATACATTCCCAAGAACTAGGAACTCAGATCAGAGAACTAGCAGGGGCCTTCAGCAACACATGGGAACTACAGAGTTGCATTTTCCATCAAGAGCAGGGTGGTATAGTTAATACCTAAAAGCCAATTAACAATGCCGCTTTGCAGGCTGGAGCATGGCTAAGCAGAAGAGCACCCGCCTAGCAAGCACAAGACCCTGAGTTCAAATCCCAGTACTGCCAAAACCAAAAAAAGTCAGTTATCCCCATTCTAAAGTGGGGGTGAGCATAAAACAGTAGAACACAGGAAAAAAACAAAAGTAATTATATCAGCATGACATACACTAAACAACAAAAGTACAACTAATTTATCCTCTTAAAAGCCGAGGATTACTATAAACTGGAATTCCTCAATCATTTGTAATCCACCCACTTCAGATGTTCTGTGGTTTGTTTCTAGATCTGGATTCCATTTTCCTGAATTGCTGGTTCAACTTTTCAGTCACAAAATAATGTCTTCTTTTAATAATCTCTTTTAATAATTCTTTTTTTCCTCCTACAATGCTTCTTCTTTCAACTGTAGTTCAGTAAAATACTCATTTTCATTTACTGCTAAGAGTTTATGTATCCTGAAACAAACAAACAAACAAACAACAACAAAAAAAGGAAATTAGGCAACCGTCTGGGTTCCCTTGTGTCCTGAGGAAGGGCTTTTGCATCTCTGTACCTCCTGGTATCTGTCCGGATAGAAACACCCACAGCCCCCCCTCATACTCTCTGAGAAGGGGAACTTCTTGGGAAAGGCCATTTAATATCCAGGGGCGCTTGCGCAGTGTCTCAGAGTTGCCCATCCCCAGAGGGTTCTGCTGGGGTTGGCAAAGGCCACAGGGAGACCAGCTGGGGCTGTGCAGCCGCCCTGGGAGATCCCAGCATCGGCCCCAAGCTCATCATGCTGGGAGCTCCCTCGAGGCCAGCTTCATAGGAACTCCGGTTCAGTTCTGCCTGTTTCATCACTCCAGAGAGGGGAACTCAGCCCAATGAAAGCCAGTGACTTTTGGTTGCTGGGTACCACCAAGGTCAGAACCCACACAATAGCCCCACACGCCTGGAGGGTCCCTAAGGAGGTTGAAGGGCTGGAACCATGTCCAGCACCAGGAAACTCAACACCAGTGATGGGTCTCATTCATCATACTTGGAGGTCTAGAGAAGTGATAAAACTGTGCTTCATTCTGTCTCCCAGAATCTTAGCCCCTTCACGGTAGCCAACACTGATACCGTCACCATAATCTTCCCCAAAGAAACACTAAGAATATAGATCAGTAAATGGAACAATAAAAATTGTTTTAAAATATAACAGCTTAGAAGTAGAAATTATTTAAATTATTTCCAACATTTACTGTGCCCCAACAAGATTCTCACAAGAGCTGGCTTTCCCAAAGTTGCCTGGATTGTATATTTTCATCATTAAAGTCCATGATAAAGTTGGAGGACCATTCACTGCTTGTAATACATGAGTGCATCTAATGAGGCTGGATGGACTCTTTTTCCTCCCTATAGCCTAGTATTAAGTACAATGCCTACTATGGGCCAGGTTAACAAGACCAGAAAGTTTCTTCTGCGTGGGCTTGACAGGATTTCTTTTCTTGCTGGAGTCACCAGGAAATCCATGGTCTTCAGCTTTGTATTTTCAACAATACAGCTTTATCAAATTATCCTCAGGTGAGTAATAAGACCTTCAGGAGCGGATTCATGGTAGGATGGCTATATACCATGGTGGGGCCATGTCCTGGAACTCCCTTCCCATATGCTTCTGGTTGCACATTGTGCCTGATAAGTGGAGGACAGAAGTGATGCAGCAGCATACTGGGATTTGTACTCTTGGAAGGTTGGTGTGGAGATGAGGCGCTGTCGCAGTTCAGCAGTTCATGAGTGATGGCAGTTATCTGCTGGCTCACCTCATTGGTGTGGGGCAGCAGTTAGGCCTCGAGCTAGGCCTGCCCCTGCTCCGCCTCCCCTGGGATCTTCCTTCAGCTTCTCTAATCCTGGACCAGGTGAATATTTAACTCTGTGAGGAAGGGTGCTAGCTTCTGCAGGACACCCTTATCATCGAAGCTGGAGGTGGTGAGAAACTGACTTGGGCTCCAGGCCACACTTGTGGGTCCCAACTTCTGCTTGTGGACTCCAATGTGTCCTGGGTCTCCCACAGTTTACATTCATCTTCCCTTCCCAACTGCCTGTCCTGCAGACTTCAAGCTCCAGCCTTACATGTAGAATTAACAGGCTTACCAGAGACTGTGTAGCCAGTACCCACCATCATGTAAGGCTGAATTTCTCTAAATAATCACATACATCATCTTTGTCTTAGTGGTTCTGTATCCTAATTAACACACACAGTAATCAAACTCTTCCCTCCACTGGCATGTCAAGGAAATACATTTCCCTTAGAACATCACTATCAGAATACTAGAGTTCAGTGATTGGATCCTAGTGGGACCAGAGCATCATAAGATTATCCAGTCTTGGCCAGGACAGAACTAGGTAAAGCGGGCAAAGGAAGAAAACTGTGGCAGACAGCTGAATCTTGTGAACTAGAAATGGGAGATACTAGAACCTGGAAGGCAGAGGCAGGAGAAGTATTATGAGTTTGAAACTAGCCAGGGCTACAAAGTGAGTTCAAAGCCACTCTGAGCTATAAATGAAAATCCTGTCTTAAAAAAAATAAAAGGGATAATCTTTATCTGAATTACTAAAAGTTGCAGGGCCAGGAATAAGGTGAGGCAAGGGATACCATAGGATATAAAATTTAAGGAGGCACTCACCCAGTTCTGGCACTATAAAGGTGGCTAAGTAACAAATTACATGTCTTTCTGGCAATGAAAGAAGATTTGAGAGTGAGGTAGAGCTAAGCCAAGACTGGTCCTTAGGACAGGACTTGTGTCAGGATACTTGAGCTGGGGGCAAGAATCATGCACAAGGGTCCTCAGAGGACAGAAGATGTTAATTGTCAGGAAATTATAGCCAGTCAGGCAAGTTCAGTTCCAAACACTGCTCTGACTGAGGTCAGGGAACAGGCAAAACAAAGAGAAAGTGGTAGGTAGGAATAATCTTTAGGCTTTGAAGAATCCTATGCACCATCTGCAGTCTGTGGGGAATCCAGTTTGAGAATAAACAGGTTCTCTGACAAGCCCACCTACATACAGCCTTAGCATTCCCTAAACCATGCTAGAGGCAAAAGTATAAAAGGTTTATTACAGTGCTTATTGAAATCCACTGTGTATTTTGAAAGCTACTAAAAACACTGTTACTGAAATATTGTAACATAATTGCACACAGGATTGCAGTTAACAGTTCAGCAGCTTAAAGAACAAAGCTTTATACTCTGGGTACGATTCTAAGCTCTACCAATTCTAATTGACACTGGAAAAGTTAGTATCTTTTGAGTTTCAGTTTCCTCACCTGCAAAAGTGCACAATATCTTCCTTAAAAGACTGTTTTCGGGATTAAAGTAGTTGGTCCACAGGAGCTCATCAAACAGTGGTCCCTTTCCTTTCCTCCTTTATTGACATAGCATTTTCAACTCCTGTCTCCCTGAGATAATGTTGAGACACTGCCAGTCCCATCCAGGAGCCACTTCATATCATTGATGAAGATGGCTTGGTTAGGTTCTTTGTGGTGACTTTAAATTACATTCCTTCCTCACCCCAGCTCCTCCTCCCGTTCGTACAACTTCTCATTGTGCTCAGGAGCCCAGGAAGAACAGATGACCAACTTCTACTGACTTCCTTTAAATTCTAAGTACTAAGTGGGCCTGCTCCTTGGTTTGCTAGCTTTCTTCCTACAGTTGATCCATACACCAGCCCTTCAACCAGTCTACCACCCAGCCTCTAGTACATCAGGGTGTCTCTCAAAGCCGCTCTGCAAGTATCACCTTGAATCCTACAGTCTGCAGAAGTCTCCAGTTTATTGCTTTCTAGCTCCAGGATTTTTAAGTTTCTTGGACCTAGAGAAGAAGGAGCAGGTCTGTATGTTGAATGAGGTTTACTATTTGCAAAATGGAGCATCACAAACCCATTTCCTACTATAATGTGTCTTTGGCCTTTCCCTTAATGGCCTGTACTTCTTTTCTTTCTTCCATAAACTACCAATGTAGACAGTACAGTGCCTTCCCTGGCAACCAAGATTCCACACACAGGGAAATGATAAACTTCCTGATGGTAGGGATTCTGTCCCTTGAAGAGCAAGGCTTTACATCTGCACTGTGGTGCACCCAGCAGAAGCTGGGTCAGTAACAGTCAATACGGCTTTCATCTCTCAGGTTTAGCTGGAGGGGTTTCCAGCCTGTTGAAACTGGTAATAGGAGAAAGGGAAGCCATGTGCATGTCCAGTTTCTGTTTGAAAGCCCATTCAGTACCTAATGCATGGACCTCTTGCAGGAGGCAGCATTTACCTGTGCTCCCATCCCAGTTTTTAGAGGTATCTGCCCTTCCTCCTTTTGCCAGATCTACAAAGAAAGTTCTGCATAGGATCTGACACAGCTAGTAACTGCAATAGGAAAGGCTGAGATTGCTCAAATCCTTCTACAGAGGCTGCTCTGGGAGGTGAAATGAGCCATAGGTCATATAGCAGCTGCATGTATACCCAACTCACAGAGCCAGCTCAGGATCTACACTCTCTGCTCTCCTCACACCGGGGCCAGCCCTGTGCCATGACTATGATAGGCATTCTTCCCACCATCAGAAACAAGCAGGCTACCCAATGGTCTACTGGGAAACTCCAAAGGTCTTGAAGACCTCAAATGATGATCCTCAGACTAAAAGTTTATATATTATGTCTGGCTTTACAGGGTTTCCTTAGGAAAAGGGGAACCAGAGTCTATTTATCTTTTTCTTAAAAAAATAAAAAAAAAATCTCATCAAGTTTTCTCTCCTTTTCTCCAAAGGAGAGCCTGGAACACCATTTGGCTGGGTCTCAAAATCTCTAGGATGCTACACAGACACCCTCATGGGTCATGAGCAGCACAGAGGATGTGGGCCTTTATCTCCCTCTGCATCCAGCCAAACGGCTAGCTGTACTTTCAAAATGCAGGGCCCACATCTGGCCAGCACCCACCCCATGCCTACCCCTCACTCTGTGGGGCACACCTTGGCAACCAGACTGCTGTGTCCCGGAAGCGGGTTCCACCCAGGCTGAAAATCTCCGTGATCTAGGAAAGAATTAACATCACAGGTCAGCATGACTGGAGGTACTAAGACAAGATGAGGGCAGGGCAGAGGATCCTCCAGCACTGACCACAGGCGTGCCAGCCCCTCCTGTTTCCTCTTCTGGGGCTGATTGAGAGACACAGTTATCCTTGTTCTCTTCTTTCTCCTCCTCAGGGTCTGGTGGCTCTTGCTTCACAGATAGCAGAGCTGTGTCTACTGCCTGAGAGAAGTAGAGAAGGGCTGCGGTTAGGACAGAATTGACCCGAGGGGAGTCTCTCTCCATCAGCCTGCCACTGTGCTAATTAATCTCACTTCTATCACCAAGAAATGCTGCCTCTGTGCCTACAGACCTTTCCTGTCTCTCCCCAATCTTTGCTTTTAGCTGGGCAGCAAAGCAGACAAAGCTACCTGCCTATGCAGAGTGAAGAAGTGATTTACAGACAACAAGAGACTTCAGTCATCATTCTCTGGCTGTGCGCACAGCACCCCTGCCATGGCTCCCCATCACTCTGCTTACAGATCCTCCCACTGTAGCACCCACAATACCCAGCACAGCCCCACCTTGTTAAGGCAGCCAGGCTGCATTGTGGGAGAAGTCAGGGTGCCTGTGCCTGGGGTCCACTCTTCCTCGGTGTCTGGCTTTTCTTGCTTCACCTGGGGTAAGGCCACAACCCAACTCAGGCGAGAACACTCAGCCTCCTACATGAGGGAGGATGGTAGAGTTGGTTTCAGCTCCTGGCGTGAGACTACCCAGGGCTGAGGAGGGTGGGATGAGGTGAGTCCTCACCTGCAATGGGGCTTCTGTGGAGGCTACAGCGGGGCCAGGCACCTGCACAGGACTGCTGGCACCCTCCCGTAAGAATACAAGATCGGTACCCGGTGGGGGCAATACAAAGCCACCACCTGCTTCCTTCTTGTCCTTCTTCGGTGGAGATTGGGCAAGGCCTGGTCGAGAGGCGCGTTTAGTCCGAGACAGATTTCGTGTGGGGCCTGGGCGGTGCAGTTTTGCAGAACTGGGCCTCTTTCGGCGACGGCAAAGTGGAGGCGATTCTGCTACCTCCTTGGATCCTGGTCCGATACTGGGCAGTAGTCGCTTCTATGAGTAAAGATGGGGTGTTATGGTCACTCAGTGCCATGACCAACCACACCCACCCTGCTAGTGTCCCATTAGTCCAGCCGAGACTCTGGATACATAAGACCTCATCACTTGCCTGCTAGTCTCTCGTTAGCAAAGCCAGTGCCGACTGGATTCATTTACCCAGAAAAAATCTGCTAATCCTTGGCCAGAGCCGCTGAACCACCCACCCACCTACCAGGTCTACCCACCACTCCCAGGCACTGGGAGGCCTGGCCCAACCTATCCCATCCATTTAACCCTTTCTACCCCACCCACCATGGCAAACTGCAGGCACTGGCGCCAACGACACTTCTGGCGCTTGTGGTTGCTGCCCCCAAATTTGGGCTTGTCGCAGCAGAAGTCACAGTGGCCACAGTCCATCCGCCGTAGGCAGGCTGCACAGGCCCCACACTTGCGGTTCTGCCGCCGGTTCGTGTAGGGCTGCTGGGGTGGAGGGGAATGGCGCTGCTGTCACTAGGATTAGGAGGAGCCATCCTCAATGCCTACTCCAGTGCTGTTCCTGGTGCTCCCCTAGCCACGTGGGACAAATCAGCTACATACTAACCTCAGCCTGCTAGGTTTCCACGCACCACACTTCAGCTTGATACTTCAAATTAGCCACCATCATTGTGCCAGCTGGCTCTCATCAACTATTAGGGCTATGGCTGTTTCACCACCATTACCTTCATAGAATCTGCTGCTTCCCCAGGAACTGCCAAGACAATAGCTTTGATGCCCACCCCTCCTCTACTTCCATCAGAATTGTGCTGAATTTCTAGGATCTCTCCTCACTGTGTCAGCTGTGTCTATTTATCCTACAATTGCCCCATTCACTGTCAGTCCCCGTAATCGTCTGCTGCTCCAGTATTAGCCACCAGTGTGGGTTCATCTGACACCAGGGAACTGTCACCGCACCTGTTGATCCCTTACTATTCCTTCCCCCAGTATTGCTCATGCCATTCTACTTCCCATTACTGCGCCATTCTCTTCTCCTATTAGGCCCATTACAAAGTCTGCTTTTTAGGAGTTAACCATCAGAACAGTCTAGGTTTGTCCAGGTAGGGTGGGGTCCACTCACTAGTTCATCCTCGTCTACACAGTAATAGATGAACTCTGCAGGTGATGAGGGCTCTGGAGCACTGGTGTGCTGTAGAGGCAAATGGGTGGGGGTCAGGCCAGGTACTAATTAAGATCAAGCTTGTACCATCCCCTACCCAGCAAGACCTTACCAGCTCTCTATGCTTTGGGGACTGTGCTGCGGGAAGTGGAGGTGGTGGCTGAGCCTGGGCACGCCGCCGGGGAGCCTTCTTGGAGTTGCAGCCTCCCTTACGATGGCTGCGTTTCTTACCCTGGGAGAGAGCCAAGTTGAGGTTTGGAAGCATCAGGCAAACACAGGACCTCCAAGAAGTACAGAAAGAATACAGGGGACAGTCAAGTAGTATACACTGAGACACTCACAGCAGGGGGAACCACAACCAGGGGAGGGCAACGCTGACATCCTTGTTTGCAGTGATGAAGGCGGTGAGTAAGATGCTGGCAGAGAAAAGCGAAGCCAGAGAAGTAAGCATGGGGGCAGGAGATAAAAAAAAAAAAAAAAAAAAAAAAAAAAAAAGGCATGAGGTGGGCAAAGCCAGACCAGGAAGAAGCAACAGCAGCAGCGGTGGCAGCTTTAGTAGTGATGGGTGCTCTGGCCCAGCCATGGCCCCAGCAGCACTGGCCCCTCCAGCCGGACTCACCCGAAGGCAGCGCCGCTGCACACACCTCCATTGGCGCCTGACACCAGGGCGGGGAGGGCGAAGGCAGATTCTGCAACGGCCACAGTCCTCTTGGGTCTGACAGCCTCGGCACACTCCACACCCTGGGCTCTGTGGGAGGCCGGATGTGTGATGCATGAGGTCAAGGTCATGAGAGCCACAGGCTGAGGTGAGCCTTGGGCCCATCCATGTGATTCACTCACCTTCTCCACAATCCGGAGACAGCGCCTCTGTTCACACTTGATGAACGGCCTTGGAGCCGCATCATTGGGGAGCTGCTGGAGACACGTGGAGCACGCTCCACAGTCTTCTTTTACCAGACAGGCTGCACACTCTCCACAGCCCACACGCTGCCAGAAATAGGTAGAGAAAGATCAAAGGCCCCAGGAAGGTGACTCCCGGACCTCTGCTCCTCTTATATCTATGGACATGACTTCTATTCCTATCACTATGCTTTATTGAACCTAATAATTACTGACTAGCCTACTCTGAGGCCACTATCGTATCTACTGGTCCCCTGTTAAATCCATTAGTGTGTCTACTGATTGACACTCTAATTCCCACTTCTATCCACCAACCAATCTATGGCCAGGTCCCTTTAAAAGGACTCTCACACCTTGTGGACCTGTCACCAAACACATTCCACATCAAGCCCATTACATCCAGTGCTCTCAGCAGGGCTGGGAGAAGTTCAGTACTCTTACCTTATACTTCCTCTGCTCCCGGTTGAAGGCAATTCTCTGTGCTGGGAGAAGGAGAGGGATGGAAAGTGAGACATACTTTCCATCTGTCCCTTTAGAGAGGCACACTGTCTTTACTCTGATGTCTACCATTCAACTTCCCCCACCAGGATCCACCCTCAAATTCCAGCCTAGCCTGACACGGAATCTGTTCCTGTCTCCTAATGCCCCATTCCCTAGGGGACCACTCACCTCGGCAGTCCTTGCACAATGTCTTAAGCCACTGTCTCTTGGTACCATCCCTTGAGAAGCTGATTCCACAGTTCTCACAGCACCTGGGATAGGAAAGACAGGTGTGGGGCCCTAATAGCACCCCTAACAAACCTCAGCTACCTGGCTGACATCAAGCCAACACTCACCCAGGTGCAGGGAATGAAGCTTGCGCTGTGCCAGTATCAGCCTTGGTCTCATTCTTTGGGGTTTCCTTCTTGGTCTCACCCTTTTTGGGTCCAACCTGATGATTCCGAGCCTTCGCTGCTGGCTTTGAAGGCTTCTTTTGCTTCTTGCTCGGAACAGCCACAGAATGGGCCTAGAGATGTGAGGGCAGGAATAATGTGGTTCAGTACATGGGTAGGTGTCAGGTGGCTTAGCCCCTGCCTGGGCACCCATAGCATGAAGTACCTTGGCGGCTGGATAGCACAAGATGCCTTGTTTGAAGTTGAAGAGGGTGAGGTCACATGCAGGGCCCAGGTACCGGGTTAACTCAACTTTGCTTCGGATCCTGTCTCCTGTAGGGCTGGGGATGGGGCAGGGTGAGTTGCTACCCAGGTGAAGCAACTGCCATCCCACCCACATAATACTCCCACAGAGCTGGTGGGAAACAGGAGGCAGCCAGGATTCAGGCTGTAAATCCCACCCAGGTGTCACCGCAACTCCTAGCATGTACACAAACATTACTAAATAGCACAGCGAGCCACATAATGTCATTTCAGTCCACCACCATAGAGCTGAGAAACTCCTATTGCCTAGTGACATTATGACCATTGTAATATCACAGCACAATGTCTTACTCATGTGTTTGTGGCAATACTGCTGTAAACAAGTCTGCTGCACTGTCAATCATATAGTACAGCACAACTCTGAACATAACGTAATACTTCATTTATGATGACTACAACTGTACTGCTTTTTAATCACCTATCTCATGGCTACTACATCTCTTGATTTCATAATTTCCTCTTGTGTTTGATTTAATCCTGTGTCATTCTTTTTGGCATAATCCGAGGAACAGCAGACTATAGCATATACATTATGGCAATGTGCTGTATAAGGACGTCCTGACAAATAATGAACTGCATACATGACGGAGTCCCATTGATTATATTGCCTTGGGACATGATAGCAGTCCCAGTTTGTTTACAGACATCCCATCATGAAACTGTCTAATGACATGTTTCTCAAATGTAACCCCACCACCCAGAGACAATCTATGACTATACCGTGTAGTCTACAGGTGTAACGGACTAAACCATCTAGATTTGTGTAATTCTCTGTATGTATACACAATAAAATTATCTAGTGATGCCATTTCTCAGAATGTATTCTCATTATTAAATAACAGAACTATGTAAACAGACATAAGCATATTTATAACATAGTAGTATTGAAAATACTTCATGTAAATAACAACATACATAAAAATATAAACACAGCAAACATATAAATATTACCTGCCAAAATGCATAAACAAGGCAAGCCCCACTACCAACAAAAAAGAAAAAGAACTTGTAACAAACTATTTACTTATGAATGTTTAAAAAGAAAATAAGCTTAATAGGTAAGAGACAAGGCCTACAGTCAGAAGAAAACATACTGTCCTAATATTAAAGATTTGGTTTTCTAAGCTCAGAGTTGTTTTATTATAATACAATCCATTGCATGTGCAGTTCATATACTATTTAGCTTTGAACTGGGATTTGGGAAATCATCCCAAATAAATGACAATATTCTGGATCCTGACACTGCTATAATAAATTTTCATTTCTGACACGAGTCTCATACTTTTTTTTGGTAGGTTGTGGGGCTTGAACTCAGGGTCTAGGTGTTGTCCCTGAGCCTCTTTGTGCTCAAGGCTAGCACTCTATCACTTGAACCAGAGCAATACTTCTGGTTTTTGAGTGGTTAATTGGAGATAAGTCTTACATTGACTTTTGGAGCAGGCCCGCTTCGAACCTCACTTTGAACTGTGATCCTCAGATCTCAGCCTCCTTAGTAGCAAGGATTACAGGCATGAGCCACAGGGGCTTGGCGAGTCTCATATTTTTTACCAACATCTATAAAACTTTAACCACCTCACTACCCTTATCCTAAGTAGGGTATAAATCTCAGATTCTTTACTATTCTTCACAATTACAAGTTTTGAAAATTCTGAGTTTAAAAAGTTGTAACTAAACAAAAAATGAAAAACAGGTGTATCTGTGATAGCCCTCTAGAATATGGCAGCCAGATTTTTTTTTAAACTATAGTGTAGACATTCAAACGACTCTATCAACAATACATTCTAAAACATAAAATTTTTTGGAGAGATTGGCAGTTCTGGTACTTGAACTGAAGCTTGCTAGTTAAGTATTCTATCATACACTTCTAGTCCAATCATTTTTTTTCTTTTTCTTTTTTGTAGTATTGGAATTTGAACTCAGGGCTCAACCAGGTTTAACCACTTAAGCCACATCCTCAGCCCTCTAAATGTTTATGTATTTATAATCAGTATTATTCATAGTAGCTATGTTCTATAAAGTTGCCACAAACCATTCAGTACTGAATAAGTAACCATTATTCCAAGCAGAGATACATGGTTAGGTTCGACAAGATTCAGTCAGGTTTTCAACCACTAACCAATATATTATCTTCTTTTATGTATATTCTTTAAAGGCATCTTACTTAATAAATATTTCTCACAAATGACTGCAAAATCTCTGACTGACTCAAAGCCAAGGAACTTGAAGACCATTTTTGTCATATAGGTTTCTCTACCAATGTTCTCATAAAAAAAAAATCTCATTATAGAAGTGGAGCTGTGGCTCAACTCAAAGTGGTAGCCTTGAGCAAAAGAACTCAGGGATAGCATTCAGCATATAGGCCCTGAGTTCAAGCCCCTCAACTGACAGTAAATAAATAAAATTAAATCAAACAAACAAATAAAATTTGTTGGGCACCAGTGGCTCATACCACTGGTAATCCTAACTACTCAAGAGGTTGAGATCTGAGGACTTGTGATTCAAAACCAGCCTGGGTAGGAGAGTCTATGAGACTCTTATCTTCAATAGTCTACTCATGTCTTTTGTTTCCCTTATAACAATGTTGTCTGCTATATTTTATTGGCCATCATTTCATGGATTCACAGATGTAGCTGTTTTCCCAGCTTTATGAAGTATCAACTACTTTTGGTTGTTACTTTTTTGTTGTTGTTGTTGCCAGTTCTGGGGCTTGGACTCAGGGCCTGAGCACTGTCTCTGGCTTCTTTTGGCTCAAGGCTAGCACTCTACCACTTGAGCCTGGCTTTTTCTATAAATGTGGTGCTGAGGAATCAAACCCAGGGCTTCAGGTATACAAGGCAAGCACTCTACCACTAGGACATAGTCCTAGCTCCAGTTAATTGTTACTTTTGGTCATTTCCAGAGTAACCTCACATTCATACAGGCAAGTTTCTTCTTTTCTAGATACATATTTCGGACCTGTAATATTGAACTCATTGTAATTAATGCCAGAACAAAACTTATCTGACACTTTTGTGTGTGTGAGGAACATCATAACCTTCCTATACTTCCTGAGTACTACATTTAGGGGCTATATAAACAGAGAAACTGGGAAAGAACAGAAAAGCACAAAAATGGGGGGGGGGGGGGGAAGAAGTGGCCGGGCTGGGGATATGGCCTAGTGGCAAGAGAGCTTGCCTCATATATATGAGGCCCTGGGTTCGATTCCCCAGCACCACATATACAGAAAAAAACGGCCAGAAGTGTCGCTGTGGCTCAAGTGGCAGAGTGCTAGCCTTGAGCAAAAGGAAGCCAGGGACAGTGCTCAGGCCCTGAGTCCAAGGCCCAGGACTGGACAAAAAAAAAAAGAAGTGGCCCTAAACAGACCAGGAGGCTTGTTGACAGTAAAAAAAGATGAAAACAGAAAGTTTGGCCTGGGATCACACATACGAAACAACTCAAATTTTTCACTATTCTCTGAATAATCACGAAAGCACTGTGCATATCAACTTTGGGCAAATAAATTTTATTAAGTGAGTGAATTTGCAAACACAAAATCTTCAAATAATGAGGACTGGAAATGTGCATCAATCACTCTCTCCTACATGCTAACCCCCAACCAGACTCGACTCCACCTGTCTGGCTCACAAGTCACCCAGTACCTCTGGTAATAGATGTCTGAGCGTCCACAGGTGACCCCAGACTTTCGATAGACCTCTCGTCGCTTCCAGCCTGGGCCCAGGGCTGGGCAGTCCAGCCAGTCCTCAGCCATGGAGGCTTAAGGAAGGAGCAGCATCCTGAAAAGAAAAGGGAATGGTGGGAAGTGGGTGAGAGTGAAGCTCTGAGCAGGGACAAGCCAGCTGGGTCTCAGGATACACAGATCATTGGTTTGTGCTTTCATGTGTTAAACTTAGGACCTGCCACAGGCAACAAGCATATGATAGAAAACCCTCCATTTCCATCCTATTCCTCTCTGTCTTGGGCTGGGAATTTCTTCTTTCTCCTCCTCCTTTTTTTTTTTTTTTCTCCCTTCTGTGATGGTGCTGGGACCAGGGTACTGTCTCTTTCCCTCTAGGTTGGAACTCTACCCCTTGTGCCATACCTCCACATCCAGCTTTTTGATGTTTAATTGGAGATAAGAGTTTCATGGACTTTACTGCCTAACTTTGAAATGAAATCCTTGGATCTCTGCCTCCTAAGTAGGTAAGATTACAGAAGTAAGCCACCAACACCCAGGCCTCCTCCTTTTTGACTTGCTAACAGCCACTGGTCTCCACTGAAGAGGTATAGGGATTCTGGATAAGGATTCCCTAACCCTCCTGCTCTCAGACTGAGGGCCCATTGTTTTCCCTCCACCATCAACTTAGGCATCATTCTTCCTCCTTCATTCCTGTACTTGCTGCAGGAGGCATTCCTTGGCTTGCTTGTTTGCTATTCTGCTAGTCCTGGGGCTTGAACTCTAGGCTTTGTATTCTGCCACGACTCCACTTTCAGCGTTTGGCCTTCAGTCCAGTCCTCTACTTCAGTGTATGGCCTCCCAGTACCTCCTTGACCCGAACTCCCAATTTCTTTATTTTAGCATTTAAGCTATTTCTTTCTGCTGTCTGTTGTCCTCTTACCTTGCCATTTTCAATGTTATTACTTTTAATTTCTTTGCATCATCTGAGCTAGAGCCCCCAATGATGGAAAGTAACTTAAACTAAAAGCATTTACCTTCCCCGACAGCCATGTCTCAGAACTGTCCTTGCTGCAGACCCTGCTGAGCCACTTCTCCTCCCGTTCCCCCTGAACAAATGTACCCTTGTGGTCTTGGAAGAGAGCCTGAGACCAAGGCCATGTCTGGCACTGACACCCCTCGTGGACACAGATGCTGTTGAAAACTTGAGACCTCCTACTCAAGGTAAGATTGCTCTCCCACCCTGCCTCCATTTCATTCCCCTTTCACCTGCCCCATCTGACTGCACTTTTTCTGCCTAATAAAAGGAGACCCTAGTTCCAAGAGAGGTGTGCCATTTTTTTCCTTCAGCCTAACTGAAGGAGACTTGGTGCCCTTCCCGTGTTTTCATCCTGAATAAAACCTGTTGATCTGTTAAGTTCCCCTTTTAGCTCTTTTCTTTATTCATACTCCTGGTGCTCAAAATATTTACTTATACTCAAACTCAACTCCTCTATATCAACATAGGAACAGGCCCTTAATCCTTCTACTCCTCAGGCTGGGAGCCTTATTCAGTGTTCTGATCCACAAGTCTGCCCCTGTCATAGCCCACAACCCTGTCTAATTCCTTTCCTGTACAGACAAAAAATTACCCACTTTTGCCTAGTGCCATTGGCTCATGCCTATAATGGTAGCTACTCAATAGGTTGAGATATGAAGACTGTGATTCAAAGCCAGCCCAGGTAGAAAAGTTCAGGAAACGCTTATATCCAATTAACCAGCAAAAAGCTGGAAATGGGAGTATAGCTCAAATGACAGTCAGCTTTGAGTAGAAAAGGCTAAGCGACAGTGCAATAACCTAGTATTCATGCGTGGTCATACGCACTGTCCCCACCCCCCATCATCAAACCTTGCAGCATCCTCTCCATTCTCGTCTTATCAGTCTGAGAGACCCCCAAATCTTCTTTGGCATTCTAAACCACCCCCATGCCCATGCTCCAGTTCCCTACTGTTCATGCCCCAGGATCATGCCATCCTTGTCCAACTTTTTAATAAGAAAAACAGGCAATTATCAGAACTAGCTCAACACTGCCGTTATTAGAACTAGCTCAACCTGGTAAGGAAAAGCCTGTTATTGCCAGAACCAGCTTGACAAGAATTAGCTAGACCTTTATGCTTCAAGTAAATTTCAAGAAACTAACCACTGAGGTAAAGGGAAACTCAAAACACTTGTGCTCTACCCAGAACTGAAACCCCAAACCCAAGTGCTATAAAAGGGTTGTGCTCCTATGGGTTGGGGTTCAGACTGCACAATAGGAACTCCCTTGGGCCTTCTGGCATAATAATCTGAATTCTCCAACTCTCCAAGTGCCACACTTCTTTGCAGAATACTTTCTATTAATATTTTGGTCCCTAACTGGAAAACAACCCTGTTGGTCTTTTGAGCCACCAGTGTGGGCCTCCATTGGTTTGAAGTCCATGATGGTTATTCGGGCCCTCCTTCTGGGAGCCCTACAACGCTGAGAAAGTGCAGACTCCCAGACTCAGTGGAGAGTTGGAACAACTTGGAACATCTGCTTCTGAATCAGGTAAGGGCCAGGTTGACAGAAGGGGAGCTTCAAAAACCAGTTTAGGCCCCTTCTTTTAGAAGGAATTATCTGTTCAAGATTCTCTTTACAAAGGGCCACCAGTTGGCTTCTCTTCATAGACAGCCACCAGCTTAGGGCACTCCCAAAGTGGAGAGGGATTGCTTTTGCTTCTTCTATGAATGTGTGAGTGAATGCGAAACTATCTGTGGCTCTATGGCCAAAAGCTATGGAGTTCAGGTGGGTCCCAACCTGTAGTTCTATGGTGACTTCGCAGCACATAATGTGATTCACATCCTGTTAAAGGACCTTTGACGAGGCCCAGGTATTATACATGTACACCTTCAGCTAAGAAGCACCTAAGATTCCATAGGGACTTGGCCAGGTGAGTGACATGAGTGAAGTCTACCGCCTGGTAACAGAGGAGTCTGCTTATCCAGACCAGTTCCCCTATGTAGGCTCCTAGTTATAGATTGCCTTAACCCTCCCTCCATGAATGAGAATCTATGCAATTTCACAAGGCCAGTGTAGGGTCTTACTAGCACAACAATCGTAGCCTCAGAAAAGAAGCCCATTTATCAGGGGGGGGGGGGGGGTCCTGAAGAAGAAGCACCTTCACCTTTGCCATATGTCCTAGCTGTCTCTCTGCAGTAGTAGAGGTGCCTGGGCTATTGCCTGAAAGTCTGTCACCATCAGTCTCACTTCAACTGGTGGAGCCAGACTCCAACCTGTGAACTGGAGCCTCAGGGCTGAGCAGCAGGCTCAGGCTCAAGTGTTACAAATGCCTCTCCAAGAATCAAGGGGCCCTTGACATACTGTCCCAGATTGGACAGTCCAAGAGGGCGGCCTATATTTTATTATCAACCCTTCAGTACCACTGACCTCTTGAACTAGAAACATCATATTCCTTATTGGGAGAAACCCCAAACCTCCTAGGGCCAACTTCCAGATCGACCAGTCAACTTGGGGTGATTACTGCCAGCTCCTTCTCACTCTTTTCAATACTGAGGAAAGGAGGTGCATTTTGGCAGAGACCCAAAAGTGGCTCAATGAACATATCTTAGGTGGCCAATTAGACCTGGAAGCATGGGCCAGGAACACCACCCTAGACACAGACCCTTAATGGGACCCTAATAATGAGGCAGACAGAGCCCTGGGAGAGTATCAAGGGGTATGGCTCCAGGGAGTCGGAGCAGGGCCAAAAAGCCAGCCAATATATTCCAAACCATGACTGTGCTCTGGAGCACCTGAGGAATCTCCCACAGTTCCCTGAAAGACTGTGTAAGGCCTTCCAAATCCTCACCTCTTTTGACCCCTAAGCCTCCCAAACCAATGAATGATAAATACCACATTTGCAGCCCAGACGTATATGGACATAAGGAAGAAACTACAAAAATTGGAGGGATTGTCAAGGATGAATGCCTCCCAACTGCTGGAAGTGGCCAACAAAGTGTTTGTCAACCAAGACCAAGACAGCCAGAATGAAGCAGACAGACAAATGAAACAAAAGGTGTTCCTCCTGGCATCTGCACTTGAACATTTTGACCCCACACTGCAGCCTGGACCACAGTGAAAAGAAGAAGCCAACGAAAGGACGCCACCCTCCTACAGAAAACCAATGTGCTTGCTGCAAGAAATCTGGCCAATGGAAAAATAGATGCCCTAACCAGAAGGGCAGCCAGGCCAATCCAAATGAGAAGACAGCACCCTGGAAAGGAAAAGTCACAGGCAGAGCCCTCAGGAAAATTTCCCTGGCCTGGCTGCACAAAATCCAGATCAGGGAGGACCGGACTCTTAGCACCCAGGACTCCATGGTTGAAATGATGGTGGAGGGCCAACCAATGACTTTTGTAGTAGATACAGGGGCAGAACATTCCACTGTAACACATCCAGTAGCCCCATTCACTGGCAAGGAAATCACCACTTGTGGGGGTTACTGACTCAGCCTTTTTATCAAACCCAAGTCTGCCAACTTGATGGTCATCTGGTATCCCATAAGTACCTATATTTCCAAACTGTACAATCCCTCTACTGGAAAGAGACCCTCTGCCCATATTCAGTACCTAGAACATCTTCATCCAGGGGGAGCCAGCTCACCTGACACTGGGAAATGGGAAGGCCTTAATAACAACAGTGACACTACCATGAGAATTTGAGTGTCGACTCTTCAATCAAGATGAGATGATTGCCAATCCACCTAGCCTATTAAAAGTTCCCTACTGTCTGGGCCAAAGACAATCCTCCTGGTATGGCTAAGAATCATACCCCTCCTTTGATTGTTGAACTTAAACCAGGAGCAAACCCCAGGAGACCGAGGCAATACCCAATCCCTCAGGCATCAAAAACCATATCCAGAGGCTTCTTCAGAAAGCAGGTATCCTGGTGGAGTGCTAGTCGCATGCTGCTGGTGAAAAAGCAAGGGGAAAAAAGACTATCAGCCTGTCCGGGACTTACGGGCAGTTAATAATGTCACAATAATAATTCACCCTGTAGTCCCAAACCCTTTTAAGCATCATCCCCGCACAAGCTGGAAGGTCCATTTGCCCAGATATCAAGTATGCTTTCTTCTTTCTGCACCTGAACCCAGTGAGCCAGCCACTCTTTGCCTTTGAATGGGAGGATCCTAACAGAGGAAAAAGGGATCAACTGATCTGGACCCAACTGCTACAAGGGTTAAAGAACTACCCACTTTATTTGGAGAAGCCCTAGCTGGAGATTTGGCCACCTTCCCCGGGGACCAAGTGAACAATGTCTTTATTACCATATGTGGATGGCCCCCTCCTAGTTAGCTCTAACCTAAAGTGCAGTTGGAAGGGCACTCAAGCACTGCTGACCCTCTTACTGAGGCTGGATACTGAGTCTCATGGAAAAACATCCATATGTCAGAAGCAGGTAAAATATTTAGGCTTCCTAGTCTCCCATGGGCAAAGATCTCTGAGGCCAGAGCAAAAGCAAACTATCTTCTCAATACCTAGGTCAAACACTAAAAAGAGGTGTGAGAATTCCTGGGTATGGTTCAATTCTGCAGAATTTAGATGCCAGAGTATGTGGTATTGACTCAGCCTCTGTATAAGATTCTAAAAGACTTAGAACAAAAGACTTTGCAATGGAAAAACGAGCAAGAACAAGCTTTTCAGGCAATCAAGTGCCGGCTGACCTCTGCCCCGGTGCTGATGTGACTTGGAAATTCAATCTTTGTCCTAGTGAAGAGCCAGACAGTCCTGGGCATCCTCACTCAAGAATCTGGATCACGGTAGTGGCTGGTGGCTTATCTCACCAAGCAACAGGACTCTATGGTGGCATGATGACCGCCATGCCTTCAGGCCTTAGTTGCCACAGTAAGCCTAGTTCAGGAGGCAGATAAGCTTATACTGGACCAAAACATCAATATAAAAGTGCCTCATGCAATGACCACCTTAATGGATAGCAAAGGCTATTGATGGCACCCAGATGATGCACTATCTGGGGTTACTCTGAAAATCTACAGGTCAAACTGGAAACAATCAGGTTAGCAAATCCCGCCACCTTTCTGCTGGCAGACTCAAATCCTCAGATCACATCTATGAAGACCTGACAGATGAAGTTTTCAAGCAGACCTGACATAACTGACCACACCCTCAAGCCTCCAGACTTGATCCTGTTCACCAACAAGAGCAGTTGAAGGATGCTGGATGGCAGGATATGCAGTCCCCACTGAGAACCAAACATTGAAAGCAAAGATCCTTCCTCAGGGGTGGTTGGCCTAATACAAAGAACTATGGGCCTTAATCAGGCCTCTGGAGTTTGCTACCACCAAGTGAGTTAACATCTACACTGACTCCAAATATTCCTTCACTACCTCTCATGTGCATGGAGCCATTTATTTTAAAGGGGGCGGGGGAGGGGGTCGTCTCTTCTCAGCAAGAGGAAAAGAAACAAGAAAGAAATCCTCTGCCTGCTGAGACAGTATGGGCTCCATCACAGGTGGAGATGGCATCAAAAGGGCAATGACACAGTCAGTAAAGGAAATAGGTAGGCCATGTAGGTGGCAAAGAAGCCTCAAAGTCCTGTCACCACAGAACTTATGTTCCAGGTCTTAGTGGCCCCAAACTTCTCAGAGAGTCCAAAGTATAAGCAAGAGGAGGCGAAATGGGCAACCTTTGAGGGAAAACATTAGACTACAGGTTATGGAGGCTCCCAACCAGTGTCTCTTTGTCCCACAGAAATTAGCGTATCAACTAGTAACACAATACCATGAAATGGGGCACTGGGAAAAAAACTAAACTGTAATCCTTGTCAGAAATTGTATTACTTTATTGCCAGACTCATACCCTATGTACCTACATCAGTCAAAAATGTACAACTTGTAGGGCTGGGAATATAGCCTAGTGGCAAGAGTGCTTGCCTCGTATACATGAAACCCTGGGTTCGATTCCTCAGCACTACATATATAGAAAAGGCCAGAAGTGGTGCTGTGGCTCAAGTGGCAGAGTACTAGCCTTGAGCAAACAGAAGCCAGGGACAGTGCTCAAGGCCTGAGTTCAAGCCCCAGGACTAGCCAAAAAAAAGTACAACTTTAACAAAAATAATGTAAACTAACAAACTCCCAAGACCCCTGGTATACAAGCTGTGCGGATATCACCCTTTGAGGACATACAGCGGACTTCACAGAAGTAAAACCAGGCCAGTTCTGCACCTTCTCAGGGTGGGTGGGACCTCTCCAACACAGAGTGGACAGGAGGTTGCAAAAGCACTGTTAAAAGAGATCATAGCCCTCTATGGGCTACCTCTGTCTTCAGGGTCAGACAACAGACCAGCATTCATTTCTGAGATTACTCCATTTAAGTGTCAAGTGGAAAGTGGAAACTCGGTACACCTACTGCCCAGAGTTCAGGAGTAGTTTAGTGCACGAATCAAACCCTAAAAACTACCTTAGCCAATCTCTTCCAAGAAACTGAGGCACCCTGTGTAGCCTGCTGCCGATGGTTCTACTTCGAGTCCAATACACATCCAATTCCTCAAGGTTTTCCCCTTTTGAAGTTATATATGGCAGGCCCCCACCTATCTCTGGCAGGTTAAAAAGAGATTCCAAACAACTGGGAGAGAGTTGTCATGACAGCTCCAAGCCTTGGGAAAAAAAAAAAAAAAGTCACTCTGTTGAATCTCCTGGGAATGTGCTCCCTTCTCCTTAGAAACTAGGCTTGGCCTTGGCAACCACAGGAGTCCATGTGGGTTAAAACCTGGAAAAAGGAACCACTTCCACATGGGGAGGGCCCCATGTTGTCATCTTACCCACCCTCACTGCTGTAAAGGTTGCAGGTATTCATTCACTCCTTGGATCCACCACGCGAGTTAATAAAGCAGATGTCCCAGAAGAGCCAGGGAGATGGAAAGTAAAAGCTCACTAGGAAGACCTGCTGAGAATGAGCTTAAGGAGAGAGGAGACAACCGCCCTGCTTTGGTTACTCCTGGGCTGACTAATTCATGCCCCGCAGAAGCTTGGGGGTGGCCTGTGCATAAAAACAATGCATAGATGCATACCACACCATATCGCAGACATTAGTTTATCATTCATACTGTTCCTGTCCTGTAAAGTTATGTTTTGGCCCTCAAGATTCCCCCAAGGAAATATAGTTTGAACTGAGGGCCAGGGGCCAGAGGGGATCTCTGCTATCAAGAGTTGCCCCAGAACCTGCCATCAGCCGCTGTTTGGAAGATGGTGCTCAAGACTAGGTGGGCTCCAGACCTTCCTCTTAGCCACAGCAGCGGGGTGCTTAATCATTCTGTGTGCTGCCCCTCATAGTTCGAACACTCTCTAGCTACAAAGCTGGCAGTAGAAAGGATAACGGCTGCACACATCCTTGCTCTGCAAGCATACCAGCCCATGGATCAACATAATTTATTAAAAGATGTTTATATGTAGTATAATGCATACATACTCTACTATATATTCGAATATGTACACACGTGTTGTAGGCAAAGAGAGAGAATCAAAGGGGGAATAAGGAAAACTTGTTATTATCAGAGCTAGCTCAACATGGTAAAGAAAAGCCTGCTAGTACCAGACTCCGCTTGACCTTTATGCTTCAAGTGATTTTCGAGAAACTAACCATTGGGGGTACTCCTGTCGGTGAGGCCTCAGACTTCTGGGGTAGGAACACTTCTCTGGGCCTTGCGGAATACATCTGAGTTCTCCAACTCTTGGAGCACTGCTTTCTTCTTCCAGGAGTTATTTTCCACGACATTCTGACTCTACTTTTTCTCACCCACCAACGGAGCCCCTCCCTTCGGCGAGCCAACCCTCCCATTTATCCCTGTCATCAGTAGGAGGGGTCCCCAAATTCTCCCGCTGGGTGCTACGAACCCCCAGTTCTCTTTCCGTGTCCCCTGGGCATTCTAATGTCTCTCCTTCCTGCCTGCCCCCCGTCCCAGGACCCCGACACTGTCAGTGTGCTGACCTGACATTCCTTCCTCCTTCCAGCAAGCCACCCCAGTCCTCCCTTTCAACACACTCGGACGCCGCCATTCTTCCTCCTCCTGGCCCAAGGCCCTCCCTCCCCGTCAGGCGCAGCTGCTTCCCGCGTCGCCCGCGCGTTCTCCACTCCCACTCCCACGGCTCTCTCACCAGCTTGGCGCGGGCTAGGGGCTCCCGCTGCTTCCGCTAGGCCTGCGGCCCCATGACGAAGATGCCGCCTGCACGTCCCGCCTAGCCCTACTTTTCTCGCACCTCCGCGGCCGCCGCCGCCACCGCCACCGCCGCCGAAACCCTAGCTGTCGCACCAGCGGCTATTCGTTGTTCCCGGAACCGGAAATCCACTGCCTGCTTCTCGCGCTCTGTCCCGGACGTGAAACCCACACACAGCTTTGGCGGCCGAGCCCTGAGCCGACACTGCTGCGCCTGCGTGCTGAAGGCCTACCGCGGGGCAAAGGGGGCGCGCGCGCCGGGCCAGGACCTACTGCGCCTGCGCTCCAACCCCCGGCTCCTCGCGCGGGAGCGCGGGTTCTCTGAGCTTCCTCAGCGGGCGCTCCGCTTCCCACGCCGCCCATTTTGGTGGCGCCTGCGCCTGCGCCTGCGCCTGCGCCTGCGTCTCAACCTAGAGAGGCGGGAACCGCCTTGCTCAACTACCGTTAGACTCCAGTGTAGTGAAGAGAGACCGCCCAGCCAGGGTTCTTTCTACCCGCGTCCCTTCCTCTCCCCTTGTGATGGGGCACTCACTGCCCGCAGGCCCTGCTCCTGCTTCGGGGAGTGGGGGAACCTGGGACTGCAGGTAAACCGAGGCTGTGTTCCCCGACAGGAGAGGGCAGGGTGGGGCAGGCCCCCGGGGCAGATTCATCCCCAGCAGGTGTGAGGAGGCTGGCCCGGAGCTGGGTCTCACAGGGCCGCCCCCCTACCCCCAGCTTCACTGCCCCAGTGCCGACCCCGACCCGAGGCCAGCGTCCCAAGAGGAGAGACTGAACCTTCAGGGCTGCCCGTGGCCGTCACACCCTCGCGACCCGAGGGCAGAACCGGTCCCCAGCTCCAAGAGTTAAGATCTTTCCTGTCAAATGGCTGCTTGGCATGAGCAAAGCCATTTTAGGTGCAGTGCAACCGAAGGTTCAGAGGGTGCAGGTATCAACTTTAAGAAATCCGTTGGAATACCAAGTCTGCCCAGGGTACTCACTGCTTTTGAAATGCTCGAGTTCGGGGACCGCCCCCCCCCCCCAGACCAAAACCAATGCAAGCAGCAAACAGGGCATTTATTGCGGCCTATCTCGGTCCTCCACGCACCGCAGCACGCTGCTGTTACAGATGCTAAGAGGCCCTGAGCCTAGGGCTTCCAGCTGTTTTATACATTCTTTGGGGAAGGCAGGGACTTAGCATACATCATAGCAATGTTTAACAAATGAACACGCACCGCTGGGAAAATCATAAAACAATTCTAAAACATGTTTGGTGCATTTGGTGGCGGGAAGGAATCTGGAAAGGGATATTGGTCAGATCGAGGGGCCGATATAATTTGATTGGTTTAAACTATAGGGGTATCCAAGGGAGTATGTGCACAGCTGCAGCATTTTTAATTAGATACTGGAAACCACACCTGGGTGGGGGAGTTCTGCACTTCAGAACTCGTTTCTCTTCTCTGACCAACCCTTAAAATCAGTTTCAGCCATCTGGTCACTCTGTCCTTTACTGGAAAGCGAGGGGTGGGGGTAGGTTTTCTACAAGATGGAGTTGTTCTGGCTTTTCATCTCCCCCCTTCTCTCAGGTACCTTGGGAGCCAATCATGGATCCCTCGGAGTGAGTTCTATGTCTAGGGGTCTATACTGGGCTCGCAATACCATTAATTGCACAGTATTGACCCTGTCTTTTATAAGTGCAACAAGTTTGTTAATTATACAGGGTCCAATAGTTAGGGCTAGTAAAAGTATAAAGAGGGGTCCCATTAGAGTGGATATCAGGGTCATCAGCCAAGGGGAATAATTATGCCATGATTCAAACTATCCCTGTTGTTGTTCTCTTTCTTCTTTTTGCAAGTCCTTCCTGCACCTTGGCTATTGCCTATCTAATTACTCCCGAATGGTTAACATAGAAACAACATTCTTCCCCCAAAGCTATGCATAATCCTCCCTGCTGAAGGAAAACTAAATCCAAGCCCCTTCTGTTTTGTAGCACGACTTCCGCAAGGGAGGCGTGTGATTATTCCAATTGTTGCACTTGTCTCTGCAATTCCTATATATCTTCATCTATTACCTGTCTCAGGTTGGAATAGTAGGACGCTGCTGTATCAAGGCTGCAGCTCCAGTCCCGATTCCCACTGTTCCTAACAGCGCTCCTATGGTTAGTATGACGCCCATGACCAACTTCTCTTTGCCCTTTGATACGGTCCTTTTTTGTTCTCCAGCCTTGTCATTACTACTTGTTCTGTATGGTAGATCAGCCTGGGTACAAGCTGGACCATTACACAAAACCTCTGCGTTTTATTTATTACGGTGGTGTGGATACATGGGGTCAGGCCTGTGTTACATGCCCACCAGCTGTTCTCTGCAGGCAGGAGATAAGTGTTTTGGGATGGGGTTGGGGAAGTCTGGTTGTAAAGCCATCTAAAGATGAGCGGTGGATTCCCTACACATGTTCCCTGTCCGTGCACTAGTTCTAAGGTAAGCCCTGACTCTACTGGTTTCCAACGACAATCTTGTATTTTCTCAGTCACTACATAGTTTCCTGGGAGGGCTATTCCTTCATAAAAGGGTAGTTGCATATCATAACACATCCAGCAAGTGTTTGTTACTTGTAGACGGGTTTTAAGGACTTTATAGGTGTTCTGCAATAGATTCCACAAGGGGGCTCCCAAGGTGCTCTTCCTTAAGCCTTCGGGCACACTAGGACTAGGTAGTTCGGGTGGTTCCTGTGTGAGGTTTAAAGTGGGTTTGGGGGGCAGGGTCGCCTATGGGGGTGGTTATAATGCTTTGTTTGGGCCTACTGCCATGGGTAAGACTATGCTTTTAGGTATCAACCGTACTGAAAACAGGGCCCCCTTGTCCTGTGGAAGGAGGTGAGTCTTAGCCCACAACCTGACTCCCCACATCAATCCTACTGTCCACCTGTTGTCCTTTTTTCCTTGCTTGGTAAAGCAGAGCATTACAGGATTACACCAGCTCATTAAATTTTCATCCATCCTCTGGCAAGGGGGGTATTGGCCAACATTCCATTTGTCCGGGTCCTTACACCTAAGGGAAATTAAATCTGACTTGTCGGCCACTTGCCACCAGATGTGACCAGTGGATACACAGGACCAATCTTGGCAATAGTAACTATTCCCCCCCCCCCCTGCATTTACTATATCTTTTTTTGTACCCTGGGCACACATAGAAGTGGTGCTTTTGGATGGTGGAGGCGGGCAGATGTGTATGGAGGAGGTACGCTAGATCAAAGGTTAACTCAGAGAACCACGTGCCTAGGGGTGCTATCTTTGAGGCACTGGTTATGACATCTCCCGTTGCGGTGTTGGTCACCAGCCAAGTCATATTCACTGGGGGGTGGGGGTTGCTGTCAATGGCTAAAACAAAGCAAGTTGTTAGGGCGAAAACATATGTGCAGTTCATAGTTATGGCTTTTGGCGGTGCAGCTTAATCTGTAGCGGGTTATCTGGTGCCCGGGAGACTTTCCACTCGGAGTCTAAATCCTGGAGGACGTCGTTTCTCACAGTGAAAGGGTCTGCCGGCTTCACATGGGAGTAGTGGATCCAGATGGCAACTCCATCGACTTTGAGAGCGGTGGGGGTTCTGAGGATCCCATGTTTGGTCCTTTCCAGAGAGGTTGCAGCGACTCCTGTTGATGTCTTTTTATGTAGACCCCATCTCTGGGGGTGAAGCTGTGTGGCTGAGAGGGGGTCCCATCTCATACAAAGCTTTGAGGTGGGGCCACACGTCCTGGTAGGCTTGTTGCAGGGCTTTTAGGGAATGCAAAAGTTCAAAGTCATCAAATTCCACAAGCAAATGTTTGGATAAACAGGGAATTATGGAAGGGGGTATGCCAAACATAATTTCAAAGGGGGTAGCTCCTAACTTATAAGGGGAAATCCGTACCCTATACAGGGCGTAAGGAAGGAGGGCTACCCAGTCCCTGCCAGTCTCCATGGAAATTTGTTTAGGGTCTCTTTTAGGGTTCTAATCATTCTCTCTACCTGTCCTGAACTTTGGGGTCTATATGCACAATGCAATTTCCATTCTGCCCCAAGGATAGACGCGAGTCCCTGAGTTACCTTGGACACAAAAGCTGGTCCATTGTCTGATCTTATCATTACTGGGAAGCCATACCTGGGTAAAATGTCCTCCAGTAGTTTCTTTGCTACCACCTGAGCCGTCTCACACTTGGTCGGGAAGGTTTCTACCCATCCTGAAAAGGTGTCTACAAAGACTAGCAAATACTTGTACCCATACTTGCCAGGTTTTACTTCTGTAAAATCTACCTCCCAGTAAGCTCCTGGTCTGTCTCCTCTCACCTGGTTTCCTGGGCTAGTTGCATGGTGGCCGGCATTTGTCAGCTGGCAGGCCTTGCAGGCAGCGACAATCTGCTGGATTTTGGAGCTTGCATTCTTGATTTTTATTTTAGCGTGTCTGAGCAAGTCTTGCATTTTTTCTCTCACCCATGTGGGTGGAACGATGTATCTTCCGCAAGATCCTGTCTCCCAATTCCTCAGGTACTATCACGTGGCATTGAGAGTCCCGCCACCATCCATCAAGGCACTGGGCCATTGGCAGTCCCTGCATCCACGTTATGTCCTCTGGTGTATTTTGGAACATCTGAGAATTCCCAGGGTCCCAGGTCCAGGAGTTCAATGGCCAGAATGCCATCCCTCTTTAGGGCAGCCTCCCTAGCTGTTTTGTCTGCCAGGTTGTTGCCCTTTGCCATTAGATCTTTAGATTTTGGGTGCCCTGGGCAGTGGACAACCAATTTCTTGGGTAGCCAAACGGCAGCAATCAGAGCTAATATTTCGTCTTTGTTTTTAGTAGTCTTTCCTTCTGCCATTAGCAGCCCCCTTTCCTTGTAAATGACTCCATGTATGTGGGCCGTGGCAAATGCGTAGTGGCTGTCAGTGTACACAGTCAATTTCTTGTCCTTTCCCAGCGTTAATGCTTGGGTTAGTGTCACTAATTTGGCCCTTTGGGCAGAGGTCCCAAGGGCTAGGGGCTCCGCCAATACCACCTCAGTTTCCGTCACCTCTGCCATACCTGCATACCTCTGGCCATCTCCGATGAAGCTGCTTCCGTCTGTAAACCATACAAGGTCAGCGTCGGGTAGAGAGGATGATCTTTGAGATCATCACAGATGCCATGTACTTGTACCAGAATCTCTGCACAGTTGTGCATGGGCTTTTCCAGGTCGGGGTCCGGTAGTAGGGTCGCAAGATTGAGGGCGGTGGGAGTCTGGAAAGAAATTCTGGACAGGTTAATTAGTAACCCTTGATAATGAGTCAGCCTGGCATTGCTGAACCACCGGTTTGGTGGTTGTCTTAACACTCCCTCCACCGCATGTGGTGTGGTAACATGCAACTCTTGTCTCAGAATCAGTTTGTCCGCATCCTTTACCATCAAGGCAGTAGCCGCAATCATTCTTAGGCAAGGGGGCCACCCAGAGGCCACTGGATCCAGTCTCTTTGACAAGTATGCCACGGGTCTTTTCCACGGCCCCACGGACCCCTTTGGCTACTCCTCTATGTTCATCAACATACAAGTAAAAGGGTTTAGTAACATCAGGGAGTCCCAAGGCAGGGACTGATAGCACAGCAGTCTTAATATGATCAAATGACTGCTCCACCTCCTCAGTCCAAAGGAACTCCTGTCCTTCTTTAGTGGCTTCATAAAGGGGCTTGGCCAGTTCAGAGAAACCAGGAATCCACAGTCTACAGAAACCTGCAGACCCCAAGAATTCCCTCACTCGGCATGGAGTTTGGGGCTTTGGAATTGTTAGCACAGTCTCTTTCCTGGCTTGTGTAAGCCATCACTGTCCCCCTTTTAGCAAGTAGCCCAGGTATGTTACCTCTGATTTGCAAATCTGGGCCTTCTTGGTTGAGGCACGGTACCCTAGGCCTCCTAGGGTCCTAAGTAGTGCTTCAGTCCCTTGCAGGCATCCTTCCTCCGTTTTAGCTGCAATCAGCGGCTTTAGATTGGGGTGTTTCACTCTGAACTCACCCAAGTCCTTATGGAGGGCCTCATCAAAGATGGTTGGCGAGTTCTTAAATCCTTGGGGAAGCCTGGTCCAGGTCAGTTGTCTGCCCTTCTCAGCATCTGACCACTCAAAGGCAAACAACTTCTGACTTTTGGGTGCCAGGGGCAGGCTGAAGAAAGCATCTTTCAGATCTAAAACTGTATACCACTTTCTGTCTGGTGGCAGGGTGCTCAGGAGGGTATATGGGTTAGGGACAGTCGGATGAATATCCATTACCCTTTTGTTTACTTCCCTTAGGTCCTGAACTGGGTGGTAGTCATTTGACTGGGGCTTATGGACTGGTAGCAAGGGTGTGTTCCAGGCTGACTGGCAGGGTCTCAGTATCCCCAATTCCAACAGGTGCCAGATGTGAGGAGTTATCCCCACTCAGGCTTCCATTGTCATAGGGTACTGTCGAACCCATGCCGGGTCAGCCCCAAGCTTTAGTTCTACAAAGATCAGGGGCCTATGCTTCGCTAGTCCCATTCTCCCAGTTTCTGCCCAAGCCTCAGGGTAAGTCTGCAACCAATAGTCTGTACCCACAAGGGTAGGCATTGACTTAGGTTTCTTTCTTTTTTTTTTTTTTTCAAATTTTTATTATCAAACTGATGTACAGAAAAGTTACAGTTTCATACGTTAGGCACTGGATACATTTCTTGTACAGTTTGTTACCTTGTCCCTCATACCCCCCTCACTCCTCCCCCTTTCCCCCCCCCCCCACGGAGGTGTTCAGTTCACTTACACCAAACAGTTTTGCAAGTATTGCTTTTGTAGTTGTTTGTCTTTTTTTAACCCTGTGTCTCTCAAATTTGGTATTCCCTTTCAATTTCCTACTTCCAATATTGGGTTTCTGATAATGTCGGTATTCATCCTCTAAGGTAAGCGTTAATACCTGGATGGGGCTCCCCCTGGCGTCCAATACAGAGGTGCCTCAGGCTGAAAGTGAATTTGAGCTCCTATCTTTGTTATCAAGTCTCTCCCCAATAAGGGGTAGGGGCAGTCTGGAATGACCATGAATGAGTGGGATACCGGCCCATGCCTAGGTCCACTGTTCTTCAGGTAGTCTGTGAATACTGGCTCATTCCAGTAGCTCCTTGAACCCAAGAAGTCTTTCCTGATAATTTTCCTTGTGGTTTTAACAGGACTGAATGTTGGGCTCCGGTATCCACCAAGAATTCTACAGGAGTCCCCTCCACCTTTAGAGTTACCCTAGGTTCAAGGAGGGGGTCTGAACCCTGACATCCCTACTTGTCCCCTGTGGCTCCCGCCATCAGGACAGGTACTCTTCGAGGTTAGCGGAAGTCGGGTTTTGACCCCCTTTCTCAGTTCTTGGGGCACTCCTTGGCCCAATGGCCAAATTCCTTGCAGTAGGCACACTGATCTTTACGCAAGCCTTTCCCAGGTTGGCGGTTGGGAAAACGATCTCTATGCCCTTGCCTCTCTCTGTCTCCATTTGGGCCCATTTCTTTCTATTGCTGCAACTAGCACTTTAGTCATCTCCCTAGTGGCCTTTGTCTGTTTTATTTCTGGGGCCTCTCTGTTATTATAAACTCTCTGAGCTATTCCTAACAAGTCCTGTATGGTCTTCCCTTCCAAATTCTCTAATTTCTGCAACTTTCTCCTTATAACCGGGGCTGCCTGGTTAACAAAGACCATCACTACCACTGCCTGAGTTTTTGGTGCGTCAGGGTTCAGAGGAGTAAACTGTCTAAAGGCTTCCATCAACCTTTCTAAGTAACTAGAAGGCAATTCCTGTTTTTCCTGCACTACCATGTATACCTTGGCCAAATTTGTGGGCTTGCGTGCAGCAGCCCAGAGACCCGCCATTAGAGTCTGGTGATAGACCGTAGCTTCTCCATACCTTCTGCCGTGTTGTAATCCCAGGCGTCTTCAGGTGGCCTGCTTAGTGGGAAGGAAGCATTTAATTAAATCAAGGTTTACAGTAGGTTGCCCGTCATCCCCTGGGACAAGGTTTCTTGCCTCTGTCTGGATTATCTCTCTCTCTTCCATGGTGAACAGAATGCGAAGCAGCTGTTGACAATCATCCCAGGTAGGCTGATGAGTAAACATAACGCTATCCAAAAGAGAAATCAAATCTTTGGGGTTATCTGAAAGCTGTGCATTTTGGTTTTTCCAATTATACAAGTCACTGGCAGCGAAGGGCCAGTATTGAAGTCAAGGGTTCCCAGTGTCATCTGGGGGCCTGATCTCTTGCAGTGGTAAAGCCACGGTTGTGTCAAGCTGTTGTGGACTATCAGTACAATGGGCTCGTCCCTGGGTCCCTCTGGCCCGTCCTTCCAGGTTTCCTCCCATCCCTCCTCCTCCTGTAGCTGCATGCCTCACAACCCCCGCCTCCTCAAGCAGATCTGGAGATAAGGGAGGTGGAAGGTAGGGAGGAGGTGCAGGGTCCAAAAGAAGGAGGAGGTCCTCAGCGACCCCTTGGAGAACAGGAAGTGGGGGGGAGGGCTTCTCTGGTTGGGGTTTCTTTTCTTTCTGCGCAGAGTCCTTGAGGAGGGGATATAAAAGGGTCCAGCCAAGAGGGAGGGTCCTCAATCAAGTCCTGTCACACTGAAATATAAGGAATCTGGTCCCAGTGGCCGTTTTGTCCTGGAAGGAAAACCTTAGTTTTTACTTTTAAGACAGTGGCCAAGTCAAATGACCCCTCTGGTAGCCATCCAACTTCAAACGTTGGACATTCTGAGGAGCAAAAGGCTATTAGTTTCCTTATCTTGATCTCAATAGTACTAAGATTATGTCCTCTTCCCCTGACATCCTTGAAATTGTGAGTAGGGTCAGGGGGGTACTCTGAGAATGTCCCATTGTTCTTGTTCTCTATCAAGTCTATGATCTGTTGTCAATAGAGGAAAAAACTCAACAAAATCCACAATAAAAGGGTCCACAGCAAGATAAATTTCCCCTTTTCTGTAACACAATCTTTTCTAGTACCTGACTGCATTTACTTCCTTCTCTAATTTCCCCCCAAATCTAGTCTTTTCAGTGCCCTCTCAATCTTGTCCCAAACTCTCTTTCACATCAAGATCATCCAGACAACTCAGAGCATTTAACATAAACCAGACGAACATAGAAAAATGGCAAGAACAAAAGCAACTTAACAAGCCTGGGGATGGCTGTCGAATGTTCCTGTAAAGAGGGTAAAGATGGCTCCAGTCTCCTCGGGGGCCCCCGAGGGAGGTAGCTCAGGTTCCTCAAAAAACCAATCAGGAATTGAGTCACAGGGACAGCGGCGCTTAACCATTTAACTTATTACTTATGGCTGATTCTAAAAGAAGCAATGCCGCAATAAGGGAAAGTAGGAGAGCTCCTGGTGGGGTCCTGGAAAGAAAGGTTATAGCTTCCAGGAGGCCCTCTGCCAGCCAGGTCCTTGTTTTTGGTCAGATGAGTATCCCGAGAGGAATTCCCCCTGCCAGCGTGATGGAGGTTAGACACACTTACACACAGACCCATACAAAAACACTTAACATCAACTTAATTCGCAGCGCGCAACAAATTGTTCAAAACAAAAGTAACAGACTACAAATGGAGTTCTCCAAAAATGTCTGTACTGAGGAACAATTTACCCAAATGGGGTCTGGGGACATCTCCCACAGATCCTGTTGGCAGTCTTATAGCATGTCCACCAAGACTCTTTGCCAACTTCAAACACAAAACCTGCAGGCAACAAAATTTACAAAGTACAAATCAGCAATGCCTCAACTTACCGGCTGGATTTTTATGACCCCTTGGTCGGGTGTCTGGGTGGGCTTGAGGGGGGTATCCCGGACGAGCCCCCAATGAAATGCTCGAGTTTGGGATCCCCCGAGAGACCACCAGAGACCAAGACCAACGCAAGCAGCAAAAAGGGCGTTTATTGCGGCCTAGCTCGGTCCTCCGCACACGCAGCACACTGGTGACGCTGAGGCCCTGAACCTAGGGCTTCCAGCTGTTTTATACGTTCTTTGGGGAAGGCAGGAACTTAGCATACATCATAGGAATGTTTAACAAATCAACATGCACCGCGAGAAAATCATAAAACAATTCTAAAACATGTTTGGCGCATTTGGTGGTGAGAAGGAATCTGGAAAGGGTTATTGGTCAGATCGAGGGGCCGACGTAATTTGGTTTAATCTATAGTAGGGGTGTCACAAAGGAGTACGTGCACAGCTGCAGGGTTTTTAATTAGATACTGGAAACCACACCTGGGTGGGGGAGTTCTGGAGAAACTCCAGAACGTTTTTCTTCCAGAGAACCAACAATCAGTTTCAGCCATCCGGTCACTCTGTCCCAGGACATTTCATGTTTCTTTACTGGAAAGCGAGGGGTGGGGGTAGGGTTGGTTTACTGTAAGGGTAGGTTTTCTACAAGATGGAGTTGTTCTGGCTTTTTACTTTGCCTTCTAGCAGTTGTGCACTCTTATGCAGAAGTAAAAAACTGCCGTGCCAAGTACTTTGTTAGGCTTGGGTCTTACTGCTGTGACACCTCAGATCCTACAGGGCATTTCCAACACTATGTGCACGGCCTATGCCTGAGCGCAGCAGTGCCACTGCCCGCCTCCCCCAGAGGCTGATGGCTAGAGCACGTACGGAGACCATCAGGAGTTCTCTTCCTTGGTTCAAAATTTTATTAACAAAACCCAGGGGAGGGGAAAGACAAGGGAAGTCCCACCTAGGCACAGAGAATGGAGACAGAGGGACAAACGAGGACAGAGAATTCTGACACCCTCTTGCTCAGGGTAGCTGGGCAGTCAAACTGGATGGACCGTGGGAGAACACTCAGGGACAGTGGAAGGAACATGAATGGAGGAATGGACAACTGGAGCACCCAGGGCCACTCTCCCAGCTGGAATGCGGGGTGGGAGGGGCTCTGGGCTGGTGAGGCTCAGCGGTCGGCACTGGAGCGCAGGTCAGTTGTTAGTGGGTCATGCTGGATCGTTTGGTGCAGCATCAGGGCCAGCAACCCTGCCCGGTTTGTCATGGCTGTGCGAACATTGCGCTCCTGCTCAAACAGCTCATCCAGCTTGTACCACTGCCAAGAGGAGAAGAAGTAAGAAGCAGCCCCCTGAAGCCCGCCGCACCCTGGCCATGTCAAGCACCAAAACCTACCACCCGCACTCGCTCCAAGTCCACTTCAGCCCTCCGCAGCTTCTCCCAACAGTAGTGGCGATTGCACTGGCGCTTGGGCAGACGGCAGAAGTCACCTGTGAGCTCAAAGACATCGCGTACAAGGGGGCAACCACAGACCTCATCAGCTGGCACCTGCAGGGACAGGGGGTGGGGGAGGGAGATGAGTAGGCATAGATAGGGAAGAAAGAGGGGAACTAAAGCTGTCAGTTAAGAAAAAGGGAAGGAAAGAGGGGAGGCTTGACGCACCAATGGGCACAGTGGGAAAGTTGGAGGAAAATCTTACTTTGGGGTCCCGTGAGTGCTCAGGACATAGCACCTGGAGCCGCTTACAGTATGTTTTGCTCTGAGGATTGTAGACATCACAGAAGAGTCGTGTGGCCCTAGGGGTTGAGAAAAGAGGATCTGCAGCTGTCACCTCAGATCACCTTGATGGCCCTCTTATCCTTACCCATGCTCATAACCTGCCCTAGTTTCACACATACTCCATTTCTGACTCCACCCTTAACTTCCCCTTACTTCTCTAATTCCACAAGGCATTTTTACTCACCCTTCAATGCGTGTGGGATACATGGACCCAAAGGACGTCTGGCTCTCATACTAAAGGGGTGAGCACAAATGGAAAGAATTATGGATATGCACTATGCCTTCAGACACCACCCAGTCACCACTGAAGGTCCCACCCTAGCCACGCCCCCCCCTCAGGCTGACACCCTGACCTTGGCATAGCAGCGCTCCATATGGCGCAAGGCAACACGTGGGTTGATGGGGTGCCCACAGGAGACACAGAAGATCTGTAGGTCTGTGTCATCACTGTCATTCTCATTGCTCTGCAGAGAGTGGAAAATAAATTGAAGTACTGGGACCAGGTACTAGGCCCTGCCTGGCTATGCTCTGCTTCCTCACCTCCTCATCCTCTCGAACAGCCTGCTGCTTGGCCCGCAGAATGATGGCCTCAAGCTCATGGAATCTGCGTTCCATTTCCTGGAGACGTGTGCGAGCACTCTGCTGTTCACGGCGAATGCGTTCTAGCAGCTTCTTGCCATGTTCTTCAGCAATGCAAGGGCTCTGCTGCCATTGCTGGATGCGCTGGGGGAGGATCTCATAGATACGGCTGCAGGGAGGCAGTGGATGGGGCATAGGCAGGGAAGCAACAAAACCAGTATGAGTAGTGATTAATACATAGATAAGTGATGAAAACATGAAAGGGTAAACAGGGAATAGCTATTTGGCAGGATAGGCAGCTGGATGTGTAGCCGGATGGGTGGTCAAGTAGGCATGTAGATGGATGTGCCTGGTTGATGAAATGGTTTATAGGCAACTGACTGGAAGATATACAGGGGACTTTGGTCATGCCATACATTATTTCCTGACTCCCTTCAATCCTCCAAGAAAGACTCACTTGGCTGCCAGCTTCATGCCACAATCATCTGAGCAATACTTGGAGCCAGGCTGGGCAGCTCGCACACAGCCAGGCCCCAGGCACTGTGGCAGAGATGCAGGGTCCTTGGCATCAGCTCTCTCTGGGTGTTTCCATTTGTCCTTGTGTTTCTGCTTCTGTCGATGCCGTTTATATCTCTCCTCCTTCTATTGGACAAGAGAGGTCAGGTCAGGGTGGAATTGAAGTCAACCCAGATTCTGTCCCTCCATTTTGGCCTTTTCAATGCTTGTCCCATTCAGTCCTGATCTCTGTATCTCCCCCCACACTCCCCACTCTGCCCCTCCACATCTGTTTTCCCCCTCCATTACCTTCTTCTCAGACTTCTTCTCCCGGCGTTTCACATGCTTCACTTTCACTGCCCTCTTGCGCAGTGCAGGGTCCAGGAATGGGGACTCTTCTGTGTCACTCATCCAGGGCTATAAACAAAGCATGATCTGACTCAGCTGTTTGACTTATGATAACCCCACCTCTTACCAATTTCCCAAAGCTGCTTTGGATATACTGTCTCCCCTCTCCCTAGAACAACCAACTCCCACTCTCTGACACTCACCAGGCCATGGTCATCAAAGGCTCCTGCACAAAAGTCCTGGTACAGGTCAGGGTCTAGTGGTAGCTCCTCATCTGAGAGTGGCTCAGGTGTGACTGTAGCCTCAGGTGGCTCCTTGACTACTGATACTACTGTCCCCTCATCTTCCCGGATACGGCCCAACTTCTGGGATGGCTGTGGTTGCTGTTGAGTGGGCGGTGGCCGGCGGGGCCTTGGTAGGGACTCTGAGGGTGTCACAGGAGAGAGCTGAGGAGCAGAATCTCAGGACTGGCCCTGAGAGCCCTGCCCACATGCCCTGCCCTACCTTGGGGGACTGGACTCACCGAAGTTGGGAAGTACTTGTATGATTCCTGTGCCAACAAGAGGAAGGCACAGGTCAACCCCAGGTAGATAGAGGGTAGCCCTGCCCTAGCCCTGCCAGCCTAGCATTTCCTTGCCTCCTAGCCACCCTTACCCCAAGGGTCCAATTTTTTGTGCCCTGATATGCCTGACCACTTGCAGTCACCTGGCCCTACCAGGGATGAAGGTCTCCTACCAGCTCAGCATACCAGGCCATGTGGCTTTCACATGGACATGCTAGACCCTTCTAGTCTGGATACAATCTGGTTTAAGCCCACCTGCTTCCCCAACCCCCCCAGCTCTACCTGGACTTCTGGAGCCTTGCCTCCCACCTGAAGCTGCCCAGCTCTGTCGAAGCTCACCCGGGCCCGCAGCTGGCATTGGCGTAGCCGGCACTTCTGGCGGATTTTATTGGGGCCCCCAAATTTCTTCATGTCACGGCAGAAGTCACAGTGACCGCAGTCTTCTGTACGCCGGCATGCCTCACACTCACCACACATTCGGGCTGACCGTTTGATCTGCTGCTGCTGCTGGTGATGCTAGGAAACAGTGCCCAGAGTAGAAATCACAAACGCCAGAAGGGCCTAAGATGGGACAACTTTACCAATCCCAACTTTTCTTGCATCCACTCACCTGACTAGATGTGGCCACCAAGGGCTGTGGAGAGGATTTGTGGGGCGATGCAGAGCCCCGAGCGAGCATGGCCCCAACCCCTGTCCCTGACCCTGCGCGGCGCTGCAGGTCCGGGTCTGGAACAGGTCTCTTGCGCCCTCCACCCTCATCCCGAGGCTCACTGCTGTCCCTTTCACTGCCATCCCGCTCTCTGGACTTTTTGTGCCGATAGCGAATCTCCAGCTTCGGGTCTTTCTCTGGGGAGGAGCGGGGAGAGAAGGGGCATTGGAGGGGAAGGGTGTAAAAGGTGATGCCAGGGCTGGGTGGGCATGGGTTCCGGTCCAGAATGATCCCAGAACCTTGTTTCTCTTCTCTCCCTCAGGGTCCCAAACACCTGCCTGGGCTTCTGGGGGCTCCGGAATGGAGCTGGCAATTCCAGATCACCACAGAATGCCACTCCCACCCGTGACTCCTCCCCTGGCAGCCACCTGCCTCCCAGGTCCCTTGCATCCCTCACCTCGGCAGTCCCGGCAGTACCACTCACGGATGGCCTTGGCCATCTTCTCCGTGATCCGGATGCAGTCCCCATGGAACCACTCGTTGCAGTTGTCACAGCCGCTGCGGAGGGGCAGGGCGGGCGGGAGGAGTGAGGGGCGCCCCTCGGCCCACCCCGGCCGGGTCGGGAGCCGCCCACCCCGGTCCCAAGCTCACATCATGAAGCAGTTGATGTCGGGCTTGCGGCAGATGCAGTAGATGGGAGCGTTCTCTCCGTTCTCCGACTTGCTGTCCTCCCCCGCGTCGGGCGGCTCCGGGTCCGAGCCGTCTCCCTCCTGGACAACCCCGAGACGCTCACATGGCGCCTTTAACCCGAGCCCCCCCCCCTCCTCCGTGCGCACGCCCCACTCCGGGCCACGTCCACCCCCCACTCGTCACCGGGTCTCCAGCGGCTCGCCCCGGCCGAGCCCTCCCACCGGGGTCCCCACCAAGTCCCCACGGCCCACAGACCCCCCCACGACACGGCGTCCCCGCCGAGACTGCCCACTTCCCTCAGACCCCACCCCCTCGGCCCCGCGTCCGGCTTGGCCCCCCGAACTGCATCTGCAGCCCCCGCCAAACTTCCACCGCGGACCCCCGCGCCGCCTCTTCCTCGCCCTACGCCAGACAGCTCGCCCCAACCCCGCCATGCCCGCCCCAGACGCCCCTCGCTCCGGCCCACAGACCCGGGTTACGACCCCCGTGCGCCTGCACACACCACAGCGACCACACCACCGACCCGGATCGCCGGACGCCTCCCCGGACCCGGTGCTCACCATTTCCCCGCTTGCAGAGAACCTGCTGGCGACTCCACCACAAATCCTCGAACCACCACAAACCCCTCAGCAGCGTCGGCGGCGGTTGCAAAGACACTCACAACTACTTCCGCTACTACTCCCGCCTCCCGGACACCGTACTCCTACTGCGCATGCGCAGGGCGAAGGCGGCGCAGCCAAGCGCCCGCCGAGCGTCCGGAATGTCCCCGAGGCGCCGCCATCTTGACAGTCAAGTCCGTACGGCAGCCGGGTATAAACATTCCCGGGAAGTAGGACAGCGCCTGTAAGCGGCCATGGCGAGGAAGCCGCGGCCTTTTTGATCGAGTCTATCCGTACTGCGGTCGCTTGCCATTACCCACCCCCACCCCCCCCCCCCACTATACAGACAACATGGCCGCTTCCACTTCATGACTTCCACACGGACGCCGTCATCTTTGAAATCTGATTCCGTAAGCGAGTGTACTCCGTACGTTCCTAGGCGACCCAAGACGGCGTCCTCATCTTCCGTACAGCAGGGCGCCGCCATCTTGGAAGCCGATTCCGTACGTTGGCCTCCTTCCGTGGAAAAGTTGGCGCGCCCGCAGCCACTTGCCTTTCCTCCAACTCCCGCCTGGATCCTGTCATTTGTTGCTGAAGTCTCTCGTTTTCCCCTTTTCGGCAGCACTGTGTGCCTTGTCTGTGCAAAGGAAATCAGCAGTACGCCCACCTGGGGGCTTAAACTCCCATCCTGAGCTTTTATTTTTCCTTGCTCAAGGCTAATGTGCTCCATCACTGGAGCCACACCTCCATTTCTTCCTTTTTGGTGGTTAATTGGAGGTAAGAGTCTCACAGACTTAACCTGCCCAGGCTGGCTTCGAACTGCAGTTCTCAGATCTCAGCCGCCTGACTAGCTCCATTCTTTTATGTTCTAACTCCTTTCTGGTCTTCAGCCAGGTCTAACGTGGCCTTGATTATTCATCTGATGTAAAAAAGTATTTTTTTAAAAAGTTTTTGTACATAGGGGTTTCATTTCCACAAGTCAGACTGAGTACAATGTATCTTCCTCAATGTCACAATTTTTATTTTTTAAAAAAGTTCAAAGGCTGGCTTTAAGCTCACGATTCTCCTGCCTTCTCCTGCCTTCACCTCCCAAGTGCTGGGATTACAGTTATGCACCACCTCACTTGGGACTGTAAAAATAATTGTTGAACTAATTTCAAATTTTAAGTTCTATAAGCTGAGCAATAGTCTTAACAATGTAGTACATTTGCTTTACTTTTGCCTCTTTTACTTTCTTCCTTGTTGAAGTATTGAGAACTGAAGACAACTTAAATAAAGAGGTCTGCAGGTTTCTATCATGCCTGAAAGACATGCGTAGTGGACAATAGTCGATCCTCCAGGACTGAATTTAACCCATTCAACTTAGGTGCAGGTTGTAGTAGAGTAATAAATAACTTTGAAAATATCTTGGTTTTGCTTACTACATCTTTCCTAAACAAATATCAATCTGTTTGTGGCTATTTTTGCCATCACGCTCTCTTTCTTGTATGCTGTTTAGTATCTATTGAGATTTTTCTGACTACATTTTTTTTGGCCAGTCCTGGGGCTTGGACTCGGGGCCTGAGCACTGTCTCTGGCTTTTTTTTTGCTCAAGGCTAGTACTCTGCCACTTGAGCCACAGTGCCACTTCTGATCATTTTCTGTATATGTGGTGCTGGGGAATTGAACCCAGAGCTTCATGTATATGAGGCAAGCACTCTTGCCCACTAGGCCATATCCCCAGCAAAGGAAATTCTGACTACTTCTGTTTTGAGTTCCATTTCAATTGTACAGCAGTCTATCAGCATACTCTATGTGATTTGTATTCTATTAAAGCTGTGATAAGGGCATTATGACATTGGTGAATGGTCTGCATTAGTGAATGGGTCAGTATTTTCAGAAGATGTGTCACTGAGGAGGGGAGAGCATGCCGGATATGGCCCATACATCAGTATTCTATCCATAAGAGCTGGACCAGAACCCAAGAATATGTGTCTGATAGGTAGATTAATAAGATTGTTTTCTTCTTTATACTTGATTGTGGTGTTGTTGTTGTTGCTGTTTTGCCAGTCCTGGGCCTTGGAATCAGGGCCTGAGCACTGTCCCTGGCTTCTTTTTGCTCAAGGCTAGCACTCTGCCACTTGAGCCACAGCGCCACTTCTGGCTGTTTTCTGTATATGTGGTGCTGGGGTATTGAACCCAGGGCTTCATGTATATGAGGCAAGCATTCTACCACTAGGCCATATCCCCAGCCCTTGTGTTGTTTTTAAAAGCCTTATAAGACACATGCTTCTTTTACAAACATAAAAATACGAAGAGTTTTGTTTTTTTTTTAAGTGAGTGAAGTTTTGTTTCTTAAAGTTTTAGAGCACAGACCTGACTGGGTTTTTTTTTTTGTTTTGGGTGTGTGTGTGTGTGTGTGTGTGTGTGTGTGTGTGTGTTGTTTAACATCCTTGGGAAGAATTTCACTGCCCTGCGATTTTGTGGCAGCTAACATTGTAGTATAGCAAAAATCTGTTTTTTATCAAGATTGAAGACAGTAGTGTTCTAGAAAAACTCTGATTTGATTGAAGCCTTGCTGATACCAAGCATAAATACAGTGTCTTATTTTAGGGTAAATTTCTCTACTTTCAGGCATCATCAATGGTTGTGATTTCTTCACTCAAAATGGAGTAAAGAAAGAATGTTCTCACTTATTTCCCAGATAGAGAACATTAAACATAAAAAGCCTGGCCTTGAGGGATCAGGACCTCCTCAATGTTCAGAGAAGTTCCAGCCATCACCAGGCAGAGCCAGGCTTCGTCATATTCAGAGTACTACTAGAGAATCCGGGGACTACTAACTAAACCCTGTTTAGGTTCTCCCAAGGAACAAAACTAACAGTATATTTGATTATAGATGGGAATTTATATAATCAAAGGCCAAACAGTCCCACAATGACTGTCTGCATGCTGGGCAGCCAGAGAAACCAGTAACTGCTCGCTTCAAGAAGCTGGAAGCCGGGGCTGGGGATATGGCCTAGTGGCAAGAGTGCTTGTCTCGTGTACATGAGGCCCTGGGTTCAATTCCCCAGCACCACATATACAGAAAACGGTCAGAAGTGGCGCTGTGGCTCAAGTGGCAGAGTGCTAGCCTTGAGCAAAAAAGAAGCCAGGGACAGTGCTCAGGCCCTGAGTCCAAGCCCCAGGACTGGCCAAAAAAACAAAACAAAGAAGCTGGAAGCCTCAGAACTGGAGTCACCATGATGTAGACCCATTCTGAGGACAAAGGCCTAAAAGCCCCAGGGACAGCCACTTGTGTAAGTACGTAAGGGCTGAACTATCTGGAGGCTAACTTCTGTTAGTGAGAGCAGCAGCAAAAGAAATGCAAGTGCTCCAGAAGGGTCAAGTGTGGGTGTCAGGAGGCTTCCCCCTTCTTCCATATTTTCATTCCATCTGTTGGAGAGTGATGCCACATTCAAGGAGACTTTCTTCACCCAGTTCTCTGACTCCCACACCAATCTCTAGAATTTGCTCTCAAGGAATTTACTCTCAAGTGCACCCAGATACATGCTTGACTGCTGGGCACAGATGGCTCATGCCTATAAGGCGCACTACTCAAGAAGCTGAGATCTGGGCTGGGAATATGGCCTAGTGGCAAGTTCTCCTGTCTCGTATACATGAAGCCCTGGGTTCGATTCCCCAGCACCACATGTATAGACAAGGCCAGAAGTGGCGCTGCGGCTCAAGTGGTAGAGCGCTAGCCTTAAGTGGGAAGAAGCCAGGGACAGTGCTCAGGCACTGAGTCTCAGCCCCAGGACTGGCAAAAAAAAAAAAAAGAAGAAGAAGAAGCTAAGATCTGAGGATGATGCTTTCAAACCAGCCCAGTCAGAAAGATCTGCAAGACTTCATCTCCAAAATAAGCAGCCAGATGTTGGAATGGGGTATGACTCAAGTGATAGAGTGCCAGCCATGAGGAGAAAAGTGGAGGAAGTTCAAGCTCTGGTACTGGCACACAAAAGAACACCCCACAGAAACAAAAAAAAAATGAACAAAATAAAAACAAAAATGTGATTTACCAGTTGGACAATTAAGATGTACTATAACACTAAGTTAACCTTGGTATGAACCCAAGAAGGGATTAAGAACTCTGATGAGAGGGGATTCACTTGCTGAATTTTGAAAAATAAATGGAAATTATTAGTATTAAAACGAAGGCTACAGACAGAAGATCATCATGAACAAAGCCTGTGAGGTATTAAACAATAGGGACTTGCCACCCAAAAAGGTCAACAACCCCAGGATAAGTTGTTGGTTTACAAAGCTAGCAAACCTACCAAGACAGAGGCTATTTGCTAACAATGATTATTGTTGGGGGGACTCAGATGTGTCAAAGGTCTTTATAGTGAGAAAGTGGAGGAATAGGGAAGAATGAATGATCGAGTCCTTCCGGTGCAGCTTTATTGGCTGAAATGGGATCCCATCTGCCATGCTCATCTTTCTGTCTTCATCCTTGAAGGGGGAAGGGAAAGTCCAGTCAAAGAAAACCCATATTACAGTTTTGGACAAAACATTTACATATATATATGTGTCTGTATAAAGTAGTTGTACAAAGGGATGTCAATTCCACAAATCAGATTGTTAATACAAAGCATCTTGATCAATGTCACCTCTTCCATTGTTCTCTCCCATCTTCCTCCATCCTACCCCTACCTACAAGTTACATAATTCAACTTTTACCTAATGTATATTGAATATAATGACTGCATTTGCTCACTTCCTCACTCCACTCTTGTGCCTCCTCTTTTTCTACTCTTTCCTCCTAAAAACATATTTAGGCCTCCTGGTATATTCATTTTGCTAAACACTTCATCAGTTGTTCAAAGGAATTACATTGGACTCTTCCCCATGATAGACAAAACATTTCTAGTGATCACACAGAACAGAGCAGATATCCAACCCAAGATTAAGGCAACAATGGACACAGGTGCAATATGAAGGCAAGGATGTCAACTTTTCATCACATTCAGGACATCTGTAGGCCCAAGTAAAGAGTCGGTGTTTTCAGCAAAAGCGTCTCCTTCAAGTTCCTAACATAGGCATCTGTTATAACCAAGGTGTCAATGGCATTATCTATAGCAAAGCTAATAGGAGACTAATATATGTCTCCCAGCTATGTGATCTCCTAACTTAGTGATTTTTTGTTTTTTTTTTACCAGATGCTGCCTCAGGTTTATTGGTAGAAACCATACAGGCCACCCCCCCACCCCCAGACAGTGGCCAGAGAGCCACAGCAGGCCAAACACTGGGAGACACAGTTCTTCATTGTGGGGCCTGCACAGGACGCTAGGCACCTTTAGAAGCTGCAGCCTGGGTTCCCTTAGGGGCTGGAGGCTGAGCACCCTTAGGGGCTGCAGCCAGGGCCTGAGCTGGAGTAGTAGCCAAAGCCTGGGCTTTGGCTTGTGCCTAGGCCTGGGCCTGGGCCTGGACCCTGGCCTTTGGCTCAGCGAGCCTGCGAGCCTTGGCAGTGTAGGAGTGAATGTACTTCCCGAGCTTGGGGTGGGCGATGTAGGCGAGGGGCTGCAGCTTGCGGGTAGGGCTGCTCTGGGAGTTTGCCTTTTTTGCTCACTGCTTTGGGCTTCACCAGGGTCTTGATGGCCTCAGCCCATATGCTCATGGCCTTGGCCTTGTTTGCCTGCATCTTCTTTTCTTTCTTTCTTTTTTTTTTTTTTGCCAGTCCTGGGGCTTGAACTCAGGGCCTGAGCACTGTCCTTGGCTTCTTTTTGCCATATTCCCGGTCCCACTGTATCTTCTTAAGGCCTTTCTTGTACTTCTTAGCAATGCATGTTCCTCAGGAACTTGGGGTCCACCCCCTTTAGAGGTTTGAATCTTTGTGACCTGGGTTCTTGATGCCATTTCTGTGCCATTTCTGGAGCTGGTTGTGTGTGGTGTGGTTCTTGGTCTTGGCCATGTCTGAACTGCCAGCCCGCAGGAGCTGCTGCACCTGGAACCAGAAGGGAAAGAGCAAACGTATTCATTTTTTAAAAGACAACTAAGGGGCTTAGAATATGGCGTAGTGGCAAGAGTGCCTGGCTCGTATATATGAAGTCCTAGGTTTGATTCCTCAGCACCACATATATAGAAAAGGCCAGAAGTGGTGCTGTGGCTCAAGTTGGCAGAATGCTAGCCTTGAGCAAAAAGGAACAGTGCTTAAGAGCAAGTGAATCAGAAAGGTTTATTGAGGCTTTTTCCCAGTCGCAGATGAGCTCTTGGGGCTGTCATGGTGGGGGTAGGGAACACACACCGGACACAGGCTAATCCTGAGAGCAGCTATTACAGCGAGAAAAACTTCCGAGCAAGAAGTGCGGTGAAGGAAGCTGCTGAGGCAAAGGCCACCAGGTCCACGGTGGCCTGCGCATCACACCAAAGCTGGGTTTCAGAAAGAGAGCCTGGAGCCCATTGGGTTCCTACCTGACCACCCTTTCTCTGGTGTGGTGGCCCTTCTTTCAGCTGACTCCACTTTGTAAATGTCAACAAACAGGTCAAGTAATAAAAAAAGAAAAAACCAGAGAGATGCCATTGTCAATTACAAAGCTGCTGTGGGTGGTAGTGTCAGGTTCAAGTGGAAGGGGGCAGGACTTAAGGCAGAGAACAAGACCGTATCGTGGGATTTGTGACAAGGAGAGTGGACTCAGGCAAAGAATCAGGAAGACAAGTAGTTGAGCAATGTACTGTGGCCTGCCTGACCTACACACTATTTTAAGGGTTTCCTTTGCTTTCTGGCTTCAGGATGCGTTCATCCAATAGAGCAAAGGTTATCAGAAAGAGATGTGTAGGCATGAGAGTAGAGGTAGATATATTTATAATCCCAGCATGTCTATAGGACCTATAGTTCTTGTCACATAACCCCTTTCATAGATCTGTCCCTTGCTCACATGACCTTTAGTGTTTGTGGTCATAGGTAATAGTTGTCACACACACACACACACACACACACACACACACACACACACACACACACACACACACCGCCCAGGCTTTAAGCCTCAGAGAATTTGACTTATTTGCTGCATTTCGTAATCTCTGTCTACACATTTAATTCTCCTTTTTAATTAGATTCTCCTCCAGTGATTCAATTTGAGATTCCCATCTGTTTCTAGCCAGGGCCTTGAATGATACTACGTGGTTACTCTTCTTCTTTGTATAAATCAAGCGTGTGGCAAAAGGTGCTGAATCACAACCTTTGATTACCAAAAGCTGAAAAACTATACCACAAAGCTGCTTTATCAGTTCATGGCGTCTTCCTTTGAGTAGAAACAGCTGCTCTGATTTTCAGCTGGCTCCAAGTCCCTCTTGAGGTCAGTTTACTCACAAGCCTGCCAGGACTCAGGGTGTTTCGTTCAGACATTGTGATTGTTTGGGCTGAGCATTTTACAACCCCACATGTAACAGGCATCCTCTACAATATGTGAACTACAACAAGGACAGATTCTCTTCTTACTACTGAAAAATTAAGTACATTTTACTGTGTGTATCTCTGTCTCTCGTCAGAAAGATGGCCTTTTCGACTTACCTTCTTACTCTATATACCTACTGTCATATTAAAATGTTGGACTAACTCTTGAGCAAGAAAAGCCAAGTGAGAGTACAGGGCCCTAAGTTTCAGCCATGTAAGATCCTGTACGCACATATGAGAGCATACATATGTGTGTGCGCATGCACCACCGCCACCACCATTCAGTAAGCCCAGAAAGTCTTCCTTTCTTTCTTTCTTTTTTTTTTTTTTTTTGCCAGTCCTGGGCCGTGAACTCAGGGCCTGAGCACTGTCCCTGGCTTCTTTTTTGCTCAAGGCTACCACTCTGCCACTTGAGCCACAGCGCCACTTCTGGCCATTTTCTGTATATGTGGTGCTGAGGAATCAAACCCAGGGCCTCATGTATACGAGGCAAGCACTCTTGCCACTAGGCCGTATTCCCAGCCCAAGTCTTCCTTTCTTGAGGTACTTTAAAAGTCTTTAAAATCTTTGTCTTTCTTACAAACTAGTTCTAGAAAGAAGTATGAAGTAGGTATTGCTCATTTCTCTGTCTCTCCCACATTTCCCAGTCTTATATTCAGGGCCTTTATGTGTTCTTCTTTTCTCATGAGAAATAATTTGATAACATTTCTCCTTTAATCTGCAGGCTAAATTTCTATGACAGTGTTACTTTCCCTCAAATATAGACCTTTAAAGACCCATATTTAGAATTATCAAAAAGAAAAAATACAACAGACAATAATAAGTTTGAACACATGTGGAGAAATAGTAAACTTTATAACTGTTGGGAGGAATCTAAATTGGTATAGCCACTGTGCAAAGCTTTTCCTGCTGAATAAATTCAGTCAAAACAAGCAGGTATGTATAGATTAAAAGAGACCTTGATGTGGGGTGGGGGAAGCTGGAAGTGTAACTGCTCAAGTGGTAGAGTACTAGCCTTAAGCAAAAAAGCACAGAGACAGTGGATGGGCCCTGAATTTAAGCCCAGAACTTAAGGTAATAAAGTACATAAACAAACAAACAAACAAATAAAATACTTTAGCAATTTAATATAAATTAACAATTAAAAGTGGAATCACAAAATCTTTCCAAAGAGGGGAAAAAAAAGAGAGACCTTGAGCCTGGCTGGTGGTGCATACCTGTAATTCTAGCTACTCAGGAGGCTGAGATCTGAGGATTGAGGTTCAAATCCAGTCTAACAGGAAAGTCAGTGAGACTCCTATCTCCAATTAATCACAAAAAGCTGGAAGTGGAGTTGTGGCTCAAAGTGGTAGAGTACTAGCCGTGAGCAAAAAAGCTCAGGGACAGTGCCCAGGTGCTGAGTTCAAGACCCAGGAATGGGGAGAGGGGGGGAGAGAGAGAGAGAGAGAGAGAGAGAGAGAGAGAGAGAGAATCTGAGACATTTGTAAACCAAATGCAATGCACTAACCTTGCTTGAATTCTGATGTAAATCCACATTTTATGATGCAATTAGAGAAATTTGAACATTAGATTTTTAAAATACAAAACAATTTTGAAAAATTTATGTATAATACTTGCAGTAATATTTTAAAAGTTTTTTATCTCTAGGAGATCAATATGGATCTATTTCTGGATAAAAAGATACAAGATTTGCTTTAAAAATATTTGGTGGGATAGAAAGATGCAAAAGTATTTCAATGGAGGAGACAGATACAGATGAAGCAGAATTTGTGATAAATTAATATTGATTGAAGCTGACCATGAGGTTTGTTATCCTACTCATATAAATTATTGCTTGGAAATTTTTACAATAATGAGGTTGCCCTTTACTAATACATATATCACATAAAATTTCCCATCTTACCCTTTTTGAGCATACCATTCAATGTTATTTAATACATTAATATTTTGTGCATCCATTACCACCTGCCTTCATAAGTCTTTTCACTTAGTGTATTGGAAGTTTGGTTTCATTTTTGTGCCTATACTGGAGCTTGAACTCAGGGCCTTGAGCTCTTGTGAGCTCTCACTCAGCTTTTTTACTCAAAGCTGGCACTTTATCACTTGAGGTATACCTCCTCCTTCAACTTTTTGATGATTAGTTGCAGAAAAGAGTATGAAGAATTTGGTGGATTTGTCCACATGGGCTGGCTTTGAACTCAAATCCTCAGATCTCATCAAGCTGAAATGGAAGTTTTATATCCACTGGACAGTGTTTTCCTACTCCTACCTTTCCCAGCTCTTGGCAATCAATATTCCTTTTGTTCTGTCTTTAGGTGTTGAATTATACACAATTTTTCTTGTTGTGACTGACTCGTTCTATTGATAATGTCCCCAGCGTCCATGCATATATCAGAGTTTCCTTCCTTTATAAAGCTAAATGTAGCCAAATTTTCCTTATCCATCTATCTGTTGATGGACACTTGGTTACTTCTATATAGAAGCTATTACAAAATAGCTTAATGTTATTTAATGTTTCTTATATGTATAAATGCTCATTCAAGTCATGCTTTCTCTTCTTTTGGGGATATGACCAGTAATGGAAGTGCTGGACATATGGTAATTCTATTTTTAATGTATTTTGATGAACCATCATACTCTTATTCCACAGTGGCTGTACCAATTTAGATTCCTACCAACAGTCACCAACTTCCCACTTTCCTTGCCAAACTTTGGTTTTTTAAATAATTTTTTTAAAATAGTAGTCATACAAATGACTGTGAGGAGGTACTGCATCTTAAGTGTTTGTTTATTTACTTGCTTGCTTTCTGAAGTGTGTGTGTGGGGGGGGGTGTCTCACTTTGTTGCCTAGGCTCACCTGGAACTCCTAAACTCAAATGATTCTTCCACCCTGAGTAGCTGGGACTACAGATGCATACCATTGTGCCCGGCTCTCATTGTGGTTTCATCTGTATTTTCTTAACACTAATGTTCCATTTGTTTATTTGCCACTTTTGGCCATTTTTGAATAAAGTTGTTCAGTGTCTGGTTGTTGAGATTTAAGATTTCTCTATGTATTCTGGATCTTAATAACCTACCAGATGTATAATTTGTAAATATATTTCCCATTCTGTAGGTTGCCTTTTTAGTATGTTAATATTTTTTCACAAACTCCATTTTTTCCTTTTGTTGCATGTGTCTTTGCCGTCATAGCCAATGAGTCATTGCTAACTTCAATGCTGTGAAGCTTTTGCCCTGTGCTTTCTCCTAAGAGTTTTATAGTTTTGGGTTTTTTAATTATGTTTTTTTTTTTTTTTGGCCAGTCCTGGGCCTTGGACTCAGGGCCTGAGCACTGTCCCTGGCTTCTTCCCGCTCAAGGCTAGCACTCTGCCACTTGAGCCACAGCGCCGCTTCTGGCCGTTTTCTGTATATGTGGTGCTGGGGAATCGAACCTAGGGCCTCGTGTATCCGAGGCAGGCACTCTTGCCACTAGGCTATATCCCCAGCCCCTTTTAATTATGTTTTTAACCCATCCCAAATTAGTGTGAGTGGTTTGTTTATTTTTCGTCAGTCATGGAGTTTGACCTCTGGGCATGGGAACAGTCCCTGAGCTCTTCACCTCAAGGATAGCACTCTACCACTTGAGCCACAGCGCCACTTCCTGTTTTCTGGTGGTTAATTGGAGATAAGAATTTCACAGACTTTCCTGCTCAGGCTGGCTTTGAACTGAGATCCTCAGATCTCAGCCTCCTGAGAGGTGTGAGCCACTGGCACCGGGCCCAAATTAGTTCTTGTATATGTTATAATATAAATTTAGCTCACAGAGCTCAGAAACATTTTCTGTATAATTTTAAAGTACCTTACAAAGAATACAAATACAGGGACAGATGGAAGAGATGTGTATTTCAGGGAATGAGGGAACGAATGTGAAATTTCCATGTCTTCTCTGGGGCCCACAGTTCTACCAGCACTACTATATATTCAACAAATGGAAACGCCTCCAACTCCTCAAGTTCAGGATCTTTAGAAATGCTTCATGCTTTCGTCTGCTTTTTGTTGCTATGACAAAATAGCAACGGAACAGGTAATTTATAAAGAAAAGAGGTTTGTTTGGGCTCATAGTTTAGGAGGGTGGGAACTCCAAGAGCAGAAAGCCAGCAAGCCGAAGGGCAAGCCAGCATGTGTGGGGTACACAAAACAGGTCACTTTGCTTTATAACAACCAGGTCTCTAACTCAGAATCATGATAGCAAGAACTCTACTTTTGTGAGAAAGATGTCATCCATTTATGAAAGCTAGGCCACATCCATGACACAAACACTTCCCCCAAGAGCCTACCTCCCAACACAGCTATGAATGAAGAAATCTAATAATCATATAAAAATTATTTGCATATGGCAAATCACTTTACTGTTGGTGCTTTTGAGATTCTCTTTTAAAAGTTTAAATATACCGCGAAATAGAAACAGAGGGAGAAATCCCAAACTCATTCTACAAAGCTAATATCATATTCATTCCCAAACCAGGCAAAGACCCAACAAAAAAAGAGAACTACAGACCAATATCACTAATGAACACAGACCAAAGCTCCTCAATAAAATATTAGCTAACAGGATCCAGAAACTGATCAAGAAAATCATACATCATGACCAAGTAGGCTTCATCCCTCAGTCACAAGGATGGTTCAACATCTGCAAATTAATCAACATAATTCACCACATAAACAGATCTAAAATTAAGAATTACATTGTTATCTCAGTCGATGCCCAAAAAGCCTTTGACAAAATACAACATCCATACCTATTAAAAGCTTTGGAGAGAACAGGAATAGATGGAACATTCCTCAAAACAATAAAAGCCATATACAACAGACCAACTGCTAATATCATATTAAATGGAGAGAAACTTAAATCATTCCCCCTAAACTCAGGAACAAGACAAGGATGCCCACTCTCCCCACTTCTTTTCAACATAGTGCTGGAATCCCTAGCCATAGTAATAAGGCAAGAGGAGGACATCAAAGGGATCCACATCGGCAAGGAAGAAATCAAATTATCCCTATTCGCAGATGACATGATCTTATATCTAAAGGACCCAAAAAACTCAGTACCCAAACTCCTACACCTAATAAACCAATTTGGCAAAGTAGCAGGATACAAAATCAATCCACAAAAGTCAGTAGCTTTTCTGTACACCAGCAATAGACAAACAGAAAAGGAAATTATGGACAATTCCATTTACAGTAGCCAAAAAAAGAATAAAGTACCTAGGGATCAACTTAACCAAGGACGTGACAGACCTATTTAATGAAAACTACAAAAATCTAATAAGGGAAATCAAAGAAGACACAAGGAGATGGAAAGACCTCCCATGCTCATGGGTAGGCAGAATCAATATAGTGAAAATGGCCATATTGCCCAAATTGTTATACAAATTCAATGCAATACCTATCAAAATCCCAGCCACATTCTTCACTGAAATAGAGAAAGCAATCCATAAATTCATATGGAACAGCAAAAAACCTAGAATAGCCAAAGCAATTCTAGGCAAAAAAAGCAGTGCAGGAGGTATCACAATACCAGACTTCAAGCTCTACTACAAGACCATCATAACAAAAACAGCATGGTATTGGTATAAAAACAGATCGGAAGACCAGTGGATTAGAAGACCAGTGGATTAGAATTGAAGACCCAGAAATAAAACCGCACTCTTACAGCCAACTGATATTCGACAAAGGAGCTAAAGACATACAATGGAATAAACATAGCCTCTTCAACTACTGGTGCTGGGAGAACTGGGCAGCCATATGCAGAAAACTCAAAGTAGACCCAAGCCTATCACCATGCACCAAGATCAACTCAAAATGGATCAAGGACCTCGATATCAGACCTGAATCCTTGAAACTACTGAAGGACAGAGTAGGAAAGATGCTAGAACTTATAGGCACAGGAAGGAACTTCCTGAATATAGTCCCAGGGGCACAACAAATAGGGGAAAGACTCGACAAATGGGACTACTACAAATTAAAAAGTTTCTGCACAGCTAAGGACATAGCCACCAAAATAGAAAGACAGCCAACGATATGGGAAAGGATATTTACCAGCACAGCAACAGACAAAGGCCTGATATCTGTCATCTACAGAGAACTAAAAAAACTAAGCCCCTCCAAGCCCAATAAACCTATTAGGAAATGGGCAAAAGAGCTAAAGAGAGACTTCACAAGAGAAGAGATAAAAATGGCAAAGAAACACATGAGGAAATGCTCAACATCCCTGCTAGTAAAGGAAATGCAAATAAAAACAACCCTGAGATACCACCTCACCCCAGTTAGAATGGCCTATACTCTGAACTCAGGAAACAACAAATGCTGGAAGGGGTGCGGGGAAAGAGGAACCCTTCTCCATTGTTGGTGGGAGTGCAAATTAGTACAACCACTTTGGAGAACAGTATGGAAGTTTCTCAAAAAGCTCAATATAGACCTACCCTATGACCCAGCCATACCACTCTTAGGCATCTATCCTAAACAGCAAACCCCAAGTTATCAAAAAGACATTTGTACTTCCATGTTTATCGCGGCACAATTCACAATAGCCAAAATATGGAAACAACCCAGATGCCCCTCCACAGATGAAAGGATCAAAAAAAATATGGTACTTATACACAATGGAATACTACATAGCGATTAGGAATGGTGAAATATTGTTATTCGCAGGGAAATGGTCAGAACTTGAACAAATAATGTTGAGCGAGACAAGCCTAGAACACAGAAAACAAAGGGGCATGATCTCCCTGATATATGACTGCTAACAAAGGGAGACGGAGAGACAGTAGAGACCAAGTCTGTGAAACCAAAAACTGCTTGTCAAATAGTATTCCCCACAGGATTGGGGCAGCGACCCAACAGTATGTAACTAAAACCAACTACTCAACATATATAAAGGTCAAAAATTGACCTCTCAGGGGAATACAATAGCTCAAAAGCTATGTATGTACGTTCATATAAGACTACTGTCGACATATGGTCTAATATCGACATTACATTTAAAGCCCTAGGCAAACTTTCTTGGGTGTGGCCACGTGGCTACTGTATATGTTCTTGATACATTGTATATTGTATATATGTCTACCTGACCTAGAGAAGGGATAGAAAAACAGGGCGTAAGATATCACAAGAAATGTACACACTGCCCTACTATGTAACTGTACCCTTTTTGCACAACACCTTGTCAAAAAATTTGTGTTCAATTAATAAATAATTTTTTTTTTTTTTTGCCAGTCCTGGGCCTTGGACTCAGGGCCTGAGCACTATCCCTGGCTTCTTTTTGCTCAAGGCTAGCACTCTGCCACTTGAGCCACAGTGCCACTTCTGGCCACTTTCTATATATGTGGTGCTGGGGAATTGAACCGAGGGCTTCATGTATATGAGGCAAGCACTCTTGCCACTAGGCCATATTCCCAGCCCTAAATAAATTAAATTTAAATTTAAAAAAGTTTAAATATAGACTAATGAACTCTGTGTGTGTGTGTGTATGTGTGTGCACATGCCTTGAACTCAGGCCCTAGGTGCTGTCCCTGAACTTTTTTACTCAAGGCTAGTGCTCTACCATTGGAACCACACCTCCACTTTTTGGTTCTGAATTAAAGATAAGAGTCAGAGTTTCCTGCCAAGGTTGGCTTCAAATCACAGTCCTCAGATCTCAACCTCTTCAGTAGTTAGGATTTACAGATGTGAGCCACTAGAGGACTTGGCCTCTAGTGAATTTCTGATTTTAATTATTTATGTTTTTAAGTTCCAGAATTCCTCTTTGGTGTCTTTTTAGGTTCCCTAGGTATTTCTATTGTGCTCATTGGGACAAGAGGCAATTTTATCTGTATTTTCAACGAAAGCATCTATAAGAGTTCTTTTAGAGCTGGGCATGTTAGTGTATGCCTGCAATCCCAGTTACTCTGGAGGCAGAGACAGGAGAATAACAGTTTAAGGCCAGCCTATGCAAAAGTTATTGAGCGCCTATTTCAAAAACATAGCAGGTAAGATGATGTACATTCTTGGTCACAGCTATTCGGGAAAGCAAAGGTAGGAGAATTGCTGTTTGCAACTAGCCCAGACAAAGTTAACACACAATTCTGTCTGGAAAACAAATAAACAAGGACTAGTACATGACTCAAGCTCAAGGCCCTGGGCTCACTCCTCAATATTGGGGAGGAAGAAGTAGTTTTACCTTATTTTACTATTAAGTAGTTGTACAAAATGTTTCCGATTCCTTATGTCCGGTTATGAGTACAATACATTTTGACCAATGCCAGGCTCCATCATTCTCCCCCAAGAAATAGGTTTAAATCCCTTCACAGCAACAATAAGTGATCAGAGACCAGATTTAGGTATTCAGAATTCCAGGTCTTGTTGCTCACCTTAACTAGCTGCTAGATGTGCTCCTAAGTCTCCAGGAACCCATATACATCTGCCTTTTCTAAGCCTGGAAGTAGGAAATCTATCACAGCTACTTTGATAATAGCTATCAGTGATGGAAATTCTGCAATTTACTATCCAAACCTCCTCCTAGAAGTTTCAAATCTTCTATAGATTCCAGAGTTTCAAAGTAGTTGCAGCAAACAGTTTCTGCCAGCGCAATTGTTATTTAAATTGTGAGATTCTGGTGTTTCCAATTCCACTATTTCCTCAGAATGCTAACAAGAGATTTAAAAAAAAATCAATAAAATAAGTGGCTCATTTGCCTATATAATATAGATAACATTTCTTCTGTGGTTTTTGACTGGGTCTGATGGGAACAATTAGCAAGAGAACATATTTTTAAAATATTTTTATTAGCTTACACTAGTCATGTAGGAAGATTTCATTGTGACATTTTTACATGTTTACAATGTATTCTAATCAATTGTACAATTGTAACTGTTTTTTGTTTTTTGTTTTTTTTTGCCAGTCCTGGGGCTTGGGACTCAGGGCCTGAGCACTGTCCCTGGCTTCTTTTTGCTCAAGGTTAGCACTCTATTACTAGAACCATAGCACCACTTCTGGCCTTTTCTATATATGTGGTGCTGAGGAATTGAACCCTGGGCTTCATGAATGTTAGGCAAGAATTCTACTGCTAAGCCACATTCCCAGCCCCAATCGTAACATTTTTTACATGTGCATTTTTACAGGAAAATGAAGAAGCAGTCAGCATCAAATGCTGATATACTAAATTAGATGACGAGTAGCAAATTATGGGTATGTGGCAAAATGAAGGACTTTGGCTAAAATGAAGGACTTTGGCTAGATCATTAATCGTGGATAAGTGACTAGGAAGACAGAGGCTAGTTTAACAAAGTTTATATGTACATTTTCCCTTAGCCTTGATTTTCCATCTCTGATAGTAAAAATGTTTCTTTTCCTCTTGGTAATATCTCTTCCTACTTGGCGTAGTGAGTGTTGGGTTGGAGAGTTAATTCTACTAGTGCTCAGGGTATAAAATATTCACAATAGATCAAGCAAGGGGCAAAGGTTTATTTTTTCTAAGAGAGGAAGGGGCCCGAGACCCAGGGTAGTGTTGGCCTCCTGGAATAATGAGCCAACTTCTAAAGTGGGGGTTGCAGGAAAGTGGGTGGGACAGCCTTTAGTTCATTTAGCAGATGGTGAGGTAGGGTGTATGTCCCTGATTAACAAGGCAACCAGTTGACCCAGGGTGTGGTATGGCCCAGAGATACTTCTTCAAAGTTTCTGAGTACTATGGTTTCTTAGAAATGAACAGAGAAGATAAGAAAGGTTAGGTTAAGCCTGGGTAGATCAGGATAAGTAAGGCCTGGGGAAAAAAGAGCCAGAAATTCAAAGATAAACACTGTATGATGGAATAGTTTGATTAAAACATGTAGCAGCTGAAGCACTAGAGGCTCACATCTGTAATGTTAGCTACTCAGGAGGCTGAGGGCTGAGGAAACTGGTTTCGAAGCAAGCCTGGCAGGGAAAGCCCGCAAGATGCTTTCCTATCTTCAATTAACCATTAACCACCAAAGAGCTGGAAATGAAGCTGTGACTAAAGTGGTAGAGCTCTAGCCTTGAGCAAAAAAGCTCAGAGACAGTGTCCAGGTACTGAGTTTAAGTCCCAGGAAAACACACACACACACACACACACACACACACACACCTATTTCCTTTGCTTTCAGCTTTATACTGTCTTCAGTCAATCGATAAGGCACAATGTTTATTTGTTTTTGTTTTTGTTGCCAGTCCTGGGGCGTGGACTCAGGGCCTGAGCACTGTCCCTGGCTTCTTTTAGCTCAAGGCTAGCACTCTACCTCTTGAGCCACAGCGCCACTTCCGGCTTTTTTCTATATATGTGGTGCCGAGGAATCGAACCCAGGGCTTCATGTATATGAGGCGAGCCCTCTACCACTAGGCCATATTCCCAGCCCCAAGGCACAATATTTAATGAAAAGATTTTTTGAGAAAGAAACAGAGCATCTCTTTCCCTCTGACCTTGTCTGTTTGCCCAAATAATTAGTGTTCTCTGGAAATTAAACAAAGATATATTAAAGAAAAATATCCTTTGGGAAAACCTCTTGAGGAAAATGAGAGTTCTGGGCACAAAATCTGCTTTAAGAAAAACTATTTAACACAACTATGGATGGACAATTGTCTTGAAGGGAGTATCTAGCAGAACCTACAACCTATGAGAGAGAGAGAGAGAGAGAGAGAGAGAGAGAGAGAGAGAGAGAGAGAGAGAGAGAGAGAGAGAGAGAGAGAGACTGAAGTATCTTAATACACAGACCCACCTTGAAATGTATAGGCCCAACTGATAAAACAGTGTAACAGCAAGAATGACTAAATATACCAGGTATCCGAACAAGGTGAAGTACTAATCCTAAGTTGAATTTGAGCCAAAACCTCAGCCTACTTGTTCACCATAAACCCTAGAGATCAGATATGTACACACTTATGTTATGCCTGGGTTGTATACTATTTTTAAAAATATTTTCTTAGCTTTACTAACACATTGTCTTGGTCTCCACTTCCATGTTCCCTAAAATATTTTTTTCCCCAATATCACAAACTTGAACATGATACCCCAATACCCCAGGGCAGGTAGTCTCACTACCTTTCATTACCTCTTTTCTTCTGGAGACCTTCATGCCAGTACACAGATGCAGTCTAGATGCAAAATGGCTAATGAGCTAATCTTTCACATGGGAATTACATGTGTTGCTTTCAGGATGAGAAGGAAATGGTGTGCCTTTCTTGTATCTGCTGTTTTGTTTTTTAGGCCAATTAATTCAAATTAATATGTCAGAGTGGCACATTTGGGGGTGTCATTTTCAAACTTCTTTACCAACCCAATATCTGTGCTCTCATTCACCTTTACTAAAAAACACTTAGTCTCTTTGGAATGAGATCTAACTCTTTGGATTTTTTTTAAAGTTGCTCTTGTTAGTGTTTGTTCCTGTGCAGACATGAGCAATCTGTGAAAAGTGGATAGAAGCCATTGGGCATGGCCTCTAAGAACAGGCTTTACAGATGCTGACTCTGCTGCCTATTACCCTGTCTGGGAAGAAAATAGGGTGCCATGGACTGAAGGTTAGAATGCATGATGCTACATGTGTGGAACCAAAAGATGGAGAGAATTTGGTACTTGACTGTGCAGGCACCACTTGAATCCTGGAATGCTTTTGTCTTTGTCTTTCTCTCTCTCTTTTTTTAACTAGGAAAAAAAGAAACTTTTATTTCTTTAAACTTCTAATTTTTCATATAGAGGCTCTAAGCCTGCCCCCCCAAAAAAACAACTAACAACAACAAAAACAGAAAAACTTCACGACTGTCTCTCTTTTTTTTAAAATTTTTATTGTCAAATGGATGTACAGAGAGGTTAGTTTCATACGTTAGGCATTGGATACATTTCTTGTACTGTTTGTTACCTCCTCCCTCATTCCCCCTTCTCCCCTTCCTCTTTCCCTCTCCCCCCATGAGTTGTTCAGTTGATTTACACCAAACAGTTTTGCAACTATTGCTTTTGTAGTTGTTTGTCTTTTTACCCTGTGTCTCTCGATTTTGGTATTCCCTTTCAGTTTCCTAGTTCTAATACCAGTATACACGGTTTCCAATGTACTCAGATAAGATACAGAGAGTGCAGGTACAACCACAGGAAGGGCATACAATATGGTCATCAACAATAGAAGCTACGGTTTCACATCGCATGTTGAAAGTAATTACAACAGTGATATAACAGTCATTTCCATAACATTGTGTTCATAAGGGTATAGCTATTGGGCTCTTGTGATCTTCTGCTGTGACTAGCTAAACCTGTGCTAATTATTCCCTATGAGGGAGACCATAGAGTCCATGTTTCTTTGGGTCTGGCTCACTTCATTTAGTATAATTTTTTCCAAGTCCTTCCATTTCCTTATGAATGGGGCAATGTCATTCTTTCTGATAGAGGTACAAAATTCCATTGTGTATATTTACCATATTTTCCTGATCCATTTGTCTACTGAGGGACATCTGGGTTGGTTCCATATTCTAGCTATGACAAATTGTGCTGTGATGAACATTGTTGTGCTGGTGGCTTTAGGCTAGCTACTTGATTTCGAGTCTCTTTTCCTTCTGACTGGTCCTGATGATTTCCATGTCCTTGCTATAATTATGTCTTAGGTCCTGCATGGACTTCTTTACTTCATTAATTTGCTTTTGAGTGCTGTCTCTCAAATCTTTTTTTTTTTTTTTTGGCCAGTCCTGGGCCTTGGACTCAGGGCCTGAGCACTGTCCCTGGCTTCTTCCCGCTCAAGGCTAGCACTCTGCCACTTGAGCCACAGCGCCGCTTCTGGCCGTTTTCTGTATATGTGGTGCTGGGGAATCGAACCTAGGGCCTCGTGTATCCGAGGCAGGCACTCTTGCCACTAGGCTATATCCCCAGCCCCTCTCAAATCTTTTAACTGGGTAGCTATCTTTTCATTTGACTCTTGAAGTTCATTTATCTTTCTATTTGTGGAGGCCATGAAATTCTCTATTAATTTTTGCTTTGCCTCATCACGCTCTAGAATAGTTGATTGAAGAGATTCAAACTTTTCACTTAACATTTTTATCAGTAGACTTTGTAGAGCATTTTGAGGATTCTCTTCTATGTCTTTGATTGACTGCACTGCTTCCTGCTTGTTTTGAGTGGGAGATGAGACTCCGTTGTTTGCCACCTTTCGTGTGTTTCTTCTGCCCATTGGATTGGGAATGCCAATCTATAAGCACCTGTGAGCACCGTTTAAGACCCAAAGCAGACCTTACCAAGCACTGTTGTGTAAATCTTAGAAGTTCACAATTATATACAGATACCTTGTATACCTGTATATAAAATTAGATTTGATGTTCCTAAAGAATACAATTTCGATATAACAACCAATCCCGAGCCCTGTATTCAGTAGTTACTTATTTACTGTTACATCCCTATGAGCAATTTTTGTTCTTAAATTAAGTTCTTTTTGGACTGGCTGGCTTTCTCTTTGAACTACTTTGATGCACTCAGATTGAGCAGGGATACCCTCTATCCAATAACCAGGGCTCAATGGAATCTGGAGGTCCTAGAAGTAAATCAGAAGGGTAAGTTAGAGGTAGTAAAGAGAATAGAGTAAAATGTATGGAGGGGGGGTGATGATTTTGGTTTAGTTTCAGTAATGTGGAAATGTGGAGAAGAGTAAAATCAGTAGAAAGAACAGGGTTAAAATGATAGACAATGGAGAGTTAGCTGAAAAGAGTGGAGATGTTATTCATAGGAAAGTAATTTTTAAAGAAAGAGAATGTGAAGAGAGAAATAAGGAAAGTACTGGAAGACAAATGCACAAAACAGAGAAAAATTATGAAAAAAAAAACCAGAAAAACGAACAACCAAAAAAAAAAAAAACCTGATAAAACAAACAAATAAAAATGGAGAACAAAAAACAAAAAACAAAAACAGCTCTTCCCGTCTGCTATGGGGCTGCTGCCTTTAATGCCAGGCTTTGAATAGGCTGTGAACTCAGCAGGGCGGGGCACCTCTGGCCTGGTTTACCGGGTTGAGAGTTGCTTGCCTGGGGGAGGTTCCTCCCTCCTGGGCAGGGCGGCCTCCTGGGTGGAGCTGGCTATGGAATTCAGCTCCGTTCTGGGCTGGGAATTGGGTTTCCTTTGTGATGGGACCGTTTATCGATCTCAGGAACTGTTTGTTCTCCTGTCTGGTTGTTCGGTGCTGCTGGTAGCTGCTCGCCGCTTTCGCTTTTAATTTAGCAATTCCAGCGGGCAGGGCAGGGCACCTCTGGCTGACTTCACCTGAGTGTGTGAGCTGTTGGGGGGGGGAGGGCCGCCCCCGATGAGCCTCCTGCCTCCTGCCAGGGCAGGGGGCGTTCTCCTGGGCAGAGCTGGCTCTCACTGGTCGGTCCCTCTTGCCCTTTGCAAAAATGGCCCCTTTGTCCTCGCTTTCCCCAGGCCCGCTTTAGTTCCAGTCTGGTCTGACCCTATGCCAGTGTCAAAGATGGCACTTTGCTCTGGTGGTGGGGAAGGGCTACCTTCCAGAAGCTGCTCTGTGGGTGTGAGTAAGAATGTCTTTCATGGAGTACTTATGCTTTCTTTGCGATTTCAGCCGTTCGTGCTCAGCCTGCGATCCACGTCTGTCTGCTGCCATCTGGAGGATTTCTCCCCTGTCTCTATTGAGTGCAGGGAGTGCAGGGCGCTGTGCCGGTGCTGGTGGCGGCGGGATGCTACCTGGAGCTCAAATCTGTGTTTTCAGGCCAGCAAAGTCAATTTTTCCTTCCTGGCCAGAATATCTGCACTGTTATAACTTACTTTGGCTGTCTTTGTAGGAGTAAAAGTTTCTCTGGGGTGGTAAAACTGCGATGTCGGAGGGAGCTCAGCTAGGGCTCTGCTGCTCCTCCGCTGTCTTCCCGGAAGTCCCTGTTATGCCTACATTTCCGGTCCCCAAAGACCACCAAGGAGCTGATACTGATGCAAATGCATGAGAGTCTTTATTGCAAGCTCGAGCCTGGACTCCCAACTGTCACCGACACAGCGGATCTGGATTGAGAGTCCCGACCCTCAGATAGGCAGGGTTTTTATTGTGATTACAGCAGGGGCAGGGTATTTCCAACTTGGCAGATACTTGATTGGATGGCATTTAGCAAGCAAGTCTTGTCCTTTCTATTGGCTATCTACTCTTTCAGTTATCTATTTTGGCTTTGATATCGGGAACTGGCCTCGATATCAGGAATTGACAACAGGTGGTCACATAGCACTCATGCGGGTGGGGGGGTGGGTAGAGCAAGTCACAAATGGGTTAAGCAAGCTGTTTACAGAAGCAGAATATTGCAGTCAGGCTGACATAGTACCAACTTTATTTTAACAATTGCGACCATGTTTCCCCATTACCACTAAGCAAGCTTGAGCGGGCTAAAACAATCCAGTACTCAATCATAAGTAAACCAGCCCAACAGTTATCATGGCATTTCTACTACTATTATGGTTATTTCTATAGTCTATGACTATGATCATTTTTTACTGTCTGTTACCATGGTTGCTACCCAGGTATAGAGGTGAACAAGTGCTCCCTACATTTTTAAATGTCAAACTATAAGAAAGTAGTCTCATGGGTGGGGGTGCAGCCCTCTATCATGGAGTCATCACCAGAGTTTAGAAGCTGCTATAATTTTAACACTAAAACTTATATTTAGTTACTCCAGTTTTTAGGTCAGCCCTAACATTCCCTCCTCTTCTACTTGTTACTGAAGGGACCAATCATGGCCTCATTATCATTCATTTCTATGTCTTCCATGTCCAGGGGCTGATACTGAGACCCGAGCATCATTAGCTGTACCGTACTGACACAATCTCTTACAAATATAGTGAGCCTATTAAGAATACAAGGACCAGGGCTGGGGATATAGCCTAGTGGCAAGAGTGCCTGCCTCGGGTACACGAGGCCCTAGGTTCGATTCCCCAGCACCACATATACAGAAAACGGCCAGAAGCGGCGCTGTGGCTCAAGTGGTAGAGTGCTAGCCTTGAGCGGGAAGAAGCCAGGGACAGTGCTCAGGCACTGAGTCCAAGGACCAGGACTGGCCCCCCCCCAAAAAAGAATACAAGGACCAACCATTAAAATAAATATTACCAACATCAAAGGTCCTGCTACTGAGGTTATTAACAATGTCAGCCAGGGGGACCAATTAAACAAAGAATCATATCATCCCATGCTTTCAGCTTATCAATGGATGCATGTATTCCCTGATGTCCAAATCTACTCGAGCAGTGAGAAGTTTATAGATGTCTCCAGATGACTGTCAGGCTGTCTTTGATCTTAACCCAAATGGGATGGGAGGGGATGTGGCAGCAGCAGGCAGCAGTGTCTCCCAGAGGCTCCAGTAGAATGTCACACCTTCTGCTGAGTTGCCTGCAACTTTCTGCATAGACTGGTTAAAGAAGTTTATTCTAAGGCCCGACTAGTGAAATCCCCTAATATCTTCCTGGTTGCCTTTTAGCAAATGTTTGTTAGACAATTTAGCTATTGCTTCAGAACCAAGCTTAGGGCATAAGGGAGGAGGCCTCCCAAACATTATTTCATAAGGTGTGATGCCCTTAAAGTATGGTGTAGGAGGGCCGTCCAGTTTTCGCCAGTCTCAAGGGCTAATTTGGTTAAGGTCTCTTTTCCTCTCTACCTGACCTGAACTTTGGGGATGATAGGCACAATGTAATTTCTAATTAATCCCCAATGATTTACCTAATAGTTGCATTACCTGGGTGATAAAAAGAGGGGCCATTGTCTGAGACTATGGCTACCGGGAGTCCAAACCTGGGAATTATCTCCTCTAGCAGCTTCTTCACTACTGTCTGTGCTGTTTCCCACTTGGTTCGGAAAGCTTCCGTCCATCCTGAAAAAGTGTCTACAAAAGCTAGCACCTTAGACAAATTGATTGGGTACTTTCTGGTGGCCCGGAGACCCCCCAAAAGAGCCTGGTGATAAACCTTTAGCCACTCCCTGCCTGCCAACGAATTCAGTGGGTAAGAGGATGTCTAGTGCCTGAGGCTTCTTTGGAGAAGGGAGGGTCGAAGTGGGAGTACAGCAGGAGGAGAAGGGGGCTCCCTACTTTATCCTGCCTCATCTTTTAAAGGGAGCTGATGGGCGAAGATCACTCATCTTCTGTAACTTCTTCAGGCTGGCTGAGGGGCGTTGACCTTACCTAGTAAGGAACCTATAACCTTAGTCTACTTTACTGAGAGGTGGCAGGATTAGATGTCTATTAGGAGCTTTACTCCAAACTGGAAATTACATTCAACATTTAACTTTTAACAACTATACAGACTTTTGGGGGCTACATCAGTGTAGCCTTTTAACATTTTAGTTTGCAAAAGCATTTTCCTGACTGGCTGGGGAAACAGATCTCTGACAACCTAACAATGCCTAAATTACCTTTGTAGGCCTCAGGTAGGTCTCGATAAGGACACAATCTCAGGTCCCCAAGTTTCCTTTCCTGAACAGATATGACAACTCAGAATTTTCACTGCCAGTTAGGGCTTTAAGCAGATGCAGGGGGTTGGGATTTTAAACTATCCCCCCTTTTGACAATCTTAGCTTTACTACCCACTATCAGAGATGACTGGCAAGTTCCTGCCCAGTAGACAGACATGGGTATTACAAAGGCATGCTTACAAACTATTCTTCTAGGACCTCCCAGCTCTGATTAACTTTTTAAGGGCCAAGCACACATGACTCTAGGATCTGACACCATCTCTGTCATCCAAGGAGTGGCTTACTGCCTCTGGATGCTCCATCACTTTTGTCCCAGGAGTGACTTTTCCATTCTGAGGTAAATGCACCTTTGGCATTTCTCTTGATCTGTCGCTGGACTTGGACTCAGGGCCTGAGTGCTGTCCCTTAGCTCTCCAGCCTCTCTCAAGGCTAGCACTCTGCCACTTTGAGCTCCACACAACTCTGTTCCCAGCACTATGCTGGCTGATTAGAGATGGAGACTCTCACAGGGACCTTTCTCTGCCTGGGCTGACTTCGAACTGCAGTTTTCAGATCAATGAGTCTTACAAAAGGCCACTTTATTCCAATTAAAGCAACAAGATGGTCCACACAGAAGTAGTTTTTAAGCATGATCTTACCTGGAACTTATTAAAGGCCAAAGTTACATTTGATAAACTTGTAAGAATCATCTGTCTTTTACTGTAGGCCTACCTGGAAACTGTTATAAAACCTGCAAGGCAAACTGGAATAGCAGTTTAAACAATCATTTGGGCAGCCTTAATTATTTTTGTTCAATTTAAAACAAACATTTAGGACAACTTTATTTTTAAATCTCAAATCTAGAAATCCATTCCTGATTTTTTTAAAGCCTAACATTAACCTCTATTTTAACAATTACACTTTAGCTTTCATTTGTATTTGAAGAACTCTGAAATCTAGAGGCACTAGTCAGTCCATTGCCTCAGGGTGGCCCGTTTAAAAAGGGCCATTTTTTTTTCTGCAGTCTGAGTTACTGCCTAGAACACCTCTGAACTCAAATGACAGTTTTCCCTTAATGTAAGAATTACAAGTACCAGAATTACAAACACAATAATCTAGACTTAGCATCTTTGTACCTTTTTTAAAGATACATCCAAATTGCAACAAAGCCTAGAAATCAAATTACATTGTACAGATAAACTTTTAACTCTCTTTTGAAAACTTTAAAAAAAAATTAAAAACCTCCCAAGGGGCAATTTTAGATTTCAATAGCATCATCACATCACCTATTTTACCATCAGATTTTTTTTTTTTTGGCCAGTCCTGGGCCTTGAACTCAGGGCCTGAGCACTGTCCCTGGCTTCCTTTTGCTCAAGGCTAGCACTCTGCCACTTGAGCCACAGCGCCACTTCTGGCCGTTTTCTGTATATGTGGTACTGGGGAATTGAACCCAGGGCCTCATATATACAAGGCAAGCTCTCTTGCCACTAGGCCATATCCCCAGCCCCTACCATCAGATTTTTATGTCCACCTGTAAGGAAAAGATACAGGACAAAGAAAAGCCTCCATTTACCCTTCCTATTCCTTGGGGCTTGATGAATTGCCTCTGTGCCAGCTTACTCTTTTTTCACCATGTGTGGACTCCCCCTAGGGCCTATCCCACCACATGGACTGGCTAAGCTGCACCTTTGCCAGATCACCTCTCACTCCTAAGGATAGGCACACAGGCTGGTCCTAAGTTTTTCTGTCATTTTTTTCTCCCCATCTTTAACTGAGCAACCCAAGCAATTTTTAACAGTGATAAACAAACATTAATACCAAAATTTCTGACATTTAGCCCCGAATTTTAGCAGTAGAGGAAAATAAATTTTATATTTCTAATGTCTTTTGCTAAACAAAATTACTTGATTACAGTGTAAATACCCTTATGCATTAAGATACCAGATTTTTTTAAAACAAAGCACAATGGTAAGTTTATTAATTTTAGGAAAAGAAAATGACAGATGACTTGTTATCTCTAATGGATAAGTTTTGCTGCTTCCTTACCTCCAGAGCATTTGGCATTCTTCATCAACTGGTACATAAAAGAATAGAAAAATAACAGATTGTCATATTGTCTTTCATATTTCTCTTTTAATACATCCATGTGGTAGTCCACTAGAAAGTAATAAATGGCTTCAATTGTGGAGAGGAAAGTGTCTGGCTTCCCTTTCTGATGGCACCAAAAGCAAGTTTTTCTGGTTTTCAGTTCAACTTGTAACAACCCTTGTAGTCGCTCATCAGTGAATATTTTGTTTGTCTGGTTCCAGGTACTGTCTATGAAGATAATTTTTTTCAGTGTTGCGCCTCTGCTCTTGTTCAGCTCACAGCTCTCTTGCTCTTCAGTTTTCTTGCATTTAAAAGACTGCTTATCAGGGTCATCATTTCTGCCTCTAGCTTTACTTTGAATTCGTAATTTTGTAGATGAAAAGAAATATCTTGTATTGATATAGACTCAGGTCCAGGAAAACCAAGTGCCACTTGATGGTCTTCATATTCTGGAATACAAGGGCATGGGTATATATTTACAAACTCAGGTGCTAAGAGCTTTGCATGTATAGCTGTACTTTTTCCATCTGTTTCATTTGGATGTTTAATAATGTCAGTCGTCAGTGGTAGCTTCACAAGTGGAATTTGTTCAGTAGGTACGTTTTCAACTGGGACGTAATACGTGTAAGCAGTAGAACATCCGGGAACCACCACATTGGAGATACTTTGACCTCCCACTTTGCTGAGCTTTCTGAAGAACTTCTTGAGATGCTAAGCACAAGTTTTGAAGGGGCTCTGTGGACAGTTTGGGGTCTACAACTTTTGAATTCTTTTCTTCACTTTCTTTAGGATATACAGATTGAGAGACATTCTTTCTTCAAACCAAAGTTTAACAGCTAGTCCTTTATAAACCCCAAATTGAGGACTGCTTGGGGTCACGGTGGCTGTTGCCGAGTCAACACTGTGTCCCTGGCCGGCCAGCCCACTTTTCACTGGCGTAGTTTCAGCTCCCTGGCCGGTCAGTTCACTTTATGCTTTCCCAATAAATCCACCTTTTTGTTTGAGACTGTCTCTGAGTGGTGGACTCTTGGTGGGACAGGGACTCCCCTCCCTCAAACCTGGTAACAGTTCTAACCCCATAACATTGGTTCCCTGACCAGGAAGAGTCCTTAACCACCACCTTTTTTGGAGGGTGTAATGGAGTCACCCCCCCAAATGGAGGGGATTCCTGGTTCCTCCTAGAGTCCACCACACAGACTCCAGCAAAAAGATGATAAAAGGATGGATTTACTGGGGAAGTAAAAAGTGAACCACGGGGCCAGGGTTGCAGCCTAGACTCGGGAGCTGAAACTGTGACCCCAGATTTTTTTTTAAAACTGCAAATTAAAGAATCCTTGGATATCTTTTAATTGTGTGTGTGTTGTTTTTTTTTTTTTTAAAAAAAACTATGCACTAATTCTTTAAAACATTTGGTAAGGCCCAAATCTGATGACCTTTGAGTTAAAACTTAAATTCACCCATTTTTACATTGTACTGACAGTTTTAATCTTGAACATGTTCACACTTACACATGCACACACATACACAGGTAAAAGATCTTAAAGCGTGCAAAATAAATATCGGCCATACATTTTCCAGTGGCAAGAGGTATTTATGCCAATCTTACTCTTGCAATAACCATCCAAGATTTAAGACAAAACTTTTAACAAATGACTTTAGCATTTTCCAGCCTCATTTATCAGGGCTTGTTCGTTTTAGCAAGACATTTTAGCACACTAAATACTTTTCTGCTGAAGATAGCTGGAAAGGGGGGTTCCCTGAACTAGGTAGGACTCAGCCCACCCAGTACTTGACTCTAGTCTCAGCCCAATTTTGACTACAGCATTTTACAGATCAGTTGACCTTTAAATACCTTCAGTTGGAAGAAAATGGTTACTTGAAGCTGATTCCTCTTCCCCTTGGTCCTCCAGATTTTGGGGGACCTGGGGAGGCTGTTTGGAACTCTATACCGGCAGAGGCCGTGTGTCCCATGTCTTTCTTGGAAGCTGTTCCTAGGGGGTAGAAAGGGCCTTAACCAGGAAACCGGGGATTCCACCAAATCTTGACAGACCAGGATGTAGAACAAAAGGTGATTAGTTTCCCCCTTTTTTTACTTCTATATTTAAGGCAAGTGCCCGACTTTTCACGTTCTTAAAATTGTCCATCAGAAGAGAAGGAGGAGTTGTCTGAGTCTGTCCATCAGAAGAGAAAGAAGAGTTGTCTGAATCTGTCCCATCTTATCATGAGTTTCAGAAAAGTAAATACAAACAGCCAAAAACAAACACCAAAGAGACACACAAAAAGACACAAAGAAGATTCCTCACGAAACAGATTCCTTCCGCTCAGAGGAGGAAGAACAAACAGAATGGAGAACGTAGGCCTTACGCCACTGCGCGGGAGCTGAATGCTTGGTTCCTAATTATACAGAGTGAGGAAGGAACTTTACTGAGAAGGGGGCCTGGAATGTCTTCCGAGACCCCCAGTTGATGACCCACCTGTGTGTCCACTTAAGTCTTATGCCAACCTTACAGAATATTACTGATTTGGGCGCCACAACAGACAAGACAAGACAAACTCACTGATGGGTGCCAGACTCTCCAGTTCGGGTGTCCTGGGGTCTTGGAGGATCCCGGATGAGTCCCCCAAGCTGTTATGCCTACATTTCCGGTCCCTAAAGACCACCAAGGAGCCGATACTGATGCAAACGCAGGAGAGTCTTTATTGCAAGCTCGAGCCTGGACTCCCAACTGTCACTGACACAGCGGATCTGGATTGAGAGTCCCGACCCTCAGATAGGCAGGGTTTTAATTGTGATTACAACAGGGGCAAGGTATTTCCAATGTGGCAGATACTTGATTGGATGGCATTTAGCAAGCAAGTCTTGTCCTATTTCTATTGGCTATTTACCCTTACAGTTATCTATTTTGGCTTTGATATCGGGAACTGATATCAGGAATTGACAACAGGTGGTCACATAGCACTGAGGCAGGGTGTTAGTGCAGGGGGTAGAGCAAGTCACAAATGGGTTAAGCAAGCCATTTACAGAAGCAGAATATTGCAGTCAGGCTTACCTAGTACCAACTTTATTTTAACAATTGTGACCATGTTTCCCCATTACCACTAAGCAAGCTTGAGCGGGCTAAAACAATCCAGTACTCAATCATAAGTAAACCAGCCCAACAGTTATCATGGCATTTCTACTACTATTATGGTTATTTCTATAGTCTATGACTATGATCATTTTTTACTGTCTGTTACCATGGTTGTTACCCAGGTATAGAGGTGAACAAGTGCTCCCTACATTTTTAAATGTCAAACTATAAGAAAGTAGTTTCACGGGTTGGGGTGCAGCCCTCTATCATGGAGTCATCACCAAGGTTTAGAAGCTGTTATAATTTTAACACTAAAACCTATATTTAATTACTCCAGTTTTCAGGTCAGCCCTAACATCCCCACTACTGTCTCTTTAGCTCACTCTCCTGGCCACTTTTGGGAATTATTTGGGGGTATTTTTAAAGTATATGAAAGCTTGGGTCTCACTCGGTAAGGTCTGATTGCATTCCTTGGTTTGTGCCCCTGGTAACTGTAGAAGATCTTGAGAATCAGTTCCAGTTTGTCCTTTTATGTCACGTTGAGATCATTTTATCAGAGCTCTGGAAGCCAGCTTGGAATGACTGACTTGAGTTTAACCCAGCTCCCCTACAACCGGCCCGGGTCCCACCCCGTTTAGGCCCCGCCCCATTTAGGCTCCGCCCACCACGCCCCGTCCCGCTCTGGTCCATGGAGAGCCGGGAAAGCCCCGCCCAGTCCGTGCTCCTGGAGCCCGTCCCCTTCGTCCCGTTGTGCGCCTGCGCGACGCTGGGCCTGGCGCGCAGTTTGAATTTCCCCTGGCCCCTGGATTTCTGGAGTCTCTGCAGCTTGCCCCTCAGCCTCCCGTGGGGTCCTTTGTTCCTGGATTGCACGAAGTTGAGGATCTGGACCTCAGAAGCAGCCAGAAGCATCGTTTGTCAGGTTGGGGGCCGCAGGATCGCGGCGCTGGGCTGGGCCGCAGCAGACTTCACCCGCCCCGGGACCAGGAACTGAGTTTTCCCCTCTCTAGCATCTTTTCCCCTCTAGCATTTCTGCCAGCCACAAACCGAAGCCTTACCCCTTCGAAAAATGCTTTCTTAGGCCCTTTTCTTTAATATACTTATGTACTTTGCGATTTAAAAGGAAGCACTAATGCACTGAATGGTAATTTTTGTCTTCCTGGATCTTTAAGCAAAGGAGCCAGAATAACCCCCTGTACCCTGGTTTTTTGATCTGTCGGCTGCAGACGCTCTAAGCCGTGTCAGTACTGTGCCTTGGTTAGCAACTGGACTTTGTACAATTGAAAGAAATTGGTCTTGAGGTTTCCTTTCAAGGAAATGTAATTTACTCGAGGTTTTACTCTTGGATTTTGAAGATGAGAAGTCTGTGTGATTCCCCCTTTCTCCTGTCTGCTTAGTCTACCCTCCCTTTTTTCCTTTCCTTTTTTTTTTTTTTTTTTACAAATGTGTTTACATTTTTTGTTCAGACAACCGATAAGATGGCCTCAGATCTGGAACAACTGTGCTTTCATGTTAATGAAAAGATCAGCAATATTAAAAGAACTCTGTCGTTAAGACATCTTGGTAAGTAAGACAGGTTTATTGACTTTCTGTATACAGAAGCCCTTTGATTATTATTCTACTTTGAGTGGTATCTTAGAAAGATAGTTTTAGATTTTACTTTTCTTTTTTCTTTTTTTGCTAGTCCTGGGGCTTGGACTCGGGGTCTGAGCACTGTCACTGGCTTCATTTTGCTCAAGGCTGTTCCCAGCCCCTGAATAATTATTTTTGTTTGTTTTGTTTTGTTTTTTGGCCAGTCCTGGGTTTGGACTCAGGGCCTGAGCACTGTCCCTGGCTTGTTTTTGCTCAAGGCTAGCACTCTGCCACTTGAGCCACAGTGCCACTTCTGGCCATTTTCTGTATATGTGGTGCTGGAATTGAACCTAGGACCTCCTGTATAGGAGGCGAGCACTCTTGCCACTAGGCCATATCCCCAGCCCTGAATAATAATAATAATTATTTTTTTTTGGCCAGTCCTGGGCTTTGGACTCAGGGTCTGCGCACTGTCCCTGGCTTCTTCCCGCTCAAGGCTAGCACTCTGCCACTTGAGCCACAGCGCCGCTTCTGCCGTTTTCTGTATATGTGGTGCTGGGGAATCGAACCTAGGGCCTCGTGTACCCGAGGCAGGCACTCTTGCCACTAGGCTATATCCCCAGCCCCTGAATAATTATTTTTAAAGCATTCAACTCTTGAATATTACACTGGATGATAAGCTGATATTTTGTCAGCTTTATTCACTTAGATTTTTCTGAAGCATATAAAATAGTAGTGAGATTTGAAGGTTTTGTGACATCCATGGCTCTAGAACTAAATGGATATTCTAAAATGCAAGAGGGAAAACCTGAAGTGGTAAAGGTCAAAATGAAAAGTTCAAAGGAACAGCTGATCCATGTCAAGCCTAGAGTGTCTTATGAAGGATATATTCCCCTCCCAGTCCAGGAGAATTTGATTTTTTGCTTGGAAGACTGAGTTGGCCTTTGCTGTTGTTTGGATTATGAATTGATGGTTTAAAAGCATCTTTTTTGTCCTAAAATATAAAATTATGTTGGAGATGTCTTTTTGAATTACACATACCTTCCCAAGGATTTGATATTCTCAGGTCTTCTTAGAGAACTTCTAGTAAAGAACCTTCATTCATTTTATGGTGTATAGCTCACTTACTCTATAAAAAATAAAAGCCAGGGGCTGGGAATGTGGCTTAGGGGTAGAGTGCTTGCCTTGCATGCATGAAGCCCTGGGTTCGATTCCTCAGCACCACATAAACAGAAAAAGCCTGAAGTGGCGCTGTGGCTCAAGTGGTAGAGTGCTAGCCTTAAGCAAAAAAAAAAAAAAAAAAAAAAAGTCAGGGATGGTGGTCAGGCCCTGAGTTCAAGCCCCACAACTGGCAATAAATAAATAAATAAAGAAAGAAAGAAAGAAAGAAAGAAAGCCAAAGAAACTGTGGGCCCAGTTTAATAAGTCTCATTTCATACCTGAGGAAACAAAGTCAAATGGCTTGACAGGGTCCCCAGCTCTTGAGTACTCAGGCAGGACATCAGTTTCTGAGTCTTGATTCCCAGAACGGTACCATTTCTACTTCTAAGGTACTTTCACTGAGAAAACAACAACAAGCTAGAAGGACTTTCAGATTTTGATAATTAATCTTATTTAGATTATCATTCTGAGACCATGTTTATTCTTGAATAAACAAATGTTTTGACAGTGTATAAAACTACATTCAGCCAGGCATCAGTGGCTTGTAATCCTACCTACTCAGAAGACTGAGATCTAAGGATCATGGTTCAAAGCCAGCCCTGGGCAGGAAAGTCCAGGAGACTCTTTTCTCCAATTAGCCACCAAAAGCCAGAAGTGGAACTATGGCTCAAGTGATAGAGTGCTGTCTTTGAGCTTAAAAGTTCAGAATACTTTGTTTTTATTCCCTTAGCCCGTTTAATAGAATCTTATATTTGCCAACCACTTTGGCTGCGATCTCTTTACCAAAGGACTAACATCAAAAGTGTCAATTGAGATAGTGCTAGCCTCAAACTGCTCTTCCAGATCTGTCTCCTGAATCTCCGGAGTGAGATTACAGGCATATAAAAACACCCTGCTGGTCTGATTAGGAGTTTCAAGTAGTGTTAATAGTGTACATATGATGGTATAAATTTGAATCCCAAATCTGTTGTCCTTTGTTTTGAAGACTCAGTGCTTTAAATCTTGTCCCCATTCGTATATCCAGTTGCTGAGGCTGACAGCTACCTTCTCAGCATTCCTCTTTACCCACTGGACCAGGATGCTGCAGCATTTGTTCACACGAGCTACCTGGTCTGTGTGCCCTCTTATATTGTAATTCCTTAAGACTTACCTTTTTCTCAGGAATGCTCAGCCAGGCAGATATACAGGTGTTTATTTAGTCTTCCTGGGTGTTCCATTACAATGGAGGGATTTTCCAGAAACAAAAGCCTCAGGGAATACTTGATATTTGCCTTTCATCCTCCTCTTCCAAACTACTTAGAAATAGGCCTAGATTATCAATGGAAACAGATCCTAGGGCAGAAATAACAGTCTTTTCTCCACCCAAGCTATTTCTTTTTTTTTTTTTTTGGCCAGTCCTGGGCCTTGGACTCAGGGCCTGAGCACTGTCCCTGGCTTCTTCCCGCTCAAGGCTAGCACTCCGCCACTTGAGCCACAGCGGCGCCGCTTCTGGCCGTTTTCTGTATATGTGGTGCTGGGGAATCGAACGTAGGGCCTCGTGTATCCGAGGCAGGCACTCTTGCCACTAGGCTATATCCCCAGCCCCACCCAAGCTATTTCTAAATCATGGCTGGCTGCTCTGTGTGTTCACATGGGTGCTTTTATGTTCTTATTTTGATATATATATATATATATATATATTTATTTTCCACTTTAATTTTGTATATTATAGGCCAAGAACCTGCCTCAAACACCTTATTAAATAAAATAGGAGATGAGATTGTTGTAGTAAATGAACTACTCAATAAATTTGAATTGGAAATTCAGTATCTGGAACAAACCAACGCATCCCTCAAGGTAATGCTTTTCAAATGAAGAAACAAAGTAAAAACAGAGCAATAAACACAAACTCCCTGATCACCAGGTAACTTGTAAGGATTCTTTTAAGTTTATAATGTTCTTAGCATTGTAACTTAATGGGGTAGTGTCATTTGTGTTTATGTCCATTGTGAAGAATCTAAAACTCTGCTCTGTTTCTTTCTTCATGCTGGTGGCCAGTGAATGTGAGCTTCACTAAAAAGGAGGGTTTCTAATGATGCTTGTTAGGTTTGTTTTAAATCAGGCATGCCTGGGGAGGGTGATACGGGGAGAACGCCAGATTGACTTGAGGGGATATAGAGTCCTTAGGTTCTGTTGAAAACCCTTGCCACTTGAAGGAAGCTCCTTCATCTATTGGGGGCTCAGGAAACTTATTTTAAAGTAATGCTGGACTACTAGCTTTTTATTTCTGCATCCCCCCCCTTTTTTTTTAAGAAAACGTAGTAGTACAGGTATTCTTCAATAAAGAAAATTTGAATCTTATATGCACATTTTGTTCTGAATTCAACCTCTGATTGACTTCAGCTAATACAGGTGCTTATGTACTTTCTAACGAGAACATACTTAGTTTGCACCATAATTATCTCATGCTGTTGTGGAAATGAACAAGGTTGCCTCCCTGGTCTCATTCAGCCTTGTAAGCCTTAAAATCTGGAAGGATTTTGCATAGGAATGGACTTAATTATGCCTATCCTACTATTAGGCAGCATGCAATTGAATGTTAGTTAGTGTTTTTTTTTTTTCTTTTTGGATAATGTTAGGTAGGTATCATGTCACTTTACCTATGCCCTTAAACCTTTTTTACTTTAGTCATTTTTCAGACAGAGTCTTGCATTTTTGCCCACAGCTGGCCTCAGACAGTAATTCTCTGACCTATGGCCTCCTACATAGCTGGGATTACAAGTACATACCACCACACTATGGTGGTTGAGGTGGACTCTTGCTCACTTTGCCTGATTTTTGATACTGAACAATAGTCCTTCTGATCTCTCTCTCCCAAGTAGTTGTGAGCCACCATACCTGACTCTCATTTTAGTAGATACCATGTCATAAATTTGAGACAGAATCTAGTATTAGTATTTCAGTTCTAACCTGTCCAAGAACACCCAGGGATAGGCATAACCTTAGAGACTATTCAACTGAGAATTACAGGCGATTTGGAATTTCTACTTCCATTATGCTTTGGAGCCAGATGAAAGAATCCAAAGGTATAGAATACATACATTGTTAAAATTTGCATAATTTTATTGTCTCAAGTTCTAGTGGAGATTAAATAAAATCATTTTTAAAAAGAAAGGAATAAAAACCCCAAACCACCTAACACCACCCAGAAAAAACTCAGTTATGATCAAGTAGATTTTCATCACATTGGTGTTGTACGAATGTCATCCTGGAAACCATGCTAAGCAGAACCTGATGCTTGTCACTTGAATGGGCATTATCTCTGGTACCTTCTACACAGGGAATGTGTGCTCAATCAACAGGAACAGTTTACCAGAATGAGAAACATCCATCTTTCATCTTTTTCTTAGTTGCTTCCCAAGGTGAACATTATTTGGGAAAGACTTAAAACTCAATCCTGCCTCTCAGTTGTAATGTGATTAGAGTGATTGTTCTCTGAAAAAAACAAAAGTCCATAGAGAGAAATAGATCACCATCCCAAACCAGCCCTAGAAGCCCAAAGCTTTTTTCCTTTGGGGGTGTTGAGGATTGAACACACAGCCTCTTGGAGGCAAGACAAGCACTTTATCTTTGAGTCCCAAAGCCTCTCCTTCCTTCCTTCCTCCTTCCCTCCTTCCCTTCTTTCCTCCCTATCTCCCTTCCTTCACTCCTTCCATTATTCTCCTTCCCCCTCCTCTTTTTCTTTCTCCTTCTCCCTCTTTCCTTCTCCTTCCCTCCCTCCCCTCCTATTTTTCTCTTCTCTCTCTACTCTTTTGTCTCTTCTTTTCTCTTGTCTCTCCCCCAACCTCTCATTTTTTGATGCAAGTACTGGAGCTTGACCTCAGGGCCAGGGCACTCTTCTTAGCTTTTTCCACTCAACGCTCATGCTCTACCATTTGTGCCACACCTCCTCTTCTGGGGATTTTTCTGCTCCAGCTGGCTTTGCACCACAATGATCAGATCTCAACCTCTTGAGTAGCTAAGATTACAGGTGTGAGCCACGGGCAGCTCTTCCCTTTTAGCACATTCAGTGCTTTTCCACTTCACTCTGTAGTCTCAGCACTCCCATTCGCTGTGATTGTGGTTCTCACTCCTTCCTGTCTTTGGAATGTCTTACACCAGACAGAAAAGAAGCTTGTTGGGCTGGGGATATGGCCTAGTGGCAAGAGTGCCTGCCTCATATACATGAGGCCCAGGGTTCAATTCCCCAGCACCACATATACAGAAAATGGCCAGAGGTGGCGCTGTGGCTCAAGTGGCAGAGTGCTAGCCTTGAGCAAAAAGAAGCCAGGGACAGTGCTCAGGCCCTGAGTCCAAGGCCCAGGACTGGCCAAAAAAAAAGGAAAGAAAGAAAAGAAGCTTGTTCATTAGTTGCCCCACCCCCACCCCTTTTAATTCTAGGAGCTCTGTGACTCTCTTGAAGAAGATTATAAAGATGTAGAACATCTCAAAGAAAACATCCCTGCCCATCTGCCTCAAGTGAAAGTAACCCAGAGCTTGTAAGTTACTGGTAACTGTTTTCAATATCTGGATTTATAAACCTATGAAAACACCCCAGAGAGAGGCATTTCCTCTGTCAGTGTACTAGGAGAGAGAGAGAGAGAGAGAGAGAGAGAGAGAGAGAGAGAGAGAGAGAGAAAGAGAGAGAGAGAGAGAGAGAAAGTGTGTGTACACCTCCATATTGGGGCTATAAAATTATAATAGGATGACTCCTGAATTTAAGATACATTGTCAGAAAGATTCCTAGTATGCTTCTTAATTCTCACAATTGCTGTATATGTATCTCCATCTCTGTTCTGTAGGGCTAGTAAATCAAATCTTAACTCAGAAGAACCAGTCAAAGCCGATGAACCGGCACCCGCAAAGAAGCCCCCCAAAGAACAAAAAAATATTAAAGAAATGTTATTTATAACTACGGATGAGTTCAATGGTGTTCCTGCGTAAGTAGTAAAGATAAATGACAGTGTTCCAAATTTTAATAATCAATATGTGGCTGTTTAAATCATAAGGGCTTGTTTGTATGTTGTGTTCTGATACTAATCTTATCTGAAATAGTTTTACATTATCCTGTAAAAAGGCAGGAAACTTGTTGCTGAGTGTTTAAATGATATTGTTGGGGTGTTTTTTTTTCCAAAAATTTTAATTTCCTTTTCAAATTGAGGCTATTGATGTTATGGGAGTTCTTTGTACAGAGTTCTTATTTCCCACATGCACTGTATTTTCTCATTAACTCTCAGGCTAGATTAGAGATAAGGTGCAAATCAGACATTATATAAATTACTAAACTTAAGAGTTTTTCTTCCCAAGTTACCACAACCTGAAAAAGACTGCATTTTATTATTGAAACTTTTGCAAATAACTTTCTTTTGGTAGTTCAAATATCTTTTTGTTGTTGTTATTTTGGTGTAAAACCTGCTTTCAAAGAGATCTAGAGACGGGTCATTTGTTGCTTAGGTTGGTGATATATTGCTCCAGACATCTCAATTCTGTAGGTTTAAGACAATTGAATGTGAGAATTAGAAAGTGTGTGTGTGTGTGTGTGTGTGTGTGTGTGTGTGTGTGTGTGTTGTGGGGTTTGTGTGTCTTGAGGTTACCTGTGTAGATTTGAGCTCTGTCCTAAGTACTGTCATTGAGGAGAATACAGAAATGAATAAATAAGGCATTTCTTGAGGGCTGGGGATATGGCCTAATGGCAAGAGTGCTTGCCTCGTATACATGAAGTCCAGGGTTCAATTCCCCAGCACCATATATACAGAAAACGGCCAGAAGTGGCGCTGTGGCTCAAGCGGCAGAGTGCTAGCATTGAGTGCAAAAAAAAAAAAAAAAAAAAAAAAAAAAAAGAAGCCAGGGATAGTGCTCAGGCCCCAGGACTGGCAAAAAAACCAAAACCAAAAACCCACAAAAAAAACCCCCAAAAAACCAAAAGGCATTTCTTGGATGGAGTGTGCCTTTGCCTTTTGTTTTTTGGTTTTGTTTTTTGCCATTCCAAGGGCTTGAACTCAGGGCCTGGACAATCTCCCTGAGCTTCTTTATTTGCAAGGCTAGTGCTCTACCACTTGAGCCACAGCACCACTTCCAGCGTTTTCTGAGTAGTTTATTGGAGTTAAGAGTCTCAGGGACTTTCCTGCCCCAGGCTGGCTCGGAACAGCAGTCCTCAGATCTCAGCCTCCTGAGTAGCTAGGATTGCAGGTGTGCGCTGCCAGAGCCCAGCTTTGGCTTTTTGGAGCTGTGGCTCAAGTGGTAAAACACTAGCTTTGAGCAAAAGAAGCTCAGGAACAGCGCCCAGGCCCTGAGCCCCAGGAATGGCGCACACACACACTGAACAAAATAGAATTTAGGCTGTCTTATTGCTACGAAAGATGATGTAGTGATATTTCTTCTAGAGAATTCTTTTTTTTTTTCCCCTTTGGGATAGGATCCCAGGAAGAGTCCGTGGGGCACAGGGCATGATTATTTCTCTCTTTAGGAAATAGTTCATGCTCCTGCAGTATTGTAGAGAAGAGTTTCACTGTGTCCTGTGTACACTTTCTCCCATGTAGCCCCAGGCCGCCTCTGATCTTTTCCCTGCCATTTCCAGAAGGTCCAATCTCTGGTTCATACTAACCCTTTCTGACAAGCTTCTTTTGTGCCACAAGATTCCTCTACTCTCTCCTAACATCATGATTGTGCATTTCTTTTTAGCATCAGCGATCATCCCATTGTTGGATGTATCACATCTTATTTGTCCCTTCACCCACTGATGGATATCCTGGTTACTTCCAGATGGGGGCCAGTTACGAATAAAGGCACTATAAACATTCATGCCATAGGCTTTGTGTACACATAGTTTTTTTTTTTTTTTTGAATTTTTTTTTTTTTTATTAATTGGACATAAATTTTTTTACAAGGTGATGTGCAAAGAGGGTGAGGGTGCAGTTACATAGTAGGGCAGTGTGTACATTTCTTATGATATCTTACAACCTGTTTTTCTATCCCTTGTCTAGGTCAGGTTGACATATATGCAATATACAATGTATCAAGAACATATACAGTATTCACAGACTTGGTCTCTACTGTCTCTCCGTCTCCCTTTGTTAACAGTCATATATCAGGGAGATCATGCCCCTTTGTTTTCTGTGTTCTAGGCTTGTCTCACTCAACATTATTTGTTCGAGTTCTGACCATTTCCCTGCAAATAACAATATTTCACCATTCCTAATCGCTATGTAGTATTCCATTGTGTATAGGTACCATATTTTTTGGATCCATTCGTCTGTGGAGGGGCATCTGGGTTGTTTCCATATTTTAGCTATTGTGAATTGTGCCGCGATAAACATGGTAGTACAAATGCCTTTTTGATATCTTGGATTTTGCTGTTTAGGATAGATGCCTAGGAGTGGTATGGCTGGGTCATAGGGTAGGTCTATATTGAGCTTTTTGAGAAACCTCCATACTGTTCTCCAAAGTGGTTGTACTAATTTGCACTCCCACCAACAATGGAGAAGGGTTCCTCTTTCCCCACAGCCCCTCCAGCATTTGTTGTTTCCTGAGTTCAGAGTATAGGCCATTCTAACTGGGGTGAGGTGGTATCTCAGGGTTGTTTTTATTTGCATTTCCTTTACTAGCAGGGATGTTGAGCATTTCCTCATATGTTTCTTTGCCATTTTTATATCTTCTCTTGTGAAGTCTCTCTTTAGCTCTTTTGCCCATTTCCTAATAGGTTTATTGGGCTTGGAGGGGCTTAGTTTTTTGAGTTCTCTGTAGATGACCGATATCAGGCCTTTGTCTGTTGATGTGCTGGTAAATATCCTTTCCCATATCGTTGGCTGTCTTTCTATTTTGGTGGCTATGTCCTTAGCTGTGCAGAAACTTTTTAATTTGTAGTAGTCCCATTTGTCGAGTCTTTCTCCTATTTGTTGTGCCCCTGGGACTCTATTCAGGAAGTTCCTTCCTGTGCCTATAAGTTCTAGTGTCTTTCCTACTCTGTCCTTCAGTAGTTTCAAGGATTCAGGTCTGATGTTGAGGTCCTTGATCCATTTTGAGTTGATCTTGGTGCATGGTGATAGGCTTGGGTCTACTTTGAGTTTTCTGCATATGGCTGCCCAGTTCTCCCAGCACCAGTAGTTGAAGAGGCTATGTTTATTCCATTGTATATCTTTAGCTCCTTTGTCGAATATCAGTTGGCTGTAAGAGTGCGGTTTTATTTCTGGGTCTTCAGTTCTAATCCATTGGTCTTCCGATCTGTTTTTATACCAATACCATGCTGTTTTTGTTATGATGGCCTTGTAGTAGATCTTGAAGTCAGGTATTGTGATACCTCCAGCATTGCTTTTTTTGCCTAGAATTGCTTTGGCTATTCTAGGTTTTTTGCTGTTCCATATGAATTTATGGATTGGTTTCTCTATTTCAGTGAAGAATGTGGCTGGGATTTTGATAGGTATTGCATTGAATTTGTATAACAATTTGGGCAATATGGCCATTTTCACTATATTGATTCTGCCTACCCATGAGCATGGGAGGTCTTTCCATCTCCTTGTGTCTTCTTTGATTTCCCTTATTAGATTTTTGTAGTTTTCATTGAATAGGTCCGTCACGTCCTTGGTTAAGTTGATCCCTAGGTACTTTATTCTTTTTTTGGCTACTGTAAATGGAATTGTTTCCATAATTTCCTTTTCTGTTTGTCTATTGCTGGTGTACAGAAAAGCTGCTGACTTTTGTGGGTTGATTTTGTATCCTGCTACTTTGCCAAATTGGTTTATTAGGTGTAGGAGTTTGGGTACTGAGGTTTTTGGGTCCTTCAGATACAGGATCATGTCGTCTGCGAATAGGGATAACTTGATTTCTTCCTTGCCGATGTGGATCCCTTTGATGTCCTCCTCTTGCCTTATTGCTATGGCTAGGGATTCCAGCACTATGTTGAACAGAAGTGGGGAGAGTGGGCATCCTTGTCTTGTTCCTGATTTTAGGGGGAATGACTTAAGTTTCTCTCCATTTAATATGATATTAGCAGTTGGTCTGTTGTATATGGCTTTTATTGTTTTGAGGAATGTTCCATCTATTCCTGTTCTCTCCAAAGCTTTTAATAGGTATGGATGTTGTATTTTGTCAAAGGCTTTTTGGGCATCGACTGAGATAACAATGTGATTCTTGATTTTAGTTCTGTTTATGTGGTGAATTACGTTGATTGATTTACGGATGTTGAACCATCCTTGTGACTGAGGGATGAAGCCTACTTGGTCATGATGTATGATATTCTTGATCACTTTCTGGATCCTATTAGCTAATATTTTATTGAGGAGCTTTGCATCTGTGTTCATTAGTGATATTGGTCTGTAGTTCTCTTTTTTTGTTGTGTCTTTGCCTGGTTTGGGAATTAGTATGATATTAGCTTCATAGAATGAGTTTGGGATTTCTCCCTCCATTTCTATTTCGCGGAAGAGTTTGAGGAGTATTGGAGTTAGCTCCTCACTAAAGGTTTTGTAGAATTCGTTGGTGAATCCATCTGGGCCTGGGCTTTTCTTAGTAGGGAGGTTCTTGATTACCTCCTGTATCTCACCGTAAGTTATTGGTTTATTTAGCTGATTTATTTCTTCTTGGTTCAGTTTGGGCAGTTTGTACTTCTCTAAGAATTGATCCATTTCTATAGAATTATTGTTTTTTGCTGAGTAGAGGTTTTGGAAATAGCTCCTTATGATTGTTTGAATATCGTGTGTACTTGTTGTAATTTTTCCTGTGGAGTCCCTGATTTTACGAATATGAGTCTCTTCTCTTCTTTTTTTTGTAAGTCTTGCAAGGGGTCTGTCAATTTTGTTTATTTTCTCAAAGAACCAGCTTTTAGTCTTATTTATTTGTTGAATGGTCTTTCTATTTTCAATCAGATTTATCTCTTCTTTAATCTTTGTGATCTCTCCCCTCCTAGTCGTTTTAGATTCTGTCATTTCTTGTTTCTCCAGTTGTTTTAGTTTCATCGTGAGGGTATTCACCTGCTCTGCTTCCATTCTTTTAATGTGGGTGCTGAGTGCAATGATCTTGCCCCTCAGTACTGCCTTAGCTGTGTCCCATAGGTTTCTTTGTGATGTGTTTTCTTTGTCATTGTGGCTTATGAATTCGTTGATTTCATCTTTAATTTGATCTGTGGCCCAAGTGTTGGATAGCAGCGTGGGGTTTAGCCTCCAAGAGTGTGTATAGGCTCTGTGGTATCCTTTGTTGTTGAGGGTTACCTTTAATCCACTGTGATCAGATATAATACATGGGATGACGTCAATACTTTTGTATTTGCTGAGGTTCTTTGTGTGGGCTATGACGTGGTCTATTTTGGAATATGTTCCATGGGCTGCTGAAAAGAAGGTGTATTGGGTCTCTGTGGGGTGAAAGGTTCTATATAGGTCTGTTAGGTCCATTTGGGAAATGGTGTTATTTAGGTCCTCAGCTCCCTTACTAATCCTCTGGGTGTTGGATCTGTCTCTTGGAGAGAGAGGAGTATTAAAGTCACCCACTATGATTGTGTTTGCGTCTATCTTGCTCTGTAATTCTTTGAGAATTTGCTTGACATATGTCGGGCCTCTTTTGTTTGGTGAGTATACATTTATCACCGTGATTTCTTGATTCTGTATTTTTCCTTGTATTAATATGTAGTGTCCTTCTTTGTCTTTTTGAGTGGACTTTAAAGAGAAGTCAAGCTTGTCTGAGATCAGGATGGCTACACCTGCCGTTTTGGTGGATGCATTTGCTTGGTAGATCTTGCTCCATCCTTTCACTCGAAGCCTGTTTTTGTCCCTTGCTGTAAGGTGGGTCTCTTGTAGACAGCAGATGTCAACTTTTTGTTTGCGAATCCATTCTGCCAGTCTGCTCCTCTTTATCGGGGAGTTTAAACCATTTATATTTAAAGAGATCAAGGATAAGGGTGTTTTTTCTCCTTCCATTTTCTTGGTGGACTGTTTTTTCTTCTTTTTTTTTTTTTTTTTTTTTCTTCTTGTCTTTAGTGAGCTTGTGTTTCTGCTGGACTTTGGCTATTGAAGTTTCTTTCTGGTTCTGTCTGTGTGTCTTTTACGATCTCTGTTGGATGGGGTTCCCCTCTTAATATTCGCTGTAGGGCTGGTTTTTTATTCACATACTCCTTTAGCTCCTCTTTGGTGTGGAAAGATCTGGTTCTCCCTTCGAATGTGAACTCCAATTTCGCTGGATATTTGATCCGAGGTTGTAAATTGTTATTCTGGAGTACTTGGATGGTGTTCTTCCACTCGCTTCGAGCCTGGTAAGTTTGTGTGGATAAGTCGGATGTTATTCGAATCCTCTTCCCATTGAAAAAAGTTTCCTTCTTCGCTTTGGCTGAATTCAGAATTTGCTCTTTAATCTTGAGGTCTGTAGTCTTGAATATTATGTGCCTTGGGGTGGCTTTCCTGGGGTCTGGCCTGCCAGGTGTCCTATAGGCTTCGGTTACCTGGATGGGGTCCCCTGTGAGATTGGGGAAGTTTTCTGCAATAACTTTATTGAGAACATGATTAAGCCCTCTGCTCTGGTATTCGGCTCCTTCTTCTATTCCAATTATGCGCAGATTATATCTCTTGTCTTTGTCCATTAGTTCCTGGATTAGTCTTCCCTGAAGCTTCACCTTTTCTTGGAGTGTGGTCATTTTCTGGTTGTTGTCATCTGCTTCATCGTCCAGGCGAGAGATTCTGGATTCCATATGGTCTACTCTTTGTGTCATGGTTTCAATTGCGGAGTTTATGGATGTCAGAGAGCTATTTATGGTTGTCATATCAGCTCTGATCGTGGAGATTTCTTCCTTTAAAGAGTTGTATTTTAAATCTATTTTTTCATGCATTTCAATTCTTAGGATGTGGAGATTTTCTTTAAAGGCAGCTTGCATTGTATCCATTTTTGCTTCCATTTCTTTAAAGCAGGTTTGCATTGTATCCAGTTTTGCTTCCATTTCTTTCTTGGCTTCCTGGGTGTCCTTCCAGATTTCCGCTCTAAATTCCTGGAATTGTTTTCTGATTTAATTTCTGACGCTTTCGATCATTCCTGTTAACATGGCCTCATTTGCTTTTTTAGTCTCCATCTCCTCTTCAGTCGTGCTGCTTTTTGGAGCTGGCGAGTTGGCTTGCCCTTTGATGAACTGAGTTATGTTTCTTTGTGATTTGCGCATCTGGAGATCTGGATGGCTTCTCAGGTTTGGTTTGTAGCTCCTCCCTCCCTCCTGTGTAGACGTGTCTACGGCAGCAGGTGCTGTCGCTGTGTCCCCGCCCACCAGTGCAGGGTACGCCTACCAGAGCGGGCGCTGTCGCCGGGGTCCCCGCCCTCCTGTGCGCTGTGCGTCCAGTGCAACAGGCACTTCGGCGGGATATGCCTCCCAGAGCAAGTCCTGGGTTGTTGGGTTGTGCTTGCGCCCTCCCACGAGTCCGTTGGGGGGGGGGGGTACGTGTGGGGCCCAGTGGGATCGACTGTCCGGGTGTGGCTTGGCACCTTCAGACCTCACCTCCGCTGTGAGGAGGGGGGACGTGATCAGGCTCAAGTGACCCTGCTGGGCTGGTATTGCCCCCCAGCGCCTGTGGTTTTAGTTGTAAGAGTCTGCGAGGTCCAGGCGCCTCAGGTGGGGTTTGCACAACCGGCCGTCCCCGGCCCCTGTTGGGAAGGGGGCGGGGCCGGTTCTGCCAGTTCAGGAACCTGTGGGGCCTTGGGGCTGCTCCGCCCTTGCCCTGCTAAACTGACTTCCCAGCGCCTGATGGGAGTTTCCCCGCCTGATTTGTGGGTTCTTTGTTCCCTCAGGGGTGGGGGAGGGGGGAGGGAGGGCACTCACTTTTGCTGCTTTGTGTGTGTGTCCCGCGCAGCCGTTGGCCCTCCAGGGGTTGGCGAAGTGTCGTGGTGGCTTCCCCGGTTCCCTCTATCTGCCGCGCTGGGTTCCCTTGTCCAAACCCGGTGTGGACCCGAACTTCTCGTCGCTGCCGGTGTGTCTTGGTCCGCACCCTGCCTTGTGTCCGTGGGGTCTCCCCCTATATGAATTCTGCGCTCCTGGCAGCCTGTCTGCCGATCGCCGGGTTCCCCTTTCCCAGCCTGACCCTGTTTGGGCCAGGGTCGGCTGGAGGGGGGAGGGTGCCCCGGTGAGTCTCCGGCTCCGTGTAGGTTTTCGGTTCTTCTTTTTTGCTCCTTTTTGTTTTCCTGCGTTTCTCCACTGCTTCTGGCTGCTGGTTTTGCTGGGTTCTTGATGTGGTGTTGGGTGTTGGGGTTCCCAGCTCACTATGCCGTTGGAGCGAGTCGGGGTGCCTCTCTATTCTATCGGCGCCATCTTTCTTCTTCCTACACATAGTTTTTAGCCCTGTTAGGTAAATGCAGCATGATTGCTCAGTTGTATGTTGGTACTATTGAACATGTTTCCATATGCTGATCTGACATCTGTAAACCTGCTGTGGTGAGTATTTCTCAGGTCTATAACTTACTTTTTATTTATTTATTTATTTATTTATTTATTTATTTGGCCAGTCCTGGGCCTTACTCAGGGCCTGAGCACGGTCCCTGGATTCTTCCTGCTCAAGGCTAGTCTGCCACCTGAGCCACAGCGCCCCTTCTGGCCGTTTTCCATATATGTGGTGCTAGGGAATCGAACCCAGAGCTTCATGTGTAGGAGGCAAGCACTCTTGCCACTAGGCCATATTCCCAGCCCCCATAACTTACTTTTTAAACTGGGTTATTTCCTTATGACTTTTGAAGAGTTCTTTGCATATCTTTCAGAAAAGTGATAGGACTTATATACTTTCTTTTTTTTTTTTTGAATTTCCAGTCCTGGGGCTTGGAGCACTGTCCCTGGCTTCTTTTTGCTCAAGGCTAGCACTCTGCCATTTGAGCCACAGTGCCAACTCTGGCCGTTTTCTACATATGTAGTGCTGGGGAATTGAACCCAGGGCTTCATGTATACGAGGCAAACACTCTTGCCACTAGGCCATATCCCCAGCCCCTTATATACTTTCTTGACATGTTAATTTTTCTTTTTTTCTGCATACATCTAAAAAGAAAAAAAAAATTTTAGTGCCAGTCTTCGGGCTTGAATGCAGGGCCTGGGTGCTCTCCCTGCGCCTTTTTGTTCAATGTTAGCACTCTACCACTTGAGCTACAGCCCTTCTTCTGGCTTTTTGGTGATTGATTGGAGATAAAAGTCTCATGGACTTTCCTGCCCTGCTTTGAACCTCAATCCTCAGATCTTAGACTCCTGAGTAGCTACGATTATAGGCGTGAGCCACTGGCACCCGGTTAATTAAAAATTTTTTTAACCGATTTATATCTTACAGGTATACAATCCATTTGAATTAGAATTTGAGAGCTTCTTTGAAGTTGTAACGTTAATGCTGTGTGGGTGAAAGTAGATGAATGCCTCCAGATAGAAACAATAAATGATAAGTTACCATCTTTAGTTACGATTTCAGCTGTTAAGACATGTCTGGTCTGTTTGGAAGTTGATATAAAATTATTATTTACAAAAGAGCATGTTGATGCTTTTACATTGTTATCACACTTAACTTTTTTCAAAGAAAATAATATGGTTTAAAAAATAACTACATACTTTCTTTTAAATAGGTACATGAAATCTCGCTTAACCTATTGTCAAATTAATGATGTTATTAAAGAAATCAACAAGGCTGTGGTTAGTAAATACAAGATTGTCCATCAACCAAAAGCATCTCTGAATTCTGTAAACAGAAATCTCTATCACCGATTTATTAGTGAAGAAACAAAGGATACCAAAGGTAAAATGATAGCATATGTTTGTGTGCATTTGCCAGCAATTTTGGAGGATAACTAGCATGCGGACCGTATTTTTCTAATTCTGGAAAATCCTAAATCTAGGGTTAATTCTCAACCAGAGACATTTTTCCCACTGAGGACATTCTGTCACACATGGAGACATTTTTGGTGGCTACAGTTGGGGCAGGAGTTGCTCTTGGCCTCTGGTGAGTGGGGCCCAGAGGTGCTGCTAAAACATCCTAGAGTACACAGGCAGATCAGCACCCAAAACGTTTCATGCTCAGGCTGAGAAAAGCAATGGGAGAGTGTTGTGGAACTCTACCGGTGTGTGTAGAACTTGAACAGTAATAATAATAGCTGGTCGTGTTTATATAGTACTATATAAATGCTATATAAACTATACAGTGGGCTCCCTCATGTGCCCAGAGCTTTTGTCCTTCTCAACATGCTGATCCCATTTTGCAGAGTAGGCACAAAGAGCTCAACTTAGCCAAGATTCTCCAGTGAAGTGGTAGATCTGCCAGGGTTTCCATTCTGCTAATTGCTCCCGCATCGTGCCCCTGGAAAAGGGAATTGTTCAAGAGATATCAGTAGGTAGCTAGGGATCTGTTCTAATAAGATGAACTGCAACTTCAGTTGTTACAGTCTGTTATTTTCGCAAGAACACAGTTTCTCAGGTTGATTGGATAATGACAGTAAGAAGAATTGATCTAGGCTGGGTACAGTGGTATATGCCTATAATCTCAAATCACTCAAGACGAGGAGATCTGAATGATCATGGCTTAAGGCCAGCTCAGCTCAGAAAGTAAGTGAAACCCTATTTGAACCAACAGGCCAGGCACAGTCTTTATGCCTGTCATCCCAGCTCAGGTCCCAGGCCAGTTGTAGGCAAAGAAATTAAGACATCTGAAAAGTAACTAAAAAGTGAGAATGAAACTTGAGGCATGGCTTTAAGTGGTAGAACACCTTCCTTAATGTGCTCAAGGTTTGAGTTAAACTCTCTCCCTCCCCAAAATAATTATTAAAGCTATTCATACTCACAATCCAATGCTCTAAAGATGTATCTTCAGAGCCGGAGGCATGACTCAACAGTAGAATGCCCTCCTAGCAAGCCTGACTCCCTGAGTTCAAGCCCCAGCTTGACGAAAGATTCATCTTCAAAGTTGGCCACATAAAAGCTAGCACTAACATCTTTATTTTCAGGTCATTATTTTATAGTGGAAGAGGACATCAAGGAGTTCACGACTTTGAAAGCCGACAAGAGGTTTTATATGATCCTGAATATTCTGCGACACTGCCGGAGGCTGTCAGAGGTCCGAGGGGGTGGACTTACCCGTTACGTCATAGCATGAGGGTTTGCGAGCTACCAACCCAAGCAACCTTAGGATGTAGAGGCTAGTGCTGTCAGTTCCTCACATATCACTTATTTTAGTCTGTTTATTTCCTATGCTGTTTCTTATAGCAATCTTTTTAGATATAGCAAATATAATCAGATTTCACTGCCTTCCGGCATTTACCATCTAAGCCTCTGAACTAGGCAAGCACACTGTGGAACTAAGAAGTGCGCATGTCTAGTTTTGTGTTTTGTGACATGGATGTATGTGTGAGATTGGAAGGGAAAGGTCAAGCAGATGAGGCCATGGGTAGCCAGTCCTGGAATTCCAGCTCCTTAGTGTCTACTTCCATCATTTCAGTCTGCAGGCAGATTTTCTAGAAGTGATCTGGAGGCGATATATGCATCTGCTTCTTGGACCTCCCATACATCCTCAGGGAGCATTCCTGAAATGCATACTGTGTAATGAAAGTGCAATGGAAATTTACCGAGATGCTGTGCTATTGTGATTGAATAAATGTGTACAGTTGCTCTTGGTCCTTACATCTTTACTCTTAAAATTGCTTAGTGTCCTAAGCAATGGTTTGCATTTTTTTGTTCTGTTTGGTCTTTGACTCTGCTTCCTGGCATAGAGCTCTTAAATCCCTTCGAATTTCCTGCTAATAGGACCGTATTTTATTCGAATGTGGTGATTCTTGCTAGACCTCTGGATTGCTTCGGGGAGCTGCTGATGCAAGCCATGACTAAACGGTTCCAACTCTTATCATCCCCTCCCTGCCCAATCTCTCAGGGAGGGGAGAGGAGCTGGAGATCAAATTAATCCATCCTGCTGACACGATGAATCCATACAAAACCTTAAACTATGGAGTTTGGAGAGCTTCCTGGTGGACAAGCACATTGATGTCCCAGGAGGGTGTTTTTCCCCAACTATGAGGACAGAAGCTGAAAGGAAGTGTCTGGACCTTCCCTTTCTTCATATCACCTGTACTGTTGCAATAGCCCTTAAAATAAAGTAGTAAACTGAAGCCAAATGTTATCCTGTGTTCTCAGTCACCTGAGCATTTCCATAACAGTGGGGATATTGGAATTCCAATTTGCAGCCAAGTCTGACAAGTGTAATCTGGGTCACCCACTAGTTGTGATTGGTGTTTGAGCCCTTCACCTGTGGGGTCTCTGCTAATTCCAGGTATTGTGGGACCCACAATTGGTGCCAAGAGTCGGAGATTTGGTTGCTACAGGGGAAAGGCCCACACATTGGCTGTCAGAGATATAATGTGAAGAAGAAAACAGCTTTTCCTAGTAAGATGAAAATGATCAAACATGTGAGCCAGGTTGATTGGGGTCATGGAAGAATGGGTGATGGGATTGTAAGAATGGAGCCTTGTGCCTCTTCTGCACCTGAGGAGACTGTCGGGTCTATTTATAGCTGTTAGCTGCTTGGCAGTCTCAGTCTGGTAGCAGAGAGAAAAATGTCTTCCCACCTCCCGGAACCTGGTTAACCCCATTAAAACTGTGGTGGCCACAGTATATTATGAACCCACACATACTTATTATCTTTTCTCCTTCATTTAAATGCAGAAAAGTTTATTTTAATTTTATTTTTTGGTAGTCCTTGAACCACTGACTTCGTTTTTTGGTGGGGATTGAACTCAAAGCCTTGTGCTTGCTAAGCAGGTGCTCTACCACCTGAGCTATGCTTCTCACCTTTTTCCATTGGTTGTTTTCCAGGTGAAGTCTCGATTTATGTCCAGGCTACTCTGGGCTGCGATCCGCCTATTTGCTTCTCCTTATTGCTGGGATGAGGGGCGCTTGGCACTGTACCCGGCCATTGTGCTTCCCTCATAACTAAGGTGACAGGCTCCTGTTACCTCACCCCTGGAGTTTAGAGATTGAGAACTTTTCTCTGGGCTGGCCTCAAAACCATAATCCCTGATTTCTGCTTCCTAAGTAGCTAGGACTACACAGGCTTGAGTCAGTGAACTCAACAAATGCAGTTCAGGTATTTTGGGTTTGTTTTGGTCAGTCATGGGATTTGAACTTGGCCCGGGTGCTGGTCCCTGAGTTCATCACCTTAACGCTCTACCATGTTGAGCCACAGCGCCCCTTCTGGTTTTCTGGTAGTTAATTGGAGATAAGAGTTTCATGGACTGGGCTGGGGATATAGCCTAGTGGCAAGAGTGCCTGCCTCGGATACACGAGGCCCTAGGTTCGATTCCCCAGCACCACATATACAGAAAACGGCCAGAAGCGGCGCTGTGGCTCAAGTGGCAGAGTGCTAGCCTTGAGCGGGAAGAAGCCAGGGACAGTGCTCAGGCCCTGAGTCCAAGGCCCAGGACTGGCCAAAAAAAAAAAAAAAAAGTTTCATGGACTTTCCTTCCTGGGCTGGCTACTCAGCCTCCTGAGTAGCTTGGATTACAGGTGTTGAGCCACTGGCGCCCAGCAGAGTTAAGTAACTAATTACTTTAGTGGTTTGGGTGGGATGGGGGAGATTAAACCCAGTCCCTTTCTTGTGAGATGTAAGTATACTACCAATGAGCGTTCCGCCTTTGGGGACAGGATCTGGCCAAGTGGCTGTGTTTTGTCAGATGACCTTGAGTACCTGGGCTCAGCTCATCCTGTATGAACCACCCAACTCACTGGAACTACAGGCACGTGCCATTGGATTTAAATATAAGCAATGGCATTATCTTTTCTTTTGGCTTAAGTCTTGCTCAGTTTTTCTATGAATCACTTCTTCCTGTGAAAAACATTTTCTGTGCTTAAAATACTTATTCCTACACACTCCTGTGGAACAACTGCTGACCAGTTTGCTTCATTTTTGCTAAAGGTACACTGAGGAGAACCATTATTTTAATTGTTAACATATAATCCATAGATTCGTTTAGATGTACAGTTGGTAAAGTAATTCTTTAAAGAATAGTGGAGGTATAACTTGGAAGAGAATTTTACTTTCAAGTAAAATGACAAACTATACACTTTTGGATTTTTTTTTGTGTGTGTGTGTGTGTGTGTGCTAGTACTGAAATGCCAGACTTTGAAGTCAGGCCCCATTTTACCACTTGAACCCCATTTTACCACATGAACCTGAGATAAGGAGGCCCTGTGAGCAGACCCAGGACAAGCCCATTAGGGCCCAGTCGGTCTAGAACTCTAACTGCTGGGAATGCTTAACTCTGACCACCCCTAGAATCGAACCCTGAGCCAATCAGATTTGTACCTGTACCCTAATCTTGCTTGCTTGAACACCTGATTGTTGTAACTTTGTTCTTTGCCTTTATAAGCCCTGTGTAATCACAGCTCGGGGCTCCCTCCTAACCTCTGCTGTGTCGGTGGGTAGGACGAGGCCCGAGTTGCAGCTCGCTTAAATAAAGCCTTGCCTTGCTTTTGCATTTCGGAATGTCTGAGTCTCGGTGGTCTTCTTGATGGTGGTTTCGCGACTTGACACAACAGTACCAAGGACCGAACTCAGAACTTCACATTCTTACTTGGTTGACACTCAAGGCTACTATTTGAGCTACACCTTATGCTGGTTAGTTGGAGATAAGAGTGTCTTAGATTTGTTTGCCTGGGTGGCTTTGAACCTCAATCCTCAGATCTCAGCCTCCTGAGTACAGTCGTGAGCCTTCAGCACCTGGCTACTTCCTCTTTGTTGGGAAGTTGTATTTTTTCACTAATTCGGAGGGACTTTTGCAGTCTGAGTCTCTGCCCGTATGTCTCTCTCTTGCCCAGTCTTTCTGCTCCATGCGCTCAGGGGAACACCTCCCTGTGCTGTGAGGTGAAACCGGAGGAGCCTGCCACCTGCTTTACCCTGTCTGCTCCACCAGCCTCAGCCCCTCCGCCAGCAGGCTGTTGCAGATGTGGCTTGTGAGATACTGTGTTTATGTGAATGTCTACCTAACAGGTACTTGAGTATGAACAGGAGTTTATTCTAACAAAGTGAGGGGGTTGCCCCAGGGACACCCCTCTCTTGTGACCCAAAGCAAGTGGGCTACAAAAGTGACATCTGGAGCCAGGTACACCAATGGTTCACGCCTGTAATCCTAGCTACTCAGGAGGCTGAAACCTAAGTAAGGATTGAGGTTTCAAGCCAGTCCAGGCAAACAAATCCAAGAGACTCTAGTTAGCCAACACAAAGCCAGGAGTGGAGATGTGGCTCAAGTAGTTGAGCCATCAGCCTTGAGCAAGGCTGGGTACCATGGGCTCATGCCTTTAATCCTTGCTGCTCAGTAAGCTAAGATCTGAGGACTGTGGTTCCAAGCCAACTTAGCCAGGAAGGTCTGTGAAACTCGTATCTCCAATAGCTAGAAGTGGAGTTGTGGCTCAAGTGGTAAGCTCTTCTGTTAGCCTTGAACACAGAAGCTCAGGGACAGCACTCAGACCCTGAATTCAAGCCCCAGGACCAGCACATGCACACAAAAATAACTAACTTAAGAAAATAAGCAAGAATGTGAGGCCCTGAGTTCAAGCCCCAGTATTATCACTGAGAGGGTAAGTGGGGGTGGGGGGAGTGGGGAGGCATTTAAAGGCTGGTTTTAAGAAAGGAAAGGAGTGCTAGCTGCTGTGGTATTGCATTAGTACCCTGAGGACAGTCATTGATTGGTTGTTCACTTAGGCCTTACATTCTAGGAAGGGATTGTGATAGGCGGGAATGGCTCCTGGGCTGTTCCTCATCTTTATGGTGTGTCAAGGAATCAGCACGCTGCCATGCTGGGGCAGAGTGACCTAGGTAGCTTGTCACATGCCTCATGCTTCCCTAGACTTAAGAAATGTGTGGCCTCATTCTTGTGTCACTTTAGATCCTTTCTTATAATACAGCCTTCCGTGGGTTCCTATGTCAGTTCTGGGTGGTTTTTCTGTGTATTTTATTTTCTTTTTTGAGGAATTGGTCATTTATGGGTGACATGAACCTTTCCCTCACCCAAGTCACACTGGGTTCTCAGGAGAGATTGCCCCTCCTAGGTACATTCTGTCTCCCTCATCTTCTGCTTCTTAACCAGTCCCTGTGTGATCTTGCTCTGTTACTGTCTAGTCCCCTTATAAGCGTCTCCTCTTACTAAGAAGCCTTCCTTGGTGTCCTTTATTTCACAGAATAAAAGCCAAGTCCGTATGAAGTCCTCCAAGATACTTCTTGGGCCCCTTCTCAACTTGGGGTGTCATCTCCCCCTCCCTTCTTTGGCCACTTGGGCCTCCACAGGCTGTTTCTGGAGCAGGTTGAAGGTGACTCCCTCACACCTTGCCACTGCTGTGGTCTGTCCTAGGCTCCCGGCCTGGCTCAGGTGATCTCCCCCTTACCTGCTCCGTATCTCTACTCCTTTTCTCTTGAGCCCTGAGGCCTTCTCAGCCAACTTTTATTTTTTGTTTTTAAATGTCTGCTTTTTTTGTTCACTGCTGTCTCCACCTCTAACAGTTGGCTCCAGCAGAGGGCGCTGAAGAAATAGTTCCTGAAGGCTCTTTAACTGGAACAATGGGTGCTCACCGGCACCAGCCTCCACCTTCCCTGACTCCATTTCCATCTTCTGTATATACCAAAATGATTGCCCCTCAAGTTCTCTAAAAACTCTCTGTTTTTCATATTTCTGGTACTAATATTTCCAGTTGCTGGTGGGAAATGCCTTCATATTGAAATTAAAGGATATTCTGTCTGGCTAGATCCTAAAAACGTAAAAGGAAACAATCTGGCCTTTGCATAGAGATCATCCCTCTTAAGGAAATAGTCTCTAGCTTGTTAAGCTTCAAGACAGATTACATTCGAAGTTACAAATGACATTATTTAACAGACACTTTCATTGATTAAGGATCTTCCCAAAGATGATTTTTTTTTCTCATCCAAACTAAAGACCCTCTGATTTGGTTTTCTAATTGATTTTGCTTATTAGGTGTGGTTTTAGGTATTCAAAGTCTATGAGAACATTATATCTAGTCATAAATGAAATGTATGGTCCATTGTATAGAATGCTCAATTTGCAATGGTTGCTTTTATGAAACTTCTCATCTGCTAAGTAAACCGTCATTATTGTTCTGTGGTTGTACTACTAATGCAGGTGGCAAAGGAACAGGGCTTATGATACTGAGGACTTCCTGGTATATTTCAAAGAGTGTTTCTCAGATTGGAGCCACGGCGATATGATTAGAAAGGAGACTTGTAACATAATAGAGCAAGTAAGCTCTGTTAAAGTTAGGCTAGCTTAGGTCTCTCATGAGCATACAAAAGAAGTACTTATGAGAAATGATGTCTCACTGTCAAATTACCTCCAATTCTTTACTATGAGTAGTCTTTTGTCCTCAGGTACTGAAAAGCAGTAAATTAGGCAGCTAGCAGGCAATATCTATTTTTTACTAGAGGTAAAATTTACATAAGAAAAATACACAATGAGTATTGAAAAGTGCATATCCCTACCTAACCCATGAACCTGTCATTTTTTATTTTAAGGGTAATGGCAGGGTCCCCCTGCCCCGCCCCCCCATATTCCCATAACATGTGTTTTTTCCAGTTTGGCGATTCTTTAGTCCTGAGGCATAGTTTTTTTTTCTTTCTTTAACAAAAAGCCAACCATATTTTCTGCAAACACTGTGTAAACAACAGGACTCAATATCAAAATGTTGTCTCTTTGTGGGAAGAATGTACTATGTACATTCAACTTTTCACCTTCTCTTTCCCCCAGCCTGCCCCTCTTCTTACTTTCCTCACTCTGTTTACTTTTCCCGTGCATAGCAAGTCTCTTAGAGGAGTTTATGAGTAGATGTCCAGGCTTCTCTCATTCCTCTTTCAGAGTTTTGCCTCTCTGTTTCCAGGCCCTGTAACAGTCCCCAAATCCTTCCTTCAAGCCAATAATACTCCAGCTTGCTGCTTAGGTTTCAGGTGTTGGGCACATGGACTGTAGACTGAGGCAGACTCCTAGGGAAGAGCCTGCATAAGTGGGTATCTTCTCATGCAATCCTTTTCTATAGAGCACAGGTCCCATCCGTGCCTGCTTTTGATCCTTTCACAGAGTCTTCAGCTAGTTAATTTCTTAATGTTTTGGATGAGGTTTGCAATTGTTATCAGTGGGAGGGTTCTTCCTTTGGAAGCTACACTTCCATCTGGACCCTTAATTGAGGAAGATGTCTCCATCTTTCTGATGAGAGCAGCAAAGTATGCATTCCAATAGGGACACTGCCCTTCCCCCTTGGTCACTGGTGTTCCTGTGCCTGCTATGTGTTTTGTGCATTCTAGTAATACTTCCCTGACAAGAGGGGAGAAGAAGAGCCATTGCTTTCTATTTGGAACATTTGTACTGTGGACTTAGAATTTCTCTTCAAGCAGGATCCATATATCCTTGTATTTTCTGTTGATTTAATTCTACAGCTTGGAAGACTGTTGAGAGGACAGTGCTTCTATTTATACTTTTCTTCTCAGAGCTAATAATTGAGGTAGGAGCCCCTGCCAGCCATCTCTTCTCTGCTCCTTTGTTTTATCAGAAGCAGCTTTTGGTCTTCATAAGCTAGAAGTGAATGACTCACTTTTGGTAATCATTTCCAAGTTCGAGATCATGAGAAATCCTACTGATCCTGTGTTCCCCTGCGCGGGAACACCCGAGCCTCCGCTGTTCCCTGTGGGCGGGGCATGGAGGTGGGTGGTTCTCTTCTATTCTGAGGCCTCCATGGAGGTGGGGTTGGATTCAGAGATGTGAAGTCACAAACACCTGTGCCATTTATGAGGGTGAGCGGACTTGTATTTTGGGGGAGGACTGAGATGTTTGCCCTTTCTGAGCTGCACTGAGTCACAGACACTCCTGACATTAGTCAAGATTTGGAGCAGCCCAATCATGGAAATGGCCTTATGTTCAGGTTCTAGAGTGACTGACCTTTTCAGATGGGTGAGCAGCCTTGCTCTGCGCCCGTGCGCAGGAAATTCATCTGTCAGGTGTGTGACTTGTTGTGTGTGCCATGGGGAAGAGGCATAATGGTTGAAAACAATCTTGTTTCTAAAAGATTTGTGTGCAGCACCGGCAGCTTACACCTGTAATCGTAGCTATTCAGGAGGTTGAGAACTGAAGAGTTCAGCCAGTCTGGGCAGTAAAGTCCATGAGACCCTTACCTCCAATTAGCCACCCAAAGGCCAGGCGTAGAATTGTGGCTCGAGAGTACTGGCCTTGAGCTACAAAGCTAAGGGGCAGTGCCCAGGCTCTAAATTCAAGCCCATAAGGGAAAGAGGGAGGGGGAGGGAGAAAGTTTGTTTGCAACACCAGTGGCTCACACCTGTGAGCCTAGCTATGCAGGAGGCTGAACTCTGAGGATTGTGGTTCAAAGCCAGCCCAGGCAGGAAAGTTTGTGAGACTCTTATCTCCAATAAACTTCTCAGAAAAAGCCGGAAGTGGTGCTGTGGCTTAAGTGGTAGAATGCCAGCCTTGAGCACAGAGAGGCTCAGGAACAGTGCTCAGAGTTTGAGGGGAGGTTGGTGAGGGGATCCATGTTGTGTTGATAGCTGGTACCATGTTCAGGAATCCTCCCCCTGCTAGAAGACAAAGACAGAAAGCAATTGTCCCAGCTTTCTTAGCTCCTAATTTCCCGATCTGAATGAACCAACTAGGTCAGGCATTTCTCAGTCATCTTTTCCACCCATCCTTTGGTTTATCCTGTGTCTATTGCTAAGCTCAGTGCTGCCCACAGCTGCCCAGGTTCTCTTCAGCTAGTGTGGATTCCTCCAGCAACGTTCACACACTGTTTCCTTTCCCTCCCTCTCCCATAGCTAGCTCTGTTTATCCATTGGACTATGATTGAGGATTCGTAACAATCCGAAACAGGAGATTTTTCCTTCATGAAGCTTCTGTTCTCAGAGAAATCACAGCTAATAAAATACAAATGGTCATGTGAGGGCTACTTTGAAGTGGATATGGTGGATATAGAGACAAATACAGGCCTGAGGGTGTTTAGGGGAGAGGCACCCAGCATAGGGATTCCCTTGCACAGAGAAGAGCCCAGCTAAGGCCAAACCCACCCTTCTCTGCTACTTAAGAGAACATGTAAAACATGGACAGAGCAAGAAAGCTATGGTTGGGATAAATATGAATGTTCTCTAACTTCTTGAGAAAGTAAATCATGAGTAATTTGCAAATTATCAGCTAAAAGTCCAGGTATGACCTGTAGATTTCCTTCTTTCCTTCCTTCCTTCCTTCCTTCCTTCCTTCCTTCCTTCCTTCCTTCCTTCCTTCCTTCCTTCCTTCCTTCCTTTCTTTCTTTCTTTCTTTCTTTCTTTCTTTCTTTCTTTCTTTCTTTCTTTCTTTCTTTCTTTCTTTCTTTCTCTTGTGCTGCTCCTGGGATTGAACTCACGATCTGAGCGCTACCCCTGAGCTTCTTTGTTCTCAAAGCTAGCGCTCTACCACTTGAGCTGTAGTCCCATTTCCAGTTATTTTCTGAGTGGTTTATTGTAGATAAGAATCTTGAGGACTTTCCTGCTGGAGCTGGCTTCAAATCACAATCCTCAAATCTCAGCCTTCTGAGTATCTAGGATTACAGGTGTGAGCCACCAGTGCCTGGCTTGTCCCTGAGGTTTTTTTTTTTTTTTCTTTCTTTCTTTTTTCTCAAGGCTATTGCTCTACCACTTGAGCCACAGTCCCACTTCTGGCTTTTTGATGATTAATTGGAGATAAGAGTCTCAGACTTTCCTGCTTAGGTTCGCTTCTAACTATGATCCTCAGACCTCAGTCTTCTGAGAAGATAGAATTACAGGGGAGAGCCACAGACATCTGTCACTTAAGCAGTTTTATTTACTAGATGTGATAGCGTCCATAGTAATTAATAGAGAAAACAAGACAAACTTGTTAAAAAAGTATTTCCCAAGCTAATCATCATTAAGAGGGGGAACACATTCTTCCAGTCTTTTTCTTTCCAGAACAGTCTTTTACTGTTACATTTACATAAAGAGCTTTATGCAATGTAACTGATCCTTTTTAATAGTCTATAAACGTCTTCCTATGCCATTAAATACCATTCTACACCATCATTTAAATGCATAAATTTTCTTATGATGTATCTATTTAATTAGTTCCATAGTGTTAAGTATTTTAGGAACCTACTGAGTTTCTTTAATAAACTACAGTACATTGCAGAAAAAGGGTGTTGTTGTTGTTGTTTTTGTAAGTTGTATAGCTAAATCTTTTTAGCTTTGGAACTTCTATGAAGTGTTTTTTCTTCTTTTATTCCTTCTTTCAGACAGGATCTTGCTGGTCTCAAACTTGCAATTTCCTGCTTCAGCCCCCTAAAAGCTGGGGCTACAGGTCTGTAACATAATGCCTGCACTTTAAAAAAAAATTTTAGATTGAATTTGAAACACACTGACCATACATCTGTCACATGATTTTTTTTAAAAAAGAGGATTTTCTTATAACTATTAGAGAAAAAAAATGGTTGTGGAAACAGGAAAATGTATTCTGAATTTTTTTTTTATAAATCTAGGTAAGATTTTTAATTTATGCTATTATAACTTTAAAATTGGTTATTGAGGTCTTATACTGCTTTGAGAAATCATATGAAAACCTATGGACATAAGATTTAACCTTACAATTAAAATCGTGTTTTCTTAAAGTTTTACCATTATAAAGCACAATAGGGTAATTCAAAGAAAATTGTTAGCTAGATATGATGGTGCATGCCGATAATCTCAATACTTAAAAGGCTAAAGTAGGAGGATTATAAATAGGAATAGGAAATTGCTTTCATAATTTGTAACCAAATTTGGTTAAAAAACGAATACATCACAGACATTCAGGGATATTCATTTAATTTTCAGGCTATTTATAGCATTTTAAACACATAACAAATTGTTGGTGGTGATTAGAAATAAACATGAATAGGATGGGCTGTGGCCTCATGAGACCCAGTTCAGTTTCAGCATCACAAATGGTCTAAATGTATTGGGTCTGAAAAAGCAGTTTGGTTTAACCTACTAGAAAACATCCAGGTGTTACATCCAGGTATTTGTAGCTCATGCCTACAGTTCTGGTTACTGAAAAGCCTGAGATCCAGAGCTAGAGGATTGAGGTTCAAAGTGAGCCTGCCCAGAAAAGTCCTAAAGACTCCGTCTCTTAGAAGGAAGAAATAAGGGCTGGGAATATGTCCTAGTGGCAAGAGTGCTTGCCTCGTATACATGAAGCCCTGGGTTCGATTCCTCAGCACCACATATATAGAAGGTGGCCAGAAGTGGCGCTGTGGCTCAAGTGGCAGAGTGCTAGCCTTGAGCACAAAGAAGCCAGGGACAGTGCTCAGGCCCTGAGTTCAAGCCCCAGGACTGGCAAAAAAAAGAAAGAAAGAAACAGAGGCAAAGTCAGAATGGCGAGAAAAGGGGAGGACAGAAAGGGGAGGAATGGGAAGGCTGGCTTTTACCTGTGACCTGTGATCTTCCTATTTTAGCTTCCCAAGAGCTAGGATTACAGGCGTGTACCATCACACACACCCAGCTTGTTAGTTTACTTTTGATCAGAATCCGTGCCTGTGGCTGGGCGCTGGTGGCCACACCTGTAACCCTAGCATCTCGGGAGGCTGAGATCTGAGGACTGCAGTTTAAAGCCAGCCTGGGTAGGGAAGGTTGTGAGACTCTTATCTTCAACAAACTACTCAGAAAAGGCTGGAAGTGGAGCTGTGGCTCAAGTGGTAGAGTGCTAGCATTGAGCAAAAAAAGCTCAGGGACAACATGCAAACCCTGAGTTCAAGTCCCAGGACTAGCACACACACACACACACACACACACACACACACACACACACACACACACACAGAAACCCTGTTTCATATACAGTCCTGAATTTCCTATCTCTCTCTCAATCTCTCTCTCTCTCTCTCTCTCTCTCTCTCTCTCTCTCTCTCTCTCTATGCTGTGATCAAACCTAGAGTGATGCTAGGTAAGTACTCTACCACTGAGTTACATTTTTTAGAAAAATATTTTAAGATTATCTAAGAAGGCTGTCACTTTGTAAATGAGAAAGTAAATCAGAGATAGCCAATGATGTTACTGACTGAGACTCAGTTTACCAGCTCAAGTCAACATACTCACTGGTTTTCACCAGGATAACTCCTCCACACACCCCTCCCTGCAGAAGAGAGAAAAGTGCTTATGTTTCTGGAAGTGAGAACAACTACATTGCTGTTTGCCCACTTCAGATCAGTAAGGTTCTGGTTTGGCCTTAGGGCAACAAAAGAAATATTGCTGATGAAGTGGATATGAAAAGAAAGGTCTCAGACGTGGTGCTGTGGGGCTGGGAATATGGCCTAGTGGCAAGAGTGCTTGCCTCGTATACATGAAGCCTTGGGTTCAATTCCCCAGCACCACATATACAGAAAACGTCCGGAAGTAGCGCTGTGGCTCAAGTGGCAGAGTGCTAGCCTTGGGCAAAAAGAAGCCAGGGACAGTGCTCAGGCCCTGAGTCCAAGGCCCCAGGACTGGTAAAAAAAAAAAAAAAAATGTGGTGCTGTGGCTCAAGTGGTAGAGCTGAATAGCTCGGGAACAGGGCTATGGCCCAGGCCCAGAGTTCAAGCCCCATGACCTACAAAAAAAAAAAAAAAAAAAAAAAAAGGAAGGAAAAAGGAAAGATCCCAACACTTCATAAAACTTCAGTACCGCTTTGCAGAGAGAGCCAATATGCAACAATTTTGTGACGTTCCATTGGGGCAGGCCTTCCCATCTATTGCCTGACATTCCTGAATTGTCTAGAAACCTTATCTCTTGGTGATGCTAGATAGAACTTTATTGCACAAACAACTTCAGCTTATTACATTCTCCTCCCACACGGGTAGGAAGAATAACTTACAGAACGGTTGCATGTCTGGATTTCTGTGACAGAAGAAAGGGCGGCTGCTCTGATTGCTGTGGGTGAGAGAGGAAAGACTCGGGATGACTTACCACGGAGCTGGCTGCATTCTGGGCTGTGCATTTTCACAGTCTAATTAGGACGAGTTACATAAAATGTCATTTGGCCTGGGCTGGCTTCTTGCAAAATAACCAAGACTTTCTGCCTCTTTGCCCTCCAAATGGAGAAGTCAAAATGAGCAGGGCTTTATAGTTTTGTCTTTTCTTTTTTTGAGGGGGGGGGGGCTTGTACAGAGGCTTGAATCCAGGGCTTTTTCACTCAAGGCTGGCACGCTCTACCACTTGAGCCACAGCTCCACTTAGCTTTTTGGTAATTAATTGGAGATAAGAGTCTCGTGGACTTTCCTGCCTAGGCTGGATCTGAACCACAATTCTCAGATCAGAGCCTCTGAGTAGCTAGGATTCCAGGCAAGAGCCACCAGTGCCAAGCTTAAGCAGGGTCGGTTTTTGTTTGTTTGTTTGTTTTTTCCTTTTGAAGCAACTTTCATTATGTTTGAAATAACAAAAGATTGAGTGCATGCCTTTTAAGTGGTGGCTTTAGGTTCCGTGGGCCAGAAGGGAATAATGAAAAAAAAAATGAAAGCTTGGTTGTGGTTCCTGACATTTGAACAGAACTTGCAGGTGCAGGAACTGCAAGAACAATAGCTCCAGGCAGGTGTCTCGCTGGCTGCAGGAGCAATGCCATGGTAACACGTTGGTGACATCTGTGCTGGCGGACAGGCTGCGCCCACGTGCAAGTTCCTGCTCTCAGGTTTCGCTGGATCACACTTGCTGGGAAATCCTCCATCCTCGCAGGCCTCTACGCTCAGCCACGCAGCCTTGCAGCACACACTCCAAAACAGCTGCTCACCGGCCCTGCAAGAACCAGGACTGACAGCAAAGAGATAGGTCAGTGATAGGACAGGAAAAAGCTCACCCATTAGCCCACACGAGGCACCAAGCTCTAAGTAGAGCTTAGACAGCACCCCAGAAGTGTGATTTGTGGGGACGTACTCATATAGCCATAGCTCTCACAGGCTGAGCTTCGGGAGAGGCTTAGATTCTTCCTGCAGGGAGAAAGAAGTCTTTTCAATTACAGAAGATTTGGAGGGACTACATTTTGTTTCATTATGTGTTATTTTCAGGATTGATTAAATGTCCTCTTTTGTTATAGCTGAAGATCAAGAAAGTGTTGGAGAGAAGTAGGGAGAATGAGAGAAGAACACCTCAGGAACATCTTTGCCAGAAATTCTCATGCCTACTGTGACATGCATGTGACATGTCTGTTCCTTCCTTAATCTTGAATAGATGGAGATAGGAATTCATTTCCTTTCTCCCACGTATTCACTTAATGAATGCTTCTTATGCTCCAGGTCTCCAACCCTAAGAAATACAATGCTCAGGGCACCTACCTAGCAAGTAGCTTACAGGAATACCTTGGAGTAGTTGAGAAACAAATTCAGTGACTTTGTCCAGTATAACTCCTTACAGATTGTGGCATTAAGTCACCGATACCAGAACCCCTGGTACCATCGAAGCTCGGCACTGGACATTGCTACAACCCCTGGAAAAAACACAGCTACTGCTGCTGCCACTCTCAGAGGAATGGATTCTTGCTACTTTGCTCATTAACTGTAGTTTGCAAGTCCCACCCTTGCCTGGGCTTGGGGAGCAAAGGGAAAATGAGAAGTAGGGCTTCAATTGTACCTGTCAGGAAGAATGCCCTTTGTCTAGACCTTACCGCCATTATGCCATTCCACCGGTCCCTGCAAAATGTGCAATGTTCTGTTAACCAGGGTTGTAGGAAACTGCCTTTTAACTGAGGGGAGGCATTGCAGTGACAAGGGAAGGACAGAGGGGGTGTGAGCTCCTGCTGGTCTGGAGGTGTGGTACAACTCTTTTAATACACACTGTTCATCATCCCTCCTCATCCACCAGAGTCACCTGTCAAAAGATTGTATCTACAATAGCCAAAATATGGAAACAGCCCAGATGCCCCTCCACAGACGAATGGATCCAAAAAATATGGTACTTATACACAATGGAATACTACATAGCGATTAGGAATGGTGAAATATTGTTATTCGCAGGCAAATGGTCAGAACTCGAACAAATAATGTTGAGTGAGACAAGCCTAGAACACAGAAAACAAAGGGGCATGATCTCCCTGATATATGACTGTTAACAAAGGGAGACGGAGAGGCAGTAGAGACCAAGTCTGTGAACACTGTGTATGTTCTTGATACATTGTATATTGCATATGTGTCTACCTGACCTAGATAAGGGATGGAAAAACAGGTTGTAAGATATCACAAGAAATGTACACACTGCCCTACTATGTAACTGCACCCTCTTTGCACAACACCTTGTAAAAAAATTTATGTTCAATTAATAAAAAAAAAGATTGTATCTAGACTAAACATATTCAGCCAGCCATAGTCCCTAAACCATTTTGTATAGTAACTCTTTACATAGCATTTAGCTCAAGCTAGGTAGAGACCATTTAACATATACCCCAGTATGTGTGGATTAAATGCAAACATTTTTTTTTTTTTTTTTTTTTTTTTGCCAGTGCTGGGCCTTGGACTCAGGGCCTGAGCACTGTCCCTGGCTTCCTTTTGCTCAAGGCTAGCACTCTGCCACTTGAGCCACAGCGCCACTTCTGGCCGTTTTCTATATATGTGGTGCTGGGGAATCGAACCCAGGGCTTCATGTATACGAGGCAAGCACTCTTGCCACTAGGCCATATCCCCAGCCCCAAATGCAAACATTTTATTTGAGGAGTTTGAGCATCCAAGGTCTTGGGTATTTGGTAATGAAGGACCACTAATGTATGTATTAAGTAATCAATTAAGTACACACAATTTTAATGGTTAACATAGCAAATACATTTATTGTTACTAGATCAATAAATGACATCTATTGTTATACAACAAACTACCTTAAACTAAAGCATAGCAAGGCAGCAACCATTTATCAACAGCTGATGGAAGTTTCTGCCCCTCCTTCTTTCCTCAGAGCTCTTCAGTTCTCCTAGGGTTCACTTACTGGTGTCAGTTTACAATTTTGGAGGTGGCTCCAGGGACTTTTTGTTTGTGCCTAGCAGACTTTGCCATTCTTCACATCAGAGGATGTCTGCCCATGGTGGACCGTATCAATTCCTCATGAACATTCAGGAGTGAGGGAAGAAAGAGCCTTGAGCCAGTATTAGGTTCTCACAAGAGGCTCGGGCTAAACTCTAGTTGTGTCATCACCTGAACATGAGTTTCTTCTCTGATGCGCCACAGCTATCTGCCAGGCCTCTCAGAGTTAGCCTTAGCTCAGAAATTGTGTTTGCACACCCTCAAGAAGTCTGGATAAATTACCTCTCCCCACTATCCACCTTGATGACCTCCCTGGCCACCCTCAGTGACCACAGCTAAGAGGAGTCTTTATCAGAGAGGTGTGTGTGTGTGTGTGTGTGTGTGTGTGTGTGTGTGTGTGTGTTCGTGTTCCACAGGACTCCCCTTGCATCACCTCTTTACAGGCGATCTGTTGTTGCTGGCGATCTGTCTCCCCTTGTCTCCCCTCTACCACTTCTGTGAGTGCCCCCTCCCCTTTGCCGGCTTCTCTTGCTTCTCAGGTCCCACACTTGCACTTCTCATCAAAGTTCTGCCCTTCAGCTGGTGGAGACGCTTTAGCCACATGCCCAGAGAAGTGGATGTGACTGAGAATTCATGCCCTGCCCCTGGCTTGGGACTCTAGTAAATGACTAATGGGGTCAAAGTGTGTGAAGCTAGGTCACTTCCCTGCAGTGGGACTAGATTGGGGAATAATCTAAACTCCAGTTTCCAGGCTAGGGCTGTGACTTGGTGAGAAATTGCAACTTCCTGTAGCTTCTTTCTGTTCTTGTCACACTTCCTCTCACCTTAGGAGTTTTTCCTGAGTGTACTCCCTTAATATATCATTTTCATGCAAGTCTTTATTTCAAGGTTTCTACAGAATTTGACCTATGGTGGTGGCCCAGGTCCCTGTTGGTCAGACTTAGATTTGGTTTGCTTATATGTGTATTGATCAGGAAGAAGCTAAGTGAACTGGCTGTCAATTTCCAGTCTAAGGTGCTCATGACGGAGGACCATTGCCAGGTTCCCTGGAGGTTAAACATTCCATTACACTACCCTCATGAATTATTCAGTAACCAGCCAGCTTGCCTGGAGAGCAAAATGCTAAATCTAGGTTGTAACTCCCTTGGAATCTCAACATTGTCCCTGATATTAAAAAACAACAAAAAAAGATTTCCACTTTGGTTTTTTCCCTCCACCACCCCCTCAACCTGTAGATAGTGGCTCCTACCATTACTCTTGATGCTGGTGATACCTTCACCAACATGGTTCTTAGGGTGGTAAAGGAAATGTCTTTGGAGTGGTCTTGGAAGTACATAGAAGTTGGACTGGTGAGACGCCCATGATTAAATCCACTTCAACAAGGCATTGGACCCTATCTTTGCTTCTCTACGTGTATAAGGTCCAAGAATGCTGGTATCACATGGGGGCTTGTTAAAAATTCAGGATCTTGGACTCTACCCTAGATCTTATTCAGTCCAAATTTTAACAAGACTCTTATGCTATTTAAACACATACTAAAGTTTGAGAAGCACGAATTTAAACTTGGCATACCAGCTCACATCTGGCATCTCACCATCTTACAGTTAGGCCACCCCGGAGCCCAGGTATCCGTCACCTACTTGAAAAACAACTAAAACCACTTCCAGCTGCTCAAGCTCGCATATTGAATACACAAATGCCAGGAAAGTCAGCCTGAACCCAAACGATGTCTCTTCCTCCTTGAGAAGAAGACTCAATCGTATTTTGTAAGGTTTTGAAAAATAAAAATTAGCACTCTCTTGCATTCCCTTTGGGGTTTGTCCTCTCTTTCTATCCTACGCCAGTGTTCAGAATGCTAAGGAGAATGGCTACGTCCTGACAGTTCACTCGGCCTCCATCATGACCTTTGGGGTTCTAAGCAAGGCGGAGGTAGTGTCTTGAGAAGGGGAAGGAGCAGTTCTGCTGGGGTCTGGATGCTTGGTCAGTGCTGTGGTTCCATGTTGCTCCTCAAAGTTAGTGTGTAGGAAATCTTTTTATTCCTTTTGTTAGCTATACTGGTGTTTGCTTGCTAGACAATTTGAGCCATATCCCAAGCTCTTTGTGTGTCATCTTTTTTTTTTCTAAGTAAGATTTTCATTTTTTTCCCCCAGGCTGGCGTGGACTCCATTCCTCCTATTTATGCTTCTCACATAGCTAGGATGGCAGGCAAATGCTACCACACCCAGATTATTGGCTTAGAAGCAGTCTAGATAACGTGTGTGTGTGTGTGTGTGTGTGTGTGTGTACGTGTGCATGCATGTGTGCACCAGTACTGGGGCTTGAACTAAAGGCCTTGTACTCTTATTTAACTTTTTTACACAAGGCTGACACTTTGCTACCCCAAAGTGTCAGCTTTTTGGTTGTTAATTGGGAATGAGAGTCTCACCCAATGAGAGACGAAGGAAGACTAGCTGTTGAACTTTGGGAAATCGGTCCTTATTTCCAAGAAAGAACCAAAGGCAAAGTTGGTTTCTTTCATTCCCCAGGACAGGCTCTTATGATGTTGTTTTAGCTGGTCTTAGTGATTCTCCTGCCTCAGCCTCTCACTTGCTGGGACTACAGTCACATACCACTGCGCTGCTTCTTTCATTTCTATCTTAGAGCTCTAACAGTAATCCAAGTGTGGGCCACTGAATATCTGAAGTAGAGTGTTGGCCAGAGGGTTAGGGGAAGAAAAATGAGACCAGACACCAATTGAATAAAGACCAATTTAATAATGTTCTAGTAACTGAGAATAGTGGAAAATGAAAACGACATCCTTTTGTCATGATGAGAATTCTTAGGGAAAGTGCATTTGAGATTGATTCTCACTGAGAAGAGAGTTTAATACTTCCACTTAGCAGGAATACAGCCAAGAGCACTCAGCAACAAGCATCACTTTCCCACTCATCTGTAGGAAGGCAAGCTCTGACCTGTGTTCTATCAGCACACTCAGGCCATACCTGGGCTCCTGTTCCAGGCTGGCTTCCCAGCACTCATGGCTGGTAGGCTCACCTTGTCTGTCATTGCTGGGGAGATCCCCAGGGGCTGGAGGCCTGAGCAGAGGGGACTCCAGAAACACTGACACCAGTTCTAACTCCATCATCCCTGCGTGCTACGTCAGGTACCCATTCCAGCCAGGTTAGAAAGTGAAGAGCTTTCCAAAGCTCAAACAAGTGTGAACTAAGCACGTCAGGCTGCTCGTGGCTGAATGAATGACACCACAAAGCTGACAGCCTGACTGGGAGCATCAAGTGACCTCTTTTCAAAGCAGATTCTTCCACAGAAAGCCATAACTTATCCGTGCTTCACCAGCACACACAGGCGCTCAGTTCTCTTGAACACAGCAGGCTGCATTGCTTCAACTAAGAGCAAAGTGGGATCACTTGCAGCCCAAATTGTGCCAGCTGCTGGTGGTAGGGAGGACTTCAGCGAGGGTGGGCAGCTAGTGGGCAGGCCCCATGTCACAGTGACCAGTGTGAATCCAGCTGTTGACCTCCTCAGGCTTGAGGCCAATTCTGTGTGGGATCTTGATAAGAAATTGTATTAGAAACAACAGATCTATCCAAGAAGGTGAGGAAGAGACAAAGTCATTATCATATTTTCTGTCTTGTTTGGGATAAAGAACTGGAACCTTTCACTGGGACCTAAAGTCTTCAGCACAGTGTCATGGACAGCTTTAGGTAGAACAAAATAACACCACAACACATAATATTCTAGCCCATAGGAAAGCCTGGCAGAGCTGTTCTGGGAAAACTCTTTGCAAGCCATGGTTGACACAGCATGTCTCACACATGGAGAAATAGCCTGGGTTTGGCCCTGTGTTCCCACCATACATATCACCTAGGATCATGTGGTGATAAGCCCTTCCAGAGACTGCCTACCTCAGTGATGTGTGTGTGTGTGTATGTGTGTGTGTGTGTGTGTGTCTGTCTGTCTGTCTGTCTGTGCTAGAACTGGAGTTTGAACTCAGTGCCTCCCGTTCTTCCTTAGCTCTTTCATTTAAGGTTGGCACTCTTACCACTTAAGCCACACCTCTACCTCTGGCTTTTTTTGTTGGATAACTGGAGGTGAAAGTCTCAGGTTTGTCTGCTAGAGCTGGCTTCAAACCACAATCCTCAGATCTCAGCTTCCTGAGCAGCAAGGCTAGCTCAGCAGCTCTTAATCATGAATAGCATCACCTGTCTCTATTCCTAGACCCAGCACCTGGAAATAGTTGACATGGTTTTGGTTTTCTTAATGGATGGCAATAGGAAGCTTTATAAACTGGGCTTAAGGCATTAAACATCTAGCCATATATGAACAATTAGTCCAACATAAGAAGTATCCCAACTATAACATGTTTTCCTTTGCTAAACACTATCATTTGCAAATGAGAAAGCTACGTCTCTAGGATATGGAGTCCTGGCCCACTCCCATGTTGGTCTGAGGCAGGAAGCAAGCAGAAACTCTTCGGTTTCCAGGGCAACAGACATGGTTACCAGGGTCCCTGATAAAACCCAATCCACTCACAAGATAAGCACGTCCTGGCTTTCAAAGAAAGGTCTGAGGTTAGCGAATGGCTAACCCCAGTGGCCCTTCGAATAAGTCACATCAAAAAGGGCTAATGAAGATGTTGACCCAGTTCAAGAATTTTGACCCTCTTGGCCCCTGAGGTGCCTAGAACCTTAGTTTAAGACTATTCACTCTCCATAGGGGCCTGGACACAAGTGGTCACAGCAAACCTAGGCATGTGTAGATGCATATGTGGTCCATAAGCTCCACCTGTCAATCAACCTGCCCAGCAGAATTAGAGCCAAATTAAGGGCATTTCACACTTAACCCTGACCTGAATAAAACCCTAGCCAAATGAACCATCAGTGCTCTGAAGTGTTGTTGGAACCTACTGCTCCCTTACTAAACTTTTCCTATTATTTTCATTATTCTTTGTATCTTGTTTCAATTCTTCTCTCTCTGGATGCAGAGATTGATGCTGTGTTGACTTTCTGGTAAAAGGTCCAGGAGCCAAGATTCTTGATTCCCACTTTATGGTAACCTTTACTAAGTTTCCCAAAATGAAACTTAGAACTAAGTCTGACAAGTTGGGAGAATGCTCCTGGCACAAGCTTGTCAGCTAAAGCTACCCAGGAAAGAACCTTCCAGCTCTGCATTAAATGGATGTTGTACCTGGCCTCAGGCACTTCACCTACTAAGACTTACTTTCTTGGGAATTGGGATACATGGCAGAAAACCATCATTAGACGATGGTTCCTTCAGCTTCAAAGTTTCCATGTGAAATTGCAAGTCCTTGAGATCCATGCATTGATTAAAATAATTTCAAGATATCTCATAAAAAGGAGATTCTCACAAGGTGAAAGTCTTAGCAAGGATTTATTTTAGTGTCATGGGATAGAACAGGGAAAAAATGGAAACAGACACATTTTCTGCTCCCCTCACAGGAAATAGGAGTTAATGATTCAGAATGGCCATTTCTATATAGAGCTTTCATACTTTATGAGCCAGCTGAATATACGGGGTCATGTTGTTGGCAGCTTTGAGCCCTCATATTTGATGTACTGGTCAGAAAGGTGACAGCTGAATAAACTCTTTTTGAGGAACTCGGAGCTAGCTCAAACTGGTTGAAACCCCTTGGGCCAGTACAATTTTCTGATTGCAACCTTTTGACAAGAGAGGACCCCAACTCTACCCTCAGAGTGCAATAGTGTTACCATCTGTCCTGTGAGGTACTATGATGTTTCACTATGAATGTAGAGGTCACCATTACTTTATTTCCCCTCCTTCACTCACCCTTCCCCCTATCTCAGACCTCCTGGAAGGCTTGGGTCTCCCTCCTGCTCAAGTTCGGCTCCCTCCTAAATAAACTCCCTCTTTTGCAAAACTTGGCATCCCAGTGATTAGCCTGCTATACAATAGGTAAGATGAGCCTTGCTGAGTAAAAGAAGCTTACATCATCAGGCTGGTGGCTCATGCCTGTAATCCTGGAGACTGACAAGTTGGAGATCTGAGGATTGAAGTTCAAAGCCAGGTTGAGCAGGAAAAATTACGATTCTCTTATCTCCAATTAACAACTCAACAGCCAGCGGTAGAGGCCGAGCTCAAGTAGTAGAGCTGTTACAGGATGATGCTGGACGCGCAAAAATTTAAGGTGACTGGCTGGGAATGTTGCTTAGTGGTAAAGTGCTTGCCTAGCATGCATGAAGCCCTGGGTTCAATCCCTCAGTACGATATAAACAGAAAAAGCTAGAAGTGGTGCTGTGGCTCAAGTGGTAGAGTGCTAGCCTTGAGCAAAAGAAGTTCAGGGACAGAGCCCGTGAGTTCAAGCCCCAGGACTGGCAAAAAAAATAAAAAAATAAAAAAAAATTAAGGGGACAGGCCCCTGAGTTCAAGCCCTAACACGAGTACATACAACACAAAAAGTTTCTACAGCACAGTCTCCAGCCCATCCCTGCTTCTCTCTAGAGGTCCGAGGATGGAGCTGAACGTTGCCACCCTACTGAACTAAGCTCCCAACAGAGCTAAGTCACCATCTTAGCATAAACCCAGGTGCAATTGAAAGGGGCTTATTATGAGCAGCAAAGAGACACCCTTGTCGTGTAGAAAGTTCCATGGGGTTTAGAAGCTCTGTGCCAGACACGGGAAACAAAGACTAAAATATATTTCTTATTATACCATAGTCTTCGTTGGTATAGCGCTTGGCATATTAGAAACCCCGAGGAAACATTCCTATTGTCTCCCTAATTTAAGCCTACTCTTGCCATTGAGATGTTCCAGGATCTATCCTGGTGATACAAACCAGAGTTCCCAATTAAAACAGAAAAGCCGTTAGAAAAATACAAGGCAATACACTGAGACTTGACATTTGGAAGCTGTTAGTTCCAAGCAGAATGTGTTGGCCTCAGAGGCCACAGTCAGGACAGAAGACCATATGGTGGCTTGGTTGGTGGCATCCGGCAGAGTGCTGGAAAAATTATTCTTCAGCTCAATTGTTGTGTTTTTTTTTAAACCTTAAATTATTAAGAAAAAAAAGCCAAACTCTCTGCCTCTCACCCATTAAAGTAACAAGAAGTTGAAAAATATATGTCTCCATGATGAAAAATGAAGTAGGATTTGACAGAATCCTGGGAAAGCAGTCCATGCTAATTAGCATGGGCGACTGGGTCTCTGCCTTGATAAAAATAATTTCCAAGCAAGCTAAGATTTTAATTAAAATGGAAACAACATTCACTGCCTTCTCTTGAGTGATCCAATCAACGGGAGCTTCAGAAGGTTGAAAGACGCTGGTAAGGAATTTGTAGTTGATTAGGACAACTTCACATGGAATCTTTAGGGGTCCTTAGAAATTATTTGGCTTAAAACATTATTTTACAAGAAAAGAGGCTGAAGTCTAGGGAGGGTGTTGTAACTTGCCCACGTCCTACTCAGTGTTGCTGACATAATTCAGCTCTACCAACCCCCGTCCAGTACTCCTCTCACTTAGTCCATTTTAAGAAACCTTGTATAAATCTGTGCTGGCTCCTCCCTTCTCTCAGCCTTTTTCTATTTCTAGTCTTAAAAGAAGGGAGATTTTTCTTTTCACATGCAGAGAATTTTTGATATGCTCATTATATTTCCTGTTCTTTTTAAGGCTTTTGAACACTTATATATAATAGAATAATCTTCCATCATAGGAAATATGTCATTTTTCTCTCTTAGAGTCTTCTCAGTGCTACATTCAGAATAGACGTTTATCTATTAAAGCACATTTTTCTCTTTCATTCTTAAGGTAGATCTCAGACTTCTATCTTGTCAAACCCCGCAGGACTCCTTTGTCCCCAAGCCAAGGCCTGGGGCTCCTGGGTGCTTTTCTTCACAGTGAAGTTTAGAGGAAGGGTTCATTTTATCCTTGCTGTAACCAAATACATGACAGAAACAACTTAATGCAGGAAAGATTTATTTTGCTCACTGGTGTAGAGGTTTCAGTCAGCCACAGTGGGGAGGACATTGTGGAGAAGTTCACATCATGGGAGACAGGAAGCAGAGCAGTACAGGAATGATCTAGGGCAAGATAAAGTCCCCAAAGGCACAGCTCCAGAGACTTACTTCATCCAACTGGGCTTCCCTTTTCACGGTTCTAGCGTCTTCCAGTAGTATGAATTTTAACTCCATCAACAGATTAAACTATTCATTAGGACAGAACCCTATATAATCTAATTGCCTTTGGAAAGCCCCTTCCCAGACATGTTCAGAAGTGTGCTTTACTAATCTCTTAATGTTTCACAGGGTAATCAAGTTGGCAGTCAAGATTGAGCCCCATGCAGGGCATGGCATCAGAATTATTCTTCCATGGTATTGGGTAGTTTGTGTCACCTTTCTTGGTCTCAGTCTCTTGCTCTGCAAAGAAGGGGTTAGGCATTGTAGGGCCACAGTTCAAACTCCCAACTGTAGTCCTTCACTCACTCTGTTTACGGGTTGATCTGGGGCATTCCTTCTTAAGCAGGTCTTTGGCAAGAAGTTTCCAGACTCCTGTTCCCAACAGTTAAGAGTTTACACGTTCACACCCCATCTTCTGCAGTGATGGAAATAGTCTCACAGGTATCAACTCCCTTCACCTGGCCAGTGAGCTGAAACCAAGTGCCTCAGATAGGCCCAAGTTGCAGCGGCGGTTCATGTGTACATACCTGCAAATAGTTTATAAAGTTAGGAATCTAGCTAACACATTATTAAGTAATATACATCTAGTCCATACACCTACACACTCCTCCCTTATTACTATGAAGAAAGCTTGGTTTTGAAAATGACTGTGAGTTGAGGGGCTAAGGGATACCAGATTCACTTCTTTGATCTGGAGGCCCTCCTAAGTGTAGACCTAGAGAGGATGGGCCATATTAGCCTCAGAGGATAGCAGTAAGGTCTAGCACTCACATTCCTGTATCTAGGAAACCCAACTACAATAGCATCATCCTACAGACAACATACTGTGATTTAAGGTGAATTTAGATGAAGTCTCAGTAAGGCTTCTAAGTGAACGTTATGGTTTGATTTATTTTTCCCCATAATAATGCAATTTTATAATTGCCATTCAGAGTGAAATTACTTATCCCTAAACTCAGGCAGAAGAATTGATTTTTCTTATCTGTGTATTGAAATTTGGTTAGGCAATGTAGGTTTGATCATTAAAGCTTAGTGGAAATAGTTTTACATTTGCAAAAATGCATTAGTAACTCTCCATCTATGCAGAAACACTCTGTTACTGTTTCTAAGGAACACTTCTCCAAAGGAAGTATTTCTAATGCTTTCCAATTTTAAACATTTCAAGTCAGAGACAAAAGATTAATTTCCCTTCTAAATGTAGATTTTTACTAGTAAGTAAGATAATGAAAATGTAGTAGACAGGAAAATGACAAAAAGGAGAAATTCACCAAAGGAATTTAAATAACCAAGCCACAAAATGAAAATATACTCAGCTTTACTAGCTACTAACAATTTTTAAATAACAAAATAAAAAATAGGTAGTGTTTCTTTTTATCTTAAAAAAAACTCTATTAGATTGGCAACATATATATACATACACACATACGTATATGTATATATACGTATGTGTATGTATATATATATATATATATATATATATATAAAGGTAGGCACTGGTGGCTCACACCTATAATCCTTGCAACTCAGTAGGCTGAGATCTGAGAATCATGGTTCAAAGTGAGCCTGGGAAAGAACTCCAGGATATTCTAATCACCATTTAAGCACCAAAAAAAGTCAGAAGTGGAGCTGTGGCTCAAGTGGCCATGAATGTAAAATCTTTGGGACAGCACCCAGGCCCTGAGTTCTAGCCCTAGGACTGGCAAATACACACATACACACACATACACACACACACACACACACACACACAGACTGGTAATATAAAAAGGCAGGCTTTCTGGGGCTGGGGATATAGCCTAGTGGCAAGAGTGCCTGCCTCGGATACACGAGGCCCTAGGTTCGATTCTCCAGCACCACATATACAGAAAACGGCCAGAAGCGGCGCTGTGGCTCAAGTGGCAGAGTGCTAGCCTTGAGCGGGAAGAAGCCAGGGACAGTGCTCAGGCCCTGAGTCCAAGGCCCACGACTGGCAAAAAAAAAAAAAAAAGGCAGGCTTTCTCAAAAGTCAGGAATTGTTGATTGGGTCAACCATGTGGGGACATGTATAATATCTGTTATAACTAAAAATGTTCAAGAACATTGCCTTAACAACTGCCTTCCGGAAGTTGATCTTAAGAAACCTGTCACTGTCCCAAGGATGTACCTTGCTACATTGATGAATAGAGTGACAAACTGGCAAAGTGTTGGAATTCCCAGGTCCACCCTCAGTTCTGACATCAACTTAAAAGTTTAGAAGTCCTGCTAATCACACTAAATTGGAATGGTTTAGTAGATGGGACTCACAGGATTCAGAAAAGCTGTTGTTCTTAGAGCAGTTCTAAGGGGAGGAGACCCACCTGGGGTATGCATACCATCATCCTGTCGGCTGAAGGTTCAGAACAAAAGGGAAAAAGGAGAGAGCTAGTCGCATGGACATTCTGTCTCTCAGTGTCCTGGCCACCATGATGTGGGTTGCTCTGCTCTGCCATCCTCTCCAGGTCTTGATGGATTAAATACTCTGAAATCATGAGCCCAAATAAGTTATCTGTCTTGTGGATCTGTTCAAGGGGTAGAAAATCTACACACAGAAAATTGGTGTGAGGAGTGGGATTATTGCTATAACTATTCCTAACAACATGGCAGAAGTCTTTGGGGCTGGTTTGTGGGAGGAATTTGGAGAAGTTTGAGGATGAGGGCTAGAGAAGTCCCAGCATGCTATAAGTCAAGCTTAATGAGTAGTTCTGGTGTGAGTTCAGAAGGCCAGAATGGATGACTGCAGATAGAAAACACTATGCTCAGACGGGAACAAGGACTCCACTGGGGATGCAAGGAGAGGCAGAGAACTTGACTACCATTTTGGTCCGTGCCCTCAGAGGGAGGTTGAGTTTAAGGTGATGAAGTAATTAATCTGCCAGAGACTATTTCAAGGTAGCACAATATTCAGGATATTGCGTGACTATTGCTAGCACTGAGTGCTGCCATTCACCCACCTCCAAACTCCCAGTCCTGTGCAGAGGAAAATGGCTAATACACATTGTTTCTTCCTTCTCCTAGGCCCATGCAAATAGTACTGATGAACTCAGTGATCTTTCCTACTGGGCATGAATGTCACTTTGGTCCTTCTACTTTATAGATACTCAAACAATCACATGTATGGATTAGTGTTGATTATCAAGGAGAAAACCATTTGCCATTCATGGCAAAAAACCCCTTGTCCTGGCATGTACTACTCGGGATGGTGTCAACTTCACCACAATCCTTCAGTTCAGATTATTGGTGTCTCCGGGGCCTCATTTGGCCCCTGACTCCTCATCTGGCCAATTTCTCCTTGATTATCCCTTCTCTCTTCAATTTGCATGTCTTTCTTTGTTGTTGTTGTTTTTGTTGTTGTCAATCCTGAGGCTTGAACCCAGGGCCTGGGAGCTGTCCCTTGAACTTTTGTGCTCAAGGCTAGTACACTATCACTTGTACCAGTGCTCTATTCCTGGCTTTTTGGTGATTACTGAGAGGTGTCTTGTGGACTCTCCTGCCCAGGTTAGAGTTGACCAGTAATCCTCAGATCTCAATCTCCAGAGCTTCTAGGAATGTAGGTGTGAGCCACTGGCCCTTGGCTCCACTTGTGTGCCTTAAGGCCAAGTTCTCCTGAGCCACACCAACTGGGAAATGTGAAGTATGGAGACAGTTCATACTCTGGGAATTTCAAAAGCCTCTAGTCAGCTCAGCTGCCATGCGAAGGCCTGCCTCATAGCTTTTGGATGTAGCACACTCTGCAAGGGGGCTACGACCTGGGGGACACCAGGGTGGTCCCTCAGGAGCTTTCTGCTTAGTTGGAGAGAGATGACAGGATACCATGAAATGAACTTAGCACTCTAGGCATCGTAAGCAAAATGCTAAATGAGCAAAGGATGACACATGCCATAAGCATTCAAAACACACAGGAGCAGATATTTTTGGAGACAGCAAACAGGGCTCCACCCCCAATATATCACCCCGTCACTGGCTCAGGTCCCACAAGTGCCAGATGATGGGGAGGCAAAGCCAGGTGCTGTGGAATGAGCAGGCAGGAGGAGGTGGTGCCCTGCGGGACCAGGCTGGGCCCACAGAGCTTTGGAGAGGCCTCCTGGTACTGGCTGAAGCTTCCAGAGCCAGGCAGGAGTGGGCGAGCAGTAGGAGTGCCCCTTACCATGCACATCCACGCCATCCCCCCTTGTCAGTATCAGAACTGGATTCATCTACACCCACAGCCTCGAAATCCCTGGGGAGGCAGCAGGCAGGGGAGACATTTCTAGGTGGAGGTGGCTGGTGCATGCTCTTCGTGGTTTCTCCTGGTGATGTCACAGTTGGCACAGGGGGGCTGAAAAATAAAGATGGAAGGCGAGGCTGCAAGAGCAGAGAGGCCCCAGCTGGGCCTCCACTGTGGGCTCTTCTGGGGCTTGGAAGCTGGAGCTGAGATGCAGCCTTCCTTTGAACACATTCTCATAGCAGAGCCCCTGGGGTGGGGGTGGGGTTCTTGGAGTTAGTGAACTCCAGGAATCCTAAGAATTTGTCCATGAGGGGCTGGGAATATGGCCTAGTGGCAAGAGTGCTTGCCTCGTATACATGAGGTTCTGGGTTCGATTCCTCATTACCACATATACGGAAAATGGCCAGAAGTGGTGCTGTGGCTCAAGTGGCAGAGTGCTAGCCTTGATCAAAAAGAAGCCAGGGACAGTGCTCAGGCCCTGAGTTCAAGGCCCAGGACTGGCCAAAAAAAAAGGATTTGTCCCTGACCAGTCTACATAAGCCCATTTTGGGGGTGAATGAGAAAGATGTAAAGAGCCCAAGGGGAAATTACACTATTGTTACATAAGTCAGTTCCCTGTGATATTTGCCTTTAGAAGGGGAAAGATGAGCTGAGAAGCAGAAGGAGACAATGTCACCCCTTCACATCAGGGTTCCCTCTCCTGCCTCCAAGGGGGTCTCTGTGGTACAAAGCTTGGGAAAGACTTAAGGACAGCACAAAAGGTCCTCAGAGGGCCCAACTGCAGGAAATCAAGTACAGCTTACTGCAAGGTGCTTTTTATTTGCTAACTCCTTCCTTGCCCCTTCATTGCAATTGCCTCCACAAGCTATAGTCAGGTGTTACATCTGCAAATGAGGCCCACACATCTGGTGGCGTCTAAGAAACATGAGCCATTTCAATGCTTTACAGACAGAAGCATCTTTCCTTGTCAGATACCTTTAGCTCTCCCTGAAGCCCAGGAAAGTATAGAAATGAGTTCTTTGCTTTTTTAAAAAATATAAAATATTATTGTAAAAGTGATGTTCAGAAGGGTTACAGTTACATAAGCCAGGTATTCAGTACATTTCATTTGGAACAGCGTCACCTCTTCCCTCATTTTCTCCTAGTTTTTTCCCTCCTGGCCCTTTCCCCCCACAAGTTGTATAGTTAATTTTCAACATAGTGTCTAGTGAATATCATAGGAAAGAAAAAGACCCATAAAAATAAAGAAAACCTCTTGTTTCCATTTCTTGGAGTTCATTTCTATAAGCATTATTTTATATGATCATATACACATAGCTATTGAGCCTTTGTGATCCTCTCCTAGGATCATCCTCCTTTGGTCTCCCTATGTGAATGTTTAGAGTCCTGTTTAATTTACCATGTCCAAGTGTAATTTTTTGTCTTTTACTCTCCATTGGGTTTACTTGTAGATTTATAGGCACATTCTAATTATTGCAAATGAGGGAAACCATGCAGCCTATGTTTCTTTGGGTCTGACTTACTTTGCTTAGTATAATTTTTTCCAATTCTTTCCATTTCCTTACAAATGGGGCAATGCCATGCTTTCTGATTCTTAAGATGAAATTCCAGCTTTGAGGCAAGAGCAGTTTCTTGGGCTAGAGACCCTCTCTTACAAAAGAAGGGCAGCATTAGTATTTATCATCCACCTGGCCATATGTAAGGGGCAGGGACACCTTCTCACCCTTCCACTGAAAGGAAAAATTGGATGTTTGATTCTCTCATGCTGTGTTCCTGGATGCGTTTCAGTCTAGGCTGCAGGGCTGTAGTGAAGGCCTTCATCAGAAGCTTCCAAGAAAAAAAGCAAGAGTCTAAGCACGTAAGGAGAGTGAGTCAAAACTGTTGGGTTTCACCTGACCTTGTACATTTTTTCAGTGAACCACACAACTGAAATGACCAGTCTTTCTCTTAGGAAGCAGTAGAGCAGAAAGGGCAGTGAAGCCCATTGCTGTAGCTTATTTCCCTAGCCAGTGGGGAATGGCTGGTGTGTTCTGATTCAGGAAGTGGCAGTCACCAAGAAACTGCCCTTCTCCCCCCCACTAGCATGGTAATGCTCTATAGGACTCTGGTCATGCCATGGAGAGAGCTTCAAGGACAGAACCAACCGATGGGTGGAGGGAACACCGAAGGGACTTGCAGAGATCATCAGATGCCAGCCTCTCTAAAGGGCTGCACAATGTTATGAGGTCCTAGAGTCAGCTTTGCCAGGCTGTGGCCACTGAAAGGACCAGAGCTCAGATGGGCTGTCGAGAGCGCTGCTTTCTGGCTGGGCTGGCCCTGTCTTGCACATGCACCTGCACCTGCACCTTCACTTGAATGCTGGCAGCTGGGGCCAGGCCTCCTCCCACTTCTTTGGTTCTTTGGTGAGCAGCATCTTTGGCTCCCTTCCTCTGGCTCCCTATCCACTGAATTACTTTCCAGCTTTTCACAAACAGCTCCCTTGACAACTCTAATTCCAGGTGCTTATTTGTTCAATCTGGTAACTAGGGAACAGTGGAAGGAAGACCTCCTCCCCCCCCCCCCCCCGCCCCTCCAGCCCATGTGGATTCCACCTGTGCCTCAGCTCGCACATACGGGGACAAGGCAGAAACGGTACCCACTTGGCAGCGCTGTATGGACATTCAGGAGCAACCAGGAAATGTGGCTTTAGTGTCCTTAAAGCCAAGATCCCCCCAAAAGATAAAGCTACTCACTTGAATCCATCATTTTCAAAGCAAGTGAAATTACTCATTAGCAATCAAAATGATTATAGTTCAGATGTCTTGTTTCTTAGGAAACATGACATAATGTAAAGGTCACCAGCCATTACAGTGTGATTTCTAAATTTGGTTAGAATCATAAGGTGGATTTTTTTTTTCTTTATTGCCATTCTATTTCATGGTTCCATTTTTGTTGTTGGTGTAGTTTGTTGGATTATTTTTGTGCTGGTACTGGGGCTTCAACTCAAGGCCTGGACGCTGTTCCTGAGATTTTTGTTCTCAAGGTTAACCATCTGTCACTTGAGCCACAGATCCCCTTCCGGCTTTTTTAGTGGCTTATTGGAGATAAGAGTCTCACAGCCTTTCTCCTGCCCTGGCTGGCTTTGAACTGTGATCCTTAGATAGCTAAGATTACAGTCATATAATCTTATTACTGTGACACAAGTTTTATTTCAAATCTTCATGAGCTATATTGTTACAAGGTTGTGATATATTTTAAAAGAGACTTCTTCAACCCAGAGATATAGAAAGACTCTGACTAAATGGGGAAAATGATTTAGTTTTTAGATGTGTTTCTCATCTATTTAACTGGTAACTGCCATTTAAAAGAGATTTGTGAGGACGATACGATCTAGGTGACTCTAGTTATGACTGGATGGCACCATAGATTCAGGCTTTTGGATATCAGGATGGATTCAATCATGTCCTGGCTCTTCCTGGTTTTGGAATAACAATTAGCACCTGACTTCCTGTTGCCTCCTATTTCTATATTTCTAACAAATGTCCAATTTCTTTTCTCAGCTTTGCTCTGGATATTATTAACTTGTATTCTTGAGTGTGAATTAATCTTGGAAATTTTTCCCCTAAAGAATAGGCTTATAGTTTTTGTTAGATGGCTATAGTTTCATTGAAAGGAAAAGAGGTACTTAGAATTTATTTTTAATCATCAGCTTTTCTACCACCCAGAGAAAATTGCAATCTATTAAGTTTGTGGTAAACATCCTTCCAGGCATCTGCCTAGATATATGTACACACAGAGGCATGCAGGGGAAGTTTTACAAAACTGAAATTGCAGCATACATGCAGTTCTGTAACCTGCTTTCTTCAGTCATATGGAGAAAAGCAGTTTCTGTGCTCTCTTGGCTCCTGTGTGTCTTGTTGGGTGTGCTAAGAATGAAAGGCCATTGCCCAAGGATGCGTCTGCAGCGAGCAACCTTGAGCTGCGTAGTATACACTGTGTGTGTGTGAGAGAGAGGGGGGGAGGGAGGAAAAAGGGAGAGGAGGAGCAGGAGGAGGAAGAGGAGGAGGAGGAGGAGGAGGAGGAGGAGGAGGAGGAGGAGGAGGAGGAGGAGGAGGAGGAGGAGGGAGGAAAACTGGGAGAAACTTGATGTCCATCAAGATCTTCTTCCCTCCCCCTCTTCCTTTTTTAGTTTATACAATGTTGCAGTAAACATTATTGTAATAATATTCTTTTATACCCACACAATTTTGTTCTTAGGGTAAAATTTCAGAAATAGAATCACCGAATCAAATAATATTATCATTTCTACATAGTTTCTTCCCTTCCCCTTCTCTTTCTCTTTCTCCTTTCCCTTCCTTCCTTCCTTCCTTCCTTCCTTCCTTCCTTCCTTCCTTCCTTCCCTTCCCTTCCCTTCCCTTCCCTTTTCCTTCCTTCCTTCCTTCCTTCCTTCCTTCCTTCCTTCCTTCCTTCCTTCCTTCCTTCCTTCCTTCCTTCTTTCCCTTCCCAGCCCCTCCCTCTTTTGGTCTCTGTTTCTTTCCATGTATTTTTTTCTTTCTATTGGTATATGTTTCACTGTATGTGTTCCTCTTTCTTTGTGACTCTGTCTTTCTGTCTCTCTGTCCCTTCCCCCATCCATTTTTCTCATTAGGGATTAAACCCAGACCCCTGCACATGCTAAACAAATGTTCAACCACTGAGGAAATAGTCCCCAGCCCCCCTAACTGCTTCTTAAAGGAACCTGTCATTGGTACAACTCAGGTCTCAATAGCTCTCTGCTCTTGTGTTTTGGTTCCTGGTCATACTGTCCAGCTTGAATTCTGAGTTGATCCCTTATAATCAGTATCGACAGTTACCTATGTCAAGCATATTAGTATATTATACAAGGAATAAAAGAAACTAAATATTTACATATTGAAATCCAAAATGGCATGACCAAGATCACACACAATAACATTTGAGCCAAAGGCCTAGTTCTATTCCTAGACACAGTCCACCAATTATTCCAGTTCAAAAGGGCTATGTGTCTCTTATCACCCAAGCTTTGTAAAAAAAAAATTGCTTGAATAAGAGATTGGAAAATAGTTTCCAAGATGAAGTATCCACTAAACTGATCACAACATTGTGATTATAACAAGTGTGGCTCTGACAAGAGTTTACCGGGGTTTTGTGATGTACAAAGCTCCATCCATCTCTCTTCACTCTTCTACCCTGACCATGTTCATTTACAACATACACAGCTCAATGGGGCACCATTCTACAATGCCTTTAATCCTTTCTCAATATAGAGGAGGTTTCTCATTTTAAGCTAAGTAGATATGGACATCATCTGTTTTTTTTGTGTTTTTTTTTTTTTTGCCAGTCCTGGGCCTTGAACTCAGGGCCTGAGCACTGTCCCTGGCTTCTTTTTGCTCAAGGCTAGCACTCTGCCACTTGAGCCACAGCACCATTTCTGGCCGTTTTCTGTATACGTGGTGCTGGGGTATTGAACCGAGGGCTTCATGTATATGAGGCAAGCACTCTTGCCACTAGGCCATATCCCCAGCCCAACATCATCTGTTTTTTTGTTTTGTTTTGTTTTGTTTTTGGCCAGTCCTGGTCCTTGGACTCAGGGCCTGAGTACCGTCCCTGGCTTCTTCCCACTCAAGGCTAGCACTCTGCCACCTGAGCCACAGCACCCCTTCTGGCCGTTTTCCATATATGTGGTGCTGGGGAATCGAACCGAGAGCTTCATGTGTAGGAGGCAAGCACTCTTGCCACTAGGCCATATTCCCAGCCCAACATCATCTGTTTTAAAGATGGTGCTTGTGGGGCTAAGAATGTGGCTTAGCAGTAGAGTGCTTGCCTAGCATGCATGAAGCCCTGGGTTCGATTCCTCAGTACCACATAAATGGAAAAAGCCAGAAGTGGCGCTGTGGCTCAAGTGATAGAGTGCTAGCCTTGAGCAAAAAGAAGCCAGGGACAGTGCTCAGGCCCTGAGTACAAGCCCCTGGACTGGCAAATAAATAAATAAGGCAATTGTGAAAAGAAGAAATCAAGAACTTTATTTGCCATAAAACTATTTTTCTCTACATAATATTCCAACATGAGGTTCTTTAGGTTGCTTAGGTTGCAGTTTTGATGCTGTTTAATTTACATCCACGCTCAGTTGCATAAGGTTGTCCCTTCACTGATAGTCTTCACCATATAGGAAGGAAAAGTAAACATGAACTTGTCTCAGACGCAGAAATCACTTCAGCATCAATATACAAAAGTTACAGCACAGCCAGGACTTGGTACATGGGAGAGAACTATGCATTCTAACCCCAGATCTCTTCTGATTTTCTCTCTCTCTATTTCTTTTTGGTTGGTCATGGGGCTTGAACTCAGCACCTGGGCACTGGCCCTGAGCCTTTTTTTGCTCAAGACTCTACCACTTTGTTCTGGTTTTTTGGCTGGCATTGGACCATGATCCTTAGATCTCAGCCTCCCAAGTAGCTAGGATTACAGGGGTGAACTACCAGCACCCAACTTTGTTTTATCTTTCTTTTCCTTTTCCTTTAGTTTTTTGGTCTTCTTTCCTATGTCCTTTTTTGGAGGGAGTATCTCTGGTATTTTTTAAGTACAACAAGCTTGCCTTATTTGTAGACTTGTAATGTTGTTTTGACCAAGCATGGTAAAATAACAACAACAATAATAAATATAACAAAGTATAAACTAATAATATAAAGACATCTCAAAATTTTAAACTAAATTAAGTTAAAAATTAAATTAAAGGGGCTGGGAATATGGCCTAGTGGCAAGAATGCTTGCCTCATATACATGAAGCCCTGGGTTCAATTCCTCAGCACCACATATATAGAAAACGGCCAGAAGTGGCGCTGTGGTTCAAGTGGCAGAGTGCTAGCCTTGAGCAAAAAGAAGCCAGGGACAGTGCTCAGGCCCTGAGTCCAAGGCCCAGGACTGGCCAAAACAACAAAAAAATTAAATTAAGAAAATTAATTCTGTGTGTGCATTATGACTCTCATTATGAAGAGAAGCTCAGTCAGGACTGTATTTTTTTGTGAGCTCATTGTGTGATCTGATGGATGTTTCTCTGCCATTAATTTTGGGAAACAATGCCTCCAAACAGTGCCCCAAAATTAAAGTAAAAGTGTGCTTCATTTAAATGATAAAGAGGAGGTGTCAGCTTTGTTCAAAGGCAGCATGTTGTCTTTAGTGGAAGTTGGTGGAGTTATGGGAAAACAATGAATCAACATGTGCAGTATGGTGCTGCACTCTACCTGAGCATGGCACTCTCCTTGGAGTCATGTCCCCACCCATGCGCAGGGTCTACTCAAAGTTATCATTGACTGCAGAACACAGCACAACTCTTGCATGCACTCAGTGAATATGTATATATGGACCTGTACAATCAACCACTCAGAGCCACGTTGGGAACACACTTCCAGGAGTCCAGAAAGCTTTCCTATGCTCCTCCCTTCCTGTCAATCTTTAGAAGATTACAATTCCTACCCTTGGTGGTGTTTGTAGGGCTTACCTGCATTAACTATGTGTAGCAATGATCAATTCTGTATTGTTGCTGTTGTGTGTTCTTTCCTTGAATAAATATATAAAAATTTATATATTTTTTTTCTGTTGATGGGCAATTGAGTTGTTTCTAGTCTGAGCAACTGTTCACTTTTGTAGATTGCCTTTTTGTGGAAATATATATTCATTTATATTAAATAAATGCCAACCTCTGAGCAGTCATAAGTGTACATTTAACTTCAGGGACAAGGCACAACTGTTTTATTAATTTAACAACCTGGTTCCAATTTCCAGAAACAGGAGATGAGAGCTCTGGTTGCTCTTCATCTTAGTCAATATTTTTCAGTTCTTGAATTTTTAGCTATTTTGGTAAGAGTTCTCAGATCTCTCTTAATGAACTCTGCCTCCAGGTATCTGTCATATGAGATTTTTCACCTTTCTGATATTATTGGGAGTTTCACTTGGAAGTATAAAAATGTCAATACCTTTAAAATATAGAGGCAGTCCATGGAGACCACTTGTCCTAGGTTAAATAGAAAACATGGAGCCCAAATTCTGCTAGATCACATCTTGCTCCCTGTCTTCTTTACTTCTTTGCTTATCCCCTTGCTCCCTTTCCCTCCTTCCATGTTATGATTTGGAGGAGACCCTCAAAAGGCTCATATACTGAAGTCTTGGTCCCTGATACAAGCATAGATCAAAGGTGGGGATTGGAAGAAATGATTGAGCGTGGCACTGGCGGTTCATGCCTATAATCTTAGCTATTCAGGAGGCTGAGATCTGAGAATCGAGATTCAAAGTCAGCCCAGAGAGAAAAGTCTGTGAAACTCTTACTCTGATTAACTAGAAAAAAGTCCTGAAGTGGAGGTGTGGCTCAAGTGCTAGAGCTCCATTCTTGGGGGGGGCGGGGAGGGAGTCAAACAAGAGCTCAAGACCTTGAGTTCAAGACTTAGAAATAGCACTGGAAGAAAGAAAACAAAAAAGGAAGGAAAGGAGGAAGCTAGGAAGGAAGGAAGTTAGGAAGGAAGGACTGTATTCTGAGGTAACTGCCTTCATCACTGGTTTAACCCACTGCTAGATTCATAATTTGATGGCATTATTGGGGAGCAATGGGAATTTTCAAAAGTGGGCCTAATTGGAACAATTCTATTACTGGGGTCATGCCCTTGGGGCTCTGTCTTGTCCTTGTCCTTTCCTGTCTCTCAGCTTCCTAGCCATGGTGAGGTTATACTGCTCTGTTTCACTACATCCTTCCCACTGTCATAGATTGAAACCAAATAAGTCCTTCCTCTCATAAACTGTTTTTTTCTGGTATTCATCATGGTGATGAAAAGAAAACTCTCACTCCAGGGCAGATCCTGGGTACTCATAAAGTTCTCCTCAGTGATTTGCTTCCCTTCTATCCTAATTGACCAAGTACTGTTGTGAGATTATATACACATTTAGAAAGTTCTGTTAAACCCATTCATTGTCCCTGCATGGTTTAGAATCCCCTCCCCCATGCCTTTTCCTCCATGAAGGGCCCGCTGTGACTCAGCCCTCCACTTCTACTCAGTCTCCACATTGCATCTTTCCCTCTGCCCCATGGGACTTCTTTTTGTCACCATCACAGTAGCTGGTGCTCCCTCTTTCTAGAACACCTAGTCCTCACCCACTCCACCTAGTAAATCCCATTTCTCTTCAAGACTGGGCTGGACTATTGCCCCCTCCATATTTACTTCTTTGAGCTCCTCAGGTACAATGCCCATATGGTTAGGACCATATAGTCCTTATTTGGAGGCTTTAGACCAGTGCTTCGATTTATAAATATCCCTGCCTTACCCTCTCCCCTAGTCTGTCTGTAACTAACCCCACCCCCTGGCCCCTTCCTTTGCCTGACTATGAATAGCTCACTATTAGCTACTCTTACCAACTCTAGCATTTCCCACTGTGACTACTTCAGACTGTATGCAAAGAGTGAGTCTCTAGTTTGGGCTGAAGGCTCTTCTTCACAGAGCCACCCCACTACCCCCATAAACCTGTGCTGGTGTTGAGCCATCTCTTTCTGTTCCCTGTGCCTTTCACATATTACAGTGCAAATATGCACATGCATATTGAAAAGTTCGCATGGAAAGGTAGAATGTGTCCATGTTAAAACAATTTCTAGAGGTAAAATCATGACCCTCATACAGATATAGAATGAATGTGTCTTAAAGATTTTATTGATTCCTGAGTCAATGAGGAGAACAGATGTTTTAACCAGTTCGAAGGAAAAGTTTTTAAAAGCACACATTTATAGGCGGGCAGGAGTGCCGAAATGAATGCACAAATGGAGGCAGAGATAGCTTCTTTCCTGGGAGAGCAAGAATCTCAGTTGAACCGCTACCAGACGGGTATCATTCGCTGCAAGTTGGGTCCTCCAAGCTAAAGACAAGAATGATTGTCCATTGCTATCAGTGGTCATTTTATCAAGAAGTAAAAGATCGTCCACAAGATCAGAATTATATAACCCAGGGTGTCTTTATGTTACCAGTGGGTAGTGGTCACTGAGGCGAAGATCCCAAACTGTTGGCATCTTCATCAAAGCGTTGAGTGAAGATACACAGATGTAAAATGGCAGAGTTCAGTAGACCAAAAGAAAGTACCTCATTAAGGCTCCAGCTAGATGGCTCAAGAGCCAAGTTAAAGTGTGTATTTGGGAGAGAGGAGGATGGAGGGAGCAAGGATGGAGGGAGGAAGTGGGGGAGAGAGATGGGGAGAGAGAGAGAGATTTTCTGTGCAGGAAATGGAAGTTAAAGACTCAAAAACTGGCAGCTGTCATCTGCTCCTTCCTTCCTTCCTTCCTTCCTTCCTTCCTTCCTTCCTTCCTTCCTTCCTTCCTTCCTTCCTTTTTTTGTTCTTTTGCCTGTCTTTGGACTTGAATTCAGGGTCTGGACACTGTCCCTGAGCTTCTTTTCCTCAAGGCTAGCCCTCTATCACTTGAGCCACAGCTCTTTTTGTTTGTTTATGTGGTACTAAGGAATGGAGCCCAGGGTTTCAGGCATGCTGGGCAATCACTCCACCACTAAGCCACATTCCCAGCCCCTGCCTTTATTCTTTCTGAGCTGAAGGAATACATGCAATCATCTAGCAACCCTCAACCCTCAGGCAAGGGTTCAGGGTAACCAAGATGGGGTTAAAGAATGGAGATGTTTCTGGGCCTACTCAAAACATAGAGCCTGTAAGTGAGCATTAGGGTTTTCTTTTCTCAGATAAGCTTTTGTCTCTTCTTACTGTCTTACTTTTTGCTGAGAGTGGCCAAGTTTTTACCCTTTCAAAGATAAGAACTACTTTAGATAACTAGACCCTGTTAGATCTCTCCTTTGGAACAGCATTTTAAATGGAGGGAAACTTAAATGCTTCTAAGTCTGGTCCTTTGGGTAAGTATTAAAAATAATATAATTTCTCTATCTCCTCACCTATCTCTCACATTTCTCAGCCAAAAGACTGTGTGTGTGTGTGTGTGTGTGTATGTGTGTGTGTGTGTGTGTGTTGGAGGTGAGAGGGGTACTGGGGCTTGAACTTGGCTTAGGCACTGTCCTTTAGCTTTTTCCACTCAAGTCTGGTGCTCTAGTATTTAGTCCTGCCTACTACAAGCAAGGCTGGTTTCAGGGATGGGGGGGTGGGGTGCGTTGGGGCTCAGAGAGGATGGAAGGGGAGGACTTGGTAGAAACACTGTCTTTGTACCTGAAAGTAATAGATTCCCATGCAAACTGATTTGAATTGCATGCAGCAAGTCTGATGTCCTGTCTGTTTTTATTAAACCTTAAACTAATACATGAAAAATTAAGAGCAGGCAAGAAATACCTAAAAGGGATACAGAATTTTGGGAAAAGGGGCCAGGAATACTTATGTTCACCCTTTTATTGAGTCTCACAGTTTTATTTCCAGACATATTTTTTCCCCTTTCTTTAAACACCCACACCTTATATGTCTGAGACCTGCTAGGAGTCTCTTCTTAGAGCTCTTTTCCTGGGGTGGGGGTGGGGGGCGGGTAAAGGCTTGGGTTGTTTTCCTCAGACTGTCCCAGAAGGGGCCTTCCTTCCCCTCCAACCCTGGAGGTTCATCCTCCTTCTGCCTGAGCTGCATGTTAATGAGGCCTCCTGGGATGGCCTTGAGGGTTGCAGGGAGCCAGCCTTGCAGTTTCATTGAAGAGTCTAGCTCTTTTGCTTTCAGCTTAGTTTCCTGTTTTTTTTTTTTTTATTTTTTTTATTTTTAACTTCTGGATCATGGGCAGTTCTACCAGCTGTCACTGAGAAGCTGAACCCCTGGAACATTCCAGGTGCCCCGTGGCCCTGATGCACTACTCTTGTGGCTGGAGGAAATGTCAGGGATGGAAGAATGAAGAATCCAGTGGTCATAAGCCTGTCTTTTAAAACAGCACATTGTTAGGTAGGTAAGTTTCATTCTGGCCATTTGCCCTGCATCAACTTCAAGGTTCAAGGCAAGTATTTCCTCTACACTGACTGGGCATTGATTAAAACACCTATTGTAGGCATGAGCAAGCCAATTGCCTTCAGGTGGAAAAAACCAAACAAAACATACAAGAGTAAAAGCAGCCTGACACAATCCCATCTGAGTAATGGTATCTGTATACAGAGTGAGGTATAAGGCATTATATACTTATATATGCACCAGAGATTTCCAGAAGCATACTGAGGGAGAGGTACAAGGGGAAAGATTAGGCAGAGAGAGAGAGAGAGAGACAGAGAAAGAGAGAGAGGAGAGAGAGGAGAGAGAGAGAGAGAGAGAGAGAGCCCAACTCAGGGGAGGTGATTCCCCTTCTTTTTTTCCTGCACAGGGGGCAGGTGCCCCTCATCCTGGGGTAAGGGACAGTGACACAACTAGAGGCTAGAATAGCATAGACTCACCCAAAGGACAATTTATAGGGACCACAGGAGCCTACATCAGGCCATCAATTTCTGAGCCTTTTTCTTGCTCTCTTGCACCAAGAAGTCTGTACTGGCCTTTGCTACCTGCTCCTCCTCTTTCTCCTCCTCTTCCTCCTGCACTCCCTCCTCTTCTTTCTCCTCCTCCTCTTCTTCTCTTCCTCCTCCACAAGTAGAAAAGACCTCAAGACTTCATACAGCATAAGGTGGCTCCCAGCTGGGAGTCCTGGTTGGGGACTTGCAGGGTTGCCTCAGTTTCCCTGGCATCTTACTTTTACTTTCAAATAAACTTTGCCTCTCCTCCCACTTCTCCTGCCTCATAATTCTTTATTTGGTGGGGAGAAAGAACTTAAGATTCCTACACAGTATCAATACTACATACTGGATTGGGTCTGGAGTTCGGCTTTGGCAAGTCTGGGAAAGTGGGTAGATTTATAGTTTCAACTTTCCATTCCGGCATATGTTCAAAAACATTCTTTGTACAATGAGCCCACATTATTGATATAATAAAACAATAGCATAGCAATACTATCAAAGAGTACAGCAAGTTATGGAAACAAATCACTAGATCTGTCACTGGAGAAGAGTTTGAGCCAGAGAAGATTTCTCATAAGAGTTAGGGGTAGCTCCCTAATTATTATTTTTTTTTTTATCACTGGGGACTCAGTGCTCTTGAAATACACAACTAAAACAAGGGCTTTCACACACATGCACAAAGTCACAAGGTGGGGGCTGGCAAAGATTTTAATTTATTTTTAGCAAAGCAGAACAAAGCAGGGAAAAAATAGAAAAAGAAAAAAGAACAACCCCAGATTCATAGGTAGGATAGAAGAAGTTCAAAAGGGTGGTCCTAGTGTATTTATGTCCTACAGTTTAAATTTTCCAAGTTAGGTGGTCAAATCATCTGGTAAATTTTAATCATTTTTCGAAGTTCCCAAGATTGTAGACCATAGGTTTAGGATGGTGCGTGTGTGTGTGTGTGTGTGTGTGTGTGTGTACCCATATTGGGACTTAAACTCAAAGCCTGGGCACTTGTTCTTTAGCTTTTTCACTCAAGGCTTGCATTCTATCACTTGAGCCACAGTTCCACTTCCAGCTTTTGGATAATTAACTAGAGATAAGAGTCTCATGGACTTTCCTCCTCGGATTGGCTTTGAACCACTCTCCTGAGATCTTAGCGTCCTGAATAGCTAGGATTACAGGTATGAGCCACCTGTGCAGATGTAAGGTGGTTCTACTCATTAGCAAAGGACTGATAAGTCCACCCCATGCAGAGTGCTCAGAGAGCTGAGTGCCAGTTCTTTTGGAAATTGGCAGTGGTCTATAGTGGAGCTGCTCAGGACTGTATCATTCCTCTCTGTTATGTCCTATGGTCGACGTTGAGTCATGTGGAGTCATGTGCTAGTCACGTCTCTCCCAGGGGACAGCACAGCTGGTGATCATAGCCATCTGCCGACTCAGCAGCCACTCCACCTGCTAACAGAACCCTACTTTGCTCCGTTGCCTTAGACCTCAGGAAGGGGAGATGCCACCTCCAGCCCCAAAGAGATGACTTCTGATAGGTCAATCTCAGAACCTCTTCCCAGGTATATTTACAGCCTTCCTGTAGCTCGGGATAAATGCATGAGTCAATAAGATGAAAGGGGAATTTCTAGGAGTGCTTTCTTCATGATAACACGCTCTTGGAGCATTGCTCTATGGTGGCTTTCTCCCTCTTTTAGGTTTAGGTAACTGAAGTGAGGATTTCATGCCTGAAGAGGCGTCACCAGGGCTCAAGCTCAGAGACTCCATCCCCTTATGGTGGTCTAGCAAAGCAAGTTCTTTCTATCCAAGTTCTTGACTTTGTGGAGCTGTTGCACCTCATTAGGAGCTACTGCATTCAGATTTCTTAGAATGAGGGGTAATTTTAGGTATCTGCTGTCTAGATGAATGTTATTCCAGTAATCTTTTACTTGCAGCCAAAGGTGTTTTCATTTCTACATTCAGTAAATGTTGCATTGAATCCAATGAATCAACTCTAGCTCCACTCTATATTTAAATTTGGGTTATCTTGGATAAATCTGTTCACCTCTCAGATACCCCTTTTTTTTGCTCCTTGAAATGGGCAGGTAATAATAACTAACTCATGTTACACTTTAAATACATTTTGTGGGCTGTAAAGTGCAAATGCCAACAGAACAGATTAAAAACACTGTGGTCTGTTGAACTTAAATGCACGTGGATATTATTATTATTTTTTTTTTAGTAACTGAAATCTGAGCCAATTTTCTTATTGACAGTCTTCTATTCAGTAAAGTAAGCAATATAAATTGCATGTACACACATGCTTTTCTCCCCTCAAGATTCCATAAAGCCATTTTTAGTTTGCTTAGTGAAAAAGAATGTCGTCAACATGTTAATTTTTCCTAAATTATTCTCATGCCAAGAAGAAAAGAAAAAGGTTGCTTAGCATCGATATATATATATACGAACTGAAACGTTCTTTGCAATCAGAAACACATATTTTATATTTTGAATGTTGATATTGAACATTGAAAACTTACTAGTTGTGTGACCATCAGTCTAGTTAATCTTAATCTCTATGTGTTAAACAGGGATAACGACTACCTTTCTGTGTATAGACTCCAAAGTTTTGATTGGAGATGCTCCAACTTTTCTCACAACCCTTTCCCACGTGACTGTTTGGCTAACAGCTCTATTAGAGGGGAAGTTACTGATTCTGATCCTGGCCTTTGGTTGATCTAGGCTCAGTTTATCACTAGGTTACATGTTATTAGTGGAGTATGTCAGTCAGCTATGTGTTACTGTGATAAAAATCCCCGAGTAAATCAGCTTACAGGAGGGAAAGGTTATTTGGCTTATAGTTTCAGAGACTTCAGTCCATTGTGGTCTGGCTCCATTGTTTTTAGGCCTCTCTGTGGCCAAGCAGAAACACCAGGGCAGAAGGGTGTGGCAGAGGGAAACTGCTCATTTTGTGGATGCCAGAAAGTGAAAATGATCCAGGGACCAAACATACCCTTCAAAGGCAAGCCCCGTTGACCAAGTCCCTCTTATAAGGTCCTGGCTCTCAATAGCCCTCCATGCATACATCTGGGGACATAAAATGGTCTTTTTGTCCTTTTCAGTTTGTGAACTGATTAGCCTCTCCCATCTCTCTCTCCTATCCCCTAACTTCTGTGATTCCATTTAGGGCCGATTCGGGACTGTTTTCTTCCCAGATCCTGTCCCAGGTGTTCTCTCCATGACCAGCAGTTGCACCGCCAGCGGGGAGCAGGGGTGCTGGCGAAGTGACCTGTGAAGCTGGACTCCCCGGATGATGCTGGAGGAAGACACAGCCTGGCTGTGGAAGGTTACAAAAGAGCCTCTTGCCAGGCCTCCCCACCACGTGGACACACCGTGCTGGACACGGACCTGTGGATCTGCTACCTCTAAGACGGCAGCATTGCCAAGGTCCCGCCATGAATTCTGTGGCCCAGGGCCTTCGAAGCCCCCAGCCCTCCAGCCACACGAGGGCAGTGTGTCACCACTCCAGCTGCGGCTGGGCTGCGCTCCAAGAGCTGGGATCCCCTTGCTTGCTTAAGCCGCTGTTTCCCAAGTCTCTCAAAGCCACAGAGCCCAGGCAGTGGTCCCTGGCCTTCCATTTCATTTTTGCACTGCCATGAACCACACTGCATTCTGGGTGGAAATCTCTGACCCCATCTTCCCTGGCTCTGTCTGGCTCTTAGGCCCACCCTGCAACACCAATGCTTGTGCTTCTAGCCTCTTGCTTTCCTTCATAAACAAACAAACAAACACACAATCAACATCCCCAAAGTCCTTTCCTTGATGGCTGTAAGAAGTCAGTGTCTCCTCTTGGACTTACAACTTCTGTGCCACACACCAACCATTCCTTCATGCATTGGCACCTGGTCACGACTCACCAGCTTGGCAGATACCTTCCCTCGTAACCTCCTATAATAGCAGTTCTTGAAGGGGGATCTTTAGGGCGAAAAGGAGAAAAAAAAATCTCCAAATGTTTTAAAATTGGATGGCACCTTCCCCTCCCTTGCCACCATTTTATTATTGCTACATAAAAAGTAGGTATAGAGCCACGAGACAGTGGCTTATGCCAATAATCTTAGCTATTCATGAGGCAGAGATCTGAGGAAGGGTGGTGTTAGTTTGAAGCCAGTGGGGGCAAACACATCTGAGAGACTCTTATCTCCAACTAACCAGCAAAAAATCAGACGTAGAGGAATAAGTCAAGTGTGTGTGTGTGTGTGTGTGTGTGTGTGTGTGTGTGTGTTGCGGTATTGGCCCACATGTGCCAAAGTGTTGAATTAGAAGATAAGGAGGATCTGATCATATAAAATAATACTCATTGAAATGAACTCCAGGAAATGGAACAAGAATTTTTTTTGTTGCCATTTTGGTTTTCTTTTCTTTTTGTCTTATTTGAGTTTGTTTATCTGTTTTTGGGGAGGGTATGGGGGAGCACAGAAATGGAGGGGCAAAGGGTGAACACGCGCAGCAGTGATACTCACTAGACACTATGTTGAAAATGAACTATACAACTTGTGGGGGAGGGGAGGGTGGTCCAGAGGGAAAAACTGTGAGAAAGCGAGAGTAGGAGTGACCTCGTCCAAAAAGAAATGTACTCATTACCTGATTTACATAACCCCTCTGTACATCACCTTTATAATAACAATTAGAGAGGTAGATAGGGAAAAAAAGGACTCAAATGGAAGCACCTGCTAGCTCCACTCCACAACTCTGGAGATCCTGGCACACCTGGGGAAGAATAAGGGCGCATCATGGCAGGAAGGCTAATGATCGGTTCTGGAGGAGCTAGCGGGAGCTCTGGAACCTGCCTTCTATGCTTGAAACCCAAGAGAAAGTCAGCATTCCATTTTCAGGTAGGCAAGTGGCTATGCTTGAACAAATAACGACATCAGATTCTTGAATGAAAATCTCCTGGTTTCTTCCTAGTCTTCCAAATGCACCCAACTTTTCTAGGAGGCAGTGGGTCTATTCTCCCTCAACCTAATTTTAAACATGAGGTGTGCCCACCGAGGGTGAAGTGATGCACACAGCTAATCCCTGAACTTGGGAGCTGAGAATCATGAGCTTGAGGCCAAACTGGGTTACATAAGACCGAATCTCAAAGAAAAAAATTAATGTGTGTTTAAGAAATTAATGGATGGGTCCGGAGCAAGTGGCTTTTGTCTATCATTCTATAATCCTAGCTATTCAGGGGACTGAGAACTAAGGATCTTGGTTTGAAGCTGGCCCAGGCACGCAGATCTTATACTCAGTTAACCATCAAAATGCCAGAAGTAGAAGTGTAGTTGGAGTGATAGAATGCTAGCCTTGAGTGAAATTAAGCTAAGCAAAAATACAAGGCCTTGAGTTCAAGGCCTTGAGTTCAGTACTGGCGCACACACACACACACACACACACACACACACACACACACACACGTGCATTAATGGGTAAGGCTTCAGGGAGAGGAAGGCAGTAAAAGGAAAGAAAAATGAACAAAGATTGTCATTAACTATTGAGTGCTGCGTAACAAGTTAGGTTGTGACTTGGTATTCATACCATTAAAATAGGGCTAAATAAAGTTAGATGTTTTTAAGCAGTTTCCAATGTAAATACTCTGATTCTAGATATGCTCTCCTCCCCCTTCCTCTTCCATTTACCCTTCCTGCCCCCGTTCTTCCTTTTCCCCTTCATTTTCTCTTTCCGTTTCTCTTAGGTTTGTTTTTATTCCCAGACCTTCACACAGGCTCTTTTATTCTCATCACAGGCAATTTGTGCCAGCATATGTGATGCAAATAAAGTTAGACAGAATTTTGGTTCTGACTGAATAAGAATTGCTCCACTTGAATTTACAAAAAAACAACAACCCAGTCCCTCTAAACCGATTCTATTCAAAGTTTCTTGGCTTTGGAATTTAAAGTACAAGCAGTTCTTGTGGGAGGTTAATTATAAAACATTTGGTCCACCTTCATCCCCATCAGGGACCAATACCAAATGAATCCCCAGAGAAGTTGGGCCTTGGCCCTCTCCTCTGTTAGGTAATGAAACTCAAACTGAAAATGTAAAAAATTATCTATGAGGTCAAGCCTAACCTACTGAGAGGAGTTAAAAATTCTCAGAAACAGTTAAGTGTTTACATACACACACACCCTTGATAATCTTGTCAAAAGAGACTGGCATTAGCAACTCAGACTTTCTAAATGTTCTCTTCCTCATGGAGACAAGAGACAGTGGTGGTGGATGGGAGAAATCGGAAGGGATTAGGAGAGCTATAAATTAGGGACTATCTTGAACTTCCTACCCTCTGTTGGTGGGAGAATTCAATTGCTAAGGGTGGATGATGTAATATGAACAGATGTTGAGAATAAGACCTAACATCCCTGCCCCTTATTTAAAGAACATCAAGGGCACGGAAAAATCAAATTTGAGCAAATGGAATGAACAATACCTTGGTGCCTGGAGCCAAAGGCAGGTGAGACAAAGATCAGTTCTGAAAACTATAGGCAAGTAAGCTTCATAGTAAGCCCTAATGTGTTCCAAAAGGGATTATTTAACAGATGGTCCAGGAGTACTCAGAAAACAGTGGATATAAAAAGCCAACACAGCTTTATTAAAGATAAATCAGGTAAATGTAATTTCAGATTTTCTTTCCCCCTCACTAGATTTACTAAAAAAAAATCAAGCAAATCTGATAGTTATATTTGATTTGGATTTTAGAAGAGCATTAAAACATTTTTTTCCTTGGTAGTCTTTAAAACAACATGGGGCAATACAGGTTTCTATAGTTGTATTGTTAGTTGTACAGATGTTTATGCAACGCCTCTTATGTTTGACTAGTAGATCATCATTCACACAGAAGGAATCTTTCCAGCTTCTTACAGCTTCTGTCCTAGTCACTGTGTGTGTGTGTTTGTATGTTGCATAAATGTGTGTATGTATGCTGGTATTGGGGTTTGAACTGTCCCTGAGCTTTTGTACTCAAGGCTAGTAATCTACTGCACTGAGCCACAGTTCCACTTCTGGCTTCTGGTGGTTAATTGGAGATAAAAGTTTCATGGGCTTTCTTGCTCTGGCCAGCTTTGAATTTTGATCGTCAGATCTCCTCCTCCTCAGCAGCTAGGATTACAGGCTTGAGCCACCAGTTCCTAGCCTCCCCCTCCCCTTTCCCGCCATTACTGGGGCTTAAACTCAGGGCCTGGGCATTGTCCTCAATGCTGGCACTCTACCACTTGAGCCACACCTCCACTTCTGGCTTTTTGCTGGTTGCTGGTTAATTGCATTTGCTTGTTGCTGGTTACTTGCACATACATGGTGTATATGTATGCTAGGAAATACAGAGACAGCAGGTTTCTTGTGGATATTCTTACACCTCTTTCAAACGGAGCTAAAATCCAATCAAATCAACAACCTGGCAAAGATACAACCAGTATAGGCCTTAAAGTTCTACAAACTATTAAAAAATCTTACCTATGATGCTAAAAAATAATAATTGACTCATACAAATATGAACAGATACAGATTAAATGAGACAACATATAATGGCAAAATGGAAGGTACAGACCCTATTTGGGTCCTGCATTGAACATGCCAACTACATTTCTGGATAACCAGAAAGACTTGAATACAGATTATTAGAAGACACTGAAGAATTGTTATAAATAGTTTTCCTTGTGAAATAGTTGTGCTTTTTTATTTTTTATTTTTTTTCTCAGTCATGGAGCTTGAATGGGGGGCCTGGGCACCGACCCTGAGCTTTTTCCGCTCAAAGCTAGTACTCTACCACTTTGAGCCACAGTGTCACTTCCAGTTTCCTGGTGGTGAAATGGAGATAAGAATCTCATGGACTTTCCCGCCTGGGCTGACTTTAAACCTCGATCCTCAGATCTCAGCCTCCTGAGTAGCTAGGATTGTAAGTGTGAGCCACCAGTGCCCTGCTTGTGAAATAGTTTTTGAAACTCCTCATCTCTCAGAAATATATGCTGGAGTAGTTGCAAGCAGAGTAATGATGTCTGAAATCTACTTTAAAATAATTTATTAGAAACGTTGAAGGGAATGTCTGTAAAGAGTAAGAGAAAGCTGAAGTTTCTGCACAGAGATGGACTGAGGGGATTCTATTTCTGGGTATATTTCAAATTTTCCATAAGGTAAGGTAAAAGAAGCGTATGTAAAGCATCTACTATAGCTCTTAGGAAGCATGTCTTTTCTCTAATCATAATGATAACAAGCCTAGAAAGTCCACTTTTCCTGACCAAGTTAATCAAAGACATTGCAGCTGATAATGTTGCTATGAGTTTGTTTAGTGTATGTCTTAACAGGGAAAACCAGATCTGATGAAGTTAAAGGCGCCAACCCTCAATTTAACATATTACTTAATGTCTCAAATACTGCATAGAAATAAGTTCTTGGACTGTGAATAAGAAACTTAAGGGAAGAAAAACCAACCAGAATTCTCAAGTTAGCAGTTTAAGTTTCCTTGGTTTTAATGTTTCTGAATGACAGTTTATTTTTGGCACTTTCTGTTTAAAGACTATTTTTCTTGTTCTCATTAATATCCTCTCACTTTTAGAACTGAAGGATAAGGAAAGATGATTAAATTAACAGGAACTTTTCAAACTACTATTAGAGGATGAAAAGTGATGTGTCTCATGTGATAGAAAGGATGTCTATTTTTTTTCACTCCTTTGGACTCACTTCACATTTAGTGTCTCATTGTACAATTAACTCCTTTAACTTCTGATTTGTTCCTGATAGGTCAGGAGTGTTCAGCTTGCCTCAGGAGGACAAGTTGCCTCAAGAAAATAGAACCTTCTCAGCCTCCTCACTTGCAGGTCCCATAAGAAAATGAGCATGAGGAAGCCATGTAGAATCAACTCTATGGTCCATGAGCCCAGGCACATTTCCTGATGTATTCTCGAGAAGTCATAATGCTGGAGGTCATAGGTGAGCCTGGCCTGTCTCCTTATGGATGCTCAATGCAATCACTAACTTTCAATTTTCTGAACTGAAAATCTTTTGAAAGCCAGATACCACTGTGGCTCACACCTATAATCCTAGCAACACAGGAAGCTGAGATCAGGGTTCAAACCCAACCTAGGCAATAAAGTTTATGAGACTTTTATCTCCAATGAACCACCAAAAATCCAGAAGTGGAGCTGTGGCTTAAGTGGTAGAACACCAGCTAAGGAGGATTGGAGTTGGGGCTCAGGTGGTAGAATACCAGCCAATGAGGGAAAGTATTAGACACTAAGTTCAAATCTTGGGCCACAGAGAGAGAGAGAGAGAGAGAGGAGAGAGAGAGAGAGAGGAGAGAGAGAGAGAGAGAGAGAGAGAGAGAGAGAGAGAGAGAACCTAAGGGATAGAGCCCAGGCCTTGAGAATGAATGAATGAATAAAACCTAGAACTACTCAGTATTTGAGAGGAGGGTATAATATAGTTGTTCCTTTGTATCCAGTGGTTCTGCATTGGTGGACCCAGGCAACTTCAGCCAAAAAAATTTGATAAAACAAAACATTGCCTTGGTACTGAAACCATGCAGAGTTTATTTTCCTCTTGTCTTCAGTCCTTCAACAACACAGTATAACAACTGTTTATACAACATTTATGTTGCACTAGGTACTATAAGTAATCTAGTTGTGACATATAAAGTCAGTATTCTTTACTTCTCAGTGGGTGATCTGGCTCTAAACATGAAATTGGGAACCTTTTAAACCTTCTTGTAATTAATTTTCCTTCAAGCATTCAAGCAGGCCAATAACCCAACTAACATCCAATTTAATTTTCTCCCCTATCAGCAAACTCTGTACAGAAATTGAGCCAAAGTTCCTTCAGCCATTACTATACTGAAGCTCTTGATAGTTCAGAACATACTTCTGGAAGCCAAGAATCCAGTCTTTGGAGAGGGCCAAACTCAGTGATATAACCCCAGGACTGTGGAACTTCAGCTGAGCAGGAGACACACTGTCCCTAAGGCTGTTGTCTCTTAGCCCATCTACTGGTTCCACTGCTTCTCTCTACTGTTGTCAGTGCTGAGATTTGCCTCTCTGTTCCAGTGATGGAGGACAGACCCTCCAGGGCTCACACCGTCAAATATTTGTCAGGCTTAAGTAATGGTGAGTGAAGTTGCTTATTTCATAGTAAGACACAAAGTCATGTTGGAACAAACCCCTTACCCACCTCTCTGAGGTCTCTATGATAGCTCAGACTTGGTTTCCCAGTTTCTCGTTCTTGAATATCTAATCACTATTTGTGTGATTTTTACGGCCACATACTTCTTTATTTTTCTCTCTTCGGGTTTATGTTTTCCCTCCTTTTTTCTTCTGTGTCTGGTATACAAAGAAAGTCAGATAGAAAGCAATGGACTGCATTTCGGTTTCTCTAAAAATGTATGGCTGAAAAAAGTGAGCAGTTGTAAGTAATTAGGAGACTTTTTCTTTAAAAAAGGATAGATTCTTTTTCCTTTCATAAAATAATAAGTGCTCATTATAGAACTTGGCAAAAACACAAATACCCTTAAAACCCTTTTTATCTGACATGTGTGATTGTACATTTGGCTACAGGTCCCAGATGTAGACAAAGAGTGTCTTATCTCAGAGCCCCTTCTTCTCCACACGGTACCCCCAGGAGGAAAGTGCCCAAAGGAAGCAAGCAAGGAAAAAGAACTTCTTATTATGGAGAGGGGCTTCAGCCCCAAGCCACAGTTTGAATTCCTGTGCTGAAAATAATTGGGCCTACATGGCCTTGAACCAATGCTAGCCCTGGGGACCTCGAATCCTGACCCAGGGGAGTGACTGCTGTCCCTGTTCCAGCCAAGGATATGAGGAGTGAGATCAGGGCCACCTCGATCATTGTTCCAGAGTAGCAGTGGGCAGAAGGCCCAGAGAGAGAGAGACAGAGAGAGAGAGAGAGAGAGAGAGAGAGAGAGAGAGAGAGAGAGAGAGAGAGAGAGAGGAACTAAGTCACCTAAGCACTCTGCAAGCACATATAACATAAAAAATGGCCAGTGAAGATCTCCCTAGGCCTTCTTGGGGTACAGTAAAGGGAGTCGGGCAAGAGGAAAGGAAGAGAAGAGCTCATCCCTAAAGCCTTCAGTTTTAATTCTACAAGTCCATTTAAAAAATTGTGCCAACAGCAAAGGACATAGCTTGCAAGATAAACAGAAAGCCCACTGACTGGGAGAAGATCTTTACCGGCCATTCAACGGACGAAGGCCTCATATCTAAAATATATGCAGAACTAAAAAAATTACCTTCCTCCAAAACAAAACCGCAAAGAACTAATAGCCCCCTCATCAAGTGGGCTAAAGACCTACAAAGAGACTTCTCTGATGAGGAAAGGAGAATGGCCAAGAGACATATGAAAAAGTGCTCTACATCACTGGCCATAAAGGAAATGCAAATCAAAACAACATTGAGGGCTGGGGATATAGCCTAGTGGCAAGAGTGCCTGCCTCGGATACACGAGGCCCTAGGTTCGATTCCCCAGCACCACATATACAGAAAACGGCCAGAAGCGGCGCTGTGGCTCAAGTGGCAGAGTGCTAGCCTTGAGCGGGAAGAAGCCAGGGACAGTGCTCAGGCCCTGAGTCCAAGGCCCAGGACTGGCCAAAAAAAAAAAAAAAAACAACATTGAGATTCCATCTCACCCCAGTAAGAATGTCATATATCAAGAAAACTAACAATAACAATTGTTGGAGGGGATGTGGCCAAAAGGGAACCCTACTTCATTGTTGGTGGGAATGTAAACTGGTTCAGCCACTCTGGCAAGCAGTATGGAGATTCCTCAGAAGGCTAAATATAGAACTCCCCTATGACCCAGCAGCCCCACTTTTGGGTATCTATCCAAAAGACCACAAACAAAATCACAGTAAAGCCACCAGCACAACAATGTTCATTGCAGCGCAATTTGGCATAGCGAGAATCTGGAACCAACCCAGATGCCCCTCTGTAGACGAATGGATCAGGAAAATGTGGTACATATACACAATGGAATTTTATGCCTCTATCAGAAAGAATGACATTGCCCCATTTGTAAGGAAATGGAAGGACTTGGAAAAAATTATACTAAGTGAAGTGAGCCAGACCCAAAGAAACATGGACGCTATGGTCTCCCTTATTGGGAATAATTAGCACAGGTTTAGGCAAGTCACAGCAGAGGATCACAAGAGCCCAATATCTATACCCTTATGATCACAGAAGATGATGCTAAGTGAAATAAACTCCATTTTATGGAAATGATTGTTATATTACAGTTGTAACTACTTTCAACATCCCATGTGTATCTGTAGTTTCTACTATTGATGATATTCTTGTATCACCTTCTTGTGATTGTATCTCCACTATCTCTGTAATCTTATCTGAGTGTATTGGAAACCGTGTATACTGGTATTAGAATTAGGAAATTGAAAGGGAATACCAAAATTGAGAGACAAAGGGTAAAATAAGAGAAACAATAACAAAAGCAATACTTGCGAAACTGTTTGGTGTAAGTGATCTGAACACCTCAGGGGGGGAAAGGGGGAGGGGGGAGGGGGGGTATGAGGGACAAGGTAACAAACAGTACAAGAAATGTATCCAATGCCTAACGTATGAAACTGTAACCTCTCTGTACACCAGTTTTATAATAAAAACTAAAAAAAAAAAAATTGTGCCAATAGAAGCAATGAGGTTTATGTAGAAAGCCTGAGCTAGAAGAATGGCCCATGCAAAACCAGGTGGCTGTGACCTATGCCTCATAATCCTAGCTACTGAAGAGGCTGAAGTAGGGAGGATCATAGTTTGAAGTCAGTTCAGGTAGCAAAGTTTTGTAGACTCCATGTAGAATAATCAGCAAAAGGTAAGTACAGCTCTAGTGGTAGAATGCCGACTGAGCAAAGCCTGAGTTCCTGAGCTCCAACCCCAATATTACACACAAAAAAAGTCAATGTAGCAGTAGTAGCATTCATAGTACCTAAAGTAATTTGAGTATTATGTGTCACATTAGAGTCTGACCTCACCTACATTAAGGGCTTTCCAAAGGCATACCAAAGTGCAGATCCGTCACGCCAGCAAAACCACTTAATAGGAGCTCAGCTCCCAGTTCACTAGTATTTGTTTTTCTAAACTTCACATGATTCATACATTTTTCCCAGAAGTAAAACTACAAAGAAATACTTTTCACAGATCCAAAAAGTAGTGAGAAAGCCAAACATAATACAGATGTTAGAATGAATAGAATCTTGGGAGATATTTTAGTTGAATACTGCTCATTATACAGGTAGTAAAATTGGATTTTAGCAAGGGAAAATGACTTACAGAAGATTAGGTCAGAACCACAATCCTTTTCTTTGACCCTCTTCCAGGGTCCCTCTGCTGCCCCTCTCTGAGGACATAGGGCACTTTGCAGGCTGGAGAAGATTGATCAGGCCCTTTCTTTTTGATGTAGGATCTGATTAAAATTGGCATTGAACCAAGACAATCAGTTTAACAAACACAGGAAGCTCAGTAAAATTTGGATGTCAGATAAACAATAATATTTTAGTGTATCACCCATGTTATGTGATATATATGTATATATATATATATACACACACTCTCACACTAAAATTCATTGTTGTTTACTTAAAATGTAATCCAAAAATTAAAATTTGAGTATATTTTAATGAATATATTTATTTGCCCGATCTGCAACTCTATAGTCAAAAGGAGTGATTAACAATTTTATTCAGCTGGGTGTCAGTGGCTCATGTCTGTATTCCTAGCATCTGTAATCCTAGGCTGAGCTGTGAAGATATCTATCTGTTCAAAGCTTGGCTGGGCAGGGAAATCCATGAAACTCTTATCCCCACTGAACCAGCAAAAGTCAGAAGTGGAGCTATGGCCCAGTGATAAGATTTCCAGTCTTGAGTGAAAAAGCTGAGGGACAGCAGCACCCAGGCCCTGAGTTCCAGCCCCAGTCCACTGCTACTCCCGCCCCTCCCCCTGCTACGCCCCCCCACCCCCACCGCCCTGCCTTTCCAAGTCCCATTCCAGTTTCCTTATTTTTACGGATGTGAAGATGGATAAGCAGAGATGGCTCTTGACTTGCCTGAGGTTCCATAGTTGTTTGGTGGTCAGGTTGAGACTGAAGATGACTTTAATCAAGGAGGGAGTTAGGAAGGGAAGGATGGAGGGAGGAAGGAAGGAAGGAAGGGAGGGAGGGAGGGAGGAAGGAAGGAAGGAAGGAAGGAAGGAAGGAAGGAAGGAAGGAAGGAAGGAAGGAAGGACCTGTACATATTTTTAGAATGCAATTCTAGCTAAGAGCCACCATACGTTTCCATAATCCCAGCATTGAGAAGGCTGAGGCTGGAGGGTTACAAGTTTGAAGACAACCTGGGCTACAGAGTGAGCTGATATTGCAAACAAACAAGAACGTAATTCTAAGAGATCTCCCCATGCCATGATTCCTCTTAAGCCACAGTAGTATAGTCAGGGTGTCTCTCATCGCTCCAACAATATAAAGCAGAAAGGGATTCTTGGGAAATGTTTAGGCCCATGGATCAGAGATTCAGGTGATAATCGTGGGGAGGGCTGCTTTAAACATAGGTCACTGAGTCCCTTCCTTCTCCCTGAGCCTTTCCTCGTGCATCTGAAGGAGACCTGACCAGTTGCATCTCTATCAAGCTCTTGGGTGCTGCTGTAGCTGTTGCTCCCAGAACCACCTTGGAGAAAAAATGCTCTAGTTAATTTAGTCATGCCTGTTTTACATGAATTCCCTGGTTAACAAAGGAAAACAAAAACCCTTGTGTTCAGTAATCATTGTGTATCAGTCATAGAAAATTGTGTTGTCTGCGATTAGGAGACATTGCTCTTTAGGAGCAAAGCCAGTCTAAATAAGTTTGCTGAACTAAGACCAATGAGATTGGACTAGAGCAATGAATTAAATGATGATGAAGCAAATTTAGTTGAGAAGGGAGAGAGCAAATAGGAACAGTGATTAGTCTCAGGAACCACGTGGAGGATCTGAAAACATACTGTAGTTAGAATGTTCTGTGACTACTTCATACCTTTTATCCCGCCCCCCCCCCCCCACTCCCAAACTTAGCTATCCAATTATGTGGCTAATTGCAGCTGAATGAGACATTTTGTGGAGATTATTCAGGCCAATACATAAAGTTCTGAGGCTTTTGTTCAGTCACTTTTGTGGGAACTCAGCGCCCTATTTCCACACCAGAGCTGGAGAGCAGCTGGCATAGAGTCCAGAACAAGTTTCTCAGGGCTGTTCCTCCTCCTTCCTGTCCCCTGCTGCCTCCTTCTCTGCCCCCAGTACAATAACTAGCTTGTTCTACCTCTCTTGGTGATGGCAGAAGATCCCAAACAAGTTTTTAAGGCCACCTTTCTTATCCTTTTGCTAGTCTCTCTGAAGCTCTGATCGCCAAGGCAAGAAGCCATCTTACGTCATAGCCGTAGCATCTCCTGCTTTGCACGTAGCAATGCACATAGGCAATGGTGAGATCTACCTAATGGTAGAGCTCAACTTTTAAATCCTTGGAAAAAATTCTATGTAAGTCCTGCTGGCTCACATCCATATTCCTAGCTACACCAGCAGAAAAGTCCAGGAGACTCTTTCCTTCAATTATCCACAGAAAAAAGCCAGAAATGGAGATGTGGCTCAAAGTGGTAGAGTGCAAGCCTTGAGCAAAAACGCTAAGGAATAAATAGTCTATGTCCAGGCAGGCCCTGAGTTCAAGCCCCCAGTACCAGTACAAAACAAACAAAAATCAAGTTACATATCCACATGGAGGGGTAGTACAGATAGAAAGAGCAGTCTTTTCTGAGAAACTCTAATGTCCATGTGTAAGTAAGTCTATGGGCAAAGCTTAATTAGCAAATATCCATGACAGTAAATAAAGAGCATGGAAGGGAAAAAAAATTTCCCAGCAGCCAGCAGCTGAAGCCTTGTTTAATGCACATGGGTCCCCAGGAGTCCATCTCCAGCTTGCCTGAAGGCAGAATCACTGGCCCTGTGAAATTGGGAAGCAAAAGCAAGGGAAAAGTTCCTGTAAGCATGGCTGGCAGCCTAGCCTTCCTCCCAGGAAACAAGAATGGCACCTTGCCTTCACACAGAGCACAGGAAGAGTGGCTTTCATATGCCAGCTGGGAATTCAGAAGATGGAAATTGTGACTAGCTCCTTCAAGGATACCAATGTGGTGATTGATTTAAACCAAGGTTCTCATTTCCACTGGGCCCCTCCAACACCCTGCTAGTGTATCCACCTATGAATTCATCATTGATAATATTAAAGCCCTTATGATCTAATCACCTCTCCGGCCTTGAACACAGGAGCCACTGGAGGACATTTTTATCTGTAACCCAGAGAGTAAGAGTAAAAGGATGAGCTCCACAGGTGAGAGAGAAGAGTGACGCTTCCGCTCAGCCAAGCCTTGGAGCAAGCCTGTTCAAGATGAAGGAGCATGGATTTGAACCCTACTGTGCCTCGTAGGAGCTGAGTCTTCTTCCTACACCAATCACATAATATCTTTAGCCTTGGATCCCTCATCTAAACAATAGAATCAGAAATGCTTGTCAGTGGGAATCCTGTAATCCAGGGCTACTAGTAATTAAACAATATTGCCTAGTTTCCCCCACTGTGGTTTTTCAGTGGTATTTCACAGAAAGTGTCAAGGAGTTGAGTAATGGGGAGGGGGTTGGTCACATTTTGGATCCCTCTCCAATGCAGGAAAATTATTCATCTCCCCAAGAGAGATTCGAAATGTTCCTCACTTTACCACCATCTGCAGAGAAATGCTGGCCCTGCAGAGAGGACGCAGCCAGCAAAAACACAGAGGCACAAATCATGTATATTACACAGCTGGAGATGCCCAGCTTTGTTTATTACTCAAGCAGTAAGCTTGCATTCCCTATAAGTAAAAATTGATGGAAACACATTTAAAAACCCTCAATAAAGGCCACATTGAACTCTCCCCATTGAACACGCACCCTCTCCCCGGCTCGTGGGGCTTGAACTCTGGGCCAGGGCACTGTTTCTGAGCTCTCAGCTCAAGGCTAGCGCTCTACCACTTGACCCACAGCACCACTTCCGGTTTTCTGGTGCATAATTGGAGATAAGAGTCTCATGGACTTTCCTGCCCCCACTGGCTTTGAACCCCGATCCTCAGATCTCAGCCTCCCGAGTAGCTAGGATTACAGGCATGAGCCTCTTTACTGGCACCTGGCTGGCCACATAATTCTTGAGAGATATAACCAACAGCATAGCTAGATAGATGGGTAGGAGAGGGGAGTTTCCTTCTTCCCTTCCTTCCTTCCTTCCTTCCTTCCTTCCTTCCTTCCTTCCTTCCTTCCTTCCTTCCTTCCTTCCTTCCTTCCTTCCTTCCTTCCTTCCTTCTTTCCTTCCTTCTCTTTTTGTCAGTCATAGGGCCTGAACTCAGGGCCTGAGTGCTGTCTCTGAGCTCTTCTGCCCAAGGCTAGCACGTTACCACTTTGAGCCATAGTGTCACTTCTGGACGGTCCTGCTTAGTCTGGCTTTGAACCATGATCCTCAGATCTCAGTGTTCTGAGTAGCTAGGATTATAGTTGTGAGCCACTGGCACCCAGTGGTAGTAGCAACTCCTTCTTTCTTTTTCTTTTCCCTCCTCCCCCTCCCCCTCCCCCTCTTCCTCCTCCTCCTCCTCTTCCTCCTCCTCCTCCTCCTCCTCCTCCTCCTCCTCCTCCTCCTCCTTCTCCTCCTCCTTTTCTCCCCTCCCCTCTCCTCTCTTTTCTTCTTCTTCTAGAATTGGCTCATGTGACAATGAAGGAGAAGTTCCATAATAGCTTCCCACCGCTGGAGTATGGGGGAATGGGGTATCATGGCTCGGGCCATGCCCAAAGGCATCAGAATTAGAGGAGTCAGGTGGTGTAACCCTTCGCTCAGGGTTGAAGGCCCTGGAACCCAACCCAATTGGATTGGTGGCACAAGTCCTAGAAACCACAGGCTGAGAACTTGTAGTTCCAGTGTCCAAAAGTGGGAATAGGGTGAGCCAGCTGGTGGTTGGGGGGGGTGGTTAAAAGGGAAGGAGAGGTAATTTGCCTCTTTCTTCTGACTTTTTTTGTTCTCCCAGCCACTTGGCTGGTGCCTGCACACACCGAGGGCAAATCTTCCCCACTCAGACCATTGACTCACAAGCCAATTTGCTGTAGGAACAGCCACACAGATACACTCGGTGGCATGGTGTGTGTGTGTGTGTGTGTGTGTGTGTGTGTGTGTGTATGTGTGTGTGTGTGTGTTTGTCTTATCAGCTCTCTAGGTATCCCTCAGTCCAGTTAAGTTGCTGTGCAAGATAAACGTCACAAAGGCTGAGCTCTGAAGGTGGCTTGCTCCTATGTTTTGGTGGAACACTTCGTGATTGGGAGCACAGTGTAAAGCATGAGCCAGGCACATCAATGAAGCAGGAGACAGCCAGGCAGGCTTTAGTGTGAGGCCGAGATGAAGGCCCCAGTGCAGACGCAGCAGAACATTATCTTGGACATGCTGACCATGGCTTATCATCAGTGGCTTGTGAGAAAAAGTTGGAGGGTGGTTTGGGAACACACAGTTCTCATGGGCACTTTGTCCATTGTCCTATCAAAAATCTATCTGTCCATCAACATACCATGTTCATAGAGAATGGCCTTGGTCCTTTTGATGTCAAGCCTGAAGGGAAACAAATCAGCATGGAAGGTTGAGTGTAGCTGTGTAGACTTGGAATATCCTATTAGTCATAATTATGTGCCTATGATGGGAAAAAAACAGGCAAGTGGCATCCCTGACAAAGCTCTATTATTGGTATGACTTATTAATGTGATGTTATTACATAACATTAAAATATTACATGCAAAGAACTTATGGCAGTGTTTTGCCTAGAGCAGGTACAAATACAAATCTGAGCTGCGTCATTCCCTGAGTATCAGAAGGCTTGGAGATGAGTGTATTTGTCTTACCAACTACAGCGATTACACATGCATCCTTCTGTGTGGTGAGCAAGGAAGAAGGGGCCTATGAACTCTATCCAGGAGGACATTTGGCAGTGGAGTGTGGGAGGAAGATTAGAGCTGATGGAAACAGAGGGTCTCAGGTAAGAGAATGGACTGTGTAAACACAAAGCCAGGAGATGGACAAGGACACCATTGGAAATCATTGGAGAAGCAGCTAGAATATATGGTGAGGGTGTGTGGTAGGGATGGGCAAGTAGGTGGGGTTGAGAAGAGGCCCCCAGCAGGCTCAGCACACTCTGTGTCTTAATCAAGGAAAGACAATGGGGTGGAACAGGGAGGAAGCCCCAGTTAGGTTCTGCAGGACATAACACATGTGGGAAGCAGAAGATGGTTTCTGGGAATGGGAGCCCAGCATGCAATGAAACCTTATGGCACAGGAAGATGGTGTGTGTGTGTGTGTGTGTCCATCTAGCTGGTTGTTCTGGGAGCAAGGATAGACATTGGCTTTTTCCCACAAGAGTTCAAGGCTCAGGCAGGTAGTTTTGGCCAGTGGGTGCCAAGATAGATTCTTGTCTAGCCATACACTTAAGGAAGAAAAGGTGATACGGGGTGAGGGAAAATCCAGCAGTGGTGCTGGAGGTGAGGCAGAGAAGGCAGTCAGATAGGCTTCAAGGAGGAGCAGGCTGTGGCTCGAAGGGGGAGGAGGAAACTGGTGAAGAACACCATTCTGCTTCACATTCTCACTCTCCATACCTGTCAGCCCAGGAAGGTGCAGAGAGGAAGGGCTCAAGGGATTCAGCCCTGGGCTTACTGGAGACACAGAGAGAAGGGGACCAGGAGAGGTCAAGGCCAGCCAAGAAGTACCCTCAGACTCGACAAATGGGACTACTACAAATTAAAAAGTTTCTGCACAGCTATTTTGGTGGCATAGCCACCAAAATAGAAAGACAGCCAACCATATGGGAAAGGATCTTTACGAGCACAGCAACAGACAAAGAAAGGCCTAATATCGGTCATCTACAGAGAACTCAAAAAAACTAAGCCACTCCAAGCCCAATAAACCAATTAGGAAATGGGCAAAGGAGCTAAAGAGAGACTTCACAAAAGAAAAGATAAAAATGGCAAAGAAACACATGAGGAAATGCTCAACATCCCTGGTGGTAAAGGAAATGCAAATAAAAACAACCCTGAGATACCACCTCACCCCAGTTAGAATGGCCTATACTCTGAACTCAGGAAACAACAAATGCTGGAGGGGTGCGGGGAAAGAGGAACCCTTCTCCATTGTTGGTGGGAGTGCAAATTAGTACAACCACTTTGGAGAACAGTATGGAGGTTTCTCAAAAAGCTCAATATAGACCTACCCTATGACCCAGCCATACCACTCCCAGGCATCTATCCTAAACAGCAAAACCCAAGATATCAAAAAGACATTTGTACTTCCTTGTTTATTGCTGCACCATTCACAATAGCTAAAATATGGAAACAACCCAGATGCCCCTCCACAGATGAATGGATCCAAAAAATATCGTACCTATACACAATGGAATACTACATAGCGATTAGGAATGGTGAAATATTGTTATTCGCAGGGAAATGGTCAGAACTTGAACAAATAATGTTGAACGAGACAAGCCTAGAACACAGAAAACAAAGGGGGTATGATCTCCCTGATATATGACTGTTAAGAAAGGGAGATGGAGAGACAGTAGAGACCAGGTCTGTGAAACCAAAAACTGCTTGTCAAATGGTATTTCCCACAGGATTGGGTCAGCGACCCAACATTATGTAACTAAAACCAAACAACTACTCAACATATAAAGGTCGAAAATTGACCTCTCAGTGGAATACAATAGCTCAAAAGCCACGTATGTACGTTCATATAAGACTACTGTCGACATATTGTCTAATGTCGACATTACATTTAAAGCCCTAGGCGAATTTTCTTGAGCGTAGGCCACGTGGCTACTGTATATGTTCTTGGTACATTGGGTATTGTATATATGTCTACCTGACCTAGGGAAGGGAAAGAAAAACAGGGTGTAAGATATCACAAGAAATGTACACACTGCCCTATTATATAACTGTACCCTTTTTGCACGACACCTTGTCAAAAAATTGTGTTTAATTAATAAATAAATTACAAAAAAATAAAAATTAAAAAAAAAGAAGTACCCTCAGATATGGCGAGTCTGCCTACACATTTGAACCCAAGGGACACCAAGAAAGGAAAGCAGTGACTTCTGCCATTACCTTGGTCACAAGGGTCTGAAATATTAGAATTGAAGTTCCCTCTCTTCCCCCTCTCTCATTTCTCCTTTCCTCTCCTCCATTCTCTTCCCTTCCTATCCCCTCCCCTCCTTTTCCTTTTCTTTCACTTCTCTTTTCCTGCTCTTCTCTTTTGTATTTCTTTTCTTCTCTCCTTTCCTTTTCTCTTTTCCTTCTCTTCCCTTCTCTCAGTGCTGGGGTTTGAATTCAGGCCCTTGCTCTTGCAAGGCAGGCACTCTACCACTTTTGCTTCAGTTGTTTTCTAAAAAGAAAACATGGTGCTTTTGCCCAGTTGGCCCTCCCAATCCTTATACCGACCTCCACCTTCATATCTGAGATTACAGGCATGTTCACAGCAATAACCAGAATAACGCCTCTCAGCACTTCCCTTTGAATTGGTAAAGCATCTACTGAAGCAGAGTCTACATTTTTGTACCGACTGTTCTGTTCTCCTCTGGTTCAGATCATCAGCTCAGAACCTAGGGCTGGCACTGTCTGAGCTCCTGACTTACATTAGGGCCTTAATACTGGGCTCATATGTGCTTCTTGCCCCTATACAACAGAGATCTCCACATAATTAATTCTTTTAAATAGTTAATAGTTGTCCAATAGCAATAGTTTAATCATTGTTGAGTTAAACCAATATACTGTGCATGCATGCTCATAAAGCAGTTTGATTTAAACTACCTATTTTATGTACATACTCATAAAGGGCAGTCTGGCCTGTAGAAAGCTGGACTTGATGTTGACATTGAAAAACTGGGGGAGACTTTGCACCTTTCAGGTTATTTGATTCCCCCTCAGTTAACAGGAGACACTTACCCTGCCCATCTCATAGGCTATGTAGCAAAGGATCAAAAGTGATAAGTGAAACATGCTCTGTGTGTGTGTGTGTGTGTGTGTGTGTGTGTGTGTGTGTGTTGGTACTGGGTCTTGAACTCAGGGCCTTGAGCTCTCACTTAGCTTTTTTTGTTTAATGCTGGAACTCTACCACTTGAACTACACCTCCACCTCCAGCTTTTTTATTTTTATTTTTTGGTTGGTTAAATGAAGTTAAGAATAGGATGGGCTTCTTCTGCCCAGGCTGGCTTCAAACTGTGATCCTCAAACCTCAGCCTCCTGAATAGCAAAAATAACAGATAAGAACCACGGTGTCCAGCTGTGAAAGGTGCTTTTCAACTCTTAGGAATGCTACAAACCCACAGGGCTTTTTTAGACATGACTTCTCTTTGTTGTTCACTTTGATGCATATCTTGGTTGCATAACTTTGATCTGGATGACAAATGTATAAGACAAAGATGCTCCTGCCTTGCCCCTAAGGAAGGAAATCATCTTCTTATAAAACTCGGCTATCTATATGTGACTAGAGATCAAATCACAAGGTTCTTGATATCTGATAATAAAATTAATAGACGTATCAAAAAAGAGCAGAGGTCACACAACGGACACCATTATCCAGCAGTAGACCTTGTTACATGGATCCTTCTAGAAAAGGGCAAGTAATTATTAACTCTTAAAAGGTTCAAAGTGCTACTAAGCCAAACCACATCTTTCTTGTATTATAGATGTACAACTGATTGTTTCTGAGCCATCGTACAGGACTTCACTGTTTAACTTATTAAGTCTTGCCCTTTAGGAATTGTGGAAAAATATTAGCTGCACACAAACAGATAAATTTAGTGTTGCCGATTTGGGGAGAGGAGCCAGGCTGAAGCCAGAGCCTGAGTAGTGTCTCCACAACTCCATCTCCAGGTGCTAACAGCACTGTCAATGTGATTCTCTCAACCAGGCTGGTGGCTCATGCCTGTAACCTGAGCTACTCAGCAGGCTGAGATCTGAGGATCATAATTTACCGTCACCTGCACAGACAAATCTCAGAGACTCTTACCTCCCACTGACCAGCAAAAAGCCAGAAGTGGGAGTGTGACTCGGGGGGTAGAGTGCCAGGGATGAGTTAAAAAGCTCAGCAAGACTGATAGGACTTGAGTTCAAGACCAAATATGAACACACACACACACACACACACACACACACACACACACAGGTGCCCTACCATGGATGCTTTTAGAAGTTCATGGTAACCAATACCTGTGAAAAACCTAGATAAGACATGTTCTTTGTAATCCTATTTCCCAGCCCAGAAACCCTATCAAGGATAGAAGTGTAAATGGAGTTTCTAAGCAGGACCAGTGGGAACCACATCTTCCCTCCACTCTAATACCCACACACCGTGACATTAATCCTCTGGGTGGACACCAGCTCAGTCTGTTTCTTCTGACATGTCTCCCCTTCTCCAGGGTGCTCAGAGGCCTGACACAGGCTGATCCATCTCGTGGCTCTCACACACATTCTTTCTCACTCTCATTTCCTGCCTGGTCCATATCCATCTTCCTCTGCAGTCCATAGCTTGTCCTCCTTTATGGAGAAAAATGAAAGAGAAAAGAGCAGAGGCATCTATTTCTTCACTGTCATTCTCCACATGTCATTTTGAACACCTTGTGGAATTAATTTTGCAATATCTCTCACAGATACTTGTTTTCTGTGAGAAATATTAAATTGTGTCAGACTCTTAGAAGACCTGGGAGGCTGATAAACATTGCCTTTGGCCTCTTTCCATCATCCATGTTAGAATCAATGCCATCTCCCTTTCCTGCCTGAAGCTAAGATAGTGTGGAGGTCTTACATAATGAAAAGGAGAGAGAGGACAGGAAGCAGCTACCTGTTTGGCATGACCGTGTCTAGGAAACCTGTTATCAAGGGCTTGATAGTGACAGGATAAAATCTGACCATCCATCTCTGAGCTGGAGAGGTTAGATGGTGAAAAGGGTGTCTCATCTCTTCTCCTCCCCAACACTGTTAAGGTATGAGGAATTCCAGGGCTGAATACTCCATGTCCCCTACCAGATGGATGGTAGCTGTTTGGGGCCTCTGAGAGTCCAGGAAAAAAAAGGATTTTGAATTGATTGAAAGGGAATGAATGAATTGTTTGGGAATTTGAATTGTTTGGGAAGTTGAGTTGGATGGGATGGCTGGCCCACACCCTAAGTTCCCCAGTCCTGAGAATGTCGTGTGTGTATGACATTCAGGAAGAAGTGAAGGGCTGCTCATGAGTACATTCCTCCCAGATTCCTAGTGCACTCTGCTGGCTCGGAACAGAACTCCTTGGCGAGAGACGCGCTATGCTTGCTTCCATCACCCTGCCTTGCCTTGCTTTAGCGATAAGCAACAGTGATAGCAGTCCTGGGCCTTGGACTCAGGGCCTGAGCACTGTCCCTGGCTTCTTCCCGCTCAAGGCTAGCACTCTGCCACCTGAGCCACAGCGCCCCTTCTGGCCGTTTTCCATATATGTGGTGCTGGGGAATCGAACTGAGAGTTTATGTGTTGGAGGCAAGCACTCTCGCCACTAGGCCATATTCCCAGCCCCCCTTTGATTCTCATATTTTATCTGGGAGTCAGGCATTGGATGATTAATCAGATACACTTTAAATGCTAAGAGGAGCCCTAGACAGAGGAAGATAGCCATTAAAAACATTAAAAGGTGACCTTTCATGCTTGTATTCCAAGCTGCTCAGGAGGCTGAAGCTGAGATCTGACAATCAGGGTTCAAAGACAGCCTGGGTAGAAAAGTCTCTGAAACTCTTATCTCCAATTAAGCAGCAAAAAGCAGGAAGTAGAGATGAGGCTCTACTTGAGCAAAAGAGGCCTTAATCATTACAAATAAAAGGTTTAGGGTGGGTCTATTACCAAAACATGGCAAGATGTACATATGTATTATTATTATTATTAGTAGTAGTAATAGTAGTAGTATTGCCAGTCCTGGGGCTTGAACTCTGGGCCTGGGCATTGGGCACCGTCGTTGACTTCTTTTTGCTCAAGGCTAGCACTCTACCACTTAAGCCACAGTACTACTTCTGGCTTTTTCTGTTTATGTGATGCTGAGGAATCAAACCCAGGGCTTCATGCATGGTAGGCAAGCACTCTACCACTAAGCTACATTCCTAGCCCCTATTATTTTTAAAACAGCATTTGTTGAATTACAATTTGCTGATGTTATCATTTTTACTTTTTTGATTGCACACAGCTTTATTTTTGGGTACTTGTACAGACTATATTTGAAACATAACTGTTTTTTAAATGCTAAGAAATTAGTTTCTTTAACTCTAGTATACAAAATTGTGTGCACGTGTACCTGTGCCAGTCCTAGGGCTTGAACTCAGGTCCTGGGTACAGTCCCTGAGCTTTTATGATCAAGGCTCTACCACTTGAGCCATGGCTACATTTTCCTGCTTTTTGGTGATTAATTGAAGGTCACGGTCTCATGGACTTCCCTGCCCTGGCTAGCTTCAAACTGCTATCTCAAATCTTAATTTTGTGATTAGCTAAGATTACAGGTGTGAGCCACTGGCACTTGGCCATACAGGATTTTTAATAAGTACATCTAGTCTTTTTAGGGGCAATAATTCTAAAGACTGGAATGTTAGTTTAGGGCTTCTTTTTAAGTGATTCATGATCACAATGAGCTCTCAAGGATGGGTCTTATTATAAAAACCAAACCAAACCTGGAGATGTAGTCTAGTCTTAGGCAAAATACAGAGACCATAGGTATGAGTTTTCAGGATTTCCATTTGTCAGTCAAGCCCTTTAATTATGTGTCTATCATTTAAAGAGTCTACAGCTTCTTAACATCTCTCAAAGGAGAGGGTAGATGCAGGCAGCCCCTTTCTGTCTTCTCATTCTTGTAACTTAACATCTGAAAGGAGAAGGTGATAGGAGGCCAGCTTGCAGCTGAGTATGGCCTTTAAATATTTATTATTTAGAATTTTCTGTTGCCTCTTCTGTCTATCCTGCCTCAGAAAGGCCATGATTTGCAGCAGCTGTCTTCTGCAATTCATATTATATTTTAACAGTTTTGTTGTTTCTTGATGTTTACAGTGTTGCCAACACAACTGTACTATAAATAAAGCAGCAATTTCCAGTCTTCTACCTAAATTTTTGTCAGTATATCTTACCTTAAGTAGATTCCCAAAAGTGAAAAAAAAAATCTAGGTTCAAGCTCATCAACGTTAAACTCTCTGGATTGAGTGGAACATACTTCCCCCCAAATCACTCTACCACTGAACTCTACCCCAGTCCTTAGTTTTCTTTTTTGGAGACAAGACTTGCCACGTAGTCCAGGAACTTGCTATCCTTTTACCTCAACTTCCTGAGTAGTAGGATTCCAGGCATGCACTGCCACATCCACCTGAAGATGTTTGTCTTCAGTGAACCTTACCTGGACCATAGGACATAAAATGGAGACTTGGACTTCTGCTCCCTCCCTTCACGGAGACCGAGCAACTCTAAGACTCTTGGATGCCTTGAGGTCCCCAAGGCCAGTCCTAAGACAAAGACTTCTCTGGTGTTACTGATATCAGGTGTATGGTCAGCTCTACAGAAGCAGGAGTGAGGGGAAAAGCGAGCTCAGAGGTGGAATGAGAGCAATTAGGTGCGCACTTTGGGGAGGGGATGTTAAACCATTACTTGGATGAAGCTCAGCTGCCCCCCTCAACGTGCTTGAGCCTCTTCTGAGGATCCACGTGAGTTGCTGCATCTCAGGATGGCCTGTGTCCAGGAAAAAGATGAGATAATTTATCTGCTGGCTCCTAGAACCCATTGATCAAAACTTCACCCAAGATGTCCTGAACACCTGGCCCATTGAGTGCTAGGGTGCCATTGACTCTCAAGGCCTGCCATGCTTCAGGGCCACAGGTGAGCCCAGGAGCAGGTGGTTGGAGAAGTGTGAAGTCTGAGTAGGAGGTACTTTTGGGATATTGAGGGAAGACCTGGCACTACCAACCAGAAGAAGGTAAGGTCCCAGGATCTGAGGGGAGGCAAAGATGTCTGATACAGTAGGTGCACACTTCCACTGAGTAGATGAGAAAACCGTCATCCAGAGAGGGGAAATGCCTCCACCAGTGTTACTCAAAGAGTTAGTGGCAGATCACTGCCCCTCAGACTCTTGGCTCTGTGCTCTTCCATCATACTAACCTGTCAGTGCATGCAAGTTTTGCTTCTCTTCCTACTAAAAATTCATGAATGTATTGTCAAGGCCCTGACCCTTCTTAATGCGATTTCCCAAGCGTCCTAGGCACCAACTTCATCCATCACAGACAGGGTGCACATTGTAACTGTAACATTTAACATTATTTTTCTTAACAGCCAGGTTTCTCTGGAGTTAAGGAAAGCAGACCAGCAATGTCTCTGGCTATCAGTCATACCTGCCCAGAGCAGGTAGAGGTTCTCTTCTGCTTTGTCAGAATTGCACAATAGCAGTCTTCAGTTAATAAGATGTCTGGGGTAATGTAAACCAAGACTGATGCCTGAAAAGGCCCACAGATGCTTTGTAGCAGCCTATGTCTTCTCATTCTATAAACTGCTTCACAACCCTTTCTGTAATCCAGAGTATAAATCAGGAACAACAATAATAATAATCATAAATAGGGGCTGTGAGTATGGCCTAGTGGCAAGAGTGCTTGCCTCACATACATGTTCGATTCTCCAGCACCACATATATAGAAAACGGCCAGAAGTGGCACTGTGGCTCAAGTGGCAGAGTGCTAGCCCTGAGCAAAAAGAAGCCAGGGACAGTGCTCAGGTCTTGAGTCCAAGGCCCAGGACTGGCAAAAGAAAAACAAAATGGCTGAGGAATAATAATCACAAATGGATTTTCTTCCCCAAAACCAAACCAAACCAACTGAGGAATAGGTATTAACCATCCATCAAGAAGTCTCTTTACAGAGAACAAAGGCACATGGTCTCCCTGATATGTGGATGTTGAGGGCAACGGTAGAGATCGTGTCTGTAAAATAACAAACTTCTTTTTTTTTTTTTTTTTTTAATAACAAACTTCTTTTCAAATGGTATTTCTACATGTTTTGGTCAGTGACTTTACATCATGTCTCTAAAACCAAACAATTAATAAATAAACATAAAAATGTCAGGATAGACCTATCAGAGGATCACAATAGCTCAACGGCTATGTACATATGATTATGTAAGACAAGGCTAAGCAAAATGAACTCCAAGAGATGGTAACAGGAGGATTTTATTGAATGTACTCGGTGAATTTCCTATGGGGTACTCCCTGTGGTCACTGTGTATGATTTTGGTACACTGGATATTTTATATATGTTTATCTGAGCTAAGGAAGGGAAAGAAAAATGAGGGAGGGTGTAACACTTATGACAAGAAACGTACTCGCTATCTTATTATGTAACTGTAACCCCTCTGTACATCAGCTTGGCAATAAAATTTTTAAAAAAGAAGTCTAGTTAGTAGTTCTACAGAGAAATATAGTCATTAGTCATCTTGTATTAGCCCTTGGACCTTTCTGGGAATTGGTAATTCTGTGCAATAATTTCCTGACCTGGGCTCCATCTTGGAGATGACATTTCAGTAATTGATACTTTCTTGGAGAATTTGACCACGATCAAATTGTATAAATTGACAGATTAACACACACTAAGGTGCTGTATAAAAACCAACAAATACATGCACATTACTAATAATTTCCCCAATCCTTGCTTTCCTTCCTGGGTCACACATTTCCTGTCATGAGACCGTTTTTCTGTGGACCTGGGTCCATGTGTTCTCCTTCCCAAGTTTTGCCATAGTCCTAAAAGCTTTGAGGATGTTGCATTCTTGTGTTAGTTGAGTAAAATATGTGTTCTGTTCTTTGATAATTGACTGATTACCTTTGCAAAGTAACTGGAATTCATTACGCTTTCACTACAGAATCAAGTTATTTATATGAAAGGAGTTTAAGACACATTTGTATTTAATCTACTCGGCCACAGATTATATTTTTCTTTTCTTCATCAAAGTTACTTACACAAGCTGGACTGATAGTGAGAAATCACTAGTAAGTTCTTGAGACCTAGACAGACACCGGCTTGGCTTTGCAGTGGGGGTCATGTCATAGAAACGACATTTTATTTCTGACTATATAGCTATTTTAAGATGTTGGTCTCCATAGAGCCAGCAGCAACTTCTTTTTGATCTTTGAAACAGCAATGATTTCAACACTTAGGAAAAAAATATCTTCCATGTCCTTGCATGCTTCTTAGTTCATATAGACAACTAAGCCATGTTGTGCTCACACGTGACGACAGCAGTCTATTTCCCATCTGGCTCTGGGAGTGAGAAGCTGGAGACAGTGATCCAATTCCACATAAGTGGAGTATTTACAGAGATGGTGACCGATCATCTTCTATATCTGCCCAACCTACACGCATATTTAGAGTTGTGGGCTTGCTACCATAATGTTAATTGTGGGGAAAGAAAGAGGAAACAGGACAGGAAGCGAACAAAGAGACCACATTCAAAAAGTGAGACAATTTTGTCTGATGGATTAAAGCCATGAGAGGTAAGTACAGAACACAATTCTAAGCAAGTAGCAAGGAGTTGATGACTGATGAGGACAGGCATGAAATTGTCTTTTAGGCCCGGAGTGCCAGAGAACATAGTAGCTGAACACAGAGTTTAGGAATGAAGAGCAATAATATTTGCCTAATGTGGCTTTGGGAATAGAAGGGTAAAGTTCATGGACAGTTTTAGGGCTGTTTTTCTCAATTAGGTACCAGAAAGAAGACCTGGACAATTGACTTATAGGTCCTTATGGGTATGGGTTACTTAACAAACCCCAGCCTTTTTAAAAGTATTCACCACTGTTGGTGATGAGGAGAAAAACACAAACTAAGCACCCAAATTAGGAGAAAAACTCAAATATATTCAAATAACAGTGGATGCTTTGTATAAAAAGAGCAGAATGGTTTGCCAGGTGAGGAGATGAATAAAACTCACTTGGTTCGGAAATGACATGAGGTATGATAGAAGAGTCAGATCTCAGTAAGTTCATGTTTCTATGCAAAGCTGATGAAGGGAGGCAGTATGACCCATAATTACTAAAATTGAGTTTTCTACACACACCCCCACATCCAAAACCCACATATAAATGTATATATGTATATATATGATATGAAAATGTCATACTCTTATCACAGTGCAAACTGATATTTTCTATTCTGTTCCATATCATTGTGTCGAGAGTGCTGGCATAATCTCTCACTTATTATAAAGCCCCATAATGGGTTATGATCTATGATTTGGAAAAATAAATACCCACAGGAATGGGTAAAGTAAGGATTTAGGGCAGGGAATAGTTAGCTTTCCAGCAAGGTCTTATCTATGCTGGGATTATTCAAGCCAGGTAAGAAACTACTGGAGAATTAGGAAGAGCAATCTCCTCCCACCCCATGATAATAGTCAGATCTGTCCCCAAATACTAAATGCCTGTCATCTGGGTTGTCCTGCTTTGAAGGTGTGATAAGGTTTCCACCTATCACACCCATAAGATGGTGAGAAATTGGCAGCCACAGGAAAGAGAAAAGGACTGCTGTTTGATGCCACTAATTAATGCTAATGACAAGGGATTCTGGAAAATTCTTAAAAGAACTAGAGTCTTGAGCATTTAGTTATACAATTATAGTATTTACAAAGATCTTCCAGTACTTGATTTTCATGACTCATATCTACTATTTTATTTGATGTCTTATTGCTTTATTTTAGCCTCTAAAGCAAAGTTAACAAATGGTGATGGTAAGCCCCTCTGTCTTGTTCCTGAATTTGGTGGAAATGGCTTTGGTACTTTTGTATGCTGTTTATTATGTTGTTTTGAGTAGCTACTGTTTATGTTTCCCTGGAAATCCAGTAAGGTTGGACACAAACCAGAAGAGTTGTGGGAAACAAATGGACAAAAAATAATTGAAGAAGGAAGCAGTGATGAGTTATGTTGAATGCTGTATAGGTCAAGTGAGAGAAAATGGGAAAATTGTCCATAAGATTTAGAAGCTTGGAAGTCATGGCACTTGGGTAAGGGTGGTATACATAGGATGGGTTAATGAGACTGTGAGTTTTTGTCCTTCCTTCCTTCCTTCCTTCCTTCCTTCCTTCCTTCCTTCCTTCCTTCCTTCCTTCCTTCCTCCCTCCCTCCCTCCCTCCCCCCCTTTCTTTCTTTCCTTTTTTTACTTTTTTGGCGCTGCTCCTGGGGCTTAAACTCAGGACCTGGGCACTCTCCCTGAGCTTTTTGCCCAAGGATAGTGCTCTACCACGTGAGCCACAGCGCCACTTCTAACTTTTCCTTTATTGGAGATAAGAATCTCACAGACTTTCCTGGGTTAGAACTGTAATCCTCAGATCTCAGTCTACTGAGATTACAGGCGTGAATCACCAGTAACCAGTGCTCCCCACCCTTTCTTTCTTTCTTCTTCGTCTTCTTCTTCTTCTTTTTTTTTGGTAAAGGGGTTCAGAAAGTTGGATAGTAGCTAGAGCAGATGGCATTCAGAGAGCATTTTTTTTTTGTTCTAGATTTCTTTTTTCAAGGTGAGAGACTTAAAACCATTTTTGAAAGATACCAATCATGACCCAGTACTGAGGAAAAACTGATGGTCAGAGAGAAGGAGGAACATTTGTAAAGCAATCTTACAAAGATGGGATGAGGTGTTGTCTGCAATAGAGGATGACTTCAGATCGAGCAGGACAGTTACTCTGTGTGTGTGTGTGTGTGTGTGTGTGTGTGTGTGTGTGTGTGTGTGTGTGTGTGTGTGGTGTTGGGGATCAAGTCCAGGGCTTCTTGCATGCTGAGCATGCATTCAAACACAGAGCTACATCCACAGTCCCAAGCAGAGACAGTTCTTCATAAAGGGAAGGAAGGCAGAATATGACAAATACGGACAGACACTGGTAAATGGAAGAAGCCATAGAAGATTTCCTAAGCAATTCTAGTAAACTTGCAAGAGCTTGTTCCTTCTTTCCCCAAGGTCTATTCCTGCATTTTAGATCTCATCACTCTGTGAATGAATGAAGCATTTCTAGAGCAGCCTGAAGTGACAGGAAGGAGAGCATCCTTTCTATACATCTTAGGCCCTGTGCTGTGAGAATACCTGAAGCTAGTCTCATCTTCCTAGCTGGACATACATAAAAAAAGAAAAAGGAGAGAAGAGAGAGAAAGGAAAGAGAGAGAGAGAGAAGAGAGAGAGAGGATACTCAGAGAGAACAGGGAGAAAGGAGAAAAGGTAGTGAGAAAGTAAAGGAAGATGAGAGGGAAAAGAGAGGAGACTCAGACACAGCGTAAGAGGGGCTAGACTGCTTCCCAAAAAGCACAAGAGAGGGAGAAGGGCACGTAGGTTTGTTTTTATTCCCCTGCTGAGGAACTCCATCATCCTCAAGTCAAGATCTAGTCAGTTTCCTAAACATGACCACAGTTGGAAGAGAGGCCGCATGTGACATTATAGGCCTTCAATGCTGTCATCAACTCCTTGGATTGGAAGGGGTTAAGTGTTATCAACCCAGTGTCAGGCGAGATGAATTTGGCAGGCATGGTCTTTCCTCTGCCCCACCTCCTCCAAGGCCACCACAGAAGTCAGAAGTCAGCATCCCTGGCCCAGCCTCGGAGGTGAGGTACCTCCTGTAGAATCTGCCAGCTCTAGTGGGAAATGCTGCCACATTGTTTTCTTCCAGAAAAAGAAAAGTCCCAACATAAAATGGCCTGGCTACCTTCCTGAATCCTGAGTTTGGTGCAGATAGTTTCTGCTCTCTGATCCCTACCCCAGCCAGCTATTTCTTTAGGAGAGCCCCCTGGGAACAAAAATGGGAGAAATTTCGTGTGTGTGTGTGTGTGTGTGTGTGTGTGTGTGTCTGTCTGTCTGAGAGAGTATGTGTGTGTGTGTGTATGTGTGTGTGTGTGTTTGCTGGTACTGGTGCTTGAACTCAGGGACTGCACACTGTCTTTTAGGTTTTGTGCTCAAGGCTGGTGCTCAACCACTTCCAGGTTTTTTGTGTGATTAGAGATAAGAATCTCATGAACTTTCTTTCCCAGCCTGGCTTTGAACTGTGATTTTCAGACCTCAGCCTCACAAGTAGCTAGGATTCCAATTATGAGCCACTGGTGCCCAGCTGGTAACTTGTTTCTTGAAAGCAGCACCCACAGGAGCAGGGACTCCATGTAGCCAGCCAGATAGAGGTGCCTGACAGACACTCCAGTTCTTACTGGTTTCCCTGGTATTGTGTTGTAATAGAACCTGATATTAAAAAGCATATTTCATGGTCTCTTATCCACAGCTTGGAGGAGGGCCATTCCCTATGCATGAGCCATTCACTCCAGCTCAACAGAAGGGGAAAATCCCATTTCCACAACTGCCAAATGGAAGGGATGGATCAGGTCACGTGGACAAGCACGTTGTGCCCAAGTACAGCTTCCCAACTCCAGATTCTGAGCTGAAATACCTTGAAGGGAGACTGGGCTTTTCGGGTGTTGTCCTAGGTTAGCCTCTTCCTTTGGCGTCACCTGACCCTTACCTGATACAGGTGGGCCTCTGGGGGAGGGCATTTATCTTTCTGTCTTTTGGGGGATGAAATGAGCATATTGGGATCTCTCATTCTTCCTTCCAGAAGGCGATGTCATAAAAATGAATAAATCAACATAGAACATGTCATATTTATGCCTATTGGCTGAATTGATAAGACTTATTTGTAATGAAAATTAAGCAAGCAAAATGCTAAAATGTTCTCTCTGGGGAACACACAGTGGACCATCTTACCACAGATGTGCACACATGGCTCATTGCACACTCTATCCTTATCTCTAGTCTCTCATGTTAATGCAGAAGGTGATAGCTGCTGTCTCTTGGTGTGTGCGTGTGCGTGTGCGCGTGCGCGTGCGCGTGCGCTGGTGTATGAACTCAGGGCCTCACATTCCTACTTGCTCTCCTCTTTGAGCCACAGCTCCACTTTTGGCTTTTTGGTGGTTAACTGGAGATAAGAGTTTTAAGGACTTTTCTACCTAGTCTGCCTCTGAACCTTGATCCTTAGCTCCATCAGCCTCCTGAGTAGCTAGGATTACAGGGGTGAGCCAGAGGCGCCTGGCTTGCCTTTTCTAATTTAGCACAGAGTCAGTTAACACACCTATGTAGAGCTGCTTAATGACAATGATAACTGAACAACAATGACGGCTACCATCTAACCCCCAACATGGGAACTTCACTCTGCTGACTACATACTGCCAATGTGATCTCACAATTTATACACTTCTCAGGCTAATTCTTCCAACATTTGTTAAGCATCTATTAAGCACCGTAGCTTGTACTAGTTTGGTGGAGAACGACGAAGCAGACACAACCACAGTAGACAGCAGATCTTTGGCTAGGAGGGGAGAGAGGGCTCCTGGGCAGCTAAAGCCACTAGTGACCTCATTATACATTATTTAGGTTATCACATTTTTCTCTGCCTCGGATAGCAGTTCCCCAGCCATTCCCGGGCGGTGCACGCGTTCCATGACCTCTTTGGGTTTGCTGGAGAGCATCACAGAACCCCGGTTATCACCCAAGTTCTGGGTCTGGTAGTTTCTCCTGTTCTTCTCTGGTTGTCAAAGTCTTGCTCCTCTTCTGTTACTTTTATTTCAGCCGCGCGACTGAGCAGGAATTCACAGCCCGGTGCCCCGCAGTGAACCCCAGGCAGCACCCCCCCTCACCCACCCCCCCCAGCCCAGCGTCCCTCCGGACCTTCCACCTCCCACCTGTGCGGGTCTCCCAAGCACTGGGGCCGTCGGGCTCCCGCCCGCCCCTTTTCCCTTTCGTCCGCCCTCCGCCAGCCCCGGCCGCCCCCGCAGCGCTAGGTGACCTGGCTGGGAAGTCGGGTTTGGGCAGGGGGTTCAAGAGAACCCCACGTCCCGCCCCCCAGCTCCCGCCCTTCCCCGGCAGCAGGGAGGACGGGCTTTTACGGTGGCCAGGGACCCTGAGAGTGTCCGCCCCGGCGGGAAGGCCCGGCTGTCCCGGGACGGGGCGGCGCAGGTGAGGCTGTGTCCGGGGAGGCTGGCTGGGCGAAGGCCGGGGAACGCGGCGCGCGCCCGGCCCCGGAGCGGCTGCGGAGGGAGGAGCGGAGCGCGCGCGGGAGGCCCCCGCCCGGGCCGCCCAAGGCCCGGCTCCCCGCGCCGCCGCCGCCGCAGGTGGGGGGCCCAGCGGGCCGGAGGCGGGGCCGGGCTCGGGGCGGAGCCGCGGTGGCAGTCCGAGCCCGAGCGGGACCCGCGAGCCGGGGACTGTCGGGGCGCCCGCGGGAGCTGGCCGCGCGCTGGGGCTGGGACCCGCCTGGCCGAGCGCGCCGGCGCCGCGGCTGCAGACAAAGGCGCCGCTCGCGCCCGGGCCACCGCGCTAGGAGCTCGGTCTCGGTAAGTGGCTCCGGGTCCTGCGCCTCGCGGAGTCCCGCGGGCTCCGGGGAAGCGGGGAGCAGGGAGGGGTGCTTCTCAACCTCGCGCCGTCCCCCGCCTCACCGGACTCGAACCTCTCTCCCCAGGCCGGGCTACCGAGCCGCCCGAGCGGGAGGCTCCCCTCCTGCGGGACTCGCCGCCCCGTCCTCCGCGCCCCGCGCGCGGGCGCCGTCCCGGGGTCGCCGGCTCGCGGGGGAAGGCGGCCGCGGGGCTCCCTGGGGGCGTGTACCGGGCGTCTCGGGGTGGCGAGGGGGGACCCTGGGAACAACCTGCACCTTTGGGGTCACGGGGGCATCGCTTTGTGAGTTCAGATTCGGACCTCAGTTGTGGGATCGGACTGCACCCACCCTCCCTTCCTCCCCGTCAAGGGTTAACACGGGGACCTCCCCCCACTCCTTATCCGGGGATCCCCCAGAGCGAGAGAACCCCCGCCGGGTCCCTCCTCCCCCCGCGGCTCCCCTAACCCCCCGTCCGGGGCTACTCCCCATCGGAAAGCCCGCCGGGCTCTTGCTTTTGTTCTGCGCGCTCCTCGCCACCCCGGGCGGGCGAAGCCGGGGTGGGCGCTGCCCGGGCGCGGGGCCGCGGTGGGAGTTCCAGGTGCCGCCCCTAAGTGTCAAGTGGGCGAACTGGAGAGGCGGCGGCGGTTGATCGCGCCCTGGGCTGGGAATGGATTCGAACCACTAATCCATACCCGGCAGCCGGCTGCGGGAAGGGAGGGGGGGCCTCCGGGTCCGGAGTGAGCGGGCGCCCTTCCACCGCCGCGGGCTGTCACGCGCCTCTCCTGCGCTCTCGAAAGCGCTACTTCCATTCATGGATCTGTGCCGGTGATGTGATTAATGTCACCTCTGCCGGGCTCTGTAAAGAGTGAGAGTCTGCTACTATTCCATTTCATAGCCTTGTACTGGGGCCTACTACGTGCACGGCAGCTGTCCAAAGATCAGCTTCCTTCAAAAGGTATTTATGGAGCACCCACTGTCAGCAAACCCAACGTCTTCGATTTAACGGGTAGGTACTTATGGAGTAGTGACCATGTTCTAGGTAGCTGTGTGATGACCTTCTCGTACTGTGTATTTGTTGAGCTCCTACTAAGTGGAAAGGGGGGCTTTTTGTTTTTGTTGCAAGCGGGGAGAATTGATCTTCTGACCTTTGAGTCAGAAGATCTTGAGAGAACTGCAATTTAACTTGATAGGTTACTTATGGTGTGGCTGGTCTTCTACACTCGAGGGTAGCTTCTGTGCTCTTTTGAGCAGAGCAGAATAATGAAAAGACCTGGTTTGAATCCTCTTTCCAATTCAGTTACCCTGTATTCAAGGGGAGTGGGGGGGGGGTGGAAGAGAAAGGGAGAAAAATGGGGGGGGCACCCTAAGTCTGGAAGCTTCTTTGAAGGAAGTGCTTGTGGTAATTATCAGGGAACAAAGAAAGGTTAATACAGCAAAGCCCTCATGCTAGGGGACAGTCAACTAAAAAGGATGAATAGATGGTGGGGGGGAGAGGGGAACATGAAGAAGGAAGACCGCTCCACACCCGGGTTGGGGGTGAGGGCTTTTAAAACTCTGCACAAGCCTGGGAGGGGCTGAGATTTGTATCAAGTGAGTCTAAGAGACCTGATGAATCTGTCACTCTGATTATCCTAGCATCTTGATCCAGATTGACAAGACAATCATAGCTTCTCAGTCTACTACCACCTATCTGAGCACTTGCACTGTGCGCAGACGTTACTGAGAAATGTTATCTGGACATTGACTTTGTCCCAAAGGATCTAACAGTTTTTGAGGTAAACTCATAAGAGACTAACTTGGACAGCAAAGGAAAAGCCAGCTACCCCCTCTGTGTCTGTCTGTCTGTCCTCTCTCTCACCTCAAAGAATTGTGGTTTTTATTTTACTGAGAATGTTCTCTATGTGTTCTGTGTTTTCTCTTTTTACATTGATCTCCAGTAATTTTTGATAAGCTCTTTGTCCCAGTCATTTGGTATAATGAACTTTTTCTTCCTTGATTATTTATGAGCTCTACTTTAAATTTGTCCAAAATGGAGAAAATCACAATATTATCTTCACTGTGAACTCTCCTTACATCTTGTCTCTGAGTCCCTTATGAAAGATGCTTAGACAACGTGGTAAGCACTCAACGATGGCACTCACAGCCCTACACTTACTAATGAGAAAAGGAGAGAGAAAAACCTAACTAGGAATTTGTAGAGACAATGCAAGTTAGTCTTGGGAGGTGAACTAGGATTATGATGGCCAAGAAGAGTAGCAAAGCCTCCATCCCCAGGTGAAGGGAAGGACTCAGGGCAAGGAGGTAGGTCCATCCTCTGAGCCCTGCGAATCTGGTAGATGTTCATCCGGAATAGTTTCCATGCTTTGATCAAGGACACCTCCCTGTTTGAGCTGCTTTAGTATGACAAGGACTGAGCTGGGTGTCAGGCAAGGGCATCACCAGTAGTTTGTGTCTTATAGCTCTAAGGCCCCTTGTCTTCTGTTCTAGCTATGGGGGCATCCCTGCTTTCCTATAGTTGTCCTTTGTTGGGGGGTGGGAAGAGACTAGACTGTACTGGGGCTTGAACTTGGGGTTCCCACTCTCACTTGGCTTTTTTTGCTCAAGGCTAGTACTCTCCCACTTGAGTCAACTCTCTACTTCTGGCTTTTTGCTGGTTAATTGGAGAGAAGAGCCTCAAGGACTTTTCTGCCCAAGCTAGCTTTGAACCAGGATCCTAGCCTCCTGTGTAGCTAGGATTACAGTTCTTTCAAGGTTGTTCCTGGAGGTTTTCACTTGGGCTACAGTTGACTGTAATATCCAAAAAATGTGACTTTTTGTTTCTGTCTGCATCCATCCTCCTTGTCTGCCCTACAGGAAGTCTGTGGAGTTATTGACACTTATTACACTGGTCCTCTGCCTTCTGCTTCTCATCGGTTTCATCCTTCCTCAGGACCTGCTGTCCTCTCATCTTCATCACCATCCTACTTCCATTGTATGAAAACGTGTCAGGAAAACCATCTGTCACCTACCTGTCACTTTGTCCACGTACTCTTGAGTATAATGTAGGTCACTGTGTTCTCTTATCCAGGCGTCTTTGCTCTTTAAACCTCATTAAGGCATGAAAGGCTGCATCTACTGTGAGAGATCAAGCCCAGACTAGGGGGTGCTATAGGTAAGGTAGAGCAAAGTCCTTTCCTCCTTTCCTGGTGCTTGTAAAATGATGCCACAACCTCACCATGTAGCACATTTGGCCAGGGTCCTGACATCTTTTGATTCATATAATTTTCATTTTATTTCCTTCCATCAGAGGTTACATTACTTTTGTTGTTGTTGTTACATTTTGTGCTGGTATTGGGGCTTGTTCATTACCTTTTTGATTTTTCTCAAAACTGGCATCCTACCACTTGAGCCACGGTTCCACTACTGGCTTTTGGATGGCTCATTGGAGATAAAAGTCTTATGGACTTTGCTGCCAGGATTGGCTATGAATTGGAATCTTCAGGTCTCAGCCTTTTGAGTAGCTAGGATTACAAGTGAAAGCCACTGCCTGAGTTTGGCCTACTTTTTAGAATTATCAGACAAGTGAGCCACCTGGCCTTTTCAAACTCTACCCCAAGGTCTAAAGGCTTGTTGTTTACAATGGGAACCCTTGCTTCTCTTTCTGTGTGTGACCATTATGTTGAGGAAGGAAACTCAGCCATGGCATTGACAAAGACACTATGGAGCAGATGATTCCTGCCTGTGGAGGAGTCTGGTGTTTTGATGGCATGTAACAGCATCCCTGACCTCTGTCCATTCGATGCTAGCTCCTCTCTCCAAATCATGACAACTCCACTTATCTCTAGCTGTTGCTATACGTTGTCTGGAGAGCAAAATCAGCCCTGGCCTAGCAAGGACTGTTGTTCTAAGGGGGTATTATTATGCATCATGATGTAACATAGCGGTGTCTGCGTTTCTGGGAGAGGACTTATCTAAGGTAACTTGGATCTTTTCCAGAAGGTAACTTAAATGTGTGATTAGCTTTGGGGAACTTTCCATATGAGTTCTTTCCCATAAGAGTAAATAAACATTATTGGACAGGTGTGGTGGTCCATGCCTTTAATCCCAGCTGGAAATCAGGATGATTGTGGCTTGAGGTCAGCCCAGGCAAAAGGTTAGCTAGATCCTATGTCAGAACAAGAACAAGTCAGAGCTAAGTGGCATGTCCTTGTGATCCTAAGTATATGGGAAATGGAGGCTGGAGGACCACACTGGGAGGGGTGGGGGACAACGTAAGGGTATATCCAAAAAGCAACCAAATAAAATAAAGGGCAGGAGCCATGGCTTAACTGGTAGAGCACCTGCCTAGTGAGTGCAAGGCTCTGAGTTCAAACCCTAGTCCTGTAAAAAACATTGTGTGTGGTGGGGACTGGAGGTAGGGCTCAAATAGAAGAATGGGTCACCTAACACGTATATGCATATATGTGTATGTGTATCTCACAAGCGTTCTTTGTTAGAACACTTGTTCTAAGCTGGTTACAGTATTATGAACTTCATATTTTGAGGCAAAAAAAAAAAAAAAAGAAAAAACCAAAACACCACCATCACCACCACCAATTACAAACTCCACCCCCGGTTCTTCCCTTAGCACGTGGCACCTTGGTCTCCTGAAGTGTGGGTGGCTGAATCCTTGGCAGTGTTAGCACAAATCATTCCAGCCTGCTGCCTGGGCAGTGGCTGGTGGGCACCCAGGGAGCAGGGAAGTGGCCAGGGCCGGAGAGGACTCAGTGCTGTGCCCCGATGCCCTGGGACTTGCTGCTTATGCGGTTCTGGGTGGCTCCCAGTCTGCTTTAATGGGGGGAAAAAGAAATGAGACTTATCGCCAATGAACCACCAAAAACTCAAATATGGCTCAAGTAGTAGGGTGTAGGATTTGAACAGATAAAAGCTAAGCAAGGGCATGAATCCCTGAGTTCAAGCCCCAGTGCTGTCACACACACACACACACACACAAATGAAAAGGAAAAAGATGAAATGACCCGGTGTTGGAAGGGTCCTAGGAAAACCAATTGAAGGGTTCTGATTGGACAAAAGTGTCTGCATGAAAGGCATACCAGGGAACAGGCGTCCACAAAGGCAGCTTCTCAGAATGTTGGCTTAAATCTAGCACATAGATCAAGATAGAAATGTTAATTCCAGCATGACCTGTACTTTTGGTGATATCTATCCCCAAAAGCAAGAAGATCCATATCTCCAGGGGCACCCTATCACAGCAGCACCTGTGTAGGAACCAGGGCCAGGTGAGTTCAAGTTCAGCCGGAGGCCGAGTTCCACCTGTGGGTAGAAGCGGCTTGCAGCGCCTTGTAAGTGAGGTTGGGCAGTACCAAGTCATTGTTCCAGAAGGTGAAACTCTTCTTCAGCTCATTTGAGGAGGTAAAGAGTTTACAGTAAGAGTTCATTGGTTCAGATTTATCTTTTAGAATACCCAAGGCTGGTGTGAGGGCTTCTTGTGTTGAAACAAGCTAAGTGGGAAATATTTATCTTCTCTTTATTTTTTTTTTGGGGGGGGGGAAGGATAATTAAGTACCTAAAAAATTGAAAATACTGAAACTTAGAGAAACTCTACAACTCAGGCCTTTCTTTCCCTGTGTGTGTGAGCTGGGGGTGGGTGGGTGGGTGCCGGTCCTACATACTGTCCCTGAGGTTTTGTTTTTGTTGTTCAAGGCCCTATCACTTGAGCCACTGCTCCTCTTTAGCTTTTTTAGTAGCTAAGGGTCTCATGAACTTTCTTATCAGGCTGGCTTTGAATCATGATCCTTAGATCTTAGCATCCTGAGTAGCTAGGATTATAGGTGTGTGCCACTGACACCAGGCTTTGACTCATTTCTTAATTAGTTAATGTTTTCTGACTGTGAAGCAACCTAGGGAGAGACTATTGGAATTGTTGCTATGAATGCATGCGGCTTTGTGTGAGGCTAATCTGTCAATATATCAATGTCTGGCTTAATAAAAATAAGAAGACTGTAGCCAGTCTTCTTCTTTTATTTAAACTGATTGGATTTGTCTAAAACAATCATGAGTTGATATCTGTTTACCAATTCTCTAGAAAGAGATTTTAGGGACCCCTGGCCAGTTCTTCTCATCTATTGTATAAGTGGGGGAATGGAAGCTGAGAGGAATAAGATGACTTGACAAGGCTCTATAGAGGTCAATGAGGAGGTTGGACAGGAGCCAGGAATTTTCTCCATCCCCCAGACTCAGCCCTGCTGGGATAGCCTGCTTCTGTCTTCCTGCGTGCCAGAGTATGCTGGTGAAAGGGACCAAGCAGGGAAAATCTTAATGCCTTGCCTCATTTCCAGGGTCCCTGATCCTGACAGACCAATGCATAGATTTAAAATAATTACATCTCTAGCAAAGGTATATGTATACTATACAGAGATAGTATTGAAAAGAGCCACAGAAAACGAAGAAGTTGGATTGATGGAATGAGATTACTTGATAAAACTTTGAGTGTTCTTTCCTTTCCTTCCCTTTCCCTTTCCCTTCCCTTCCCCTTCCCCTTCTTCTTCCCCTTCCTCTTTCCTTTCCTTTCCTTTCCTTCCTCTTCCCCTTCTTCTTCCCTTTCCCTTTCCCTTCCCCTTTCCCTTCCCTTTTCCTTTCCTTTCCTTCTCTCTCTCTTGCATTAGTCAGCTAGCTTCCGGCTGGTGCTCTAGCATATGTGCACACTTTAAGCTTGGCATTTTCCAGGTTAATTGGAGATGGAGTCTTGAAGACTTTCCTGCCTTGGTGGCTTTCAGACTTGGATCCTCAGATTGCAGCTTCTTGAGTAGGATTATGGGTATCAGTCACCAGCTTAGCATTCTTTTATATTATTTTCTTCAGTAAATAATTTGAATGAAAGTATTTAGGGGATAGGATGCAAGTCATTTGCCTAATGTGACCAATGCCTGGGGCTTGATGCCCAACATAGGAAACTGTTTCTTTTCCTGTATGTATCACGAAAGTGATACGTATTCATTATGAGAATAGCATATTTTGCTATGTTTATTTTTGGTGTTTTTTTTTGTCAGCTTATTTTAAAATGCATCCGAATTAACTGAGACCATAATGTACATATACATTTAAGTTTTAGATTTCTTTCAGTTCCTACGAGAACAATTTATAGTATAAACTCTTGGTAAACATAATTTTTAATGGCTGCATAATTTAATATTTGGAAGCTCCTTAATTTAACATAACAATAATTTTGCTATTAGTAGACAATAAGCTTACTCTTGATTCCTCCCTGCCATGACATTGCGTGTCTGTGTCTATGATTTCACTCTATAATTTAAAATTTTTTTTGGTATGTATTCCTAGACAATGGAATTTAGACCAGGGTATGGCATAGGTGCATTGGATTAAATGGCTTTACAAAAATGGTATGCCAGTGTACCCTACATTGGCAGCGTTCTGTCAATGATAAAGTTAACACCAAAGCAAAAACAAATCTCCCAGAAAAACCAAAGCAAAACCCAAAACTAAATCACATAACTTTGTTGTTTTTGTTTGCATTTTGGTTACCCAAATAACTAAACATCTTTCTATAGCATTGTTTCCTACGTGTGTGTGTGTGTGTGTGTGTGTGTGTGTGTGTGTGTGTGTGTCTGTCTGTCTGTGTGTATTACCTATTTTTCTATTTGGATGTGGTGGTTTTAAAATTTTTCTTCCGTATATAGAAAGTCATGTTTCAAAAGAGAAAACAGTATGCCTCTGATTTCAAAGATATAGTGGGTGTGAGAAATTCTATTAGACCCTGTGTTCTATGATTTGGACACGTGGACTGCCAGGTGTAGGGTGATCGGGTCTCATTCACCATAGTGGAGCTGCCTGTGGATTCCTGAAGCAAACTTAAATGGATAGTATGGCCCCTTGCAGAAGCCAGCTTTGTCAGGATTGGCTAAGCATTTCAGCCTGTGAAGTGGGCGCTGTCACCCATCTCTATTAACAACCAAAGGAGTGATGCACAGAAAAGTAAATAACCACCCTTGCGGCGCCACTGCCAAATGCCTCTGGATCTTTGCCAGTGCGGCCCGCCTCCATTGCACAGTTGGTCTTTGAGGGAGCTGGGTTGAGGAATATTAGCAACTTCCTTTGAACTCTCCATCTATTTCCTGGAAAACATTGTACTATGAGATCATTTTGTTATCTTAAATTTCCTCTAAATCTCTTACCTCCTTTCTGTGTTTTACATCCTTGTCTTTGTTGTTTGTTTTTTAAACATCTCCTCAGGCTACATTCTGAATAGTTTCTGACAATTTATCTTCCAAGTCACAGTGTGTCTCTTCACCTGTATCTGATCTGTGGTTTAATCCACCTGTTTGGTGCATTCCCAGTTGTGCTGAGTTTTTCTTGTAACTACCTAGTTCTTTTTGTAATGTTTTGCTACATTGTAATTATATTGCAATCTGTGATATTTTATAGAGCTCCGAGTTTCTTTCTGATTTTTTTTAAGTCCAGCTTTCATCTCCTTGAGTTTGCTAAGCAGACATGTTTTCCATTCTATACTTGGAAAATTTTTCATCTGGAATACCTAAGCATTTCCTTCCCACTACCCCTGAGTTGCTCCGATTCTATGGCTTGTTCATATTTATGTTGTCTTATTGCCTCGTATCCTTGGCTATCTTTGAATGTGTGTTAAGTATTGTTTTGAAAAAAAACAGCATCCCCGGGGGCTGGGGCTGGAAATTTGTGAGTTTGAAGTTAGCCTAGGCTATGGAAGACCCGGATTCAAAATTCCATATTCTACCCACTTTAAGATGTGCAGAGTGTTACATTTTAGTTTCTGAAATCAAGATGTGTTTTACATTTAGTACTTATAATTGGTAGCACCCCTCCACTGGTAGTAAGATAATAATGCATAATAAAGTGAATGATATTTTTTATTTAATGATTTGAGGCTTTTACTGATGGTGATAAAAGTGACATGCATTCTAAAGAGGATTTGAATTAGTTTCTGTGGGTTTTTCTGGGGGACTAGCAATGCTAATTTGGGGTCTTGAGCTTTTCTAGCCAGCCCAAATGGCTTGAGGACAGACTGGTTTATTATTAATTTTTCTTTCTCCCAGGATCCAGGTCCTTGGGGTTTAATTCAGGGACGCTCTGGCCTCTTGATTCCATGAGGCTATCGGTGTGGGATTCAGCCTGGATTGGCCAGTCTCCCTGCGTGGTTCAAAGTGGCCCTAACACCCATGTACCTCAGTTTCCTTCTCTCTCTGTCTTAAGCCTCAGATCTTTCCCTGTCTTGTTTGCTCTCAATACTTTCAGGAAGTTTTGTTTCATCCATACTTCTTTCTTGAGCCCACTGGGAATTCAAATCACTTAGTTCCCCACTGTCAACGGGAGGCAGGACCCAATCTGACTCTGACTCATCTTAGAGACCATCCAGAGGAATGCACCCCTCACCAGTTGCTCTTGGCCTGCTTACAACTAGGAACTTTCTCCATCCGCTTCCAACCTGTCATCCTGGTGTCAGCTGGAAAGCAGAGATTGAGATGAATACATTTCTACTAACGAGATGCAGGTAAATATAGGTCTGTTTTCCTACATGAAGCTAATCCCTCAGCTTTTCCTAATAAGGCAGGTGACCTAGCAGAGAGAGAAGTCGCAGGATTAGTACCATCAGTAACCATCAGTCTCCATCTGGATTCCTCCTCCTGTCCCTACCGTCCTGTGAAAAGGAAGTTCTGTGAAGGGAAGTTAGGACTTGGAAGGAGTGATGAGGCAGGGAGATGCTGTCCTTCCCAGCAACCACAGGAAATAAAAGAAAGCCAAGTGGCTTATACCAAAATCCTAGCTACTCAGGAGACCGAGACCTGAGAATCTTGGATCAAAGTCACCCCAGACGGACAAATTCGCCAAACTCTTAGCTCCAGTTAACCAGCAAAAAGCTGGAAGTAGAGGTGCGTTTCAAGTAGTGGAGCAGCACAAACAAAAAAAAGCTGAGTGGGAGCACGAGGCCCCAAGTTCAAGCCCCAGTACTGGTAAATGATTCAACCCCCAAACAACACCACTACCAACACAAATTCAATAACAACAAAAGAAACGAACAAAGAAGTAAAAGCAAGAGACTATTTTAGCTTTAGGAAGCTTCTTCCATTCAACATGGCCCCTACCATTTCCATATGGAAAACAGAAATTCTCATTGATGGCCAAACTTACTGTCAAGCATGAAGAGTCCTGTCCAGGCCCAGAACTCAGAATTACCTTCTCAGGTAACTCTTCTTGAGTAGCTTTTCGTAAGAGGCTTAAGGATTCTTTTTAGCTTTTAGAAGACACATATTCAACCATGTATTATCTGTAGCCAAATCTTCCCTTTACCCTGTTCCAGTCTCATAATGTTTTCCCCCCAGCATTTATGAAGCCAGAGAAACATACCACGAGAACATTGTATTTGCTCAGTTTGATAAGGTTGGTCTGAGTGGTAAAACGATCTTCACCACCTTCACAGGGTCTCCACTGGCTTTTAGGAAGTAGGGAGGAGGCTCTGAGTTTTACACTGAAGCCCCTTTCTCCTTTGAAAACATAGCTCCTGTTTCTATTGCTATCTTCCCACTCATCTTTCAGATAGCCAGGGATGAAGAGCCAGGTATAGCCACTGGACGTGTGCCTCTCTTGAAAGGATCTGTGTTGGTGTCCCCCACCAACTTTTTGGAGACCACTCATACTGTGGAACCTTTTGTGTGTTCCATAGTGATTTGTTTCAATTCTAGGGTTTTACACTACTTCACACATAGGAAAGAATATCAGTGACAGTCCACCATGTTGCTAGAAATAGAAATCGTGCCATTAGGCTTTAATAACAGCCTATGAACGAACAGATCTGTCACTGGCCTCACATGTAGCTCTAGTTTGTGACTGATCCTTTGGGAGAAATGCTAATGACATAATGAATTTTGAAGAGGCAAGTTTTCTATTGTCTGGGAAAAATGTTCCCTTTTGTGGTTATTTCTGGAAGCAGTCACCAGAAAGTTCTACTCGCCATAAGAATTTATGAACCATGACTCTTCAGCCTGAAATGAAGCAAATTAATTTCTCCACTGTGATTCGCTTTTAAGCAAAAGCTCAAATTTCTTTTTACTTATCAGTGACCCAGACATTTAAGCTGATTTTCTTTTTCAAAAGATGTATAGTGGTTTGAGAAAATAACGATATTGTCTATATTTCTTTTTGTCAGATTTTCCATTTATTTGGATTAGAGGGTTTTTTCCCCTTGCTACTTTGAGACAATCTTGTCTGCTAATAAGAGATAATAGGCAGCCGGTTCATTAACACATATAAAAGCCACAGGAAGATCAGAAGAATATGCTGAGCAAACTCTTCTACATGTCAGACACAAACACTCTTGGCTTTAGGGAGTGGCAGGTTTTTACCAAGTGCCCAGATTTTTTATTTTTTTGTCAGTACTGAGATTTCAAACTCAGAGCCTCCAGTCCACTCAGCTTTCTTGCTTGACTGGTGCTCTACCACTTGAACCACACCTCCAACCCTTATTTTGGAGATGGAGCCATGCAGAATTTTCTTTGAACCACAGTCCTCTGGATTTCAGCCTCTTGAGTGTACCACTGGCATCCAGCCTAAGTGCCCAGAACTTTCTTAGATAACTCAAAACAGCAAGGTATTATAGCTCTTTAAAGAGACTAGAAGGGACAGGAGAAGTTCAAAGTCTGAAATGATCTTATTTGTAAGAGGAGCGTAAGGAAGATGATTGCAGTAAATCACTGAGGAAGAGGCGGTGAGATGTGTGTAACAATGGAGTCACTAGTGGAATTGCTTTGAGCCTTTGAGATTGAAGGAGAGAGAATGAAATTTTTCTTACAAATGACTATATAGTTTCAATACCCACAGTCTAAGACTCAAAAGGGCCCTTAACAACCCATCCATCTTCATGTAATAAAGCCCTTGGATTGTGTGCTGTCCAAATAATGGAGAGAAGAATGGTGGGTTAGAGAGGAAGGGGAAAAGCTTGTTACTCCAAAGTGGGAATACGTCTGGTAAATAGTTTTCCACATATTGTGTGCCAATAGCCATCTTTCTTTCTTTCTTTCTTTCTTTCTTTCTTTCTTTCTTTCTTTTCGTTCTTTCTTTCTTTCTTTCTCTCTCTCTCTCTCTCTCTGTGTGTGTGTGTGTGTGTGTGTGTGTGTGTGTGTGTGTGTGTGTGTGCTGGTCCTCGTGCTCTATCACTTGGGTCATACCTTCATGTCTGCCTTTTTGGTGGTTAATTGGAGATAAATCTCACAGACTTTTCTGCCTGGATTGGCTCCAAACCTCCATCCTCAGATCTCAGCCTCCTGAGTAGCAGAGATAAGTATGAGCCACCAGCACCTGACTCCATCCATTTTTTTCCTATACTTTCCCATGTTTTTTCAGCTGAATGAAGATTAAAGATTAAATATAAAAGAAGAAGAAAAACTAATTAAGACTCAAGTCCTTATTAATTTTGTTGGGTCTGTCGATGGAGGCCAAAAGGAGGAAGTATACTCAGTTTATTTCAGTACTTGAGGAAAAAAGCTCAAAGTTCTGTCTCACAATCTTTGTGCATGCCCTCAATTCTCTGCAAGTTTTCCAGGAAAGTCTTTAGTCCCCTCAAACTCATTTTTCTTATGTGCCATCTTCACATGTGAACATGAAGTACATTTATGGAACAAAGGTTATTAAGAGCTTCCTTTGGCTTGTCTCTCCAATTCATCTAGAAACAGACCTCTGTCATTCCTTAACTGCTGATTTTGCTGTCTTTTTTAACCAACAAACAATACTGTGTTTTTGCTCTATATCCCTTTGTCCTGGATTTGGCTTCCTTGATAAAGAACCTTTTTGTCTTTCGTTCCACCTATCCTATTCGTAAGAAAGTAAAAACCAGCATTATTGTTTAATTCCCACTACTAAAAACAATGTCAGACTTTGGTCATCCAAAACTACATTGCCTTAAACTTGGATTCTTTGAGACAAGGTCTCCCCAGTAATGGATACCAAGAATAAAAGTGTACATATCCCAGCAACATGTACTTATGTATAAGCTTTTCTCTACAAGGGCACAGAAGGCTTTGTTAAGAGTGATAAAGTAAAATTGAGTTGAGGCAGTAACAAGTTGTTGTTTTACATTTTATACTTTTCTTTGTCTTTTTTGTTCCCCATGTGTGAGGATGGGGGTTAAACCCAGGGCTTTGTGCATGCTAAAGAAGCACTCTACAACTGAGCAAACTTCCCAGTTCTTATTCTACTTATTTTGAGAAATAAGCTAATATTTTTATTTAATAAGCAAATAAGTTGAAAAGTTACAAAGGTGAGAGAAAAAAAAGACGCCTAAATATAAGATCCTGTGAGATTTACCCTCTATACTTTCTCATTGGAAATTCTGGCTTTTTATAAAAGTCACTCATCCAAAGTCTGAACATGTGGTTAGTATATATAAAGCATATGTTCCATAGTTTGTTGTAATTTACATTATACAATATTTGATAAAGCCTCCTTATAGCAGTGTTTTTGAATCTCCTCATGACATTGTCTAGTATGTCAGATGGGTATTTTCATATGATTCTCATTTTACAGGTGTGTGTGAAAACTTGTGCCTGGGGGGAAGATGACTATAGAAAGCGAGTTTGATTCCATGTTCAATGTCCTCTTATCCTTGATGGAAACAACTTCACTGTCAGACCTGCCTGGCCCCTCCTCCCCTCCCCCTCCTCTTCTTTTTCTGCACTTTGAGATGATACCTCTTCTCTGGTTTCATGTCATAGTGTCCCTTTCATTCTGTGTTGAATCATCATTAGAATGCAATTCTTATTAATTCCATCAGCATGGTGCTTTCCCTCTCCTTTGATAGCCTTACGAGTCTAGTATATTAAGTACACAAATTAAGTTACTTTGTTTTATGGAATTGGATATTCAAGGTCGTCTCTTCCAGATAATGATCCACTTCTAGGAAAACCAAAGTAATAAACTTAGCCATTTCCACAAACACTAATCTCATTGTCCAGAAAGGAATCAGAACCACATGATGTTAGAAAACCAGCTTTGAGAGCATTCTCTTACTTCAATAATGAGGAACCTGAAGATCACGTAATTTGCCCAAGATCACACAGGGAAATAGATGCGCCCTGGTGCTCAGAGCCTGGTTCTGACTTCCAGCCCAACTTCCCTCCACTGCCAGAGTCACGAGGGAAAACAGTTGTTCCAGTCATCAGGTTCTAGATGAATGATCAATGCTGGCAAAAAAAAAAAAAATAATAATAATAATAATCCACACAACAACAACAACAAAAACGCCAACAAAACTCTTAACAAGCTGGTCACACTAAATTATAACTCCAACAGTGAAGAGGAAATCTTCAAAAGAACAAGCAATTCCTGGAGCTTGAACTCAGGGCCCAAGTGGGGGAAGGGAAGATAAGGAAAGGTTGGTTAAGTGGTACAGAGTAACAGTTTGATACAAGTGTGTTCCAATGTTGTATAGCATAGAAGGGTGACTGTGGTTAATCATAATTCATTGCATATTTCAAAATAAACAGAAGATTCTAAATGTTCTCCACACAAATGATGAATGTTTAATGTGATAGGTATGCTAATTGCCCTGATTTGATCCCTGTGGATTGTAGGCGTAGATCAGATGATCACATGTCAGCCCCTCCCCCCCCCAGACATCACCTGGAGAATATGTGTACCTACCTGCATATGTGTGCACATGTTGTAAATATATGTACAGGCTCCACCCCTATAGACACTCTTATCTACATAATCTGAGGGTGGGCCCAGACTTCTGTTTTATTTAAAAGTGATCATTTTCTGCACATGGGAATCATCTGGGGGGAGCTTTAAAACTACTGATGACTGGAATCCACTCCAGCTATCCATGTTCTGGGGATCAGAGTGGGCATCTGTTCTTCAGAGGATTCCTATACACAGCCAGGATCACAATCTTCCAGCTTAGTAACACCAGGTTAGTTTTGTGCATACTAGGTGCTTCAAACATGGTTATTTGTGAAATGAAAACTAGAGAGTTTGTGAGGAATGTAAATACTAAGAAGTCCTATGTTTCTTGTTCTTTGGCAATAATATCCACAGCGCTGACTGTGTTATGCTGTGATCTGGCATTGGGCTGGGCAGCAAAACCTAATCAATTCAACTCACAGCCATGGCCTTCATTGTACCCAGCCACCTGTTGTACTTTGAGCTCAAAGGGACAGCCAAGAGCTTCCTAATTGCTGTTCCCATTGTCTCTGGGTGAGCATCTACCTACCACACTCCTGATGGGGTCCAACACTGTTCTTTAGAGATGGATCTCCAGAAACTGGCATCTGTCAGATTAAGAGGTGCCAGCCCTGGTGTTAGCCTTAGGTGAACTCTGTCCAGGCCAGCAGGTATCTGCGAGCTCGGCAGAGCCCAGAGCACCTGTGTTGCCTGGTTTCCTTTGTTCCCAGGATGATTCTTGTTGAGTCCAATGGGAAGGGAAGGAAGTCTTTCCAAATCTGGCCCCCGGGCACATCCTTTCAACTATGGAGAGGCTTAGCTAGTCTAAATAAGGTACAGTGGCCAGGCTACTTAAGAGTGGCTCCTCACTAAGTACCATAGGAGCTGCTTCCTGCAATCTTAGAAGGTTCTAGGACAGTGGTTCTTTAGCCTGAGCCACCTTCAAATCTTGCTAAGTAGAGTGCTGGGGGATTTCCAGAGCCCCAGATTCAGATGGGGTGGGGTGGAATCCAAGAATGAGTGCCTCTAATGTCTTGCCAGGAGATGCTACTGCTGCTTTCCAGGGATTTCCACTGATTAGAGGAAAGGTACCGTGATGGCGCTTGTGAGGGTTAGGAGATGGTCACAAGGTCACAAGATGAGGGAGTGAAAAATAATCTCTTGGGTAGCAAGATTGATAAACTCATGGATTCAAAATCTTACGAAGCCAATGCTCCCTGCCAGGTATGGTGCGAGCTCTGCTGCTAAATAGAAGAGGGTGATGCAGTTAGTCTGGGGGAGGGGAGTGATGAACTCATGCAGGGGCAGCTGTGGTGCTGTTGTTTCGTGCTCTGTGGAGACAGAGGGCTTCACAGGACCCACGTGGCCAGAGGGAATGGGAATGGCAAAGATAACCAAGAGGTAGAGGCAGCATGGTTGAAGAGGAAAAGGAATGTGAGCAAGACTTAGGGAGCGAGGGGGGACATGGGGAGGGGCGGGGAGGGAGGGAGCCACCCATGGTCTGAAGCAGGCAGAGACCAGCGATCTCGGGGGGGGGGTGGGGGCTGTCCTCGTATTGAGGAGTTGATCTGAGGACGAGTGAGGTTATTAGGGATAGATGCAGATGAGGAGATGATCAGATTTATGGACTCATTGTTGCAAGTTGGAAAACAGAAGGACATAGGGGCCTGAAAGAGATGCAGGAAATTGTCCCAGGAGTTCCCATGGGGAGTGATGCAGCCACGGGGGACAGGCCCTTTACATCATCTTGTCCTTGCGTCACCCTCTGCCTCGGTGCCTCATTTCCAACTTTTCAACGACAGTGTGTTCTTTTAGAGTTCTACCAGGGGATGTTATCGGTGTTCCCTCTGCATAGACACTGATTTTCAAGAAACCTGAAGGGAAGGTGAATGTCAGAGGTGATACTGGGACAGTTGAGCCACAAAAGTGCAACAACCCTCCCGCCCTCCCTCCACAAATTTGGAGGGGCGTGGGCCATCCCAACTCCTTGGCCTAGATGAGTTTGGGACTGTTCTGTGCCCCCTGTGTGTGTGTGAGGAGCTCCCTGTTTTCTTTATTTTGCATTAGCTGGGATCGTCTTTCTTCTCTGACCTTGAGACAGATTTGACCCATTGGCAGCCTGAACTCCCCCCACCTCTCAAGCCTATCCCCTTTCAGATTAGGGACTTGCCCAGGGCGGCCTCCTAAGTTCATAGCACCCAGATGGTTCCAGGGCTAGCAGCATGGAGGGAAAAGGCCAGCTAGAACAACTCCCTGCCCTGTGTAGCTGCAAACCGGCATCATGTGATGGGAACGAAGAGACTTTCTGTGGACTGATTGTTTTTCTGTTTTGTTTTAGTGCCACTACTGGGGCTTGAACTCAGGGTCTTGTCCTTTAGCTGTTTCCACTCAAGGCTTGTGCCCTACCACTTTCAGCCACAGCTCTACTTCTGGCTTTTTGGTGATTAATTGGAGACAGGAGTTTCATGGACGTTCCTGTCCAGGCTGACTTTGAACTGCAATCCCCAGATCTCAGCCTCTGAAGTAGCTAGGATTACAAATGGGGGCCCTCAGTACTTGGTGTTGTGTGGAATCATTGTTGGCTAGGGCCAAGTGTTCAAGGAGCTGAGTTCTCTTGTATCCCTGACCCATCTGGAAAGAAATCAACAGGGATGGATTTCACTGGAAGTGCTTCTCACTTCAGCCTGATAATGAACGTTTGCTTTGTGGTTTCCTCTCCTAGAGCTCTTCATCACTGTAATGGATACATCTCAACAAGTGGCTCTCTAGGAAATCAATCCTGACAGGCCTCTTGAGCACCCACATTGTCTCAGGAGGGATCTGTGCAGTCTCCATCTCCCTTGGGGTACCCTTTCCCTCTCCAGGCTATAGGATCATCCTATGACTGAGTAAGGGAAGCCACCAGTGGGCTGCTGGAGGAGGAGGTGGCAGGGGTCACCCGGATAGATTTATGGCCCTCCCCAGTGGGTAGTCTGTACTCCGACTGATGGTGTTGAGATTTATAAGTCACCTTTGTCAAGATGGCTTCAGAACAACCCATAGATGTGGTTGAGACCTCAGGTGAAGGAGCTGGCAGTGAGCCTTGGGCTGCAAGGATAGGTAAAAGTGAGAAGTGATGGGTATGATCAGTGGTCTGTGTTTGTCCTGTTTGGTAAAAGAGAATGGTCATCTGAATGCATCACCAAGTCAAGGGCAGGCCCAGACGTTTTGCTAATGATCCGCCCATCTGGAGCTCTCTTGTGAGCAGATTGCCAAAGCTGGCCGAATATCTGAGACATTTGGGGACTTACATCCACCTTAGGCTGGCCAAGCAGAGCTGCTTGTTCCTGATTCCATCTGCTGCTTGGCTGAGTGGCACTCGCTGTCCAGCGTGTGCCTTCGTGGGGTCTGTGCTTGGGTCATTCCAGAAGAGTTCTGCCTTCTTTCTGTTTCACGCTGTTTATGAAGCCCCACTAGATTGTCCACTGCCTTCTCCCTGAGCGATGTTAGTCATGTGAATCTTGTCTCCTCAGATATATAAGGCAGGATGCTTGCTTGGTCCTCCTGTTCATAAAAATTGATCTCTAAGTACAGCCCATACTCACAGGGAAGGGGAAATATGTTTAAGTTTGAAAAGTATTAAAGCCGAGTGCTGGTGGCTCACACCTGTAATCCTAGCTACTCAGAAGGCTGAAATCTGAGGATTAAGGTTTGAAGCCAGCCTGAGCATGAAAGCCCATGAGACTTTTTATCTCCAATTAACCAGCATAAAGAAATGAAGGGAGGAAGGAAGGAGGGAGGGAGGGAAGAGGAAGAAAAAAAAAGAAAGACCAGAAGTGGAGCAGTGGTTCAAGTGGTACAAGTGGTAGAGCACTAGCCTTGAGTGGAAAAGCTAAGGCCCTGATTTCAAGCTCCAGTATTGGGGAGCGGGGCGGGGGCGGGGGGGGGAAGCTGAGTACTGGTGGCTCATACCTGTAATCCTATTTACTCAGGAGACAGAATTGAGGATCATGGTTGTAGTGATCCCTGACAGAAAAGTCCAAGAGAGTCTTATCTCCAATTAACTAGCAAAAGCCCAGAAGCAGAGCTATGGCTCAAGTGATACAGTGCTAGCCTCGAGTGGAAAAAGCCAAGTGAACTTGAGGCCCTGAGTTCAAGTCCCAGAACTGTTTTTTGTTTTTTTAAACTGGTCCTGGAGCTTGAACTGAGGGTCTGGGTGCTGTCCATGACCCTCTTTGTGCTCAAGGTTAATGTTCTACCACTTGAGCAACAGCGCTACTTCTGGCTTTTTCTGATAGTTTATTGGAGATGAGAGTCTTTTAGACTTTCCTGCCCCTGCTGGCTTTGAACCTCAAATGATCCTCAAATCTCAGCCTCCTGAGTAGTTAGGATTGCAGGTATGAGCCACTGGTGTCTGGCACACTCTCTCTCTCTCTCTCTCTCTCTCTCTCTCTCTCTCTCCATATATATATATCTTGACCAATACAGATTCCTTAGTCCACAGAGTCAAATGTAAATGCTTGAACTCTACATGGTCCTATTCATCTTGGGTTATCCCCTAGCCACCAGTCATGTCCCCAACTGTTGTAGGTTATCTCATGCCCATTGGTATGTGGGCAAGTTCCACTGTCAGTGAAAATTATAGTGTCCTCTAAAAATTCCCTCTACCTCTTACGTCAGAAGATTGAGACTGTACTTATCTTGCATTGAGTCCCAATACTTGTCTTTGATAATCACTGACAGAGTTCATTAACTCGGGTGCTTACAAGGATAGCAAAAGCAGTGGATGACAGTGACTAATGTAAAACCAGGAGTTTGACCTGAATACGAAATGCTAGGTAGTGGATATAAAGTGCAAGTATTGATCACAAACTACAACCATCAATAGCACTCACCCAGATATGCTCTCTAAGGAGTTGGTACCCAAGGCCTTGCACAACAGAAGGGGGTGTCTTTGTCTTCTTCTTGTAGAAATCTTCCTTGTCTGTCATTTTGGTTCTATGTTAGAATGGTAATTGACTCTGTTCAAAAGAGAGAGAGAAGGAGAGGAGGAGAACTGATTGCATTATAATTGCAAGTTGTGCTTTATCTTTTTTACTTGAGGTGTTTAGGAATGATCACCTAGGATGTTTTAAGAAATAATGCAAGCCAGGTGTCAGCGGCTCACCCCTGTAATCCTAGCTACACAGGAAGCTGAGATCCAAGCATCACAGTAGCAGACCAGGCAGGAAAGTCTATGGGACTCTTAATCTCCAATGAACTATTAAAAAAGCCAGAAGTGGACTTGTGCCTCAAGTGGTAGAATGCCAACCTTGAGTAAAAAAGCTCATGGACAGTGTCCAAGCCCCAAGTTCAAGCCCCAGGAACACACAAAAATAATAATGCAGATGCAATAGTGCTTGCTCCAGAGGTGCCAATTGGATTGGGTGTGATCCACAGTCTAGGTGTGTGTGTGTACACACATGTGCATGCCGGTACTCAGATCCTTGGATCTCAGCCTCTGGAGTAGTTAGATTCACCATTGTAATGGATATATTTGTTTTCTTTCTTGTTATTTTACCAACATAGAGGAAAGAGAGAATTTCTTTACCACTGCGCCAAGGCAACGCCTCAGAATCACTCCATGTAGTCTTGACAAAACCATGAACCTCATTTTCCATTTTATTTATTTTTTAGGATTTTGGTGATTGTGATTTATATACTATTGCCATCTGGTGGCCATACCTACAAATTGCAGGGCTGTTTTTGTTATTTGTAATAGTTTTGGTTTGTTTTGATTTTTTAAGGTGAATTTTTTTTAAAGTTTCAACATGAAAAAAAAAACTATGAAATGACATCTGGTGTGAAAAAAAAGAGAAATTGCATCATATTTTCCAAAGCTCACTAATATATTTTACTGAATTTGGCTATTACCAGTCTGGAGTGGATGAAGTAGTATGATTTACCTTCTCAATGAGAAATAGGCAGAGAGATTATTATGGCCTGAATATTTGTGTCCTATCAAAATTCAGGCAGAAATAGATTCCCAGATAATTGAGTGTCGCCCTTTGGAAGGTGAATGCCCCCCACCCCCATATGATTCCCTTGTAAACGGGAACCCTGAAGGCACTTGTTTGCTCTTCATGCTAGGTGAACATATACAGCCAGAAGGGGCCCTACTCTGAGGAAGAGAAGCTCTCTCACTCCACACCAAACTTCTGTTCTGTTCTATTGGCAGTGTCGGGGACAGAACCCAGGACTTTGAACATGGTAGGCCAGGACTCTGTACTGTTGAGGTACTTTGTTACAGCAGCCTGAATGTACTAAGACAGTGATAAAAGGCTGGTGGAGTCACCTGTCCATCACTATCACAAATACCTGAGATAATTAACTTACAAAGAATTTGGGTCAGAGCTATGGAGGCTTCAGTCCAGGTCAAATGGTCTGTTGTTCTAGGCCTGTGGCGAGCCTGGATTTCCTGATAGAAATCCATGGTGGAGCTAAACTTCTCATTTCATGGCTAGGATGGTAGAGGAAGGGGAGGGAGCTGAGATCCCACTCTTGCCTTCAAGGCATGCTCCCAGTGACCTGGAGATCTCCCAGTAGGCCCTGCTGTGTGTGTGTGTGTGTGTGTGTGTGTGTGTGTGTGTGTGTGTGTGTGTGTGTGTATGCTGGCCCTGGGGGCTTGAATTTGGGACTTGGATGCTAACCCTGAGCTTTTGTGCTCAAGGCTAGTGTTCTACCAATTTGAGCCATAGCTCCATAGCTGGCTTTCTGTTAGTTAATTGGAGGTAGGTCTCATAGCTTTTCCTTCCCGGCTGGCTTTCAACCACAATTCTTAGATCTCAGCCTCCTGAGTAGCTAGGATTACAGGAAGGAGCCAATGGCTCCCAGTGAGGCCCCACTTTTTAAAGTTTGTGCTGCCTCCCCATGGTGCCAGGCTGTGGACCTTATTAGCCTGTTAACACATGGGCCTTGGGGGGACCATTCAAGATCCACACTGTAGTAAATGCGTTGTCAAAAGTTTGGAGAGAGAAGAGTCAGAGCTTTCAGCTTTCTCCCCAGTCCCTTCCTGGCCTTCCTTTAGGTGAAGCTCTTGTAGCTTCAGTCTATGAAGGCCTGCTGAGGGCTTCTAAAGAGTTGATCTGTGAAACTGGAAGTTGGAGCACATTGAAGACTGCTTACATTCCCAAAGCAGAGATGCATGATTTTTAGAGATTTGTTATACTTTTTGCCAGTCCTGGGCCTTGGACTCAGGGCCTGAGCACTGTCCCTGGCTTCTTTTTGCTCAAGGCTAGCACTCTGCCACTTGAGCCACAGCACCACTACTGGCTGTTTTCTATATATGTGGTGCTGGGGAATCGAACCCAGGGCTTCATGTATACGAGGCAAGCACTCTTGCCACTAGGCCATATTCCCAGCCCGAGATTTGTTATACTTAAGGACTTGGAAATTTTTGTCCCTATGGCCAGTTGTCTCATTTATGTCAGTCCTTCTGAGTGTTTTTTATGGTGGAATGAAGATACTCCAGTTATTTGCCACTGTATAACAAACAATCCCCAAACTGGCTGTCTTAAAATAACAGATGTATTTTGTGATTTGGGTGATTACGCTGCTTCCTGTGGCATCAAATAACATTAGTTACTCATTGGGTTGTTTGCAGCCTCTGGTAGAATTGGGCTGCACCAGAAGGTCCAGAAAGGCCTTTCTCATGGCTTACACCTGTGTGACTCCTTTTTGAAGGCTACATCTAGCTTAAGCTTCTCTACAGCACGTCATCTCAAGGTAGATGCATAGAGGCTGGCTAAGACAGGAAGTAGAAGTCACTAGTTCTTTTAAGACCCTCCTGAGTTCCAAGAAACAGAATGAACATCATTTCTACCTGCTTGTGTGCTCTAAGCCAGTTCTATGACCAGCCCAGCTCCCAAGGGAAGGGGAACAAGCCCCATCTCTTGGTGAGAGGTATGGCAGGCTCATACAGGGATGGGAGGAATTGATTGTGGCTGTGTTATGAGTCTATCACAGGAATATGCATGTATCTTCTTGCTAAGATGTGTAGCATCCATAGGTGTAAGAATATTCAAGCATGCTCATTGGGTATGCATGAGGCTGTTATTCAAAATTCAGAAACATGAGGTTCAATTCAAGGTGAGAATACTGTGTAGAAATGTCCCTGGAACATAGGTTGTCTGGCTATTAAGCCCAGCTCCCTCTGGGATCCTGGTCTTGGGCTATGAGATTTCTTAATGCAACTAATCCAAATTCGGTTCAGGCAAGCACTGATGGACCAAGGGGAAAAAGTGGAGAAATGACAAAACAAATTGTCCCATTAGATGATAGAAACACATTAACTCTAAATGCATGATAATAGGTGGTTCAGAGCCTTTTGGAACCAAGATATGATTTAAATGTAGATATTCTGGTTAAATCTGCATTTCTCCAATTGCATGTGGCCACAGCATGGTTCTCTCTTTTAGCTTCAGTCCATCCATCCAACCAGTCACATTCATTCTGAGCAAGATTCTTTCTTTAGCATTAGCTATATCTTGAGAGAATTGGGTACAAGAGTTCAAACTGCAATTAAAAGAGAATTCACAGCTGGCGCCTTTGTTGTTCTGGGTGGCTGATTTTTTTCCTTTTTACCTGCAGATTTGCATAACCAGTATATTTGTGGAGCAATTTTTTTTTTCCACAGAACTTTCAAATACATTGCTGTACATAATTTTGTTTGTATTAGGGCTTGAACGCAGGGCCTGGGTGCTGTCCCTTAGTGTTTTCACTTAAGGCTGGTACTCTACCACTTGAGCCACAACTTCACCTCTGGCTTTTCAGTGATTAGATGGAGATACGAGTCTCATAGACTTTTCTGCCTGGGTTGGCTTCAGACAACAATCTCATGGACTGATACTCCCCCTCAGAACCACAGACACAAGTCAATGAGGAGACTTTCTCAATAGCAATGAGTGGGCGTTCCAGCGGGGCTTAAATTAGAGCTGAAAGGTAAACACAGATCCATCACTGGAGTGGAATAACAACATTACACCATATGAGGAATTGAGAGGATGGATGAGCGATTCTTTTGCCCTTGGAATTCATCGAAGTTGTACCGTAAGCTGTGCAGAAGTAGGGGACAATGCGTTCAGCTTTGCAGGGACAGTCTCTGTTTTCTTGCCACCATACATAATTATCCATGTCTCTTTTTACTCTCTTAAGTGCCTAGGTTTGGATGGTGAGGCCACAGTCTCCCAGAACATGGAGTGCAATCGATTATAAGTGTTTCAGACTGGTGAGTGTCCTAACCTGATGAACCAGTAACTAGGCAGGGTGGTGGCCCACACAGATCACATGCATTTTGTGCTTTTGCTGAACCTATGCTTCTGAACACTAGAGGTTGCAATCAAGACTTCTTCCTTGATTAAGGTCTTCTTATTAGAATGTGCTAATGCTGGGCCACGTGCTGGTAGCTCACACTTATAATCCTAGCCACTCAAGAAACTGAGGTCTTGGGCTGGGGATATAGCCTAGTGGCAAGAGTGCCTGCCTCGGATACACGAGGCCCTAGGTTCGATTCCCCAGCACCACATATACAGAAAACGGCCAGAAGCGGCGCTGTGGCTCAAGAGGCAGAGTGCTAGCCTTGAGCGGGAAGAAGCCAGGGACAGTGCTCAGGCCCTGAGTCCAAGGCCCAGGACTGGCCAAAAATAAAAAAATAAAAAGAAACTGAGGTCTGAAGATTGCCGTTGGAAGTTGGCCAAGGCAGAAAAGTCTGTGAGACTCTTAACTCCAGTTAGCCAGCAAAAAGCAAGAAGTAGTGGCGGGTGGGGGGGGGGGGGTGGCTCAATGTTAAAGGGCAGCCTTACACCAAAAAGCTAAGTGAGAGTGCTCAGGCCCTAAGTTCAAGCCCCAGTATTGGCACACATGTGCACATGGCTGTACACACACACACACATACACACACACATATCTACTTTGAACACTTGCTGACCTTGAGTGTATGTGTAAGAAATGGAATTGGGGGAACCCTAGAGCTTCATGGGGTAGTAAAGAAAAGAGCTTCTTCCATTTGGGAAGCAGAACTGAAGCCAAGCAAAGGGCGGGATTCAGTGTGAGCTCTACAAAGAGTGGCTGTTACTGTTGTTGTTATGGGAAATGACAATGGTGGTTGTTCACCCAGAAGGAATCTGGGCATTCATCAAATCATGATCAAATCTTTACCAGGTGAATTTGAAGAAACTGACTGGTTGATTCTAGCATATCTGTGAGAATGCAGAGGATCTAAAGAAGCAAAACAATAGTCAAAAGAAATAAAATTGGGGTAGTGGAGTTGTGACTCAAGTGTTAGAGGACCAGCCTTGAGTGATAAAGCCAAGCGAGAGGTTGAAGCTTTGAGATCAAATCCCAGCACCAGCACAAAAAGAACAAAGTTAGAGGACTCAAACTACCTGAACTCAAAATTTGGGGTAGTGCTGCAGAAATAACAGACAATATGATGTTGGCATAAAGATAGTAAACAGATCAATGAAACAGAATCAACAGCCTAGAAATAGACCTCTCCGTATACAGCCAATTGATTTTTTTGAGGGGAAAGATGTGAAGTTGATTCAACAGGCAAGACTTTATTTTTATCAGAAGATACTGGGGAAGAAAATGGAAATCTATCTGCAATTAAACCTGGATCCCTACCTAACTCTGTGTTAAAAGGAATTTGTGATACATCATAGACTTAATGCAAAAGCTAAACCAAAGACCTAAAGGAGAAAACATAGATTATATTTAGGATTTTGGAATTAGGGAGTAGGGGCACAAGAAGCATCAACTACTAAAGAAAAAAGACAAGTAGGAAATTGTCAGAGTCAGATTTTCTGTTCATGAGAGAGGTTATTAAGAAAACGAATAGGCATTCAGCTGGAAGGGAATATTTGTAATACATACACATCAGTAAGGCTTTGATATTTACAGAACTGTTAAAAAGCAATAATCTTGTAAAAGATGAACAGATAAACAGCTAGTGTGGAAATGAACAACATTTCTCACAAGGGAGGTACAAACCAAAACTACAATAAGGTATCATTCACAACCACTTACATAACTAAAAAAGGACTGCAGATACTAGATGTTGGCAAGGGTAAAGAACAATTAGAAATGCCCCACGATTCTGATGGGTGTGTGAAGTGACACAATTATCTTGGAGAAAGTCAGTAATTTTTACTAAGTTACATGTACTCAGTACCCTTGGCCAGCTAGTTTACAAAGGGGAAATGAAGATGCAGATTCATTAAAATCCTAACCTGAGAATGCTCATAGCAGCTTCGTTTGTAATGTCCCAGAGTACAATCAATCCGGGGCTCATCAGTAGGAAATGGAGCAAATCCACAGTGGGTAGGATCATGGAAAATGGAATAATACCCAACAATAAAAAGCAACAAAATCCCTACATGGGATACGATCTCAAAAACACAATGAGGGGCTGGGGATATGGCCTAGTGGCAAGAGTGCCTGCCTCGGATACATGAGGCCCTAGGTTCGATTCCCCAGCACCACATATACAGAAAACGGCCAGAAGCGGCGCTGTGGCTCAAGTGGCAGAGTGCTAGCCTTGAGCGGGAAGAAGCCAGGGACAGTGCTCAGGCCCTGAGTCCAAGGCCGAGGACTGGCAAAAAAAAAAAAAACAAAACACAATGAAAAGTCAGTGAGGCCAGGAAAAACAATATCCCTTAAATGGTTATGTTTCCCATGAAGTTCAAGAACAGACAAAAACAAATGTATGATGATAAAAATCAGAATGGTGGCTACTTTTGGAAAGGTTAAGTGAAGGAGAGACAGCCATGAGGAAATTTTCTTGGATATCAGAAAGAGTCTCTGTCTTGATTTCCATGATAGTCACATGAGTGGACCTTGCCCTTAAAAGTTATTCAATTGAACACTGAAGATCTGGGCACATTCTATCTAAATTCTAAAAACAATGATGATGCCTATAATCCCGGCTACTAGAATGGATGGAGATAAGAGGATTGAGATCTGAGGCTGGTACAGACCAAGTTAGTGTGGGGCCTTATCTGAAAAACAAACTAAAAGCAAAAGGAGTGTAATGACTCAAGTGATGGAGGGCTTGTTTAGCAAGCACTAGCAATGGATCCAGTCTTCACTAGTACTAATGGAATGAATGAGCAAATGAGATCTGAAATGGAATTTATTTTAATGTACTTTAAATGAGTATAGTAGGATTGTTATTCCCAGGCTGCGAGCTTTCTTCTATTAATGTGGCCTGTGATTATGCTGCTTTTTCTGGCAGCTTCACCAAACTTGCCATCGATTGCATTTATGGCTAATGATGACTGGAAAGGTGGTATTTTAGGAAGGAGCAGCACTGTCAGTGATCATGACAGCAGTTCCCAATTAACTAGGACTGAGTGCTGGGAAATCTTCCAGACGTCCATCAACTTAATTCCTCAACGGCTCCGTGGGCTGGCCACTACTGCCGGCGTCCTCGTGGGGCAGATGGTCTCACTTGAGGCTCAGTGAGGTTTATATGGCTAGTCAGGAGTGGAGCTGAATTCAAACCTTGATGGCTCGGATGCCAAAAATCTTGTGATCCTAAACCTATGCTGATTCTCTTGTTTGTTCCCTTCTGCCTGATGCTTTGCCTGTAATTGATGCGGGATTTGATCTCTCTAATCACAGTAGCTGAAGCCAAGGTGACTCCCCTAGCATCATACACAGAGCATTCTATGCATTTCTGTGGTGACGGTGGTGGGAGGACCTGTTTATAAAAGTACATCCGGGTATGCTCAGGAGTAGCACCTAGATGGACCTTCATCGCAGTCCCGGCCCTTAGTACACTCTGCTTCGACATACCAAAGTCCAAATAATTCCTCAGTCAGCATCCGCGAGCGGTGAGGTGTGCGTTGTATTGCAGGTGTCCACCTGGAACCACATCCGTGCTGGACAACATCAGGCGAGGAAGCACTGCTTGCTCACTCGCTTGCACACCCAAAGGAGGAGAGACGCAGCAACCATCACAGTCACCAGTTCAGTAAACGACATGCGTGCGATGAGCTGCTAGAAGCACAGCCGTCACGCCGTGCAATCTCAGTCCACTTTAATAAAAGTAGGGAGGTCAAATCATGGGATTTTTTCAGCCCTGCCACACTTAGTACTGTTTAGAGGAAATCTTAATTGGTTTAATTTCAGATATTATTATTATTGTTGTTGTTGTTATCTATAGTTGGGTAGAATTTGCTTTGCTCTTTAGTTTCTGTTTAATGAATTTTGACAATTGGGTCCACCCATAAAACCGTCATCCCCAAATTAAGACACAAAATGTTTCTGTTACCCAGAGAACTTCCTTCTAGTTCATTCTCTCTCATCCCTATAAAAGGTGGATTTTGACAGAGAGAGAGAGAGAGAGAAAAAAAAAAAGCAATGGATACAATTTACTCATGCTATAATCCTAGCTACTCAGGAGATAAAAGATCTGAGGATTGTGGTTCAAAGACAGCCAGGAGAGAAGAGACTCTTATCTCTTATTAACCAGCAAAAAGCCGGAAGTGGAGGGAGGTGTGTGGCTCCGCTGAGAGTGCCAGCCTTGAGCAAAACAGCCAAGGAAAGATGCAGAGCCCCGAGCAAGCCCAGTACCAGCCTACACACACAAAGAACTTTTCTGAACTCAACTGGGATTTTTCTTGACTAGAAACAGCTCATGATAGTAGCCGATCCAGAAATCCTACAGGTTGGAATCCCTAAGTGCTGATACCCGCTCCTAGCAGCCAGTCTTGAGTGCCGCACTTCAGACTCTTCTGTTGCCTTTGTGCCTAGACCAGGAGCCCTGGGGAGTCTTGCTACATCCAAGTGTAGGTTTCTGGTTTTGTGTTTCCCAAGAAAGCTGCCTTGGAACATGTAATTAGATATTTCCAGGTGGTGAGTTTAAAGCTTAGATGTCTACATGGTTTATATTCTCAATGGCTTGGATCAAACTGGCCTTGCCAGCTACCTTGAGTTGGTTAAAATGGGATGGAAAGATGTCACTCAGTCCTCCTGTGCCCCAGGAGACACTGGCCTGTGACTGTCTTCCCTTGGCTTTCCATGGCCATGACAATCTTCAGGAGTACTGGCTAGCTGCCCCAAATCTGGGTTTGCCTAGCACATTATCATGGCTACAGGGGGATTAGTGGGTTTGGGAAAGGGTCCCCACAGAGGTGAAGTGGCCTTCTGGCCATTTTGTACGTGTCATCAGAGATGTCATATCTTCATGCTTGGGGTTGTCTGCTTGGTCGCTTGATCAGGGTGTGTTAGGGTGTAGTGCTTGCTGCTCTGTGTTTCCCTTTCTATGCTCCATTTTTGGGGAAGTGAGTCCCTAAGTTTAGCACACCTAGAGCTTTATTTCCTGGAACCAGAAAGTATCTACATAGATCACGTGGAGGGATGTGTTTCATTTGCTTACTCATTTTTTTTCCTTTTTGATGATCCTAGGGATTGAACTCAGGGCCTTTTGTTTGCTACTCCAGACCTTCTGTTTTCAGTTTTAGTTTTTCGTATTTTTCCAGATAGGGTCTCCTGCTTTTTCTTGGGCCAACCTATCATTGTGATTCCCCTATCTTCTCTTCCTAAGTAGCTAGAATTATAGGTGTGCACTGCCATACCCAATCAGGAAGAATGTGCTCTGAAAAAAGCCTAATCATCACCCTCCTTACTTAGAATAATTCAGCCTTACATTACATTTCACTCTTGCTCTATACTTTAAGAATATTAGCTAATTAATCCTAATTAGAAATTATAGCAGACTCTCACTAATTCTCACTTCACGGATGTGTAAGTAGAACAGATTTTCTAAAAAGCCATCATTCTTTACTTCAGCACTAAGCTGAGATTTATATAACTAAAAGTGGCAGTCTGTGCTTAATCATTGAAGTCCATGTTTATGAATGTGTTTCTAAAGAGCTTATCTGTAGAGCCCCAGCAGGAGTGACTTTGCTCAAACATTTTGCTTTGCATTTTCTGTTTGCCTGTGGAGCATTATCCTAAGTTATTTGAGGAGAATATATTTATGAAAATAGCCTTGGATTTACTGTAGCCATTTATTGTATTAAGGCCTCTAAATGGAATACCTCTCTCTAAAGGAGCAAAAGCCGATTATGATATATAATTAAGTAATATCTGTATGCTAAAAAAAATGCCAGTCTCCTTAGGAGTTGGTTTCCAGTAGAGCAGAGTTTGGTTAGGGAAAATCTGTCTTGGCTTCTGCCCAGACATTATATATGATACAATTTGTGTATTGGAATTAGTTATCCCCAAACACACTGATGATTTGAGCATAGTTGGTAACTTATACCTTTGGCTCCCATAGTGATTAGCCTGTGGAATTTGCCATCTGTGTTTCTGTCTGTCTATCCAATAGGATCCCAATTTTCCCTTCCCCCAGTTCCTGGCATCTCAGGCCCCCTGGAGCTCTAGAATGGCTAATCTATTGCTCATGAGAAGCTTAGAAAGGTACACATAACCCCAAACAGGTCATAGAGGAGCTTGCAGGGGCTTCTGGGAAAAGTTCCTTCAACTTAGGAACAATTGTCCAAGTCAGGCAAAATGGTTCTTTGTCCTTGGTATTGCCATGACACATAACATTTGTGTGACTGCAAGCACAGGTGTCTTAATATAAACTGTACTTGAACTCAGAGTCTGGGTAATATCCCTTAGCTTTTCTGCTCAAGGCTAAAGCTCTTGCCACTTAAACCACAGCTCTACTTCTCACTTTTTGGTGCTTCATTTAGAGATAAGAGTCTCACAGACTTTCCTACCTGGACTGGCTTCTAACTGAGATCCTCTGATCTCGGGTTCCTGAGTAGCTAGGGTTACAGGTATGAGCCACTGGCAGCTGGAAATTATGGTCATTTGTCCCTCCTGGGCCTGTGGGGGAGGGAGGGTACGTTGTATATACGAAGCCCGGCAATGCATGAGCACTAGTTAATATTGTTCTTTTTCTCTTCCTTCAAATTAGCATCAGAGCTTTGTCTGAACAGACAGATTTAATGCATCAGTATAGAATGAACACATTCAGGACATCGTAAAGCCTCCTGTTAACCAAAATAGATGTCACAGTGACCTTGCACTCATGCTGACCTCTTTATTCCAAGTACCTTTCTCAGAGCTTATGTGTTCTTGGTTTGCATGGATTTCTAACAAGCTTGATTTCCTTCCCTCCATGGAAGATTAAAAACAGTACATAAGAAGGAATTTGAGGCTCGACATACTTCAAAGCAGCAAGAAATGGACTGCTGCAAGTAAAGAAAGTTCTAGAAGTCAAGCAAAAGAACTTCTAAAGTCTGAGATCATTTACTTAGAAGACAACTCAGTAGCTCAATGGCTATTGAGTAATATGTGTTCTAATGTAGAGTGTGTTGACTGATGTTTATAATGATGATCCCAAGTTACTGAGAGATTGATTAAAAGATTTTGAGTATGCTTTTTGTAACAAGGCCAGAGAGCATGTGATCTGTTTTAGAATTTCCCAAACAAGTGGCGAATGTTTGGGGGCTGGAAGTAATTAGTCATGGTCCCATTGCTTGGGACAGTGATTTGGGGAACATGCCCAGATCCCAGATTCTCCTAGATGAGGCCTCACTTTACCATCACAGCTATTAATCATCGTAAAATACCTGCTAATTCACATGGCACAAGCTGTCTATCAGAAAAGAAACTCCAAATCTGGCTCTTGCTATGTCTCAGGTTGTTTTGCCACAGGTGGAGGAAAACAGCTTGTAGGATAGAGGCTCTGAGGAAGAAACTAAAGCAATCTCTTTGCTAAATAATTCTTCTTCTTCTTCTTCTTCTTCTTCTTCTTCTTCTTCTTCTTCTTCTTCTTCTTCTTCTTCTGCTTCTTCTTCTTCTTCTTCTTCTTCTTCTTCTTCTTCTTCTTCTTCTTCTTCTTCTTCTTCTTCTTCTTCTTCTTCTTCTTCTTCCTCTTCCTCCTCTCCTCCTCTTCCTCCTCCTCCTCTCTCTCTGTCTCTCTTTCTGTCTCTCTCTGTCTCTGTCTCTCTCTCAGTCTCTGTCTCCGTCTCTCTCTGTCTCTCTGTCTCTGTCTCTCTCTGTCTCTCTGTCTCTGTCTCTCTCTGTCTCTCTGTCTCTGTCTCTGTCTTTGTCTCTCTCTCTCTCTCTCCCCTCCCCCCCTGTGGCTTTAACTCAAGGATTGTATGCTGTCTCTTAGCTGTTTTGCTTACAGCTGGTCCTCTACCACTAGAATCACACTTCCACTTCTGGATTTTTGGTGGTTAATTGGAGAAGAGTCTCAGGAACGTTCCCTTCCCAGCTGGCTTTGAACTGGGATCCTCAGATCTCAGCCTCTTGAGTAGCTAGGATTATAGATGTGAGCTCCTGATGCCCGGCTTGTGAAGTTCTCATGGGGGATGGCTCTCAGGAACAGCTGGGCCTGGCTGAGGAGAACAGATCACACCCAAGCTTTCCTCTGGAGGAGCCTTCCTTGCAGGGCCTGTTGGGTGGGGGCACTCCCCACAACCCACACTCCTGTCTCCAGCAATCTTGGCTGTCTCCTGCCCCAGGGTGCATAGCAGCCTGTGTCCACTGCCTCAACCACATCCCAGCTCCTCCCAGCTCCTCTTGCCCTTGAGCAGGTGGCAGTCAGAGGGAAAGAACAGGGAGTAGATGAGGGAGAAGTGTGGCTTAGACCAAAGGCTTGCGTGTGGGACTCCTGAGCCACCAGAAATTTTGAGCCAGAGCAGAAATTGGAGGCTTATGTTCCCAATGGAAAGAAAATTCCCCAAACAAGGAAATAACAAGTATGGTGTGAAAACAAGAGTACTGTAGAGGGAATAGCAGTGTGCCACACAGGCAGTAGAGGGTCCCACCTGCCTTTGGCTCTGTGACTAGGGACAATTTCTTGGTTTTGATGAAGGCAGGGGCTGGAAAACTTTTTCTTGAAGGATTAGTTGGCAAATATTCCAGCATATGGGCTTTGAAGTCTCCATAGCAACTGCTTGATTTGGCTCTTGCGGGACAGAAGCAGCCACAGGTGCTCCACCCAGGGTAGGTATCATCGTGTTTCAGTCACACTGTATTGGGAGAATTGGGCTGTGGACCGTCATTTGCTGATCACTAGTGATCGTGAGCAGAAGTGATACTTTGGGCTTTTTGCTTTCAACTATTTTTGAATCACTGGCTGGCCCGGAACTCATGATTCTTTTGTCACAGCCTTGTAGACAGGATCACTAAGAGCTCCATTCCTTTTCTGCTGTGACCCCTGGGGTGCACGTGGAATGATTCTGAGTCCAGTCAGCCTTAAATGGCTGCTGCATGTGTAACATGAATAAGCACGCCTGGCAGGGCTCAGCCACTGAAATAATTTCTTATTGTAGTACCACCTGTCCCTACCGAACAATGTGGTATCACATCTGCAGACAGTGCCACTATCACCATTCCCTGAATCCCCATTTCATAGTTACCATGGGGGTATGGAGGCCTGGGGGATTCAACCAACATTATTTCAGTAACTCCTTCCCACCACTGTGAAGTCCTGCTTTGGATATAAAATGACTAGCCTAGCTTATGATCCCAGCATAAATATCCCCCTGAAGATCTGTGTGTGAATGGTGTGGTCCTGGGTGTGCAGGGTTCAGAGATAGAGCCTTGAGAGATGATTGGAACAGGATAGCTCTAACTTCATTGGTGAGTTAAACTATGGATGGGTTTCTGCTGAATGCACTGTTAGGAGGTAGGGCCTAGCTGGAGGAAGTGGGTCACTGAGAACTTGCCGAAGGGGATTTTTTCCCCAGATCCCCCTACCCTTTCTTTCCCTTCTCTTCCCCTCCCTTCCCTTCCCTTCCCTCCATCTCTCCCTTTCTTCCTCCCTCTCTCCCTCTCCCTCTCCTTCTCTGCTTCCTGGCCACCATGAGGTGAGAAGCTTCTTCTGTCACATACTCTTCTGCCTCATCTCTGGCCCAAAGCATTGGAGCCAACCAACCTTGGTATAAAACTTGGTGGGAGGGGGTGGCACAAAAATACACTTTGTTCCTTAAGCCATTTTCCTCAGCCATTTTGTCATAGCAACAAGAAGCTGACTTCCCATGGGTGCTGGTATTAAAAAATCATTTGCTGATAAAGAAAATAGAATTTCCAAGAGAAAATTCATGAGATCCTTGATCTCATAAACAGTTAAGTTGATGAGCTGAGATCTAAGTCTTGTAATTCTCATTCTTTTTTCTTTCTTTCTTTCTTATTTTGGGGATAGAACTCAGGATCTTGTACTTCTTTTTTTTTCTTTTTTTCTTTTTTTTCTTTTGCCAGTCCTGGGGCTTGGACTCAGGCCCTGAGCACTGTCCCTGGCTTCTTTCTGCTCAAGGCTAGCACTCTGCCACTTGACCTTTTCTATATATGTGGTGCTGAGAAATCGAACCCAGGGCTTCATGTATATGAGACAAGTGCTCTTGCCACTAGGCCATATTCCCAGCCCAGGATCTTGTACTTCTTAAATAAGCACTGTACCACTTGAGCAACATACCCCACTTCCTTTTCTTTTTAGTTTATTTTTTAGATAGAGTCTCATGCTTTCGCCCAGGCAAGTCTGCTTTATATTTGGAGTAGCTGGAACTACAGGTATGTGTCATTAAGAGGCTTGTTTTGGGGACGTGAGTCTCATTAACTTTTTGCCTGGGTTGCCTTCAAACTTGAATCCTCCTCTCTTTCTTCCCGAGTAGCTGGGAGGACCGACGTGAGCCATGGTGCCTAACCCTTATTCCCATGCATCCCGCCCTGAGACTGGCTTTTGGTCCTTTTATCCCTGGTCTCTTTGCTGCTTTGGTCACTGTTCTTGTCACTCGTGCTATTTTAATATGACACGCAATGACCTGTCATTGGGCATGTATAAAGAATCTGGCTTGTGGAAAATACCAATATGAGCAGTGGAAAAGGCAGATGGTAATGCCAGAAGGTTGGCATTTCTGACACACTTAGTAGCTGACCGTGTCAGAGACAGCCAGGTCCCCACCAACTGCTCTAAGCCACCTGCCTGTATATTTCCTTCAGTCATTTCCAAGGCCTGGTGTTTTTATTCGTTTTCTTTCTCAGCCATGTTCTTGCCTTTCTTTGAAAGGGAAAAAAATCATTCTGGAACTGTCTTGAGAAATGAATTGTGTCACTTCCCTTTTGGGCCTGCCAAAACATTGAATAAGCTGTGGCTGTCACCTTTAATAAGTTTGCAGGTAACTTACCAATGTTGGATTGCAACAGCCTAACTTGATTGGGCCATGTAATAAGACCCCACATAATGAGTTCTTGTAACTCTGCTAGCACTATATTGAAGGTATTATTGTTGTTGTTATGCTACTCAGTAGTCCTTTTATAAAATCCTATTGAATTAGTTTTTCCTATGGTGTATCATGGATATTTTTTTTCCTTATCAGATTGAGAATTGTGTAAGTGATATTATTTCCCTTTACCCCTTGCCTGTTGGGCAATAAGATTTATATGCTATTTGAAAATAATAACATTGTAACTCAGGATCATGGCAGATTGTGTCTTACTCATTTCTTCTCCTTTTTTACTTCTGGATTCAGATATTTGCTTCTGACTTCAAGTTTTAAAGTAGGTAATATTTTATTGTAGATTGTTGAGAAGGCCTTTTGAAAGTGAATGTCAGTTATATGACTTCATTTGCCTGTGAAGGGTAGCAAGTTAGTGAATGGCTCTGCCTGCCTCACCTTGGTTGGAAGTTGTTGTTGTCCATCATCAAAACGGGTGGTGTTTAGGATACCTATTCCACAGGGGCCATTCTAGGTATACTTCTTCTAGACTGATGTGTGCATGTACAGGTGATTTGTGAGGAGACTTTGTCCATCAGATTCCACATGATTATGCAGAGTAACATTTGCTTGCCAGACATGGGGCATTTTCCTAACTTTTATTATATATATTCATATATATGAATATGCATATATTCATATATATTTTATTATATTCTGTGAGATTTGCCTTGTGCGATGGGGATGGGGAAACTGAGGCTTCTATAGGTAAAGTTTACACAGGTAAACTCACAATGAATTGAGAAGCAAAACCAAAATTTAAACCATACATTGTGACAGAGAGTTGCCCTCTTTCTATTCTTTCTTTCTTTTTGTTTGTTTCTTTCTGGTGTCAGTACTGGCAGTTGAACTTGGGGCCTGTTGCTCTTGCTTGGCTCTTTCCCTCAAGGCTGTAGCTCTACCACACCTTACTTCTGGCTTTTTTTTGGGGGGGGGGGTTGGCTAATTGGTAAGATAAAGGTAACTGGTAATAGGTAAAATAATTGGTAAGGTAAAGGTCTCCAATTAGCCAAACCAATTGTCTGCCCATGCTGACTTTGAGCCATAATCCTCAGATCTCAGTCTCCTGACTAGCCATTGTCTGGCTGCTTTGTTGTTTCCTGATGGTAATTGTGGCTGTCAATAGTGCTGCTAGGTACTAGTGTGTTAATGCAGTGTAGCGTATTCAATGGTGTGGGGGAAAATAATAATTCCTATAGCTTCTTAGTTGGAATGACCCCTATTCTAAAAGATAGAGCAATAATAGGAAAGGAAAACATGTTTACTAGCATGCATATTCCATACACACACAAACACACACGAGAGAACTCTCCAGCTATGTATGGGTGACATTTGTATATATATATGTGTGTGTGTGTTCTCAAAGAGGTAGCTCTCCATTCCGTCTGACAGAGCCATCTTCAGCAAAGAGCAGAACACTTTTAGAAAAGTGACAAGGGGAAAGGACTTCTGTGTCTCTCTATGGGAGAAGGCGAATAACTGTGACATAACGCTTAGTAAGGCTTGTGAATATGAAAGTCCTATTGTTCCATCTCAAGACCAAGAAAGGTTCAAAGTTGTCTTCAGTGGATATCCTTTGTTCTCTCTGGTAGAGTTGGGTTGAACACCTTTTTGTCTTTATATATCTACATCCTGTTTTTCATCAACTCAAGAAGGGCAGCAAGTGAGTCCGTCTATATCTGCATCTGTTTAATTGTTTGCAGCAGTATAATCCTTCTTATTTTGAGGCATATTTTATCTCCCGCAATAGGTTCTGGTAATCACCAGTGGAGAAACAAGGCAAAGAAAGGTTAAGTAACTTGCTACGGTCACACAGCAAGTAAACGGTAAGAGCAAGATCTGAAGCTCTACAACTTGGATCTCTCTCATATTGGTCAACCCAATACAATGGGTAGAGTTTGGGTTCAGAGGAAAACGGAGTGACCATGCCATTTGTCAATAGGAGAGCTCTGAGATGAGGTTGTTTTTATTTACCTCCAGTGTACTGGCGTGGAGACCCAATTCTTCTAAAAGTATGTATCCCCCAAAGCTGCTTGTCCTGCTGTGTCTGGTGGCTTGCATGTGGCATTCTTCCTCAGCATCATCTTCCCACGATAAGCCCAATGATGCCCAGCTTCCTCTACGGTTGTCAAGCCAAAGTGGAGCTGCTGGGCAAACATCTTGCAGTGACTTGCTAATAGCTGAGGTGAGGAATGGCTGTAGCAGAGAAGTCCCCTGGGAGCAGACCTGGGTGCATCTTCCACATCTCCACCCACTGCATGAGAGGAGTGGACCTTTTGCTTTCTAGAAGGTACCACGGGGCTCCTTATGCAAGCCTAGGCCAGAGTCTTAACTTTGCAGCAAACACCCCTGGGAGAGAGCTGCCTGTCCCTCTGGCAGCTCAGACATTGCTCCTCAACCTCAAGGAAAGCTTCAGGGAGTTGCGTAATGATGTAGCACCCAATCTTTAAGCTCTACAGAGAAAGACAAAGTGGCCCAGAGGAAATGGCAGCATTCCTCTGAAGACGCCTGCCCACGTCAGCAAGACATGGGGCTATCAGGTTCAACAACTAAAAAGAATGCTTTGATGCCAGATTCCCGAAAGATGGTTTTACCCCCTTTATTCTATTTGTCCTGATAAGAATACTGATTCCTTGTAGAGGAAGGGGACTATGTTCTTTCTAGTGAATCCCCTTATCCTGAATTACACAAATAAAAGCTCATTACTCTTAAACGATGGCCTTCTTACAGGTGTGTACACTGTGTGACTAGATAGGACTGTAGATCTTATTCTAGCAGGCTTCTTCAGATCCTTTGCTAGGAATTTTTCTTCATCCTCTCAGTCTGACCATAGATTAGTTTTGTCTGGGCTTGAATTTCATTTAAATGAAATCATAGAAAAATATTCATGTGTGTTTGGTTGTTTTGTAGACTGTATAAATTGTGTTTCTATGGGAGAAAATTCCAGCTTTTAGTAATGAGGGAGTTGGAAACAAGTTTAGAGAAGTGCAAGGCTTGAACAAAATCTGATATCTGTTGTCCTCTGTTTCCTACTATATACTATATACCTCCTACCTATTATCCATGCATCCATCCACCCAAACAAGCATTGAGAGATGGTGTGTCATGCATGGTTCTAGGTCCTGGACATGTAAATATGTGTAAATCATTCCTTCAAGGATCTCCCAGTATACTGAGAAAGAAAGGTCTTAGGTGGGTGATTAAATAGAACTTATAAGGGATAAATCTCTATAAAAAGCTGTGTTTGTGTAGAGGCTCAGAGAAGGAAGTTGTGACTGAAGCACTCAGGGAGAAAAGAGATGATGGATCCCCAGATCTTCTTCTGCTAGTTCTGGGGCTTGAATTCAAGGCCTGAATGCTGTCCTTCAGCTTTTTTACTCAAGGCTGGTGGGCTACCACTGATGCCCACCAAAGCAATGGTTTTGACAGTATTGACAGCTAGCAAAATATTAGTGATAAGGGAATGTGGTTGTTACCATCCATATTGAGTGTTCTACTAGTGGATAATGTTTGGATGGAGTAATAAAGTAAACTATAAGGTACATAGCTTCCAGAAAATCATTTCTTGCCTTCATTTCAAAATAATCACTATGTACATTTTTAAACAAAATTAGTAATAAGTACCTAAGAGATACATTAAGGGTCTAATTTAAATATATTGTAATAGGAATATATATACAACTAGCCACAAATTAATAATTTAGAATATACAACTAGTAGTTTAGAACACAGTTACATGACTCCTCTTGGCCTCAATTCTCTTTTCTTTTCTCCGTTTTTATTTTTCATTTATGTTTAATTTTAAAACTTTTTTATTAGCTTAAAGTAGTTGTACAAAGGAGTTGCCATCTAACAAAGCAGTTTGTGAATAGAATTATTATCTTTAAGTAGTTGTGCAAAGAGGTTTCACTATGACATGCCAGTTTATGTATCTTGATCAATGTCACCCCTTCCACGATTCTCCCTTATCTCTCCCAGTCAGTGCTCTTTTAGTAGACGTGTTGGACTGGATTTCTACTTTGTAATCTGGACCCCAAAGAACCTAAGGATTCTTCATTGTCACTTTAGGCTGCTTTTGAAGTCTTCCTTATTCTCCATATTAACATATTCCTTTTTTCCTTTCTTTCCTTCCTTTCTTTCCTTCCTTCCTTCCTTCCTTCCTTCCTTCCTTCCTTCCTTCCTTCCTTCCTTCCTTCCTTCCTTCCCTTCCTCCCTCTCCCTCCCTCCCTCCCTCCCTCCCTCCCTCCCCCCTCCTCTCTCTCTCTCTCTCTCTCTCTCTCTCTCTCTCTCTCTCTCTCTCTCTCTCTCTCTCTCTCTCTCTCCTTTATCTTCAAACAGGATGCCACTTTATAGCTCAGGCTGGACTGGAACTTGAAATTCTCCTGCCTCAGCCCAAGTGCTAGATCCACTCATTTTGATGGCACGCATGTCTTAGGTGCTCTATGTGTTTTCTCTTGGGGAAAAAAAAAAGAAGGGTAGGGGTGTTTCCTATCAAAAAGAAAACTTTAACATGCCTGTGTCCTGTGAGACCTAGTCTAGGTAGCATGGTATAGAGTCTGATTACCCTGATTTAAATTCCAGTTTTCTTCCAGCTGTGGTTCTCAGCTTTGCTGAGCTTCATTTCTAAACAGTTTCTCCATCCATAAAGTATTGTCACTGTCCTTTATCCAGGATTCTCTTGAGGTTTCAATGAGATAATATAGCTAAGAGGGATTAACATAGAGTCTAGCATGTTTAATAAATGCAAAAAAAATGACCATTATCCCTGTCCCTTGCCCCCAATGACTTCATTGCTAAGGCTTTAGCTTTGGGATATAAGGGCTTTGTGTTTCTACAGACCATTGTGCAAAATGAAAGAGGCTTTTATGAAGTGAATGATTATCTCTTTGCTCTTGGATTTGTACAAGGTTCCCCCTCCCTGCCCCCACCAATGAAGCATGCTGAGGTTTGCCCACTGTGGATAAAGCAATCCAAACAGAAGATGAGAGGTTCTGTCCTTTCAAAGACATTGTTGAATCTAGCTTTTTTTTTTTTATAAGCAGAAACTGGTTCTGATCTTTTAAAACAGGGAGGAAAATGATTCTGTTAAATACTGCACATGTCAGGAGAAGAAAGTGCTGAGGTTAAAGTATTTTAAATAGTTTAAGAGGCAGGGCGCTGGTGGCTCACACCTGTAATCCTAGCTACCCAAGAGGCTGCTATTTGAGGACTGCAGTTCAAAGCCAGCTGGGTTAAGAAAGTCCTTGAGACTCTTATCTCCAATTAAACACTGGAAACTGGAAGTGGTGCTGTGGCTCAACGTAGTAGAGCTCTGGCCTTGAGCAAAAAGAGCTTAGGGACAGTGCCCAGACTCTTGAGTTCAAGCCCTATGACCACCACCACCAACAACAAAAAAGTTAAAGAGAAGGATAAGCAAGAAATCCCATGACATTGCTTACTGTCAAATAAGACCTTCTGTGGGTTAACCAAAACTTTGATTTTAGGCCTCTGTGTAGGCTGTTAGATTCTGTTGTTCCTTAGGAGAGTCACCCTGGCCTTTCTTGCAGAGCCTGTGAAGAGCTGAGAAGACTTGCAAGGCCCAGATAACTTACTTTTTATACATGCATATACATATGCACACAAATATATACATACATATGTTATATATATAACATGTATGTATGTATGTAGTGAACAGCCTTCTTTCACCCTCTCGATCAAGCCTGTATAAATTTGTACAAATTGGATCCCTCTTCCATAGCTGTCCTGTAAATATTTGAAAGGAATCCATTTCCATAAAGTTCTCTCCTCACCTCTGCATCTCATAGTGACCGTCACCTGCTTGGTAATAGATCTCTGTGCTTCTCTGGTTTGCTTGAGAAAATGAGTTTACCCAAACAATTATTATTTTCTGCACCTATTCTCACTCTGGTTTTTCCACTTCTTCTCAATTGACTTTTTAAGCCTCTTCGTGACACCTCAGACAATAGTTACAATCAATGGTGGGAAAAATGAAAACAAGAGGCTCTTAAGTTCGGTTTCAAAATGTATTTGGTGGGGCTGGGAATGTGGCTTAGTGGTAGAGTGCTTGCCTAGCATGCATGAAGCCCTGGGTTTGATTCCTTGGTACCATATGAAGAGAAAAAGCCAGTAGTGGCACTGTGGCTTAAATGATAGAATGCTAGCCTTGAGCAAAAGAAGCTGAAGGACAGTTCCCAGGCCCTGAGTTCGAGCCCCAGGACTGGCAAAAAAAAATAGTATTTGGGGGGGCTGGGGATATAGATCGGCAGTAAAATGCTTGCCTAGCATGCACTAAGCTCTGGGTACTATCCCTAACACTACAAAAATAAATTTAAAAGTAAAATAAAATAAGCCAGGTGCTGGTGGCATGCGTATAGTCCTAAACTACTCAGAAGAGTAATATCTGAGGATCTTAATTCTGAACCAATAAGGGCAGACACATTTGTGAAACTTTTCTTACCCATTAACTGGCAAAAAGCTGGAGGTAGAAGTGTGGCTCAGGAGGTTGGCTACTAGCCTTAAGAAGCTGAGCGAGAGAATAGGGCCCTGAATTCAAGCCCCAATACTGGAAATTAAAAAATAAAAAGATGGTGGCTGGGAATATGGCCTAGTGGCAAGAGTGCTTGCCTTACATACATGAAGCCCTGGGTTCAATTCCCCATCACCACATATATAGAAAACGGCCAGGAGTGGCGGTGTGGCTCAAGTGGCAGAGTGCTAGCCTTGAGCAAAAAGATGCCAGGGACAGTGCTCAGGCCCTGAGTCCAAGGCCCAGGACTGGCAAAAAATAAAAATAAAAATAAAAATAAATAAAAAGATGGTGATGATAAGGTTGTAGATGCTCATAATCCTAGCACTTGGAAGGTGGAAACAGGAAGATTTCAAGTTTGAGGCTAGCCTGAACTACAAAATAAGGCCCTATCTCAAAAAATAGAAGCAAAAAAAAATCCAACTTCTAGGGATATAGCCCTTATTATAAGTTAGAGCACTTGCCTAGTTTGTGTAATGCCCCGGGTTCAGTCCTTAGCACCTTATATCTAACAAGTTAAATATAAATTGGGAGGTCCTTCAAGACCTTCATATTTCTTCCATTGATCTTGCCTATATTTTAGATAAAACCAAGGTTAAAGGCTGCATTTTAAAAAATTGTCTCTGTTGAATTTCTCTTAGCTTTGAAGATGCTTTTTGAAATATATCTAATACATATCCAGGCAATGTTTAAATCTCTTTCTGTCTTTAGAAGAGTTAGAGATGTAAGCAGTTAGGTACCAACTCTATTTCAAAAATTCATAGAGCATGATCAGAGGATGGTATAAGACGGGTATAAGAGAAAGGTTGGAACAAATAAGACCCTCCCTAGTGTACAGAGAGAATACAATGACTGTGCCCTGCATAATCCCATATGGAAGTCAGTATGGGGAATACCCAGTTTCTCTAAGGTTTGACCTCTTTGCCTGGATGTCATGATTGCTTATAGCTTGTCTCTATGATCCAAGCTGGTTAAAGTCATTGCATATTATGTGTACACAAAGGTGAATGGAAACTGAGAAGTGGAAAGTCTATCATTTTAATTAGGCCATCTCCCTGCACACACACACACACACACACACACACACACACACACATACACACACACACACGAGAAAGAACTCTTAGAGACTCTCTTGTTGAGACTCAAATTTCTACAAACCTGAATTAACTTGACCCAGCCAGCTTAAAGTATATAAGGCCTGCTATTATCCATTAGCTAGTCTGCAATTGTGAGATCCCTTGTCAGAAAAAAAATGAAATGATTACCCATTATTTGCTTTTCTGTGACTCATGATGCTTACCCAGCTACCAAAATTCAGTTTAAGATCCTTGACTCATCCAATGAGATAATCCAATGAGAAGCTCCACGATCACTACAACTGCTCTTTTCTTCTTGTCTTTTCCCCATGCTCTGAGTACTCGTGCTCTATAGAAACCCCCTAATCATGCTGAATTTCTTTTTATGCATTTTTAAATCATTACCTCTTTTTACCAAAGCTAAGCCAGATTTCCTGCAGTGCTGATGAGAGAGGAGGTACAACCTCAGGCTGGTTCACGGACAGTTGGTGTGAGTAGGGACACCAGACTGTATTGCCGAGCTGCAAGTCACAAAATAAAAATAGGATATTGACTTTCCATGGAAATGCAGGCCGTGCAACTTCTTTGTTTGGGTTGGCAACAATAGGCATGCACTTCGCTTGTGCTGAGGCCTGATCACTTGCTGAATATTTATTTGTTCCAAGGATTATTTAGCTAGCCTCAGGAATCCAGATGTTCTGGCCAACTTTTCTCCTCTGGCATGGACTCCCAGAGAGCAACGTGACTGACCCCCTTTCCCTTGACCATCATAGATTTGCAAGTGCTATAGGAGAGAAACAAAATGGGACCCACAAGGACACATGGCTTGCTGAAACAGCAGCAGAGTCAAGAACTTGGATCTTCTGACTCCAAATCTAGTAGAAGAATCTCTGAAACTTTTGGTAGCATAGCATTACCCAAGGCATTTGTTTAATGAAATGCAAATTCCGAGGTCCCCAGTTAGAGATTCTGACGTCGATACAGGCAGCTTTAGGCACACTTGGTATGGTCTGAATGGGATGCCATTTGTGGGAATGAGGTCACTCTGCCTTGCCAATGTTCACTGCTTGCTTGTAATCGTCTGGGGAGGGAAGCGGTGCCACATAGGTACAGATGAAGGATGTCATATGCTCTTAGTCTTTAAAAATTATAGCATCAGGGGCTGGGAGTATGGCCTAGTGGCAAGAGTGCTTGCCTCCTACACATGAAGCTCTTGGTTCGATTCCCCAGCACCACATATATGGAAAACGGCCAGAGGGGGCGCTGTGGCTCAAGTGGCAGAGTGCTAGCCTTGAGCAAGAAGAGGCCAGGGACAGTGCTCTGGCCTGAGTCCAAGCCCCAGGACTGGCCAAAAAAAAAAAAAAAAAATTATAGCATCAGCCAGGTGCCAGTGGCTCACACCTATAATCCTAACTACTAAGGAGGCTGAGATCTGAAGGTTGCAGATTGAAGCCAGCCAGGGCAGGAACGTCTGTGAGACTTTTATTTCCAATTAATCACACACACAAAACAACCCAAAGTGGAGCTGTGGCTTAAGTGGTAAGAGTGCTATCCTTGACCACAAAAGCTCAGGGACAGTGCCCAGGCCTTGAGTTCAAGTCCCAGGACCAGCAAAAAAAAAAATAAATTATATATAGTGAAGAACATTCCATCATTAGAATTAGAATAACCTTACACCTTAACTCATAAAACAACCTTCCGTTGGTCTTTTGACTTTCCAGAGATCTATATAATAATTATTTTATCTTGTTTATTTTTACTTCTTTTGACCCAAGCAGTCTCTTTATTATTTAACTTGTTAGCAAACAGGGCCCTTAAAAACTATTAAAGAGGGAAAATAGGATTTAGTTTCATCAGTCATTTGCTACATGGCTGGGCACTATGTGTTCTGCTGTATATGCATTTACTCATCGAGTCACATTCCTTTTTATTACCTCTGTTTTCTAGATGAGAAAACTGAGGTCCAGAAAGGATAAGCAGCTTATACCAAGTTGTAAAGCTGGCATTCAAATCTTCTGATTCCAACGCTTATGTGTTTCCTCTGTAGTTTTCTAGATCTGCAGACAAAAATGTCTGCCCACCCTCAGGTCACCATTCCCAAGAGGAAAGGAGAGCTAAACAATGGACAAAAATAACATACGAGAGGGGCTGGGAATATGGCCTAGTGGTAAAGTGCTCGCCTCGTATACATGAAGCCCTGGGTTCGATTCCTCAGCACCACATATATAGAAAAAGCCAGAAGTGGCACTGTGGCTCAAGTGGCAGAGTGCTAGCCTTAAGCAAAAAGAAGCCAGGGACAGTGCTCAGGCCCTGAGTCTAAGCCCCAGGACTGGCAAAAAACCAAAATAAAACAAAACAAAAAAATAAGAAACAAGAGTAGGTACTAAGATGAGGCACTATGATTTCCAGTGTTTGGGGAATGCTTGTGAGGAAAAAGTCTTCAATGTAAGGAAGAAAGATGAGACTTTGCCCTAATAGTAACAATCACCATTACAGGTTTGACCACCAAGAATGACTCAGTGAAATGAACAGTTTCAGAGAACCCCCTCATTTATGTGCTGACATCAATTTTATCTGATGCCCCCAAATAGCCCCTTTGCCAGAACAGAACCACTGACTATTTGAGACTTACCTCTTCTTTCTCTCCTCAGCTCTTAATCAGTGGCACAGACAGGTCCTCAGATGGAGCAAAAAGAAAGGAGTGACAGATTCTTAATAACTCAGTGTAGCAGCTACCAACACCACTATGTGTCCCAGAAGTGAAATCTCTGTGGTCATCAGAGAGGTAGAATATTACACAAGTTTTTCTTATGATTTCCCTGGAGTTCCTCCAGTTTTTCTTTTCTCTGAGTGTCTGTGATGGGTTCTGTCCACTGTTCATTTGCCCTTAGCCTCCTGTTAAATCCTGTGCTTTAACATCATCCACTGACATTTGCCCCTGCACCTGGTCAGGCAGGCCCACCAGCACCTGCTATTGGATGCTTGCTGCCTGCCTGGGGAGATGTACTTCACTCATAATGTCCAGGAAAGCCTTTCAAGGGCACTGTGACCTTGGTGGATTTTATTAGAAAGTAAGGCAGGGTAGAAGCCAACAAGCAGGAAAAAGTCAGCTGGACTACAGGGAGTCCTGAGAGAAGCAAAGGCTAAGCGGCTGCTGGGGGGTTGGCTTCTCACTAGATCAGCGCTCTGGGTGGGGCACAGAGTCTCTCGGATGGACATTGCCCCTTAGAGGTAGTTGCAGTTGGGGCTCCTGGGGAAGCAGGCTCTTTAACAAGATTGTGTAAAGGACATGCTTTAGGAATTAAGACTCTGGAACGGGAAAGGCACAAGGGACACAGCACTGAGGGTCGTAGGTTGTGCTACACACTGGGGACTTCTGTAGCCAAGATGATCTTTCAGAGTGATTCCGGTTGGCGTGTGAACGACCATCAGAGAGAGAGAGAGAGAGAGAGAGAGAGAGAGAGAGAGAGAGAGAGAGAGAGAGAGAGAGATCGTGACTTGAATGGTCAGATAAATAGCATCATCCCAAGGGCTGTTCCCAAAAGATGTTTGTTTTCAAGAACAGAGCCCTTGGGGTAAGATAATTACCTCCTGTGCAGACACATCTGTTAATCCAACAGACAAGTAAAGAAATAAAGTAATGCACACCGAGCCCACCTTCCAGGAGCTCCGTGGGTGCCCTTTATCAGCTTCAAGGAAAAACTATCAAAAGTGGAGGTGGGATTGAAGTGGTAAAATGCCCACCTTGAGTGAATAAAGCTAAGAGACAGCACCTGAGCTCAAGCCCTAGTCCTGGCGTATGCACGCAGCCGTGCGCTCGCACATGCACACACACACACACACACACACACACATGCACACACATACACAGAGCATTAGTTGAAGTTATCCTTTGTGTCAAGGTTATTCTTTTTATTCTATTTTTAAATTTTTATCAGTTGCTTGATTGCCAGTTCTGGGGTTTGAACTCGGGGCCTGGATGCTGTCCCCGAGCCTCTTTGTGCTCTACCACTTGAGCCACAGTGCCACTTCTGGCTTTTTCCGAGTGTTTTGTTGGAGATAAGAGTCTCACAGACTTTTGTGCCTGGACTGGCTTCCAGCTGTGATCCTCAGATCTCAGCTTCATCACCTGTGCCCGGCTTAAAGTGATGCATTTTTAACTTGAAAGCAGCTTTTCTTTTTAAACAATAGCAATCATCACAGTTCTTTTCCCAGGCTTACAGAATGACCATCATTTTTGCCTTTTGCTCAAGTCCCCATTTATAGACTTAGATCCATAGGCTGTTGAAAAACAAAAAACAATGAGTTCTGAGGCAGCTTTGGGGTGGGGTGGGGCGCATCAAGGGGGATGGTGGTGGTGATAACATTGTTTCTAAACAAATTCCTTCTAAGAAGCCCAGGTGCCTTTGCGGAAGGCTCCTCCTTACTCTTCCCTAGTGCAGCCTGGCTGGCAAGTTCTGGCTGCCTAAGAACCATTAGAGAACTTGTGTTTAGTTAGGGGCATTGGGAGTACCCCATCCCTTAGAGTGTTGAGTCAGCTGTGAGCTTTGTCAAAGCTCAAGGCCTGGCCAAAGAGCCTATTTTCTTCTCCCTCAGCCTATGGCATTGAATTCCATGCTAATTTACTCTCCTGGGTATTTAAAAAATGAAAAATGCAAGGAAAGGAAACTCACATCCTGGCTGACATATGCCCAGCATGTGGTCGGCATGGAGAGGCCGAAGCTCAGTGCTGCCTGGAAATCCAGCCAGTGCTGTGCTTTTTCTAGAGCTGGGTCAGCACAGGCCGTGTTGTCAATAGGGGAGAGTCATGAGCAATATGGGCTGGTCTTGGAAGATGTATTTCTGCACAGATCTCATGGGAGATCTGTGGATCTTCGGGAGTCCAGCACCCCACGCTTTGGTGACTGGAATCCTGGGGTGTTAATGGACAGCGAAATACTGGGTATGAATCATGGCAAGACTGTATCCTTTCTCACTGCACCCTTGCAATCCACTGATCTTCTTTACTGGACCCTCAACGTTGTTCTTCCTACCTTCCTCATGTCACAGACCCATAAGAACCGAGAAGCAACATGGTGTGAATAAAGGTGCACTGGGCTTCAGTATACAAAGGTTGAGCACAGATGGCAAGAGAGACCAAGAAGAGTCACAGACACATCTTTCTTGGGGTCTTTGTACTATACAGGGTTGAAGTGCTCCAGTGAGCAACACCAAGTATAAGACAAGAATGCCAGCTTGAGCCAGTGTGGACCTAAGGGAATGGATTCTCATATCCAAAGCTGCTCTGGATCCAGGACTTGGGAAGTCTGAAGTTTACACAATACTAGGGGCCCTCTGATAAAGAAGAGCTAGGACATAGGAAATTGTTAGGGTCCCTCCTGAAACTGTGGAAGGGGCTTTTACAAGTGAGAAGACCTCAGTCCAGCCTTCCTTGGTCCCTGGTATATAATCAGGGTTCTCCAGAGAAATAGAACCTGGAGCAGGGACACACAGAGAGAGAGAGAGAGAGAAAAGAGAGAGAGAGAATATGTAGTGTGTGTGTGTGTTTGTGTGTGTATACTGAAATTTTGAGAAATCAGCTTAAATGATTATGGAGGCTGCTAAATCTAAACTTTATAGGTTGGCACACAAAGCTGGAGATGCAGGGAAGTGCTGATATTGTAGTTGCAGTCCAAAGATTGTCTGCTCTTGAGTTCCCTCTTGCTCGGGGGAAGTAATTTTTGTTATTGTTGCTCAGTCCAGGACTTCAGGCCTATCCACATTATGGAAGGCATCTGTTTTACTCCAAATCCACCAATTTTTCAGTGTAAACCTCACCCCCAAACACCCTCACAGAAACATCCACAATAACTCAGCCAAGTTGACACATAAAATTGATCACCAACTCCAGCTGTGAGGTCAGGACAGAGAGGACCTGAAGCAGATGTAGGGACCAAGTACTGGGAGAACACATCTTGGGAGATGTGTTGAACCAGCTTTGGTCGATGGAGTGGGCTTCCAGCTATCTGCTGACTTTGCATAAGCCATGGGATGAACTGAATGTTCCATGGCCCTCACCAGACACCTCAGCCTGGGCTGAAAGGATTCAGGTGAAGGAGTCAGAGCTTTTAGCTCAAGTAGTCACCAAGACTATTACTTGGAGCCCCCCCTCCTCCAGCCAAGATCCCACCTACCCATGTAAGCCTACTTTTCTTTTTTAAAATTTCTATTTTGCTTTTTAATGTCAGTACTAGGGCTTGAACTTAAGACCTGGGCACTGCCCTTTAGGGCTTTCTACTACTTGAGCCACCCCTCCATTTCTGGCGTTTTGCTTGTTCACTGGAGATAAGAGTCTCATGGGCTTTTCTGCTCTGTCTGGCTTTGAACTATGATCCTCAGATCTCAACCTCCTGACTAGCTAGGATTACAGGTACGAACCACTGGTGCCGGGCTTGCTTTTCTTTCTAACTGCCCCCTTTCCTCGTTCTTCCTGGATTTAAGCATCTGCTTCAGGTTAAGCCTGACTCCCAGGAAGTCACAAGAGGGCTCCAGCAAATAAGCTTCACCCCAAATCTGCCCTGCATCCAGGTCTACGTACATGCAGGAGTAGCCAACCCTGCACCCCAGTGGTTCTTTGCTAATGTTAACAGCGCGCAATATCTTTTATCACGTAGGTGTAATTTATTAAGAGAGTCCTCTGTGCTCGCTGCAGGGGGAGCTCACCTTGTGGCTCTCTCTGTTCCCTCATTAATCTGCAAGACAAATGGGTGTTTTCATCAGACCTTGGAACTGGGGGAGGGGGGAGAACAGTCCTCCTCCCACCTCTGCCTTTTGCTTCTCCTCATCTTGGTCAGCCCCTGTGGTGTGCCTGCCACTGTGTTCTGCCAGGTCCTCCTTCTGAGGACAGGCTCTGGAAGCAAGATGCTGACAAAAGTCATCTGATGTGGGAACAGGCCCTGGAATAGCAATGGCCCCGTGAGGCCATAGACACTTCCTTCTAGAACATTCCTTCTGGTGTCCACCATCAGTTTCCGAGTTGATGTGGGTTCCCATTCCATCCCAATAATCAACCCTGAGAGCCATCTGATTTGAAAGCAGAGCTCCAACACCCTGCCACTAGATCGTGTTCACACCGCAGGCATGGTACCATGCTTGTGGTTAGCACCTGACAGCATTCAGTTCTCCTCACAGTAACCTGGCAGGACGGCAGAGCAAGTGTCATCGTGGTAGACGGGGGAACAGAGGCTGGGCATCCCGCTTGCACTCATCGCCTGTACCAGGACACGAAGCAAACCCCATGCCTGGGACTGCCCAAGGTCTCTGTTGGCTGTGTGTTCAGATGCTATGTACAAGCCACACCAGACAGCTGCAGGGTCCTCTCCTAATGGTTGGAGGCTGGAAGGGAGAATATCCATGGGGTTAGTCGGGAAGTCACACAACAGCCTGCTCCCCAATGTGTCAGCTTCTGGGGTAAGCGCATGGGACCTGGAAAGTGTAGGTGTTGGCCTTAGAGCAGGAGGGATGCTGTGCGCATCTTGTCTCAAAGCAGAAGAAGCAGACAGTTAGTCACCAGAGGAGTAACCTCCCACCAGCAACACCGCCCCCCCCCGCCCTGCCCCCCTCCCCCACACCATGTGTTCCCTCTGGTGACTCCTGGAGTGCTCCCTCTGAGGTCAGGTTCCCCGGCAGTGGGGGCTGGGAGCAGATGGAATCACAATTCCTCTTGTAGTCCTCCCCAGATGCCAAGTTGCAGCTAGCTCAGCTAATTGGCAAGAGAAAGAGAATAAAAATAGTGCAAATCTGTGAATTAATAAAAACAGGCTTCAAGCAACCGCCAAAATGTGTGCAAATCATGAAGTAATTAGAAGTGAGAAGACTTGTATGGGTTGGCCACTTCTAAATCCAGCCTCGGCTTGCACCACGAAGCCCAGGGCTGGCGGGCGGGCAGAGAGGCTAGGAATTCTTTCCATTGCATTCTGATCTTGCCTCCCTCGGGGAATAGGTTTCCTTGAAACCTTTTTAGGGTTCTGGCAGTTCCCATAGGACCTTCTAGAATCAAACATGGACTTTGTAGGGGTACTAGTAAGCCCATTCCGTGCTCGGTCACAGCTTATATTTAGGATGAAGCTGTGAGAGTCCACAAACTTATTGTTATTACTTTGAATCATAGGTTTATTTAATCTCACTATCAGCAAATTTTTTTTCCAGAAGAGGAAAGGAAGGCCTAGAGAGAAAAATGACACAAACACAACTCTAAATCTTTCTCCTTCCTTCCTTCCTTCCTTCCTTCCTTCCTTCCTTCCTTCCTTCCTTCCTTCCTTCCTTCTTTCTTTCCTTCCTTCCTCTCTCCCTCCCTCCCTCTCTCTCCTTCCTTCTCTCCCTCTCCTTCCCTCCCTCCCTCCCTCCCTCCCTCCCTCCTTTTCTTCCTTTCCTGTTACTTGTACTCAGAGTCTTGGGCTCTCACTTTGCTCTTTCATTCAAGGCTGATGCTCTATCATTTGAGCCACACCTGTACGTCTGGCTTTTTGCTGGTTAATTGGCGATAGGAATCTAAGAGACATTTCTGCCTGGGCTGCTTCAAACCACGATTCTCAGATCTCAGCCTCCTGAGTAGCTAGGATTACAGATGTGAGTCACTGGTTCCCAGCTACATCCGCTAGTTCTAATCTGTAGCAGAAGCAGGACTAGACAACCCCCCTACCTCTCCTTTCTCACCCACATTCTACCTTTGGCCCCTGCTGACACTTTGTATATCGTAATTCTCTTAGCTAATAACCCAGAGACAGTTCTGTTTGGCCATGATATTAAATTTAAATTAGCTGTTCAACACATTTGTTTGATTAATAAAGGCTCTGGCACCTGTAGTTATTTGTTGATTTCCCTCTTACTGGTTTGTGGAGGAGTAACTACCCATTTTTCTTATCCTGGAAAACATGTTCTAGAAAGAGATTTCAGGACTTAAGTCTTTTTGGTGACCTGGAGGGGAGGGAAGTACAGTATGTGTTTCGTTTCCTTGTTTGGCTTTGTTCTTTCTGATCTACAGAATCTTTCTCAAAGGTAAGTGCTCACGTTCACTTGTGCCTAAGGAGGCTCTTGTGCCAGGGTGAATTGCACTGTGCCCTGTGCCCAAGGTTAGGACCACTGAGAACAGATCCCAGAGAGAATCATATAACAGGCTTGACGTGTGTTGTTAATTCCCCAGCTGGTAGCGGAAAGCTCCTGGGAGGATGGAGTTTACATGGTTTACAGCCAGATTGAGCAAACAACAGCATGATTAAGTTACACGCATTCGTTGGCTCCATAACCAGAATAGAAATATATTTCCATTCAGGATGGAAAGGTTTTTAATAAGGCAGTTGCTACTTGCACAGACTTGCCCCCTGGTCCTCAAGTTTGGCACCCCAGATGAGAGGAGATAGAGTAGAGAAAGAGGGACTCAATGCCATAATCGTGTGAGGCACAAGTGTGAAGTAAGATTTGGGGGCCTTTGTTCAGAAAGCAGTTAGGATTTTTCAAGATAATGATGGCAATACATCAAATGGAGAGTTTGGTCCTGAGTATATGGAGGGGCACCTGGGCCCTATATACTGTGACACTGGCTTAGGTTGGAAGCCGTGGGAGAAAATGGAGTCTGAGCTTGGGCTCCAGGGGTCCTGAATGGTCTAATTGCTGCTCAGTTGGATGGCCAGAGGCAGGGACCATTTCACTTGCCTTCATGGAATCATTGCATGCCTAGAGTTTGTTCCACAGTAGTGAGAGGCTAGGGCTGGAGGCAGCCCTTAAAGCTGAGAGTTCTGTCATCAGCCTGAGAGTTTGAAGAGCTTTGTCTCAGTTGTCTGTCTCTTATCTGTAAACAGACTTCGAAATAATAATGCTTGCTGCTATTGGGAGGCCTCTGCAAGTGTCCGGACATGCTAAGGCCTTATGGGAGTTAGCAAAGCCAAGAGGCAGTCAACAGCCAGAAATATTCTGGGATCCAAACCTTATGTGCTGGTCTCTCTCCTCTCTCTCTCTCTCTCTCTCTCTCTCTCTCTCTCTCTCTCTCTCTCTCTCTCTCTCTCTCTCTCTCTCTCTCTCTCCCTCGTTCCCCCTCTCTCTCTCCCTCGTTCCCCCTCTCTCTCTTCCTCTCTCTCTTCCTCTCCCTCCCTTTCTCCATCTCTCTCTCTCTTTCCTCACCCCTTTCTCCCTCTCCCTCTCCCATTCTTGCACTGGAGCTTGAACTCAGGGCCTGGGCACTGCCCTTTGGCATTTTTTCCCCTCAAGGTTGATGCTTTGTCAATTGAGCCACAGCTCCACTTCTGGCTTTGTGGTAGTTAATTATAGATAAGAGTCTCACAAACTTCCTGTCTTGGCGGGCTTTGAACTGTGATGTTCAGATCACAGCCTTCTGAGCAGCTGGGATTTACAGGCATGAGCCATGGACACGTGACATCAAATTTGGGATCTTAATGACAAGCTGTTTTCCTCTTTTCTCTGTCTAGACTTTTCAGATACGCCGGGGGTTCAGGAGCCCCTAGGATGTTGGTGTAAACCTGACTGGGCTCTTGATATTCTGCTGTCTTCTGATCCTGAACCACCTAGGTGTTTAGTAGTTTATATGGAAAAAGGGCAGGCTCCTCATCGCAGTGTCCCTCCACCCCCTACTCTTCCCACAGCCGTGTCTCGGGCTGTACCCTGCTATCACTCCACGGAGCTGCTTTCTCCCTCGCCCCTCTGCTGCCTCCACATTGGGTTTCTCCTACCCAGGAGCCTTACCTGGCATTGCAGCCTCTATGCTTCTCCACAGACAGGTGGAAAGACAGGTGCTTCCATCCCTTCTGGAACAGGGTGTAGTCGATCCTCCTAAAGAATGGATTCTGTATTTGCCAGCTGGGCTAAGCACTAAACTTGATTTGTCGTTCCCACACCAGTGTTCTTAGCACTTTCTCCATTATCCTGAGCAGGCATAGAATGGTAAGATGGTTGGCTTCATACACATCCCACTTGAAGACAGATGAGGTGACATTGCCTCTTTGTTTTAGCTCTCTTCCACATGTCCTGTGGTCTATTGAATGCCACATTGCTGTGCTGCTTTTCCTGGATGAGTTTTGCAGTGTAAAATGGCCCTTCAGTACTGTGCTGAGGTGTTGTCTTGTGTTACTAATGGCAGGAAGGCTGCAAGGTGCCTTACTGAGAAAATGTGTGTTCACTAAGCATGAACCAGACGCGAGTATAATATTGATGGCTGTGAGTTCATCATTAAAAAAAATCAACAAGATAGTACATCCAGAAAAGAAGAGGTAATTCCTCAAAATGTCCATGGGGCTGTTGCACGGGTAGGATCAGAGCATGGAAGAACCTAACCTAACCCATATTTCTTCTAGAGTTCAGTGTTCACCAACTAATTCAGTGTTCACCGTGGCTTTCTTGGTTATAACTACCATGAATAACAAGGATCAGTTGCATAAGTGATTTCAAAGAAGTATAGGTTGAACTGCTACTAAATACCAGCCATCATTCACACCTTTCCTGTACTTTCAGGCTTCCTGTTCCTTCCAGGCAGGAACTGTGAACTTGTTTTGCACCAGTGTTTACACATGTTATTTGATACTCACTTATCCTCTGTCTTCTAATGGTTTTGTGTGTGTGTGTGTGTGTGTGTGTGTGTGTGTGTGTGTGTGTGTGTACTCTACGTGTGTCCCCAGAATGGACAGTAAGTCCTTTTTCATGAGAAAAGCATTAGACTTTGCATTGGGGAGGTGAACAATAAAGTTATGCTAAAATGAAAGGTGAAGAACGTGTTTGAATATAGGTTTTGCTTGCCAATGGCTGCCAAGCACAGTAGGAAATAACACTAGCACTTTTATCAGCAAGAACTTTTATCAGAGTGCTCATCTCCTCAGAGATGTTTGCAAAGTGTCATATGAACTTGGAAAGTGACAGATGAGTGTGAGATGAAGGATGCTATTGGCATCTGTGGGTGGCTTCAAGAAAGGCTTTACTGCTGAGGGCTCTTCCAGGAAGATCTGCAGGCAAGAGCCTCTAAGAGAGTGTCTTGGAGGATTCTAGCAGGCCCCAGAGTATCAATTCTACCAAATACTTTATGCTGCTGAAGGGAGAGCATGGGATTGCTGGTAGCCCTGAGCTAGATGAGCTAGGGTGACTGCTTTGCTGCAGAACCCATATATTTTCTTGGCAGCTTCACAGGGCAGAATTTATTGTTCTGGGGCCCAATTCAAATATCTCCTCTGTTTGTCTAGACACTGCCCCAATCCTTCCCTTCGAACTGATTTTGACATTTCATTTTGACAGCCCCTCTGTCCATTAAATTCATCTCAGACTTTACTCGTGTTCTTTCATGTTCTGTCCTATTCTGTCTCTCATTGGGTATATTTATGAATTATACTTAATACCTTGGGATGTTAATCATATCTTAAAGATCAATACTGGAAGCTGGGTGCTGGAAGCTCATGCCTCTAATCCTAGCTACTCAAGAGGCTGAGATCTGAGGATCATGGTTTACAGTGAGCCCAGGCAGAAAAATCCATGAGACTCTTATCTTCAATTAACTAGCAAAAAGTTGGAAGTGGAGATATGGTTCAAGTGGTAGAACGCCAACTTTGAGTAAAAAAAGAAATCAAATGAAAGCATGAGGCCCTGAGTTCTCTGAGTTCTACTGTGTCCCCTGCCCCAAGATGAACACTGGGTCTTGTTTGTTTTATACATACTATCAAACACAAGAAATGCCTAGAATTACATAGCTTTATTTAATCATTGTTCCTATTACCATTATTATTGTTATTGGACTGATGGTATAATTTATTAAAAACCTTAACAGAGGAAATGGTTCTACATCTGGTCCACTGAACAATAAAGATATAGGTGTGCCCAAGTAATATTGTGGTCCCAGTTGTCTCCAAGGTCAGCTTTTCTCTGCCGTGGTGAGGAAAGGGACTGCCTTACGGTATAAGAGGTTAAGAGGGACACAGGAACTACGTCTAGAATCTACAGCCTTTCCAAAGACACTGGGGAATCCCTTTCCTTGGAAATCTTTAGGAAAAGTGTCATCTCTCTATCTTGAATGGTTGCCTAGAAACAGAGGCCTACTGAGAATGGATGGCTCTTCTTGTTTAGCTATAGCTGAGCTCAGTCACAGTAGTCTGTTCTCTGAGCTGTTGAAGAAGAGTCTGAAGAGGTCTTGCCTCCTGTATGAGTGAGCATGCATCCCAAAGGACTTAAGGACCACAAAATGAACTGGCCGAGAGGATGTCCTGGGGCATGTTTGCTGTATTTGATAGCACTCTGGACTCTCAGTATTTGATTCTTGTCAGGGTTCTCCATTTTGTGAGTAGCTTCCTGGTCCAAGCTACTTGGCATGCTGCTGCCAGATTAATCTCACTCAAATACCTTGATTTTATGGCTCAAGAAAACTTTAAGTAGCTTTCCACTAGGGATAAAATCTAAATTCCTTAGATCTTACTCTCAAGTCTTTGAGGACATAAACTCCAACCAATAATCCTCTGTAGTCTCCTCAGAGGGTTGGAGATGGTGAGTAATGAAATGCTGTGTGGGGCTTGGTTCTATCAATGATCACTTCTGGAAGAAGACAAGACTAGAATTTTCTTTCAGACAGCCATCTCTATATCCTAATGTAGAAAGAAAGCACAACCCAACACAGGATTTCACTATGCTCTGTAGCTTTGGCTATAATTGGATGAAGTGGCTTGGGTGGGGGTGGGAGGGTAGTGTTAAGATGGATTCCAGAACACATGGCAGTTAGTTTGAATTTGGGGTGGGGAGGGGTGAGAGAAGGTCACTTGTTTTGTTGGAAGTTGAAGTTACAGTTTGCTTTATCCAGGTCTCTGCTATTCCCAGGCAGCTATGCCTTTTTGTATTCTGCAGGTTCACCATTTCTCTCCATTCCTAACATGCTTGATGGAAACCAGTACCTCCCTTCCCATCCATCTGCAGCAAAATATAGAGTGGAGTGTTGTGAGCGAGCCGCGCTTGGCTCTGCTCCTGGGGAGAGCGGGACCCGGACACCTGCTGTAATAGTTCATGTGTCACCTGTCTTGGCAGGTGCACCACTGTTTCCAACATGGCTGACAATTTTGTTTTTGCTTTTGCTTTCCAGGAAAATTGAGGGCTGTGTACCATCAGTTAAGGTCGAGGACAAAGTGCGGTGTGTTTTAGCTCCTCTAGGGACTTGGACAAATGTAGTCTTATTCCTAGGAATTTATTTTGTTTCTCGATCGATGACACACACTTAGGTTATATGTGACTTATGTTATATTTGACTTACACCTTTTATTGGAACATCAACTCACTCAGAGTAAGATGTCACCTGTCATCTATGTTTTTTAATTTCCCCAGAGATGTAGGAGGGGTTTCTTTATAGGCTAGAAGAAATCCTATGATCAGAGATCCAGGCTTCGTGCTTAATTAGGGAGCTAGGGAATAGCTAGGGACTAGGACTTACTAAGGATGAAAATATATTGGTTTAATATCCAAATACTATTATTCCCATTATACCCATGTGCTTCAGTATTGCTGCTCTAAATTCTTAAGGCCTAAGATCGTGAGACCCCTTTCTGTGTGCTAGATATAGGCTACACTAGATCTTACTCAGTCCTAAGCCTCAATACTGAGCCTCCACTGCACGTTAGAATCACCAGGGGAATTCTTAAGCCCCCTGATGCCCCACCGGCTCAGCAGGCAATTAACTGGGCCTCTCCAAGGGGTGGGATCCAGGCATCAGTATTTGCCAAACTCCCCAGGCAAACTCCAATATGCAGCCAGGGTAAGATTGAGCTATTTGAGGGCAGGGAATCTGCTTTATTAAACAGAGTCCTCAGAGCCTCGTGTTGTACTTCAGAGTGGGTTCTCGGGAAATGTCAGTGCCTCTTCATAGATGTCAAAAGCTTCAAATCGTTTGATCTAAACCAAGCCCAGGGCCTGTTCCTCTTCCAGGATGGATGCATCTGCATCCATCTAGTAACCAGAAATTTAAGATTCAACTCTGAGTCTTCTCTCCATCCCCAACATTCCAGTCCTATGCTAGGGGATTTTACATACTAAATATCTCATATATATGCACTTTAAATATATAAGCACTATATATATATGTATATATGTTTATTTCCATACCTATCAGCACCATCCCAATCCAAAACACTATCACCAGTCCCCTGAAGTACCTCTTCTGAGGTACTCCTGATCTGGACTACTAATCTACATCCCAGTCCAACCGAGCCCGTTCTCCACACAGTAGTCAGAATAATTCCCTCAAAATGCAAATGTAATCCACTGATTAAAATCTCTCCTTGGCTCTCTGGTTCCATTAGGAGACAGAATCTTTCATCTGACTAAGCAGACTCCATGGTCTGCTTCTCAGGTCATGTGGCCTAGTCTACTAGGTCCTCCTGATCTGTGACACAAAGACCCTAGAGTTAGGGCCTGGGTGGTTTGGTCTACAAGTCCCATTGCCTGGTTCCCAAGGCCTCCTAACCTGATCCACAAGGGCCCTGGATCCACAGGTATCAGGGAGTCAGGATCTACTCCACAGGCCTCTGGGATCTGATCCACATCACCCAATGGACTGATCTAATTTGTCTACTGTTCTTAATTTGTCCTACTTTCTGCCATATTCTTTGCGCTCTATCCATGGTATCTTTCTCATGCTTCCTGAATTCCATCTCCCTCCATTCCCAGTAGCCTTTGCACGTCCACTCCCCACCCCTCCAGCACATCCTCCCTCCCAGTTAGTTGCAGCCTCAGCCTCAGGACCCCTAACTCAGTGAAGCCTTCTCAAGTTGTAGCCCAAAACTTCTTTTGTCACATGTTCTCCTTGCACAAATTCATGTCTCTGTTAGCACTTCCTCAGTCTGCACTTCTCCTTCCATTCGCATATTGTTGAGGCCATATCCCTCTGCCTGCTGAATGAAGCCCTTGAGGTCAGGAGCTGTGGCTGACTTGTTAACCCCAGTGCTGAGCAAAGGACAGGACACCAAAAATGTACTCAGTCCACAGTGGTTGCCTAGACACCCAAAACGCTGACAGAACAGCTCTGGACCTCATTGGTCCTGTTGTTCTGAGACCATGTGGCTTCTCCTGTCCCTTCTCCATTCAGGCAGCAGCTGCGCCTCTCACCAGAGACCCACGTGGCTCCTCATAGCCTGGTTACGTAAAACATCCCACGTGACTGGTCTGCTCGGTCCTTTCTTCAGCAACCTTCTAAAGATCTATTAATATCTACATCCATCCATTGCTTTTCTATGGGAACCTTTTAGTGTTTCTTCATCTCCTAGCACTGCCCTAAAGCTGGATTGTTGGAGTCTTGATGTTCTGCCCCTCTGGCCTATGGGCAATCCTTCTGATTGTGACTCTCACATCATCCCATTGTATGCCACTTGGGGCCTATCACATCTAGTGTCTGTTTGGGGCTGGGTGGGAAGGGAGGGAGGATTTCTGCTCACAGATGAGCACAGAAGGCCCAGGGTGAGTCTTCTGATTCCTGTCACAGCCTTCTGGTTGCCTCTATTGTCTATCTCTCTAATCTTAAAACCACTCACAGAAAATCTTGCCTCCTTGCACTTGTTTCCTTGAATCTCCTCAAAGAAACAATGGAAAGAAATCAGACTAACTTTCAGTTCCCTGGTTTTGTGAACTTCTAAGCACATTTTCTATTTCTGGGCCTCAATTCACTGATGATGTAAAATGGCACATGTAGACCAGATGATCGAAAAATCCCTCCATATGGTAATAATTATGCTATGACGAATCATGGCAACAATATCCGCTGACATTTATAAGTACACAACATGAGTTACATACAAAGCATTTGACTAGTTCATTTTTAAATTATTTCATCTCCACAAAAAAAAAAGCAAAGTAGAAATTCTTGTGGTTCCATTTTATAGATATTGAAACTCAGGCACAGTGAGGTTAAGCAACTTGCTTGGAACAAGTTGCTAGGAAGAGGTAGGAAGTGACAAACCCAGGATTTGAACCCAGAAACAGTGGCTCTAATGCCCTTACTTTAAAACAGCCAAGGTAGAGGCCCAAGAGCAAGCTTCAGAGTCAAATGGATATGGTTGGAGGACTGATTTTTGCTGTTAGTGGCTGTGTGGCCCCACCAAACCATGTGTATACTCCTTTTCCCCCATATGTAAAGTAGCCATTAGACAGGTGTCAGGGTGCATGGGCCTGTCATGTGGATGCCGAGAAACAGACCTTTATTTCCTCCCAGCTCTGGAGGCAGGAAAGGCAAGGTCAAGTTCCTGCCAGGGAGATGGGTTTCTTCTGAGGCCTCTCTCCTTGGCTTGCAGGTGGCTGCCTTCTGGCTGTGTTGATTATATTCTTGCGATGAGTCTTGACTATATCCTAATCTCTTTTTATAAGAACCCCTGTTATATGTAAGGATTAGGGTTCACCTTAATGATGTCATCCTACTTCCTTATCTCTTCAACCCTATCTCTAAACACAGTTACAGCCTAGGGATTTGAGCTTTGGCAGATGAAACTGGAGGACACAATTCAGCCCGTAAGGAGTGGGTTTTGTGTACCCTTCAGGACATTCTGTGTGTAAAGTGCTCGACATAAGCTGGATATGGGGGCGCACGGCTAATCCTAGCACTTGGGAGGCAGAGGCAGAAGGATCTTGAGTTCAAGGCCGCTGTAAGCTACATATCAAGTGGCAGTCTCCATTCCCTGGTTCCTAAGTTCCCATAACTTGATCCATAAGACTCTATGTTCGAGCCCACAGGCCTAGGCCTGGGCTAAGCACCAAGACCCTGCCTCAAAATATCAAAAAAATTAAACAATAAATCAAATGCATACCTCAGCTAATACAGGGCCTTTCCCTCCTCTCTGCCAGTTCTGACTTGGTATCCATCCCCTTTTCTAGGTAGTAATAGGGCCCGATGCTCTGCTGGCCAAACAAGAGTGAGCACTGGGTGGAATATTGTCTGTTTGGCAGCTATTTCTAAAGTGGAAAAAAAAAATCTCTTCTCATTTTAGATTGCTCATGGCATGGTTTACAGACCTTGGGTTCACGTTGGAAGCCTTGAAGTCTTAGAAAAATATTATGATGAATCACAACCCTTCCAACTTGGATGGCATATTTACCCAAGGATGCAAGATCACCTTTCTAAAGTGAATTTCTCCTTCTGTCCTAGTAAGTCAGTCTCTCCTTCCCCTGTGGCTGGCTTAGCTGAGGCATCAGCATTTTAAAAACAAAGGGCAACAGGCATCACAGAGCTGCCAAGGGCTGCTGTTCCCTGTGGCTTCCCTTGTTTACTGCTGAGCTTCACTTTGACTCCTGTGAGAGCTCCCCAAAGCCACAGCCAGGTAGAAGTCAGTTACCTAAGAAGCTAGCATGTGTGAGTTAGCAAAGATGTTCCAGCACTGTGTGTCTAGTGCAGGGGACTTGGAAGGAAGTGGGAAAGTCTTTCTTAAGAGTGATCATAGGGGCTGGGGATATGGCCTAGTGGCAAGAGTGCCTGCCTCATATACATGAGGCCCTGGGTTCGATTCCCCAGCACCACATATACAGAAAATGGCCAGAAGTGGCGCTGTGTCTCAAGTGGCAGAGTGCTAGCCTTGAGCAAAAAAGAAGCCAGGGATAGTGCTCAGACCCTGAGTCCAAGCCCCAGGACTGGCCAAAAAAAAAAAAAAAAAGAGTGATCATGGTCTGGAAGGAAAGATTAAAGAGCTGTGGCTGCTTCATAGTACCTGTGGCAGCTGCCATTGCCCAGGCACTAAAGATAGTCCTTAGCACATGTCCTCTGACCTTTCTGCTGCCCAGGACATGGGTGTGGTGGGTCCGCCCGCCCCTTCCTGCCAAACAGCGTGTCCAAGTACCATGCTGACAAACAGCTGTCATCTGAGGATCTCATCACGGAGGGCATGGGGCAGGGAGGGCCCTGTGAACCCGTGATTCCACTTGGGAATGGCATGAGGCGACCAGGTGGGCAGGGGGAGAAACAGCTGTCTCCTGAAACAGACCTGAAATGACCCTGCCAGTTCAGAAATCTGAGGAATGGAGAAAAACACAGCTCAGCCTGTGGTTAGAAGTGAGACGGAAGGAATTCCCTGAGGGCCAGTGCCAGACTGGGTGACTGAACATGGGAGTGAACCAGGAAAGCAGAAATCTTTAAACACTGAGCCAGATTAGTTGAGTTCCAAGCCAAGAATCTGTTGTCTGTTTCTTCTACAACCAAAGAGGACTTGAAGACTTCCCCCTCCCATGTTGTCAGTTGAGTGGCCTCAGAGAAATACACTGTTTTATCAGGTGGGGTAAGTGGTAGGAAAAAGATTTCAATTTTAATGTAGAAACTCCTTCTTCTTCTTCTTCTTCTTCTTCTTCTTCTTCTTCTTCTTCTTCTTCTTCTTCTTCTTCTTCTCCTTCTCCTTCTCCTTCTCCTTCTCCTTCTCCTCCTCCTCCTCCTTCTTCTCCTCTTCCTCCTCCTCCTCCTCTTCCTCCTCCTCCTCCTCTTCCTCCTCCTCCTCCTCCTCCTCCTCCTCCTCTTCTTTTTCCTCCTCCTTTTCCTTCTCCTCCTCTTCCTCCTTCTTCATCATTTGAGATAGGATCTTATAGTGGTCCACACTGGCCTCAAACTTGTGCTCCTCCTGCCTCAGCCTCTTGAGTATTGCAGGCAGGTCTCAATCCTTAAAATTTTTATGGCCATGTGCCAGTGAATCACACCTATAAATCCTAGCTCCTCAAGAGCCTGAGATCTGAAGATCAGAACTCAAAGCCAGCCGGTGCAAGCAAGTCCTTGAGACTCAGTGTCCAATTAACCACCAAAAAGCTCAAGTGGTAGAGCTCTAGCCTTGAACAGAACAAGCTGAAGGATAGCACTCGGGGCCTGAGTTCAAGCCCCAGTAATGGCACCAAGAATAAGAAGGGAAAAAAAAGTAAAAGAAGCAGGAGGAAGAAGAAAAGGAGGAGGAAGGAAAGGAGGGGGAGAGAAGAAGAAAATATTATGGCTATAAAATTATATGCAGTCATTATAGAAAATTTGGGAGAAAGAAAATGAATTACAAAGTAAACATTTCTATAACCCCTTCCTTGGGAGTACTCCAATCATCAGGTTGCCTTTCCAGTCTTTCTTTTTGCCTACAATTTTTTAAAAAAGGATGGAAGTTTACTGTGCACAGCAGAATAATCTTTTGATACTTACTGGTACGCCCTGCACCTTTTCTGGATCTTTAAATGTGCTTTTCAACCATGACTCTCCCTCATCGAGTGATGGGCCAATTTCTTCCCGGGGGACACTGGCGTGGTTGTGAGTTGAATCGCCCACCTGGCAGATTACTTACTAGGAACAGTGGGAGCAATGTCTGTCAGGAGAAATCTATGCTATTTACATGCTGTCGACTCGGTTAATAATTATCTCTAATATCAACCAGCGAGAGCTCTGAGTTAGTGTCAGCATCTGGTATTTATCGCCACATCACATTCTTTTGTCTTAATAGAATTGGTTCAAGTGGGCCACAACCCTTTTATTCTAGGAGCAAACATTAGAGAAAGATGATTCATCTTGAGAACCCCAGGCAGAACCCATGGTATTTATATACGTCTGTACACACACGTGTTCTTTTTATACACACACACACACACACACACACACACACACAAAGGTCAAATGACAAAGTCATCCACATTGAGTGTTGAAAAGTTTCTCTTACCATAGGCGTTTGGGTGGAAATTACAGAGTCCCTTTAACCCCTTAGGATCTGGATCAGCAGTGTGACTGTTGGCAGATGGTGTTTTGTCCCTGGGGACCACGAGTAGCCAATTCCCACTCTCCAGGATATTCTTTTTGTTAATGAAACAAACTACACAGATGACTTTACCAAAGGAGCAGGAATTGTGAGGCTTGAATGCCTTCTGTCATGTGTGCATGCATGCACGCGATATATATATATATATATATATATATATATATATATATATATATATATATATATATATATACCCACAGGGTACACACAATGATTTGTTAGTACCTGAAATACCACGGAGAATGAGGAGGAGCCAATTTACAGTTTGGTAGGGAAGCCTTTCGTGAATATATTTAGAAAAAGAAGCAAAAGGCTCATCTCCTCTAACAATGGTTCTTTGTGAATTTAAAAACCATTATTATCCTAAATTTGCTAATGGCAATTATCCTAAGAGAATTATTTGTCAGTTTTAGGAGGACTGTATGAACTGTGTACTTGATGAGGAGTCTAGTTTATAACCCATAAAATCAGGCTGTACCCTTGGTCTTTTCACTGGTTCACTGATGGCTTGAAGAAGCTCCTTTATCACACAGCTTTCCCCCTCTTCACCCCTCTCCTGACCTCCCTCCCCACCACGCATGCAACATAAGCTATGGGCTGGGTTAGGTGCCGGTGGCTCATACCGATAACCCTAGCTACACAGAAGGCTGAGATCTGAGGATTCCAGTTCCAAGCCAGCCAGAGCAGCAAAGTCCATGAGACTCTTACCTCCAATTAACTAGCAAAAATTCAGAAGTAGAGCTGTGGCTCAAGCGGTAGAGTGCTAGCCTTGAGTAAAATAGTTAAGGGGTAGTACTCAGGCCCTGAGTTCAAGCCCTAGGAACAGTGCACAAACGCGTGTGTGCACACACACACATACGCGCAGTCTGGCTATATTCTCAGGAAATATTAATTCATCTCACTCTCTCCCCAGTGGGATCTGGGCAGATATCTCGTTCTTGGCCCTATTTTCTCAAATGTTTGCTTTATCAAAATTTAACCAAACCCCAACATGCTCATTTGATTTTTGGCTGTCCTCAAAGTTTATTCTGCCATCATTTTAGCTTAGATTTCGATTTCCCATGTGAACTGTTGCTTTGTTTGTTTTAAGAAAAGGCTGAGCATGGTGGTGAACATCTGTAATTCCAATTACTTGAGGGGCAGTGGTAGGGATTGTAATCCGAAGCCCAAACAGTACAAGCAGGGTTGGAGCTGTGGCCTAGGTGGTAGAGTACTTGTACATGCACAAGATTGTGAGTTCAATCACTTGGACCTTCCCAAAAATTGTTACAATTTTTCCCATAACAATTTTTTTAGTTTATTCTTTTTATCTGTTTATCTGTTTATTTTGTTTTTACCAGTCCTGGGTCTTGGACTCAGGGCCTGAGCTCTGTCCCTGGCTTCATTTTGCTTAGAGCTAGCACTCTGCCACTTGAGCCACAGCACCACTTCTGGCTTTTCCTATATATGTGGTGCTGAGGAATCAAACCCAGGGCTTTCTGTATATGAGGCAAGCCCTCTACCACTAGGCCATATTCCCAGCCTCAAACTAACTTTATTTTTTTTCAAATTTTTATTATCAAACTGATGTACAGAGAGGTTACAGTTTCATACGTTAGGCATTGGATACATTTCTTGTACTGTTTGTTACCTTGTCCCTCATACGCCCCTCCCTCCCCCCCCTTTCTGTTCCTCCCCCCCCCCCCGGAGGTGTTCAGTTCACTTACACCAAACAGTTTTGCAAGTATTGCTTTTGTAGTTGTTTCTCTTTTTTTACCCTGTGTCTCTCAAATTTGGTATTCCCTTTGAATTTCCTACTTCCAAAACCAGTAAACACGGTTCCCAATATACTCAGATAAGATTACAGAGATAGTGTAGGTACAACCACAGGAATGTGATACAAGAACATCATCAATAATAGAAGCTACAGATACACATAGGACGTTGAAAGTAGTTACAACTGTGATATAACAATTGTTTCCATAACATGGAGTTCATTTCACTTAGCATCATCTTATGTGTTCATAAGGGTATAGCTATTGGGCCTTGTGATGCTCTGCTATGACTTGCCTAAACCTGTACTAATTATTCCCAATAAGGGAGACCATAGAGTCCATGTTTCTTTGGGTCTGGCTCACTTCACTTAGTATAACTTTTTCCAAGTCCTTCCATTTCCTTACAAATGGGACAATGTCATTCTTTCTGATAGAGGCATAAAATTCCATTGTGTATATGTACCACATTTTCCCGATCCATTCGTCTACTGAGGGGCATCTGGGTTCATTCCAGATTCTCGCTATGACAAATTGTGCTGCGATGAACATTGTTGTGCTGGTGGCATTACTGTGATTTTGTTTGTGGTCTTTTGGATAGATACCCAAAAGTGGGGCTGCTGGGTCATAGGGGAGTTCTATATTTAGCCTTCTGAGGAATCTCCATACTGCTTGCCAGAGTGGCTGAACCAGTTTACATTCCCACCAACAATGAAGTAGGGTTCCCTTTTGGCCACATCCCCTCCAACAATTGTTATTATTAGTTTTCTTTTTTTTTTTTTTTTTTTTTTTTTTTGGCGCCAGTCCTGGGCCTTGGACTCAGGGCCTGAGCTCTGTCCCTGGCTTCTTCCCGCTCAAGGCTAGCACTCTGCCACTTGAGCCACAGCGCCGCTTCTGGCCGTTTTCCGTATATGTGGTGCTGGGGAATCGAACCTAGGGCCTCGTGTATCCGAGGCAGGCACTCTTGCCACTAGGCCATATCCCCAGCCCTAGTTTTCTTGATATATGACATTCTTGCTGGGGTGAGATGGAATCTCAATGTTGTTTTGATTTGCATTTCCTTTATGGCCAGTGATGTAGAGCATTTTTTCATATGTCTCTTGACCATTCTCATTTCCTCATCAGAGAAGTTTCTTTGTAAGTCTTTAGCCCACTTGATGAGGGGGCTATTGGTTCTTTGCAGTTTTGTTTTGGAAGAAGGTAATTTTTTTAGTTCTGCATATATTTTAGAGATGAGGCCTTTGTCTGTTGAATGTCCGATAAAGATCTTCTCCCAGTCTGTGGGCTTTCTGTTTATCTTGCGAGCTATGTCCTTTGCCATGCAGAAGCTCTGCAGTTTGATGCAGTCCCATTTGTCCAACCTTTCTTTGATTTGTAGCCTTTCTGGGTCTTTGTTAAGGAAGTTCTGTCCTGCGCCAAGGAGCCCAAGTGTTTCTCCTACTCCTTCCTTTAGTGTTTTCAGGGTATCTGTTTTGATTTCAAGGTCTTTAATCCATTTGGAATTGATTTTGGTGCAGGGTGATATATAAGGATCTAGTTTTAGTTTGTTGCATGTGTTGAGCCAGTTTTGCCAGCACCACTTGTTAAAGAGGCTATCTTTCTTCCATACTATTGTCAAACTAACTTTATTTATTTTTTGTTTATGTGGTACGGAGGACTCGAACCCAAGGCTTCATTCATGCTAGACAAGCACTCTACCACTAAGCCACATTCCTAGCCCCCATAATTTAATCTTTATAAATTTTTTCTCAATACTATGAAAAAAGCCCAAGGTTTAGAAATACGCTGGGTAAGAATTACATAAGAATGGGGCTCAGTGTTCTCATTCATTGTCTCTGTAATTAAACAGCAAAAACTTAAACTAAAAAGGACAAGAACTTATATTGAACAACACAGTCCAGTGTCTGTTCTTTGTGTGTGTAGGTGTTACACACCTACACACACACACACACACAGTGTCCTGTAACAGTGTGTATTTTATTTTTATTATTTATTTATTTATTTATTTATTGCCAGTCCTGGGCCTTGGACTCAGGGCCTGAGCACTGTCCCTGGCTTCTTTTTTTTTTTTTTTGCTCAAGGCTAGCACTCTGCCACTTGAGTCACAGCACCACTTCTGGCCATTTTCTGTATATGTGGTGCTGGGGAATTGAACCCAGGGCTTCATGTATACGAGGCAAGTGCTCTTGCCACTAGGCTATATCCCCAGCCCAACAGTGTGTATTTTTAAAAATATTCTGCCTTGATATTACTCCTGACAGCTCTTCAGACCTGACATTTTATGGAGTTTGGACTCGGGGCCTCAAGTTTGCTAGTTAAGCACTCTAACTACCCAAGCCTGACCCTCAGCCTTAACACAGGGTTTTTTAAAAATGTAAAACAAAAATACATTTGTGGCCCTACACAAAAAATAGTGTATACTAATGACCACTAATGGTTTTAGTAAAAGGCAAAGGATTCTAGCTAAAATAAGCAAATGCTAACCGTTTTAGAAATGTTGCAAGCTATAGCCTAATCAATTAAATTTGCTAATTATTTTCTCTACTGCATGTTTGTTGTCTAATTGCCAGCAGAGGCATGGTACAGTATTGTATATTTAGGAGGGGTAAATACATTTTAAGATGTTGAAAACCAGCCTATAGCACTAGACCTCCAAGCTGAAGAATTCTACCCCAGGGAATTTTAGGGAGTAAAGCTTGGGTGATTGCTTAATTGATCATTCTAAATTAAATTACAAAGTACTCGCTCTAAATTTGGTTTAGAAAAACTTTGCTGGTGTGTGCAATCCTTTCCTTTGTCTTATTACACGACCACCCCAATATGTTAGAGAGGAAAAACTCCTGAGAAATTGCCTGATCTCAAGCTTGCCAGGTCTGACAGGCAGTTGTTTTCAGGAGCAAATTTTCCCTAAGAGATAAACCCGGAGACAGAATCCATACCTCTCATTTGATTAACTTCTTTTTTTTTTTCTTCTTCTGGAGTCCAATGGTACTGGATGCTAAGATCTGACAAAAGTACTCAGTCTCCCAGTCTTGACTCAATCTTCTAAGTATCTCAATTTAAATGTCACTTCTTGAGAATCTGCCATTTCCCCCCAAAGGAATTGTCTTCTTGTTATTTCTGTCCTCAGCATCTGCACTTCTCACCCCTCCATTTATCAGCATTGTGGTCACCCCTAGCTCTTGTTAGGGTCACACTGGCCACTCCAGACTCTAAGGTCTATGTGGCCAAGAGCAGCACCTGCTTTATTTGCCCCCAAGTCCCCACTGCCTGGTGCATAGTTATGCTCAATAAATACTTCATCGAAGTATTAAATATTAAAAATATACTACAGGCAAATGCTTTGGGCAGGATAAAGTTGCTCTGCAAATGTATTTTCATCTAAATTTTATTTCTATCCACGCGGCTACTAAGTGATGAAAGATCCATCTGTAGCAGCTGAGACTTCCAGAAGAACAGGGAAAAACGAAATTCATAAGGAGGACTTACTCACAACGGTTCTTGAGCTATGTGATAGCTTTTGGTGGATCCTGATGAAGGGGTGGGTTCAGTCTTGGTAAACAAACCCAATTTAGCATCCTGAGTTTGTCGGTGTGATGATCTGAAAGCAGGAGAACAATTGAGAAACAAGTGTCAAGGGAATGGCATGCAGTTGCTTTCTAGGTTTGGTTTTATTTGAGCTACTCTTCCAACAGGTCTTGAATGAGCTGCACAAGAAAACACATGGTTACTGGGACTCTGCTGGCCAAGTTTCTTCTCTGATTGAAGTCTTGTTCCATGGTCCAGGGATTCCTATGCAGTCTACCTCTTTCTCTCTCTTGCTCAGCTCCTACCTGACCTCCTGGCCAGCCACTCCTCTGCCTCAGTCTCCGGGTACTGTCTCTAAGCCCAGCCTAGTTCTGGATGCTCAGTTATCTGTACCTCTCTCATAGTGTTTCCCATAAACCTTCTGCTGGCATCCTACAGAACTAATGGTGGTTCTTCTAGCAAAGGAGCCTCCAAGGAAGGCTCCTTTAGGACTTCTTTTCTTCTTGGTTCCCCAACTTAATTCCCATGCCTGCATCTCCATCTAGTCATAGACTTTTCTTTGAGCATCTACTACATGCCAGGAACTGTACATGGCTGGGGACATCTGGGCAAACAAGCCATTGTGCTTTTGTTCTAGGATTCTCAGTCTGGTGGGAAGAGAGAAGTTTGTGTATAACAGCCCTAGGTGGATGCCCTGTGTTTTGTGAGCTAGAAGGAAAAGGTTAACTCTCCAGGAAGGGTGAGCTTTGGGCACAGCATAGGTAGGGTTGCTCCAAGCACAAAGATGATAGTGCAACATGCAGATGGGCTGGCATTGAAATGTAGTGAGTTGAGGAGAAATTGCCACAACATCTCAGGCTGCAGTGTAAGATGTCGTTTGTGGAGAGACTGGAGGTAAGGGAAGAGAGATGTGGGTTTTAGTGTAGGGGCTGTGAGAGCTTCAGCTGCAACCTCTGGGCAACTGAGAACTAGCTATTCAAAAACATGTTGAAAGTGGGGGATTGGAATGAATAGATACATTCCAAAAAGAAAAAGCAGAAGGGAGGGCGGTTTGGAGGGGCTACAGGAGGCAGCAGTGAGCACGTATGGGCTCCTTCTAAACATGTTCATTGAAGATGGCATCCATCCTACAGTGTTCCTACTGGAGAGAAGCAAGCACAAAATGCTGCTGCCGTCGGGGTAGGAGATGGCAGAGTGCAGACTGGATGTGGAGGGATATCTAGGAGCGAAGCTACAGCACTCAAGAGAAAGTGAAAGAGACGGTGCCCCCAGGAGATGATTGCCCCTTCTCTTAGTCCTGTTCACCGGGTCACAGGCCTGGGAGGGACCTCCTAGCAAGGCCTTAGAAGAAGTGCAGGCTGCATGGAGGTACCCGGATGTGCCAGGCTTGTGCCGACCACTCAGAGGGCCAGAGACTGGAATCTTCCATCCCAGGAGGCTGGGGGAGCATGGGGTTGAAGCTGGGATGTCACCTCTCCGTGCAGTTACAGCAAGAATTAGAACAGAGAGATCCACAGGTGAAGAGAAATCCGAGTCAAGTCCGTGTTCTATCTCTCCTTTTGTTGTAGATCAAGAGACACGCCACTCGTGTACCTTAAGGCAGGGAACTGGGGGAGACCTTGGCTCTGGATTCCTCCACGGGGTTCTGACAGCTTCACTCTTCCAGGATCACTTGCCTCCAACCCTGCCCAAGGCTGCACAGACTTCTGCACAGCCATTCCCAGGCTGGGCCTCTTGAGTTGTCCCCAGACTCTTTATCTACCCCGACGTGGGCTCCTCATTTGCAGTTTAGGCAGATGAAACATTCAAAATTAAAACATGATTCACATTTGCAATTTTTTTTAAGAAAAGGCTTATTCCCTTGGTAATATAAGGCCTATTTCTAAAAGCAACCTTCGCCTACCTGGCAGATTCATCCTCCATGATACGGGGACCGCTTGATGGGGTGGTGTCATCCTGTCCCGCCCCCTCCCACCTGCACCCCCACCTCTCCAGTGAGCACAACTTCACTAGGCTTGATCTTGAGGAGGTATGGGGCCTGAGGCAGGCTGGGGAGCCCCCATGCTGTGACCTGGTGTGCCACCCCTGCCTTCTCACGTTCCAGAGTAGGGAGGAGTAGCCATGGCGGTACCTTTTCGGTCCCAAGCTGCACTGGCCCTATGGCATTGGGATAAGGATGGTTGGAGATCCACAGCCTTGGGTGACCAGGGCCTTTCCCAGAAACTCCCTGCCCCAAGCCATGGACTCCCCTGTCATCTCCAACTGGAGAATGCCGGACCATGCCAAGATGATGGGGCCTGGCTGGTGCCGGCTTTCAGGACTCCTTACATCCTAAGGTTCATTTATCTGGTACGTGGGAGAGGAGGGAGAGGAAAGGAATGCTTTGTCAGGTCACCACCCAGCCCACCACGAGCCGAACATTCACCTGTGCTGCGTGGGATACCAGCCCTGGCCTCCGTTCTCAGCGAACCCTCTCTACCACGGGTTCAGGGAAAATCTGGGTGCCCGAGGACTCCCCCTATGCACTGACTCCAGACTGGCTGCCCACAGAATTGCATTGGCCTGTCTGATGTGCAGCATTGTGTGTTTCATGCTGCTGCAGTTCCAGCATTTTCTGCACTGAGTACTTTTGTCAGTACATGTGTCTGAGGCCCCAGGGCAATGAGGATGTATCATGAGAGGAGCTTGTGACAGCCAGGTGACTAAAGACCAAACTAGGCAGCAGCTCTTCTGGGGATAGAGGTGAGGCGAGGCCCTCCACTCTGCTCTCTCCTGCCTTCCCCCTTCCCTCTTTCCCCTTTTCCCTCCTCATCCTCTCTCCCTATTTCCTGTCCTTCAGTTCTGGCTGGTGGAGTCAGTGCTCTGAGCAGATTCCTGGTGGCTGCAGCTGGGACTAATAATCGTTTGCACTGGCCAGAGCTTGCCATGCACTGCTAGATTGGGATACCCCTCTGCCTTAGGGGTCCAGGGGCTCATCTAGAGGCTAAGATCCTAGGATAGGGCAGTTCTTAAAAGAAGCAGCTCTGCAGAGCCTGACCACAGCCCTCTAGCGCCACAAGAAGTCCGTTCCCTTTTCTGGTACTCAGTTTCCTCACCTCACAATGGAGGGGCCTGGTTTCTGCTGAATTAGTATGAACTTACCTGGGCTAAAGGCTAGAAGACTCACTGTTCTCCAAAGTGACAGGAGGAGGAGAAGGGGATGGAGGAAGACGATGAGGACATGGTGGAGCTGGAGAAGGAAGAGGAGGGCTGTGCCTTCAGAGCCCCTCTGGGCACCCGGCGCCGTGCTGTCTTCTGTGTGACTGTGAAGGGTGCAGTTAGCATTGGATACTGTGCCCAGCACTGAGCCGGCCCTCGGGACATGCCAGCTAACCTGGACTGTGTGCCTGCAGAGCAAGGCAGACACGAGGGAAGAAAGCACAGCAGCGATGGGAGCACAAGGTTGGAAGGTCAAGGCTGGGGATACAGCAGGCTCCATCTGAGCCGTCAGAGGACAAGAGCCAGACATGGGTAGAGGTTTTCTCTCTGGACTTGGGACATAGCTCAAGTGGTGGAGTACCCACCTAGCAGGCTTAACACCCCAGTCCTGAGTTCAGTCCCCTGTGCAGGCCCCTTAACACCCACCCCCCCACCCCCCGCAAAAAAAAAAAAGAGAGAGAGAGATTCTTTTCTTATTTTCCTGGCTCTTTAGGAAAGAGTGAGATCCATTATTAATGTCTGCCCCTGGCACGAAATGGAATAATGATAGGAACTCATGACACACATTTGTCACTAACGGCCCCAAATCAAAATCATGCTGACTCCTGTGTCTGACTCGGGATGTCCGTCCCTGCTATAGGCTCCCTCCACAGGTCCCAAGGAAGTGTTTCCATGGAGGAGAAGGGTCACGTGTGATCACATGGCTCCTCCGGGGCCAGGACTCTGCTTTTCCCAGGTTTAGTGGAATGTAGGCAAGTCATGGGGCCCGTGGCATCATTCAGTGGGTGCCAGGGAATTAGAGCCTTCCGGAAGTATATAACTTCCAGAAGTTTGATCCCAGGGTGGGCTGGCTTTGCTTCAGAACCCAGCCCAACATAGGCAGTCCCACATGCAGTCTCGCCTTGTTGCTGCCAAGGTCATCACGATACTGAGTTAGATTCTGAAAGAGACCAATCTGTTATCCCAAGTTTATTTCCTTTCAAAAGGGAGGATAAGAAATTTTGCCTCGAGTCTACAAAGGCCAAATAGAGGCATTGTTTAAGTACCTCCTATGCATACTCCATCTCTCCACCTATCCCACACTTGGGGTCCGAAGCTGGGTTTGTGATCTCTGGGCAGGCAGGTGCCTGTGTGTAGCTGTTACCCAGGTAACCAGCGGTCACCCTTCAAACGCAGGGACTTGGACCGCTCCCCCTTCCCTGACTCTGTCCAGGTTGGGTTTAGAGCTCCCTTGAGGCCGTCTGAATTTCTCTCCTTGCTATTTTAGTGTTGCTGAGAGCCTCGTGAAGTCTTTGTTCTCCCTGGCTGGTTACATAATGTTCTGAAGGAAAAGCAACACGAAGTCTCTGGAGTCCACTCATTGGTGAGGAGGGGACCCCGCTTGTGGTCTGATGTTGCTCTTGTAAGCTTTTGCTTCAAGCCCTCTGCTGACCTCTTCTGACTTGCTGTTCTGAGAAATCAAGACACAGGCATCCCCTCCTGCTTCTTTCTTGGTGATATCCACACAGGCATGTTCTCAAGGAAATTGAATGAGGGAAATGCTGCCCAGGGTGGGTAGAAAGGCAGGGTTGTCTTGCTGGGACATTGTAGTCATTGCAGAATCGCACAGACTTGATTTCTCTTGGCAAGAAAGCTGGGGACAGGTGGCTGTAGAGGTGGTGCAGCTATACAAGATTGTCAACAGAGTCCCTTACTTAGCTGCTAATTCTAGTATAGCTTGGCCCCTGTGTGGTTTCAAGATGGCTACTGCACTGTGACTTCCTCTACCACCATTCCCACAGATTGGAAGTAGGTTTCTTCTTTCTTCTGGCAGGAGTAAGCTTTACTCTGACACGCCCCACCCCACCTCATTGGGCTTTCCCTTCAGGCTTATTGTCCAGAACTGGCCAATCTTCACACAGGGGAATCCGATTGCTGTAAATGGTTTATACGTAAGTGTCTTAGCGAGGAAGAGTTTGAGAAAAGCCATTGCTCTCTAGGATTTTTGTAAAAATGTGAGGCTGTGGCAAGGACTAAGGAATTTCACCCACACGCAGTGGATCAAGACCTGGGTTCTTAAGCTTTGAGCAGTAGCACACTGTTTATCCCCACAAAACACAGAGAGAACCACTAATCCTGAGCAGGAACCATCCGAAGAGACCTCAGCCAGGGAGCTTAAGGTGACTCCAGCCTTGGTCAACAATTTGACTGAATTCTATGAAAGAGGTAGAGTGAGAGGCACCAGCTGTCTTGCTCAATGCCCCATCGAAACTGCTCATTGGGCCACTGGTCCTCAATGGTCTGATTTGGCACCTGCCCTGCAGGTAGTTAGCAGTAATAGAGACTTGGTTGGCCATCACGATTGGAGTGTGTTATTGGCGTCTAGTGGGCAGAGTGGAGGGATACTGTTAGGGAGCCCACGTTGCTAGACTGGATTCAGCTACTCGGTGACTGAGCCAGACCTGACTGCCATTCACATGGAGGAAGCAGGAGTGAACTGGAAACAGATGATGCCAGGAAAGATCTCTGGGAACTGGCCAATCCCTTCCTCTCAGGGGTCAGTCCTAGCTGCCACCAGCTCTGCAGGTGCGTGAGTCACAGAAGGAAGGAACTAAGTGGAAGGCAGTATGGTTATGGTTGAGCTTGAGCTTGCTTTTGGGTTTTTCCCTCAATATTTAACCTCATGTCAACATTTTCTCCTCCACTTTTTCCCCATACATAGGCTATTAAACTGTGCTCTCCAAAACAGGTTTGAATGCAGACTGAAATGGCAGCTGCCTTTTGCTTTAGGAATTCTGTAAGTTCTACACTCCCGGCTTTGTTCCTTACTAGGCCTGAGAAGTCACTGTTGGCCCTGATATGAGCTTAAGGTGACAATAGCATGGGCTTGGGAGCCAAACTGACCCTTATTCGTATCCCAGAATTTTCACCTGCCAAAGGGCAGCTTCGTGGAAATCATTTCAATCTGTGAGCTTCATGGAAGAAAGATCTTAACTTAGGAATGTTGTGAGACATTCCTGAAATTTCCATGTAATGCCCTTGCTCCATAAGAAACCCTCAATACATATAGTCACCTTGGCTTCACCATGGAAAGTCTTGGAAGACAGAGTTCAAGAGAAAGGTGGTGAAGGAGCTAGAAAGAGGCCCCGGTCACCACAGACTTCAGTCCCTCCTTGAGAACCAGCTAGAGGCTATTCCCATAGAATACAGAGCAAGGATTGACAAGCCACAGCTCCCAGGCCAAATCTTGCTCACCACTTGTCTTTGCAAACACAGTTTTGTTGAAACACAGCTTATGCATTCATTTAGGGATTGTCTATGGCTGTTTTGGTGCTCTAAAGGCAATGATGTGCTGATGCTGAGTAGTTGCAACTGAGCCTTTCTGTTCTACAAAGAATAAAAGATTCTTTGGCCCTTCATAGAAAAAATTTTACTGATCTCTGGTCTACGGGAGTTCATTCACATAGACTACCTCAATGAAGTTCATGAAACTTGGAGTCAGCCAGACCCAGCACGTGATATGAATGGTACCACCGAGAATTGTGCAGTGTGCTGCCTGTTCATCTGTAAACATCAGCCCGAACTGAGGAGATTGTACTGCAGTTTGGGGGTGGGGGCTGTTTGGGAGAGGAAAGAGAGCTGTATCTGTGAAATGTCAGTGTCTCACAGGGGACTGTATTTCCTGATGAAAGTTGACAGCATGAGGTTTGGGAGGATCTGAGCACACAGAGAGGTGAGTCTAAATTTAGACTTTCCAAAGACGATTTGTAAACCAGAGCCCCAGGCATCCTAGAAAGGGACCATTGGCATATAACTTCTCCTCTCTGGTTTGCCTCTACCTTTTAAAAAGGCTGGATGACAGAGAATAATTAATTGGACTTAAATAGGCTGTTGTTGGAGAGTCCATAAGAAATGGGTTAAGAATTAAAACTCCATTGTTAGGACTCCGGATCTAGACATTTCCATTTCCCTTCCTTTCCTCCCTCCTTCCCCCTCTGTGTGTGTGTGCGCGTGCGTGCGTGAGTGTGTGTGTCTGTGTGTGTGTTTTAAGATGCTTGTCACAATAACACGAGAGCCTGGGCTGTGTTTGCAAGAGTTACCCATATTCTCCTTACTTGGTATGATTGAGCACAGCTGACTGGGTGACCTTTGTGTCTCATGGGAGTAAATGCCAATTCCTTGGGTTTGAAATCCACACCTGAGATTCTAAGCAGCCGTGAACCACCACCTCCATGTGGAGAAGGGCCAGGCTTTTTCCCATAGCAGCAGCATCCTAAGAGCTGCTGATCCCCCCACCCCCACCCCCACTCTACTGCCCAAGGGCACTTCCGGGTACCATCTACCATCTCCAGGAGCACTGGGCCGTGCCAGAAATGAACCACTCATCCGTGAGTTGTTAAAGCTTTGATGTTTGTCTATCAGTGCCCTTATGGAGAAGGGTGGGGAGTTTGTAACAGACAGGGATGGAGGACCTAGAGGAAAAAACTAAAACAGTAAAGAGGCTGGAAAGAAGATGAACAATAGTAAACGCAAGGGGGAACAGGGAACGCTCAAACAAGGGCTGCCTGATTAGTGTGTTGAAATTCAGAAAGGCAGCATTGAAGCAGCAGATGAGGCTGAGAGGGTTGAAGTTGAAGGTCTGGGATATGGGTTTGTCTAAGTGGATGGGGTGTGTTAGGAGAAGAACCATATTAAGCAAGCTGCATTTGAGCAGCACACAAGAAGAGATGGTGACCCTTCAGGATATGAGGCATCCTTATTGTGCAGACAGAATGTACACTGGAATCTTCCAGTCCGGAGGTGTTTTCCATGCACAATGCACCTTGCACATTAGACATTTGAAGCTTCTGGTCTCAAGAAAGAAATGATATGTATATGAAGCTAAATAGTAGCCCAGGTTTGCCTATGGCATATGTCAAGTTCAGGATACCTGTGGGAACCCTTGGAGTTTAGGAAAGGGAGAGATATCACTGAGAACTTGGAAAAGGGAAGCGTGCTTTGTCTGGATTCTGAGTGGTGAGCAGATTTCAGCAAGAAGGGAGGAGGAAGGCACAAACAAGAAGCCACACAGGAATTAAGGGTATTTAGGGATCAGAACACCAGTAGCTCACACTTGTAATCCTAGCTACTTAGGAAGCTGAGATCTGAGAGCCCTGGTTTGAAGCCAGCCCAGGGCAGAGAAGTCCATGAAACGTTTCTAGAGCTGTGGCTCAAGTAATTGATAGTGTGCCCGCTTTGAGCAAAAACACTGAGTGGGACAGCACTCATGTCCTGAGTTCAAAAGTATTTAGAGGTTCATGGAGAAGATAGAGTGACTGGAATCAAGTCTTCCCACAGTGACAGCATGTTGGGCAGAGCACTGAGAAAGAGACACAGATACACAGGGAAGACAGGCCCTCCCGCATGAGACAGGAAGAGGGAAGAATTTTAAAAAATAAATGAAGCACCTCTTAATTATTCACAGATTATCTGCACTGCAGCAGATCACCAACAATGCTCCTTTGAGTTGTAGTGATGTCATCGGCTGGCTTCTGTCTCTGTTGACAGCCCAGCAGGAGCCAGAGAGGGAAGGAGGCTTCAGCATCTCTCCTAGAGCAAAATATGTCATTGCCCCCCTTTGCTGTACCCTTGGGAACAGGAAGTGTCACACAAGGAGCCGTAGGAGCTGCAGCCCAGGTAGAGCTAGCTGGCTGGGTGACAGAAGTCAGAGGACGGAACAGGAGCCAGGAAGCTCTGTGCTTCCCCTACGTCCAGGGTCCAAGAAGAGTTCACTAGCCTAGGCCAGAGAACAGCTCAGTGGGTGGGGCCAGCACCATCTCGAAGCATCTAGGCATTCTTAAACAGTGAATGGTCTTCATGAATGTCCACATCACATGCAGAATCAGTGTGTCTTGGCAGAGAGGCCCTTGGCATTTGGAGGTTGAGGAGTAGATATCAGTTGTTCATGGAGGGAGTTGCTTGGTAGTTTGGTCAACAAATATGGCCCTACCCCCAAAAGTCCAGTAGTGGCTTATAGTCGGACAAGCCAGTTAGGACCATGAAACTTGTTCACTAACTTTGCTTCCCAATGTGAAATTCTGCAAGCCTGTGATGGTTTCATTACTGGGCCCCTAAAACATAGCAGAGCAGGATGACTAGAGGTTTGAGGAGCCAACAGCAGAGTGAGCACACCTTGGTTAGATATAAGAGAATGTTTGATATCAGCAGAAGTGGTATCTGTTGAGTACCTACTAAGTGCCACATCCTTGGCAAACCCCCCTCATTAGAAGGCCCCTAAGGGGACTTGATATTTTTATACTGTTTTGGATTAGCTATGTCTCATAATTTATTCTTTAATTTCAGAGCATCGAACTTGCAGTCATTTTGCTTCATGTATCATTTACAGAGTCCAGTCGTGCTAAGTTGAGAGGAAAAATTATCCTTATAGGGGTCTGGCCCTGTAAGGAAAATTCAGATTAAAATGGTCTGCAATGAAATGAGATAGGAAGAATTTCACATCTGTAAACCTAGCTACTTGTAAGACAGAGAATGAAAGGATTGTGGCTTGAGGTCAACACTGGAAGAAAAGTCCTTGAAACTCCAGTTTGATGGAAGGAAACTAGATGTAGGGGAAAGGAGACACAGTTACAGTAGATGTAGATCTAGAAAACTGGATCTCAGATGCATGCCTCTGACGCCAGCAATGACAGAGACCTGAAGTAGGCAAATTATAGCTCGGATGCACACCTGGATAAGAAACAAGGACCTTATTCGAAAAATAACCAACAGAAAACAGGGTTCAAGCCATTGTGCAGTGGTAGAGTGCCAGCCTAGCGAGCACAAGGCCCTGAGTTCAAACCTAAGGACCGAAGGGAAAACAATTAAGCGGCTCAACCAGGTTTCCTTCTTTGTGCACAAAGCTATCCTTTCTTTGTGTATTCATGGACTTGGTGAACTTAGAAAACTGGCCACTCTCTTGGAAGCTATGATGCCTTTACTTTAGGGATCTGAATTGACACTGCTAGGTTTGCTTGTGTTTTTGTGCAAGTATTGGGGCTTGAAGTCAGGATCTAGGAACTGTCCCTTAGATTCTTCACTCAAGGATGGAGCTCTGCTACTTAAGCCATACTACCTTCATTTCTGGCGTTTTGCTGGTTGATTGGAGATAAGAGTCTCACAGACTTTTCTTCTCAGGCCAGTTTTGAACCATGATTCTGAGATCTCAACCTCCTGAGTAGCAAGGATTACAGGCATGAGCCATTGTCTTGACACTGATAGGTTTGAGTGTGTGTGTGTGTGTGTGTGTGTGTGTGTGTGTGTGTGTGTGTCCAAAGGCACCTAGCAAAGAAGGAAGAAAAAGGACCTATTTGGGAAAAGATTACTGAAGTTTTATTTTCTGTCTACAACTAGTTCTTTTGACTCTTCCCCCTTCCTAGCCAGTGCTGATGTGCTCGTGTGTGTGTGTGTGTGTGTGTGTGTGTGTGTGTATGTGTGTGTGTGTGTGTGTGTGTTTGAAAAGCATAACAGATTAATTTTGCAAAGGTCAGAAGAGATGACTCCCACCCACAGTTGGCAAGTGTTAACCTTGGGGGGAAGCGGGCATTGACATAAAAGCCCGGGATCTGATGATCTTATCAAATCAGCACAGCAGGAGGGTGGCTGAGCAGAGCAAAGCCGGAATCCCCTGAGCCAGCAGCCTTTCAGCTGGCTGGACAGCTCAAATAACACTTGGGCTAGTTAACAAAAGACGCCAAGTGGGAAGGTGTTAGAAGCTGGAGTGTGGAAATTTACCCAACATTGTTTCTTTGGCAGGGAAGGGGACTCCATCTGAAAGCTGCCACGTTTCTGGGGCTCCTCTGTGGACAGCTGAGCAATCTCAGTGGAGGCGGCATGGATACGTGGGAGAAAGAGGATGCTGTTCACGTCAAAGAGTCGGAAGGACCTGGCCCCGCAGCGGAGCTGCCCTTGGACTTGGGACAACAAGTGTAACTTGCTGTGGAGCTCTTGAGAGGCGTGTGGCTATCTCCATTTTTTTTTTCTCCTGATCTTCACCAGACTGGTTTGAGTTTTTCTAGAAAGACATACTGGCAGAATCTGAAAGAAACTCCTAGAAGTCTTTAGAATCCCTGGACTGATCCTTTCCTATGGCTTAGAGTACAGAAGGGGGCTGGGATAAGCAAGCACTGAAACCACTCAACTAATGCAACATCTCTGCAAACCACCCCAGCATTTCCGCCAGAAAGAGCCTTGGAACAAAGGATTCAACTGGGGAGGGGGACCGGAGGGGGCACTTTTGAATGCATATTTCACTCTGAAATTCTTGTTGATAGAAGATATCAACTTTCCCTAGATCTTGGCTTTTCCTTCTAAAATGCAAGCTTTGCAAGAAGCATGAGCCGTGCCAAGCACACAAGTCGGTGTCAGCCTTCTGGGTGCAGGTGAGGAAAACTGCTCTCACCACCAGCTGCACAGCTCGGTGAGCAAGAACCCATGCTGACCCCTCAGCTGTGGGACTGGACAGCATGAGGCATGCTGGGGAAGCCACTAGCTGGAGCTTGGCCATTCCTGACTGCCCCTTCATGACACGGGCAGCCACAGGCCACTGAGCCAACAATGGCCGAAAAAGGCGATTGTCTTGCCAGCATCTATGGGTATGACCTTGGTGGGCGCTTCACTGATTTCCAACCCCTGGGCTTTGGTGTCAACGGGCTGGTGTTGTCAGCCGTGGACAGCCAGGCCTGCCGGAAGGTGGCGGTGAAGAAGATCACGCTGAGTGACACTCGCAGCATGAAGCATGCCCTTCGGGAGATCAAGATCATCCGGCGCCTGGACCACGACAACATCGTGAAGGTGCATGAGGTACTGGGGCCCCAGGGCACCGACCTGCAGGGTGAACTATTCAAGTTCAGCGTGGCCTACATCGTACAGGAGTACATGGAGACCGACCTGGCACGTCTCTTAGAGCAGGGCACGTTGACGGAGGAGCACGCCAAGCTGTTCATGTACCAGCTGCTCCGCGGGCTCAAGTATATCCACTCTGCCAATGTGCTGCACCGCGATCTGAAGCCCGCCAATATCTTCATCAGCACCGAGGACCTTGTGCTCAAGATTGGGGATTTCGGGTTGGCAAGGATCGTGGATCAGCACTACTCCCACAAGGTATGTCTGATTGGAATGGCTACTGACACCGGCTCATACCCATACCCTCATACGCATGTCCATACCCTCCTCCCAGGATGTGTTCTCAGCTCCATATTAATGACCAGCCTATGGTCAATGTCTGGGGAAGGCTAGAAGGTGTTAGAAAGATTACTGGGCCTCAAAAGGTTTTGCTTGGGGGGGGAATCTGATTCCTATTGTTGGATGTATCACATGGCTATTATTGGTAATTTCAAGCTATCTGAGTGTAAGAAGAACTCTGTGTGTGTGTGTGTGTGTGTGTGTGTGTGTGTGTGTGTGTTTAGCTCTAAATTCTGTGGCTTTAAAATCGCATAGTTGGTGAATCTACCCCAGTGTCTTCTTCTCCCTGATGGCCACATGCTCATCTCCTTTTGGTGCTAGGATACTCTACACAGCTTCCTATTTTATCATTGCTCCTTTCATCAAAGGTGACCCATACTGCATCTCTCTCACTCCGTCTGTGGAGAGTGGGCACAGATGGCTAATCGGACACAGTAATGCTGGCTATGTTATCAACTAATGACTCAGCCCTCCCAGATCCCATGCAGCCCTTGATCCTCAGAGTGAGAGGGCAGCGGGGTTCTGCGAAGATTCCCCATGGTCAGGGATCTTCCAGCTACGCAGATCAGAGCTGACCCGGACACAATGGGGGCTGTGCGTGTCGTACGGACTTTTCCTTCTCAAGGCCCAGGCCTCCTCCGTCATGACCTCTTTAGGAACTCTGTGAGTCCTCTAACAATTTGTCACTTCCACACCCCTGCCACTCTAGAGTTCCTCTGAGACCCCCAAGGTGAACATATCACCAGGCACCACACAGTGAGCTGGGGTGAGAGTTGTAGCCTTCTAGTAAAAACTTTGTGTCTTTAGGTTTTTTGTTTTGTTTTGTTTTGTTTTATTTATTTACTTTTTGGTGCCAGTCCTGAGGTTTGAACTCAAGGCCTGGACACTATCCCTGAGCCTTTTCACTCTGTAGTAGCCTGGCATGCTACTACTGAAGTCACAGTTCTACATCCAGCTTTTTAGTGGTTAATTGGAGATAAGAGTCTTACAGATATTCCTGCCTGGGCTGGCTTTGAACTGCGATCCTAAGATCTCTGCCTCCCGAGAAGCTAGGATTAGAGGTGTGTGCCACTGATGCCTGGCCTTAATTTTTCTTTTTTTAATTAGAACAACAAGCACTAGGAAGCAGGTACAACATGAACCCATGGAAAGTGAGGGTGACTCTGACCTTGAGCATGCTTCGGCTCTTTCTGAGGCCCTGTTCTGCTGCTTTCTTCCCTTGGAGAAAGGACACAGATGCCCCGGATGCAGCAGAAGTGGGAAGAAATCACAGGCAGGCGAGGCACGGCGTTCTTCCTATCTTCACTGGCTGGAACTTGGGCTCCAGCCCACATTTCAGGCTCCACATCAGCCTCACTACCTCTGGCTCATCGGTGCCACAAATTACTTTGCCACCTTCACTGAGAGAGCTTGCCCTCTCCTGTGCACCTGCTCCTGCAGCCAGGCGCTCTATCAAAACTGACAGCCAACCCTGCAGGCAGGAATGTGCATGATTTAAAAAAAAAAAAAAAAAAAACCAATAGGGCACAGTGGTGCATGTCTTGGATATTTTGAGGAGATATAAATTGATCAATAGAATTTACCAAGACAGGAGAGAAGAGAAGAGAAGCAAAGGTTGATCAGGACACTGGTACGAGAGACACAGTAGGCAGCTGGGCTGAAGAGCGTAAGTGCTGCTGTTGCAGCTCCAGCTACTGCTACTGCACCAATATGGGCTTGGGGGCGGATTTTTAAGGGTTAGTGGGGTGTTTTGCTGATTGATCTCTCTCTCTCTCTCTCTCTCTCTCTCTCTCTCTCTCTCTCTCTCTCTCTCTCTCTCTCTCTCTCTCTTTGTGGACCCTAGTGACTGGCTGTCTCCTTCGTTTTTTTTTTTTCAGATTATGGTTTAAATTTTGCACACGTAGGAACAGCTTGAGAGCTTGGTTCTCATAGCTGCATTCCATCTTGCCCATTTCACGGGCTTAACTCACGTCCTCATTCACCTGGCCATTCGGCACCCTTGGCTCACCTATATTTTATCCAGATGTTGGTATTTCACCGTCTACCATGTCTCTTTAAAATGAGAGCTTCTTTCAGGGTGCCTACCTGGAATCCCAGACTCTCAAGAGGTGGAGGTAGGATGAGCAAGGTTTGGGACCAGCCTGGAAAAAGCACAGATTCTGTCTGGAAAATAAAAAGGAAAAGGACTAGCAGTGTGGCGCAAGTGATAGAACACTTGCCTGGCAAGTGAGGTCCATCCTTCATATCACAAATAAACAAAAAACACCAGTAAAGAACCAAGTAAAGATTTGGATCAACACAAAGTAATAAGTGGGAGAGATTGTAACTACTGGGTAAATATGAAAAGGATTTCCCCTTGTATTTTAACTCTCTTCAAACAGAATTTCATAAATGATTTGTTAATGTTAAAAAACAACAACACCAGTACCTTCTCTGTCTTCCTAATGCCCTGAGTTGTATCTTCCTTTCATCTTTCTTGTCAACCAATCCAAAGGCTTTAACAAAAATGAGTCCTTATTCAGTAGCCCACCACATTTATATCTGGGAAACATAAATACCACATTTTGCACCGGAGTAAACCAGTAATTTTGGGATTGTAACACTAGGGAATGATGCAGTACCTCTGTACTGCAAGTCAGGGATGTGGTATTCCTATTGACAGCGCTAGCACTGTCTTAGATGTCTACTCACCACCACCACCACCCCGCACAGCCTCAGTTTCCCCAGATAATAATCCATGCCCTCTGTGTCCTTCTTGGCTTGTGCTTCAGGATCCAAGTGGATCATGAATGTAGAATTCATTGGAAAGCAATAAGGACTACTTCATTCCTTTTCTGAGTGTTTGCTGAGCTCAAGCCCTGTGTGGGAGGGAGCTGGGGAGGGAAGAGGCTGTGTTTCCATTGTTACCCTGCCACTTCGGGGGGGGGGGGCACTTCTCATATACCCCAGTGCAGAAGAATTAGATGTTCTGATGCCCTCTTGTTGGGCTCTCTTCAATGGAATGAGCTGTGGAAGGTTAAGATGAAGAGAGACTACTTCTAATGCTGTAGATGTGCAGGTCATCCCCATGCCCATGGGAATGGCATCAACACCGGCTCCACCCTGCTTCCCTCCTCAGATACTTCCTGCTTTAGCTTCTTGCCCCCTTCTCCTTTCCCTCCCCCACCCGTGATGATGAAAAGGCTTTGTTTTTGGTGCTTTTATTTATCTTATGTGCATTTAAATCCATTCTCATTTAATCCTCTTAAAAAGTGCCAAGCACCTGGGGCAAATGGTCCCTTTGAAAAAGCAAGGAAAAGGTTTTCTCACACTTCCGCTGGCTGGCAGTGGCCGAGGGGGCCCTGAGAAACAGGGCCCCTCATGTCTCCCAGAGGGACTGTCCTGATGCCATCTTCTTCGTCAAGTCTGTCTGGATTCTGGATGGAAATCAATCCTCTCCACTCCTCTGTCACTTTTCCCCATCCCATAGCCTGGATCTCCTCACGTCAGTCATAACACCGTAACACCCCTGTCATTGGGGTATGTGTCTCTACGCCTTTTGTCTCCCTGGCAGAGAGTCCTTTGCTTTTTGAGGGTTTCATGTTGGCTTACCGTGGCTGGACCTCCCCCTCAATTGGTTTTGTGAACTTTCCTGAAAGATAGCAGATGGGAGGCCAGGTAAGGACTGGATGGGCCTCTTGGTCAGGCATGACCTGTCCAGGAGTAGGCAGCAGCCTAATTCTTACCCACCCCCCTCCTTATAGGTAGACAGTATCTCTCCTATGCTTCCCCCTTCCTCTTATCGGCAGATAAAATGTGGGGTGAAGAAGATGTCAAGAGAAATGGTCTTCTTGTCTCCGATGAGCCTCTGGCCTTATCGGGGCTGTAAGACATTGTCACAGGGGCTGGGAATATGGCCTAGTGGCAAGAGTGCTGCTTCGTATACATGAAGCCCTGGGTTCGATTCCCCAGCACCACATACATAGAAAATGGCCAGAAGTGGCGCTGTGGCTCAAGTCATAGAGTGCTAGCCTTGAGCGGGAAGAAGCCAGGGACAGTGCTCAGGCTCTGAGTTCAAGGCCCAGGACTGGAAAAAAAAAAAAAAAGACATTGTCACATAACCTTCTAGGTCTGTGTCCCTCTTCCTAACCATATTGGGAGGTCTTGGTTTGGGCAATAAAGGCTGTATAGGTGCAAACAGGGTATGGCATTGGGGTGGCAGCGGGGGGAGAAGCTCTGATGGTTCCTTCTCTGCAGAGGCAGCATGAGAAACACTGGCACCTGTGTCATCATCACTCAGCTCCCTGACTGCTGTGACCTTGGACAAGTCCTTTTCCTTATGTGGCCCCTTGCTGAAATAAGAAGTCTGCACAAAGACATCACAGCCATCTTGTCCATTTCCTGTATTTCCCAGGTGGTACAGCTGGAAAGGGAAGAGCCCTGCCCCAGGCCATGCAGCGAGCGCCGAGCGTGGGCTTTGATTGTGCCCCCACTTCTCAAGGGTCTTAGCTGCCTCCCAGGATGGCCAGTGCCTCTCTGCTACGTTCCTAGGCTTCTGGTTAGGATGACATGAAAAGGAGAACACCAACATGCTTTCAGATGTCCCAAGAGCTAAATCACTAGCAGAACCATTTGCCCAAGTCGATGTCATGGTAAGGGCAGGCAGACACCAGGCCATCAGCTTTCCCTCCACTGATTTGGGCCCAGCTCTCAATACCAGGGCCCCGGGTGAGCCTCAAGGCCCCTGCCTGAGGCTGACATCCTAGCCCTAAGCCCTGCTTTGAATCCCTTTCTTCCTACCTCCTCCGCAGGCACACTTATTAGTTTCTTTGTTGCTCATGTCAAGAAACGGTGGCTAGATGATCAGAGTGTGTGTTCCTTTGGGTTTAGTCCATTAGGAAGTACATAATCTTAAAAGAAAAAGAAATCACTGAAAATTTCACTCTGTAGCCAGATGCCAGTGGCTCATGCCTATAATCCTAGCTGCTTGGGAGGCTGGAATCTGAAGATTGCCATTTGAAGTCAGCCCAGGCAGGAAAGACCAGGAGACTCTTATTTCAGATTAACCACCAAAAAGTGGACTCATGGCCCAAGTGCAAGAGCACCAGCCTTGAGTTAAAGCTAAGGGACAACACCCAGTACAAGGTCCAATACTGGTACACAAACACATGAAAATCTTTCCTGTGTAAATGCTAAGAACCTTCAAGAACACTCTGAGGAGCAGACAGAGGGCCCAGGTTGTACACTGACATTCTGACGGGAAGTGCTCGCAGATGCCGTCTTCTGTTGTCCCATCCTAGACCTACAGATTCACAAGCTCTGAGGACACTTCACTGATTCTTAAGCTCTTGACCTCTTAAGGACCACTGATCTGAGGAAATGGGGAGGCTTGCCCGTGGGCAGAAAGCGGGGACTCCTGGTGTATTTGCTGCTGCCTGTAGTGTGGTCCTCACACTTGAGCACGGTGAAGATGCTGTGGGTGAATTTGGAGCAGGTGCTTTAACTGGAGGGCAGCTAATGAAAGGCTATGGAAGCACAGACTGCTTTGTAGGGCCTCCTTCACATCGCTATGGAAACTGCTTATTTCCCTGGCCCAGGTTTGGTGGAAAACTACACAAACCAGAGACCTACACAAAAGGAATGTTGGTTCCGTTTAGGTTCGATTTCAACAGATGTTTGAAACTCATTTTGAACAACATATCCTTTTTATTCTAGTATAAACGAGTGCACTAAGATATTATTTAAAAAGCAGAACATTGGTTTCACAGTTGAGTGAGAGGGAGCATCTGAGGGCTCAGCAATTGACTGTAGTTCATTCCGGCTGCAGTTTGATCTAAGGCCCCAGAGGAGGCAGAAGAGCACATGAGGCTGAGCGCAGACGACGGCTTGCAAAGTCTTGTGGGAACTCTGGCTAGCAAGGCTTATGCTAGTTTAATATGGAGTCCCCTCCCTTCTCCCTGCTGAGCCTGCCTTTCATGGCTCAGTAGGCCTGGAAAACTCTCCATCTGCCTGAGAAGGGCTACCTCCCCGCCCCCCAGTAAACCCAAATGCCTGTGAGGGTGGCCTAGAGGAAGCATGCTGATCTCTGTGGCTGAAGTAGAGTGTTGAGTTTATGATCTGGATGCTCTACACAGGGCAGCTGGCAAAGCCCAAAGTTCAGGGAGCGGGAGAGACTTATTCAGGACCTGGAAGATGACCCAGACCATCTTGTTGGAACTGTGAGCAGTCCAGCCACCCACAGAGGCCCTGAGAAAATGGACCCCTAGGAGGACACCTTGCTGACGGGCCAGCTAGCAGGAAAGGTCACTTTCTTCTTAAGCCGCTAAACGTCTTATTCCAAATCAGTGGAGCTGAAAAGATTTATTTATAACACTGTGAAATATCCCCTTTTAAGAGGGGGAGAAAATATGGCCTAAGGGATTAGAACTGAGGTTGTACTAGAGAGTCAGGTGTCCCTAACTTGGGCAGACTTGGAGACGCTAATTTCCTTGGCTTTCGGTGCCTCCCTGCCTGCTTCCCACTATAGAAGCAAGGCCCTGGGAAAGACAGCTCGCGTCGCCCTAGGCTTCATGGGTGCCTCCTCTACCAACTCTCAAACCACCGCACCCAGGCACCCATCCTGGGAAGCCCCTCTACTGAGCTCCGGGGCAATGTTATACATCTTTTTTGGTACTTTTGGTCAGAGACTGGAATTTGAACTTGGTACCTGATGCTTTTGCTCATTGGCTAGTGCTTTACCAACTGAGCCAGGCTTCCAGCCCTGATGTTATACACCTCTCACAACTGCTATGGGCCCTGGCACCAGCCAATTAGGACAGAAGCCAGCCAGAGTCCTCAGAGAGGGTCCTGGAGGTGGCTTGCTTGCCAGGAATGGACTCTTTATGCCCAGAACAAAGTGATGAGCCAGGGAGTCAGGAGCTAGGGGCAGTAGGTATTTGCCAACCTTACCCTAGGCCAGAACTGTTCCAGTACACACCAGCCCTGCATGGCTGCTGCCTCTCCAACAAAGCTCCCCCTTTCCACTGGATGCCTGGCTTTCCCTGGGGACCAGCACTGCTTAAATGCTTCAAAGGGCTGGATGGCTCTCTCCTTCCTGAGAACTCCTTCTTGTGAATGCCACCTGGTATTGATCTTTCAGCGTGGATGCCACTTGCTTTGTTCCGTTCTAGAACATACTGCATGCTGGGACTGAAGGGAGCTAGTATGTTACAGAGTGCAGGCTTGCTGGTCACAGATTCTTTGTTATCTGAGAGTATCTTGATTTTATTTATTCTCTCTCTCTCTCTCTCTCTTTCTCTTTCTCGCTCTTTCTCATGGTACTGGGCTTTGTTTGAACTCAGGGCCTCACTTGCTAGGCTGGTGTTTTACCACATCCCTAGTGTGGCTTTTTACTAGTTATTTTCCAGATAGCCTGATCTCAAACTGTGATCCTCCAGACCTTAGCCTCCCAAGTAGCTAAGATGACAGACAATGAGGCACTGGCATCCAGTTATCTCTCTCTTTAAAAAAAAAAAAAAGTTGTCTCCTCTGGATATGAAATTCTGAATTTATGAGACTTTTTTCCTCTGTTACTACTTGAAAAAAAATATTGCTTTATTTTCTGTCCCTGTTGAGAAGTTGGCTTTCATCTGTATTGTTTTCCTTTCAGGATAATGCATCTTTTTTCTCTGGCCATTTTCAGTTTTTCCCCTTCATCTCTAGCTGTTGATGGCACAGTAGTATAGAACAGAAGGCTTAGGCATTGAGGACCATACTGACAGGATTTTCCTGACTTCTGTGGCTCTCTTCTAGGTCAGAATCACACATCTTTGAATTCCAAGAGACCAGCCCTTTTCTCTCCCAGTCCATTTGCTGCCACCCCACTGGCCTTGTGAGATGACATCCCTGACTTGTCACCATTCCCTGAGGGATTCCCTAGCCATTGCCCGCTCTGGTCCACACACTGCTCCCTCTGTTCCCTCATCCCTGCGGATTCGAGGTCCTGATCTGATACGGCATGTTGATGATGCTTTCAGCTGTTCCCCAGGAGGTTGTAAACCACTGAGTATCCCTTGCTGTTGTTCCCATCCAGTTAAGATACAAGACTCATCCCATTCATCTCTATATTCCCAGCACCTAGCTTCCTATCTAACCCATAGTAAGTGCTCCATAAATGCTGATTGGCTCATGGACAAGCCCCGCCTCCAACTTCCTACTGAACACAGTATGGTTCCCCAGAGCCTCCAGGATAAAGCTTAATGCCCTGTCCTTGGTCAACTTTCACCCTGGATCTAGTCCTTCTAAACCTCTACTGGCTACAGCCCCTTTATCTCTCTATACAGTAATATTCAGGCACTGTTATTCAATGCTTGATAGACCTTAACCTACTTAATCTTCCTGACAGGAGTTAACCTACTTAATCCTCAAAACAAACTAGTGTATTAGCTGCTATTGTAACCCGGTAAAGCTCAGAGTCACTTACCCGCTGTTCACCCAACCAGTAAATGACAGAGCCAGCATGTCTGGCTTAGGAAGCCACAGTTTTCATCGTCCATTCTGCTGCTTTGGTGGCTATGTCGATGACAGTATTTCCAGGGCTCACACCACCTTGCCTGCTTGCCCATTGTCTTCCTTGTCTGATTGTTTTTGCAATGTGTTTTCCAGAAGGAATCCTCTGTGACCAGCAGTCCACAGTCAGTGGGAGTGTGGCATCTCTGCTGTGGAAATGACATGGTGTTCATGCTGTTGCAGAGCTTTGGGGCAGGATTTCACACGATGGGCTTGTAGTGAGCTTGTAGCCAGCTGACTTCTGTTGATTCTGTATCCCCTGGTTTTACATTTATATGCCTAATTTTTATGTATTTATTTTTAGCTCGAGTGCAGGGTTTTTTCTGTTCTTATCCCAGGAAAATGTCATCTTCTTGGTTTCAGACAAATTCCCGAGGAAATCCTTTATCTTTATCCAATCACATAACCTTGACCTTCCCAGCTTTGTAATTTATAAGACAGTCTTCTAAGACTTCGCCCAGATTGCTAGTTAGAATGAATGTACCAAGCCAGGAGTCAATGGCTTGGGTACTTACAATCTTTGCTACTTAGGAGGCTGAGATCTAGAAGACTGCATTTTGAGGTCAGACTAGGTTAAAAAAAATTCACTAGACTTTATCTCCAAAAATAAATAGCAAAAAAATAAATAGCAAAAAAATACTGTCATCGACATAGCCACCAAAGCAGCAGAATGGACGATGAAAACTGTGGCTTCCTAAGCCAGACATGCTGGCTCTGTCATTTACTGAACAGGGCTGAACGAGTGTCTATCAAATAATGTCTGTAGAATCTCCTTATTCCACATTGAGGTCAGCGGTCAGATGAAACAGAAGAAGGCCCATGAGCCTCATGGCCATGGAGAAGACCAGAGTTGAAAGCCAAGAGCGCCAGCAGAGGCAGGAACGTGCAGCGCAAGCACAGGACGCCACTGGGAGGCACTTACCAAGCCAGGAAGGACCTCCTGGCCCACCCAGAGACCCCAGATTGCAGATGCAAGGCCCTGGGAGAACAGAGAGCCTTTACTCAGAGTGTCCAGCCTTTGCCCAACATCCTTCCTTCCCACTGGAGGCTGGCACTGTCATTCCACACCTGCAGGCTTTGTTTGGGGAAGATGGCAGGTGTGAAGTCTGTTATCTTCTTGAGATAGATGATTACCCTTGGCACCCAGCTCGGGGGTGGGGTGGGGGGGTAACACCACTGTCTCAATGACAAGTGATTGCCACCTTTGTTCACAGTCAGACAGACAGGGGCCCACAAGTTTCGCAGTAAAAAAAAAAAGAGTGGCATCAGCAAATAGCAAAATGCCAATTAACAAGAACTTTTAATTATCTAGAGCAGATATTAATTATCAGACCCAAGGCTGAGACAGTCGAGGAATAACTCAGAAACCAGCCTGTCTACACACCCAGGCAGGGAAGCTCAAAGCAAGGAACAGGAGGCTATGAGGGAGGAAACAGAGAAGGAAGGGAGGTGGAAGAATGGCAAGTAGGCAACCGCAGAGGCCTGACAATACCGCCCCCCAACCTTGTGAGCCCCTTACACACGGCTCTCAACTCCCCCAAACAGGTAACTTTTCCTGAGGTGATAACACAATCTGTTTTTGGCTTCATGGGGAGCAGAAAAACACAGCAAAATAAGAACACATCAGGAATTTCTCTTGATCTCTGTTCTTTTTTTTTTTTTAACTTCAAATTAGTTTCTAGTCTGAACATTCTGTAGAGCAGCCTGCCAAATGTAATTCAAGGCTTCCACACTCCTACCTGTAGCCTTGTACCACAATAAAAAGTTAAGAAAGAAAGACTTGGTTCCTGAGGAAGCCATTCAGTCATCAAAAATTAAATTCTGTACCCTGGGTGCGATGTACCAAGAAGGCAGGAAATTGCATGAGGATGTTTTAGAGATATTTCCAGCAATAGGGGTTGAGATGCAACATTTTTTTCTGCTTAACTCTTAACTAGCCAGAGCACCATGATTCTTCCTGAGTGGTACCAACACCCATCTCTTCCTTACATTCTTTGCTACATTCTGCTTCCTCTTTTTCCTTCCTGTTCTTTCTCTGGACAATGGATTTTCTTTCAATGTGGCTCCTGGAGAAGGATGTAGAGCTCAGGAATGTGCAGTTTGTGGCAGCATGGAATGACTCTGCACCAGGAGAATCCCCTTCCTCTATCATGGCCTTCAAATCCCAACTACCAGGTGGCTCTGCTTCCTGGCACATCCATCTGCCCCAAACCTGCTCAGGCTCGCCACAGAATTCCTGCAATCACCATGTCCATCCTCTGAGTCTTACCACCCTGCCCTTCCTCCACTTTGCTGAAGCCTCTCTTCTAGCCAAACACAGCTTATGGAATCAACCATTCTTGGTGTTTACAGCAAACCTATCTCTAGAAAACCTATCTCCAGAAAAGGCACATGGAAAAGTGGACATGGGCAGAGCTCTCAGGGAAGTACCTGCCCAGCTTCTGACTCTTCTACAAAGACAAATGGAATAGTCTCTGCATGGATTTCCAGAATAGAAGGGAAAAACCTGAATGGATGCTACTGGAGAAAGATGGTGGGACCCTTTTTTTTGTACACAGTTGGCCTCCAACAAACTTCATTATCTGTTTGTCAAATCCACAGCAAGTCGGAGGCAGCAAACTAAGGACTAGACAGACACTCTTCCAGCAGAGAAGTGACAGCTGATTGCCTGAGCAGAAAGGAAATAGATAAGCATAAAAGTGGATGTAAAATTACCATCATAGTGCTCAATGGCACATATATTGTACTAAGGACAAGATGTGCTTGCATGGGTGGTGCATAAACCCCGGCAGTTTGATTTTATTATTTGATTCCTATGATATAGAAAGAGCGTATACTGTTCTCTCCTATTCTACAGATAAGGAACTAAGGCCTAGGGGCTGGTAGACTTTCTTTCTGGCCTTGGCCCCAGGGCTCTTTTCCTGAAGATATTTCCATGTTCCTAAGCACTCTGTGTCTATGCAGGGGCTTGAAGAACCCATGGCCAGATGTACCGGAGGTCTTTTGGGCCTCTGTGACCTTATCCTAAAGTTTGTGCTGTTTTCCTTGATTTGCATGCAAGGGTACCATCAGTCCCCATAGGGATCTTGACTGCTCCTCAGACCCACTGAGTTAGGATAGGCTGAGGCTCCCAGGCCTGAGTCACAGAGAACAGTGCAGAACATAGCTGCCCGGACCTTGAGTCTTGCAGTGCAGATCATGGCTGTGAGCTTCCTGGGAAAGCTGCTGCGGGTGAGCTTTGTAGCTGAATCCACAGATCTGAGAGGTGGAGGCTGGCCAGCCCTTGCCCTGCAGGCCATACACCGAATAAACCACCCAATCTTCTGGCCAGGAGCCAAAGCACCAGCTGTTGCGGCACCCATGACACAGCCTGAGAAATCAGGTACAGACACAACCCTTTTTAGTAGCTGAGCTTGTTTACCCAGGTTGTGAGTGAGAACCTGCTTAATGAGGGTAATTACACACATAGACACTTGTTGACAGCAGTAAACACCAATGCTAGCTGACAGCCTGGGGGTTAAGGACCTTGGGACTTGCATGGATATTGGTCTGGTATGGCGTCCCATGCACAAACATGGATTAGACTCATGATGTCCAAGCAGCTGGAAAGAAGAGAGTGGATGTGAAGGAAGCATGAAGGAAGGTTCAGACACCTGATTCTGCAGTGTCGAACAGGGCAGACTTACTTGGGAACGTGTCAGACGTGCAAGTTCTCAGATCTACCTGAGAACGGAAATCAGAAGGTCAGAAGCTCTGGGGGAGGAAACTCGGCCATCTGAGTTTCAGCAAGCTCAAGTTTGAGAATTCTTAAGGGGGTGCACACATGCCTGCTCAGACCTGAGAATGAGCCCAGTGGCTCAAGCCTGTAACCCTAGCTGCTTGGGAAGTAGAGATGAGGCAATGAGGTTTGAGAAGAGCCGAGAGGCTCCATCTCAACCGATAGCTGGGTGCCATGGTATGCTCCTGTCACCCCCCAGCAACATGGGGCATGACAGCCCGGGCCAGCCATGAATACAATGACCAAGGCAAAAGGGGCTGGAAGCATGGCTCAAGTCATAGAGTATCTGCCTAGCAAGTATAAGGCCCCGAATGCGGTCCCCAGTACTGCCCCCCAAAATAAGACCTGGATTTGTTTATAGCTTTAACACACTCAGTATCACTGTGTCTTCTTGAAGCTTTACCCATCTGGGAAACGGGAAGATGAATTATGATTAGACCAGGTGTGGTTGTCCCATGACTGTTTCCAATCCCAGCTTCTTGGGAGGTAGAAACAAGAGGATGATTTAAGGACAGCCTGGCACAATTTCTAAGGCAGCATCTCAACAACAAGCCAGGATTGGTGGCACACACATGTAAGCTCAGTCACTCAGGAGATAGGCATAGAAGGATCAAGATCTGAGTCTGGCTGAGGCACAAAAGCCTATCTGAAAAACAAACTAACAGCAAAAGCCCTGTTCATTAGAATATAAGATGCCCCATCCCTGGACACTTTCTGTCAGAAACTGGCAATAAATAAGTTTTTTCCTTTAAAAAAATTATCCTTATTATTATCTTTTAGTGGTTGTACAAAGAAATTGCCATTCAACAAAGCAATATATGAAAACAACAATGTCCACTCCTTTCAACAGTCTCACCTACCCTTCTCAATCCTCACTTTCTCTTCTCTCACTTTTCTTAATTTTGCAGGATATACAATGAATTCTTGATCGTATTCCCCTCCTTTTCCTCTTCATTCCTCTACTCTTTTCCCCTTCCCCACTCCCTACCCTTTTCAAATATCCATTTCCTGGAGTTTATTTTGTTGGACTTTGATGTTGCCTTTCTAAAGAATTACACTGTATGTAATTCTAAAGAATTACTCTATTACACTATTACTGCCCCTTGAGTCTGCCACATTTCAGTTAAAATATTTGGCTATACTTGCATAGCATCCAATGCATTTACTTGTATATTTATTTACTGTGGTGCCAACAGCTGGAAGAAAATCTACCCATAAAGATACCTGGCCCTTTACAGAGTCTCTGTAGGAATGCCTTGGGCTACTCCATCGCTGTGAAAATGGTTAAGCCACAGTTCAGACATGGATTGTTGTACGTATTATAGTTTGCAAATCCAAACTCATGGGCAGTACTGTGTGGGTAATGGAAAAGCTATGGTCACTACTCTTTGTGGAGCCATCTGTTGGGAGTGGGCAGGAATGACCACTTGGAATAGTGGAATGGGGAGCAAAAGGCCCAGCCCCTCTTCATAGCTTCCCCCTCCCCCCATCCCAGCATTCTCTCCTAGCAGCCTTGCAGATGTATTGCCAAGTGGGGAGATTGAAATCCCTGCCTGGTCTCAGAGATGGCTGGGAATGTGATTTCTTAGCTGTTTCTCTAGTTTGGGTGCTCAGTGAAGTCATCTATGGGAGCAAGATGGCCAGGGGAGGAAATCAGAGACTTGTCCCTGTGACCAAAATCTTACCAGCCATTTGTGTAAGGGGAAGAAAACACTTCAAAACCACATTGGCTTCTTGGGTCAACACAATGCACTTTAATGAGAGCAGTTCCATACACAGGCACTTGGTAACAGTTGTAAACACAAATGGTAGCTGACAGCCTGGGTGTCGAGGACCTTGGGACTTGCGAGGTGTTGGCCTGCTGTGTGCATCTTTTCTACTTAGGAAAGCCAAGATCTCCTCACAAAGCCTGGCATGATCTCCAGGAACTTTGCCTCTTCCTGTTAGATGTGCCCTGCTGTGGACAGCTTCTGAAAGTTTCTAGAACGCTCTCCTGGGTCTGCCTTGCCTTTTCCCTCTGGTCAGGGCCAGAGTTGCCGCTGAGTTCATGAGGCTGAACCTGGCTCCAGTCTTGTCACCAGTGCAGCCCTGCCAAGGGCCCTAGCCATGTGACGTAACAGTCATGTGACTGTGTCTCTATAATGTGTGCAAAGGTGTTACGTTGAGAGCAGTTTGGTAAAAAAAAGTAGTCTACTGCCATTTTCACGTCCCCCTCCCCTCATGAGGTAGAGGTGCTGGTATGGCCTGGAATTTGGGGGTTTTCACTAAGAGGAGGCAGCACTGGAGCTCATATAGTGTAGGAGCCAGATGTGTTTACACAAATTGCAATTAATGCTCTATACATTCAACTTCCTGCAGCAGTTTTGGGGTACCAGGAACTTGTAGGAATCTTCCTGTGGCCCATTGAGCCAGCTCACAGGGCTCATAACCCAACTAGGGCCAGCCCTACCACTCAGAGAGAGTGACTACAGCTAGGAACCATCAACAACCTGGGCCCTGTGTAACAATTCAAGGGGAGTTTAGTCACCACATACAAAAAGAGGAAATATCCCCCACACTACACAGCTCCCACACAAATAATATTCAACAAGATGCTCAAATTGGATGACAACCTTGCAAATATATATTAGCAATAACTCTTTTTGTCTGTGTATGTGTGTGGGTACTGGGGCCTGAACTCAGGACTTCATGCTCTTGCTTAGTGATTTCTTTTTCCTGCTCAGGACTGGTGCTCTCCCACTTGAGCCATACGTCCTCTAACATACTTTTGCTGGTTAACTGGAGTTAAGAATCTTGTGGGTTTGTCTGCCTGGGCCAGCTTGGAACTGTGATCCTCAGATCTCAGATTCTTGAATAACTAGGATTCCAGGCATGAGCCACCAGCCCACAACCCAAAAATGAATTTTGAACCTGAGAGAAACTTCTCAAATATCAATCATATTGAAGGATCAAACACACTGTGTATTATCTTTTCAGTTTTCTCCCAGTTATCTTTAAATTCTCTCTGCAGAAAATGCTATTACAGAATTGTCACAGGAGAGATGATCAAAAAGTATGCACTACGCTCACATGTGTTAACTTGCAGTTTGCCAGGCAGCTAATTAGTGAATATGTGATTTTGATGAATTCTGTGATGTTTGCAGTATTTGTTGGCTTTTTATGATTTTTGAACGTGCTGCCATTACTTTTCTGATTCAAAATACAAATTCACTCTGTGTTTACTATTTGGTTTTATGTGTGTGGCAGTGCTGGAGCTCGAACTCAGGGCCTGGGCTCTGTCCCTTAGCTTTTTTGCTCAAAGGTGGTGCTCTACTGCTTGAGCCTCGGTTCCACTCCCAGTATCTTTTTGGTGGTTAATTGGAGATAAGAGTCTCATAGCTTTCCTGCCTGGGCTGGCTTTGAACCTTGGTCCTCAGATCTCAGCCTCCAGAGTAGCTAGGATCTGGGATGTGAGCCGAGGGTGCATGACAACATTTGATGTTTTTAAAGAGGCCCTCAAGCCCAAATTGTCCCTGTCCTCCTTTCTCTGTCTTCATTCTGCGACTGCCTACCCTCCGCCAGTGAGGACTGTCACCCGGGTTATCCTGTCTTTGCAACTGAGTCACCGCAGCAGGTTCCTGACTTGTAGCACCATAGACAGGGCTGCACCCACTAAAAATACTTAATAAGTACCTGCATCAGAAAATAACAGAGCGTGGGGTTGGCGATTTCCTGGGACAGGTGGCCTGGGCAACCGCCCAGCATGTGGCCATTTAGAGGTGGTGCACATGTCAAGGCCTCTGTACCTTCTCCAGAAAGAGACAGGCTTTGTAGAGAGAATGTCGCCCCTGCTTAACAATATCCTGGCAGGTACTCGGTCACCATAGTGAAAAGACCCTTCTGGAGGTCAGCATCAGCCAGTGAGTGAGCCAAAAGCCTATGCCCTCCCAGCCGAGGAGGGGGGCAGGGAGGAGGGGGGCCTCAGAGCTGCTCCTCCAGTCAGCCGGCCCTCCTTCCCGTCACATGCAGTTCCCACCCTGCCCTGCCTCCTTTTCCCGACCCAAACGTTCCATCCTATCTCCAAACCTATGGTGAGCGTCGCTGGCCTTGCTGATGGTCTTCAGGGTGACAGCTGCCAGCCCTCGGCCTCCTCTGCTTGCAGGGCCCAGGCACACCGCGGCAGTGGACTCCTGCACACGGCGAGCGGAAGCCCTCATCCACAAGGGCTGCATGCACTACGCAGGCGCCTGCCCCCTGTTGACATGTAACTGGACTGTGTTATCCTTCATTTCCCATGGTCTGGCCTAAAGACATCTAGTCCCTACAGATGCTCCTATTTAAAAAAAAAAAAAAAAAAAAAAAAGAGGATATGTGGTCCAAGAGATTTGGTGAATGGCACAGGCTAAAGCCTCAACTAGGAGATCTTCAGACTTTATAAATAAATGCTGGTGCCAGCCTGTCCCAAGAGTATTTGAGATCACGCCCTATTGCTTATTAGCCTCTTTAGGGTACGGGCACACAGTGACCTGCAGGTGAGATTCCTGACCCAGGACAGCCAGGCAGCCAACATGAGGATGAGCAGAACTTTCTCTGGCTCTTTCTTCCACTCTGTGCAGACAGCTACTTCCTCCTGATTGGCGGGGCCTGCTCGGGCTATTCTCTACAGCAGCAGCCTCGTCCTCCCCCACATCCCAGGCTTTCCAGGCAGACTCTGCAGAGAAGGACCTCCCTGGGGCCCATGATGGTCCCCTCTCGCAGCCTCTGAACACATAAGCCACCTGAGGTCCTAAGATGTATGTCTCACCCCTTCCATGCCCAGGTTCCACCGGATTCTACTCAGGTATAAGAATGCCCTGATGAGGTGCCTCTCCTAGGCCACAGAAGCCATCTGGGCTGTCTTTGGGGAACGCTGCGGGTTAAACCCCAGAGCCTGCTGAGAAGTGGGGAGTCCAGAGGCGTGACTTCTGTTCCGAGTGGGCTCTGAGCTGAGGAGGAGAGGAAGGGAAGAGCAGTTGGGAAAGCTGCAATGTTGGGGGGCAGGGAGGTGTGCACTGGGGTGTGTCCCATGAGGCCTCAGTGAGATTGGTGGGACTGTCCAAGATCTAATGAACAAAAACAAATCAGCACATGGCAAAGAGTCCTTATTATCACACCATTGCAAGAAGGCTCTATGTATTTATGGTTTTGATGGTCCTGGGGCTTGAACTCAGGGATTGGGCACTGTCTCTGAGCTTTTGTGCTCAAAGCAGTGTTCTATCACTTGTGCCACGGCACCACTCTGGCTTTTTGGTAGTTTATTGGAGATGACAGTCTCAGGGACTTTCCTGCCCATGTTGGCTTTGGACTGGGATCCTCAGGTCTCTGCCTCCTGAGTAGCTAGGATTACAGGCATGAGCTGCTGACATTGGGCTGGCAAGAAGGCTTTTGGATAATATCGTCTGTCTCTCCACGGTGGCGGTGTCAGGGGGGAATCCATGTAAGACCTTGAGTCTGACCTCAAATTTGGCCCAGGACCCAAGCAGCCCAGAAGCCTCAGTTACCACAATTCCATTCTATGAGACAGAAATCCACACCCTGCCCCTGGTGAGCCTCTTGATTTCCAAGGACCTGAACAGAAACGCTGCCTTAGTCCTGTGGTGTTTTTTTTAAACCAATCAATTCAACTCGAAGATAATTTCGTCTTGACTAGAGGCCATTTCCTAACATTCCTGGGCATGCTGTTGAACAAGAACTTCAAGCAAACCATCATGGTATAGCAATCAGTTCTTTAGCTGGAGGTTTTGTTTTTGTTTTTTATGCTGGTACTGAAGTTCAAACTCATGGCCTTGTGCTCTCACTTGACTTTTTCACTCAAAGCTACCACTCTACCACTTGAGCCACAGCTCCATTTCTGGCTTTTTGATGGTTAATTGGAGATAAGAGTCTCACAGACTTACCTGCCTGGGCTCGCTTCAGACCTCGATCCTCATATCTCAGCCTCCTGAGTAGCTAAGATTGCAGGCATGAGCCACCTATGCTCACCTTGCTCTCAGCTTTTTGTTCCTACATTTTAATGAGATCTCTGAGAGGAAGATTATCTGGGTGGGAAAAGAAAAGTCAGATGCTGCCCTCTCCTTTGGAGGATGGAAAGGGGAGACTTATGGCTCAGATGAATTTCTCTCAGGTTCCCCATGGAGCCTCTTTGTACTCTCTCTCTCTCTCTCTCTCTCTCTCTCTCTCTCTCTCTCTCTCTCTCTCTCTCTCTCATCCCTCTTTGGAAGTATATGGCTCACATATACAGGGATCTGCCTTGTTCAATGCTAGAACCCAGTCTCAGCCCTGCCAAATCTGTGTTTCTTTTGGTTGTGTCATTGACTTCTCTGTATCTGTTCCTAGGTCTGTTTGATAAGTAAATGAGATAGAAACCCTCAGAACAGTGCCTGGATCATTGTTAGACCTCCATAAATATTAGATATTGTTTGATTTTTTTTTATTTTCCCTAGATCAGCTGTCTAGGAAAGACCTCCAAAGTTACTTAAAGATTCATCTCATCTTGAATACAACTAGAAATTGAAAACTTACAAGTTGGGGGTTATGGGATTTTTGTTTACCTTCTCAAAGCAGGGGAATGGAAGATCTCTGAGACGCAGGTTCTCTCTCAAGTGTGGAGTCACCTTGGGAATTCTAACAATGACTGGTGCCTGAGTCTCATCCCAGATGTTCTGGGGCAATTGGTGTGGTAGATGGTCAGGATTGTTCTGAATTCCAGCTTTCCCCTTGTCACTCAGCAAGACAACTGTGTTGATGGCCTGGTGGTGAGTACATCTTCCCAATAAGCGCCATTTGCTCATGCACTGACCCCTTCACCATTAAAATCTAAATCACTTTAACCAAGCAGACCTCCTCTCTTAATGATTGCTATTGAAGCTGGGCTTGGTGATAAGTATGTATAATCCCAGTTACTAGGGAGGCTGAGGTAGGAGGATCAGGAGTTTGAGGACAGCCTGGACTACATAGTAAGCCCCTGTATTTAAAATAAATTTTAAAAAGGAAAGGAAGATGCTGTTGACTGTGATATAGCACCCTAGGATGCAAATGGCCCACAACAGCCAAACCAAGCCTCTCCCTCCTTCACCTCCTTAACCAGCCCAGCCACTGGTCCTGTGAGGGTGGTGGCATTAGGATTGCTGATTCCGGTACAGCTCTTAAACAAACAAAAAACACGTGATCATGTCTCAGAACTGTCAGAGGATTTGGAGTGCGTGATGGGCTCAGGAAGGATGGGGGCTGGAGCTTTTATCTGTGCCTGTGATCTCTAGTTGAATTAGGAGACAACCACATTTCAACAAAGTGCTTTTTAAAAAGCAGCCCAACTCCATCACTCCCTGGCCCTGCTGTTTAAGAGGAAGGGGAATCGCATTATGCTAAGTGAAGCAAGCCAGACACAAAGGGATAAATCCAGTGTAACTGCATTTAATGGAGGGCTAGAGAGCAGTCAAGACTCGGAGAGGCAGGATGGTGGTGGCCCAGGTAGAGGCAGAGGGAGTGGGGAATTGACATTTACAAGGGACAGAGTTGAGTTTACATGACGAACAGCATCCTGGTGATGGATGGTGGTGACAGTGGACAGTATTGGGAGTATACTTAATGCCACCACCAAACCAGTAAAGGCCAGCTGTAGTGGCTCACACCTATAATCCTAGCTTCTTGAAATGCTTTAGATCACAGTTGGAGGCCAGCCAGGGCAAAAAAAAAAAAAAGTTTGTAAGACTCCATCTCAACCATTGGCTGTTCACAGTGACACATGTCTATCATCTCCAGTGACAGAAAAGCCAAAGTAGGAAGATCACAGGCCAAGCTGAGAATAAAGCAAACCCTACCCTGAAGATAACCAAAGCAAAGGAGCGGTGGGAGGTGTGGCTCAAGTGGTAGAGTGCCTGCCTGGCTAGCAGGAGGCCCTGAATTCAAATCTCAGTAATCTCCTCCCCCCCAAAAAAAAAATATATATTAAGATGGTAGCTGGACACCGGTAACCCAAGCCTGAAATCCTCACTACCTAGGAGGCTGAGAATAGAGGAGAGGGGACCTCTGTTCCAGGAGAGCCCAGGCAGAATGTCCTAAGGAGTCCGTCTCACTAGAAGCTACGTGTGGTGGCACATACCTGTCACCCCAATCACAGTGGGCAACAAAAGTTAGGAGGATTACAGTCCTACAGTCCTGCCTAGGCAGGAAGCATGAGTCTATCTTAAAAATAACAAGCACACAGAGAGAGAGAGAGAGAGAGAGAGAGCGCGTTTGGAAGCATGGCTCAGTGGTAGAGTGCCTGCCTAGTAAGCATGAGGCCCCAGTATTTCACACACACACACACACACACACACACACACACACACACACACACACACGGATCTGCCGGACTACAGGAACTTGCATGGTTTTTTGACTGGATGACTGGGAATGAAGTGGTGAATTTCAGTGGCAGGACCTCTTAGAGTGGGGAGTGGGGAGGATGGCCCTGGAAAAGAGACCAGCAGATCAGACCATGTGGGAAGTTCACGACAGGTCTGTGTAAATGATTTAGCTGAGCTATTTCTTTGCCTTTGCCTATTTGAGCTGCATATATAGACTGTGCCAGCTGATTTACTCTCGATTCTAGTATGAACTGTGCTTTTAAGATTGTGTTTTTGTCCTTTCATTGGACAGATTCCCTGCTATGTGCTTTTATGAAAATGAATTTAATAGACTGAGCTTGGAGTCAGCAAGAAGCAGGCTATTTGGCTGGGCTGTTATTCCTTTTCTAAAAGGTTTTTCGGGTACCTCAAATGTATATTGGCACGAATAAGCATTATATTCTCAGAGAGGGAGAAGATCGTGGAACAGGGGGCCATATATTTCTGCTTAAACTGGGCCTCTGGGAAGGTGATGCTGTTCTAAATGGTCTTTTGAGAAGTGTCTGTGATAGCAAGAATTAACCTTTGTGATTGGTCCATCTGCTGCTCCTCTGCCTGCCTCTCCTGTCTGCCAGGCTCCTCATAAATTCCTGGGCAAGCCAGCATATTAAAGCTCACCAATGGCCTTGTGGGTTCAAGACTGAGCCCCTCAAAAGGCAGCTTGATCAGATTAATAAATAGACTCTGAATTTAATCAATCAGGGTCCCCATCTTACAGTTTGAGATGCCATGCTTAGAACATGTAGGTACTAGGAACATGGTATTGACACCTGACCCCATGAAGCTGACGGTTCTGAACCTCTGCCTGCCTAGAGGAGCCAGTCCCCACCTTGGAGAGCCCTGGAGGTCTCTCCTAAGTGTGGGGTAGTAGAACTCCTTAGTTAGATCAAAGCCTGGTGTTCAATCCCAGACATGCCACTTGGAGCCTGTGTGAGCATGGGTGTATTGCTTACCCTCTGTGTGCCTCCATTTCTTTCCCGTAAGATGACTATAATAAAAGCCCTACCTCAGAGGGTCAGTTGAGGATCAACTGAGCTGATCTACCTAGAGCAGTGGGAGCAGTAGGCTGAGTGGCTCAGTATACGTTAGCCTGTCCTAATTCCATTGCGGGTTTCTGTCACATGTGTTGACTTTCATCCTCCCCAAATCTCAGCAACAAGCATAACCACTCCTGCACGTCTGAAGGCAGCTCTCCTGCCTGTCTGTCCCTCCGTGTTCTCCAGGCTAGTAGTACCATGTCTCCCCACTCCCTGCCTTTGTGCAGAGCCTTTGATTTCCAGGAGGTCTCCAGGGAGCCCAGACCCCATAAGAATCACAATATCCATGCCACAGCCCCATTGTAGGTGGGTGGGTGGCTGGGTAGATGGATGGATGGATGGATGGATGGATGGATGGATGGATGGATGGATAGATAGATAAGGGATGGGTGAATACATAAATGGATGGATGGATGGAGAAATGGATGAGTGGATAGATAAATGGATGGATGGATGGATGCCTGTGTGTATAAATGGATGGGTAAAGAGAACAGGCTGGGGGCAGGTGGGGACATGGAGGGGGAGAGCCTAACTGGTGTCCACCCACCCAGAAATGGGGCCCATCCTGTTGGAGTATCTTTGATCCAAGCCATTCTGAATCCTCTGGCAGGCAGCTGGGCTTGGGAACTGGCTCCCTGATTCCTCCGCAAAGGGAATGGGCAAGCTTTAATTATATCTTCTCCCAAGATCTGTTGGGGCCTTGATGATGCTGCACATGGGGAAACTACTGCTAGATTATTTCCCAAACACCTTTGAAGTCTTCCAAAGCACGGCTTCTTGTGGGGTCCACGCCACTGGAAAGAGGTAGCAAAAGTGGTGTAGTAGGAGCAATAACTACAGAAGGCCCCCCCAAGAACCCCATGGAAAGATCTAGAAAGAAAACTCAACTGTCTTTCATCCCCAGTGGTGATTCTAGAACCTTTCTGAGCAGGGAACACCATGGGGTGGGATGTTGAGGGACCAAAGACACTTGGAAGGAACAAGTCTAGTCCTACTGTCTGTTGCACACTGAGCAGAGGTCATGGAGAATTGCCTAAGTGTGGGAGGCTTCATGACTTCTACAAGCCTCACAGGATAATCCAGCCCCAGCTGCCTTCGGACACCTGCATCAAGGCAGTACCTGCCCTGTCCAGGTGGGTCAGCTCTGATCCCCGAGACGGAGTTGCAAACAGGATAGAACAGCTATTGGAGGATTTCCCCCTTGTGCTAACTTGTGATGAAATTGAGCCTGGATAGTAAAGTGTTTTCCTTTCCTAGAAAGCTCTGATTTCCACCCCATCGATCTGACTGAGACTTTTCCTCTGGTTGCAGACCACTAACATGGAGGGTGGGGTGCAGAGCTTCTCCCCCTCAGACCGTCAGGTCTCAGCTTCTCACTGGTCTCCCTCATCCCACTAGCCACCCTCGGACCCCAGAGGTGGAGCCTTTGGTTTATTTCCTCTCATCTGTCCTTCCCAGGGCTCCGCAAAAGACACTGCAACCTCCCAGACACTCCGCTGCCCTGTGGCTTCCAAAACAATCCCCTTTGCATTCTGTATAGGAGACAAGGAGCCACATAGAAATGGCCAGTGGCAGACACAAATTCAGCAGGTTCTTGGTCTTTCTTGAAAGGCAAGGTAGAGCCAGGAAGGAACTTACTTAGCTTATATCTCATCCTGGTCCATAATACTAGCCCAGAAGCATCCTCCAGGATAGGTGTTTCCAAAGGAAGCCCTGTGCCTTCACTTTTATCCAGTCATAGATCCTACAGACTCATTCTAGAACATTCCATTCCAGAAAAGTATTCATTGTTTTAGTTTTCCTCACACTATCTCACCCTCTAACTGGAACAAAAACAATAAGCCAAGCCCTTGTTTATAACCTGAGCACCTAGAAGTGATCTGCAGATAGTTTGGCTTGTCTCTATAGTTTTCAGAATCACATTTAGACTCCTAACCAAAGACTCTATGCACAGCATGGGTGAGTTGCATTGCTCTAAGTGAAGGAATTCAGACACAGAAGGCTATGTTTAGATGACATACTGCACAGGGTACAACTGGGGGACAGGTTGGGCATGGTGGTACATACCTAGAATCTCAGCACTCAGGAGGCTGAGGCAGGTAAATCCCCTTCTGCAAAGAACCACAAGGATCTCATGAGTTTCCCCCACTCATGCTCTTGAGCCCCACAATCCAGGCTCAGTCATCCTAACTAGACCTCTGTTCACACGAGTGCATCCTTGAAGGTCAACAGGAAAAGATCAAGAATGAATGGGACTCTGAAGGATGCCCTGTCTCTTTGGGAGAGACTATTGCAAGAAGCATTTGTAGGAAGAAGCATTGTATCTGGAAATAGTGAATCCATGGAACATGGCCTTTTGTTTTCCAGGGTTATCTGTCCGAGGGGTTGGTGACAAAGTGGTACCGTTCTCCACGACTGCTCCTGTCCCCCAACAATTACACGAAAGCCATTGACATGTGGGCAGCTGGCTGCATCCTGGCAGAGATGCTCACTGGGCGAATGCTCTTTGCTGGTAAGTTGCTAACTGTGCTCTTATGGGGTGGAGGGCTGAGCACAAGACACGTGGGAATCCCCACACAGGCCGACTTGTCTCTGCAACGATTTCTTTGGCTTTTTTGTGTTACTTCTCAGAAGCACATTACTATAATTGCAGGCAGAAATTCGGTAAAAGTTAACATAAGCCCTTTGAACACAGAACTTTTTCAATTAAGTAGCCACTTTGCTATGGTATGGATGTTTGTATCCCCGAAATCATATTCAGGAGCCCTAAATCTAACCCCAATCTAGGAGTATTAAGTGATTAGGCTTTAGGGACATGGTTTGATTATGAGGGCACCACCCTCATCAATAGGATTATACTCGTTAGCTACTCAGGAAGCTGAGATCTGAGGATCACAGTTTGAAACCAACCTGAGCGGGAAAGTCTACGAAACGCTTATCTTCAAATAACCACAAAAAAGCCAGAGGTGGAAATGTAGCTCAAATAGTAGAGCATCAGCCTTGATCAGAAAACCTAGGGACATTACTCAGGCTGAGTACAAACCCCAATACTGGCACGTGTGTACACACACACACACACACACACACACACACACACACACACACACAGAGCCCTTCATCCCTTCCACGATGTGAGGATGCAACAAGAAGACACTGCCTGTGGGGAACGAGCCCTTTACCATACATAGAATCCACTCGTGCCTCGATCTTGGACTTCTCAGCCTCCAGAACTGGAAGGAATAAATATTGGTTATTTATAAGCCGCCATATCTATGGTATTTTGTTATAACAGCTTCAATAGTCTAAGACACAATTATATTCTCACACCTTGAACTTGACAGCTGAAAACTGCCATCTTACATTTTTGGGCTCCATTCTCTCTCCTCTCTCCCTCCCCCCCCCCCCTTTCTACCCCTTTTCTCTCCCTGTCTCTTTCCCTCTCCCATCCTGCAATCACATTAAGTGACCTAACACATTCCTAGTCCATCAGGATGTTTTAGTCACTTTGTCACGAAAATCCTTTCTCTGCTTAGAGAGACTAAAAGGACCCCATCGGGGTGGACTTTGGTACTGTAGGTACCTGCTTGATAAGCAGTCACAGCATTTGAATAGATGTTGTATCATAGGGGACATTGCGGGAGACAGAAGAGAGCTCAACTTGGGATACCAGCTCCGGAAAGCCTTAGGTCCCCTAGGAGCCTGGGGTGGGGAAGGGCCTTCTGCAGGTGAAGGTGGCTCTGAAGGCTACACAGGAAGGAAAGGCATGGCTGAGGGTTTAACCTAGCAGAGGCGAGTGGAAAGGCTACTTGGCTAAGAAGAGGAACACAAGTAAGGATGTTCTGGCATCCAGGCGCAGGGAGACAGCTCTGGCTGGTACAAGCAATGGCAGATCACTAATGCTATGGGGGCCAGTGGTTGCCTAGAAGGTGCGATGAGTTACCAAGACACACAGCTCCTTAGGCACACAAACATGAACTGTCGCTCACTCCCACATCTAGCTCAGTGCTTGGTATGGAGAAGGCATTCAGTATATCATTACTGACTGAACAAATGAATGAACAAATGAGCGTATATATAAATGAACGAATGCTTGGCTTCATCCTATCCGACCACACTTCTCCCGCAGACCTGCTGACCTTCCTCCTTCATCACAAGGCAGTATGCTTATGGTATATCCCAAATCTAACATATTATTCCTGATTTTTCTTCCTCCTGAGCATTTTCTGGGTGGGACCTCCCCTTTGCAAACTTCGGGGGAAGGCTCCTTCCCAGCCTTCCATAGACAGCATGCAGAGGCATATGGGAAGCTTTGCCCAGGCGACGCCCATCTCCATAGCCCTGGCTGACTTCATCCACGCGAGAATGGCCAGTTCTGGAAGCACAGAATGCCAGGGGAGTGGCCGGGGCTTGGAGACAACTAAATTCAATTCATGCTTTCTACATTTGATAAAGTCAAGCCTCAGAGGCAACAGTCACACACAGAGTTAATGACAGAATGAAAACAACTGCACGGCTCCTGGATCTCAGCCAGGAACTGCTTTCTGGTGCCCCTCCCGGGCCAGCCAGAGGGACTTGGGATTTCTACAGATACAACCACTAGGGTGGCAAAGTTAACCATGCAACCTTTGCCTCCCCCAGGGGCTCACGAGCTGGAGCAGATGCAACTCATCCTGGAGACCATCCCTGTGATCCGGGAGGAAGACAAGAACGAGCTGCTCAGAGTGATGCCCTCATTCGTCAGCAGCACGTGGGAGGTGAAGCGGCCCCTGCGCAAGCTGCTCCCGGATGTGAACGCAGAAGGTACCCCAGCCTGACCACCCTGACCGCCCAGCCAGCTTCCCAGGACGAGCTGCGGCTTTGTCACGGGGCATGAGGCAGTGTGTGGTCTTTGGATAGACACCCCAAGTCTCATCCTCAAGAGCATGACTTTTCCCTAGCTAGAAACCATCACTTGGTGGTTGATTGGAGATAAGAATCTCATGGTGTTTTCTGAATAGGCTGGCTTTGAACTGAGATCCTCACATCTGCCTCTTTTGATATAGTTCCAAGATGGGCTGCTTAGGGGTGCTGTCAACTAGAGGTGAGCCCCATGAACCTCTGAGTACACAGCTGGGGAGATTGTGTGGCCTTTTTGTTCAGCAGAGAAGGTGAGGCTAAGGGCCACCAGGGGATCCTCTGGGAGGATGGGTTTGTGGCTCTTTTTCCCACTGATCGCTTTTTTTTTTTTTTGGCCAGTCCTGGGCCTTGGACTCAGGGCCTGAGCACTGTCCCTGGCTTCTTCCCGCTCAAGGCTAGCACTCTGCCACTTGAGCCACAGCGCCGCTTCTGGCCGTTTTCTGTATATGTGGTGCTGGGGAATCGAACCTAGGGCCTCGTGTATCTGAGGCAGGCACTCTTGCCACTAGGCTATATCCCCAGCCCCCCACTGATCGCTTTTTAAGTTGTGATGAAAAGAGAACGCGAGTTGAAGCTGACTGGTGAAAGGTAAGGCCACCTGGCTTGAGTGGATATTTGGTCAGCTCCAGGATGGAGTCTCAATGAAGCCACAGGGCACAGGAAGTCCCCAGTGCAGGCATCAAGCCACCCACACCTGGATTTTTGTTTTTAAGTAAGGATGATAGTAAAGATGGTGGCACCAATGCTCGGGACTTTAACTTTCTCTAATCCATCCAAAAGGTCTTGTGTAATATGAGGGGAAGAAAGAAAGGCCAGAAGCTCCAAGAATAAAAAAGACTTTCCCAGGGCCTGGAGCTAGGTACTGCCCTTGTGTGCCTGAATCTTCTAGGCCTGAGAAATCGTGAGGTAGAACCTCTTCCAGATCTGCAGCCTCCGATTTGGAAATTCCTGTGATCACCAGCAGTGATCGGAGCCTCTGCTACTTATCTAAGCTTTCAGCCTAGGGGCACCGGTCCGGTCCTCCTGGGGTGCCTATGACCTTCTGGAGCCATTGACTTCCTGAATCATTGATGACTTTGCCTGCAAAGAGATCCGAGGCTGGTATAAGGGGATACGTTAGCTTTGCAGGCTGGGGTCCACCGGGGAGCCCTGCGCTGAGGCTTTGAGATCAGCTTTATTTCTCCCTTGCTGTGTGAGCTGGAACATGAGCGGCCAAGTCATGGACTAAGTGGATCCTGCAGAGACTCCAGCAGCTGGAGACCCGGATGTACTATGCTATGACTTAGGACAGAAATCGCAAGACAGAGTGGCCTCCTGGGTCAGGAGAAAGAACTGTGGTCGCTGTGTTCAGCCAGCACACCCTGATACCTGTCTACCCCTCCACTCTTAATGCACTTCCATGCTGAATGGCAAGTGGCCACCACCCAAGGCGTCTGAGCGTCTCCCTCCCAGGTTGCCATGGCCCAAACATCACAGGATCTAGCCACTGAAGGGCTGTAGCACAGCCCTTCTTAGCACAGCAGGGAGCTTCCACCTGGCTGCTTAAGGTTGTTTTTGATTTTCACTTTTGTAGTACTCCCACTTGCCAGGCAAACAAATGTGAGCCACACCACCAGTCTTTGGGCTTTTTGTTTATTTCTCAGATAAGGCTGAGCTAACTTTGCCCAGACTGTCATCAAATCTTGATCCCCCTCTTTCCATCTCTGTCTCCCAAACAGCTGGAGGTTTGAATAGAGATCAAATTGTCCTGTCAACCCTCAAGCCACAGCAGGTGATGGAATGCGCTCTGGCCTTAGACAGATCCTATCCTTTCCCACCCTCCATCTTTTTGTTGTTGTTGTTGTTGTTGTTGTTGTTTTTGCCAGTCGTGGGCCTTGGACTCAGGGTCTGAGCACTGTCCCTGGCTTCTTTTTGCTCAAGGCTAGCACTCTGCCACTTGAGCCACAGCGCCACTTCTGGCCGTTTTCTGTATATGTGGTGCTGGGGAATTGAACCCAGGGCTTCATGTATGGGAGGCAAGCACTCTTGCCACTAGGCCATATTCCCAGCCCCCACCCTCCATCTTTATATTTATCACCAGGACTTCCTCGTGCAGGCTTCTCAGACCCACTCCAGTAGCCCTCAACCCCTGACAAAGGGAGTAGGATGTGAAGGACCCCGCAATGGTGCCACCTGTGAGCTTTGTCCCATGCCACCTCCAGGAGGTGTCCCAGGAGTACCCTGATTGTTAGTGGAGCTGGCACTGACTTCTCTCCCACTGTACTACTGCTTCTCACCATAGACACGAGCTGTCTGTTAGGCAGACTAGCCTGCCCCTCCTCTCACCAGCCTTGGGACCTTGCACAAATCATAGTATCCCTCTCCATCTCTCATTCATCTCCTCCTGCTGTCAAGGAGGGCAGCATCGGCTCCTCTCTGTCACCAAACTGTAGTGAGGATCCCATGAAGAAAATGAAGAAAATGGCTGGATGCTTTGGTAGGAACACAGAGGCCCACATGCCAGGCAATGTCACGAGGGTGAGAAATCTCAGCATGGCACAGGCCACAGGTAACCTTTGTATCTGGCTTTGCTCCTCACAGCCATCGACTTCCTGGAGAAGATCCTCACCTTTAACCCCATGGACCGCCTGACAGCCGAGATGGGGCTGCAGCACCCCTACATGAGCCCATATTCGTGCCCCGAGGATGAACCCACCTCACAACATCCCTTCCGAATCGAGGATGAGATCGACGACATTGTGTTGATGGCTGCCAACCAGAGCCAGCTCTCCAACTGGGACAGGTGTGTTTCCGGGGACTTCCAGGCCTGGTGTCCGGAGCTACTTCCTTCCGTCTGCCCATCTCCATTTGCCTTGATCCTCCATCACCTTTCTCTGTCCTGCAAATGGTATCTCCCCTCAGGTCCAGCCAAACTTCCTGCCTTTTTCCTGTCCCAGGACACTCCTTCAGGTCTGTATGTGTGCATTGGGAGCTTCCGCTGTGCAGCACAACTGCTCAGCTCTGTGCCCCAAGCCCACAGAACACAGGGTTTAGGGAGTACAATGAGCACGCATTCCTAAGGACCCACTCTAGGAGCTGGAATTTTTCCCTTGCTAAGTCACCTACAGCAATGCAGGGCAAGAAAATAATGCAGACGTTATCATTCCAAACCACATTCTCATCTGTCTCATCATTAGCACCTCCTGAAAGTGCCTGGAAGGGAATTAAAGCACAGAGAGGTTGAGAGACTGGCATCGTGTCACACATTGAACAGGTGGCCTATTGTGGGGCCCTTTCCAATCAAAATCCATGTCAGACACCACTGGATGATTATAGAAGTCTTTCCTGCTAAACTGGACATAGCCTCTTGATTTTCAACACTTAACAAGGGTCCCTGGAAACCACCAACGAATTAGTGTCATGTAGAAGACACATTCTTAGTTGATTTTTGCCTCACTACATAGTGATCTCATAGATCTGCTCCACTCCTCTGACGTTCTTAGCTGTCAGCTAATTCTCACAGGAAGTGCTGGCCAGCCCCTGGCGGCTCCAGTTAGAAACAGCAGTAGAGGGCGGCTCAGCCTCTGCCACTCCAGAGACCAAACTGGGAGCCCCGCAGCCGTGGGAATGTGACAGCTCATTACATAAGTGACAGATGAGCAATTTCTCCTTTTTAGTCACTTGACAGATGATAGGTTTCAGATTGAGGAGATGCCAAGGGAGGACCAGGACAGCATTGCTATTTCGGGGGCAGCTTTGCTAGCTTGTTTTTGTTGTCGTCGATTGTTGTTGTCAAGTGTTGCCAGCAAATAGAGATTAATGAAGACGCTTCCGCCACCCCCATGCTGGGCCTGCCCAACTGGGATCCCTGGGCTCACAGCCCCTCCTGCTCCACTGCACAGAATTTGGGGGCACAGGACATGGCTTACTTATCATGGCTGTGGCCTAGGGCTGGGGCCGGGGGAGACTGTCTCGGGGTTCCCTTGGTCACTGTCCATCAACCCTGTCTGTCACTGAACCTGCTTTGGTTTCCCATGAAGGACACGATGCCTGCATGAAGGACAAAGGCCGTGTTGCTGTGGGCACCCCTTTATCTCCTGCCCTGCTAGTGTCTATAAAGCCAGGCAAGCAAGGCAAAAGTTTGCTGCAAGAACAATGGATAATGGATATCCAGCTCTTGGCGTGTGTCAGCCAAAGGCTGTATTTTCACTCTTTCTTCCTCCTAGAAAAGTCTGGGAACCACTCCTGCTCTTCCAGGGCCTCTGGAAGATAGGAAGCCCCCAGGCCTCCCCCTGCCTCTCTCACTGCATTCTGGGAGCAGCAGCTGACCAGGGGCTGCTGCCTTCTCTGTGCTTCCTGATTCCCCTGTCCACTCTGCACATGGCGCCTGGCACAAGGAGGAAGCTCCAACAGAGCTGCCGCCCGCCTGCCCGCCCATCTGCCCTTGGTTTGTTCTTAGCTGACTGACTTCACTGCCCATTGCTGCAGGACACTTGGCCGGGGGCAGAATCCGAAGGATCTTTGGCCTTCTCAGATGGTGTCTGTGATGGGTTTGCAGGCCCTGCCCGCTTTACCTCAGTGTGCCAAGCTCTCCGCTGCTCCATATCTGGTGCCAGACCCTAGGTCCATTAGGGCACAGGTTCTCATCCCTATAGCTTAGGACCCCACCCTGGATCTAACTGAATCAGAACTGGGGTAGGAGACAGGCCTGGCACTTGACTTTGTAATTCCCCACGAGACTGGAAGCTGAGCGAGAGTTGAGAGCTCTTATTTCTGCCTTGCCACTCCACTTGGGGCAGAAGGTCCAGCCATGGTGTTAGAAGGCTGCCACCTCTCCTAATCATTTTAACCACATCCTCGGTGCTGTGTGTGGCCATGGAAGTTTGAGGAGCTGACTTAGATCAGATCCTCTAGAACGTTCCATGAGGGCCGAGATTCTTTGTTCTTAAGCACATGTCTAAAAATATTTGCGGGGGTCTGAATGGCTGCCAAAGGAATTCTAGGGTTTAGGTGAACAGTCAGAGCCCCCCCTAGCAGAGTCCCGAGGTTCAGCTACCCCTGCACCACCACCCTCCTCCCCGCCTGGATGGGTGCGGAGCCAGATGCGGGAGGAACTTTTGGGGGGGGCGGGTAGTGGGAAGCAGACTTGTCCGCGATCGCCTGGGATTAGGGGACCCCCTGAGGGCACCTAGTGTCGGCTAACCACAGCCTCTCCTTTGCTGCTTTGGCAGGTACCCCGTGAGCCTGTCCTCCGACCTGGAGTGGCGGCCGGACCGGTGCCAGGATGCCAGCGAGGTGCAGCGGGACCCGCGGGCCAGCTCGGCGCCGCTGGCGGAGGACGTGCAGGTGGACCCGCGCAAGGACTCGCAGAGCAGCTCCGAGCGCTTCCTGGAGCAGTCGCACTCGTCCATGGAGCGGGCCTTCGAGGCGGACTATGGGCGCTCCTGTGACTACAAGGTGGGGTCCCCGTCCTACCTGGACAAGCTGCTGTGGCGGGACAACAAGCCGCACCACTACTCGGAGCCCAAGCTCATCCTGGACCTGTCCCACTGGAAGCAGGCGGCCGGGGCGGCCCCGACAGCCGCCGCGGTGGCCGCGGAGCCGGGGTCCCGGGAGGACGAGCCGGCCAGCCTCTTTCTGGAGATCGCCCAGTGGGTCAAGAGCACTCAAGGTGGCCCCGAGCGGGCCAGCCCCACCCCGGACAGCCCTGAACATCATCGCCTGTCTGCCTCGCCCCGGGGCCGCCCAGCTCCCGTGGATGGGGGTGCCAGCCCCCAGTTTGACCTGGACGTGTTTATCTCGCGCGCCCTGAAGTTGTGCACCAAACCCGAGGACCTGCCGGATAATAAACTGGGCGACCTCAATGGTGCGTGCATCACCGAGCACCCTGGCGACCTCGTGCAGACCGAAGCCTTCTCGAAAGAAAGGTGGTGAGCGCAGAGGGGGTTGCTCTAGGCACTGCTAAAAGGAGAGGCCACCTCCAGAAAACCGGGCCTGGACACACACGGGAGGCCAGCCCTCTGGGAGCCTCCACCACCTTCTGCTCCCCCATCTCTCTGCTGCCTCGGGGTGAGCAGAACCTGTGAAGGATCTGAGGAGCGAGAGAAATGTCCATTTCTTAAACTGCCTTAATAACTAGCCTTTAACCTCTGGGAGTGGGTGGGACGGAGCCTGGGGGGAGGGGAGGGTTAACTGGTGGGGGGGGGCAGGGGAAAGGGAGATGGTGCATTTTCTAAGTGGCCCTTCACAAGGAAGAAGGGGTCCTAGACAGTCTGTGGCCCCCACCTGCCGTGGCAAGGTACAGAAGCAGCGTGCAGGCAAGAGTTCTGAAGCCACCTAGCCTCAAGTGACCGCCGAACGAGAACGACACTTGGGCCCAGTGGCACAGTGACTTGCCTGTGACCCCATGCTAGTCAGTGTCAGGCTGAGCTCCCCACCTCCTGGCCAGTGTCTGTACACATTACTATGTCTTCCTCTGCTGAGATCACTGGCATTTGGGTCAGAAAAATGTGGTCAGGTATTGATACATCTCTTCCCTTCCCACTGCCATCGGCCCACACCATAGTTCTTTTCTCCAGAGCAATGCCTGTATTCTGAAATTGGAGACTGAATGGGTTACGTTCTCCTAATGGCCAAGCACATTTCATCTGCTACTTCCTGTATCTGCCTCCTCCCTGCCAGCTCTGAAATCTTTGTTTCAGAGCAGAGCAGAGCAGTTTGGGGTCCATGGGTTATTAGTCATTTTCCCAGGTGTGCACAAACAACCCCCTCTAGTACGCCCTATGCACTTTCCTGACACGCGTGAAGACACAGCCCTTGTTCTTCAGTGGATATCCAATACGGGTGAGTCTGAAAACAGCAATTCCCCCAGCCCACCCCCAGTCCCCACCTAGCATACCACGCACACACACAGACAGACACACACACACACACACACACACACATACACACGCACACATCCTCTCCAAGCCTACCTCGGACTGAATGTTCTCGGCACAGATTGCTTATTTGGAAGAAAGCAATGAGGTGCCTGCCATAGACCAAATGTGTTAGAAGGGAAGGTTTCACCTCAGACCATCTTTAGTTAATACTAACCTTGGTTTTGAGCATCCATTTAGCCTTGACTAAGAGCAGGCTCTAACGAAAAGTGTTGGAGCGGGCACTGGTGGTTCATGCCTGTAATCCTAGCTACTCAGGAGGCTGAGATCTGAGGATCATAGTTCAAAGCCAGCTTGGGCAGGAAAGTCTGTGAGTCTCTTCTCTCCAGTTAACCACCAGAAAACCAGAAGTGGTGCTGTGGCTCAAAGTGGTAGACCACCATAGCCTTGAGCAAAAGAGCTCAGGGACAGCACCCAGGCCCAGAGTTCAAGCCCTACAACAGACACACAAAAAAAAATGTGTTGGATATGTAGCAAGTTTGGGACAAGAAACCCAGAACAATAGGTGGGTACAAAAGGAAGGGTGACAACTTCAGGGGTCAGCATCACCATGGAGACCCCATGACAGAGAAAGCAATGGTGTCCCTTTCAGCTTAGGCTAAGATGAGCTTGGAGCCTGCAGGCCTTCTGTGGTAGGCCTTCTGAGGTAGACACGGACAACCTGAACACTACCTAGACCCTGAACACTACCTTTTCTGCCACTAGTGTCCATGCCCTCCCCCAACACCCCAAAGATACCCACAGGAAGTCTGACGGATCTGTAGGGCGAAAATCCCCCGAGGTTGGGCTTGGGCTGTGTTCACTCTCATATCTCAGCACCTTAAATCTCATCAGCAAACTATGATTTGTACATTGAAAATGGCAACAGGTGAGAAACTTATATTTAAATACAAAATTAATCATGCTGACCAGTTTTTAAGTGAAAAATATGTAAATAGAAAATAGACATTTGCTTTTTTTTTTTAACACACCACTTCTCATGTGCCATTTTGTCTGCAGAAGGCAGCTTTACATTTTGGGTAAAGGAGCAGGCTGCTGACCTTGAGTTGGAGTTCATATGTAATTGTTATTACAGAGGAATTGTTATAACGACTTATGTTTTAAAAATATATTAAACATTAATAAACTTGATCAGGACAGGCCAAATAAACTATTGGAATAGATTCATTATATATTACTTGTTTTCTTTTTGTTGTTGTTTTTGTTTTGGTACTACAGCCAGCCACTATCCCTGAGCTTCTTTTGCTCCAGGTTAGTGTCTTACCACTTGAGCCACAGCTCCATTTCTGGCTTTTTGGTGGCTAATTGAAGGTAAGAGTCTCACAGATATTCCTGCCCAGGCTGGCTTTGAACCACAAGCCTCAAGATTATAGGGGTGAGCCACCAGCACCCAGTTCATTATATATGATCATCTTTATTTGTGTCTTAACTTATGCTGTGGATAATTGGTTGGAGCCAAACTAGCTTCTCTCTGCTGGGGTTATTCAAAGGGAGGAGAATGCAGACAAGAGAATGAAGAAGGAAATACCGTTATTTGTTAGAATTCTTTTCAACAACGTGGCAACCCTCCTCCTTGGTCTGAGAGGAAATTATACCAGGCATTAAATCAGACGTCAGCTGGAGTGGTCAGAACAAACCAAAGGAAAGCCAAGCTCCAAAGCTGTTTCTCTGTTGATCTAGAAAGCTCTGTATGAAGAGGAAAGAGGTCAGGTGACCCCACCTTTATAGTAGCAGTCATACCACACAGGTATGACTGCCAAACAGCATTTTCTCTCCTCAACACCAAATGTCTGGTAGAAATTTAGCCCAGTTAATACCTGACCATGTCATAGTTCTGCCTCCCTTTTATTCAATAAATATAAATATTGACTTCATTTTGAAGATGGAAACCCAGAGCAACACAGTCATTTCCCCCAAGCTATCCTGTTCGTTACTGGCAGAGCTGGAATTAAAACACACCCTTTTCTGGATCAAATTTATCTCCTGGAGTCTACCTGCAGCACAGATGCTGGGACTGAGATGAGAGGAAATAGATCCATCCACTCTGATCATGGGAGGAGATGGAGCACAAAGGTCAAGAGCTAGCCCACCGTGCTCCGTTCACTTTCATCTGGGGCCCCGTATCTTTGACCGCCTGGAGCCCTGGCACTGACCTTAGAAATGGTGTTCTGCCTCTCCAGACCACTTCTGCCTATCTGGGGAACTGATCTGTGTTGTGAGAAAAGAAATGAGCAAAGAGGGGCGAGGCAAAGTTCATTTGATTTCCTGGGGGGGTGGGGGGGAATCAAATCCTATGTTAAAGACTCAAACACAGAAGGAGGGAGGACAGACTCGGGAAAACACCCAAAGAGAAGAACAAGAAGCCACTGAAGGGCACAAGTTCGGGCTGGGGTCATCCTGTGGGGGCTGCAGGAGGCAGAGGGGGATGTATACCCCAGGTTCTTCCTCCTCCAGCAGGTCTTTGGTTGATGGCTGTTCCCCTGGAGTATTGCTTCCTGGGGGCCTCTAGGCTATTCTGCAGCACAGCAGACTCCAGTGACTCGGCAGAGAACACAGGTGTAGGCGAGCAGAAGCTAGCCTTGCATGCACCGAATGGCGAAAGATTCAGAAAGAGCACCCACCACTACAGGGGTCAGCAGTGGAATGGGATGTGAAGGGGGTCCAAATCCCAGGAAGAGAACACACACTTAACACTGCAGTGGTCTCCCTGTCCAGTCATGGTTTTCTTAAACCTTCCTAGTTCTTCCTCCCTGCAGGAATAAGAATTGATCACAGGGCAGGTAACCTTGCAGTGAGCACAGGTGAGAGGAGTTGGAGGTGGTTTTTGTATGTGTGGCACCTGGCTTTCCTTTTCCACTCCCCTAACTGCCTCGAGTTCTCCAGCCATCTCCTGGCCAAGACTCAACCACTCAGCTCTGGGATTAGCAGTCCCAGCCCCTTCTGAGAAGTATTGGTATCTAACCAATGGGGTCTTTGTATTCTGGCCTGCAAGTTGCCCTGAGCTTAAGTGAAAGGACTGTATGTTCTTCCTGGATTTGGGGGCTATGTTGATACTTGCGATAAGATTTTTTTTTTTGCCTCATTAAATTTCATTAAGAACTTCACTAACACCACTGAAAACCATTCCTCATCTCAACACTTGTGATCTTGGAGTTCACATTTACCTAGGGTTGACTGCTGTCTTTTTCTTAATCTGTGCAACCTCCAGTAACTGATCTACAACCCCAAAGCACCCAGACACACAAATCATGGCGCTACATCAGGTTTCTAAATACATCTCATGGTCAGGAACCCAAACACAATCTACCAGAGGGCTAGCCTGTGGCAGACGTCTCTTTCTGTGCTCCTTCACGAGGCTCAGCTACACTCTGGGCCGCAGTCCACTTCATCAAAAGGGATTAGCTATTTCCTCTTTGAAACCAGAGAGAGTCATCTCCGTGTTGGCATGGTACCAGTCTCAAAGTCCCTGCAGAGGGATTATCTGAGTCCTTAAGCTCACCTCTCCCCATCAGCCTGGCTTAGGCTTAGTTGAAGTTGACCCACGTGGAGCAAGGAGCCTCTATGGAAATTACTGAAGACCTGAGGCCATGTGGCTATTTATAATGGAGATACTAGGTTCACTGTGCCTCCATTTGTAAATATATGCTTCATTACTAAAAATATAGGACTAAAAATACATGCATGCTAGGGCAAGGCTTCTAACCCCTGAGAGTCCTTGTTTTTTTCTTTTGGGTTGTTGTTATTTTATTAAATCATGGTCTGCCTGGGAGAACTGAGCTGTCAACAAATTTGCAAGCTCGCCCATGGCTTGTTCTGTCAGCCTGGCTATTACCACTGGGACAATTGTGCCGCTTGCATGACAGATTGCTTTAGAAAGCAATTGTATCCAACTACCCCAGAATGTGTATAAAACAGAGCCAACAGCAATGGATTCTAAGGCCTAGAATGTTCTCTGGTTGGGTAGCTGCCTATGGAGGGCCATCTGAAGAAGAGCAAAGTAAGAGATGAAGATGTCAAGAGCCAGACTCCAACTACTCCAACCCTTCAGAAGATGGCAAAATGCCTTGCACCTGTAATCCTAGCTATGCAGGAGGCTGAGGCCTGAGGAATGAGCATAGTTCAAAGCCAGTACAAACAGACAAATCCCAGAGACTCTCATCTCCAATTATCCAGGAAAAAAAAAGGCTGAAAGTGGCAGTGTGGCTCAAGAGATAGAGCATCATCGTTGAGTGAAAAAGCTAAGCAAGAGTGTGAGGCCTCGGTGCAAGTCCCAGTACACACACACACACACACACACACACACACACACACACACACTTACAGAGAGAGACCAAGGATGCAAGGCTGTTGGTGTAATTAAATTTCCATCTAAATCTGAACAGAAGCATTTATCTAGCCAATATATGTCCCCTGGCCACAGGAAGAAAAGCCACAGCTGTTTCTAACTAACTGGGTCTCACTAAATTAATTATGTTACCACTGGATAGCTCATTCAATGCCTTCAAGAAGTTTTAATAAAATCAGGGGTATTAGAATGGGGAAAGCTCATATTAGGAATCTAATGCTTCCCTCTAGAGATAAAAGTCACAGGCTCAGAGAAGAGATGTGACAGGTACAGGGTCACTCAGCAAGCTGGTACCTCCCTGGTTTATCATCTCAGGCGTTTCCTTCTATAGCATCATTTTTCCATCTTTTCCTTAGGACCAGAAGCACTCACTGTGGTTGGCAGTCTGTTTCCCATCTTTCTTCTCCTCAGCACAAGGCGCAGAGGAGGCCTGCAAAATCACTCTCCATCCGCATGCTGGTGCCTAACCCACCCATCTCCATTGAGGATAACCATCTTTGAACTAGATGTATAAGTTGAAGAATATGGGGTTGTATGCATTGCTCAAGTGGTAGAGCACCAGTGTAACAGGCACAAAGCCTTGAGTTCAAAGTTCAAATCCCACTAAAACAGAGAGAGAGAGAGAGAGAGAGAGAGAAATAATCTGATATCTGCCATTCTTCTTAATCAAAACCTATCTACAGCCAGTCACTGGTATACTGTAATCCTAGCTTCTTAGGAGTCTGAGAACGGAATTGCACTTTGAGGCCACCCAGGCATACATAAGAGACCCCCTTCCTCAACCCATACCTGGGCCTGCCTCACATCCCAAGCTACACAGGAGACTGAGATCAAGAGGATCTCGATGCTAGGCCATCCTTGGCAGAAGTCTGAAAGATAACATCTCCATAGAAGGGCAGCTGGATGTAGCGGCACATGCCCATAATCCCACCAACAACAGGAAGCCTGAAGTAGGCAGACGGAAGCTCAGGCACAAGCTTGAGAGAGAACAAGAGCACAAGTTCAAACACTCAGAACTACTAACAAGATAACAAAAACAAAACCTTACAATACAATATTTTAAGTAACTAAAAGCATTTAATTACAATACCCTTTTGAGACAAGTCTGGAGGAAGCTCCCAATTGGAACCATCCAACCCAGTAATTAACAGCTGTACATGGTTGCCGGACAGGTGAAATGTAGCTAGTCAAAATTGAGATGTGTAATTTAGGGAAGCAAGGAAATTTTAAATCTCCCTCCTAGATTTTCTGAGTAGAGCCTTAGAAATTAAACTACTCAATTAACTACTCAAAAAAGCAGGAAGTGACACTGTGGCTCAAAGTGGTAGAGTGCTAGCCTTGACTAAAAGAGCTTAGGCATAGCATCCAGGCCCTAAATTCAAGCCCCACCACACACACACACACACACACACACACACACACACACACACACACACACACACAGAGAGAGAGAGAGAGAGAGAGAGAGAGAAAATAGCAAAATGCTAGAGAAGTGACAACAAAGGGAAAGGGAGTTTAGAGGTGCAAACTATGGTATGGTAAATAAATGGAGGAATAAGTGGAAGATAAAGTTGTTACTGTTCTGTAGGGTCCTCTTGATATTAAGAACTGAGAGATGTTTCTGCTGTTTTGGGGTGCACAGAAGGAAATTTTCATCCATCCACTCACTCTCAGTTGCCTTCAGCATCTTTATGCCAAAGTAGCCTACTTTGGAGTAGCATACTCAGATCTGCTTAAGCTAGAAATATAAAATATACACTGAGTTTCAGATTTAGCAACCTCTCCAAAATATAAAATACTTCATTCATAACCAAGTTCTAGCGGCTCATGCCTGTCATCCTAGCTTCTTCATGTAAGCCTGAGAGTTGAAGATCATGGTTTGAACCCAGCCTGGACAGAAAAGTCCAGGAGAGTCCATCTCCAATTAACCAGCAAAAAAGTAGACTGGAGGAATGGTTCAGCTGCTAGAACACTTAGAGTAAGACCCCAAGTTCAAGCCCATGTACTGGCACAAAAAGAAATTACCTTATTCATAGCTTTCATGTTGATTACATTTTGAAATGACAATACTTCCAATGTTATAAGTAAAATATTACAACTGCCTTCTACTATCTCCTTTCAGTGTGATGGGCTGGGATGAAAGGTAAATTTTACCTGTGGCTTGCATTATACTGTTACTGGGTGGCTTTGTTCAAGAATGGTATAGGCTGGCTACGGCTGGCTTCCTTTAGTCTCTCTTTTTTTTTTAAGGTCTGAGACTGGAAATCGAAATTGGTACTTGCTGCTTCATTCATTGGCTGGAGCTCTCCCAACTGACCCATGCCCCCAACCCCCTTTTGTCTGTTTCTTGTTCTTTGAGAGAAAATCTTGTCATGTTACAAGTTGGCCAAGTAGGCCTTGAACTCACAATCCTCCTGCCAAATGCTAGGCATCCACCATGTATTTCGCTTCAGCAAGGTCTTCATCCTCTGAAGGCCCCATGTAACCTTTATGGGATGAGACTTTTTCAAGTCAGTCATAAAAATGGTCTTCAGGATTGCTTGCAAGTTCACTTAAACAGTCCTAAACAGCATCCTTAACCACAACAAAAGACATATTTACTAGACAGACACAACAGTGTCCATCAACAGGACCTTGTGTGAGGCACTTCCCTGAAACCCGTGGGGAGCCAAGAGCCCGCACCCACACCTTGCGCAGAGGGGCCTAAGTCTCATCTTCTGCTCATCTTCTTTCATTCCACCCCAAGCTCTGAGCCCAAGCATCCTTCTGCTTCCTCTGAGTTTAGCAAAAATCAATCACTAAAGTCACCAGAACAGAGTGGAAATCAAGATGACCTGCTTAGCAGATTATAGGTAATTTATTTTATCTCCAGTGGTGCCAGACAGTGCATTTAAATATGAGTCTCTAGGCTGTGGTTTATTTATTAGACTTGACAGTAAGCTCTGTCTGCCTTGAGCATGCAGGGGAAATTTCAGCCTAGAGAGAAGATTTTTTTGCAAGTAGAAAAAGCCCTGGCCCAGGATACCCACGGATTCAAGGTGGAGAGAAGCTGACCGTTCTCGTAGAGCTTACCTCTGGCTCAAAGATGCAGATCAAGAGGAAGGAGACATCTCTCAGATAACTCATGATTACAAAGATCCACAGATAGGGTAGATTGTGAGAATGAAAATTCATCCCTTACAGACCTACTAGAACTTGGAGAGACACCTAGAGCTCGAGTTCTGATGAGAGTGGCAGACAACTCCCTGTCCCCAATGACCAAAACTCTCTGTAAAGACACCCTGCTCAACCATGAGAACCACTTCTTTCGTTCTGATGGGTGAAGACCCTGAGGAAATAAAACATAGTATTTTTGTAAGTTGTGTGTGGTAGTGCATGCCTATAATTTCACCACTCAGGAGGTAGAGGTAGGAGGATGGGGAGTTCAGGAAGCCAACCACTCCCCAACCCCAGCCATTCCATTGAGATGGCATGCTAGTCATGTTGGCCAGGTGAGTCCCTTACCTGCTCATCGAGATTCCTAGTAAGGCCAGAGAGAAAGGCACAGTGCTCAGACCAACTTCGAAAAGATGGACAGGGACTGCATGAGACTATGAAAGCTCCCCAAAGAAAGAAATGAACAGGTGAAATAGGCACCAATCACTAGAGGAAGGGGTGAGTTTCTACAGGGACTGGACTTTGGGAAAATTGAAGGGGGGTGTTGTTTCATTTGTTTTGTTTCTCTGGACAGAAAAAAATTCAAACATTTCACCCAAGAGAGAGGAAGCCAGGACAAGCCAGCAGCAAGCCTGGCCCTAGGGCTGAACCTTGCAGGAAACTGGGCCTAAGGATGGCTGTACACAGGCCTGGCTGTGGCCCCTCAGCTTGACCACGCCTCTCCCAGTTGCGTTTTCCAGTGTTGCCTCTCTGGCTTGGCCCAGTCACTCACCAGAAGCCCTTTATGGATCTCCATTGGTGGTAGAAAGCCTGAGATGATTATTTCCCATTTCTCAGGCCTGATAGCCTGAGAGGTAGGCCAGAGCTAGGTCAAGGGCAAAGGTCAGCATGTCTTTGGTTCCTCTTAGCATGAATTAAAAGGAATTTTCATTGAAAGGCCACTTGATTAAGAGGGTGTCACTGCTTTTCAGGTTCCTGGGTAAGAAAACTGAGGCCCAAGGTAAATGGCAAAATGAAACTGAAACTTACGTGATCAGAAATGCCCACTAAACACTAGCGGGCAACTTGCACCAAGTCATGACCGCATGAGTGCCCAGCTGTGCTCCATTAGGAATTCTGGTTTCTTCCTCTGAATTCTGCCTCTAAAAGCCCACTGCTTTGCTGCCGTCGCTGCAGGGACTTGGTAGGGAAGCCTCTTCCAGTGACTGTCTGACTGCCAGAGGCTCGCTTCCTCTCGGCAAAAGACAGAGCAGGCAAATGGACTCCCAAGTGGGCCCTCCCCACAGGCCTCCAGACAAGCCACAGCCTGCCCTCCCTTTCTGGACAGTCTCTATTGCGCAGGTAAGAAATAGGTCACTCCTTAGCTTTTCTAGAAAGTCTATTGCTCAAAGAGAAGAAAGGACCATAGGATTGGGCTGTGTGAAGCGGTCGCTGGAAGTTTTATGATCCACAGCCTGGCTGTGTGGCCGGTTACCCCGCCATGCTGCCTGTGCCGGCTGCCCAGAGGCCTCTCTACTTGGGAAAATCAATGCAGTCATCAGAGGTCATGGCCAGAGTAGAGCCCAGCAGGAAACATTCACCTTTAACACCTCTGGCTGCTTGCTGGAAGAACTTCCCAATTGCACTGTGTAATTTCTGTTTCCCCCATCTCTGTGCACACTCCTCTGGGGTGGCTACTGGCTCAAGTCAATCAGCTCCATGTCTTCCCACAGCTCCTTCTCTCACCTGCTCCAGCCCAGCCTCGGGGAGACATTCCATCTGCACGAGCCTGTAGGACGATGGAGCCCTACAGTCATTCATATTCAAGGGCCGGGCTGCCATTAGAATCTCGCTCTGAGTCTTCTACTCTTGACAGACAACTTCTCTTCTACCCACTGGGTCTCAACCATGCCCACAAATCCAGATGCTGCCGACTGGAACAAGGGCCAGGCCTTCTCCCCTCTGTCTAGCAAGGGGCTACCGACAAGGTAAAGCACCAAGGAGGATTGTCCATGGGGCGGGACATATGTCTGGGTTATGATCCAGGACCATGCAGAGATATCCATTTGGGGGAGTTGCTTGTTTGGTAAGGAGCTGTTCCAAGGGTCTTGAAGGCACCCCATGATTCCACACTGCCAGGGGCCCGGCTCTTCCCCTCCCAGGCCTGTGGCACCCTGGGAACAACCTCATCTGCACACTGTCTCATGAACCAAAGGCAGGAAGTCATGGTAATAGAGAGAAGAGCTTTGAGTAGCTGGTCTACTTCCCACCCTTTCCTCTATGCCCTTCCAAAGGCAGCCCTTCTCCACAAATGCACCACCAGCCTCTGGCAGGACCTGCCAAGTCTGCTTCTCAGTGTTCACTGCCTGGTCCCCTGGCTCTCAACACTGAGAACCAAACATGCGATGGGGTAAAAATCAATCAGACTGAGCGTTGGCAACTAACTTTGACTCATTAGACGTCTTGGCTTTCATTACTCTCCTTTCATTACAAGTGTCCCAGGCCAGAGGAAATCTCACTTCAGGGAGTCTCAACAAAGCAGGTCCAGCAACGAACCCCCAAAACCAAGCTGAAAAAAATAAGGGTGGAAAGCAAGACAGGAAATTCTTCACTATAGCTATTCTGGGAAGACAAGGGAGGAGCAAGCTTCCTTAGCCCTGCCTTTGGAGATACTATAAGAACCCATAATTGTATGGGAGAGGAAGAATTGGGGCAGGGGACAAAGATATACTAAGCTACGAAGCCACAGTCAATCTAAGGTCAAATGTAGGCAAATTTCTATGTGCCAGTGGCTTATACCTATAATCTGAGTTACTCAAGAGGCTGAGATGTGAGGATCACAGTTCAAAGCCAGCAAAGATAGGAAAGTCCAGGAGACTTTTATCTCCATTTAACCAGCAAAAAGCCAGAAATAGAGCTGTGGCTCAAGTAGGACAGTGCCAGCCTTGAGAGAAACAGCTAAGGGACAGTGCCCAGGCCCTGAGTTCAAGCCCCACCACTGACAGACCAAAAAAAAAAGTCAGTCTTGCTTGCATGCAGGATAACCTAGTCCCCATCATCTGATGACTACTCCTGCATAGGGGGTGCAGTCTCACTGTGGGGTGACCTGCCTGTAGGACTCATTGTTCCTGGAATCCTGAAAATATCTTAGTTCCTGTCACCTTGGTGCCTTCGCCTTGAAGGGAGAAGATTACCAGCTTCAGAAGAACACTTCTTAAATAATTCACATGTCTCTGTAAAGAGCCTTAGGAATGCAACTCGCAGGAGACAGATATACAGTGCTGGCAAAGACACCACGCTTTTAATTACCCATCGGGCACCTGGGTGAAAACAGCCTCTAAATCCTTATTATGCTTCTAGTTCAGGGAGCTCTGATAAGAAAGGTTCTTAGCTTCTTCTTGCTGGGGTATGGGGCCAGGGAATGAACATTGTTGAGGAACCCTCAACTCTACCTTTGCTCTTGTGTTCCTATCCTGCATTTGGGGAGGGGAGGGAGGAATGTCAACTATGAAACAAAGTTAAGCAATGCTAATTAAAGGTTGGAAAGGCACACCTTGACACCTTGTCGGAGATGGGGATAATGGTTTGGAACAGCTGGAGGAGGTGTGTTGTTTGGGGATAGCTCTAAAGGCTAAAAGAATGCTTGAAAATAACCACTGAATCGGTAGACAAGAGGAAAGTGAGGAGAGTTCTGAGGCTTAGGAGGGAGGCAGAAAAAATGGCATCTACTCTGCTAGGATGTGAAGACAGAAAATGAAGCTCTTGCACTGTCCAGCCTGCAAGGCTAAGAAGGAGAGGGGATGGGCTGGGGATATAGCCTAGTGGCAAGAGTGCCTGCCTCGGATACACGAGGCCCTAGGTTCAATTCCCCAGCACCACATATACAGAAAACGGCCAGAAGCGGCGCTGTGGCTCAAGTGGCAGAGTGCTAGCCTTGAGCGGGAAGAAGCCAGGGACAGTGCTCAGGTCCTGAGTCCAAGGCCCAGGACTGGCCAAAAAAAAAAAAAAGAAGGAGAGGGGTGAGCACCGGTGGCTCAGGCCTGTAATTCTAGTTACTCAGGAGGCTGAAATCTGAGGATCACGGTTTGAAGCCAAGCCAAAGTCCAGTAAAACTACTCAGGAAAGGCTGGAAGTGGAGCTATGGCTCCAGGAGTAGAGTTAGCCTTGAGCTAAAGGATCTCAGGGAAAGCACTCAGGCCCAGTGTTCAAGCCTCATGACCCACAAAAAAAGAAGCCTGGGGTTGGGGGTTGGGGGTTGGTCCACACTTGAGGGGTACATGCAGAGGGCTGCATAAGGCAAGGGCTGGGTGTTCATGAGATGGGATGGACAGGCTGGTAGGCAGAAAATGAACAGTAAACCTAGAGGCGCCAGGTGCCGGTGGCTGATGGTGATAATCCTACTTTCTCAGAGGGTTGAGATCTGAGGCTTTCCATTCCCTGGGCAGGAAAGCCTGCCAGTTCCATGAGTTCCTTATCTCTAGTTAACCACCAACAAGCTGGAAGTGGAGCTGTGGCTCGAGTGGTAGAGTGCTAGCCTTGAGAGAGAGAGAGAGAAAAAAAAGCCCAGGGACAGCATTTTGACCCTGAATTCAAGCCCCAATACACCCCCCCCCCAAAAAAAAGAGGAATAATTAAGATCCACACTTTTCGGGGTGGATGGCTCTAACTCCCTACAAAAAGGCTTCCCTGGCTACAGGAGCCCCAAGCAGGCCGCACTCAGGATGAAGTAAGTGCCCACTGTGGGCACCGATCACCAGCCCCTGCCCCGCAGGAACTCATAGCCAAGCGAGGGGGTGAGAACCTTACCCACGCGGCTGCCCCTGTGCTCCCGGGACGGACCGCCTGTGTGCCGGGGGCCCAGTGGCAAAACCACATCTTCACAAGGGGACTCCGGCACTTTCCGTCTGTCACTCCAGGGAAGGCATGGGCCCCAAACTGAATCAACTGCTAGGTGATGGAATTGCTAGGAAGTGTAAGGATGTTCGTTACAGGGTGGAGGAGAAAGCGTCAGAGTCCAGGCACTGCCAGGCCTGGGGAAAGGGTAAGGAGACCCGGCGGCAGAGTAGCATCGTGTCCCCCACACCTGATGGGGATGGCAGGGAGCAGCAGGCAGCCCTGCAGCCTCACTCCACAGGCCAGACTTGCCTAGGCTGGATGAACCTCACCCCACCACCCCGAAGGCTTCTTCCTTGGAGCCCGCCAATCTTACAGGCAGGGCCTGTAGGATGTGGCCTGAGCACTCAAAGATGGGCCCAAATATCAAGAATACCCCACGCAGGTGAAGGAGGGGGAAGGAAGCACCAGGGCTGCAAACACATTCCTTGGAGAGGCTCAGCCAGGCTACACAGGCCAATACAGGAGTGTCCTTGGCAATTAGAAGATCTCCACCCGTCAATCACTGCACCTCAGTGGAAAAAGAAACCCTCCCGTCACAGGGGCTTTCTAGAGGGTGCCAGAGAAACAGGAGATGCCTCAAAGAGAGGAGAGAGGGCAACTGGGGGAGTTTATGGAGAGATTAAAGCAGTGGGAAGAGGGCTGGACACTGGTAGTTGATGCCTGCAATCCTAGATATTCAGGGGGCTCAAGTGGTAGAGCTCTAGCCTTGAGGATAACGCTGAAGGACAGCACTCAGGTCCTGAGTTCAAACCCCAGTAGGGACACACATACAAAAAGAAAGAGAAAGGAAGGAAGGAAGGGAGGAAAGGAGGGAGGGAGGGAAGGGAGGGAGGGAGGGAGGGAGGGAGGGAGGGAGGGAGGGAGGGAGGGAGGGAGGGAGGGAGGGAGGAAGGAAGGAAGGAAGGAAGGGGGGCTGGGAATGTGGCTTAGTGGTAGAGTGCTTGCCTAGCATGCATGAAGCCCTGGGTTCAATTCATCAGTACCACATAAACAGAAAAGGCTGGAAATGGTGCTGTGGCTTAAGTGGTAGAGTGCTAGCCTTGAGCACAGAGAGGCTCAGCCATAGAGCCCAGGCTCTGAGTTCAAGCCCCAGGAATGGCAAAAACAAAAGAAAGAAAGAATTAAATAAATAAAAGGAAGGAAGGAGAGAGAGAAAGCTAGAAAGAGAAAGGAAGGAAGGAAGAACAACAGAAAAAGAAAGAAAGTGAAAGGAAGGGAGGAAGGGACAGAGGAAGAAGGAAGGAAGCAAGCAAGCAAGCTAGGTGCCTGGGCTCATGCCTGTAATCTTAGCTACTCAGGAGGCTGAGATCTGAGGATTGCGGTTCAAAGCCAGATCAGGCAGGAAAGTCCATGAAAATGAGACTCTTATCTCCAATTAACCCCCAGAAAACCAGAAATGATGCTGTGGCTCAAAGTGGTAGAGTGCTAGCCTTGAGTGGAAAAGCTCAGGGAAAGCACCAAGGCCATGAGTTCAAGCCCCAGGACTGACAAGAAGAAGAAAGAAGGAGGAGGAAGAGGAAGAGGAGAAGGAGGAGGAGAAGTAAGAAGAGGGAGAGAAAGAGGAAGGAAGAAGAGGAGGGGGAGAAGGGGAGGAGGAGAAAGAAGGAGAAGGAGGGAGGAAGGAGGAGAAGAAAAAGGAGAAGGAGAGAAAGGAGGAGGAGGAGGAGGAGGAGGAGGAGGAGGAGAAGGAGAAGGGGAAGGAGAAGGAGAAAGGAAGAAGAAGAAGAAGAAGAAGAAGAAGAAGAAGAAGAAGAAGAAGAAGAAGAAGAAGAAGAAGAAGAAGAAATGATGCAGAAGGGAGGAAGAGGAGGGCTCAGAAAGTAGGCAAAGACAAGCTTATTCCTGCAACAATATCAGACTTTGCATTTCCCTCATTTGACTACAGCCCCCCAGGGCTTTCTTGCCAGTGACTTAGCGTATTAGTCCATTTAGTTTTTGTGCATTATCCCACAAAAGCCATTGTCATAATAAATGGTATCTAACCATACTCCCAAAGCTTCCCAATTTACAATCTGCCCTTCTAGAAGAGCAGGTGTATATGTGGACTCACACAGAAGGCACCATGGGAAAACAAGAGGTTCTAGGACAGGGAAAGACATGGGTGAAATGCTGCACCTTGGAACCAGGCACCTGCGGGGAGCCATCTAGGCTGGTCATCTCCCACCCTCGCTCTGTCTCCAGCGGCTTCGCCTCTACTGTGCCCTGTACACATAGGCCACAATGGCCCACTCTCACCTCTGCTTCTCTGGCTGCAGACCTGGCAGGTGAAGCCCAACTTCCCTCTAAATCAGGGGAGACTGAGCAGGAATGGAGAGATGCTGCGTTTATAAAGGGCATGCTTCACTGCCCCCGTGATGTGAATTCAGTGCATGGCTCTGGGAGCCACGAAGACAGTAAGAAATGAGGGAGCCTTCAGGCCAAGAGAGAACTGACAATTCAGCAGATATTGGCTCAAAACGATTCCTGTTACTCAGAGCTTAGGTCAGGCCACCTCATGTCTGGGATCCCAGAAAATGAAAATCACATTTTCTCGAAGAAGGAGAGTCTATCATCATCCCCCAGGGGCGGGCGGGGCGGGGCTGAGGAAACAAGAAGCATATCTCAGCCCTAGGGCAGCTCAAAACAACCATCCCTCTGCCCTGCTGAGAGAGAATCCCCGGGTACCTCAAACAGAAGGAAGGTCAAGTCAGTGCAGGATGAGAGGCCCCAGGGCGGGAAGCTCAGTGTCTCTTCATGACCAGCCAGTGGGTCCATAGCTGGGCTGTACAGCTAGACACCAGGCTGAAGCCCTGGAGAGCACGGAGGTTTGGGAGAAGCTGTGAGAGATTGGGGTGGGGTGGGGACTGAGCCTTTCTCTGCTGCCAGCCTTCTTCCATTTCTTTCTCCTCAAATTCAGTCATTTTACTTCCTAGCTGGTTGAGGTTTAAGAAGGTGGTCAGGAGCCTCCGCAAATGAAGCAGATGTTGAGCATGAGGAAGAGTCTGGAGGCTCATGAGCTTGAAAACAGCTTGGGCAACATAGCAAGGTGCTGGGGAGGGAGAGAGAAGGGAGGGAGGAAGGGAGAGGAGGAGAAGAGAGGGAAAGCGAGAGGGAGAGGACAATTGGATTTCTATGGTTGGCAGCAGAATCCTGAAAGATAGAAAAGTTAGTGTCCAAATGAAGTGGCCCTCTGTGTGTTTATCTTCCCCGCCCCCCCCCCCCCCGCCCCAGTCCCCTTACATTGGTGGTGGGGACGGAATTCAGGGCCTCGAACTTGCTGGCAAGCCCTCTCCCACTGAGCTAAATCCCTAGCCCCTTTATCTCTCTTTTGGCAAACTACTTTCCAGATCAGTACCATAGGAAACAATAATGATTTTTTTTGCAGATCCGAAAAATATAACTATAGATTGTTTTCATTTGTAGGGGTGGCTCTTTCGTTTCTAGAAAGAACATTCAGGAGTCACTTTAATAAATCAAGGTAGCATTCCAATTCTTATAGAAACAAGTGAAAAGTCTCCGTTTTCTCAAAGCGTTTAAGTTTGTTTTAGAAATAATATTCCATTTCGGAATCTTGCAGTTTTCCAAAAGAGTTTTTAAGGCAACTTGTATAATTTAATTAAGGTCCTTTGACTATTTTCACTGTAGTCATAAGTCCAATATATTCAATATCCTTTTTCAAAGTCGTTCAGTTTTCTGGCTAACCAAGCAACTTAAGTACTTCAAAAGCTCTTAAACATATAAACAAGTGTCCTTTTACATATGTCAGTGCTATTTACAGATAAGATTTCCCTTGCAGTTTTCAGCTTTAAAAAAATCTAAATGAATAGTTCCGTATCTATTAGCCAAATTCTCCAAATGGTTTTGGGTTCCGTTTGTGTCCCTACTCATATTCTTCTAGCCTACCTTTTGCTTCTGGTAGCTGCCATTGTAACCCTCTCCCAGCAGGTCTGGCCTGTAGTGTCTCTTAGCCTCGGTCTCTTTTGCTGTTTACCCTGGTACTGCTGCTCAGACATGGCCCAGCATCCCTGGAGACTGCTCTCCATGCATCCAGGTGCAGACTCAGAAGTGCAAGAGATTGGCCACTCTACAATGGAAATCCAGTGAGAAAAACAAGCCAGTAAAGCTCTCCACCATTCCTTAGACAGGCCAGTCGAAAACACATCCCACAAGATTCTTCCAAGAACCCAGCAGTAACCAACTCATTATGTATCCAGTCTTATTATTTGATTTCTATTCCTTGTGATCCTTTGTTAAAATAAACTACCTGCCCGCAAGCTCCATGCCAGCTCTGCTTTCTAGGGGAAAGTCAAGGACAAATTCTAACATGCACAAATTATTTGTCTGAGACACATGCCAATATGCACAAATCAGTCCCAGATTTTACACAATAGCAATACTGTGGGGTTTGATTTGCTTCATAATCTCTGCTCTCAATTTTAAATCATTCCCAGCTTAAAAAAAAAAAAAAACCCAAAGCTGCCCTCACAAAGCACAGCCAACTGACTGGCTCCCAGCAACTGAAACTCACAGGTCTCGAGGCCAAAGTCTGAAATGAGGGCATTGGCAGGTCCATGTTCCCCGTGGGACTCTGGGAAATATCCTTCATTTGCATTTTCCTTGCTTGTGGTAGTAGCCAGCAATCTCTAGCATTCCTTGGCTTGTAGCTGCATTATTCCAACCTCTAGCCCCGTCTTTACACGGCCTCTCCCCCTGGGGGATCGTCACACAGCTTTCACTCTGTGCTTGTGTCTGAACTTCTCCTATCTCATAAGGACACCACTCACATTTGATTACAGCCCATCTGTCTAATGACTTCTTCTTAACTTCGTTTGCTATAAAAACCCTGTGTCCAGGTAAAGCAAATGTGTGAGACCCTATCTAAATAATAATAACTAAAGTAAAAATGGTTGAGGATGTGACGTAAGGGTAGAGTGCTTGAACACATGCATGGATGGATTCAAAAGCCCAGTATGACCAAAAGAACAAAACAAGTTCCCCAATCTTGGTTATTCTGCTAATGGCAGCACAGATGGACTAAGACCATTTCTTGACTGTGGTCTGCCCAGTCTGGGGACCCACAGTCTGTTTTCTGTATTGCCTCTCTTGAAATTTACCGTCGACAGCCACGTCCCAGGTAAGCACTGAGAAAATCACCTTTCTGCAGATTCTGCAGGTTCAATTGCTACACCCGTCCCCCCCTTGAAGGTAACTTTATAATTGACCTAGGTGCTGCCTCCTACCTCTGGGATTTCCTTCACAATCAAGCTTCCTTAATATATTGGGTCTATTTGTGTCAATCCCAGGGACCAGAATCCTCAGCTAATTTCATCTTGTAGCCTTTCTGGGCCTGGAAATTTCCATTTCCTAGCAGTTCGCCTTGGCCTTGGAAGACCATCTACCTCCTTGGCTCTGGTTTAAGGATATCTCAGTTTTCCGTAGGTCCAAAATGTTGATTAGGAAATTTTGACAATTACCACCAGGCTCAGCTACACCCCCACAGTGAGAGACACTTGTGTCTGCTAGAGGGTGGTTAACAGGAATTGTTTACAAGAGATCTGCCTAGTTAAAGGATGTAAGTCCCTGTTTTAGAAAGGGAAATATAAGCCGGGAACTAATGCTCATGCCTATAATCCTAGCTACTTAGGAGGCTGAGATATGAAAATTGAGGTTTAGGGCTGGGAATGTGGCTTAGTGGTAGAGTGCTTGCCTAGCATACATGAAGCCCTGGGTTCAATTCCTCAGTACTGCATAAGCAGAAAAGGCCACAAGTGGCACTGTAGCTGAAGTGGTAGAGTGCTAGCCTTGAACAAAAGAAGCTGAGGGACAATGCCCAAGCCCTAAGTTCAAGTCCCAGGACTGGCAAAAAAGAAAGAAAGAAAGAAAAGAAAAGAAAATTGAGGTTTAAAGCCAGCTAGGGCAGAAAAGTCCATGAGACTATTTTCTTTTTTTTTTATTTTTTTTTTTTTTTTGGCCAGTCCTGGGCCTTGGACTCAGGGCCTGAGCACTGTCCCTGGCTTCTTCCTGCTCAAGGCTAGCACTCTGCCACTTGAGCCACAGCGCCGCTTCTGGCCGTTTTCTGTATATGTGGTGCTGGGGAATCGGACCTAGGGCCTCGTGTATCCGAGGCAGGCACTCTTGCCACTAGGCTATATCCCCAGCCCCATGAGACTATTTTCTAACTATCCAGGGAAAAGCAAGAAGTGGAGGTGTGGTTCAAGTGGTAGAGTACCAGGCTTGACCCAAAAAGCTAAGGGACAGTGCTCAAGCTCTGAGTTTAAGCTCTAGTATAGGCGTATGCATGTATGTGTGCATGTGCGTGCTTACTACTTCTATTGATAAAGATTTTTCCTTTTAACAATTGAAGTCAGAAAGCAAATAATTTTTACACCATGACAGTTTTCATGTATTACAGTGAGATTGATTTGAACATGTTCACACACACACATACACGTTCTACATACACACATTCTACACAAAAGTTTTAAGGCACACTTACATTTATTTATTTGCCAGTCCTGGACCTTGAACTCAGGATCTAAGCACTCCCCCTGGCTTCTTTTTGCTCAAGGCTAGCACTCTACCACTTGAGCCACAGCGCCACTTGTGGCCTTTTTTTCTGTATATGTGGTACTGAGGAATCGAACCCAGGCTTCATGTATATGAGGCAAGTGCACAGAGAGAGAGAGAGAGAGAGAGAGAGAATCAACTTTTTTATTAAAAGAAAAACTAAAACAAAAAATTTAGATCTGACCATACTTAGTTATTTCATGTCTTAAGTCCCTTCTGGAAAACCATAGAGAATGTTTACAACCCAGTGTGACAAATGGAAACACAATTTACTTGCTAATCAGATCCACACAAGATTGTCAAGAAAGGAAATTTAATTATGCTCTGTTCTGTGTGTGTGTGTGCGCGCGCGCGTGTGTGTGTTCCTCCTATTCAAAGTAAGACGGTAAGAACTCTTGCTGGCAATTGGTTTCATTCCAGAACTATTGTTTGAAACACAAGATCTAATATTTGTGTTAATGTCAAGATTTAGAAAACACATTTTAGATAATTGTAGAAAATGAAAAGAGGGCTTATGCTGGGATTAGTGTATTCATTTCAGATTGCTGCATCACAAAGAACCACAAATTTAGCAGCTTAAAACATCACCCCTGGAGGGAAGGGGAAAATGACAAAAGGGGTGACATGAGTGGAGGCGCATCATACATTCTAACCTGATTGGTGGAATGTAACCCTGTGTACAACTACTGAAGGATACCACAAATGTAATTTTTTTAATGGCATTCCCCTATTACTTCACACGTTCTGAAGGTCAGGAGTCCAGGGGCATCTTACCTGCGCCCTCTGTTCAAGGTCACAAGACTACCTCCTCCTCTGGAGGCCTGAGTGGAAGAGCCACGTCCACGTTCCCCCCCATCGGCAGAACATCGGCTTTGCTCGCTGTCTGCTGGGAGTCATCCTCAGATCAAAAGCCCCCACGGGTCCTAGTAGCTGCCTGCCACTCCTAACTCCCAGGCCCCAAGTGAACTCATGTTGGTTAGTTCACCTGTTCAAGGGAAGTAGCTGTCAGACCGCGCATGACCTTTAGGAGAAAGCAGGCGCCCCTTCCAGGTGTCTTCTCCCAGGGCAGTCACGTGAGGCTGTAACAAGCCAGCCACCAGCTGGGCCTCGGTGGTCTACGCCTGCAATGCTAGCTACTCAGGAGGCTGAGATCTAAAGAGCGAGGTTTAAAGCCAGCCTAGGCATACAAATCCCAAGAGTCTTTTCACCAATTAACCAGCAAAAGCCAGGACTGGAGACATGGCTCAAGTGGTAGAATGCCAGCCATGAGTGAAAAAACTGAGCAAGAGCTTGAGGCCAGGAATTCAATCCCAGTACTGGCACGTGTGGTCGGTGCATGAGCATGTGTGTGCGTATGTGCTTGCTTGCACACACACACACACACAGAGTTAGACATAGCAATGTCTAGCCATATGACATAGCAATACAGCTCTTGGTGTATTCCCCAAAACTCAGCAACAATAATTCAAATACAGCCTCATATACCAATGTTCATAGCAGCGTTATTCATAATAGCCACAGGTGAAAACACACTGTCCATAGATGGATCTGTTTTAAATGGAGTACATACCATAATGTAAATAAACCTTGGAAACAGTATTTTCAATTTTCAAAATAGTCAGATACAAAAGACAATATATAGTATAATCCCATTTATATGAAATAGGATAGGTGAATGCGTAGAGACACAAGGTGGGTTGGTGGTGGCCAAGCATGGGACCTGTGTTAATAGGGAATGGAGAATAACTGATTAAAGGGCATGGACTTCCTTTTGGGGTGATAAAAATATTCAGTAACTAGATAGTGGTAATGGTCTTCATGAATAAACTAAATGCCCCTGTGTGTTTTAAGTGGCTAAGGAGATTGATTTTTTTTCTGTGTGTGTGTGTCTGTGTCTGTGTCTGTGTGTGTGTATCTATCCCCCAAGCCACAACTCCACTTCTGCTTTTTTTCTGGTACTCTGGAAACAAGAGTGTCACAGACTTTCCTGCCTGGGCTGGTTTTGATCCTTGGTCCTCAGATCTCAGCCTCCTGAGTAGCTAGGATTACAGGTGTGAGCCCCCAGCTCCTGCCTGCTATTTTATCACCACCTCTGAAAACATACGTACACTACTGGTAAGGTCTGGCCACGGAGTATGACAGTGAGGGCAAATAAGCCAGCCCAAGACAAGAAAGGGCACAGTCCCCAGCAGGGAGGGAAGGTTGGGTGGGGCGGGCCATCTCAACAGTCCAGAAATGCACCTGAAGCCAAAGAAGGCGGGGTGCTTTCTACTCCCCCACAATAAATGAAGCAAGGATCCTCTGAGGAGGTCAACAGTGAAGCCATATCCACAAAAGCTTCCACAAATAGCTATGCAAAAGCTAATGGCGCACATGGAAAACTTCCCCCCTTTTCTGGGAACATCAATACTCTCCTCCAAGCAACAGCAAACCAAAGTGCCCCCACCCCCCCCCCCTCTCTCTGCTGGTCCTAGGGCTTGAACACAAGGCCTGAGCTTTCTTGCTCAAGGCTAGCGCTCTACCACTTAAGCCACAGCTCCACTTCTGGCAAAATCCCGGTATTAATAATTCCAAAGTGGCCTGGAAGCCTTAAACCAGCTTGGGAGGCGAAAAGCTGAGACACTGTCGCCCTCCTCTGGTCACTGAGCAGAACTGCCTTTCTCCCTCTGCCTGAGGAGAATCCTATCCCCAATGCTGCCGCAATGGAGACAGGCTTGGCTGGGCCCTTACTCCATGACCAGCTGTGAAGGCACCTGGTCCTTTGCTCCCCACCCACCCCTCCACTGGCTACCTGGACCCTCTGTCTTCCCAGGCAGTTCAGAGGCCCATGGGACCCTGCAAATGCCCCCCCCCCCCACTTCTTCACTCTGCTTGAAAGACACATCCCCGGCTCTTTCCCACAGAGAACACTATTGTTACCCTCTAATACTCAATTATCCAACTCTAAATTGACTACTTCAGAAACCACAGGGCAGGCTGGAAATATGGCCTAGTGGCAAGAGTGCTTGCCTCGTATACATGACGCCCTGGGTTCGATTCCTCAGCGCCACATATATAGAAAAAGCCAGAAGGGGTACTGTGGCTCAAGTGGTAGGGTACTAGCCTTGAGCAAAAAGAAGCCAGGGACAGTGCTCAGGCCCTGAGTCCAAGGCCCAGGACTGGAAAAAAAAAAAAAAAAAGGAAAGAAACCACATGGCTCAGTTCTTTTATATATGGCTTATTTCTCTTCGCATGACACCTTCGTCAATGCCCTTTCAAAAGACCCCAGGAAGCGTTAGGTGTTCGTTTGTGAGATGGCATCATGCTATGTAGCCCAGGCTGGCCTTAACTCACGATCCTCCAGCCCCAGCTTCCCGAGAGCCGTGATTGCAGGCCGCTACCACCACACGCAGTTCCTAGGAAGCATTTACTCTTTTTGTTTATGCTATGCTGTGGATAGGGCTTTAAACCTGCTAGGCACGTGCTGTGCCAATGGATTATATCCCCTTTCGAGTTTTACAAAATACTAACACCTGGGGAGGGGACACAGAAAGGGAGGGAGAGAGGGTGAACAAATGCAGCTGTGCTATTCACATACACAATGTAGAAAATGACTATATAACTTGTGGGCAGGGATGGGAGGGGAAAAGTGGCAGAAAGTGAAAGAAGGGGTGACATTGTCCAGAAAAAGAAAAAGGAATGTGTTCATTACCTGATTTACGAAATGGTAACCTCTCTGTACAAGACCTTAATCATAACAATAAAATTATACCAAAAAAAAAAAACCCACTAATACTTGGACCTGACTTCTGACTTCATAGGTCCAGGCTGGGGCTCAGGTACTGGTATTTTTAGGCCCCTGCAGGTGAGTCTGATGTGATGTGGTTGGGGCTGAAAGCCATTGCTGCTTTCAAAGCAGGCTCGTGAATTAGGGGAGGAGTTTAGCATGCAGACCCACAGGCTGCCTGCCTCACCCCGCACACTCATTCGGAAAGTCCAGCGGTGTGCAGCTCTCCCCTCTACTCTAGGTGGAGATTGATGAACCCCAACCTGGCTTGTGGTTGCCAGAAATCCTTGGGAAGCCATCTCCTATAGAGCTCGGGCCTGTGTTGCTATGGCCTCCCCGCCCCCAGCTGCAATGGTTGATGGGTATAAAAGGCTCTCCCCTCTGGTTAGTAAGGAAACCGGAAAGAAAAACAAATTGTTACCTTAAAAGACAGCATGGAAGCTGGTGGCTGGTGGCCCATGTCTGTAATCCTAGCTACGCAGGAGGCTGAGAGCTGAGGATCAAGGTTCAACTCCAGCCTGGGAAGGAAAGCTTGTGAGATACTTATCTCCAATAAACCAGCAAAAAGTTACACATAAAGCACCAGCCTTAAGCAAAAAAAGCTAAGGGAGAACACCTTGGTCCTGAGTTCTAGTGCCAGTACTAGCACACAAAAAAAAAGAAAGAAAAAAGGAAGGAAGGAAGGAAAGGAGGGAGGGAGGGAGGGAGGGAGGGAGGAGGGAGGGAGGAAGGAAGGAAGGAAGGAAGGAAGGAAGGAAGGAAGGAAGGAAGGAAGGAAGGAAGGAAGGAAGGAAGGAAGGAAAGAAAACAGAAACAAGATTCAGAGGAGAGGCTCCTGATTTTTTATGATAGTAATAACCATTTTGACACTTCGCTATGAGCTGCTGGGTTCTAGGCTGGTCGTCTTTGGGGAAGGAATTACAGGAATGGACCATCTGTTTCTTGTCATTGCACACGGTGAGTGGGGGAGGCTGACAAATCTAGGCCCTGGGCAGGCCTTAGCCTCGACTGCACATGCGCAGTAGCTTCACACCCAAGCTGAGCCCTGAGAGACTGCATGAGGGGTTCACCCTCAACCTTGGCCAGCATGTCCTTCACTCTGCCTGCCCTTCCGTCCGTCTGGAGATGGCTGCCGCTCTGGGGGAGGCTGAGGAAAAAGGAGGGAACTTTCATTCCTCGGTCCCCCACTAGTCCTATCCCACACCTGCCCCACCATCTCCCCACCCTACAAGTCTTACTCAGTAGTTGCCTGGCCCCGGGCCAGCTCTGCCCCTGATTTTGTCCCAGCTTAATAGGAAAGTCCCCTGACTCTAAAGCAACCCACACCTGTCTTTTCACTCTCATTGGTATTCAAACTGTAGTGTGTATTTTACACACCTATGGAACTTTGCAGGGGGAGTGAGGGTGGATAAGATTGCTGGGAATTCATTTCAGTACCCCACATATACTAAGCATTTGCTCGGCTACTGAGCTACCGGGCCCCAGCACATTTACTGTAGACTAGCCACGTTAGAGAACTTGATGGTCACCCTACAGAATGCTGTGTGCTAGAGGCTGAGGATACAATGTGAATATCCTGAGAAACAGTACCAGGCAATCACTACACTACTCCAAAGAATATAACCTTACAGTGCTGTCTGTTGGAATGCCAGAGAGAACAAGAATCTTAGAGAAAACTATAAGCAATTATTAATTTTTTTGGAAGTAATAGGGTTTGAACTAAGCCTTGGGTTTGCTTAGCAAGCACACTATCACTTGAGCCATGCTTCTAGCCCTTTCTACTTTGGGTTTGTCTTGCGGAGAGCATCTCGCACTTTTTCCCAGGTCAGTCTCAGACTGTGATTCTCCTACCCCTGTCTCCTGATTGGCTGGGATTATAGGTAAACACCACAGCACTTGGTCCTAGAACGACTGAGTGGAGTGGAGACCAGTCAAGGTCAGAGCAAGAAGAATAGGTCACGTGGGGTGGCAGCCACCATCTGACTCTGGGCAGGGATTCCCCATTGAAACAGTTCTTCACCTGAACACATAGTCTAAGACCTCAGGCTAAGGGGCAAGAAAAGGTACAAGGCTGGAAACCTCTCCTGCCTGACCATGAGTTTTGAAGAAGCAAAGAAAGCTTTACGTCACAAGGCTGCCCGAAGAAACGAGGAGTGAGCGCTGCACACCTCCATCCCGGCGAGCTGTGGCTGCTTCCGGCCCACCTTGCCATTAGCTATAACTGCTCAGAGAGCACCTCTCTTCCAAAGAGCCTTCCCCAACAGCCAAAGCAGAGAGCGTGTTAGCTATGCCAGCCCTGAGTGTAAACGCCGTCTCTCAGGCAGTGCAGTTGTTAATATAGAACACCTCAAATCCCCGGATAGGATGCAGCCTCTGAGAGCCGTGAGTCTGTAAGGAGGTTAATTATAGATCAGATGAAGTGAAATCTCTGGAGTCTAGAAGTTACTTGTCAAATTGCAAGGACCTTAAAAGGAGAGAGGGGTGAGAAGAGAGAAAGATTAAAAAAAAAAAAAAAAGAATTCTGACTGAGTTCCTGGTATTTGTTGAAATATAGGCTTATTTGATGTGCATGTGGAGATTTCTTTCAGGGTGGAAAGCATATTGACACCTCTCTCCCTCTCTCTCTCTCTCTCTCTCTCTCTCTCTCACACACACACACACACACACACACACACACACACACACACCTGTAATCCCCAGGTTTATTGGAGATAAGAATCGCCATGATAAGAGTCTCATGGACTTTTCTGCCTCAGTCTAGTTTTGAATCATGATCCACAGATCTCAGCCTGCGGAGTCGCTGGGATTACAGGTGTGGGCCACCAGCACCTGACTTGCCCAGGTCTTTTGAACCAAGGCACGCACAGTGCTGAAGAAGTTGGTCAAAGGAAGATGCTTAAATTTGGTAACGAAGGATATGCTGTTGAGGAGGAGGTGTGTGTGGTGAGCTTAATGGCTTCCTAGCCGATCTTGGGTTAATATTATAAGCAACACACTTGGCCTTCTTGCAGATTCTGAGTTAATAAAATGAGCATATAAATGTTAAGAGAATTCATGCATTTCATTGTTCTAGAAAGGGCAGCAGCATGAGGTACAGAGAGTTCCATGGGCAGCCTTCAAACCCACTGGGACAGGCTGAATTAATTACCCAACTCAAGAGCACAAAGTCCATACTGAATAATAAATGTTCAAAGCTGACCTCTAGGGAAAAGAAGAGAACAAGGAAGTGTGCCCAAAAAGCCTAGGTGGGTGGTGATATTTATGGTAGAAAGGAAGAGATTAAAGTGGGTTTTTTAAATTTTTTTATTATTATTAAGGAGTTGTACAAGGGAGTAATAAGTCAGATAATGAGTCCAGTGCTTGACAATGTCACCCCTTCTTTCATTTCCCCCCACTTCCCCTTCTGTCCCTGCCCACAAGGTGCATAGTCCATATCTTGCATTTGCCAGTTTGTTTATTTATATTATTTTGCCATGCTGGGCTTTGAACCTAGGGCCTAGTGTATGCTAAGGAAACATTTTACCATTGAGATGTATCCCTAGCCTATTGCTTGTCCATTCTGTTGTATTCTTTTGTATTCTAGTCTATTTGGCAGTTCTGGGGTTTGAACTTAGGTAGGTACTCTACTACTTGAGCCATATATGCCTACGCTTTATTTTATTTTTTTTTTTTGGCCTTTGTTAGTTTCTGAGTAGGTCTTTTCTAGGCCATCCTAGACTACAAGCATTTTATTTATATTTCCTTCATAGCTAGGATGACAGGTCTGTCATCCTAAACTAGCTTTTTATTGGTTAAGATGGGAATCTCACAGACTTTCTGCCTGGATTGGACTGAAATTGTGTGTGTGTGTGTGTGTGTGTGTGTGTGTGTGTGTGTGTGTGTACTGGGGCTTGAACTCAGGGCCTTGCTCTCCTGCTTGGCTTTTTCACTCAAAGTTGGTGCTCTACCACTTGAGCCACACTTCCACTTTTGACTTTTTGCTGATTAACTGAAGATAAGAAACTCATGGACTTTTCTGCTCAGGCTGGCTTTGAACCATAGTCCTTGGATCCCAGCCTCCTGAGTAGGTAGAACTATAGATGTGAGCCACCAGCACTACCATGGCCTCAAAATCTCTTCCATTAGTTAGGAAGTTACCATGAGCTGTTTGAACTTGGGAAGTGGAATAAAAGCTAGAAGTCAGTGTCTGCACAGGCTGCCTGCATCCATTCAGCTACATTGTGGACTCCAGCTCCAGAAGCACAAGTACAGAGGGCATAATTTAGATGCCCCTTAGAGTGAGGAGGACCCCATTTGATCCCCTCTTTCCCCTTCCCATCGACGGCTTGAGAAATCACACGGCCTGCTGGTGACAGTCTTGTATCAACACCAGGGAAACCAGAAGATCAAAGCTCTGGTTTCTCAGGCAGATATAATTTCTTGACATGCAAACTGAAATCCTATTTTGTAAAAATCTAAAATGCAAGGTGAAAACAAAATTAATCAATAGGGGCTGGGAATATGGCCTAGTGGTAAAGTGCTCGCCTCATATACATGAAGCCCTGCGTTTGATTCCTCAGCACCACATATACAGATAAAAGCCAGAAGGGGTGCTGTGGCTCAAGAGGCAGAGTGCTAGCCTTGAGCAAAAAAAGAAGCCAGGGACAGTGCTCAGGCCCTGAGTCCACGCCCCAGGACTGGCAACAAAAACAAATAAACAAAGATTAATCAATAGTTAGATTCAAGGATGGGACAGAAGCAGGTAGGACAAAAGTGTTGTAAATTTAAACTGCATATTCCACCACCTTCATAATGAAAATCCTTCCTGTGTGTTGCCTACGCATTAAAGGGAGGATGGAAGAATAATGCATAAAATAGTTTAGCCATCTGAACAAATAAACCATGCTTAATAGAGGAAATTGTGTTTGTTCCCATGAGTCGTAAAAATTTTATTTAGGAAATTGGATTTGCTCGCTCGAGTTGTAAAATGAGCTCACCAGCTTTTAATTTGTTTAATTCACTACTCTGCATATTGTGCAGATTTTTCTTGCTAGTCAGAAAATTTGAAGGCCCTGAGGTTGACTCTCCTCGGGTTTATGAGCAGCTAGTAAGCTAACCGTTGTCTTACTTATGCTTCTTCTAGTATACTTAAATCCAAACATGTTAAAATGTTCCTTTTATCCTATTGGAGTCATAGGGCTTCTTGTTCTGCTTTGTTTTTGTGCCAGAACTGGTGCTTGAACTCAGGGCCTCAAACTCTCACTTTGCTTCTTTGTTCAAAGCTGGCACTTTACCAGTTGAACCACACACCCCACTTCTGGTCCTTTGCTGGTGGTTAATTGAAGACAAGAGTCTCATGGATTTGTCTACCCAGCATGCTTCGAACTGCAGTTTTCAGATCTCAGCCTCCTGAGTAGCTAGGATTACAGGCGTGAGCCACCGAGCACCAGGCTTTCAGGACTTTTATCTTAACACTGTTTTTGTTTTTGTTTTTTTAATGCTTTTAAATTTGACATTGTATTTCAATCTTTCCACTCTTCCCCTGGGATAAACAGGCTCCCAGATCTTGTTGTCAAGAAAGCAATGGCTGCCACATAAATAAGCAAAGTAACACTTTTCCGTTTGCACAGCCTCACTTGACAGCCACAGTGTCTTGGGAGGTGGGTTTTCATCTACATCTTATAAACGCAGAAACCAAGGTCCTATCCCTGGCTCCAGACAACCGGTGAGTGTTGACGCCATGGCCCTGGTGTCTTCGATTGGCTGCGAGGCGTGGCGAGCGAGGCTCCGCCCCTTTCAGGCAGCTGTGTCTCTGCAGGCCCCGGGTCACATGGCTGGAAAGCTTTTCACATCACTTTTTTTAAGAGGCAGAAGCATGTACCTCTAGCAGTGTAGCCTAAGAAATGACATTTTAACCCTGTGATCCTACCGTTCTGAAAACATTTTCTACTTGCCAGGAGACATTGGGGCCATTATCTGGAAGAGCTGTAGAAAATTCATTAGCTTGAAAGAAATATGATTGCAGCAGTCCAATCCAGAAATCTAAGATGAGCTGTTAATTATTAACAAGAGATTGCCTGAAAGCTCCAACTTGGAATTATTCATGGAGCTGTTGGGAATATTAGGTTGGAATGAACAAAGTCCATTCAAACCTACTCCAGAAAATAAAAAGGCATTGCATCTGCTCTCTGCATCCAGGATACAGGATCCAGGACCCAGTAGACAAGAACAACTCAGCATTGTCATTTAATTATGATTTTGGGGGGCAGTGCCGGCAATTGAACTCAAGGCTTAGAACTTGCTTGCTAGACAAATGCTCTACTTAAACCATACCTCCAGGTCTATTACTCATTTTGGTCAAAATTCCCAATTTCAAGAAATAAGGATTGATTAAAATTGGTACACACACCAGGTACCTGTAGCTGATGCCTGTAACCCTAGTTATGCAGGAGGCTGAGATCTGAGAATCTTGATTCAAACCCAACCAAGGTAGCAAAATCCATAAGACTCTTAGCTCCAATAACCACTCAGAAAAATCAGGAAATGGTGCTGTGGCTCATGTAGTAGAGCTCTAGCTTTGAACAAAAGAAGTTTAGGTACAGTGCCCCAGCCCTGAGTTCAAGCTCCAGGACCAGAAAAACAACAACAAACAAACAAAAAAATCCCACACCAGGAACAGAACTGGGCTGTTTTTGAGGTTTGTTTATTTTTAATCTTTATTTTTAATATTGGACACCTCTGGGATCTTGATCAGACAACTTTGGCATCTGTTGCTGGGATAGATGCATATAGATTACTATTACTTGACTTACATACACATATTCATATACCTGCTGCATATGCATGTACATAACTTGCATTTGGCAAAAGTTGTGCTGTGCTGTCAACTTTGAAAGAAAGTATCTCAGCTTATTGTGTTGAGTTGAATCCTACAGAAATTAATAGCCATTCTGGGGCTGGGGATATAGCCTAGTGGCAAGAGTGCCTGCCTCGGATACACGAGGCCCTAGGTTCGATTCCCCAGCACCACATATACAGAAAATGGCCAGAAGCGGCGCTGTGGCTCAAGTGGCAGAGTGCTAGCCTTGAGCGGGAAGAAGCCAGGGACAGTGCTCAGGCCCTGAGTCCAAGGCCCAGGACTGGCCAAAAAAAAAAAAGAAGAAATGTACTCACTCCCTTACTGTAACTGAAACTGTAACCCCTCTGTACATCACTTTGATAATAAATAAATAATTATTTTTAAAAAAAAGAAATTAATAGCCATTCTGGTTTAGAAACATTAGACTTATTTTTTTTCCTGTGTCGCAGGGGTAGCAAACTATTAATATATAAAGTCTTATCTATGTGGGTTTTATTACAGAAACTAATAAAATATGCCCTAAATAAGAAAAATATAGTGATGTAACCCCCTCAGATACTGAATATTGGCATCATACATGAGTCTATCAGTCAATAAATGGTTAATGAAAACACATGCTTAGCTCACTTAAATGGCTGAAAATGTAGACTTTGGTGGCTTTTGTAGCAGTCTCAGCTAACTGGGTTGAAGAAAAGAATGGAGACACAGGGAAACTTCTGTTTGCTTATGTGTTTTGTTACTCATGTTTCTAACCAACCCCCATCAATGGTGAGTGCTCTATCATTTGAATCATTGTTGCATTTAGTTTATCAGATGGAGTCCACAGTTTTTGCCTGGGCTGGACTCAAGCCACAATTCTCCTAGTTCTACCTCCTGACTAGCTGGAACCATAGGCATGTACCACTTTCCTTGCTTATTCTGGAGATAGGGTCTAGCTAACTTGTGCCCAGAATACTCTCAAACCACGATCCTCCTATCTCTGCCTCCTAAGTAGCTGGGACTACAGGTATGCACCATCAAGCCCTGGCCTCCATATGGATTTTAATTCTGCTCCACCATTTATCTTGGGCAATTACTTAACTGCCCCTTAGTTTTCTCATCTTATGAGAATGCTAATTATACTTATGTCCTTGGGTTGCTGTGAATACTAAAAACACTTGTTAAAAAGTTCTTAGATTAGGGGCTGGGGATATAGCCTAGTGGCAAGAGTGCTTGCCTCGGATACATAAAGCCCTGTGTTCAATTCCCCAGCACCACATATACAGAAAATGGCCAGAAGTGGCGCTGTGGCTCAAGTTGCAGAGTGCTAGCCTTGAGCAAAAAGAAACCAGGGACAGTGGTCAGGCCCTGAGTCTAAGCCCCAGGACTGGCAAAAAAAAAAAAAAAAAAGTTCTTAGGTAGCTGGGCAGTGGTGGCTAGCTACTCAGGAGGCTGAGATCTGGGGATCATGGTTCAAGGCCAGCCTGGGCAGGAAAGTCTGTGAGACCCTTATCTTCAATTAATCACCAGAAAACCAGAAGTGGTGCTGTGGCTCAAAGTAGTAGAGTGCCAGCTTTGAGCAAAAAAGCTCCAGAACAGAATCCAGGCTGAGTTCAAGTCCCATGACTGACCAGTATAAAGTTCCTAGATAATAGATACATAAATATTAATAAATCAGTAATAGCCAATAAATATTACTTACTATTTTTATTCCATTAGTTACCATCAAAGAAATTCCAACACACTGACATATTTTTGTTCTCTTTAAGATGATCTTGAAGGCAAGACTTCCAAAGACAATGAGAAACTCCTAAATACAATCGCTGCAAGCCATCTGCCTGCCCTGTTGACCAACTTTAAATAAATCAAAGAGAATAGCTATCGACAGCAAATAGCCAAATATTAATAGCAAATACAACTTTGAGGGAATAATTACTTTGCTAAGAGATTAAATCGTAAGAATACAAGTTAGTTCATGGGAATGAACTTAAGAAGAAAGTGGCTGAGAATTAAGCATGGTACCTACAAATGCTTTCGATATTTCTAAAGAAAGAAAATATCTTCGGGTCAAGTGTGGGTGGGGAGAAACAGATGAGAAAAACAACCGAGGATTTTACTCTGGGTATACGCAGCTCCATGGAGTTATTCCCCCACCTCCTTTGCCCGCCTGACCCCTTGTTTTCTGATACAATCCTAAGAAGCAAGCAAAAGAGACATCCAACGAGACAGAACAGACAGAGACAACCGATGTCCCCGCAGGGCTCTTATGTGGAACCATTATCCTGCCTCTCTGCACTTAGAGTATTTTATTGGCGTAGAAGAACTGCAGGAGCTCTGGATGATAGTGGCTCTGAAAGACATTAGCAAAGGTACATGTGAGGGAAGGACTGGGGAAGCTTCCAGAACTACGTAACTAGTGGCCAGCTGTCAACGCAAAGCATTAGGATAAGCGCAGGTGGGCGAGGCGGTGGCTGGGTCACCTGCGTGCAACTCCCGACCTGAACCAGATTTGCCAATAGCTGTGCGCATAATCTTCCAGGCACCTCACTGTTACAATGCATTAGGGGTCACTGGCAGTGGGAATCATTGGCTGGAGTCATTTAATGTGTGTCTGGGGGGTAACTCCCTGGTGGGCCTTGGCCACCTTCCGTGTCAGAGACCGAAAGAGAATTCTCTCCTGCCCCGGCTTGCTCACCAACTGCCGGCAGAGCTTGGCGTTCCTTTGATCTTCTTCACTTTGGAAGGTGCATTCCTTCTTCAGTTTCAGATATGGAGAACAGGCTTGAAAAGTTGTTTTGCATGCCTGCGGAAAGTAATGCCATCCTACTGTGAAAAAAAGACCACGGAGGTTCTAGGATCCCAAACAAGGCCATACCTTGAACCTTACATTTACTCTCTGTCTTTTGTCTCTGTCTCTGTCTCTGTCTCTCTCTCTCTCTCTCTCACACACACACACATACACACACACACATACACACACACACACACATGCTTTCATGGAATCTTCTGTTCCCAGTGGTTCTGACACGAACCCAGCCCCACTCCAAAGCAGGCTGCAGTGGATGGGCCCTGTGAGGACGCATCCACTCAGAGACTAACACAGAAGTTGCACAGGGTCTTGAGGACCCAGGGGTGAGAAATCCACACCACGCTCTGCAGATGGACAAGTCTCTTCCTGTTATACAAGCTGCTGCCCCCACTACTTCCACCTGCCCCCTCTTATCCTCTGCCAACCAGAGTTTATCTAGCACTGATGGGTACTGGGTTGGGTGGGTGGATGGTTATGAGACCCTGGCTCCGGGAGAGATGTCACACCAGAAAGCTACAGGAGTCCCATGGCTATCCTACGGACTACTCCTTTTGTTTGTTTTGGTTTCTGAAACAGGATCTTCCCATGTAATCCAGGGTGGCCCCTAACTCAAAATCCTCCTGCTCCTCCTCTGAGTGCTAAGATTGCAGGTGTGCACCACCACGCCCAGCATGACTTCCTGTTTCTAACTGACAGGAACCCAAGGCATCCACATCTGAGCTCAGCAATGACGACACTGCTGCATGCTAGGAAGAGCACAGAAGCTACGTGCAGTTGGCTGGAGGGTCACTGCCTTACCTTGGCGACATGAGGGTTTCTATCCTGCAAATGGGTTAGGAGGGAATCCTGCGTCTGCTTCACCTGATTGGTAAAAAAATTCTTCCATTTCTTCCCAGCAAATGCAGCCAATTGCCCAAATAAAACAAAGGCCGAGTATCTCACACTGTCGTTGTCCTGTGGGTTGTGTCAACAAAACAACAGAGCCATCATTCTTAGCTATCTATTGCACACCTGGCCATCAGATCCAGAGTGCTTTCCTCCTCCTTACATTCGTGGACTCACACCATCCCCCTGGTGCTATGCAACTCAGTGCTTCTCCCAACCTACCTTGGAGCTTAACCTGCTTCAATACCCATAGGAATTGTCATTCTTTTGTTCCTTTCTTTTAGTTTTGTTTGGGTTTGAGTTTGTTCAGGTTAGGTTGGGTTGGGTTGGATTGGTTTGGGTTGAGTTGGGTTGGGTTGGATTGGATTAAATCAGGTTGGGTTAAATTGGATTGAGTTGGGTTGGGGTTTATTCCTTGTATTAGAATGTACTTGAGCAGCCCCCCCCCCCCGTCACCCCCCTGCACAGGGTGCCGGTCTTCTGACTTGCTACATAGATTTTCTGCCAGTGTTTCCTGGTCCTATGCAGCTCTAGGTAAGCTAGAGGAAACAGGAGGTCAGGGCCTTGTCTGTGAGGGGAAAAAAAAAAAAGCATCTAGAACTGGGAGCTTAGAGACTCAGCAGGCCTGAGGACTGACGTTCAATTTGTGAAGTATCCAAAATACTTTTTAGCATAGGTACATACACAGAATCTGCCTCCAGGCTGTACTTTGTTCATTGCTCTGTCAAGTGCTTATGTGTGTGCACAATTCAACTAACCCTGGCTGAGAGCTCACCCCCTTCAAAGCCCGCCCTTACTGCTGCCGTGCATAGGAATGCAGGTGACAGGCGTCTGGTGGAACACACACCGTGAGCAAGTGTGCACAGCACAAACACGCAGTGAGCAAGTGAGCACAGCACGAACAGGTGCAGCCAGTCCTCCTTCTACAGGCTCAAAAGCTTCTAATGAAAAACAAAAACAAAAACCACACACGTATTGGGCTCCGCTGGCTCACCCCTATACTCCTAATTACTCAGGAGGCTGAGATCTAAGGAGCCAGCCCAGGCAGACAAAAATCTTAAGACTCTTATCTCCAATTAACCAGCAAAAAAAAAAAAAAAAAAAAAAGCCGGAAGTGGAGCTGTGGCTCAAGTGGTAGAGTACCAGCCTTGAGCGAAAAAGCTAAGGGACAGCACCCAGGTTCTGAGTTTGAGCCCCAATCCTGGCAAGCAGGTTTCATAAAGTGGCTGAACACATGACGTTCCAGAGAGATTTAAGGACAAGTCCTGAAGACATTTGATGGCATTCCAGAATGTCAGTGTGAACACCTTCCTATCCTCTCCCCAAATCTGTTTCGGGAGGACAGGAAGAAGGTGCTAGCAGCTCCTAGATCAGCCCTGCCTTTCATAATCTCAACATCTCTCATCTGATTCATCCAGCTCAGGCCGTGAGGCTCCATAGAGAGTGAGGAGATAAGAAGCTGGTGTAAGTTGTTCTAGGAGTAAATAAATGCCCTGTGCTCTTCTTTCAGGAGGGAAAGACAGAACAGCAGCAGGGTGATACCTTAGCTTGCGGCTGCTACCTCCAAATCCCCGTGGCCCCAGGCTAAACACTGTAACCCATGCACTTCTTGCTCAAATGGTCTTGTGATCCAGCGGTTAATAGAGCAAATGCTGAATCCAGAGGGTCTGCTTTGGGAGCCACTTATACAGGCTCTAAGACCTTGGGGAGGGGGGGTCCCAGGTGACGACATGCATACAGTGAAGGAAACCTCGTCCCAGGGTGACTGTGGGGATTCCATGAGATTATCAGTATAAAGTGCCCAGCATGGTGTATGGCACATGGTAAGAGGTCCCTAAAAGCTACTGCCATTGTTGCAGGTAGAAGACAGCATCCGCTACCTGCCAACACCATCACTGTCATCAGAGTACATCTGTTGGCTTACACCGATGAGCATACGAAAGCCCCTTGAAGGATGGCAACCGGATACTGTGCACCCCTCCTGAGCTCCCTAACTCCCCATGCAGGTTAGTCTCTCAACAACACTCATTAAGAAAAAGCGAATGACACGGTCCTTGTTTCCTGAGCAGCATTCCACTCAGGACCTCTCGGTTCCCATCCCGCCATGATCGCAATGCTCCAGGGTTTTAGGCACCGTTGCACTTACGTCATCGAGCAAAGTCCTGGTCTGCAGGGTGATGTCTATGAAAAAGGAGCCCAGACATTTGCCCTGGATCTTTCCCAGGATGATGGTCAGAGCCTTCACGCTCTCATAGATGACTTCTGAACTCACGGGGTCATACAGTCCATACACCAGCAGGTCTAGCATCATTTTCTTGTACTTCCTCACCTGTTACCAAAATTGGGAAAACCATTCATAGCCTAAGAATGGCTTCTCTTGAGATGAAAAAGCAAGTTTACTTCTAATCCTCCAGTTCTCTAAGACACAGACCAGGAGACCGGGGTTGTCTTTAGGAACTCCTACCAACTCCCATCAAAACATAAATGGTAGCCGGGAACTGGTGGCTCATGCCTGTAATCCCATCTACTTAGGAGGCTGAGATCTGAGGATCAAGGTTTGAAGCTAGCCCTGGCAGGAAACTCTGTGAGACTCTTATCTCCAATAAACTACTCAGAAAAGGCCAGAAGTGGTACTATGGCTCAAGTGGTAGACTACTAGCCTTGAACACAAACAGGCTCAGGGACAGCGCCCCAGCCCTGAGTTCAAGCCCCAACCCAGGAGCCCAAAACAGGGTCTCTTATGGAAGACAGAAAGAGCAACCTGGAAAATGGGCTCTGGGCAGGTGAACTGGGCGGGTACTTCCAAGAAGGGGTGGGCCACGCCATCAAGGGCCTGGGGCATTAGGTCCTTTATGTACCATAGCAAGGACATGAGATGGTTCTGACACTGGCAGATGCTAATGGAGGCAATGTGACAAAATGTCACTTACTAAGCAAACATACATTGTGCTTCGATTCCCCAGTGGGCAGTGTCCGTGGGGGTCAATCTTAACAGTAGTTGTTTTCCACAGCTAATAATCCAGAAGAAAGATGGCCTCTCAGGGCCCGAGTCACACCTTTACTATCTGCCCTTTTCAAGAATGGAAAGACCCCGGGACTTACTTCCAGACTCACAGAGTCTGACAAAATTGATGTCTCTCTTGTGGCTTTCTCACCTAGTGTCAGACGCAGCTACAAGCAACCAGTGTGAGCTGCTGCCAGCAAGAAACCAGAGACCTCACTCGTACAACTGGAGGAGCCCAATGGTGCCTGGAGACCTTGATGAAGGACCCCGGGCTTCAGGGAGGAACAGGGTTAGGCTAGCATGGGGGGGTCTCATCCTTGACCCACAGACACTGTGAAGTGCCATCTGTGTACTGCTCCATGATGCTAGGTTCCACCCAAGATGGCAGCCCATCAGGTGCTATGACCGCCCCCCCCCCCCAATTGGGGACTGCTCTCCAGGAGGGAAGGGGGAGCTGGGAGAGTCAAGAAGGCCTGCTGAGCCCCGCCTCCCTCCGCTACCTGGTCTGGGGCTTCACAAGCCATGGTGCCCAGGCCTCTCATGGCCAGATGGCGCTTTTTAGCATTGGGATCACGAGCCTTTTCTGCCAGGATGAAAACCACATTCTTCAAAGGCTCCTGGTGCTGGAATTTCAGTTTCCAAGAGACCTGGAGGTACGTCAAGAAAGAGAGGTCAGAGTCACTCAATGAGCCCAACCCCGGCCACACCCTCCTTCCCTTAAAGAAAAATCTTATCACTAAAGGGGTGGGGGTGGGGGTGCTGAGGATCAAACCCAGAACTTTATGTATGCTAAGCACACATTTGACCACTGAGCTACACTGTCAGATTCTAGAGATACCTGATTTTTGTTGGTAAGATCCATTACAATATGTACATAATAAGGAAATTATAGAGGAAAAGGACTGGGGAAAAATGACTTCAGGACTGGTGCTGAGGCTGATCTGGAGGAAGTATGGGGAGAGAGGCTCTCTAGTTACAATGCAGGGCGATAAAAGGACCGGGTGCTGGTGGCTCACATCTATAATCCTAGCTACTCAGGAGGCTGAGATCTGAGGATTACTGTTCAAAGTCAACCCTGGAAAGAAAATCCATGACACTCTTATCTCTAATTAACCAGAAAAAAAAAAAACAAACAAGAAGTAAAGGTGTGGCTCAAGTGGTAATGTGCTTGCCTTGAGTAAAAAAAAAAATCTCTGAGACAGTGTTCAGGCCCTGAGTTTAAGTCCCAGGACCAACGTGCGCGCATGCGCGCGCGCACACACACACACACACACACACACACACACACACGCGCGCGCGCGCGCACACACACACCCCTAGGAAGATGAAGGACTTTCTAAGGGCCTGATGGATGCTGTGAAAATATGAATCTTTTCACAGTGTTCATCCCAACTCAAAGCAAAGAGTTCCCTTGACCGTCTTCTTCCCTCTCCCTTTTCTGCTCCACTTTGTAGCTAAACTCCATGAATGGCATGTCTACATGGTCTTCCTGCACCCTCCCCTCCTGTTCCCTTTTGAACTCTCTGCAGTCAAGTTGACATTCCCCTCCATCCCCACTCATCCATAGGGCTAAACCCAAGGGTCCATTCTTAGAGGTCATCTTCCTCAGCCACCTAATAGAATGAATGTGACACCTCTGGCAAAGCACACACATCCGCTACACATCCACACTATTTCAAGGCACTTAAAGGTTGTCCCACCTCCAGAATGCACGCATCTGAGCCACTGAGATGCCGAAGAGAAATGTGGAAACAACACACATTGGGAAACACTGCATATTGGATGCACAAATGTGTTCTTCAAAGACTGGAGTCTAGGGCTGGGAGTATGGCCTAGTGGTAGAGTGCTTGCCTTGTACTCATGAAGCCCTGGGTTCGATTCCTCAGTACCACATAAAAAGCCAGAAGTGGTGCTAAGGCTCAAGTGGTAGAGTGCTAGTCTTGAGCAAAAAGAAGCCAGGGACAGTGCTCAGGCCCCAGGACTGGCAAAGGAAGATTGGACTCTAAGCCACCACATAGCAAAGAAATGGGGCCGGCCATGGTCCATGTGTGCAATGAACTCTGTCACTAGGAAGGCCATGGTGTTCTTCAAAACACACAACATTGCAACCCTCCTAGAGACAGACTCAAGACCATGAAAGACCCAGATAAACAAAAGCCACTACCAACATGCCCCTTCTTTAGTAAGAGGTTCTACAGCACTGAATCCAGACCTGGCTATTTCTCTGCCAGTACTTGAACTCAAGACAGCACATTCTCCCTCAGCTTTTTTTTTTAAATCAAGGATGGCACTCTACCACTTGAGCTACATCTCCAACTTTTGGCTTTTGTGCTGATTAGTCAGAGATAAGAGTCTTGGATCTGTCTGCCCAGGCTGGTTTTGAACCAGGATCCTCAAATCTCAGCCTATTGAAAGTCTAGGATTATAGGCAGGAGCCACCCAGCCCTACAGCACTATCGGTGAGATTTGGTCATTTCCAAGCCTTGTGGTTATTTCTGACTATTCACTGCCATTCACTCTGTATTTAGCTTTTCTTTTTTTTTTTTTTTTTTTTTTTTTTTTGCCAGTCCTGGGCCTTGGACTCAGGGCCTGAGCACTGTCCCTGGCTTCCTTTTTGCTCAAGGCTAGCACTCTGCCACTTGAGCCACAGCGCCACTTCTGGCCGTTTTCTGTATATGTGGTGCTGGGGAATCGAACCCAGGGCCTCATGTATACAAGGCAAGCTCTCTCGCCACTAGGCCATATCCCCAGCCCCTCACTCTGTATTTAAATTGGTGAGTTGGCAGCAGGTTAAATTCTTCTCAGCTCATCTTGTCATCCAATAAACATTCTATCCATGTTAAAAGAGCTGTCATCGGTTTTCAGGGGCCCCGGTAAACAGCTCTACCTGCCAGCCCCCCCCCCCCACCCCCCGAAGGCATATCTACTCATGACATTTTGTTTCAAACCTTAGAAAAGAAGGACAGAATCGATGTTCTTTTCTTCTTGGGCTGGGAAGTTGGGATGGGAAGGGGCTGGTCCAGTGTTCTCTGTGAGTTGTCCATGGAACTAAAAACAAAGCAAAAACCCCAAATCAGAATCGTCACATGAGCCCACAACAAGCCATCTGGATGGAGTCTTAGCACCGACAGCCATTGCTACACAAAGCACTGAGCTCGGCTAAGAATTTGAAGAGCCGCCAGTGTTGAATGGGGTCTTTAGGGTGATTTCTTGTACCTTGGTGATAGGACATCCACAGAAGAAGGTCTGTGGTGATCAAAGGCAAACCTAGGAGAGCACCTGCTGGAGTTCAACACCCAGTGCCCGGCTGTTCACATCAAGGTTGACAGGTTGACACCATCGCTGGAGGTGGCATTAGCAATCCAATAGGCAGTCACTGAACTTGGGAAACTTGTAACTGATCAATCTCCATGGTTTATCCAAGGCTAAGGGTTTTCCTGGGACCCAGACTTGCAGTGCTAATGTCAAGAAAGTCCTAGGCAAACTGGGCTGTGTTCCTGCCTGTTGGAACCCAGCTCTCTTAAACTACTGCCCTTTGGAAGCTTTAACTACCTTTGACCTGGAGCTTGGTAAGGAATCTGGTTTTCCTGTCATCTCCCTACCCCGCCCCCCCTCCACCTACGTGGTTTCAACCATGTTCTCTTTGTGAGATGACACTGTAGAGTTCCCTGAAAACCCTTCTTCTCCCTAACCTCTGGGGCTCATTGGAAAACAGCTGGTATTGCTGCTCCAAGGTAGAAGAAATTAACCCTGGAGCTGCTCTTGGCTGGGGAGAAGAAACTGCTCCCTTGTTTTCTCTTTTTTCCCCCCTCCCTCCTTTTCTCCCTCTCTGCTCTCTACTCTCTGTCTCTCTCTGTCTCTCTGTCTCTCTGTCTCTGTCTCTGTCTCTGTCTCTCTCTCTCAAAATCAGGTCCTGGGGCTTGAATTCAGAGGTCTGGGTGCTGTCCCTGAGCTCTTTTGCTCAAGGCTATCACTCTACCACTTAAGCTATAACTCCATTTCTAGCTTTTGGGGTACTTAATTGGAAATCAAAGTCTCACTTAATTAGAAATCAAAGCTTTGAACAACGATCCTCAAAACTCAGCTACCTGAGTAGCTAAAATGACCAGTGCCCAGTTACTCTCATGTTTTCTGTGCTTAACTTCTCTTGCAAGTTTACCAGCGCAGCTTGGGGCTTTGACCAACCAAGAGAGCTTCCTCTAGTTTCAGAAACTAAGCAGCTATCCCCGTGTTTGCTTGTTATTTATTTTTTTGTCCTTTTTGTTTTTTTGCTTATTTTTGAGAATGGCTCTATGTTGCCCCGGATGGCGGTAACTGGAATTTGCTATGTAGCTCAGGTTGACCCTCAAACTGGAAATCTTTCTTATTTCAATCTCTGAGACACTGGGATTACAGGCATGTTCCACCCTGCCAGACTAGCCAAAGCAATCTTAATAAGCAGACCTAGAATTCAAGATGACAATAGGCTCTCCAGCAGGTCAAAGTCAAGGAGAGCTGAGCTGCTCTTCATGGAAAATTTGGCATAAGCCGCTAGACACACACAGAGGCTTCATATCTTCACCATCTGTTCTTGCACATCTTCTTCTCCCTCCCAAGCTCCCATCGCAAGATAAAAGCTGTGGAACTGTGATCTCCATTGTCCACACTGGTTTCCTCCTGGTACTCAGCCTGGTCTTTGATGAAAACAGACAAAATTTCTCACAAGTTGGTTTTCTTTGGGGGGTGGGTCTTGTATATCAGCACCCCTGATCTATGTTATAAACTCGCAGCCTGCTCCAGAATTATTTGATCAGAATGTCAGGGACTGTGGGGCCTGCATGTTCCTTTGGGGGGCGGGGCAGGGGTTTTGAAGGTGATGCTGGCGCTTGAACTCTGGGCCTTGCTCTTGCTAGATAAGCACTTTCCCACTTGAGCAACCTCCCGGAGCCCTTTGGTTTTCCTTATGTTGGGGATAGTGTCTTTTATTTTGTCTTGACCAGCCTGGATCATGATGAGCCTCCTTTTTGCTTCCCACGTGGCTGGAACGACAGGCCCACAGCACCAGGCCCAGCTTTTCATTTTCTGAGTTAAGGACTCCTCACTTTCTGCTGAACCCAAACCATGATCCTCCTACTGCCTCCCAAGTAGCTAGGATCGGGGTGGGGGGGGGTGTGTGATCATTGCAAGCTTGCCAGAACAACCTTATAATGAGCAGGAAAGTCTATACATGATACACACACACACACACACACACACACACACAGAGCAGTGCACAATGGTCAAGGGTCCCCTTCATCTGCTAGGCCCTGCTTTCCTCAGCCCCGGTCTGGGAGAACATCATGGTCCTACCTTGTCTCAAAGAAAAGACATGGTTTTGCAACAACTTGGAGTGTACTTTATGCCAAGATTTGCCAACGCAAATCCTTCTGGACTCCCAATATTAGGTGTCTCTTCCCTAATCCTTTTACTCTTGGTGCAAATTCAGCAAAGCCCCAATTATACACATTTGGATCTCTTTTCAACTTCAAAACGAGGGAAGAAACAGACTCCATCATGTTCTGATCCACATTCTGTCTATTCTTTTGTTACTTTTCTTTTTGGTAACAGTAGAGTTTGAACTTAAGACTTCATGCTAACTAGACAGGAGCCCTACCACTTTGAGGCATGCCTCCATCTCATTTTGTTCTGGTTACTTTTGAGATAAGGTCTTGATTTTTTTTCCTGCTCTACCCAGACCTCACCACTCAAACGTATGCTTTGCATTCTAGCTGGCTTGTCAGGTATACACTACCATACCAACTTCTTCTGTTGATATGGAGGTCTTTTGAACTTTTCTATTTAATTTACATTTTAGCCTGAAGTCAGTGATCCTCCCATCTCTGCCACCTGAATAGCTAGATGTGAGCCACCCACACGGGGCCCAATCTGTGCTTTTAATCACTCTGTGAGAAATGCACAACCTAGATGCTGACCCAGCCTGGGGATGCTTCAGTCTAAAGCATCCCACAGTTTCCTAATTCTCTGTGCTGACAGCGTGATCTATCACACACCTACCGGTCAAGTCATGTGACCTGTGAATAGAAAAATAAGATCCGCTTCAGAGAACATCACCAAGGGATCAGCTCCATCTGAGTCCAGGGTTCAAATCGTTCTGGGCCCAGTAACACAATGGCACTGCAAGATGGATTTGCAAACCACCATGCCTCGGTTTCCCCCATGGTGTGGGTGGCCCCTGGCTGTGGGCACCTTACCTGCGGCTCTAGGAGGTGCCTGTCACCTGAGCGGCTGCTGTGGCTGGTGGGGAAGGCAGGCTGGTCCTGGGGTCCCCCCGGGGAGGGCTGCTGTCCAGCTGGGCGCCCAATGTGATGACTCAGCTAAGTCGTCCTGATTTCCCTGCCATCAGAGAAGGGAAAATGAGAAGGTGGCACAGGTGTTTCTAGAAAATTGGCCCAGTGCATGCCACTGGGAGATGAGCTCCAAACAAGGGCAGGGGGTGGAGGGGGAGCCGGCCAGTGCTGGGAGGGGTGGGGGGGGATTGCCCTGCAGTGAGAAGGAACTTGCGGATGGACAGAAGATTCTCGTGCCCACACGATGCTAAGGGATCTCATCTCCCCACCACCCTTACTGTTCCTTTCCCCTTATTCTTGCCTCCAGACCAACCTCACCCACACTTTTCTCCAGAAAGGACGGCAGTTCTGGGGACCTTTGCCCACATCATATAACAGGGCGCTGCCCGCGTCGTACCCCCGAGCGGCCACGAGATGGCGCCATGGCGCCGGTGCCCGGCTTCCAGGCCTGCCGAGCCGCGTTTAAGCCCGGGGGGACAGGACGTGGTGTCCGGACGAGAGCAACCCTGGCTTGATCGATTGCTGTGGTTGTCACACACACAGCTGGAGTCTTAGCCCTTGTCACCCGTTCCTGTTCAACAAGTAGGATACATCCTGAAAAGACAGGTTTAAACTCTCACTCCCTGGAACGGTTGGTGGAAAACAACAACAGACATATTTAAACTGGAAGTCGGCTCACACCTGTCAGCCTAGCTCTACAGGAGGTTGAGATCTAGAGGACCAGTGGTTCAAAGCCCAGTTCTGGGCCGAGGAGTCCTCAGGACTTTATCTCCGAGGTCAGCAGCAAAAGGTCAGACTAGAAGCATGGCTTAAGTGGTAGAGCACCAGCCTTGAGCAGAAGGCCTAGTGAGTGAGAGGCCTTGAGTTCAAGCCCTGGTATGTGTGTGTGATGGTGGGGGGGGGGGGGGAAGACCAGAATTTCTGTCTTCCCTGACCACTGCAATATGGATACTTATTGTCTAGCTCTGTGTTGGATAATGCAAGCAATAGTCTTTTCTTTAAAAAAAATGTGTGCAAAGACTCAGTGGTTTGTTGTTATGGCAACAAATAACATCAATGAATACTTACTCATGCCAGATGCTGACATTATGTAAACACTGCATGGACATTCTCACCTCAATTCTTGCAACAAACTGAGATGAGAACTCTTCCTACCAGCCCCATCGTAAGGTTGGAGAAACTGAGGCACGAGGGAATTACTTTGCCAAAGATTATGTGGTCAATTAGTGACAAGTTAGAATTCAACCTCAAGCTCAAGTCAGGGTTCCCCACCCACAGCCGTGCAATGGAGCCGCTTGGAAAATCCAGTTGGGAAGTAAGTGGGCAAATATATGCCAAACATATACCACTGGCTCACACCTGTCATCCTAGCCACTCAGGAGGCTGAGGTCTGAAGATTGCAACTCAAAGCCAACCCAGGCAGGAAAACCCATGACACTCGCATCTCCAATGAACCACCAAAATAAGTACATAAACAAATAAAGAAAAATCAAATGCCAGAAGTGGAGCAAGAAAACCAAAGCTGCAATGAAAGCCTGTGTGGTTTGAGCCTCAAGGACGCCACTGCTGACTTCTTAGGATCCGATTTCAACAGAGTAACAGAACAGGAAGCGGGACTGGCTGCCAGCTAGGCACGAGGAAGAAAGGGGAAGCTGAGACGGCTTGCTGCAAAAGGAAAGCAATAAGTAGACCGGAAGGGACAGCAAGGGCAGGCAAAGGCGTGCTGGTTCCTTGGGAGCTGTGGACAGGCTAACGCCTGGGGTGCTTGAAGGCAGTGTGGTCCAGGAGCCCTGGAGCCTCCTGTTTGTCTCAGCTGGGGGACAGACAGAGACAAGACCTATCAATACGCAGAAGAGTTTTCATGTGGAATTGGCAGGTTCCTGTCTTCCAAACTTGTTTTCACCTTTCCAAGAAAATAAGCTGGAACTAGGCACTGGTGGCTCACGCCTGTAATTCTAGCTACGACTCAGGAGGCTGAGATCTGAGCATGTTGAGGCTCCAGGTTCATAAGCCACCCTGGCAGGGTGGTCTGTGAGGCTCCGATGAACCAGCACAAAGCTGGAGGTGGAGCAGTAGCTCAAGTGGTCAAGTGCTAGCCTTGAGCACAAAGCTTAGGGACAGCACCCAGGCCCTGAGTTCAAGACCCAGGACCAGCACAAGCCACAGGAACACCACAACTAACCGGGGCAGGGGTGGGGGTGTCAGTCAAAACAGAAAGCATACGCTGATGCACACTCTTCAAACAGGGATCAAGCTTGACCCAGAAACTGGATAAAAATACTTCAGGCACAGAGAGTGGAAGGGGACCATCTACAGCATGACAGGATTCGCTGCAAAACCTCACTGGAGAACAGGACTGACATCCAAGCCCTGCATGGCAGAGAGGCCATCCTATTACTGTTATTGCTGTTGTTATTATTATTGATTTTATAATACTGGGGATCAATTCCAGGGCCAATTCTTTATTTTTGGTAATTTGTTTTATTTGATTTTTAGCTTTGGAAATGAACATTAACTACGGGAAAAATCAGTGATAGTGGATTATCTTGTTCAGGCCAAGTTGTGTTGAACACATAGGATTCTTGGGCTCCTGAGACTCAGAGCCTCTTCTCCTCCTCCTCCTCCTTCTATTGTTTATTTGTTTATTTATTTATTTATTTTAGGGTACTAGGGATCATACCCAGAGCCTTGTGCATACTAGTGCGTGTTCTTCCACTGAACTGCACTCCAACCTCTTCAGCAGGTACAGGGAAACAATTAAGGTTTTGCAGTGGTGCCCAGTATTCATGTCTCGAGGCAGAATACTATGGCTAAGTGGGAAAACTAACTGCAGAGTGTCCCTGTGTGGCATAAAGCCACAAAGGTAATGAGGGCCAGCGTTGAAACTGCTCCTGTGGATGTAGCCTCAGCTTCTTCATACACTTCTCACAAGGGCAGAGGGACAGCAGGCACCTCTCCCCACAGTGTCCCAGACACTGTACCCACTTGAGGAGACCCAAACCAAAGCACGATGCCCAAGACAGCCCAAGGGTCACCTTCTGTGGCACTGGGCCGCTGCATCATTCTGAGAATTACAGGGCAACTCCCTTTCATAACGTCTCACCTCTGTCTCACCTCTTCCTATACTGGCAACACCTGCTCTTTAAAGTACCACACCACAAATCCTTTAATCGAGTTATTAGATGGCTCTATTTTCGTTCTCAGTATGCACAGGGTAATCATTGTTCGGCCTGCATTGCTGCTGGAAAGGGGAGGGGCCGATTCAATCTATCAACACTGCACTGGAAAGAGAGGCCAATGACCATCCCCCTCCAAAATGGCTTCTCTTTACTGCCGGGGCGGGTAGAGGGGCCTCTTGTGTGAGCATGCCCCCTCCATCAGGAACTTGCCTGAAGAAGGGATTTAAGCCTTGAATTTTCACTTCTCAAATGCAGTAGAAGGTGGAGAGAACAGCTCAGTGGCGGAGCGCTTGCTCGGTGTGTGTGAGGCCCTGGGTTCCATCCCCAGCATTGCAAATAAGCAGATTAATGGAAGGAAACTCAGGAGCTGCCCCCATGTGGCAGAGCACATGTTCAAGGCTCCCAAAAGACAGAAAATAAAGAAGGAAGAGAGGGAGGAAGGAAAGGAGGGAGGAAGGAGGGAGGGAGGAAAGGAAAAATTGGTTGCATCCTCAGAGATAATGCCTTCTCGTCCATTTCTTCGTGTGTGTGTGTGTGTGTGTGTGTGTGTGTGTGTGTGTGTGTGTGTGTTTGTGCTCATGCCAGTACTGGGGCTTGAACTCAGGGCCTGCGATTCCCTGCTTAGCTTTTTCACTCAAGGCTGGTGCACACTACCACTTGAGCCACACCCCCACTTTTGACTTTTGGCTGGTTCATTGAAGATCAAAGTCTCACAGACTTTTCTGCCCCAGCTTGAACTGATCTCCTCAGCTCTCAGTCTCCAGAGTAGCCAGGATGACAGGTTTGAGCCACTAGTGGGGGGGGGACGGGAGGGGGGGGCTTTGATCTGCTTTCTTCAAGGGTTCCCTGAGAGCCTGTCCCAATGCAGAATGCTCGGCAGGTGGCACCAGCAGGCAGTCTGCCCTCCAGACAACCCACGGGTGGGGTGAGGACTTAGGACCGGATGGGGCAGCCCTCTAGCATGCCACAAAGAGGACCTGATAAAGAGAGTCCACGGAGAGGCCCTGCTGCGTGACACGTGGGCCCCGGCTGCACAGGTAGGGTTCACTGTGGACACAGACACAAGGGCGCGTGTGGAGGCAGCTGCACTGGGACCTGGAGATCAGCCAGGTCCTAGGTGGGCGTCAGCAGCTCATCCCCCGCCCCCCCCCCCCCCCACTGCCACCTTCTCCCATAATCCATCTGCCCTGTGGACAGAGCGCCTGCCTTAATCGCCCTTCTTCCTCCCCCCCTACACACTGTGCTGGGTGTTTGAATTTGAAAGCAATGATCTTTTTTCTTTTCTTTTCTTTTCTTTTCTTTTCTTTTCCTGTCTGTAGTGGGGCTTGAACTCAGGGCCTGGGCATTGTCCCTGAGTTCTTTGCTCAAGGCTTGTCCTGAAAGCAATGGACTCTTTGCTTCTGATCTTAAATAAAATGCAAGCCATAGAAGGGGGTAGGGGGACTGGGCTTATCTCTGCTTTGGCCTATGGAAGCTGGGCGCCCCCCTGCCCGCCCCGTCGCTCTTCCTGCATGTGGATACAGTTCTACAAACTGCACACAAGGGTGTTTTTGGCCATCTCCTTGTCCCTCCCTCCTGTGTGGCTGTTTTGTGCCACCACCACCCCCCTCCCCCACCGCCAGCATTTTCCTGACTGAATTACCCAACAATCATTATTAGAACCACAATCAAAAACAACTTGTGAGTCTCTTCCTGTGGGCTCTAGGCCTGAGCTGATCCCTGAAACTGACTCATTGCTCACTTGACCCCCAAAACTCCACACCACCATGCAATTCAAGAGGCACTAATCTTCATCTTCCCTTAAGAACCCCAGGTGCCAGGAGCTGTGCCAATCCCTTGTACCTGTCATCTTAGCTAGTTAGAAGGCTGAGAATGGGAGATTCAAGGTTCAAGACCAGCCTGGGTAGAAAAATCTGAGAGACTCCATATCAATGGAAAAAAAAACCTAAATAAAACCTGAGCATAGTAGTGCACAGTGGTCATACCAGCAATGACTCAAAGCCTAAAACAGGAAGGTCAAGTCCAGGCCCTCAGAGCTAGGCACTAGTGGCTCATATCTGTAATCCTAGCTACTCAGGAGGCTGAGATCTGAGGATCATGGTTTGAAGCCACTGGGCAGGAAAGCTGGTGAGACTTTTTTCATCAGTTAACCACCATAAAGTTAGAGGTGGAGTTGTGGCTTGCGTGACTGTGCTAGCCTTGAGCACAAAAGCTCAGGGACAGCGCTCAGGCCCAGGACTTAAAATAACAACAAAAATGGTACAAAAAAAGTGCGGGAGGAATGACCATCCACCTGTATAGCACCTGCTCTGCAAGCAAGTGGAGGAGGTGGCAGGAAATTTACTATTAAAGGACGCATGGCCAAAAATGCACCAAATATCTGAAAATTGTCAATTTCCAGAAGGGGTGTGTGTGTGTGTGTGTGTGTGTGTGTGTGTGTGTGTGCGCGCGCGCGCGCGCGCATACCGGTCCATCTCTGGCAGGTGGGGTTGGCAAAGGATCTCAGTGGCCCAGACAGAGCACAGAATCTGTGCTGCACATGTTTACAAATGGACAGTGATTGGCCCACGCCTGAAAATCCTGGCTACTTAGGATGCTGAGATCTGAGGGTTGTGGTTCAAAGCCAGCCTGGGCAGAAAAATCCCTGAGCCTTCACTCCAGTTAACCAACAGGAAGCCAGAAGTGTAGCTGTGGTTCAAGTGGGAGAGCACCAGCCTTGAACAGGAAAACACTAAGCATGAGCACTAGGACCTGAGTTCAAGCCTCAGTACCAGCACAGACAGACAGACAGAGTAAAAGGAAGGAAGGAAGACGATAATCTGAAAGCTTACTGTAGATTCTCTTTATTTCATTTTCCCCCCCAAGATAGTCTCACTCCAACTTACGATCTCCTCCTTGGAGACCATGAGCAGCCCCCGCCACATTGAGACGATCCACTCTGAAAAGGAACAAATTGCCCCTAAACCAGAAGAGATGGCAAAGAAGAAAAAGACATCCTAGAAGACACACACGACCCTGAAATAAATTCAGCGTAGAGTAAATGAGAGCTTAAAGAGAGAAAGAAAAATTCAGCAGGTAAAGTAGTACACACCTATAATCCCGGTACTGAGGCAGAAAGAGCAAGAGTTACAGCATAATCTGGACTTTGCATCCAGAAAAACAATAAAGATGATGCAGCTCAAACTTAAAAGGCTCTCCTACCTGGGTAATTAACTACCCCCATAACATGATCAGTATTCCTGTTTCCACAAAATGATCTTCCATAAGCATTTTTCAGCAGGCTAAATCTATAGCAACGGATTGGCTGTGTTACACTACAGCCATTTTAATAGAATAGAACCCAGGAACGTTTCTGTGTTGTTTTACCTGAGCTAGGCAAGGCAGAGCACCGGGTGGCTGGCTTCTCTCTCGGCCCGTCCTGAGGAAAGGCAGATGTGGCGGATTCCACTGTGGGGCTGTCCTTTAAGCCAGCGTCCGCTCCACAGTGAGCTGTCTTAGTCCTTGAAGATGGAACAAGAACAGAGTGGACAAATACACAATAGAACCTTTTGTGACTCATCTGCCCCCTGACAGTGGCTACACAGTCATGCCAAATGATACTGTTTTGCAAACTTTTCAAGATTCCCACAGTTTGTTTCCGATTTCTGCAAGCTGCCCACGCTTGACATCAGAGGAGAACTGATCAGCGGACAGCACGGGAGAAGGCCGAGCCACCGGCAGCCCTGGCTCCAGCTGTCTGTCCTTACATCCTCCCAACCCCACAGGTGCAGGTCGGAGCCAGGAAGCTCAGTGTCCAGCCGCCATTTTTGCTTTACCAGTCATTCATACCTAGGGAAAGAGTTCCTTTTTCCTTTTCTTCTTCTGTTTTTCTTTTTGGCAGTACTAGGGTTTGAACTCAGGGCCTCCTGCTTGCTAGGCTGGCACTCTATTGCACTTCCAGACCCGTTTTCTCATGGGTACTTTGTTCTCACCCAGGTGTGCACCTGAGCCACGATTCGCCTCTTTTAGGCTTCCCATTCTTGCTAACATGACAGGTGCACATCTCCACATCTAGTTGCACTCCGTGGAGGTCGACTATCATAGTAGACTCTTCTGCCCAGGCTGGCCTAGCACCACAAGCCTCCCAATCGCAGCCTCTCGTGCAGCTTAGATGACAGGAATGAGTCACAACACCTACTATGGACTGAGAAAGGGTCTCTTGACCCTTTTCTGCCCTGCTAGTCTTGAACCATAATTCTCCTGTTCTTAGCCTCCCAAGTAGCTAGGATTACAGGTATGAGTCCGTGGTGACAACCTAGAGGCAGAGTTTTATTTATACTGTCTTCCTTTCTTTTTCTTTCTTCCTTCCTTCTTTCTTTCGTTCATTCCTTCTTTCATTTTTCCCTCCCTCCTTTCCTGCCTCCCTCCCTCTTTTCCTTCATTTGTGCCAATCTTAGGGCTTGAACTCAGAGCCTAAGGAACTTCCCTGAGTTTTTTTGCTCAAGGCTAGTACCCTGTCACTTGAAGCACAGTTCCACTTTTGGCTTTTTGCCCCTCTCTTTGATGCTTAACTGGAGATACGAGTCTCATGGACTTTTTCTGCCTGGGCTGGCTTCAAACCAAGATCTCAGCCTTCTGAGTAACTGGGATTACAGGTGTGCACCACGTGTACCTGATCCTTCCCACCGTTTTAACTTTGTCTTCTTTTCCACTCATCTTTTTCACCTTTCATGTTTCTATGTTAAGTTTGTTTCAAATATTGCTCAACCTTTTCCCCCTGAGAATGGCCACCCTCTCAGCATTGTCTTTGTTCTTCATGTTTATAGTAGACCCCTACTCAGGAAGTTGAGATCTAAGGACTGAGTTCAAGCTCAGCCCAGGCAGAAAAGTCCACATGATTCTTACCTGTAACTGATCACCAAAAAGTCATAAGTGGACCTGTGGGTCAAATGGCAGAGCTTCTGCCTTGAGCAAAAAAGCCAAATAAGAGCTCTAGACCCTGAGCTTAAGCTCCAATACTAGCACTAAATAAATAAGTAAATAACTAACCTGAATTCATTATTACAAATTCTATGCTATTTCACATCTGTAATCCTAGCTATTCAGGAGGCTGAGTTCTGAGGATCAGAGTACAAAGCCAGCCTGGGCAGAAAAGTCCATGAGACTCTTATCTTATCTCCAGTTAACCAGCAAAAAGGTAGAAATGGATCTGTGCAAAATAAAAAAAGGGGGGGGGGGCCACATGAGACTATGAGGCTGCTGAGTTCAAACTCCCATACTAGCACAAAAAATAAATAAAATACAATAAAACACATTCTATGCTAAGAATTCACCTCCCCCAAAAAACAAATATCGTTTTAGAGTACACATAAATTATTACTCAGAAAGAGAATAAAAAAGATTTTTCTTTGGTGAACAAAAATTACATTTAACATAATACAATTACATAACCTAGCAACCCAAAATCTTACAATAGGACATTTATATCCTTTAATATATATATATTAAATGACATTCTAAAATTTCCCTTCAAGAATGGCTTTCAGAGGAGACTTTGGAATGTTGTTTAATCATATCTTTTTCTATCCTTGGTGTTTTTGCATTGTACCATGTATCCATGTATTTGTTTCAAGGTCAAGGCAACAGGCCTTGGTTTTGATCAGGAGTTAGAAGCTTTGGGGTTGTAATCTACATATTCCATTCTTCCACACACAAGAGCTCTGCCTTCTGGGACATGATCTTCCCTGGATGCATAAATACAACAGATACTCTTTCAACCTGACGAACTTTCTGCTAGGAGACTGATTGTTTACAGTCCCTGTGCTTATTTGCTTCTTGTTTGGTTTAATTGCCCTGTGTCATTAGACAAATATTTATTCATTCATTAAGCATTTATTGAGAATCTTCTAGGTCCTTGACTCTGCCTGACACTGAAGCCTGGGAGACATCAAGATAAATATAAGATTAATGACTCTATGACCCCTGATCTTCAAGAGGTGAGTTACAAGCTGGTAGACCAAGGGACCAAGGGCTCCTCTCTCTATGACCATGCTTGTTCTTTCCAATCAGAGCCAGAAATAAGCAGAGGCAAGCCACAACCCCAGAGGTGTCAGAGCCGTGCAAGGTGAATGAGAGAGTGAAGCTCGGCAATGAGGCTCCAGCTTCTCCCTGCCCCTGAATGTGGTATAGCTGTCACTAACAGGCACAAGCAAGCCATTTAGTGCCATTGTGCATAGGCCAAGGCAGAGAGGTTGTGTGATGTGAATAGCGGCAGATACAGGACTAAAACCTTGAGATACTGGCTCTTAGTGTGTATGTTTGTTGCGCTGGTAGTAGGGCTTGAACTCAAGTCCTTGTGCTCTTGCTTGGCTTTTTCCACTCAAGGCTGGTGCTCTACCACTTGAGCCTCATCTCCACTTCTGGATTTTTGCTGGTTAATTGAAAATAGAGAGTCTCATGGACTTTCCTCTTGTGCTAGCTTCAAACTGAGGTCGTCAGGTCTCAGCCTCCTGGGTTGCTAGGATTACAAGTGTGAACCAGCAGCCTCCACTCCAGCTTCTCCGTGTCATTAGGTTTTATTAGAAACAGACATGCATACAGCCAGTCACCACTTACCATATTCCATTCAAGAAGAGGGGGTTCAGACACTATAGATTCCAAACTCCTCTTATATAAAATGGTCTGATAACTCCAAGAAATGGAAACAGGAGGTTCTTTTAGAACTGTTTGCAGTTGTTCCTTTTTACTTTTTTTTCCCCCTTTGGCTTATTCCCTGTAGTCACTGTTTTTTATTTCTGTACCCTTTCTCCTGTATATAAGTTTATCTGATTTGGGGAAGGAAAGGGGAATCACAGAAACAGTGAAACAAAGGGTGAACCAATGCAACAGCAATATTCACTAGACACTATGTTGGAAATTAACTTGGGGGGAGTGGTAGAATATGAGGGAGGGGGTACCACTGTTCAAAAAGAAATGTACTCATTACCGTAGGTAACTGTAATCCCTCTGTACATTATTTTACAATATTTTTTTTAAAGAAAAATAAGGCTGGGAATATGGCTTAGCGGTAGAATACTTGCCTAGCATGCACGAAGCCCTGGGTTTGATTTCTCAGCACCACATACACAGAAAAAGCCAGAAGTGGCACAGTGGCTCAGAGGTAGAGTGCTAGCCTTGAACAAAAACAAGCCAGGTATAGTGCTCAGGCCCTGATTCCAAGCCCCAGGACTGGCAAAAAAAATTATAATAATAAAGAAGAAATTATATGAATAAAAAATAAAACAAAATGGTCTGGTATTTACATAACCTATGTATATCTTCTTATATGCTTTCAGTAAACTCTAGATGATTCATAACATCTAGTGCAATATAAATGCTGTGTAAACAGTTGTTATGCTATATCGTCTAGCAAATAGCAGCAAAGAAAATAAAAAAGTCTGTCTATGTCCAGTATAGACATTTCCTTTGGCAGTACAGGGGCTAGCACTCATTTCTCAGGTGCTTTACCACATGCCTCTAACCCACTTTTGCATTGGTGATTTTTGAGGTAGAGTCTTTGCTTTGTGCCTAGCTAGGCTTTGATCCTCCTACTTGGCCTTTCTCATGTTTCAGGCCATGACAGGCACATTCTACCATGCCTAGCCATTGGTTGAGAAGGAGTCTCACAAGTTTCTTTTTGCCCAGGGTGACCTTCAACTTCGATTTCCAGGTTGCTACTACCCACTAGGATTATAGGCTTGAGTCACCACATCCAGCTTGATACTTTTACCTAGTAGTCTCAATCCTCAGTTGGTAGAAAGCATGGATACAGAGCCCACAGATATGGACATGGAAAGAAAGAGAGAGGAAGAGAAAGATTATTGCATACCAGACACCACAGTAGGCCTGGAACCCATAACCATAAAGTCACCAACACTCAGTCAATCAGGCTAGGAGTCTTTATTTAGCTGTGCACAGTGTCTGTCCCTCACCACCGGGATGGTGATGAATAGCAATGGGCCTCAGTAGGGCTGGGTTGTTTTTTTTTTTTTGGCCAGTCCTGGGCCTTGGACTCAGGGCCTGAGCACTGTCCCTGGCTTCTTCCCGCTCAAGGCTAGCACTCTGCCACTTGAGCCACAGCGCCGCTTCTGGCCGTTTTCTGTATATGTGGTGCTGGGGAATCGAACCTAGGGTCTCGTGTATCCGAGGCAGGCACTCTTGCCACTAGGCTATATCCCCAGCCCAGGGCTGGGTTTTTAAAGGCAAAAATCACATGCACCACACACGCAGGTGGTAGTGTGTGTGACAGCAAGCAGACATACAGAAGCAGAATTGGCAGATAGTAGTGCATATGATTACAAATAGTAACTATAATTCCAGTAAACTCTGGTAAACAAAGCAATGAACCATTTAAGCAAGCAAAAATACTCTTTCTTTAATTCTTGGTTCTGGGTATAACTGGTATTTACTGAATACCCATTTAACTTCTTTATTTACCTTAAATCTATCTATCTCTGGAATTTCCCCTAAACTAAAACATGCAAATTGAGTAACAATTATGCTTGATCTTTCTCCTTCCTTTCTTTTGCAAAGGTCAAGTAGCTCTAGGTCAAGCTGCTTTTGGCTCCTGTTATTCAGCTTAGATTTGCCCTTCCCCAGGCCCACTACCTTGTCTGAGCCTGCTGTTTCTAGGGACCCAAAAAGGAGGTTCCTCTATACCTTTCACTTGGTTTCCACAAGACAGAGATTGATTTTAAGAAATTGGCTCATGCACTTGAGAAAGCCTGACAAATCCAAAATCTGCTGGTGCAGCCAGCAGGCTGGAGGCCGGGACCAGTAGCAGGCCAAGTCGGCAGGGTGTTGCTGGCCACGTTCCTGCTTCTCAGAGGAGGTCAGTCTTTCTTCCATTCAAGCCTTCAGCTGAAGAGGGCCTCCTGGATCTTGGAGGCTTATCTGCGGGACACAAAGTTCACCACCTGAAATGTTGACCACATCCCAAAATACTCGCACAGAAACATCCTGAAAAATGTTTGCCCTAACCTCTAGTCACCTTAGCCCAGACCAGCTGACACATACAATTGGCACCTCAATAGCACGTTCACATCTGCTTCACGTATATTTAAGGATGCGCGTGATTAATTGTTCATCTTTGCTTTGAGGGTTTTCTTCCTCTCTCCTGGTTTAAGTCTGTACCCCTCCAGTTCAGGCCCTTCTAAGATCCCTGCAGTAACTGCCTGATATCCAGCCTCTTTTTCCCCAGTCCATCAAACATATTACTTCCAGGGTCATCTTTCAGGAACATAGAACCCTGCTACCACTTCCGGGGCTCCTCATCACAAATGGAATAAATAGGCTCCAGATTGCCATGTAGACTTGCCAGTGTCCCAGCCTGGCCACCTGGTTGGCTGGTCACCTCACATGCTCCCATCTTTCCTTCGTTCTGTTTTCCTCCCAACTGCAGGCATATTCGCACTTTCCTCAAAGGCAGCTCGTTTAATTCCCCCAAATGTCTATAGTCTATCCATTTCTCATATTCTAGATTAGGCACTGTCCCTCATAAACACCCCAATTAGCCATTTCTTCCAGCCCTTGTTAGACAACCCCACACTCCAAGTCCTCTTTAGATCTATTTTTTAACTCAAGGCTTTGTGCCACACCCCAGCCCTTTCTTTTTTTTTTAGCTATTGTTTGTTGTTGTTGTATTGTTTTGTTTTGTTTTTAAGTGGCAAAGCAAAGAGTTTATTAGAGAGAAAGAGAGAGATTAGGACAGTAATTAAAACAGCAGACTAGAGCTGGATAGTTAAGCAGATTTCAGCTTTCCAGGATTTGGAGAGAGTGGGAGATGTTTATTTTAGGATCACAATGTTAACACAGAAACAGAGGGAAACATGTCCTGCTCCCCATGCAGGAAATGGGAATTAAAGACTCCTCTTTAGTTATTTCTTACGTGGGGTCTCACATTTATGCCCAAGGTTTGTCTGGACCAGGATCCTCCTTCCGAAAGCTTCCCTTGTAATTGAGACCACAGGCATAAGCTGCCATGCCGTTTATTGATTGAGATATGATCTTGCTAAGCGTTTTGCCCCAGCTGGCCTTGGAACTGCAGTCCTACTCATCTCTGCCTCTTGAGAAGCTGGGATTACAGATGTGAACCACTGTATGCATGCAATGACCTGTCCAGATCAAACAGCTGGCTCCTTTTTTCCTCAGGCACTTTATATTCCATGAAGGCTTTTCTGAAGCTAACTCACATAATAATTAGCCCAGAGGAATCTGTACCCTGTCGCTGGTCTCTGAGCCTTGGGACAGCCCAGTGATGATCCAGTCTTTGTTGGGCTCCATCCACACCCAGTGTTTGATGGATGGAAAGTTTCTTAGCAAGTGATTCGCCACTCATTCTCAAATGTGCAAGATCTTCAGCACATTTCCACTGAATCTTCATTTACCAGAAGCAAGCATTCCTAAGAGTTAGCATTGCTAACTCTTGAGTTTAATTCTGCAGAAGCAAGATAGCAATTAGGATGAATTAGCTTGCTAAAATAGTAGACGTTCTTATTTCCCAACAGCTAATCAAAGGCATTACAGTTGAAGTAAATTTTATTTAGTACTAATTTCATGGGGGGGGGAGAGGCAGGGATATTAATCTGTTTATGACAGTAAACTGTCTCTATTGAGTAAAAGATGGCCAGTCACTGTGTGAAAATCTGCACAGCCACTCCTTAGGACAAGAACATTCTGGAATGGCTTCCAATAAACACTTGCCCCGATGATTCTCTAACAGTTGGGCAGGTCCTAACAGTGGCAGGACCTTCTCTTTGCTGATGATGACCAAGTGTTTTTCTCCAAGCCAGAGGCACAACACTCCATCAAGGTGTGCAATTACAACCTGTCCCATCATGCATATGGATGCCAGACAGTCATCAAAGCACACAGTTAGGGTACTGTGATCTGAACTCAGGCCTTCGGATTGCTAGGCTTGAGTGCTCTGAACTTAAGCCATGCCGCAGTCATACCTCAGGGTAGCAGCATAATTTTACTAATGGCATTTTCTGGACACAAAGCCATTCATCATCCGGTAAGGACTCTGTCTCTGAATTTAACCCAGGCTTGAATACGATCAGCCATTGAAAATAGAAAGAGACCAACCATTCCCCTTCGCCATGACACTCCCTGACAAGGGCCTGTGTATGAAATGTTTCTCCTCATCATGGGATTTGATAATATGGGGTTGACTTAGAGCAATCTTGCTAAGGGATTTTAGGCAAGGAGATCCCAATGGAACGCTTTTATCTTTCTGGAAAAATCTTAGCTAAAGCCCTTTGTGACATGATTTCCCTTCTCCCTCCCTCTACATCCAGCCATTTCATCTCTTCTACCCAAAATGTGTAACAAGCAAAATAAAAATAAGCAGTGCATACTCAAAGTGGGTCTTTCTTTTTTTAATCTATTTTATCTATGTTCAAATTTTGCATTTCGGGGCTGGGGATGTAGCTCAGTGGTAGAGCATTTGCCTGACATATGGGAGGCCCTGGTACTGAAAAATCAAATCGTTTTGAGTTGAGGGCTTTCTCAGTGTAGACAGCCAGTTCTTTGAGGCCAAGGACCCAAAACCTACGAAGATAAATTGAAAAACTGATGATGAAGAAACTCAGGAGTGGGAACCACATTATTCCAATTGGTAACAAAGATAGAAAGACTATTCTGTTCTCCTGTTTTCCTGTTGTCTATGATAATCAGTGAAAAACATCCAGGTGTGGTGGCACTTAGGAATCTGAGGAAGGAGAATCTGGAGTTCAAGGCCAGCCTGGGCTACATATGGACATACTATCTCAAAAAAGAGAAGAAGAAAAAAGCCTGGCACTAGTGGCTCTCGACTGTAATCCAAGCTACTCAGGAGGGTGAGATCTGAAGATCATGGTTTGAAGCCAGTCTGAGCAGTAAAGTCCCCAGGAGACTCATCTCCGATTAACCACTCAAAACCAGAAGTAGCACTGTGGCTCAAGTGGTAGAGTGCCAGCCTTGAGGACAAAGAGGCTCAAGGAAAGTGCCCAGGCCCTGAGTTCAAGCCTCCCAATGACAAAAAAAACAACAACAACAACTATAGTCACTATAGTCTCTTGGTTTCAACCTTGAGCCTAGACTGGCTTTGAACTGAGATCCTTAGATCTGTCTCCTGCATAGCTAGGATTACAGGCATGAGCCACCAGTGCCCAACTGGCCTTGCTTTCTTTTTATTTTTTTTTGCCAGTCCTGGGCCTTGGACTCAGGGCCTGAGCACTGTCCCTGGCTTCTTCCCGCTCAAGGCTAGCACTCTGCCGCTTGAGCCACAGCGCCGCTTCTGGCCGTTTTCTGTATATGTGGTGCTGGGGAATCGAACCTAGGGCCTCGTGTATCCGAGGCAGGCACTCTTGCCACTAGGCCATATCCCCAGCCCCTGGCCTTGCTTTCTTTACCTAACACAAAACCTCACAGGTAGAATTTGTTAGCCCAGGCACAGCTTCTCTGGTGTCCTCTAGGGCTCAAATCTCATGGTCTACTTGCTTAGCTGTGATCCTGTTGTGCCAAGTCGCGAGACGACCACCAAGAAGGCCACCGAGACTCAGACATCCTGAAATGCAAAAGCAAGGCAAGGCTTTATTCAAGCGAGCTGCAACTTGGGCCTCGTCCTACCCACCGACACAGCAGAGGTTAGGAGGGAGCCCCGAGGAGCTGTGACTACACAGGGCTTATAAAGGCAAAAAACAAAGTTACAACAATCAGGTGTTCAAGCAAGCAAGATTAGGACACAGGTACAAATCTGATTGGCTCGAGGCACTCTGGGGGCAGTCAGAGTTAAGCATTCCCAGCGGTTAGAGTTCTAGACCGACTGGGCCCTAATGGGCTTGTCCTGGGTTTGCTCACAGGGCCTGCTTATCTCAGGTTCGCGTGGTAAAGTGGGGCCTGACTTCAAAGTCTGGCACTTCAATCCTTGTCCAGCCCTTTTTCTGGCCTGTCTGAGATAGTTCTCACGTCTCTGAATCCCAGATCAGATGAATAGGGACAGGAAATGGCAGCCACCGAAAAGAAGTCCTTCAGCATACTTCCTCATACTGTCAGAACTAGGCACAGGGATGTTTCCTTTCCAATTTCAAGAAAGCCAACAAAAGGGCTGAGGATATGGCCTAGTGGCAAGAGTGCTTGCCTCGTGTACACGAGGCCCTGGGTTTGATTCCCCAGCACCACATATACAGAAAATGGCCAGAAGTGGCGCTGTGGCTCAAGTGGCAGAGTGCTAGCCTTGAGCGGGAAGAAGCCAGGGACAGTGCTCAGGCCCTGAGTCCAAGCCCCAGGACTGGCAAAAAAAAAAAAAAAAAAGCCAACAAAAGAAATGTAGGTTATCCAACTCATGTAACTGTAACCCCTTTGTATATCACCTTTATAATAACAATAAAAAAAATTAAAACCACCCAAATCAAACATCTGGCAAAGGTAAGATGAATCATCAAATTTTGACAACTAACACTGAGTCATAAAGTAGTCTAAGGTACACAGAAGAAAATGTAGAGATTTGCAGCAATGAATACAAATTTTGATGTCTAGTTAAAAATGCTTAGACTTGGGCACCAATGGTTCACACCATTAATCCAAGCTGCTCAGAAGGCTGAGAACTGAGAATCGAGGTTCAAAGCCAGCCCAGGCAGAAAAGTCCAGGAGACTCTCCTCTCCAATTAACCACCAAAAAGCTGGAAGTGACACTGCTGCTCCAGGGGGATCTTGTTAGTTTTGAGAAAAAAAGGCACCCAGGCCTTGAGTTCAAGTTCCAGTACCAGCACACACACACACACACACACACACACACACACACACACACACAATTAAATTGAGCCACTAAATCAGATGTTATGTTAATTCCCATGAGGGTACTTACCAGCCATCTGGCACATATTTGTTGGTTGAATTGATTTGATTTGTGTGCCTATAGATTTTTTCAACAAACACTTGCCAAGACTGCATACAGCACAGACCACTGCAGTCTCTCATTTAAGTGGACAGGCAATGTAGGTCGCCAGCAGACTGTCAAAGGTTAATTACATTTAGTGTATGTTCTTTTGTACGGATCATCCTCTTTACCGGGACTGCTTCATAATCATAATCTTTACTCCGGCTCAACTCCTCCCTGCTGTGCAAAGCAGATTGTAAGGTTCCTAAATAGGTGTCTGTAAAAACCTTATGAAAGCAGGGCAGTGGTCATGGGCTAACAGAGCCTTCCTAGCCTTGTGGGCTTTCGGAACCCTGGTCCTGGCACCATCTAATCAGTGGTCAGCACTGCACCTTCTGTCCTACCACAGACCACATCACAGGTCCTGTCCCCCGTGCCCTTTTTCCGGCCTTGGGTGCCCAGTGCTTATCTCTGCATGGTGCCTTTCCCAAGGCCTTGAAGCGATGCCTCTGGAGGCTTGCCCCCCCCCCCAGGCCACATTCTCACTGTCCTCGGTGGACACACCTCCCCTCTTGTCCCGACTCCCCAAGGTCTCGGAAGGTGTCTGGGAAACCCCAGCTTGCTAGACCCAGGCCATGCCCCAGCTCCAGCACCATCTGCGCTTCCATCTCTGTGGCCTGCCGAGTTCTCTGTCAGCCTTGGGTTGGCCATTAGTCAGGCCTATTCAAAGAAACAGACCAAAAAGATGTGTATATATACAGAGTCTATTTTCGGTTGTTACAACAATACCACAGACTGAGTGCATTAGAGAGGTTTGCTTTTTAGTCATTGCTCTGGTCCAAGATCAAAAGGATGCATCTAGAGATGGTCTTCTTGCTGCCTGTGGGAGCATAGAGGTATGGTGTGTGTGTGCATCTCTCTCTCTCTCTCTCTCTCTCTCTCTCTCTCTCTCTCTCTTTCTCTCTCTCTGTTGCTTGGTCCTGGGGCTTGAACTCAGGGCCTATATACTGTCTGTTATGCCAAGTCGCGAAATGACCACCAAGAAGGCCACCGAGATTCAGACATTCTGAAATGCAAAAGCAAGGCAAGACTTTATTCAGGCGAGCTGCAGCTTGGGCCTCGTCCTACCAACCGACACAGCGGAGGTTAGAAGGGGAGCCCCGAGCTGCGATTGCACAGGGTTTATAAAGGCAAAAAACAAAGTTACAGCAATCAGGTGTTCAAGCAAGCAAGATTAGGACACGGGTACAAATCTGATTGGCTCAGGGCTCGAGGCATTCTGGGGGCAGTTAGAGTTAAGCATTCCCAGCGGTTAGAGTTCTTGACTGGCTGGGCCCTAATAAGCTTGTCCTGGGTTTGCTCACAGGGCCTGCATGGTAAAGTGGGGTTCATGTGGTAAAGTGGGGTTCATGTGGTAAAGTGGGGCCTGACTTCAAAGTCTGGCTCTTCACTGTCCTTTAGCTTCTTTTTTTCCTCTCAAGACTAGCGCTCCACCACTTGAGCCACAACTCCACTTCCGGGTTTTGGGTGGTTAATTGGAGATTAGAATCTTTGGGACTTGCCTGCCTAGGTGGATTTCAAACCATGATCCTCAGATCTTAGCCTCTGGTGCAGCTAAGATTTACAGGCCAGTGCCACCAGCAGTCGGGCCTCACTCTCTCTTCAGATGAAGCTACCAACCAGTATTGGACAATGTGGGCACCATCCGTATGACCTTGTCTAATCCTATTCAGTTTCCAAAGGTCACACCCTTACACACTAGTCAAATGAAGCATTCTTTTAATGTCACACAGTGGAGATTAAATTTCAACATTTGTTTCAGAGGAGACAAAGAAAGACAGAGAGAATAATGAAATGCTTCTGAAGTCTGGCAGGCTGGAGATTCCAGGAAGAGTTGCAATCCAAGTCTTAAGTCCACCTGCAGAATTTGGGGGTCTTTGTTATCCTCGGGTCTTCAATGATTAGATAAGGCCCACCTACCTGATGGGGTATAATCAGCTTGGCTTTGTCAACTGACGGGTTTAATCTGCTTGTAAAGAAAGGCCTTCACAGAAACATCCAGGATAATGTTTAAATAACCATTTAGTTACGGAAGCTCAGCCATCATGGCTGGCCTAACGAAATCCTACAAACTAACTGGATTAAGCCACAGAATTTTATCTTCTTGTATTTCCACAGTTAAGACATCACAGCTGAAGATGTCAGCAGGATTGGTTTCTTCCAGGACTGCTCTCCTCAGCTTGTCCTCACAGGCTCTTCTTTCTATTGTAATGGAGTCCAAGGGGGGGATCCCCCATCCCTCTAGGAGTCCACCACTCAGAGACAGTCTCAAGTAAAAAGATGGATTTACTGGGGAAGTAAAAATTATACTGATTGGCCAGGGCCACAGCCCAGACTCGGGAGCTGGGACAGCGCACCCCGGGCCATGCTCGGGGTTGGGTTATAAAGGCAAATATCACATGGTCAAGCCTGCCACAAGCAGGTGGCCAATGAGGTTACAACACTTACAGAACACGCCAGGTCACACGCAGGTGGCCAATGGAGTTCCAATCTGCCTCATAGCAACTGTTTGAACCAACCTATCATGTTAGTTAGACTTGGCGCATGGATTTGGGGGGCTCACATGATGCAGGCAGATATGGTTACTCATGGGAGGGCACAGTTTTACCTTGAACTTTCCACTACTCAGGTGGTCAAGCAGTTTACACAATCTTATCACAGTGAAGGGAAACTTCCCTGGATAGGGTGGGGGAGATCTTAGTGAAGTTGGAGTCGGCTTCTGCTCTCTTTAACTAATCTGAGATGGAGTCAATCTGACACCCCTCAACAGCCAAGGATGGCGCTGGCCAGATCTGACCTCCATATTACACTATGTTCAAATTGAAGTAAGGAGGTCAGATCTGGCCAGAGCCATCATTGGCCACATAGTGAATTGTAGGGTCAGGCACCTTGTCTGCATGGGTGTGCCTGAATTCCTAGAGGAAGGGAAGTCCCACCCCCAGGTGATGGGTGTTCCTAAATCCCTAGAGACAGGGGTGGGGACTTGGCCTATAGGTAACTGAACCAGTCAGTCAAGTGCCTGGAACTGGGTGCTTCCTATGACCCTGCCCTCTGACCTGGCCCTACTTAAAATCAGAGGTGCCATTATGCCATGCCACATGTCTCCATGTTCGTGTCCTGTGGCCTGTTTCCTAGCTCATCTAGGGTCACCATGGTGTCCCAAGTCAGCTCTCCATTAGAGCTGAATTGATTTGTTGGTGTTTTTGTTCTACCTTTCCTCTCTGGCCTGTTTCCTAACAGTGTTAAGGATATTTGAGGACCGCAGGCCTTTGTAACAACTGACTGCCTGCAGACTGCTAATGCTCTAATAAAGACTCCAAGATTCAATCCTTCAAAATGTGGCTTCTCGGATAATTGACCTTACAACCAAATTTCCTCTTTTTATAAAGCCACCAGTCACACTTGATTAGAACCTATTCCATGAACTCAGTTGTGTCATTATAGATGCTGTAATACAGCTGCCTTCTGTTATATTGGGGGAATCAGGGCTTTAACCCAGGAATCCCAAGGGAACATAGCCCAAGATACTATACCACTCACTCATTTACATGCACAACTCAGTGTTTTTAACATTGAAGAGGGGAGAGTTACCACTACTTGTAACTGAGGAAACGGAGGCATACACATTAGTTCATGGCTGAGAAAAAAATCACCTAAGGAAGAATTTGAGATATTGTTAGAAGAAGTCACTTGCTCATTTGTTGTTTTGGGGACTTGAACTCAGGGCCTGGATACCGTCCCTAAGCTTTTTTGCTCAAGGCTGGCACTCTACCACTTGAGCCACAGCTCCATTTTGGACTTTTTGGTGGCTAATTGGAGATAAAAGTCTCATGGACTTTCCTGCCCACACTGGCTTCAAATGTCAATCCTCAGGTCTCAACCTCCTGAGTAGCTAAAATTATAAGCAGGAGTCACTGGCACTTAGCTTTTTCTTTTTAAGTTTCAAGGTAAGAATGTAATGTCTCCAGGAACTTTTATAGCTACGCACTTGACATGATAATTATAGGGCACAATGTGCTAGCTGCACAATTAGGCTGTTAGCCGGCTCCTCTCCAGATTCCGGGCATATCACAGTCTCATGCTTACAATACTTATTTATCGGAACCCTTGATGGAATGAACTTCTCAGCTAGCAAAGAGCTCCTTCCTTGAAGCCAATATTTCACCCATGTCCCTCAGGGCTAGTTCCTAGCATAAGATAACAGGGAAAAAAAACACCATAATATTACTTGTTCAGAAATGTTCCAACTCCATCCCAGCTTGGAAGTGACAAATCAATTATTTTTATTTGCACTATTTAAAGGACCATGTCCAATGCCCAGATAAATTATTTAAACAGGAAGGAGAGATTTCCTTTCTAGTGACCAATTTCCCTGGTGGCCACTTTTGGCTTTCAGTAACTTTGTTTCTAAATTGACTTCAAACATAGCATTCAGAAGCTACCCTCAAACTTATCATCCAATTTTCTTTTGCCCATCCAAGGCTTGAATTCAGGGTCTGGGTGCTCTCCCTTAGCTTTTTCACGCATAGCTGGCACTCTAGCCCTTGAACTATGCCTCTACTTTTGATTTTCGTTTTCTCGTTTATTGGAAATACGAGTCTTACAGATTTTTCTGTACAGGCTGGCTTCAAATCTCAATCCTTAGATTTCAGCCTCTTGAGTAGGATTACAGGCCTGAGCCACTAGCACCTAGCTGGATAATACATTTTTATTAGCATCTGTTAGTTGTACAAGAAGATCTTGTGTTAACATGGGTACATATACATACAAGGTACCCTGATCAAATCCACCCTCTCCATCTCTCTCCCTCCTCTCTCTTTCCCCCTTTCCAAAACAATTTCAACAGGTGTCATTGTTTTCTCACCCAGATTCTTAAGCAACATCCCCATGCAGTTTAAAGATGCTCACCTTGGTGACTTACAGAAATGAATCATGGCTGGTGCTATTTCCCATAAGAAAACACCGTAGGAGACAGAAGTATCCAGAGACTGAGAACACTGGCCACTGCTTGGCACAAAAAGATAGGTGCTATTAAAAAAAAAAAAAAAGGAACCTCTCAGCTAGGCTGCTCAATTTTTGTTAGAACCTAGTTGACTACAGTTAAAGAGCTTCCAAGGTTAGTGACAAGACAATCTTCATTAGTGACAAGGCATTCTTCATTAGCTGGATGTGGTGGTATGTTCTTGTAATGCCAGCAATCAGGAGACAGAGACCGAAGTATCACAGATTAACCTAGGCTGCCTAGTTGAGGCTAACCTCAACCACACAGTAAGACCCTGTCTCAAAAAGCTAACACCAAATAGAAATGACAGTGATTATTTCTTTAAAAGGATACTCTGCGTGATGATAAATGCATCTCTGTGTTTTCTGTCTTTTCTTGAACTATATAAAAAGCACCCTGCCATTACAGGGTTGCAGAATGACACAGTGAACAGAATGGCCTGTAGTTTAGAGGTTGAATATAGCCAGTTACCAGAGGCAAATACCTCCTGGGGTGAAGCTTTGTAGCCACACTTTGCTTTTACTTTGTAGGGTGAGGGTTTTCTAGGCCCCCAATATAGAAATGAACCCAGTACTCCTTGAGCCAGAAGTGAAGAGCCCGCAATTACTGTGATTGTGACAGTTCTGTTCCATTTCATGCCCCTCTGGCTTGACCTGCCAAGCCACCCCTCATTTCCAGCTCTTCTGGGCCAAGGAGACCACCTCATCCTAGAAAATTCTAGAAGAACCCTTTCTAGAGGCCTCATTTGAGAAAAACTCATGGATGCTGCAAAAGTATATACTTCTACCTCCCCAAACAGACACATATACATCTCATCTATTCCTCACATCTGCAAGTAAAAAGAAACAATCCAATCCAATTGTAGACTGACTTTCCCCTTCTCTATGATGTACCTATTAATAGTAAAATAATACACTACCCATATTAGTTAAAGCTCACTAGAAAAAGAAATCAATAAGCCATATATATATGAAACACACATATATGTGTATAAATATGATGTGTATTTTCTCTTGGATCCTATCTAGATATAAATATAATATTACATTTATGGGCTGGGAATATGGCCTAGTGGCAAGAGTGCTTGCCTCCTACACATGAAGCTCTCGGTTTGATTCCCCAGCACCACATATATGGAAAACGGCCAGAAGTGGCGCTGTGGCTCAGGTGGCAGAGTGCTAGCCTTGAGCGGGAAGAAGCCAGGGACGATGCTCAGGCCCTGAGTTCAAGGCCCAGGACTGGCCAAAAAAAAAAAAAAATATATATATATATATATATATATATAGTATTTATAAATATGTTATGAATATATTTATTAATAACTTACATAGTAATAAGCATAGCTACATGTTATTTATATATAATACAAATATATTATACATAAAAGAATATAAGTAAACATTGTGCCTAATTACTACATATACTACATAATATAATAAAATATAATTCTAATAATGTATAATGAATAACAGGTATTTCTTCACAGGATTGTGGAGGATAAGAGCTCCATGGAGGCTCAGGAGAGCTAATAGCATAATCTAAAGTCCTCAGAGCCACATTGCTGATGATCTAGAATGCAGTCATAGCTGAAGCCCTAAGAACCAGGAACACTAAGGGTTGAAGAGAACAAGGCAACCTTCCTGATCTTTTTTGTCCTATTTAGGCCCCCAATGTTCTGAATGATGGGCCACACACACTGAGGGGAACCATCTGCTTCTCTCAGTCAGCTAACACAATGCTAATCTCTTCTACAAATACTCCCAAAAGACACCTAGAAATAATGTTTAGCTAGCTATCTGGGCATTCCTTGGCCCAATCAAGTGGATGCATAGAATTAGCTATGCACTATCCTTACCAACATTAATTGGTTCTTGGATACACTCATGAATAGGTAGAATCTTGAAAATACAGGACAAATCCATACTGGCAAGAAGAGTCAATAAGTACTCAGACTCAAACAGTTTCTTCCTAGAACTTAGGGTTCAGACATCCTTCTTCACCTATCATCTTTGCCTAATGCCATTATCAACTTCAATTACCAAAGCTTCAAATTCCAAACGACTTGGCATCATTTACAATGTAATCCTAGCTACTCAGGAGGTTGAGATTTTGAAGATCACAGTTCAAAGCCAGCTAGGGCAGGAAAGTTCATAAGACTCTGATTTGTAATTAACTACCAAAAAGCCAGAAGTAGACCTGTGGCTCAAGTGGTACAGCGCTAGACTTGAGCAAAAGCTCAGCTACAGCACTCAGGCCTGAATTCAAGCCCCAGGATGCGCGCGCGCACACATGTGCGCGCATGCACACACACACACACACACACACACACACGCTTGACAGGTGATTTGGGACAAACAACTTATCATTGGGGGTATCAGATTACCTTGCTTAAAATGAGTAGGTTGTACAGATTGTGTGATCTCTATGTTTCCTTGCAAAAACAAACAAAAACTCTGTCCCTCTACTCCTTAATGATCTGTAGAAATGATTCCAGAACGAATAGTCTTTTCCTCTCTGCTCCTTACATTAGCAAGGTTATTAATTTAGGTATTCAGTGTTAACATTTCATATGCCAATAAAACTCCCTCATCCCCAATCCCCACCCTCCACCCTCTAAAGGCTCTTCAAAGGATTGGAACCCTTTTTATTTCCACAATGGAGTTATTATTATTATTTTAGTACCACCATCCTCAGAACTATTACCATCATATCATTTTAGCAAGTTGCTTTAAGTCAAATACTATTATCTCTGGGTAGAAATTAATCCTGGGTTTAATACAGTAAAGTTTATGGAGAAGGTATCTCGGTCACCAGAGACTAATGAAAACATTGTCGTGGATTGTATTTGTTAGCATTCTCACTTGATGATTTTGTTTCCTTTGTATCGCCTAAGGTGTATTAAATCCAATTTCCCCATTGAAAGCTTGGATATAGGAGTACAGCTGTCATTTGATCATCACAGATATTATGAAGTTTCCACTTTCAGCACTGGAGGATATAAGGATGATTGGGTCCAACCAGGAAGCTATCAGAAAGATGTCTGCATTTATTATACTGCATGACCTTCCGACAGTCATCAAACTGACACTGACAGTGGGCAATTCTCGGATTCTAAAGTGGGGGATGGACTATTAACAGTGAGTTATGAAGCCAATGCCAGTGGCGCATGCCTGTCATCTTAGCTACTCAGGAGGCTGAGATCTGAAGATCAAGGTTCAAAGTTAACCTAGGCAGATAAATTTGAGAGACTCCAATTAACCAGCAAAAAGTTGACAGTAAACCTGTGGCTCAAGTGGTAGAGTGCCAGCCTTGAGTACGCAGCACTCCAGCCCTGAAATCACGCCTCAGTACCAGAAAACAAACAAAAACACAAAACAATGGGTTATATTTCAAAGTGTTGGCTGTGTGTGGTGGCCACTCTTGTAAACACAGCACTCAGGAGATTAAGGCGGCAGGGTCTCAAGTTCGAGGCCAGCCTAAGCTACATACTAACACCTTGTCTCAACCCCATGTGCACACATGTGTGAGGACACACATACATACACAGCAACTGACCACCCACTTACCTTTTCCAAATCTCTTATCAATGACTTCAACACTTAGAAATGAGACTAAGGTAAAATTGAAGACATGGCTTAGTTGGTAGAGAGCTAGTCAGTGAGCAAAAGGGTCAGGTACAGAATCCCAGGTCCCAGTCTTAGACCAGAAAGAAAGACAGGAAGGAAGGAAGGAAGGAAGGAAGGAAGGAAGGAAGGAAGGAAGGAAGGAAGGAAGGAAGGAAGGAAGGAAGGAAGGAAGGAAGGAAGGAAGGAAGGGCGAGAGACTTCTAAATATGAGACTAATTAAATGTATACACTTGATATAATATGGCTAAAATATTCATCTTTGCCTGTTTAAACTGTCATTTTCTTCTCTCCAGTGCTGAGGATCAGACTCACGGCCTTGTACTTGAAAAGCATACACTCTACCTCTTAACTACATCTGCAGCTCATCTTCCACTTTCCGTGTCAGAGGAAATGTCTCCTCCCCCAGAGAGTCTTCCTCCTCTCTCTGGAAAGGAGCAATTTGACCTCTGTGACCATCCTCAGTGGTATGTGACCCTATTTAACTGCACTCTCCAGTTTCTTCCATCTCCATGCCATGGTGAAATGTGTAGAAATCTTATGTCTGAGAGAACATAAAATGTTTATGTCCCAGATTGTAAAGTCCTCCAGGTCAGGAACTACAGGAATGCACCAAGGTATCTTTGGGCTTATATATCCTACTGGGTTCTCAGTAAATTGAGGAAGGACTGAAGCAAGGGGAGAGGAAAACAATACCAGTTACTCGAGGCGAGGCCTTGTGTTGCAATGTCTATCTAGGGGGGATATTCAGGAGAAAGTGAAGTCAGCTGGTTAAATGGCAGCTGACAAATGAAAGACATGGTGTCTGAACAATTGGAGTGGATGGAGGAGGTAGAAAGGGGCCTGAGAACTTGTCTCCGGAGTGACGCCAGATACTGCAGCTCGGCTTTCCTTCTCTCACCTGTGTCTTCCAAATGACTTGTTGAATGAGCTCACCTCCAGCCCCCCCTAGCAAAGTCAGAGCTTCCTGGCCAGGCATTGGAGGCTCCGGCCTGTAATCCTAGTTATTCCAGATCTGAGAATTGTAGTTTGAAGCCAGCCTAGGCAGGAAAGCCCATGAGACTCTTATCTCCAATTAGCCAGTTCAAAAGCCAGAAGTGGCACTGTGGCTCAAGCAGTAGTACAGTGCCAGCCTTGAGTGGAAAAAGCTAAAGGGCAGGTCCTGAGTTCACACTCCATCCAGTGCTAGCATGTGTACGCTGCATGCGCACACACATGCACAGGAAGTCAGAGTCTCTTCACCTCGAAGAAGTCAGGTCAAAGCCTTCTCTACAAAAGTGAGCACTAGCTCCTTGAAAGCACACAACTGGCTCTGTTAGAAATTTCTCCCCTGCCAAAAAACACAGCTGACTCCTACCACTAACTCACTGGAACATCAGCTCCATTTCTGACCTTTTGGTGGTTAAATAGAGATAAGTGTCTTGTGGATTTTCCTACCTGGACTGGCTTCAAATCATGATTCTCAGATCCCAGCCGCCCCAGTAGCTAGGATTACAGGCATGAGCCAGGAGCACCCACTTGGGCCCTGAGATTTCCAAGTTGCTTCGCTCATTGTGAATCATTGTGACACAAATGTTTGAGCAGCCCTTCAAAGAATGAATCCTGCCACATATTCCCTTCAAAACAGGTGTCCATTCTTGAAATAGCTATTTTCTTTGTAAAAACTATTTTTGTGTGTGTGGTGTTTGTTTCCTCCACCCCAGGATAAGAGTTTTTCTTCTAGATAAGATATCCTTGCTCAGTTCTCTGAATCCACTGATGAATGATTCTGGCAAGCAGACAGGGTCAGAAGATCTGTTCTCTCTCCTTTTTAATTTTCTTATTTTTAACTAAACAGTGCAGCTCAGGGGGGAATGTAAGGCTTAGTGCAAACGAAATAATGCTGGTGTGCTTTTCTCCCAACTATTCATTAATATAGTTGTTTGTCTCTGAGTTCCTGACTCCTGCTACCCAAGCCCCACTTTCCCTGATCCCTCCCGGCTCCACTTCACCCTCCTCCTGTCAGCCAGAGCATGCTTCCTGGTGGAGAGCTTACTTTCATTTGATGTAAGCTTAGCCACAAAATCCATCAATCTAACTCTGACTCCATAATGCTGACTAGTCTGCCCTGCCAGAGCCCGCATGCCCATCCAGCCAGTCTAAAGCACAGCCCATCCCATTTCCATGCACCAAGGCCGCTTTCTTTCTGGCTTCTCCACCCTTGGGGAGCAGGTCTATTTCTAGGTGACAGAGTCTCACAGATCTTTCTCAGTGTGGCCTATAGCTCTTTTCTTTTCTTTCCCGAGCCTCCTCTGCTCTCAGCACTGTAACCTCCAGGAACCAACCCAGGGTTCTACTCCTCATGCACGTTTACCAACAGAGCCAAAAGGAAATCCAAGTGTTGACCATTCTTTTTCTAAGAAGGGTTTTACAGTCACTCTCACAGCATAGCAAATTGTGCTTACTCATAAACGAACTAGTCATTGGAGCCCAAAAGGACATCAATCGAGGGGCTGGAGAACTTCTGTTTCCAAAAGGAAGCTGACCAACTCTATCTCCATCTTCCTTCTGGCCTGGCCCTCAGTCCAGGATAGCCCAAAACCAGCACTGTCCTTTACCAAGCATTCTATTCGCCTATTTGCTGAGTGAGACTCTCCCAGGATGCCTAGCCAAAAAGGGAGCATTGTCCATTTGCACACATTTAAAAATAAGCAAGTTCTGCACCTTAAAATGTTTTTTCAGCTGGGTGCTGGTGGCTCGTGCCTGTAATCCC